>NC_066619.1:198180734-199403234 GCF_025201925.1 Gopherus flavomarginatus | reverse complement strand
CGATAGACCTCAGGGCCCACCAGGACCTCCTCCGTAGAGTGGCCCTTAATATCAACCTCCTGGTGGAGGAGGTCGCAGAGGTGGATGACCCGGTAGTGAGCATCCTCTCGGCCGATGTGCCTACCCGGGTAGCTCTCCCGTTCATAAAGACCATTCAGTCCACCGCCGAGAACCTCTGGCAATCACCAGCCTCCATCCCGCCGACAGCTAAGGGAGTGGAGAGGAAGTACATGGTACCGTCTCGGGGGTACGAGTACCTGTATGTCCACCCTTCTCCCTCCTCCCTCGTGGCTCAGTCGGTTAACGACAGGGAACGGCATGGCCAACAGGCGCCGGCCCCCAAGTCCAAGGAGGCAAAACGGATGGACCTCATGGGGCGCAAGGTATACTCGGCGGGGGCTTTGCAACTCCGGGTGGCCAACCAGCAGGCCCTGCTGGGACGCTATAACCACAACATCTGGACGGAGGTGGGTAAGTTCGCCAAACTACTTCCCCAGGACTCACGCCCGGAATTTAACGCGTTCCTGGAGGAGGGTAAGAAGGTGGCCAGGACCTCCCTCCAGGCCTCCCTTGATGCAGCTGACTCGGCAGCCAGAACCCTGGCATCCGGAATAACCATGAGACGCATCTCATGGCTTCAAGCCTCCACACTACCCCCGGAACTGCAATATACAATCCAAGACCTACCCTTTGACGGGAAAGGGTTGTTCTCGGAGAAGACGGACTCCAAACTACAAAATTTAAAAGACAATCGAGTCATTATTCGCTCGCTGGGGATGCATACCCCTTCCACCCAGCGTAGACCCTTCAGGCCCCAAGCACGGCGCCCATACTTCCCACCCCGTCAGAGGCAGGACCTCAATAGACGGCGTGGCCGGGGAGGACGCAGACGCCAACCCAGCGCCCAGGGAGGCTAGAACCAAGGACCTTCCAAGGCACAGCCGGGCCCCAAGTCCGGTGTTTGAAGGTGTGCCCGGGGACGGCTCACCAGTCTCAACGCAGGATCCTTCCCCTACCTTGTCCAACCGCCTCTCCCACTTCCTCCCGGCATGGTCCCAATTAACGTCAGACGGTTGGGTGTTACGCACAGTGAAGCATGGATACCATCTGCAATTTGCTTCTTTACCCCCTTCCTGCCCTCCTTCCCGGTCCCTCTTCAGGGACCCCTCTCACGAGCAAACCTTCCTACAGGAGGTTCGCTCCCTCCTGACGGCGGGGGCTATAGAGGAAGTACCGATAGCCGAGAGAGGCAAGGGATTCTATTCCCGTTATTTTCTGATTCCCAAATCCAGGGGATGTCTCAGGCCCATCCTAGACCTACGGGGCCTCAACAAGTGGATGCTCAAGTTGAAGTTCCGCATGATCTCCCTGGGAACCATTATCCCATCCCTGGATCCTGGAGACTGGTACGCCGCCCTCGACATGAAGGACGCGTACTTCCATATCGCCATCTTTCCACCGCACAGGAAGTACCTCCGCTTCACGGTCAGACATCAGCACTTCCAGTTCGCAGTTCTACCCTTCGGCCTCTCTACAGCCCCGAGGGTGTTCACCAAGTGCATGGCTGTCGTAGCTGCCCACCTCCATCGGCGGAAAACCCACGTCTTCCCATACCTCGACGACTGGCTCCTGAAAGGGTCCTCTCAGTTGCAGGTGCAACGGCATGTCGAGGCCGTTACAGACCTTTTTTCCCAGCTGGGCCTGCTTATCAATGCCGAGAATTCCAGCCTGGTACCCACACAGCGGTTGGACTTCATAGGCGCGACCCTGGACTCGACTCAAGCCAGGGCCTTCTTACCTCAACCTCGCTTCCAGGCGATCGGTGTGATCATCCGGAGCTTGCAAGCCTTCCCACTCACCTCGGCTTGAACCTGCCTCACACTGCTCGGCCATATGGCCTCTTGTACTTACATGACAAAGCATGCCAGGCTCAGAATGAGGCCCCTCCAAACGTGGCTTCATTCAGTATTCCGACCGAGCAGGGACCACCCGGATGTATTGCTGACAGTCCCCCCCGATCCTCTCCGCTCCCTCGACTGGTGGCTGACCCCATCTCTAATATGTGCGGGCATGCCGTTCCAGCCACAGCAGCCATCGGTAACTCTAACAACCGATGAGTCATCCCTGGGGTGGGGAGCCCACTTAGGGGACCTGCGCACCCAGGGCCTCTGGTCGTCCCAGGAGTTGTCACTCCACATAAATGTCCGGGAGTTGAGGGCAGTCCGCCTCGCCTGCCAGGCGTTTCAACGACACCTACAAGGCCGTTGCGTTTCCGTACTTACGGACAACACAACAGCCATGTATTATATCAACAAACGGGGGAACCCGTTCGTCTCCCCTATGTCAGGAGGCCATTCGACTCTGGGACTTCTGTATAGCCCAGTCGATAGACCTGGTGGCATCCTTCCTCCCAGGGGTCGAGAACACGCTGGCCGACAACTTCAGCCGATCCTTCCTCTGCCACGAATGGTCGATCAGACCGGATGTCATCCATTCCATCTTCCGGAGGTGGGGATTTCCCCGCGTAGACCTCTTCGCAACCAAGTCCAACAGGAAGTGCCAGGAGTTTTGCTCCTTTCAAGGTCTCGCTCCGGGGTCGATCACAGATGCGTTTCTTCTGCCGTGGACCCACCACCTCCTATATGCCTTCCCTCCATTCCCTCTGGTGCACAAGGTCCTGTTGAAGCTGCGCAGGGACAAGGCGCATCTGATCCTGATCGCACCTGCGTGGCCCAGACAGCACAGGTTCACCGCCTTGCTGGACCTATCTGTGGACAACCCGATTCCCCTTCCTCTCCACCCAGACCTGATTACCCAGGACCACGGCGCACTTCGCCACCCGGATCTACGAGCTCTACACCTCACGACCTGGCTCCTGCATGGCTGAGCACAGCGGAGCTTAGCTGCTCCGCACCGGTCCAGCATATACTCCTTAACAGCAGGAAGCCCTCCACTCGCTCAACGTACAGGGCCAAGTGGAAGCGTTTCTCTTGCTGGTGCGCTTCTCAAGGGGTGAACCCTACGCAGGCCCCAATGTCCACGGTCCTGGACTACCTCTGGTACCTTAAGCAGAAGGGCCTGGCAATTTCCTCCTTAAAGGTACACTTAGCAGCCATCTCCGCCTTCCGGCCAGGGGAAGGTGGTCGTTCTGTCTTCTCCCATCCCTTAGTCGCCAGATTTCTTAAGGGCCTGGAGCGTCTATACCCCCCCGTACGCCGCCCTGCCCCTACCTGGGACCTTAACTTGGTCCTGAACAGGCTCACGCTCCCACCATTCGAGCCACTGGCAACGTGCTCGCTCACATACCTGTCATGGAAGACGGCCTTTCTGGTGGCTATTACATCGGCCAGACGGGTTTCAGAGCTGAGAGCTCTCACAGTGGACCACCCTACACCGTCTTTCATAAGGACAAAGTGCACCTGAGACCCCACCCGGCGTTCCTCCCTAAGGTTGTTTCCACCTTCCATACCAACCAGGACATCTTCCTCCCTGTCTTCTTTCCGAAACCACACTCTTCTCGGCGGGAGCAACAGCTGCACTCCTTAGATGTACGTAGAGCGCTTGCTTTCTACATCGAGAGAACAAAGCCTTTTCGGAAGTCCCCTCAGCTGTTTGTGGTGATCGCGGAACGAATGAGAGGGCAGCCTATATCCTCACAGAGGATTTCCTCCTGGGTAACTGCATGCATTCGCGCATGCTACGACTTAGCTCGCGCTCCCTCTGGCCATCTCACGGCTCATTCCACGAGAGCTCAGGCAACGTCGGCGGCCTTCCTTGCGCACGTGCTTATACAGGAGATATGCCGTGCTGCAACTTGGTCATCGGTCCACACATTCGCCGCACACTATGCGCTGATCAGACAATCAAGAGAGGATGCGGCCTTCGGCGTAGCAGTCTTAAATACCGCCACATCTCACTCCGACCCCACCGCCTAGGTAAGGCTTGGGAATCACCTACCTGGAATGCATATGAGCAATCACTCGAAGAAGAAAAGGCGGTTACTTACCTTTGTAACTGTTGTTCTTCGAGATGTGTTGCTCATATCCATTCCAAACCCACCCTCCTTCCCCACTGTCGGAGTAGCCGGCAAGAAGGAACTGAAGGGTGGCCGGGTCGGCTGGGATATATATTGGGCGCCATAGCGGCGCCACTCCAGGGGGCGCCCAGCCGACCCGCCTGGGTTGCTAGGGTAAAAGTTTCTCCGACGAACGTGCACGCGGCGCGCACACACCTACCTGGAATGGATATGAGCAACACATCTCGAAGAACAACAGTTACAAAGGTAAGTAACCGTCTTTTATTTACTCCTCATAACACAAGAACTGGGGATCACTAAATGAAATTAATTAGCAGCAGGTTTAAAACAAACAAAAAGGAAGTACTTCTTCACACAACGCAGAGTCAACCTGTGGAACTCTTTGCCAGAGGAGGTGGTGATGGCCATGACTATAACAGGGTTCCAGAAAAGCTAGGTAAGTTCGTGGAGTATAGGTCCATCAATGGCTATTAACCAAAATGGGCTGGAATGCAAAACCATGCTTTGAAGGGTCCCTAGCTTCTGTTTTGCCAGAAGCTGGGAGTTGACCACAGAGGATGGATCACTTGATGTTTGCCTGTTCTGTTCATCCCCTCTGGAGCACCTGACATTGGCCACTGTCAAAGACCGTATACTGGGTTGGATGGACCATTGGACCAGTATGGACATTCTTATATTCAGTGCTCAGACTTCTGAATCTAGTCCTGATTTTTTTGATATAATTCAGTGAAGGATTTAGGTGGGGAAACAGTGGTTGTGTAAGGTGCAGAACAAATAACTTTCATGTTTTTTGTTTTGTTTTATATTTTCATTTTCTTTGAGTCTTTTCTATGTAAAGTTCAGGTCTTCAGCTATAAAGAGAGGATGAAAAGTAGAGCACTGTATATCATTTAATTTTTGAGAAATTGAATGAAATTTAACTGAATAACCAACTCTTGGACCTGAGGTTGTGAACATTTCTAGTTTGCCTTGACAATCCTGTCAAGACAAAATTTGAACTTTGTCAGTAATTGAGATCACTACAGGAGAATTACCAAAAGTATTTATTTGCTGTAGATATCAGTCAGTGATTTCAGCTCTAGTCTGCTACTTCACCAAAATTTTCCATGGCAGTTGGCAGGCTATTATTTCTCACTCTAATGTGTAATAGAAGGATATTTTAGTTGATTTAAATGTTAAATAATAGAGTAGTCTTATACTCTATAACTGCTATCTGTCAGTGTTTGCACTTGCCATGGAAAAATGAGAAAAAGATTTGGATAGATTAGAATTTTGGTTTCTTTAAAAACATGTAACATAATTTTTCATAACTTACTTGTCTTGCATGTGATAAGTTTGAATATTTATTAGTAGAGTACTTTTCATTTTACAGTTTTAATGACAGAATTTTTTTACTGCTGCATAATTATAATAGTTTTAAGAATGGATCTGATTCTATTTCTAATTATTTAAAATGCTTTGAATTAGCATCTGAAGAATTAAAAATAAGTATAGTGCAAAAAGTTTCAAATTCTAATTTCCAGTCTCATATTTTGTGCTTTGAACTGGGAGACATACTATTTTAAATTTCATTATTTTAAAATGTTGGAACCACACAGTGTAAGTGAAATAAGAAATATATCTATCTGTTAGCTAGTGTGGTAGGATAGTGTAGCAGTCTGATCTTGCATTTGAGGATTGGAAACCCCTGAGTCCTGCCTCTGATGCTGTTGTGGCATGAGAATTTGTTCAAGTCGCTTACCTGCTCTGTCATTGTCTCTCCATCTCTAAAATAGGTATAATGCTAACCTGATCACAATAGCATGTAAAGGTTGATTAAAGTTTGTAAAGTTGTGAAAATCTTTAGAGTGCACTGTTATGAATATCTGTGTCAGTGGTTCTCAAACTTTTTTTTGTGTGGACCACTTGAAAATAGCTGAGGGTCTCAGTGAACCACTTAATGAACTTTCCAAATGTTGTTTGTACCATTAGCTAACTATTGTAAAGCGCTTTGGATAAAAGCGCTATATATAAAAAAAAACACAATTTTTTTTTGTTCTACAAATAAAAGCACACAAGTCATATTTTAATATCAGTAGTCTTACCTTTCTAAAGCAATGGATGTGCCCTCTCTCCCCCTCTGTGGCAGTCCCCGAGCTGGGGCTGGGAAAGAGGGAGATTTCTCCTGCTGTGGCAGCCCCCCAAGCTGAGACTGGGAAACAGGGCTGTCTCTCCCCAGCAGCCACAGCCCTGGAGCCTGGGAAAGTTGCCTTTTTCTCTAGTCACCCCAGCCCTGCCCATCCCAAATTCCCCCCAGCCCTTCTTCTCACCCCACTGACCCCTCCCACCTATCCCATATCCCCCCGTAACACCACCACCTGAGCCTATGTGTGCACCCTCAAGGGTCCAGGCACCTGATTAGTGGAGCCACAGCTCCACAGACCACAATTTGAGAACCTCTGATCTATGTAATAAGATTCCAAGATTGTCTGTGTGTGTCTCTAACGGCTAGAATGTCTGAGTCAGTGTGAAGCAATGGAAACAGCTGCAAGCATTGTTGAAACCTCTCTCTGTTCTGAATGTCACAAGGTTTAATCATCACTGGTATTTGTCCTTTGTTGCCATCCAATGTTTAAGTTCTCAGCCATTTTGACTTTGCTGTTGCGCAGATGTAAGCTGTAAAACTTGTATCTATACAGGCCAAGAGTCCTGGACAATTGTAGTACCAGAGATAACTCAATCACCACTCTTATTCTACAGCTAATTTATGTGCAACACTTTCATTGGTTTTATGAGGGAGATAGTATAGATGGTGGATTACTTGGCCCAATGGGAATACCTATGCAATAGCATTGGCTTTCAGCTACTTAGTGTATATGTTTGCACATACATATAATGTTTGACATACAATCATAGATGGGGAAACTTCAAGTAGTATCAACTGCAACGTTTCAAAATGTATGTGCCAAACCTCAGCAAATCAAGATGATGTATTATTGGTATGTCATTTTTTATTTTTGAATTCCCGGTGTCTTTCCACCACCACTCTCCCCCCCCCCATATTGTGCCAATTAATGTTGCCAACATTCCCAAATATATCAGGGTGTTTTTGGCCCCTTCTGCAGGCACTCTCAGCCCCTGTCTCCAGTGTGGTGGGGCTGCATCAGTTCCCCTTTAGCTCCCTTCCAGGCTGAGGGGAGGGGCAACTCCAGGAGCTTCATTCTCCCCTGCTCCTTTCCAGGTCTGGTGTCAATGGGACTGGCTCCCAAGAGGTGGGAGAGAGAGAGACCTTTGTCTGTTTCTTGCAGTGGCTCTTATTAGCTGTTGTTCCTCCTTTATTGGGACAGGTGAGGAACATAGTCGATCAGAGCGGGTTCTGCTAGCAGGGCTGATATGCAATATGCGTAGAAAGATGATTGTGCCAATGAGTGGTGTTATGACTTAGCACATGGGCTCCTTTTCTTAGTCCCGGGATCCAGCTCCATCCTATGCCACCCAGCTCTGGTTACTTCTTCCCCATTGGTGGAGGTGTGCCCTGCCCACTGCTGGGGGGCAGAGGCCTGGCCAGAACCTGTTTGGAAGCTGAGAGCCAATCAGGCAATGAGGAGGTGCTAACTGGAGCTGAGTGGTGTGGACGGAATCCGAGCCTGTGTTGATGAGAAAGCAGAGCTGAGTGGAACAGTATGATACAGAAACAGTTTTACTAAAAGACTGTACCCCTCAGTAACCCAGCTTAATTTGGGAGGGGGGGGAAATGTGGGGCTGAGACCCTCTGTGAGCCCCCTTACCTTAAGCACAGTGCCGGGTGCTCAGATTTGGGTGGGCCTGGATACTAATTGAGTGGCCCATGGCCTACCTGTGGCTATGGCCCGCTCAACCCTCCCCTCAAAAAAAATTTGTTTTCCTTTGCCACCTATGATTACTGGAGCTTTTCACATCATAGCTAGACTGGCTCCAACCCTGGCTAAAATCCTGTGACTTGTGAAGAAATTGTGATTGTTGGAAACACCACTACTCATTCTCTTTAAAATAAGCAGGTGCTTAAGAGCTTTGCTGAATCAAGGCCTTAGTGAGTGAGTCCATGGCTCCAGGACACAAGCTAGCTACATTAAAGTTACCTTGGTTATGACTGCTGGAGCTGCAATCACACTCTGCATCATCCAGACCACAGACCGGAAAAACACAGAGTATTGAGGAAAGAAGAGAAGAACCCAAGAGGGAGAAAATGATGGGAAGAGAACCTCTGGAGAAGGAGGGTAAAGAGCTGTTGGCATGGGCTCAGGGAATGAAGAGAAGAATGGGGAATAGGAAGGCCAAGCAGAGGGAAGGAGAAAATGGGAAGAGTTTAAAAGGGGTGGGCAAGTTGGAGGGAGGAATGAAAGTAGGGTGGGGAGGAAAGAAGATTGGAAATCTTGAAGACAGAAAGACTCACTATGTGACAAAATAAAGCGTAGGAGATAGGAAGAGAAAAGAGAATAAAAAGAGGTATATTGTGTTTTGTTCATTTTGAAATAAATAGTTTTTAACTACAACTTTTAACTTTGCTTGCTTTAAATCGTGGGTGGGTGAGCGGGGAGAGGAACTGAAAACTCTTCTGGACATTTAGCCAAGTCAGAGAAGATCTTCCCATCCCTGACCTTATCCTAGTTTTATCTGTGTAAGTGATATGTTCCTCTCACTTTTGTTCTAAAGGTTGATAGGTATGACTCATTGCCTTGCCAATACAGAATTGTTTAGCACAGTGTTATCCTAACCAAGTGCCTGAAAGATCACCGCTACACCTTGCAAAACTGGGAACTGCAAAGGTGGTAGCTAAGGGTAAGGGAATTTAGACCTGCTTTCTAATACTAGACTTGACCCAACTCCACTGGCAGTTGAACAATGAAAGAGTGGTAGAAGTTGGACTTTGCTTCTCTATTTTTCCAGGTTGGTGGCAGGATTCTTTATGGAGGTGCTGGAACCTGTAATATGGGAAGAGCAATTCTTCAGCACAGAGCTACTGATTTCCCTTCCCCTCCCCCCCATTCCTTCTGCAGCTGGCCAACTGGAGAGTCAGCATCTATGGCTTTCTGATGTTTGTGTGGCCTGCAATGCCATGGATATTTTCTCTTGATTGGACTTCATAGGTTTAACTGTTGGCTTGATAGTTTTTCAGGTACCAACTTCTTTCTCTCTCGCTTGCTCTCTTTCTCTTCTCTCTGTCACACAGGTCATCTGTCATATTGACCAAATTCTGCAGCTGTTCCAAGTATAGTTTTCCCATTAACTTGGAGTTCCGTGCACAGAGCAGCTGTTTTACAAAATCAAACCTTAAACCAGTAAGGAATTTGTAATTGGTTTTTATATGGATTTGCACTTTCAAGCCTGCAGGTGCACACACAAATATAGATGTACTGGGCACAGACAGTTCAGCATGAGTTTGTGTGTTCATGCGTCTTTCTACTTCCACAGATGAAGCTTTATAAAACAAATAGCTTCGGTTGTATTTTCTTTATTCGATAATAATCTGCATTAAAATAGTATGAATAATTCTACTAAACCAAAAATTGCCATTTTTTTTGTTTTAAGACTCATACTTTCATTAATTCATAATGTGCCTACAATTTCAGATGATGTATGGAAACATTTTTTTGAAGTGCCTTGATAGAGCTTCTACTAATAATAGCGTAAGGTAAGGCTGGAATGCTACTCTAAGCATTCTTTTGAGAAGGTAAGGCAAGTCAGATATTTTCATATTTCTTTTCAGTAACACTTAAGCTAATGTGTCCTACCTTTAGTACCTTTAGAGTCTTATTTCTCTCTACAATAACTTTTTATTAACATATATTAAAGTAAAACACATTGCAGAGACATATAAAATGATAGTGATGATATAGCCGCCTGCCTTAAAATGCTTATAAACTGAAATCCAAATAATTATATAGTTCTGTATCTATAATCTGTTAACACATCTTATGATAAATTACAAGGAAATAAATTATAGACACTGATTATATTAAAGTGTTTTTCCCTTATTTGTTTGACGTTTTGCATTTTGTGCAAACTTCCCTTTGAAGTCAAAAGGACCGTTCACATAGCTAAGAATATGTGGAATTAGAATATAATACTTCCTGTTACTATTATTACTGTTCTGATGCATAAACTCTCAGCACAGATGGCTTATTTCTGTAGTTTTGCATTTTTGTGGGTTGTAGGTTTACTTTGATGCACAGACAAATAATGGAGATTTTTTTGTTTTGTTTTGTGTTGATTGGTTTCAGCTCCAGTAGTGCTTATGCAAGTGGTCTTTAGAAGTCAGTGGGACTACTCACATGAGTAAGGCTTGCAGGAATGAGGCTTTTATTTGACTGGTTGGAAAGGAGTGTTTGTTTCCATGGTAACTTTTTGTGCTTTAGTGCATTTTTCCCCCACATTTGTTGGTTGTTTTGGATGTTTTTCTGTTGTGGTATTTTAATCCCCATCAGACTGGGACAGTAGAGTGGTTGAGTTTTTTTTTTGTTTTTGTTTTTGTTTTTTGCCATTTATAAATGTAGTTCCTTTGTAAAATGTTTGTTACTGGAGAAGCCTATTGTTACTGCTCACTGTGGGCACTACTGATTATTGTTTTGGTTTTAAGTATATAATACACTCAGAAGTCAAACAGTGTGTGAATAGTAAATTATTAAACAAATTAAAATTAAACCAGATAGTGACCCTTTCATGTATTTTCCTGCTTCTTTTTTAAACTGATGTCTCTTTGCAATCAGTATTCCATTAGATCACACAGTGATATGCTCTTGCCAGATATACCCAGTACATTTTTTGCTTCATTGAAAGCTAATTTTCTTTACCTCTCAAGTTAATGAGTTTAAGCTTTAATTTCATTTCTGGTTGGCTAATGGTGATGGTTTCCTCTCAGTCCTCTTTCACATGGGAAATATTGTGTTCATGAGTGGGCTGGTTGGGTAGGACTGGGATAAGAATATGAAAGGAGAAGGTAAGGTTTTTGTTGGAAAGGAAAGGCTTTAATTTAGACTAGTTCCATTAATGGTAGCACCTCTCTCACAGTTAGTTCCCACATAGGCCTCTTTTCCTCTAGCTCTCTGCTTCCATTTTTCCTCCTCCCAGGAGTCCTCACTGCATAAGAAAATGGTCATGCAGTCTAATCCTTCCTGTGCACCTGCATAGTAAGGGTGTCTCAGTAGTGCCAACATCAGCAGGTGAAACTCATTTGACTTAATCTATTTTGCAGTACTAAAATATTGCTGACTGTGGCATCACCAAGAAAACATTCTGCAAGAGTGCAAGTGTGACTAGGGTATATAATAAATCATTTAGTTTTTTCTTATTGAGTGAGTAGTAAAATGTGAGAAGGTTCAGTGAAACACGGGATTCTCAAAGATTTATTCTTTGCTCTTCTTCAGAGAGGTAGCGAATGCAGTGGTACAGGCCAAGAAGGAGTTAAATGAGTCCCCCATAAATAAACTTACAATAATTAACTAGAACCTTTTTATGGGTAAACCTATGTTCCTGCCTTATCTTGCCATACAATAGATTGTAATTTATAATCCACACAGAACAAATGCCAAAGCATGCATTTAAACTACACTTTATAGAAATAAATGAACCTGGTATTAAAAAGTCAAAGAAAATGTCCTATCATGCTTCAGTATTCCTCTCTAGTGTGCATAGTTAGATTTGCTATTACTTATATGTTTCGTTCCTAGGTTAACCATTCCATTTGAACATATAGCTGTATTTATGTATCTCAAAACTGCAGAATAAATACATTTTATTTCCTCAGGTAGCTGGATCTTGTTACTTGTGATAGTGATTAGAGAAAAGTACATATCTGTATGTGAAGAATTTTAGGAACCCACATTATATTTTAGAATGTCAGTGATCAGCTGATCATTTGTTGAAAACTAGATTCATTCCCTTGGGGGTACATACTGCTCAGTTTCCGTCTGCCAAAATTTGTTTATCTACACCAGGGGTCGGCAACCTTTCAGAAGTGTGTGCCGAGTCTTCATTTATTCACTCTAATTTAAGGTTTTGCGTGCCAGTAATACCTTTTAACCTTTTTAGAAGGTCTCTTTCTAGAAGCCTATAATATATAACTACACTATTGTTGTATGAAAAGTAAATAAGGTTTCAAAATGTTTAGAAGTTTCATTTAAAATTACATTAAAATGCAGAGCCCCCGAACCGGTGGCCAGGGCCTGGGCAGTGTGAGTGCCACTGAAAATCAGCTTGCATGCCGTCTTCTGCACATATACCATAGGTTGCCTACCCCTGATCTACACGTACTAAGTTTACATTTTCCCATAGTCAACAGATTACTTTAAGGTAAAATCTGAATGCTTTTGTGTTTGTTTAAGGCCATCTAAAACTACTGCTTAAAGAAGGCTATAGATAATTTATGATAATGCTCCATTATGTCAAGGTAAAGCTCTAGGGCCAGATCCTGCAAAGTCATCTCTTGGTAGGTAATGAAAGCCTTCAACTTCTACTGAAGTAAATGGTAATTCAGGATGATTAGCACCTCATAGAATTAAAACTCTTTGCGTCATTTATGAACAGGAACGGTTAAGTGCAGTTTGAGTTTGCAGGTTAACCTGACCACAGATGCTGTCCTGTTGGTGACTCAAAAATGAGAAAATTCCATAGTTTCAATTTGCAAAGCTAAATACTTGCAGCTCTAATGATTTCTAAGCCTGAGCTGATCTCATTTTGAGCTCCTTTGGGGTATTTCTTTTGATCAGTGCACAGAAAACCATTAAAGTCATTGGGGCCCAGGCATGTGGAAGGAGGAGGCAGGGAAAACATGCCCCTTTGACTTTATTTAATAATACCTAGAAGTTATTCAAAAATGGGAACAGTTGAGTCAGTGAAGGGTGCGGGACCTCAGTGGGACCAGATGGGGGTGGGGCCTCAGAGGGAAGAGGAGAGGCAGGAGCAGGGCCATGTGCGGGGCAGGGCTCATGCATATGTCATGCTTTTGCCTAGTGTGTTACCAGTCCAACTGAGAGCAGCACCTGAGCTCTAACCTATAACTCCAGCCAGGCCATCTAGCCTGGAGAGGAGGCATCACTAAACTAGGGTGATGAAAGGGTTGTGTGTATGGACTGGAGGGGATTTAGGGGCAACAACTGAGTAAGAGCTCAAGTTAACTCACTGGAGTGAACACACACCCTCATGCTCACATGCTGCCTCCTTAAGCAGACTGCACTGGTGAACTTTATTTGTAGCACCAAAAGTCGTCTCTTCAAACTAGGGTGACCAGCTGTCCAGATTTTATAGGGACAGTCTCAATATTTGGGGCTTTTTCTTATATGGGCACCTATTACCCCCTGATTTTTCATACTTGCTTTCTCGTCACCCTACTGCAAACTGTTCTGGATTGTTAATTTACAGGTGAATCCCTGTATGAGAATGAGATGGTGAAATAGAAAGAGCTACTGGCAAGCTACATTTTTTAAATCCCCTCAATCCTTGTACCTTTTGACTATTTGTTTTTGGTGAGAATAAGATGTGTGTTTGTTTTTTCAGCTTCCCTTCAGCTTTAGTTCAGTATGACTTTATTCTTTCAGTTGTAATGTTGTATCCTGCATCGAAATTCTTAGAGCCTCTTTCTGTAGATTATTGGAAATTACAGCAGAAAAAGGAATAAACAATTATACTAAACCAAACTCATAATGAGTAATTTAGATTTAAAAAAAAATTAAAAATTTGGAACAAGTTAGTTCATGTTCAATTTTACAACTTGAAAGCAAGCATTCCAAACAAGCCTATCACCAAGGAGCAAAAGTTTGTTAAACTGTATTTCTGTATGTGACATCTGGTTTGAGAAGAATAATAGCCCATATAATCAGCTTTTTAAATGGTGGCTTATCTGTGTTTTTTATTGACTCTTCTTTACAAAATCTGTTGTTTTTTTAAAATTAATATTCCATGTCAGTATTACTTACAGCAACTTGGAAAGGCACAAATGAGCTTGATGGCAATGGTTGGTCCAGGCCAGTATTTAACTACTACCAATTTACACTGCTGTAAAACAGGTTTATTCTCTCTCACATACTATACAGTGTGACCAATGCTATTGGAACATTCTAAGCAGCCATTTTAGAAATCTGTAAGAAGATAGATATCCATTTGAGATTATGACTGCTTCCTAGATCCCTGAGCTCTACCACCACACTTATAAAAGAGTCATAAAAATGTATTCCGTTATATCTGTTGTGTTCAAGTCCTGCAATATTTTTTGTGGTTGGAAGGCTCAAAATAGAAGTGTCAGTTGCCCTAAAGAAAATGTTTAGGATCTCATTGTTTCCTTTCCACCCTCTTTGGATCTCATTAAATATAGAAATTTGACATCTGTTTATTAATATTTTTTAACTACAGTGCTGAATATCAGCCATCTTGCTTACAGTTTTTATTTGTTTTCTTTAAACTTCTGACAAACACTACTGTTGGCTTTTTTTAGCCTTGATCATATGTGGAATTCTACTGTCATATCTTTCATTGCTAATAATTGTTTAGTGATGTAAAAGATAATTTGACTTATTTATATGGATGACATTTCCCACAGTATCTGATCCATTTCTTTTCCTCTTATGTTTCTATCATGTTTAGTATCTCTACCATCACATACAGTATTAATATACAGGTGTGCCGCAGCACTTCTGCTTTCTTCTTGGAATGAAACCTAATGATGGCAGCCATAGCTAGAGCTGGTAATAACTTCAGATTTCATTTTGCAAGAAATTGCAATATTTCAAAATTTGTTTTAATTCTGAATTGGAGAGAAAACAGAATTTTGAAATTTCCCACAAAATAGAAATACCAAAAAAATTTCACTTTGGAAAAATATATGTTTTGTTTCAAAATAAAACTTTAATTTGAAATATGTTTTATTTTTTGGAGGGGAGGTGTTAAACAACAATTATGTTATTGATTTCAGTGGGAGCTAAGATGCCTAAATACCTTTAGAAATCTGGCCCCTTGTTTTCTAGACCAAAGTGTCTCCTGTTTATCTTGCAATACAACAGCTTAACACTTTGAACAGGGGTTTGTCATCCTGCAATCATTTTTCTAGGATATTGAAAACAGCTGCTCCTCTAATTAGTGACTAAGTGCTTATCTTGTTTAAAATGTTTAACTGATTCATCACAACACTAACAGGAGACATTTCAATCCAGAAAACATAAATATAAAGATCTTGTGAGTTTGCACAGTTCCTATGAGAACTGGGCAGCAGCAGGATGGTGGGAGTGGAGAGCCTGGGGGATGGGGACCCTGAACCAATCTCCTTCCACCTACCCTGCCAAGGGGACAACCAGTATTTTGCATTATATTTGTTGTGTGTCTATGAATATTGACTGGTACATTAATATGTTTATTTGGATAATGGTGTGTTAATGAAAACAAAGGAAAATCAATTTAATTGCAGCCTTACTAATGTCCTCATACAGCAAAATAGTTACGCAAATCAGAGTAGTCTGATTTCAACATGTCAAATTAACCACAGGCATAAGCCTTTCGAGGTTCAAACCTAAGTTGGCAATTTTCCTTTAGTGATATTTTTCTGAAAACTAGATTTATTTCAGCCATATCCAGATATAAACTTAATTAGATTTAGGAAGGGATTTTGAAAAAACATTTAGTTACTTGTCTAACTGAATGAAGTCATTAGTAAAACTTCTGCCCTTCTTTGGTATTTTCATTTGATCAGACTACCATTTTTCCCCAAGGAATTCATTACCTGAGCAAACTAATTTTTGGTCTCTTTTGACCTGTAGAAGTAGCAATTTTTGCCAAATAATATGTTGTTTTAAGAACTAAACTAGAAAAAGAGCTAAGAATAATCAATGTTATAATCAACTGAACTGAATGTCTAATGCTAACTATGAAACCTCACATCCATATACCTGTCTCCAGATTTCTTCATCAGCATGATTTAAAAATCACAGCCCTTTCCATAGTATCATTTTTGTTAGCATAAGCACAGTTATTGTAATATATGGCAGATTCACAAGGGAAGGAGGATAATGTCCTTGTTCGTATAATTTATAGTAGAGGGAGAAACATGACTAGGAGAGTGAATGTTTCAAAGTGAATGTACTTTATTTCCTGGTTTAGAAACATACTGTTTTTCATTCTTAGATTGTTTCTTTCAGTAAATGTAAAATCTGACTGATATTATTTAATCTGGTGGAAAAATTTAGAAATCCAGTTCTGTGGAGTGAAATGCTGAATATTTGGCCTGGAATTTTTAAAAGTTCTTGTTTCAGTAATCTTGTTTGTCATGGTTAAGTCAAGCCATTGAGGAAAAACTTGACAACTTGATTATAAGAGTGCTTTAGGACAAAAAGGTGTAACCATCTGTGCATCCCTGTTGAGTAAGAAATAGCTTTCGTGAATAGAATGACTGAATTCAAGATTAGCAGTATGAGTTGCAGTAAATTTTTAGAAGTGATCACTTTCATACATTGTCCATATTATACAAACAACTGTACCTACTGTATGAAGTAATTTAACATCATTTTTAAAACAACAAAGGTGAAGGTGCACCATGCAGGAACATATAGCAAGCTTATTTTTTAAAAAAAACCTAGTGTTATTCATTTATAATCCAATCCTGACCCAAACTATCACTGAAATTGGTGGGAGGTTTATGGGTGCATAAGGAATCCACTGTTAAATATATAGTAGGTATATGCTTTAGAATGTACTTAGTAGGTAAACATTGTGTAGGTATGTAGCATCAAGCATGAAACCACCATCGTCCTCCCCCTGCTTTCTCTTTTTTACCTGTGAATCCAGTGAGAACAGAATTTCAAATTCATTACTAGAATTGGTTGGGAAATGCTTTTTAATTTAAAGTTTTCCTCAAAAAATTAAAACAAAAGTATTTTGGCTGAAAATCAAAATATTTAAATTCTGAAATGCCACTATGGTGCCTCATGGGAATTGTAATTCCAGCGTCTCATGCTCCCATACTGCTATATAGGCCAGGCTCCCTGATCAGGTTGTTTGCCATGATATACCACAGTCTTCCCTGAGGGAAGACAGTGCATCCTGGCATTCACATGTGATGGTGTATCATGGAGGTAAAGTCTGGCTGAGCAGCCCAGCCACACAGGAGAATGGGACAGCAGCATTCGAGAATCAAAGTATTTTATGTTTCAGCCAAAACATTTTGATTTTCAGTTGAAAACATTTTTAGTTTTCATGCAGTTTTTGACAAACAATTGAAATATTCTGGTGAAAGCAGAGAGTTTTTTGCAAAAAGTTTTAGTTTTTCATCGAGAAACAGTTTTAACAGAATTTTTTGACCAGCCCTATTCATTATTGAAGCAGACTATGTATCCAACTATAATGCTTTAAAATATTAAGTTATAAATGCAGCTTTAGTTGTGTAGTTTTACTCAGGATTTATGAAAATGACCATCCGTTTATGCTTTCTCTGCTGTTAGAGAGGTATATATTATATTGAGGACTACAACTTGAGAAAAATGTAATGATTCTTATTCCTTCAGAAACATTTATCAAGGCTTTCCCCTGTCTTTATAATAAATAAATATTACCATGAATTAAAAATCTGAGTACTTTTGTATTTCACAGTGAAGAACAAATAAATACACATTTTTGAGCTTGAGAACGTTAGAAAATAAATGTTCACTGTTAATATAAAACTATTCTGCTACTGTAGAATACCATTGTAGCAGATATGTGAAATTTTGAAATAGTATAGCTATTTGGAACTCAGTATAAAACTTTGTGGATACTTTAAAATTTATCCTTGTTACATTAAAGGTAATGAGCACATGAGAATGCCAACTGATTGTGCTTGCCAAGGGAAGTGATGAGATATTAGGGGGCAAGATTGTGCCTGACCATAGGTATACAGTAGTGGCTGATGGAGTCAGAAGCCTTCCTTATTCTTGATCAACTGCTTCTTTGAGCATAAGAAATGCATTGAACTAGCACTGCCAGTTGCACAAGCTTCCCTAAAGGGGATGAGGAATCTCCAGACCAGCAAGCAGAACTGACTCTTGAAACTCTTGAAGTTGGGGGAATGTCTCAAGTTTGCCATCTACTGAGGGTTGTGCATAAATCCCCAGTTCAGCCCCAAACCACCATGTGCCACGTTCTTGAAGCTGATTTTGAAAGATACTAGTCCATATGTGAAGTTTCTGAACCCTTTGCCTACACCTCCAACATTCCCCCCCCCCCATTCTGTCAGGCAAAATACTATAGAAAAGTTCTCTATGCTTTTTTGAAATAACATTCTTTAAAAGTATATATGCTATTAGGCTGTTTAATGAAATGTAATATGAACAGAAATATTAACTAACTGTAAACTTGTGGAGTAATGTGGTAAGTCAGAGTAGAAATAAGAACGGCATAGTGCATTACCTAAACAGTACTGAACACATGTATTGCTAAATTAAAGATTATTTATTATTGTTGTTTTATTTATTTTATTATTATTTATTTTAGTCATCTACTGTCAGTAAACACAATTGCCCTTTTGGAAGTTTCCTCACTTGAGCATTGATAGGTTTATGAGTATTTTAAAATGAGCAACAAAAATATTTCATGTACTAATTAAGGCAACTGTGGTTGTATGCAATCAGGCAGTGCTAGAAAGAGTTTTGGTTCTCTAATTGTTAGATGTTTAGAGCAATACACCTTGTTATAAATTATTAATTGAACTTTACATTATTGCCAGTGTTTTTTGAAATATTAATCATTTCATTTTATTTTTTGCCAGCTCCTCTCTTAGAAGTGTATCAACTGGATCCTCAAGACCTTCCAAAGTATGTCTCGTGTGTGGGGATGAGGCATCTGGATGTCATTATGGGGTGGTTACCTGTGGCAGTTGCAAAGTTTTCTTCAAAAGAGCAGTGGAAGGTAAATGTTCATGTGGGTGCTTCTTTTATTCACTTTCTGACGTTGTTATATTTTCATGATTAATGCTGCAATGTTGCTAGCCTTAAAAAAAAATGTTGTATTAACTCAGCAGTTATGAAAAATACTGCTTTAGTAAAGTTCCAGGCATTTTCCAAATAATGTACACCTTAAAGACTTTGCTTTATATCCACCAAATCAGCTTCCTACTCCTCCACCCACAATTGTTTTTTTCGGTTAGACATACAGGAAATAATTTTATTTGGTCACAGATATACCCAAATCTTTCAAGAGCTGTAAGAGAATTTTGGATAAAAACTGGGAAGTATCTGACTGTGCTTCAGAATTCCATTACTCCCATAACATGTAGCTTCTATACTACATGCAAATGTGCCTAGGACTCATTAATATATTCCCCCTCCCCTGCAAAAAGAGAGCGGTGACTTGAAGGTCAGTGAATCTTGGTGAAAAAGCCTGGGTTGGAGGGTCTCAAATTACTTAGAGGTAAATGATGACGTTCTACACCTGCATTAAGATTTTCTCTCCGAGACAACATTTTAATTGGTATTTTTAAATATGGCATTTCCATTACCAAGTGGCTGTTTGGGCTGTTGCCTTTCCTTTTATTATGCTAGTTAATGTACAAATGCTCTTGCCAGGGCAACTCTGAAAGAATTCATGGAGATAACCTTGAGTGCTGCAGGAGCTTGGTTTTGCCTCATATTAATTGGTCCGAGCTCAGAATGAAATAAAAATGTTATTTACAAACTCTCTGTAAATGTAAAATATTTCCAAGTGGCAGATGTTACACTTTCACTAACAAGGACCAAAGTTTGTGTAGGGCTTTTTGTTGACTATTTAGCAAATACAGTAACTCCTCACTTAACGTTGTCGTTATGTTCCTGAAAATGCGACTTTAAGCAAAACGATGTTAAGCTAATCCAATTTCCCCATAAGAATTAATGTAAATGGTGGGGGTTAGGTTCCAGGGAAATGTTTTTCACCGGACAAAAAACTGTGTGCGTGTGTGTATATATATAAATGTACACACACACACACACACACACACACACACACACACACACACACACACACACACACACACACACACACACACACACACACACACACACACACACACAGTACATTTTAAACATACAGTTTAATATTGTTCACAGCTATGATGGTTGTGAAGCTTGGTTGAGGTGGTGAAGTAAGAGGGTAGGATATTTCCCAGGGAATATCTTGCTGCTAAATCAGTGGTTCTCAAACTTTTGTACTGGTGACCTCTTTCATATAGCAAGCCTCTGAATGCGGCACCCCCACCCATAAATTAAAAATACTTTTTTTAAAAATATATTTAACGCCATTGTAAATGCTAGAGGCAAAGCAGGGTTTGAGGTGGAGGCTGACCCCTCGTGACCTCCTCCCCCGTAATAACCTCAGTTTGAGAACCCCTGTGCTAAATGATGAACTAGCGCTCGGCTGTTGATGATGAACTAGCACATTGTTGTTAATGTAGCCTCTCACTCTACAAAGCAGCAGGAATGGAGGGGAGAGGAGATAGCATAGCAGACAGAGACAGACATACACCTTGTGTTTGGGGGAGAGAGAGAGATGCAACACTGCCTCTTTAAGTAAGCTGACCCACTCTTAAGTGCATTGTCTTTTTAAGTGGATCAGGAAGTTGAGAGAGCAGCTGCTGCCCCAGGCTCTCTGTCTCTCTCTGTCTCCCCATCCTGCTCTATATGGAGTAGATGGGGTAAGCAGAGTGTAGGAGCAGAACAGAGGGGGACACCCTGACATTAGCCCCCACTACTTGCCCCTGCACAGCAAACAGGATTCTCAAGGAGCAGCTCCAAGGCAGAAGGCAAGAGCAGCACATGGCAGTGGCGGGGAGGGACAGCTGCAATTACTAGCCTGCTGGGCAGCTGCTTATGGGAGCAGGGAGCTGATAGGGGAGCTGCCGGTCCAGCCTGGTTCCAAGTCCCCCACCAGCTCGCTGCAACAGGCTGCTCTTCCTGCAAGCAGTGGACAAAGCAGATGGCTGCCAAACAAGGTTAGAAGGGAGCATTGCACAACTTTGAACTAGCACGTTCCCTAATTGATCAGCAGCAGAACAACAAAACAATGTTAGCCGGGACTACTTTTAGTGAGGAGTTACTGTAAGAAGCTTGTGAGTAAATAGACTGCTCCTCCAGTGACTATGACAAGAGACCTATCCTAAAGAGGAAATGTATTCTCTACAGTGCCCAGCTGGTTCTGGGGAAAGAGTAGAGTCTGATCAAAGAGGTATGATATTAATCATATGATTAACTTCTTTTTGTGGTCCTTAGATCAGTTTGTTGATAACAGAATAGCAAAATGGATTTGTACCCATTAAGGGGCTGGAGGGGTAGCTCAGTGGTTTGAACATTGGCCTGCTAAACTCAGGGTTGTGAGTTCAGTCCTTGAGAGGGCCATTGCTACATCTCCAGGTACCTCCCCAAAGTTCCCATTGGCTGCAGTTCCCCTTTCCTGGCCTGTGGGGGCAGTGCCTGGACACAAGGGCACCAGCACAGAGTCCTCTGCCTCCCCCTACCCCCACCTGGGGGCCACAGGAATGTGGCGCCGGCAGCACCATGGGCTGGATCTAAACCCCTGAGGAGCCAGATCTGGCCTGCAGGCTGTAGTCTGCCCACCCCACTCTAGTCTCTTATCCTCTGGACTGAGTTTTTAGCAGCTCATTTTCCTACTGTCTAAATTGGAGGATTCAAGTTTATGGTACCAGATAATTTTTTTTAACTTTAAATCTTAGTAGATGGGCACTCCAGAGGCTAGTTTGGTCCAGGTTTCTATTACTAATATTTAGGTGGCAAGGTTTGCCTCATAACTCTAATGTATGAAGCACAAACACACTTCCTTAGTTTCCTCCTACATATTCCCTTCCCAGCAAGTGTCTACCCACTTTTAATTTAGTGTAAAATTTCACTAAAATGAATGTTTGAAGTTATTGTATAGCTTTAAGTTTCTAACATCTTGGTGTGCTTATTTGATGGCTTTCCTTTCCCTGCATACAATTCTAAGGAAAGGTGTGGAGGAGTCATTTTAGGAGGTATCAGGGGACTGAGATTTGGTTATCAAGTCACAGAAACCAAACTTCTGGTGGGGAAAAATACCCCTCAATCAGCAATAAATGTAATATTAAAATGCAAGTATAAGTAATTACTGAATAATTAGCATTCAGAGTTAACTCGGTAGACTGAAATCTTTTTGTCCTACAGGTGAAAGATGAAGAGTAGAAAGTTGATTTTGTTTTACAGAGTCACAGAATAAGGGATTGTTATTTTGCAATTAAATAGTGCAAACTTTGAGCAATTGTTAAATTTGTTTTGCATAGTTTGGAAATGTAGTTCATTTTGTAAAGATTTTTCCATACCTTCAAAGATGTATATGTTTTAACTTTACAGACTTCAATAGGACTACTTAAAAGGCATAAAGTTAAGCACATATGTAAGTTTCATGAGTATTGGTGATGAAAAATTACATTCACCATTTCATATCTAAAATAATTATAGGCATTAAAATATGGTACTGTAGTGATAAACACCCTAAATATACTTAAAATAGACACATTTCCTTAGCACACAACTGTTTTGTTAAGGTAAATGAATGGCTCTTTATGAGTGGATGTATATGCAGTGGAAAACACAATGGAGTGTCAGAAAGGAAAAGTGTACCAAAAATGTATATTAATTTAGTATCATCTGAAGAGCTATTCCATTTTTAAAAAGCTCATTTAAAATGCACTTCATGTGACAGATTTGAGACAAATGTACGACAAAAATAAGTGCCTATTTACATACATTAGTTGAGAGTTTTCTTAATTTTATTGAAATATTTTTATTAACTTCTCTGGCTTATATCTATGTGAAGATATATGCAAGAATTTGCAGTAAGACTCTATATAATATATCTATAATATAGACAGTAGGAAGTATGATATTAAATATATTAATTATGGAAGCACCACTCATGGGATCTTAGTTAAAGTTGAGTTTTGCACTTAAAGCAGGGATTCAGGCACTTCATTATGTATGAATAATACAGCAATCCTCCTCAAAATTATATTACTTAGTCTTTGAGTGAGTTTTCTGAGAATTTACAAATAAATTAGCTAATTACTTTGAGTTAAAATTAATATTCAAAAATAATCCTTTAAGATATTTAGAATTCAGTGTTTCCTTCTTTTTCTTAAATGACCTAAACAGGATAATGCAGATGTTTTTAACTCTGCTTATAGTTAGCACTCTCAGAAATCTTGTACATAGGCTATATTGGAAACCTTTTTTTAGAGTTAATGGACATTTTCCCCCATTATTTTTATATTGAATGTTTCTTCTTCAGCAAGAGATGGCAGATTTCACAAAGGGGAATTACATATGTAACTATGCTCTCTCAAAATGGCTGGCATCTCCAATTGTTATCAGTAGGACTTACGCCATAGGCTGATCTTCACAAAGATATCTGCTGGCTTCACTCTCACTGTGACAGTGGGAGATGGTGGCCATTTTCCAAGAGGTCAACTCGTCATGAGTTCCCATGAAAAGAAAGATTCTTATGTGCCAGCCTCTGCTTAAGGATAACCCTTTCATTTATGAAAATTAATGGGAAAAATTATCACAATACTAAAAACTTCTTTGAAAGCTACCTAGTGTACCAGATATATTTAACAAAGATGATAGAAAGGGGCAACTGGGGGTTTGGATGAGATGACAGGAGTAAGAAGGGTGGGGAGAATTAGGGTATACAGGGGAATGAAGGAAGTGAGGTGCAAGAGGCTTAGGGGAATTTGAAAGACAGAAGGGAGAGGGAAACTGGGCTGTATGCTCTAAAAGTTCCCTAGTGTGCTTTGATTTACTTAGGTTTCAAAGTAGGTAAGTCAGAGTACACTAGAGAACTTTTAGTAGATGGCAGCAGAGTCCACATGGATATTTAGTCCATGGCAAGCTAGTGCAGGGTAGATTTATATCCCGGCTTGCCAAAAACTTGTGTAGACAATCCCTGAATATGAGGTCTCAGGATTTTCATTTCCATGCTCCATTTTCTTTTTTGTTTGTCTAAATTCCAGAGAACTGTCCCAAAGTGGAACTATATCAGTTGTTCTCTGTGTCCACTGATGGTGTTACAAGAAGTAATGAGTTTGATCTGCAGCAAGGGAGATTTAGGTTATATATTAGGAAGATTTTTCTAACTATAAGGGTAGTCGAGCTCTGGAAAATGCTTCCAAGGGAGGTTGTGCAATTCCCATCACTGGCGGTTTTTAAGAACAGATTGGACAAATACCTGTCTGGGATGGTCTGGGTTTACTTGAGCCTTAGTGCAGGGGAGTGAATGGATGACGTCTCAAGGTCCCTTCCAGCCCTACATTTCTATGATTCTTTGATAAGCGAAGGGAACATTCTTGACCCAAGGAAACTGCCCCCAGCATAATTACATGCTTACTTTTCTTAAACTGGCCACTGGATAGCGTACAGTACTGTACACTCGTTCATAAGCCAAATATTTTTGGTAAAAAAGTGACGCATCAAAGAGCGGGGGTCGGCTTATAAATGGGTCTACACCAGAATTTGATGATTTTAAACTCTATGGAATCATTGAATTGAATATTTATTTACATGGAGTGTCTGCAGGCAGGGAGACCCTCAGCTCCCTGTGGCCGTGGTTCGGCATTCCCAGACAGTGGGAGCTGCAGGAAATGGATTGCCACTTCCTGCAGCCCCCATTGGCTGGGAATGGCAAACTGCAGCCACTGGGAGTTGAGGGGCTCCATGCCTCTGAATGCCCCAGGTAAACAAAACATTGAGGCCTGCTAGAGGCTTACCCTAACGGGCCGGGAGCCAAAGTTTGCCAACCCCTGAAATATAGATTGGCTTATGAAAGAGTCATACCGTTTTTGCTATTTTTACCTAACCATCTTGGGGGAGGTCAGCTTATAAATGAACGGGCTAATGAACAAGTATATACAGTATTTTACGTGCACCTCAGTGAACAGCTGATAGAGATATATCATCTTTGGTATAGGTTTGCATATAAAGCCTCCAAGCCTTCTTCTCAATAGACTTCCACTGAGGGGAAAAGAATTATCTTTGGTGGCAACTTCTGAAGGTTCTGAACTCCTGAAAGAATTTTGACCATCCAAAACCTGGGGCTTGGGGATTCTCAACTCCAGTTTCTGAATGGTTGTTTATTGCCACATTGTGCATTAGAATGGGGGATAACACACTGGACCAAAAGATCAAGCTTCCTATCCACAAGCTATTCAAGAGAATTACAAATCTGCGTATGCAATAAACCCAAGGTAATCTTTTTGCCATAAAATGATGCAGAATCATCTTAGCATGCCAGCCTGCCAATTCGCTGGAGGAGAGATGCAGTTCTTCTGGAAGGCAGAGGTATTCTGCAGTAATTTAGCATCAGGCCAGATGCATGATATTAGTTTGGCAGAATTACTTTATCGTTTCCCTGTCCAGAAAGTCTGCTGCCTTTCCTCTTTTCAGGCTACATGTAGTATATATTTCAGATTTCGGCAGTTGACTGATTGTCTTGCCATATGCTATTTAAAACATATTTCTCTGAGTTCCATGCTTTTGAATAGGTGCCTCTTCATGGTTCTGGGGCTCTCAGTCAGGTTTCAGGCTTTGCCATCACCTCTCTTGGGGAGGGACCAGTCCCGCTATGCTTCATTGTGTTTACCCAACAGGTCTGACCTTAGCCCTGACTTCGCAGTTTTGCCCTCTCTCACAAAGGCCTGTGAGAATATGCAGTAGTGACCAACCAGCTTTCACAGAGCACAGTACATTTATTTTAGGACAAAAGCATTACAGAGAGAACATATCATAAGACAAACTGTCTTCCATGTGGGGAATCTCAAAGTCCTTCTAGCAGGGTTTGCCCTCTAGTTACAATCTCATGTCAGTTTTGGATCATAATGAGAAATGCCACAAGACTGTTCAGGTGGACATTTTATACAGTTGTGGACCTTTGTTTTCCCCTTGCTTCCTAAAACAGGTAAAACCAGTAAATGCTCCCACTCCCCAGGGAGTGAAATTTCAAAGGCTGGGTGTCTGCTACAGCAGTGTGAATACCAAACAAAAAAAAATCCAGTAATTAAATTTTCATTTAGATCAGAGATAAAATATTTTTGGTGTTCTTGACAAAGGAAAAACTGAAAAAAAAATCATTCATGTAGAACTAAATGATTTGACTATCAACTCAAAACTACATTTCAAAATGAAATGTCAGCATTTTCTAAACAAAATGTCAATTTGAATTATTGCATTTGAAAATTTTAGTTTTGAAACAAAATGTCATAACTGTTTTGACACTTCCCAAATCTTTTTTTTTCCAACCAAACTATTCGCCGATCTTTTTCAGCTAAATTTTTATTCATTGAGGAAAAAATTGCTCAACTCTAATATCTTTATAACTGGCTTTGGAAACTTTGCATTAATTTCCCTTCCCCTCCTGCCAATTGTAGATTCCACAAGAAACCCACCTAACAAGCCAGAAATACAAAGATGCATATAACACATATTGATATAAAAGCCCCATGAATATTCTATATGCTGTAGCATTGGGTACACCTCAGTGTAGTAGTCTTTTGAAATTTCCATGCTTCCTAGTGATGCTTCTGTCACAATGCCTTTCTTTTATTAAAACTAGGAATTCTAGGCTAGAAGAAGGTGAGAAGCATACCAAACAAGCAGAATGAAATGCTAGAAAATTCTTAGACTTTGCTTAGTTAGCAAAACTAAAAAGAGAACTTTGTTATGAGAATAGAAGTTTATTAGAAAGAGATTATTTTGATGAACAAGAGAGTGAAAGTGTTTTGTCACTTAAAAAGCAATATTTTTGTCCATGCTAAATACATTGAATTGAAGAGATTTCTTTGTAGTATCATTGTGTGGTGTTTGCTAGCAAGGATTACTTTTTGTCTGCACCCCCATCTCTAGTATAAATTATATACACAATCCCTTCCTGTACTTCTGCATTCTCCTATTCATTCTACAGTGTTGGAGCCAGTATTTTTCCATTACAGGCTGCAGTTTTCATTTTAACAGCTTTCACAAGGTCAGTGACCTTTCTGAATTCAACATTGTTCTATACAAATGTCCATACCTTATCTCAGAATCTGTATGTATTCAGAGGATCCCTGAAATCGAGTCTGCTTCTGACCTATTGTGCCAATCTGAATTTACAGCCTTATCACACTGAAATAGTGGTTTAAGGACAAGCTGAGGGGTGGTCTGCTGAGGGCTTGAGAGCTTGTACAGGCTCACCTGTTCCCAATGTGGTATTTCCATACAGTTGATGTGTCACGGTTTACAACTGCAAAATAAAAATGTTACTGATCATCCCTGGTTTTGAAAGTGCCACCGGATTTCACTTTTTTTATAGGAATAGGAAGGATTCCTCCACCCTTCCTCCCTGGTAGGCACAGTGCTGAGTGGGGTAATGGCTACAGTTATTTCCTGCCCCTAACTGGCTGCAGTAGCTGAAACCTTAGGAGACTGGGAAAGGGAGCCAGAAATGGCAACAGCTGCACCACAAAAAGAAAAAGAAAAAGAAAAAAAAGCAAAGTAGAGAAGATTAATTAAAGGCAAGGCACTTTACAGTAGGTCATTCACAAGTTATTGGAGGAAAAAAGTGTTCTGTTGCTGCTATGCATGTGTGTGAACTGCATAGCAAACTGCACAGTGAAACTGAAAGCTTGGGAATAAATGTTAGGTGTACAGTACTAATGGAGCAGGCTCATTCTGGTGCTATATTTCAGAAAAAAAATTCTAGCTGATGCAGTCTCTTGGTTTTAAAACTAGCAAGGAGTCAGTGACAATTTTAGCAGCTTCAGTGCCATAGGGAACCACAAACTGAAGCTGTTAATGACTAGAAAAGTGGAAAAACACTGATGCTTTCACAACAAGCAGATCTAAAAACCTGCTAGTGTTTTAATGAAATTAAAAAAAAAATCTCATGTTGAATTTTTATTTTCAAGACTTCTCAGTGATTTCAGTGCAGGTCGGTTCCTAGTAATCTAGTGCTAAAATGTGCCATCATTTTCTGTAGCTTTAAATCCTCTCCACTTTAAGACTCCAAATTATAACTCCCATTCTTCTGGCTGACATCTTAGTCTGTTCATGAGTTACTGTTGAATGATTCAAGTCATTCCCTTCCCCATGGCTGAGCATTGCCCCAGAGAGCAACAAACAGGTACCAAGGTAGGTATTTAAACATGGGTCTCCTGCATAGCGCTGAAAAACACTACAACTATCCCTCAGGATCAGCCCTAATTCGATATTTTTAGTTTTGTGAGTGCTAGTTGTTAGTTTCAATGTTAAAATTACATTCATAAAAGTATAACCTTCCTCTGTTTGCCCATTTTCTAATTAAAAATGACGCCATGGACCCTGATAGTGAGGATCTATATATCTTAAGTATTTATATTGCTCCCATAACCATAGTACCTGAGTGTATCACAGTCTTTAATATATTTATCCTCACAGCACCTCTGTGAGGTAGAGTACCACTATTATTCCCATTTTACAGATGGGAACTGATGCACAGAGAAACTAAGGCCTAGATCCTCAAAAGTAGTTAGGCACCTAAAGACCCACTGACATTCTCAACACTGCCACTCAGCTGCCAGCTAACTTTTTGAAGAGTTTCTGCCTGTCAGCATTCACAAAGCCAACTAAGTGCTGATGCCCCCTGACAGCTAACAAGAAGCTTGGATCCCTAGCTGAAGCCAAAGCCCCAAAGTAGGATCTTACCACTGGAGGTTGATCTTATAGGCCTGCTCTGAACATGAGTAAGGCCTGATACCTGTCAGATCCTACAGCAGGAAAGCTGGATGCAGACCACTGATAGGGTGAAGAGGCAACACAGCACCTGCAGAAAAGACATCCAAGGACACAAGGAAACATAAGATGATGTGGATTTAAGTCCCAACTCCGAATCAGGCAAAGCAGGGATTTGAACCTGTCTCTCACATCCCAGGTGAATGCCCTAAATACCAAGTTATAGGTGTATGCATGTGCATGCTCTCTCTCTCCCTCCTCCCCCCTCCCCCCCCCACCCAATCTTGATGTGGAATGGGAAAATCTCATAGGATGGGAAATCCAGGTCTAGTGACCACTTTTTCAGCTGCTAGTGCCTGGGCTACCTGAGCAGCTGACCTGGCTTAGGCATCTACCTCCTGAAGAAGATTCAAAGCTGAACATCCTGAGCAGAGGGGAGGTACCAATCTCTGGCCTTTGTCAGCTGCCTTAGCTCTTTCCTATACATTTCATTCATGGCTAGTTTACACAGCTTCCTGCTCAGCTTGCTGGCCTCTGAGGATCACTTGCCAAGGCACTTGACTCTCCTCATGCGTTGTATGGGGAGCTGGTGTGTCTAACTACTAGGGATGAGGATTCCACTAGGCAGCAGACTACCAAGGAGTTGGGCAGGCACTACAATGCTGAGCAAATCTGGACCTACGCGACTTTCCCAAGGTCACGCAGTAAACCTGAAGTAGAGCAGGGCATTGAGCCCAGGCCTCCTAAATCCTAAGCTAGCATCCTTCCTTTAATAACAGGCAAGTCAAAGCAGTATTTTCTGCTAAACATATGCAAGATCAGAAGTCGCAGCTATTAGTTCAATGGATGCACATGAATACCTACAACATATTCACCTGAAAAAAACTCCCCATTTTTTCTAACTGCATTACAGTTTGTCAGAAGCAGTAATGTCCATTTTGGGAACAATGAAAGAAAATAATTTAAAATGGAGTGCTTAATTTATGCACATAGCATCAACTGAGATAAATTAACAATGAAGACAGAAGAACTCAAACACATAAAGTTAACATAGCTACTAATACTGGAATGAAAATAACCAGTGGTACAGAAAGAATGGATGAATCAACCAATCTAAACTTGGGATGTGAAACAGTTATGAGGACATTTTCCCAGATCCTGCCTCTGGATCATCTTGATGTAAAGTGCTGGGAGCCTGTCTGGAGAAAATGGAGCTAGTGATGGGACAAAAGATACTCTGCAGGGGCGGGGAGGGGGAACTGCGGATAATCAAGTTTAGCGGGAAGGATGAGGGAAATGTTTATGTGTAGGTTGTATTTGAAAATCCAATTTCCAAGCCAAAATCAAGGGCAAAATTTTGATATATGCATTCAGAACAGGGTGGGAACTTCACATTCTTCTCCCAAGTGGCTTCTGCATATTCCCACTTGTAGGACACACTTTTTCCTTAGCCTTCTTTGTGAGTACCACTGAGCTTCCAGAAGAGCAATCCTTTCTGGGACTGCATGAATACCCTTTCACCCTCCCCTGAGAGCACTGAACATTAGGTGCTCAAGATACAAGCTGAAGTTACTGGTCACTTCAGTTTTTTCCTTTCCATGGAGTAGTTGCAGAGTGTCTCTTCTCAAATCTGGAGAGATTTCTCTAGTTGTTAGATCATTGCAATTTTAGATAGCTTTGATAGCTTTTAGGTAAATTAGATAATCTGAGTTCGTTTCTGCACCACTATGGTTTAAACTCACAGACTGATTCAGTTTTTATTCCGAGCTCATCCTTACTGCTGCTTATTATTAATCAAGTTTATTACAGTAGTGCCTAGGGAACAACCAAGATCAGCGCCTCATTGTGCTAGGCACTGCACAAACACAGACTCATAGATTCATAGACTCTAGGACTGGAAGGGATCTCGAGAGGTCATCGAGTCCAGTCCCCTGCCCTGAAGAGTTTATAATCTAAATAAGACAAAGCAGACCAGGGAGAAAGGTATGTAATATCTAAGCAGAGCATCCAATATAATGTCAACAAATGTGATGTTAGTTCCATGATTTTCTGGGGGTAGGGAGGTAGCTTTAGTTAGGAAGGGATTAGCTAAATGGAAAGACAAAGGAAGGGAGGGGGTGAGCAGGACAGAGCAGGGCAGAAAGGTCAGAGGGACAGATGTAGAGTGAGGCTGAGATGAAGAGACTATGAGACAGGAGCTGGGAAGGGGCTGAAGCACATAAGCAATCAGCATAGTACAGTAATAATATTTTCTACAGTTTTTATTGGATATTTTTTTGTCTGCCAGTCCATGCTTAACCTGCTTGCGCAGCTGCTCCTATTAATTCAATCCCTGCAGTTAAATTCTTCCTCCTAGCTCACGTGGTGGAGGATGGGGATCATTGCATGGGTCCTAGTGCCCCTAGAGTGTATTGATCTCTCTTCCACAATTCTGAATCCAGGGGGTGCTGTGGGGGTGGGGTCACTAGCTGGACTCCATGTTACCCCTCCACTCCACTGCAGTAGTACTTGTTATGCTGCTTTTGCAGCTGGTCTGCCAGTTTCCATCTCTCACTTCAGTGTCCTTGCAGCTTATTATTGCTTTTCATTTGTTCTCCAGCAGCCTGCAACATAACAATGTTCTAAGCATATTCCAGAACTGAAGGCAGGGTGGTCCCTGCCGTGAACAGAACAGGTAAAATATACTCATGTTGCTCTTCAAGAGACTCGGTGTCTATTTTTTATAAGCATCGTAACAGACATGAGTTTTCAGGTGTAATCATAATGTGGAAAGAATGGAGGCATTTCACATAACCTTAGGAAAGCTTCACTTTCATTTTTCTTTTGAGACATCTCATCATCTTTTTACTCTTCAGATGGGAGAGTCCCAAACGTGCTATTTTTAAAAAAGGGGAAATCATGTGCCTGTAATACTGCTTTTTTGAAGATACCATCTTACAAAATTCTCATTTGCCTGCCTGCCCAATCTCCACTCTAAATTTCAAGGTTACAACTTTATTTTATTTCTTACTTTTTTCCAGTCAGGTTTGTTTTTATTCTCTTCTGACCCATTTTTGATTTTAGGTTTATCATCTTAAACTTTTCTTTCTGCTCCGTGAAAGGAAATGACTGAAACTTTCCATAGCGCTATATATGTTCAGGGCACAGCTCCCATTGATTTCAGTTGCAGTTGAGTGCTCAGCGCTTCTCCAAATCAGGCCTCAAGGTATCAAGTTGGGTGACCAGAAAATGCAGAATGCACAATTAGTGACCACCTATGAAAAGTTGAAGTAATTTACTTACATCACACAGGAATTTAGTGGCCAAGGCAGGGATAGAATCCAGATGTCTATGCAGCATTCAAATGCCTTAACCATGAAACCCTCTTTTCTCTTCCTATAGTCCTAACCCTGCGTCTGAGTAGAAGTTTCCTTGATAATCACACAAAAAAGAAGAGGAAAGAATATTAGTATGTTCACTCATTAACTACCTATTTCAATTTGTGCAACAAGAGAAAGCTGCCTCCTTCACTACACAGCACCGATTCATCCCCAGAGTGTAGGCAAAAACAGCCTTAATTCAGGCATTCCCTAACTTTTAAGTGCCCAATTTTGCAACCTTACAATGTTATTTTAATGTTTTTTGTGTGTAATTATTATTTATGATGGTATCGCGGCACACATTTTACTCTACCAACATCCTGCCTAATTAGCTATTTAGGGTTAAATTGTAGCATTTTACCCTGGCTTCCATTGGTGCATAACTACATAGAACCAAGTGAATTTGGGAAGGCACAATCACAGATTCCTGGCATCTGTGGGAATGTGTCCTCCTCTCTCCCCTTTGTGCCCACAATAAATCCCAACATATTTGGTGATTTAGCTATTTTGAATCTCTGGTAACTTGTACTACGTAAATTTAATCTGCAGATTGTTGCAGCATCTGATGTTGATGTGGTTAACTTGCCATTTTGCTGTAGTCCTGTGGTGCTGCTAGTTTCCTGAATACACTGCAGGTGTTGCACATGTGATTTGAGATTCATTTCTGATGCTGCACTGTGAACCACTTCCTTTATCAGGATTTGTGGTGTTACACTGAGTCTGATATAAAACAACTTGCTGTGTCTTGGCCCTCAATGTAGAAAGCTCCACTTTAATTACTCACCTTATAATAACATATTTTATAATTATCAAAAGTTGTGCTAAAGTAAAGTTATATGCAAAGGGGCACTGTATTTTTCATGGGATAAATTTTTGTCTGGTGTAGCAAGAATTATAATTCTCTCTAAATAATTAAAATATTTTCACTTGTTTTAAGGATTTATTGATTTCAGAGATATTTCCTATGTATAAAATGAAGAATCAGCGTAAAAATGGTCAGCTGTTTCAAATCAACATAAATATTTTAAGTACATTTAAAACATTATGTTTCTGGATATTTTCATATATATTTTTTGAAAATGGTGTGGTCAGTTGTGATGCATCAAAATTACTAAATAAGAAGTTATGTAACAATTTTCCATGCCTCTTTTGTTCTTTATGAAAGGGAGATGGAAGCCTACAAAAATATTGAGCGGATGTTGAATGTTTACGTTTTTTATGTGCAGGATTTTTTGGAGTAAGATACTATTAATCGTGTGTGTGAGAGAGAGAGAGTGTGAGAGAGATGTATCAATGAAACTTCTTTTCAGCATTAGTTTTTCAGATAATTTTTTTGCTTTTTACTCAATCCCCACCTATCTTAATGAGGTAGAAGGAAATCAAAGGACATATTCAAGGACACAGAATAAGTCAGTTGCCAAGCTGGAGCAGAATCCAGAATATCCCTGACTCCTAATCTTTTGCTCTGATTACTAAGCTTCCATTCCCTATTTTATATTGACGGGCTTTGCAACACCTTAACTGTAAGCAGAAAAGTAAGCAAGCTGCTCTAGTGGAGTTGACTTATTCTGTCTAAGGCTGAACCAAGAAAGTAGCATAAAAACAATACCACCACCAGTTTTCCTAGCAGAGACTACTCGTGAATTAAGCTCAGCCTTCAACACGAAGTAAACCATAGCTCTCTTGCTGAGTCACTGTGCTAGTTAATGTATAAGGTGGCAAAAAAGAAAGACAGAAAGCCATTCTGCATTGACAGTGCCTCTGATCTCTCACAAGTGACTTCCATTTACTTTAGCAACCTAGTATGTAAAAAATCAGTCTACATACAGATTTTGTTTAATAGTGCAATAGGCAACCAACAGTGAGAACAGGAAATTGTTTTGGAATTATTACTGTAGGCAGTAGATATGTATATTATTCACTGAACTACAGGCACACCATAGTTCGGAAAAGAATAGTTCAGAATTTCAGAAAAGATAAAAGAAATGCCTTATGGAAGGAATATCATGAGAAGGAATTTGGGCAAGGTTATATTTTAGAAAGTGGAGGTGTAGGTTAGATGAAAGCCAAGGTGTTAACAAATATCTTGGTGTGTGTGAAAATGAAATGGATTATAAGATGACACCACAGGCCACATTTGCAAAACTGATATTCAGCTGCATAGGTACAACATGCACATAACCAAAATCCTGGGCTTTCGTGCAAACCCTAATTTGCATATAAATATCTATATGAGAGTAAATCAGGGTTAGTGCAAATGCATTGAAGCTGGTGTGCTCCTCGTGTGGTGCATGTCATTTTGAAAATTTAAATTAAGGAAATCACCAACAGAGAAGTATCCTCTGTGGTACAGGAACAACCTGATTTCAAAATATAACTCGAAATCCATAAACAAAAAGTAATTTAAAATGTTTTTAGAACACAAATTAGGTGATTTTTGAAACTTTTTTTTTTACAATTTGTTGAAAAATAGTATTTTTGTAGTTGTTTTGCAAGTGCTAATCAAATAAAATTGTTGTCATTTGTAAAATACTAGCATTATGATATACAAAATATTTTGAATTTTTAATTTTAATTCTGTTCCTCTGTTTCCAAAGAAAAATCTGTAATTATCATAAGTTCAGTGCACTTGGGTCAAATTTCTACTCTTGCCCCATTTGCTGCTTGTGCTTCATTTTAACTCTAGCTGAAAGCTAGATCCAGAATGCTTTTTACACTCTTTCTTGTTCAGTTCACTTGCATTCATTCCTCTATTACAGCCTAATATTTTCTCTACTAGTTCTATAGCCCATCACCTAGACTATAGCTGTAACTAAGCAGTAGAACTACTGTACAGCTTTTCATTTATAATATACTCAGCTGCTCATTTTATTCATCTGGGAACTGGCTCATGTAACATTTATAAGGCAGAAGAGAGATGGACTGGATATTTTGTATTTTATAGTTTCAGGTTTTCTATATGTTGTACCATAACTCGCTTACTTTGTAACAAATAAAAAACCTGAGGTTTTTTGTATAGGGAAAAAAACCTAAGGTTGGAGGTAGACACGTGGCAAACAGTTCTTCCAATTGTCAAAACAGATGTTTATTACAGAAATGGGTGATGGATGATATTGAAAACTGTAATGTTACTTTGCTGGAGAGATTAACTGTATGATACTGTGTGGGCACAGATCAAAGGAACTGAGCTGTAACTTTTTTCTAAAGGGAACAATTTAAACTGCAGTTTGTAAGATTCCTTCAAACTTTGTGCTTGCCTAGGCTGATAGTGAAAGTACTGTTTTAAACCTTTATTTTAATAGGCTAGGACTACAGTTTTAAATTAATCGGTGAATAAGATTTAAAGAGAAAAGAGTGCTCTGCATCTTCGAAAATCAGGCAGTTTTTAGTGTTACAATCAAGTTCCTAATTCTACATTTTATTAATCCATTTCTGAACATATGGGCAGGCATAGAAACACTGAGTCATAGAAATGTAGGACTGGAAGGGATCTCGATAGGTCCACTCCCCTGCACTGAAGCAGAACTGGGTATTATCTAGTCCATTCCTAACAGATATTTGTCTAACCTATTCTTAAAAACCTCCAGTGATGGAGATTCTACAATCTCGCTTGGTAATTCATTCCAGCGCTTAATTACCCTGACAGTTAGGAAGTTTTTCTTAATGTCTAATCTAAATTTCCCTTGCTGCAATTTAAGCACATTGCTTCTTGTCCTTTTATGTACTTGAACACTGTTATCATGTCCCCTCTCAGTCTTCTCTTCTCCAAACTAACCACGCCCACATTTTTTCAATTTTTCCTCATAGGTCATGTTTTCTAGACCTTTAATTGTTTTTCTTGCTCTCCTCTGGACTTCCTCCAATTTGTTCACATCTTTTCTGAAGTGTGGTGCCCAGAACTGGACACACAAATCCAGCTGAGGCCTTATCAGTACTGAGTAAAGTGGAAGAATTACTTCTTGTGTCTTGCTTATGATATAAAAGATTATTTGTAAATAGATATTTATTTATTTGTTTTACACACTTGTACTGTAACTTGTTTTCTAAATATAATTGTATATTTGCACCTAAGCATTCAATAATTTATTCATCCACTTTACCATGTGGATTTAGAAATGAAAGGGACTTGGTGTTAGTGTGTGCATCATATGATGCATGCAAATACCATTCTTAACAATGCTGCTTGAAATTACAAAAATTATAGTTGCTCATTTTCTCTGATACAGTGGAATTATGACGTTGGCCAATGGGGGAAAATTAATAACTACTTTTTATTTAGTATGCACTGGCATCTAAAATCAAAAACTCCAATAAAAGATATTACTCCATTTTAAAATAATACTTAGATTTTCTATCATGTTAATAATGGCCTAACCATAGGAAAATACTTATGCAGTGGTAACCTCAGATTCTTGAGTGAGACTGCTACTGCCAGTGGTATTTTAATGATATTACACAGAAGATATGCAGTGGCAAACAGATGAATTACAATGACAGGATCTCACAAATGTTCAAATGCTTTAGAGAGCCTTGGGAACTATAAATGATCTCTCATATTCCCATTCTTCTGTAGTATCATGATGCAGGTACTCCCAGCTGCCCTACATACTGTACAGCACAGAAGTCATTCAAATACAGTAGGTCAGTGCAGTGAATTCAATTATATGGATGTTTTAATGCAACAGAACAAAATTGCCAGTAACTTTTTAATAAATTAGTGCACTAGAAACAAATAATGCTTTTGCTAGCCCAAATGGCCACACTGACTTGTGGTATTCTAGTCTCGATTTATTTTGGGAAGCAAAACCATTTTTAGATCAGATTTTTACTCAGAATGCCTGCCAATTGCTCTATTTTAATTGTTCATTTAAGAAGAGGAGGCTGCAATATCTTGTGACTGGAAAGCATGAGAAAGGAGCAAAGGGTATAAACAAACAAGCAAAGCATGCTTATTAGCACATGCAGGAAATTATTTTATGATAAAGATTGAACAGTGGTTGACCAGTAATAGTTTTTCTAAGAGATGCACTTACTTGAACATCTTCAAGTATTCTAATAGCAGCATCCCTCCTCCTGTTGTTTCTAGGAAACTTTACTGTCCTTCAAGTCCCTGCTCATGAGTCAATATTGTGTTCAGCATTATGCTACTAACCTTCATTCTGCCTGATCTCCTGATCACTCCTGCACCTAATCATTTTCTGTTATTCCTCTTCTACGAGCTACATTTTATTGCTGAATGATTTTTTATAATTCTTCTCTCTACCTTCTCTCACTCCCAATTTTTTTAAATTAAATATGAAACTCATTAGCCATAATGTAAGAACAATAAGCCACTGTGGAAAATGAGGGAAATATCTATTATTTTTTATAGATATCAAGTGCTCCTCAGTTTACTTGCTCAGTTTTGTACTGCTGCCTACCTGGACTCAAAGGGTTAAGTCACAGACCTTGACTTTAATTCAGTCCCCATATTTAAAGATAATACACATGAATTCCTTGGAAGCTTCACCTCCAGCTGAAGTCTCCCTGACAACTCCAGGGGAGGGGAGGGGAAAGAAATTGCTAGGAAGAGAAATAAACCTGTTCTGCCCAGAGAGCAAATGAAGGGGCTTAGGGGAAAATCAGGACAAGATGTTTGAACTGGATAAAATGTGGGCCTCTGGGACATAGAGAGGGATACAAAGAGCATGCTGCAGCAATAGTCTTTTACTTACATTTCTGGGGTGAGAGAAACTCTGAGTAGAACCCACCAAATCTGGCAAAGAAAGATTAAAGTTTAAATAAGGGGGACATATATGTATAGACCTTTACTGTTTAAACACTTTGCTCTGTGTGCTGCATACCTTTTGGGTGAATAAATAATGTTTTGTTTTGAAGGTGTTTTTGAGCCCCTTTAATCAACTTCGTAGTTTGATTCCTGGAGGAAAATTGCTTACAGGTGCCAAACCCAGTTAAATGGGTCAGTGAACACGGAACTACATGGTTCCACCTGGAGAGAGATGAATGTAGTGAAAGCTGCCCACAGAGGGGTGTACTTGAGAGGGGCTAAAATGGGCTTAAAGTGCATCTCACTCTCTCTAATAACAGCCACTCTGTGGTGTGGTTTAGTAGGCTGTTGACTAACATCCTGGTGGTTGAAGGAACTCTGCTTCTACAGTGGGTTGGAGGCATCCACATTTTGTGTGCTAATGTATACAGTGCAGCTGATTGCTGTATTAATTCACAATTCAGTCACATGATAAAATATAGTAAGCCTCTCTTTCTTTATTTTCAATATTCAGTTTGTCTGGGGACTTTTCACGTTACATAAGCATAGACTGCCCTCAGTTTATTAGAACCCCTTGTTTTTTGGTAAAGCCATGGCTCTCAAGTGGCTGATTAGCTGGGTTAATTTCATTTCATGTAACTTGTAACACAGGTCCATTTAAAAGTATCTGAAGCATGTCCATGGATTTCTCCTTATGCCTCACTACATTTGCAAGTTGACAGTACTCTGCCATGCCTTATTGCTTAATTATGAGGGTTAACTGACCACTTCCCAGAAATAGTGGAAAACAGAGGTCAACAATCACTGATTAAACACAGAAGAAGATCTCTCACAACTTTGTCTTAAATCCATCATAGCAACATAATTGCATAGCTCATATTCTTTGCTTCCTCAAGAAGGGGCAAACTTTATCTCCACCCCCCATAAAATGTGTACACCTGTTCTTTAAGCTCATCTTAATTGTAGTTCAACCCATCACATGTACTCCCAATTGAAAAGATCAAAACAATTGAACCAGTTACCTAATTAAAGTCAATGCAACCATAGGAATAGGGAACAAATGTTCAATTTTGCAATGTCTATTGCAGGATTAAAGAGTTTAGCTATAATGTGATTGTAATATATGGATGTAATAGTTTAGCTCCTTAGATGAAGCAAATTTTTATGATCATTCAGTAACCCACGTGACTTCTAAACTTTCAGTTTGTATTTTCATTTCTCCAGAGTGATGTATTGTTTGATAAAGTGCATCTATTTTAGAGTATTTAAGTATCCATTCATTTTAATGGAATTGGTTCTAATATCCATTCCAAAGGATATTTTAGAACAGATTTGATGAAATTGAATTTTTCTCTTGTTTGTGGTTATTACCTGAAAGCCCTTTTTCTTGTCCTTACAAGATTTTATGAAAGTAGAAGCTGTAAATATTGAATAGTGGCAATATATAATCTGTGTCTAAGCAGCTAACATAGGTTTTTGTGAGAAGATCTATGTTTTTTGCTGTAATTTACGGAAATTGCATGAGAGCAACTGAGAATAGTTGGGAATTCAGTATAAGCATATCATTGAAATTTGAATACACTTAATTTTTTTGAAGCAGTTGTGACACAGTATGTAGCACTGATTAAATAGGCCCTGAAAAGAAAAATCAGGGGACCCAGGTCCCTGTTCTTCTCTTTAGGGTTGCTGAGAAATTGTCTTTTCAAAACACATGTGAGCAGTCTTCTTTGACAAACCTAACTTGTACATGGAATTGGTAAGGAAGAAGTATCATAAACTCACTTTATTATGTACTATTATTATGTGCATTGCACAATCTGTGAGGTGTAAGAGGGGGTGGAATGTATCCTTAGCTATTATGTCCTGTGCCAAAAGCAGGAATGCCTGCTGCAGTCTCACAAGTTGAGCTCAAATGTCCCCTTCTGCAAAACTTGCAAGACCATTACTAGCAGGTGGGTAAAGGGAGGAAAACTTTTAACAGAGACGATAATTAATCACTGAAACAATTTATTAAGGGATGAGGTGGATTCTCCATCACCTGACATTTTAAATCAAGATTGTGTGTCTTGCTATCAAATATTCTGTAGCTCAGACAGAATTTATGGGCTTAATGCAGGAATTACAGCGTGAATGAATACTCTTATGCAGAAGGTCAGACTAGATAATCATCATAATCCCTTCTCGCCTTGAAATCTATTAAATCTTCATCTTGTTCAGAGGGATGAGGTTTGGAACCAGGGTTCGCTTCAGGCAATTAAACCGGTGGCCATCTCTGGAATTTCCTGGATCCACACACAGGCAGGGGATTCCGCAGGAATCTTAGTGCCTCCACAACAGTGCTGGGGCCCTTAACTCCTTTGTAGTGCAGCTACCATTTCAATGAATCATGATCCATATCTTCCACTCCTTCCTATTCACAGATCCCTGGACTAGTGCGGAGCCCTGCACAGATCCAAGAAAGGGGCTATTGATGCAGCAGATACCCATTCTCTCCTGTAGAGGAAGCGATCTGAATACAGATCTAGAGGTCAAAATCTGACCTATTGTCATTACACACAATTGACCTTCAGAGTCATATAAAACAGCATGAAATATTGTTGCAGGAAAGCCATTTTAAACTTCAAAATGCACCATAGTGTAACCATGATAATTTATAGAGATGTTTATGTATATTATATCAAAAACAACACCTATGTTAAAAGAATGTTAATGTTGCAAAATCAAGTACTCAAAAATTAGGAAATACCAGAATGCATTTCAGTACCAAGGCAACCTTAATTTGGCCCCCTAATGCATATGTGTTATGATACAGTCTTTAATTACACGATCACAGCCCCCCACCTCACTCAGTGAAAGGGCAGTTATTCAATATTTTGTCTTATCCTTCAAATCTAGTGTATGGCCCTAAGTGGTGTTTACTGCAAACACTTTGCTGCATACATAATTATTAATTTCCTCCTGGGCATTTCTCTGGTGCTCTTGACAGCATATTTCAGTGCTTGAGAAACATTAATTAATTAATCTTCACAATACCCCTGTGAGATTAGGTAGTAGTATTATTCCCTTTTTACAGAGAGTGAACCAGGGCACAAAGGGATGAAGGCCACCATTGTCAAATGTGTCTAATAATTTTGGGTGCCCTGCTTAAGACTGAGGGCCTGATTTTTCAGAATACTTAGCATTTTTATAGTACTTTATATGTGTTCAGAGCATAGCACCAATCAACTTCAGCTGCAGTGATCGAAAGGGGCAGACCTGGGTTTCAAAGGCCAAATCTCTCACATTGGACACACAGAAAATGAGGAATACTCAGTAACTAGCTCTGAACGCTCTGGTTTACGTGACTTACCAAGCATCATGCAGGAACTCTGAGACAGAGGCAGGGATAGAATCCAGTTTTCCATGGTGGCATTCAACTTCTTTAACCATGAGAGCCTCCTTTCTCTATCTGCGTTCTCTGCCTCATTCATGACACACCTTCCAACTTCTGCAAAAAGAGACAAATTCTATAGACAGTATAATTCACTCTGATGTATCCACAGAGAAAGCCAATCCTGTGCACTGAATGAGGCAGGGGTCCTGTGGAAAAAATAGTATGTGATCATGTAATGCTTAATGCACATGCATAAGGGAGCTGAATTAAGAGTCTGGCATTTCCTCACTTTTGAGTGCTTGAGTTTATAACCTTAAGTTTCTTTTAGTATAGTTTTTAGGATTTAATTTCCCACATTTTTGTAAAACAAACTGGAAAAAAAAATGCTGTCATGTGGAACCATACAGACCCCCTAAAGTGGGTCGTCAGCAGGGTTTGGACCTTCAGATCCCAGCACACACTTTTACCACTTGAGCAAATGATGTAACTGATAGCAGCAGTAGTAGATTGTTAACCTCTATATGGACTGAGCACTAGAAGGGGATGAGAGAGACACTTTGCCAGCGGCTTTCAAAGCTGTTTGCTGACAGGAGATGAATGGTGAGACTTGGGACTCCTAGGTGCTAGAGGGGAGCATGCTGTAGCAGTTACAGACCTTTTGACCCCTCCTACCCAAATATGTCTCTGTCTGCCCTCTGCTTATGTCCATCCCACCCTCTCCTCCTACCCACCCTGCAGCCATTGACTCCTGCCCCTCCAGCTCCTACCCTCCTCTCCCTCAGTTTCTCCCCTGCTCTCCTATATTCCCAATCACTTCCCATCTTCTCCTTCCCTCTCGCTCTCTGTTTCTATCCAACTCAACACATCCATGGCCCAGTTACTGCCCTTTCCTACTTTGCTCCTATCCCCCTGTCTCTTGCTTCTTTCTTGGTCAATTCCATCTCTGAGTTCTTGTCCCCGACAGCAGTTCCTGCCTTCCTCCCCCTCCCCCTGTTTCCATTTACTCTTTCACCTCCCTCCCACTCCTCTTCCATTGCTTCTGTCCAGCCTCCCCCTCCTGTTCCTGTCCCCACCAACTTTCCCCCTCCTCCAGTTCCTGTTCCACCTCCCCACCCTCTAGACCCTGCAACCCCTGTCTGCCCCTGTACTCCTCTGCTTTGTAATTAGGTAGCTTCCTCCTTCTCATGATTTCCTGACTGCCAGAATTAAGGACACAGGAGAGAGTGTCCTCCTTTGCTAATGCATCACCTGGCAGCCAAGAAGAGCAATTACAGGGAAAGTTCTTCTCAGCTCTTGCAGCCCTTAGCTGGAGCATGCTCTGTGTAGAAGGAATCTTCAGAGAATTTAGCTACCAAGCTCTAACAAACTTCAAAGCATGTGCAAACAGATTTTTTTTTCAGTGCTTGCAACTTGGCCAAATTTGGGCAAAAATTCATGGGGATATCAAAAGGCACATCTCTGACACAACATTTTAAATTTCTGCTCCAAAGCATGTAGGTGCTAGTGCTTCTCAGCAAAACAGTTGTAAGAATTTTTTTCCCATGGGCAAAACATCATATTTTCCCCTAACCTCATTCTCAGAAATGGCTGAACTGTTTTAGCTGATACTTAAAATTCACCCTGAGGCAGACATCTGGTATGGAAAATTTCAGACTAACTGTTAAAGGTTTTCAGTTGCTTGCAACTTTACCAACAAGGTTTTATAATGGGAAGTGTCGGGGCAACCTTAACTATACATAGTGCCACCTATAATCTGTTTTTTGAGAGATTTCATACTGTTTGCAGTATTATTATAGAAAATAAAAAATATTCCCTTAATTTAAAATACCAGGGCTATAGATACTGCACTTGCAAGTAATGAAAGTGATGATCAACCATGCAGTCATTTTACCTTCTGCCAGAAACTTAACAATTTTACTGCAAAAGGTCTATAATATAAAATCAAAATTACTGATACACTGAAACAGAGAACTGTTGACTTTATGCCAATTCTTACCTCATTCCCATAAATCTAGTATTCACACTTTTACACAATTCTATTTCAGGTAAATGTATATGTATAAGAATACTGAGAAATTATAATGCATTACTAGCCCAAAAAAGAGCCAAGGTCAGCATACCTTTCAGATTTGCATGTGCAACATAATTTAGTAATAAAATGCTGACCTTTTGATAAGCACTTCAGATTTCTATCTTTTGTTTAAAAAAAGAGTCGTTCAATTGTAAGTCTCCTATAAACCTCTTGAAATTGCTGCCATTGCTTTCTGAGCTTCTTTCTTCAACAGCTCTGTATTTATTTTCTCTGATCTTGGAACTTTAAAACTTGGGTATATATAACACCATAAGTGAATCATAGAAATTAGTATAACTTATTCACAATCAGAAACTTGCTGAAGAATGAAAGTGTCTTTCAGTGGAGGCCAGTTAACAACTCAGAAATATGTTTTGTGACTTTCATGAAAAATCTTCACCTTTAAACTTCCCTTCCCTTGGAACTGAACAGCTAGGGGATCCAGCCAGTCCTGCAGTGCTATATAATCTTTAATTATGATCACCTCACCTGATTTATGTCACCCATAGTGGAAGGTTGTTAAGTCATCTAGTCAATCCCCACCAATGTGAGATTGATTGCTGCTGTACATATTTAGTGCATTGTCAAGTTTTAGATACTGAGAGTTGTTCCACTGATGTCAATGAGACGACATGTAAAGTTAGGAGTGTGCATAAGTCTATCCAGGACCAGGGCCGTAGTTTTAAATGTCTCAAGCAATGAAACTTCCACCATTTCCTTTGACAGACTATTACATAGTCACTGTCAGGAAATTTTCTTCTATATCTGGCTTAACATTTTCCTGTCTTAATTTTATCCTATTACTCACAGTTAAACCTTCATGTTCCACTTTTAAGTAATACTCACTCACATGCTTAAAATTAGACATATGCTTAAGTAGCTTGCTGAATTGGGGCCTTGGACTTGACACTCTGAAAGTACACCTAGACTTTTTATATCCACTTTAGTTGTCATTTATGGCACGTCTGCACATGCAGTGCTATAGTTGTACAGCTGCACCAATGCAGTGTATCTGGTGAAGATGCTCTGTGCCAATGGGAGAGAGCTCGCCCATCGGCATAATAAACCCACCTCTGCAAGTGGCAGAAGCTATGTTGTCCATGCCAGTGCTTATGTCGGCGGGTGGTGGTTTATTCACACCCCTGAGCAACATAAGTTGTGCTAATATAAGCTATAGTGTAGCCATAGGTTAGTCAAATTATAGATATATAAAGCGAGGGGAAGCAGAACACAGGAGGATGGGACAACTAGCACCCCCACAAGGGAAATATTGGGGGAGGAGGGCTGATGTATGTTTTCACTCTGTCCTCCCATATCTCATGGAGGCAAGAGTAGGACCTGGAGGAGGGGCTGGAGCAGTTGCCACAGCGCACGAGATCATGCTAGCCACTGGGGAGCAGGTAGGAATAGCACTCCTCTCCCAGCCACCATGGGTTCTGGAATAGTGGCAGGAGCACATGTGCCAGCTACTAGGGCACCTGCACCTGGGTAGGGGATAGAAGGGTGTCAGTGCTCAGGGTGCCAGTCACTGAGGAGTTGGATGGAGGACAAGATGCCACCCACTGAGGAGCTGCCATAGGAATGTTAGTATGAACTGCAGGGTTGCCCCTTCCCAGCCTGGAACTAGCTGCCTTCCTTCCTGCCCATCCCCTGAAGCTCAGTAGCCCCCCTTGCTCCCTTGCCTATTCTCTGTCACCCCATAGCTTCCACCCCTCCTGTATAAAGAAGTTATTTTAATCTTTCCTCATAAGTCACTGTCTCCCGCTCCTAATCATTTCTGTTCCACTTCTGTGAACTCCCTCCAGTTTGTTTATAGCTTTCCCATAATGAACGTGCCTGAACAGACTGTAGTATTCCAGGTGTGTTTTCAACAAAACTGCATAGAGAAAAGACTATTATGCCATCCTGCTCTACATCATAATGCCTCTGCGTATGCAGCCCAAAATGTTATTGACAGTTTGTGCTGCCATCTTACACTGAGTAATTAAGGCTAATTTGTCCTCTTATCCCTAGGTTTCCTTCAACATTACTGCTTGCCAAGTTTCCCTCCATTATTAAAAAAAATGTGTGGATTGTTCCCTGGATGCATTTCTTATATTTTTTTCAAACTTGAACTTCATTTGATTTTCTGTCCATGTTTCTAATTTCTGTAGATCCTTTCATATAATTTCCCTGTCCTCAATAGAGCTTACACTCTTCTTCCTGTTTCCAGACTGCTAATGAAGATAATTAATAAAACCAGAACAAACAGCAGTAGCTGGGCTACCCTACTAGAAAGATTCCTACAACCTGGTAAACCACCAGAGACAAACTCAAATTCTCGGCAGTCTCATTATCTCTAAGTCAAGGTCACATTACTATAAAAGTTCTCGCTTACAGTACTGGTACACAGCTGATAAATCCCGCCCAAGTAGTCAAATAATAAGTAGGAACTTAGGTGTAGTGATTTTTAGCCAGTGAATGAGAACAGCAGAGTGGGGAAATAAACTGAGCATAGTAATTCATCAGTGAATGAGTAAAATAGGTTTCCTGTCTGAATGTGTAGCCTGCACACCTCTTGGGTGTGGTTTTCTGTCCCATATAGTGGCACCGAGACCGCTTAGAGCGATAAAATGAGTCTGCTCTACAGCCTTAGCTAATGACTAGTTGGCTTTTAGCTCATGCAGTAGAGGCTCATGCACTAAACTCCAGAGGTCTCCAGTTTGATCCTGCCCGCCAACGACCGGGGTCTGTCAGCGTTACAAATGCATCTCAGATTGCTCTTTGATACCTCTCTAATCCCACCCTTAAAACTCTGTATTAAGGAACTCTGTGTAGTTCAACACAATCAGGGACAAATCCATCCTCCACTTCCTTGGGCATCAAGGTATCCTTGGCAGCAGAACTAGTATCATTTTGCTATGTTAAGTCAGAGGCTGGATATTGCAAGGACACAGCCAGCAAATACTATTTATTCCACAAAGTGGATTTTTAGACTTCATTACCTGATTCTCCTTTCACCTTATGTAGTCATTTAAACCTGTGCAAAATGGGTATAAATATAGTGCCACTAATCTTATCTTGTAGATTTTTACACCCACTTTATACAGGTATAAGTGACTAAGCAAAGAGGCATATTCATCTCTGTGCTGGCAACGGTGCTGCTGTAGGGGCACTGGAGAGGCAGTTTTCAGACGACGTGGGGCCCAGTGTTGCCCATGACACAGGCTAAGAAAGTACTGAAGGCTGCCCTAAGTTGTGCCCTTGTTTCAGTGGCCCCTAAGGCCTTGCAAGTATGCAGAATTGCAGGAGGACAGATCTGGTCTGGATACATCCCCTCCTGCCCCTGATCTATACACTCCAGACCTCCTGCCTGCCTCCACTTTGCCCCAACTCACACGCCCACTCTACTACTGACATATTCTGGGATGCATCCTCCACCGTAGGCAGCTGCACAGCTGATGAAGCCAGCTCTAGACCTGGACATAGTGGTTTCCTGGAACAGCGGTATTCCCAAGAGAGGCTCTATGCTTGCCCTACAAGCTCTTCACACACCCAGGGGCTGAAGTGACAGGATGAATCTGGCTTGAGATGACTTTTTACATACATTCATCTTTTCATTTGTGTTTTTAAAAAATAGTTTACTTCAGTTGCATCCATTTAATGTTCATAACTGAATTATTCTAATTTGGGCCTTTATGATAACTAATAGTCACTCTCTATTAAAAAACAAAAATGATTTCCACATAATTTCTTAATTGTTTCTGCATGTTAGTTTTGGCTATATGCCAATTATGGAATCATCACACCGCTTCAGAGTGTAAATCAGTGGGACTGGATTAATAAGTTGTGTGAAACACAGTACCACACTTCATTATAATCCATTTACCAAACTGGAAAAACCTTTTAGTACATAAAGTTCATCAGCTTTTAAGTTTGTTTGATCTCATCTTTTATGTATTTTGAGACACAAATGTACCTTTCAGGGTAGTGTTTAATACAGCTGTCTACCAGTTTCAGAGTTACTTCTAAAAACAGCAACACTAAGCCATACTGCAAAGGTACTCCCCGTACGTCAGAGAAAGTATAGGATCTAATTGTCCTTTCATTTTCATAGTTATGAGTCAGGAGTATCTCAGTTACAGTGGTGTAAAACTGGTATACTTACAGAAACAATAGAATCTTACTATTTTTGTTTAGTCCATTTGCAACTTCCCTTTAATTCTTAATTCTTTTTGTGGGGATGGGGTCCAAATCCTCCCCCCCCCCATTTATAAAATATGTTGGCTATTAATAGAATTCTGTTTTTAATCTTTATCCCTTTTTATAACTGTCAAATGTGTTATGGATACCAGGAGCATAGCCCTACCGTCTGTAATAGCTGACAATGGACTCAGATAGCTGGGTAAAACTGGGGGATAAAAAGGCATTGACTGGCACAATTCTTCAAATACTCTCTTCCTGGCAAAGTATTCCATTTACTTCAATGGGAATACTCACAGCTGTAATTCTAAATCTGGTAGTAGGTAAATACCGGATAATGCATATTTGATTTTAATAAGGTGTAGACATGTGGACTCACCCCTGCGGTGCCTCCTGCTGGTCATCCTTGGGAATTAGCTCTTCGACCCAGGAGCGCCCTCTGCAGGCCAGAGATCTGTGTGTCCTCTGCTGGCCCCTGTGCCCTTATCCCAGGGTTCTGCCTCCTGCAGTACCCCACAGTCTTACTGGGTTTCCCCACCCCCAGGGAACCCCCACTTCCTATCCTCACATCACCTCAGTCGTGGCTACTGCCAGTCTCTGTTTAGCCCCCACACCCTGGGGCAGACTGCAGTGTATTAGCCAATCATCACAGGCAACAAGGGGTTTGGACTGGCTGCTTCTACCCACCCTCCGGCTGCTCCTCTGCAAGCCCAATACCCGGAAGGCCTAGAGCTAGGCCCTGCAGCCTGCGGAGTTGCTAGTCTAGGGCTTCCCAGCTCCTAAGGCCTTTCCCCAGCTCTGCCTCCCCATAGGTCCCCTGGGGGAGTTCCCCAGCAGCCAGGCCTGTCTCCCTCTCCAGTCAGAGACTCCCTTTTGCTTCTGGCTCCCCTGACCTTCTTATACCACCTTGTGGCTCAGTTTGGGGTGTGGACCCCATCTGCAGCCACTCCTGCCATCAGCCCAGGCTTCTGGCTCCAGCTAGGGCCCCTTCCCAGGGCTGCTTTTAACCCCTTCAGGGCAGGAGCAGGGATCCACCCTGCTACACAAGGGAATTGCTAAATCTTATTAAAATTGGCCCAGAGCATTTTCATACTCATCATGTTCTTCTGTTAGGCCATCACATGTCAATGCTTAGCATTACTGGACTTTTAATAAAGAAACTGAAGTAAAATTATAAAAATCACCCATGTTCCTCTTTGAAACTAAATATTAATAAATTGCAGAAAAACAAGATTTTCATAAATGGGCATATTTGGGATGGACATTAGTTTCTTCAAATTATATGTTCTGTTTGGTTCTGGAGTGAATACTGGCTATAATCTATAGTGTTTCACTGAAATTGGTCTTTTGGTTTAACTAAGCAAAACAATTTTTGAAAAAGTTATTGTCAATTAAACACAATGATTTCTGAAAGTAAAATGAAATGTCTTTTTATGCCATGGAATGCTTTGGTTATACTGTCAGAAAGTACCTTTGTTCCAAGTCCTTGCTTTCCAGTGTTCTGTTAAACTATAATAATAATCTGGGCTAAAATATCTCATGCTTGTTATTACATACATATGTATGAATTTTTGTGGCGGTGGGGGAAAGTTTGTAAAATTACATTTTGCCATTTGAATTATGTCAGCATGAAATGTGTTTTAAACACATGAAGAAAATTTAAAATGCTTGTTTTAACTTAAAAACTATTTAGATTTAAAACTTCATGTTTGGCAACAACTTAGAGATGAATTCTGTAAAAACTATCGTATGTGAGTAAAATTACTCATGAGTGACCCTTGAGAGAGGCTCATAGTGTTGAATGAGGACAAATTACTTTAACATGACTAAAGAAGTCTATTTTGGGAACAATGAGTTTATAGTTATTTTAAAATTGTACATAGGACATGTGCAGTTCAGTACTTTCACTCAATTGTTAATCACTCCGAAGCTGATCATTTCATTGTGCCAGTCATTGTTTTTTCTTTCTATTTTCCCTTTTTTATTATTTATTTCTGTGAGAAATTAACATGAAATTCAATGAAAAATCTTCATTAATGCAATGTTGAGTACATAAACATCCAGAATTCAGGTAATTCAAAATTATAGTTTTCACAGCAACTGTAACTTGACCACATTACACGTGTAATGTGCTTGAAAAAAGCACTATACTAATGTTAAGTATAAATATTTTCTTTCTCCTTTCCTATACCTCAGCTTACCACTCTGCTGGGGTATAGACCATACTTTAATCTTTTCAGGACCTTCATTCAGAGAAAGAGAGAGTGAATACAAAGTTATATCTCTGAGAGAACAAAAGTGACAGTCTTTAAAGGATGAATATTTACTAAATCTGTATCTGTAGAGAGATAGAAATGCAAAACAGTTTACTTGTAACTCATGAAAAATTATAAATATTGTCAATTACTTTTTAAAGATAACATTTTCAGGCAGGTTTCCCCAACTGGTTACTATCACTAGTTCAATGCAAATATAATTGTGCATATGCATACGCTCCCACAGGACACGACTCTGTCTCTGTTGAATGGTTCCAAACCCTCTGTAGGGCATGCCAGCTCCTTAAAGTTGGGAAGCGAGATAGTCCCATGTTCTCATTCAAACTCCCCTTGAGTCTTTGCAGTCTCAGTCTGCAATTTGCCTCACCAAGCAGCAAGTTCTAAGTTCTCTTCTTCTTCAGTGGAGTGAAGGGACTTGCAGTCTTAATCCAACAAAACTGGCAAAGCTGTGGAATGCAATACTTACAGGAGACCCATCTGGTTCTTGCGCTATTCCTCTCTGCTGAGTTCTTAAGTCTGGCTACCATTCCTACTCTTTATAAAGTTCTCCCCCCTCCTCTTGGGTTCTCAGTGGTTCCACTCTGAGAGCGACTCTGGGTGTGTCCTGACAGGCTTCTTGCCCAGAATGAAAATCACCCAAGTAACTTCAAACAACTAATGAGCACACCTGGTGCCCACCATACCCAATTTCTGGATGATTCTGGCCCATCTGGCAGAGTCACCCTGCCCAGCTCTGGTAAGTGTGCAGTCACAAAAAAACAAGAACTATGTATCCCGTTCACTGTTTCTTCCTCTATTTACACCACTAAAAACTGTAGAGCAAACATGTGGCCTACACATGCATTCTGTTTTCAGCTGTAGTTATATTAGGTCTTGTAGACAAAGCACAGAATGTGGATTTTGTTAATATTTTGATGATGCCCTCCAGGGAGATTGACATGCTGTAGGAACTGGAAGTGAGGTTGGTGACTGAGTTGAGTAGCTGGCACTCGTATCTTTGGATCAATATTAGGTGCCACTCTGATGCTTGTATAAGATGTGAAACTAAGGTCTTGATGACTGGTGGACAACAAAAAATCCAGAAGTTTTGTAAGAGATGAGATGAGGGATTAAACTAAGGGGGATTAGGGAATGGATTGCAGGGAGGAGCACAATTCTCCTTCTTGCCCTGGCTTGGGAAAGTGGCACTTCCCCACAGCTTCTCGTCTTCTGGACTAGTGTCGTTAGAGTTCCCAAATTCCAACATAAGTAACGACTAGATTAGGCTATATCCTCAGCAGATATAATCAGTGAGGTCAAAGGAGTTGTACTGATTTACACCAGTTGAGAGTCTGGCTCACTATAGCTGTTAAAATTCCTCCTCTTCTTTAAGGTATAAGTTAAGAATAACTTACCCTCCTGAAATCAAGAAAGCAAATAAGCAAACAAATGAATAGTTTGTTCTACTGGTACAGAATGGTTGCTGTGTTTCATTTCAGAGGATTTCTCTCCACCTGCCCCTCACAAATCAACGGGCTAAACCAGAGATGACATTCCTGATATTAAGGTTAAAAAAATGGTCAGACCTTCTATATCCATCCTGAAGAAGTAAAAGATAAGCATGAGCCCCCTTTTTAAAAAACGTTCTGCAAGTTATATTTAATGTTTTGAGTGTCTAATGTTAGTTTGATAGTCAACAGTTCTATGTTCTGAATCTCAAAAGATACTTTTTAAAGTTTCTGTTATTAATGAATTACTTGCAACATTTAAAGCAAGTTCCCAGGTGAAAAGAGTTGCCAGAGCCTTTACTGACAGTATTATAAATTATTGCTGCCACAGTGAATTTATCATACTCCCACTCTGAGTCCTAGTGTGATGGGATATACAAACCCCTCACTGGGCCCGAAGCGATTAAAAGGCGATACTGGGCCCAGATAGCATTACCCCACTGGCCCTGCTGCGCATGCTCCATCTGGAGGAGTGGGTTAGAATGAGCTCAGAACCAGCCCAGGCAAAGGGGAGGTGGACAGGTTGCAGGAGAGAGGAAATTTATGCAGGAATCAAGACAGAAGGTTGAACCTGAGAGGTGGCCATAGAGTCAGTAAGGCAAATTGGCAGTGCCTTCTCCAATCACCACCACCCCCTTTTGAGAGCCAGGAGGTCCTGTAAGACCCTGCTCATTTGAACTCATTGTTAAGTGATTGGCTGTTTAAACTGTAGGGGCCAAGCCCAAAACTGAAGCAGCATATAACTAGGAAGTAGCCCAAGGGAGCAGACTTAGACTAATTAGTCTGAGGAAATACGAACAATGAAAAAAACGGAAGAAAAGATAAATCATGGTATAGAAGGAACACTAGATAATAGACAGAAACGGAAGGAAGTACGAAAAATGTCAAGCTCAACATAGTAAGTGCATTTGCTTTATAATGTATATTTTAAATCTATGATTAATTTTTTTTTAATTTTTTATAAAAAGAAAAACTGGGAAATGTTCTCTGCCTTGGACACCTGTACCCAAACCTCACTCTCTTGCAGTAGCATAGATTTTGCATCATTATTTTTTTGAACAAATGGCAAACGCAGCCTCTCTCTGCGTCAGCAAGCATGTTGATCTGGAAATTATATGGTCACACAGACGACCAAACCTATTGAGTTATAAAGAATATAGAGCCATATTATGACTCCAGAATTAGTCTGAATATTGGAAAAAATTTAATGTTCACTTTCTCTTTTTTAAAAGGAGGGACAATATATACATATATATCTATATTCATATATATCTATATAAATTCTGTGTTTTTTCTCATGGCATTTGTAAGCATCTTAATCCTGCACTACTCATAAATGTCAGCAGCCAGAATTGTTGTTTATTACTTTATTATGGTCAGACTGGACTGGTTTAAACAGAACTGAGGAAGTTAATTATCAGATGTTTCAGTAAGCTCTAACAATAAGTAACTAGTTATTGAGAGAGGGTGACTTACTGTAGATTCAATATTGTAGCCCTTGAGAAGGGGGATGGAGGAGTGGTGCATGCAACTGACTTTGGATTACAGAATTCAGAGGGACTGCCCTAATCTGTTTCCCAGGTTGTTCTAACCAGTTCAAGAGCAGTAAAACAAGGTTATGTAATTGACATGTGATGTAGCCTAAAATAGTGACTGCAAACATAGGCTGCTGTTGCTGGGCAGTTGTCAACTGCTTTTAAAAATTCTTTAACAGTACAATGAAAATGCAGTTCAGATTTAAATGGAGTCAGTGTAAGGCATTTGTATTTTTTAATACCATAAGAATAGTGACTTTTCTAAAATATGGAAATTTAGAGGAGATTGAAAATGGCATTCTTAGTCATTTTGATTTGCTTCAAAGTGCCCATTATACATCATAAAATAAAGATTGGTTAGATATATGCAGTTACTTTCTAGAAAGGAACAGTGATAGAACTTTTGTTAAACATGTCTTTTGGTTATTCCATGTGGCAAATTATCATAAGTTTTAGCAACATTTTTATTTGTATCATTCTTATACGATAGAGGGGAAAAGATTCAGGGTAATATACTTTACCAATTAAAAGAAATTGACAGAGTTACAGTAATAACATTGATTTCACAATGTGGGGGTTTCAGAGCTGTTTGTGACAAATGAGAGGTTGAGATGGGCAGATTATATGATTTCATGCTGCAGGAGGAAAACTCCTTCAGTACGGTTATGCTAGAGGGGGTAGGGGAGAGAATCCTGGTTAGATGCAGTTTTGTCTGTGAACCAGATATTCTGGAAATAAGTGGTCTCCCCTATTCCTCTGTTTCATTGATTTTTTTTTTTTGGCATGCACATTTTCATTCTCTTCCATTCAACTGGATAAATAATACAGTACCTAGTTTCAGAATTAATATGGGAACCAAAATCTGTGCAAAACTGAGACACTAAAGCGCTACAGGAGATGGAGAGAGCTGCTTCAGTCTATTTAGTAAATAGTGCTAATTAATGGGAATGGGGGAACCTTAATATAGAACGACATACATTGAGTCCAGGATAATGTGGGCCTGATTCTCCTCTCTCCCATAGACTAGTATATGTCAGGAATAATTCCACTGAAGTCAATGGAGTTGCTTGGCGTGAGCGAGAGGAGAATACAGCCCTTAAATTTCACATAGGACAAAGCACTTCTCATTGGATGAAGTTCATTCACTATGGAGATCCTGTGAAAGGCACTCTACACCACTTATGCCTGCCAGTGTGAGGGTTGGTGTTTTGGGGCTTTCATAACCCACTCTGTACAATGAAGCTTCTCACTGGGGGCTGGGGTTGTTTGCGGCAATTGAGAAGAAGCTAGTAGATCCTATACAGATCCAGTAGCCAAACACACCTACAGATGGCGAATGAGGGGCAGGCAGAAGCCCTTATACTGGTCCAAAGACGGGAATAGTGGCTGCTGAGAGGATGCTTTGCAGTCATGCAACATATGGATTTTGGAGACAAATTCTAGTCTCTCTTTCCTCAGATCTGTTGATTAGTTCCCAAAAGAAAGTCTGATCACTCTTGCTTGATGGAGGGAGAAGACAGTTTTGCCCACCATTAGTAAAATAAAATCTGTAGCTGAAATTAAAATATTCCATATGTGAAAGAGGGAGATTATGGACTATAGAGATGTTGCTTTTTGGCTGTGCTGATGGAGTAGGTGACCTTTTAAAAAGGTTGTTTTTGGAGGGTGAAGGGGGGAGGAGGAAGGGAGGTCTCTGCTCCGCTCTTTCTTGGACCCTAGATGTAGTTTAGGGTTGTTGTTGGAAGTGTACTTTTCTGTTCCATTCTCTTGTGCTGTGGGGATGCAGAAGACAAGGAAAAATCATTCTCTTGCTACCATTTCATCACATTACTAGCCCCAGCACAGCCTTCCTGATCACCTCATCTCTGTTATTGGACCAGACAAGGTTCCCCACTGTTGATTTAGGAGTTGTAGTTAATGCAGTTTCAGAACTTTCTCTGTATTTGTTCTGAGAGATCTTGCAATGAAATCTACAACTTTAACAGAGGAAGGGAACTTTTTGTCTACTGAGCTAGACAAAGCAAACATTTTCCAATCAGTTTCAACAAAAGTGAACATTCTTTGAACATTATAGAAGTTTCAGTTGAGACCATAGGCAGAAGAAATCCAGGAAAATAATTACATTCCGTGCATGTCCTTGCTCAGACTTTGAAAAAAGAAAATGTAATGTTACAGAAGGAGAATGAAAACATGGACAATTTTATCAACTTTAATAATTTAATAATTTTGCCTTTTCCCAGTTATAATTTTAAAAAAGTAATTGGGCCTTGATCCTGCGCAGTGATGCATGTGGGCAGATCCCTGCACCTGTGAGGAGCCTTGTTGAAGTTCTTTCATACCACCTTGCAGGATCAGTCACTTAGTCAGGATACTAGATTTTAAAGAGGGGAAGGAATATGCCATCGTTTCCACGGGTGTTAAGTTTTCAGGAGTTTTAGCATGCTGTAACTCATTGGATCAGTAGTAATTGACCTTTTTGTTTGCTACTGGATTTTGTTTCTTCAAGGAAATATTATAGAGTAAGACAGAACAAATTGAAGGAAATGAGGATATCAATTTAGATTTGTGCCATGTATAACCAGAAAAATCCAGGAAATTCACGAGTCTGAAACTGTTTTCAGCTCACCCTGTCACACTTGAGGTGTCACAATGCATATTACACTGCTCTACAGCCAAAATGCTTCTGAAATAAATGTAGTCCAACTTTACTAATTCTGGGTCACTGAGAACAAAAATGATGCTTAAAATTGTTGATTGGCTCTAGTTTTCAAGATATGCTATTGGGTCAGTATATACAACCCTTGGCTTGGGAATGGCGGAAGATAAGTGAGTTATAAAGGGAAGGGATCTCAATTTAAACCAGAAATGACTAAAATACATCTTTGACTGGATCTTTGAATAAATCTATGACTGGGTTTGGACAGTACTTGCTTTTGAGGCAAAACAATGAATGATGCAATCTGAAGCTGGTATTGCGTCATACATGATATGAATTGCATCATGTTATTCCTAGAAGTCACGGATGATGCAATCATAACGAAGCTAACATCACTCTGCTGAACAAATTCCTCTATATCAGCTCTAGAAATCATACAGTGTCATGCTCTCTTCTTTGTCAGTGTTTGATTTTGCAAAGGGACAGATTTCTGTTTAGCCAAAGTGAGCAGAGATGCCTCGTACTTGTGTGAACAGTGCAGATAACTTCTGCTATGTTTGTGGTGAAGTGACTTTTGCATCACAAAAGCGCAGTATAACCACTATGGTTAAGAAAGCCTATCACCTTTCTTTTGGCTGCAAAATTGGAGATCAGGACAAGAGGTGGGCCCCACACATATGCTGCAACACTTGTGCAACAAATCTTCGCCAGTGGTTGAAGAGGAAAAGGAAATCCTATGCCTTTTGCAGTGCCAATGATTTGGAGAGAGCCAAGAGATCATACCAGCAATTGTTACTTCTGCATGGTGCCTCCAGTTGGGAAAGATGTGTCAAAGAAGAAAAAGTGGACTGTGCATTATCCAAACATTCCATCAGCTATACACCCAGTACCCCACGGAGAAGGACTGCCGGTTCCTGATGCACCAGAATCATTCTCACTTGAGTCAGATGAGGAAGAGGAAGAGAATGAAACTTCTGGTCCTGAACCATCAATGTCACAGGACCCACATTTTCTCCCATCCTCCTCCTCTGAACCACACCTCATAACACAAGGTGAACTGAATGACCTTGTCAGGGATTTGGAACCACCCAAGAGTAAGGCAGAGCTGTTGGGCTCCAGACTACAGCAGTGGAATCTCCTGGCAGGCTATCAGGGCAAATGGAGCCCATCAATGCTTGCAGACTATTGCTGGACAGTGACAAGAGATGCTCCATTTAATGAATACAAGAGACAAGCCAAGAAGCGCTGAGTAGACACTGAAGAGGACTAAGCTATGTACATCATAGTTTTTTTGCCTTTTGTTTCATAATAAATTTTATTTATATAACCCTTTTGCTGATTTTTAAAGTGTTACATAAACAGGACAGGTGACATATTATCATGTAAAGCAACCATAAACACATGAAAAGACCTAGGTTTACAATTTATGATTAAAACTCTACTATCTACACAATATACATAGACATAAAATGTAAAAACTTAAATATCTTAGAAACAGTAGCCAATCAGTTGTTTTAATTGTCATATTTGAATTCAGCACATCAAAATACATAATAAATATCACATTTTATCTCTGAAGCAGACGACTTCTCAAAAATTGTAGACCAGTGTTATACATGAATATGTACATCTTATGTGTCTCGATTTTCTAAACTTGAGAACTATAAACAAAGTGATTCTGGCAGTTATACTCTTGATGTGACAACTCTATTACGTTCTTCTTAATAAGTAACCCCGTGGTACCTATTTATCTTTTATGTTGAACAGTTAACTTTCCGGGCATTTTGTCTTAACTATTTTAAGTGAAACAAGGATTACTTATATATAAATTCTATAATGGCATTTGCTAAAAATTACTTTTACCTTACTGCATTGCTATGTGGGAAAAAAGAATTTGATTCCTACTCTCTTACTTCCCAACCCATTATTGACTTGAGTAAACTGAATAAAAAGAAGAGTTGAGTTAAGCTAAACTCAGACAAGATTGATTTGTTTCTGGGAAGAGACATATGCTTTAAAGATCTAGCCACCACAATTACATCAGTTTCCTTTGAGAATGTCTTCTGTTGAGATCATCAAAATAGTTCAGAGCCCTAAAGGTATTCCAGAATCCTCAGCGCTGTATGATTCTCTAGTACCTATGGTTTCTTTAAGTGTTTTCTACTACCTGTGTTTGGGCAGGAAGTTGCATCCTATCCTGTTAATGACCATCCTGTTAGATATTGATTGGCCATAGTGCTACATGCTTTTGTGATATCTTAGGTTGCTTATTCCAGTGCACCTTGGAAAGAAAACTGCAACCTTGAAAAAGTGACAGTTCAGAATGAACAGGAGTACTTATGGCACCTTAAAGACTAACAAATTTATTTGAGCAGACGCTTTCATGGGCTACAGCCCACTTCGTTGGATGCATGCAGTGGAAAATACAGTAGGAAGTTGTATATATACACAGAGGACATGAAACAATGGGTGTTACCATACACACACTAACAATAGTGATCAGTTAAGGTGAGCTATTAACTGATCATTCTCGTTAGAGTATGTATAACAGGGGTCGGCAACCTGCGGCACGCATGCCAAAGACGGCACATGAGTCAATTTTTAATGGCACACTGCTGCCTGCCGGGGTCCCGGCCCCACTCAGCCCCTCCACCCACCGGTGTCTCCTGACTTCTGCACCCTCCACACATACCCAGCCATCCCACACCCTGACTCCTGCACCCCCTAACACACTTCCAGACTCCATTCTGACTCCTGCACCCCCCCACATCCCCAGCCCCCCCCACGCCCCATGCCCTGACTCCTGCACCCCTCACATCCCCACCCCCACCCTGAGCACCAAATGGGAGCTCCTGCAACATCCACCCCCCCATTCCCACCTGCACCCCTGGTCTGGGGTCCCGGCCACTGGCCCTGCTCAGTTCGCTGCCAAACTAGGTGAACGGAACCTCAGGCTGGCAGCGGCTGAGTGGGCCAGTGGCATAAGATCAGCATTTTAATTTAATTTTAAATTAAGTTTCGTAAACATTTTGAAAACCGTGTTTACTTTACATACAATAGTTTAGTTATATAATATAGACTTATAGAGAGGAACCTTCTGAAAAACGTTATGATGTGTTACCGGCACGCGAAACCTTAAGTTAAAGTGAATAAGTGAAGACTCGGCACACTACTTCTGAAAGGTTGCCGACCCCTGGTGTATGGTAACACCCATTGTTTCATGTTCTCTGTGTATATATATATCTTCCTACTGTGTTTTCCACTGCATGCATCTGATGAAGTGGGCTGTAGCCCATGAAAGCTTATGCTCAAATAAATTTATTAGTCTCTAAGGTGCCACAAGTACTCCTGTTCTTTTTATGGATACAGACTAACATGGCTGCTACTCTGAAACTTTAGTTCAGAATGAAGCAACCCATCTATAGCAACATAGGTTTACATCACTGACTCCCCAGTGAGCATGGAAGCAAATTCACGGTCTCCATTCTAATCTTCAAAACCATACAAGGAATTCACCAAAACCTACATAAGAGACAACTTCTCTTTTAAGGATCATGACCTCTCCTGTCAGCTTCTGTCTTCAGGAATCATGCAGCTGTCAAACATATGAGTAAAATCAGGAGTGTAAGACCCTGCATTCTCAGTGGCTGGACATAAATATGGACTCTGTCTTTCAACAGTGCAAAATGACCTTGCATCTTGCTGCTTTCAGGAGAAACTGTAAAATGAACTTAATTGACATAACTTTTGAAAACTTCAGTAAAAAAATAACCCTGCAGAAAGAAGAGAACCGGGGGTTAGACTCATGTTGAATGTAACAAGGTGTTTATATGCCATAGTGATGAGTATAACATATTCTAGTATATATAAGTATAACATAAGTAGATAGCCCCATCCCCTCTCATCTTCTGTCCTCCCGCACCTTTGTTCTCATCCACAATTTAACTCTTGTCCTCAAGCTATCATTCTCATCAGCTTCCTTTCCTTCCCAATACAAGCATGCTTTGGTCTCCCCTATTTTAAAGAATCCTAGCCATGACCCTATCTCTCTTTCAAACTATCACCTAATCTCTCTTCTCTCCTCCATTCCAGGACTCACATGCTCTCTACTATCACTGTCATCTGTAGTTCCATTCTTCCAATATCATTCTTGACCCTCTCCCATCTGACTTCCACTTTGTGCTCCACTGAAACTGCTCTGAAGTCTCTAAAATAACCTCTTTGTGGTCAAATCTTAGGGCCTCTATTCTATCATTGTCCTCTTAGATTTCTCAGCAATTTTTTATACCGTGGACCATTCCTTACTTTTTGAAATGTTGTCCTCATTGTCTTTTGTTTGTCATCTTTTTGTTCTCCTGATGTGTTTGTCATCTTATTATTCTCTCTGATTGTTCCTTTTAATGTCTCATCTACTGAATCATCTTCTCCCCTTTTTTGTGGGTGTCCCTGAGAGACTCACTCTTTAGTCCCCTTCTTTACTCTACTCCCTGTTTCCAGGTACTCTTATCTGCAGGCCTGGCTCTAGCTACCATATTTATGCTGAAGACTCACAGATCTCCCTCTCTACTATATTCCTTCATCCAGTCTGGCGTCTTGGCCTGTCTTCCTGACTTCTCTTTATAGATGTCCATTTGTCATTTTAATCTCAGTATAGCACAAACTGAGTTTACGATCTCCCACTCTGCCAGCCCTGTTTTCTTCCTTTTCTCTATCACTTGGACAATAGCACCATCCTCCTAGTCACTCAATTCCGTAATCTGGGTGCTATCGTTGACTCAGTCCTCTCCCTTATTGCACATGTTGAGTTTGTTTCTAAATCTTAGTGCTTTTCTCAAATCTCTCCTTTCCTCTCTATTTTATCAGCCAAAATCTCATAATTTAGAGCCCTGAAGTCATACGACATTTGCATCCACATCTGATCCGCGATTAGGGTGACCAGATATCCCAATTTTATTGGAACAGTCCCGATTTTTGGGTCTTTTTCTTATATAGGCTCCGATTACCCCCCTACCCCGTCCTGATTTTTCACACTTGCTGTCTGTCACCCTATCCGTGATCCACAAAAACGATCCATGGATGCAAATATCTGTGGGTATAATGCGGATATCTGCAGATTTTCAGGGCTTTAAATATATAATTTGGATCTGCTTCCATCTGCAATCCACAAAAATGGTCTGCAGATGCAATTATCTGCAGGTATAAAGCAGATATCCAGAGATTTGCAGGGCTCTACTCATAATTTCCCATCTTGATTACTGCAACCTCTCTTTTCTGGCCTTCAAGTTTTGCTTTCTTTTTGTTTCTTCAGAATGTTACTCTAAAATCACTATTTGGGCTTGTTACTAGGAGTGCATCGATACCTTCTTGGAGCCCCGCCACTGGCTCTGTCTTCACTTCCACGCTCCATACAAACTCTTGTCTTTATATTTAGGGTCCTTCATAATTTATTCCCTCCCAACCTAACTGACCTGGTAACCTACTGTGTTATTGAATTCTGCTTTCTGCAGTAGTCCCAGGTTGTGCTGCCCACCAGTCAGCATCTCCCTTAAACACTTCTGCACTTTCTCCCAACTGTCCTTTATGGATGGGAAAACCTCCCTGATAATATCCAAACAGCCACTATCTTCCTTCAGATCTCTCCAAAAGACTTACCTGTGCCAGAATATCTACAAAACCCAGCCTTCTGATCATGGCTGAACGGGTGACAAGCTGTGCCTATTTCTCTTCCCCTTTTTTCCTTTTCCTTCTTGTTTCTTCCCTACTTGTCATCCCAATTAAAAAATAAACCAAAGCCTACAATACATGAAACAAAGTACTTTAAAACACTGCTGTTTCAATAAGCGTTGTAGCTCAGTTGACCTTTCACAGCGCTCAGAGTGGCCCTGGTGGCAGTTCAGTGAAAGGGCTAGTTGCCTCAGTGTGTGTCAGAGGCCATAACTCAGAGAGGGAAAGAGTGTGGGAACGGAGGAGTAGCCAGAATTAAGAGGCTGAAATAGAGAATGAGAAGGGCAGTTGGAGAATCAGGAGACAGAGAAAGAGAGAAGGTAGAAAGAGCCAGATTTTCAAAGACATTTAGGCATCCAAGGATCCAGACAGGCACCTGGTGGGATTTTCAGAAGTGCCTATTTCCTAATTCCCATTGAAATCAAATGGAAGAAGGGAGTGAGATGGGGTACAGTAATTTATTATCAATTGTAAAGCTCCCTGGGGATACTTGAGATAGAGTTGTGCTATATAAATGTAGGATATTACATTTAATAGTGATATAATTTTGAATTGCCTTGCTTTTGTTGGTTTGTGTCACATCATTAGGGATGTTTTTTAGCATACCACAGTTTTAATTGTATATGCATCTAAACACAGTTCTATTAATTATATAAAAAATAAACAATTATGAATAGGGAGTTGATGTAGAGGGTTTTCCATTCTTTTGTTGTATAATTTCTGCTTAAGTGAGAACTTAAAAAGAATATCTACAGGTAAAGTGTTTTAAAATATTTCTAGACTTTTATCCAAGTAAATTGGCCTATGGAATTGAGAACTTTAAGAGCTTGTCAATGGATACTATATTTCTGTGCAATTTAAAAGAAAAGCTGTTTGCATCTCATATTAGTTGAAGTTTTCAAGGACATAGTATTTCAAAATTGATATGTCTTTACTGAATTATACTTTCAGTAAACATTTAGCAACAGAAAGCATATGTAGTAGTTGCAGTCTAACCAAAGTATCCTAAATCTGACTCATGAAAGTATTCAGGTATAGAAGGAATATGTCTTGTGAAGGGCACAGTAAGACAAGGATTTAAATCAAATAAACATTTCCACAATGTATACAAAATATATCCTATATAATTATCCTGAAGTACATAAATGTTAACCTACTTCTACTAAGCTCATCAGTTTTTGAAAGCCATAATGAAAAATGTTGACTTAGCAGGTGTACAATTTCATAGAACAAACTGCCTTCAGGGGAAATCTGCAGAGGGGTTCATTTTGCAGCATCAGAGCTGACTTGCCATATTAATAGCCTGCACCCGCCTGTGAAAGCCTAAAAATGGAATTGCAGTACTCCGTGTTGTACAAAGGACATTGTACAAGACACTGAAAAGCTGCAGTACTGAACATTCATACACACATTTCCAGCAGAAAATATCAAATTCTTTAAAATTATATCAAAATTTAGGTTTTTGACTGACACCCTTTTAGTATTCAGCATTACTTTAATACTTACTTTTCACTTTAATTTTAGACTTGCATTCCAATTTGCAGTTCTGTTGCATAATATTTTTAGAAGGTGTATTAAATCAGTAGACAGAAAATATATTAATAGGCATTAAATACATTTTTCTCTTGGTGGTCACCTCAGTGACCTTCATTATGATATCTCTCTATGTTACATAGGTTGATTTTGTGCACAAACATATTACATTTTAAGCAGATTTGCCTTTTAAGATTAGCCCATTATGATTTTACTTTTCAATTACTATTTTAGCAGGCTTATTTAAATATCAGTTTTCAAGTTGGTTTTGTTTAAGATGTTGATTAATCGCAATTAACTCACACAATTAACTAAAACTGCCATTGATCATGATTAATATTTTTGAATCTCACTGTTAAACAGTAGAATACCAATTGACATATATTAAATATTTTTGGATGTTTGTCTACATTTTTAAATATATTGATTTCAATTACAACACAGAATACAAAGTATATAGTGCTCACTTTGTTATTTTTATTTCAAGTATTTACACTGTAAAAATGATAAAAGAAATAGTATTTTTCAATTCATGTCATACAAGTACTGTAGTGCGATCTCTTTATCATGAAAGTGCAGCTTACAAATACAGACTTTTTTTGTTACATAACTGAACTCAAACAAAGCAATGTAAAACTTTAGAGCCTACAGGTCCACTCAGTCCTACTTCTCGTTCAGCCACACTAAGAGAAACAAGTTTGTTTACATTTACAGCAGATAATGCTACCCGTTTCTTATTTATGATGTCACCTGAAAGTGAGAACAGGCATTCACATGGCACTTTTGTAGCCAAGTTTGCAAGGTATTTACATGCCAGATATACTAAACATTCATATGCCCCTTCAGACTTCAGCCACCATTGCAGAGGACATGATTCCATGCTGATGATGCTTATTTGAAAAACAAACAAACAATGCATTCATTAAATTAGCGATTGAACTCCTTGGGAGAGAACTGTATGTCTCCTGCTCTGTTTTACCCACAGTCTGCCATGTATTTCATGTTATAGCCCGTGATGTTCTTAAAATGAACACTTTCTCTGCAGATTTGACAAAATGCAAAGGAAGTACCAATGTGAGATTTCTAAAGATAGCTATAGCATTCAAACCAAGGTTTAAGAATTTGAAGTGCCTTCCAAAATCTGAGAGGGACGAGGTGTGGAATATGCTTTCAAAAGTCTTAGAAGAGCAACACTCCAATGCAAAAACTTCAGTACCTGAACCACCAAAAAAGAAAATCAACCTTCTGCTGGTGGCATCTGACTCAGATGATTAAAATGAACATGCATCAGTCTGCAGCGCTTTGGATTGTTATCAAGCAGAACCCATCATCAGCATGGATGCATGTCCTCTGGAATGGTGGTTGAAGCATGAAGGGACTTATGAATCTGTAGCATGTCTGGCACATAAATATCTTGCGACCAGCTGCAACAGTGCCATGTGAACACCTGTTCTCACTTTCAGGTGACATTGTAAACACGAAGAGGGCAGCATTATCTCCTGCAAATGTAAACAAACTTGTTTGTCTGAGTGATTGGCTGAACAAGAAGTAGGACTGAGTGGACTTGTAGGCTCTTAAGTTTTTAAATTGTTTTGTTTTTGACTGCAGTTATTTTTCGTACTTAATGCTGCATTTGTAAGTTTAACTTTCAAGATAAAGAGATTACGCTACAGTACTTGTATTAGCTGATTCGAAAAATACTGTTTCTTTTGATTTTTACAGTGCAAATATTTCTAATAAAAATAAATATAAAGTGAGCACTGTACACTTTGTATTGTGTGTTGTAATTGAAATCAATATATTTGAAAATGTAGAAAACGTTTAAAAATATTTAAATAAATGATATTCTCCTATTGTTTAACAGTGCGATTAATCATGTGATTAATTTTTTTAATTGCTTGGCAGCCCTAGTTTCCTTATATTATCCAGCTTGCTTTTAATTTGTTTTCTTTCTTCGACACACATTCATGAATGGATTACCCCAAAGTTCCAGTCTTTTTGTCGGAGTTGTGCTGCAGGGATCAGAGTTGTTATTAAACTTCCGGTGGCATACTTATAGGACTTTAGGTTTTTAATTCACCATTTTATTACGATTTATTTGTTGTCTTACAGCAGTGTCTAGCAGACCCAAGTGACACTGGGTCCCTGCTGTGCCAGGTGCTGAACGGATGTAAAAGGTCCCTGCCTTTACATTCTAAGTAGACCAGACAGACATAGGGCGTGAGGGAAAACAAAGTCACAGAAGTCTTGCCCAAGGTCAGACAGCATATCAGTGGAATAGCCAGGAATAGAACCCAGTTCTCCTGAGTCCTAGTTCAAAGTGCCCTGTTGAATTTTGTGCTTCTATTTTCCTTGAGTCTCCACAGGAAGTTATTCTGCCTTGTGGTGAGCATCCTGGCACTTGCCATTAGCAGCTCCCTAGGCATTTTAACCTACTTTGTACCTCCTGTTTGGAAAAAAATCTCCTGTGGCTGTATGTCTGTATCTAATTAGTGCCCCATGTCCCTGCATTCTTTTGCCTCCAAGCTTCTTCACCTCTGCAATCCAGTTCCTACTTGTTCCATTTCACTCCAAGTGCTTTTACTGACACCAATATAGAGCTCTTCCTAATGGCCTCCTTGATCTAGCTGTTTCCTTTGTCACAGTGCTACAGTCAGTTCTCTTGACTCTTAGTTTTCTTCATACTTCTCTAACCACTACTTTACCACAATGCCTGAGTGGTTCCTCATCCCTTCGCCACAATCTGCCGGTGCTGTTCTTGGCCTTTTTTCTTCGCCCTCTGTACTCTTTTTGTGAACAACCTCATTCACTCCCATATTTCAGTTATCTTTTCTTCTATGATAACTTACAAAACTCCTCTCATTTACCCCCCCCCCCGCCACCTTGTCTCTCTGACATCTTCACTGGTACCTCAAACTCAATAAATTGAAAACTGAACTTGCCCTCTTTTCTCCCAAATGCTTCTCCTTCACAGTTCACAGCTAATGTTTTTATTGTGTCTGTTGCACAAACTGACAACATCAGTATTGTATTTGACTTTTGTCTATTCTTCTGAATCCATGCTTTTGGCAAATCCTGTCATTTCTTTCTCTACACCTACTCTGAGCTCTCCCTAGTCATGCCACAAAACCTCTTTATATATGTACAGGATATCTGTTACCCCAGGTGCTGCAAACTCATCCTCTTCTGATGTGCCCAACATTGCAACATGCCCCTTCCAGTCTGAATAAAAGGATGCAACTAAAATGATCTTCTCTTACATCACTCTGACCATGTTATGCTAGCACTTTGCTGCTGTCGTCTTTCATTCCATATCAGATTTAAGCATCTTGTGTTTATTTTAAAAAATTCTTCATGATACTACCCCACCTACAATTCTGCTCTTATTTCTGCCTTTTCCCCTACTATCTACTGTTCTCCCAATCTGCAAAACTGAATATCCTTTTGTATCCTTCCCACACTCTCATCTTCATGCCTTCTTCCTTTGCTTATACTTCCTATCTTTTATTCATTGTGAACCAAATATCTGCCCTCTCTCCATTCAAATCCATCCATTGGGCTTGATTCATAACTGCATAAAATTGGAGTAATGCATTGGTGAATCAGACCCTTATTTGCAAAGCTTTCAGAAATAATCAACTACATATAAGATAACTGATTAAAACAAACACACTCTGAACTGTTTAAAAAGATTGGACTCTGTTGTAATAGTTTATTTTACATCTGCCCTGTATTATCTGTTTTTAATTTAGATTGTAAACATTTTGGGGCAGGGACTATATCTTTATCTTTTGTACAGAACAGAGCTTTGTACTTGTGGGTCTTAAATAACTTATAATGATGATACAACTATAGAGGCTCCCAGAAACCTCAACCCCAGTGTATCTGAGACCCATTTTTAAATAAGCAGTTTAATCCTGTTCACGGGATAGAAAAGAAATCCATCTAATGAGTGATGCAAATATTCATCTCCTCTAATGAAAAGATGAAAACTGAAGATCCAACTTCCTGTAGCAAGGTCTGTAGTGGGGTGGTTTATGTTTGCTTTGGAAGCATGCGGGAAGGTTCTTTTATAGGTCACCAAGGTAGCTAGAGAATGGGAAGAGAGATTCTGTGCATTAACGGTAAACTCAAAATGACTGCAGAATGAATGGAAAATAGAATGAGTGGGAAATATTTATATATACAGTATCCAAATAACATTCTGTTTTGTTTTGGTTCATTCAGGGCAGCACAATTACCTATGTGCAGGAAGAAATGACTGTATTATTGATAAGATTCGAAGGAAGAACTGCCCAGCTTGCCGATTACAGAAGTGTCTACAAGCTGGAATGAATTTAGGAGGTAAGCATAACATTTAGAGTTATTTATTTTAATTTTATTAGGCAAAAATATTTTAACATGCTTCTTTTTACATACATAGCTGCATAATCTAAAACCTTTACACTGAGAGAAATGCACAAAAGCTAATAAGCCCTACAGTCATTCTAAATCAGTTTTTGGGAGATATGTATTTTATGGCTCAGAACAAGAAAAGTAGGTGTTTGCTGCTGACAGTTAATGTCCATTCTAATAAAGATTGAAGTCTGCTGTAGATTGAATATGCCTTTATATTGATAGATTAATGCTGCCTAATTCATATTCAAATAACAGGACTTAAAACATTTTCTTTATAATATAATTATCACAAGCATTCTGAAAATCATGTTGTTGTCATCGTGATCATGGCAAATCCCAAAGGGACTTGGCCTCCTTGCAGATTAAGCACCACCCACATTGATCTCTGGCTAGGTCCTTAAGATGGTTTGACTGGATATTCAGTGTATGTTCATCACTGGTGATCTTATCACACTATCGAAGCTGCTGGTGTCCATGTAATCACTGGATGTGTAGTGGCATTCTTTGGTATACGTATTTCGGAATTCATTAGTCTTCTATTGCAATATATACATACAAGACAGCAACTGAAACTGAACCTGTTCTGATGGAGGTGATTGGTGGGTTCTGCTTTCAACATCCTCATTTCTGATCTTTTCCTGCCACTTGATATGGAGCAGTTGATGTAGATGATGAGAATTGAAAACATCAATCCAGTCTTCTTCAGCCTTTCTCAGTGCCCGTGTTTCAGTTCTATACAACAGAGATGATAAAAACAGTGGTACTATAGATCTGCAGCTTCACAGCAACTTTGGTGTCACAGTGTCCCTGTAGAGGCAACTGAAGGGCCCAAAATTGCTGCCTTACTAGTGTCTGCATCTTTCGAGCATCCTCCTGCACTGTCTATGCCTGCCCAAATATTTGACAATTGCCAGCTACTCAATGTTCTGTCTTGACAGGTTGAGACTGAGGTGGTTGGAATCAAGAGCTGGAGGCTGCTTGATAGTAATGGCCAGAGACTATGTTTTATCTGGATTAATAACCAGACCAGTGAGCACTGCTTCTTGTTAAACCAGATCGTCCATCAGCTCTAGTGATTCAGTGAACTGAGCCAACAAGACAATATGATTCACATATTTGAGATCTTGAAGCAGTATGGTCTTCTGTTCAGTGCAACAGCAAGAGTTGTCTCCTCAATTTTGTCCATCAACCAATCAATGCCAATATCAAACTATGATGGTGAAAGAATGCAGCTTTGATGAATTCCTGTGGCGACAGGAAACCATGCCGTGTATCTGTTACTCAAACACAGCTTTCCATTCTATTATAGAGATCTTATGTCAATGGCATTCCTGGGAAGATAGTGTCAGGTTGCATTATCAGATCCCACAGACTTGCTCAATGCACTGAATCAAAGGCCTGACAGAAGTCTATAAAAAGTGGTGCACATGGCTTATTAAATTCAGCAGTGCTTTCAAATAGCTATCTCAAGGTAAAGATCTAATTAGCATTGGAATGATCAATTCTTCAAGTAGTGTCCCCATGTTTGTTCTATTTCAGGTGCGGATGAGCCTCTCAAACCCTTGATCAGAGATTTTTCCGCTAGGAGTGTCTGTTCAGCCCGCGCATGCACCTTATGCCCTCTCCTCTGAGGAAGTGAAAGAGGTGTAACTGAATAGTAGGAAAAGGGCAACCTGTACTATTTATCTACAAAAATGGAAGAGATTCTCCCATTAGCTCTGCTCTTCTTGCTTAGAGAAATTATCTCAATTTAATTTCGCACCATCTAATTTGAATGAAAGATAAACCCCAAAGACAAACTAAATCAAAGCTGCCTTATGTGTTGGACTTCCAAGGGAACTTATTTTCTAACCGAATAGGTTGTATGTTTTAGACAGGGCCTATTGGAAAACTTCTTTAAATTCTAAATGGTAGTCCCCAGATATTGCTCTGGATCTCTCTTCCTAGAGTTTCTAAAGAAATTCACTCTCCTTTGTATCCCTCCTGATCTGTTGATCAGAATGAAAGAACAAAAACTCTTACTCAAACTCTTCTTCAGCAGAAGAATTTTTAAAGCACATTACATTTTATAATGTAAAAGTTAGCTACCATCTTACTTCTTTCTTCGTCTCTGTATGGAAAACTTTTTATTAGCAAACAAAATTAACAGAATAATGGAAAATCCAGGGTAAATATTTCACATTTTTCTGGAATAAATACAGTGAGTTTTATTTTGCTCATCTTTGCTCATCCTCATGTATTTTGCTGATCTTTTTTGACACCATTGGTCTTTTTTTCTGGGTTTACAGTAATACAGACTGTTATGTGTGTATTTTGAGTATGTACATTTTGCCTTATAGTGTTCAGACTTTTTTTTAAAATGTAGTCCTTTGTTTTATGTTAAAGCATCTGTGCCGTGTTTTGGCACCTTTTACAAAAATGTATCTAAAACAGTGCTTGCAAAAACCAAGAGAGAAGACTCACCCAAGTTAATATAGCCATTTTATCATTTACTACCTTATTATATATGATGAAAATTGTATAATCATCCATTCTCCTTTTATACTTTGATAGCTTTTGGACAATTATTCATGAAGTCACCACATAATGATTTCTTCATTGAGGTTATTTACTCCATGGGTCAGTCTGATTTTATGAGAAGGGACGATAATTAGTAGTTGCTACAAAAGTTAAAGTACCTAAATGTTAACATAGTCCATCCTTCTCTTTCACAGAGAATCTCTCGCCCTCTCCCTGCAACAAGTATTACCGTGAACTGTTTCTGTACCCACTGTTTGGGGTTTTTTTTTGCTTCTAATGCTGTATGTTAGACTTAATTATTGAAAGAGATTCAGATAAAGCAACTGTATTAAAAATGTTTGGCCCATTTTTAGTCTATGCTTTTTTCCAAGATACTGTAATTAATTTTCAATTAATTATGGGCCAGATAGATTTAATAAGTTCTGACGTTTTCTTCCTGAATGTACTATGGTACAGGCCCAGAATACTTTTCTTCCTTGAATCCTATCAGAAAGTTTGTCCCTTGCAACAACAAAAATTTGATGGTCTTAAGGCTTACTGAAATATTGTTAAAATGTTTAAGATAAATAGGATTGATTGTCAATTTGCAAATTAGATGATTTACCATTCTAGCTGTGGAGACTACAAATCTTATATAAAGAATACATAGGTAAGTTAGGCTCTGAACTTGTATTCACTTACATATGTGAATAATTTCATCCATGGGATTCTGTTACTCTATTAGCTCTACTTAATGAAATATTCTTAATGTATTAAAGATAATCTGAAAGAAAGATTGGGTCAGGTTATTGATAATATGATAAGTCTTTCACTTCTTTTTCCAGATCTAATTGATAGGGGTTTAAAATGGTGGCCTGTGTGGTCTCAGTTCAGTTCTTAGTGCATAGATGTTATCCTTTCCCCAAAATTATCATCCTTACATTTGACATGAATTGTCACCCTTCACAGAATTCAAGTATCAGAGGGGTAGCCGTGTTAGTCTGGATCTGTAAAAGCAGCAAAGAATCCTGTGGCACCTTATAGACTAACAGACATTTTGGAGCATGAGCTTTCACCCACAGGATTCTTTGCTGCTTCATAGAATTGTCACCCTTCATAGATTATAAAGTCCAATGTACATGGAGACTGAAAAGTTTTTTTTTTTTATTCATAGAATAATATCTCCAGGTCATGGTTAAGGCATGTTGAACAACCAGCATGAAAAATATTTGTGCTGCTGGCTTTGTATTAATTCTCTAAATACTTCATTCAGGTTTAACTGAAAAAAAAGACATACAGGTATTTATTAGCGCTGGTGGGAAAACTGTAATTTATTTTCTGTGGAAAAATTCAAAAGAAAACACATTTTCAGTTTTTGGAGAAGGAGAAAAAGAAATGGGGGGAGAACTGAAACATAATTTTTTTAAGCTGAAAACCAAGAAAAGTTTGTTTTCTATTTTTCATTGAAACTTTTCATTTTGGGAGAAAATTATCTGCAAACATTTCATTTTGATCAAAAAGCCTTTATATTTCCATCATATAGTATGTGAGTTGATCCCACCGTGAATTTATACCTAAAGTTAGTCTGCATGTCAAAGCCCGCCATTATACATGGAGTGGTCTCTCAAGGGAAGTTGTAAAAATCCCATTATGCATTTGAAACTTTAGACTTCACAAAACACTAGGCAATCTAGTTGCTGTAGGGAATAATCCTGCGATAGCAGGGAAATGGACTAGCTAGCCCACTATATCTTTTCTATCTTTAATTTCCATAATCCCGCCTAAATGTTTCACAAGAGTTGTCTGCTTTTTCCAAGTCTTAAACTATACAATATGGAATTAATTCTGTCCATGTGTGTGCATGTGTGTCAGAGAGAGAGAATAACCTCTAATTTGAACCTTTTAATTTTTTCATTAAAAAAAACTTACTTTGGAACAGCTATGAATTAGTGGTTTCATTTGATCATGCACATTAATCTGATTTAGCATAACTATATGTTAGAATGGAAAAAGTTACATAAACTAAATATGCAATCAGTTTTTTGCCCTTTTGTAATGTATAGTTTTAAATTTCACAAAAAGGTACCTGAACATATTACTAAATACCATTTCACCTGAATTATGAACACCTTACTTTAGCCATTTATATTTGGATTTAGTTAGGTAATTTAATTTTCAATGACTATCTTTTATTTCCAAACTGAAATGAAAAATTGATTAGAATCAGTTTATCCCTATTTTCCAAATGCAAATTAGTCTAAGTTGCAAAAGAAGACACAAGAAGATTGCATGATTTAAAAAATGCAACAACTTTATGTTCCATGACAAAGTTGTAAATATTTTGTTAAATTTTAGGCTGTTTTGTTGTTTTTAACATCTACCAATTTTCAGATGCTTATTAGTTGTGCTTCACATGATGTGTGTATTACTTTTAGCTCAGTAAACACGTTCAGGTTTCACAGAAATCAAACAAGTTATGGTGTTGAATTTTAAAATCTGAGACTTTTTTTGACAAGAAAAGAAAATAGGAAAATCAGTGGTCATGTTCAATGTTGTCATTTGGGAGGGGTTGTTCAGTTTGTAACGTAATCTTGAATCTTTGTAGCCTGCAACCACACTACCTTGTGCTGTGATCTTGTCAGATCTCATAAATTAAGCAGCCTCTGGCTGTACTTGGAAGAGCTATCTGCAAGCCAATCCAAGTTGCTGCATGAAGTTCTTACTGGTAATTCAGCAGGTGACATTTCCCCCACGACTCAATACTTGTGGGTCAGTATTGCATTATGAGGTGATCTCTTGGATCATGGGTGGCAAACCTGTGGCTCTGTGGCTCTTCAGAAGTTAATATGTGGCTCCTTGTATAGGCACTGACTCCGGGGCTGGAGCTACAGGTGCCAACTTTCCAATGTGCTGAGGGGTGCTCACTGCTCAACCTCTGGCTCTGCCACAGGCCCTGCCCCCACTCCACCCCTTTCCATCCCCTCCCCTGAGTCTGATGTGCCCTTGTTCCTCTCCCTCTCCCTCTCCCCCAGAGCCTCGTGCATGCCACGAAACAGTTGATTGGGATGTTCTGGGAGGGAGGGGAAGGCACTGATGGGCGGGGCTGCCTGTGGGCGGGAGGCACTGGGAGTGGAGGAGAGTGGGGAGCTGATGGGGGCCTGCTGACATATTACTGTGGCTCTTTGGCAATGTACATTGGTAAATTTTGGCTCCTTCTCAGGCTCAGGTTGGCCACCTCTGTCTTGGATGATATGTAAACTAAATTCTTTGGTCTTTTTCCTATGCTTGCCCTTCTTCTTGCATCATCAGCAATAACAATAATAATAGTACAAATCTTTAGAGGCACATTTTGCCAGTCCTAAGCTTCTCCCCTGGATCTTGTTTACATTGTTAGAACCACTTTTCTTGCTACTTCATTTTCTGGTGTACTCCATGTGAGTAGATGCTCTTCCTCCCCAGATCATTCTGACTGTCTACTTCTTCAATGGCAAGAATTCAGGCATCCAGAGCTTGATTACCCAGAAAGCTATAACCATATTTATAGCTATTTACTATGAATATTTGTGATGTTTTAGCTCTTCTTGAAGAAACAACTGAAGATAATTACAAACACATTTAGCTACTGGAGCTGTTAAGAAAGTATTTAGGGAATGATGACAAGAATTCAAGATTTTGGAGAAATACTGACATCTGACCTTAAACTGATAAGCAAATTATCCATTTTTAAACTAATTTTGAGGAAACTGTCTTCTGCATTTTACATTTTCTTTCTCTAGTTTTATTTGATGTATTGCAGCACAGGAAAATACATTACAATAGTATATAAACTAAAAGCATAAATATAAAATGTTAAAGCATAAATACCAATGTTTATGTGACCTATCAAAACACCATTAATTGCTATCTATCAGTAACAACATAACCCGCTCCCCCCCCCCCCCCGTAAAGACTCAGTTTCATGGGACAAAAGGTAGTCTTTTTATATCTTGATATCAGTCATCTTAACTGTATGAACTAATCCATGCCCTCCTCCTCCATCTATGAGGTTGCTCTTTTGGGGAAACTAAGATACTAGAAACTCCACAACAAGGTGCCCTTTGCTCTTTTTCGTGAGAGAGAGCTCTTATTGCTGCTTTGGGTTTTGCACACTTTAAATTGATCTAAGCAGTAGCTCCTTCTACTACTGTCACACCCAAAATATATTGTTTATGCATTGTTTCTTAGTAGTATATGTACATTATTTCAAGTTGCCTTAACTTTAATTGCATTTTTTTAACTCAAATTACTGTACTGCAATGGTTTTTCAAGTTACTGTTTTATTTTCTCAAGGAAGCGCTGTAGAGTACACTGGTAAATAGGAGTGGTTGGTAAACATTAGAATTGTAGTTGACTAATTTATGGCAATCTAGTACTTGGGTTTTGCTTCTAATTCTTTGTTAGACTTATATTTGATGAACATGTGTAATGATGTACTTAATATACCATGCAAAACTCCAAAAACACTAAGTGTGACATTATTTATGAATGAATAAATAATAGATTAATTATATGAACATCTGAACAAGAATGATTAAGCCTGGCTTTCAGGAAAGATAACATTTTCTTTCTTGGACAGTTATTTTTAAGTTCTTTGCATATTGGATTGCCATTTTAAAATGTAGTCAATGCATCTCTCTTGTTATTGATGAAAGTTCACAGAAAGATACTTCATATACTAAAAATATTAGCAAATTTGCAATGTGTCTGTTTTGCTGTTTTTTCTAAGATATGATATGTGGGCAGAATCTTCAGACTTCTAGCTATTTCTCATTAAGCTTTTTTGGATAAAGCTTTTTAATTTTGATTTTGATTTTTACCAGGAAACTACTCATTGGCATTTGGTAAAAGTTGTTCTCTCACAGAGGAGTAGTATCCTATGAAGCTGTTCTTTGTCAATTAATCATCACTTTGAGAATTGCTAAAATGTAAGCAAATGCATTAGACTTTTTTTCTGGCAACGTAAATATTCCTGTAAAATTGTCTTTGGAAATAGGCCCCACAGGCAGGGTGACACAGACAACAATGCAGAGGATGATTTCTTCCAAGCAGCTTCTCCATAGCCTCTCCCTGTACATTGGAACCTTTTCTGTTCTTTTGATTTTTTCAGGCATTGTAACAGAAGGCAGGATTTGCTCCCAAGAACACAGTTGTTCTGTATCTGCTTGAGAAAAATGTGAAAATTATTTAGAGAGAGAGGAATACAGTAATAAACTAGAACTGCTAGTCAAACAACATATCAAAAAAATAGGACACCCGTTATTTAACTACAGAGTCCAGAGTAGCTAGAAACCAAGACACCGCCAATTATTTAATTACAGAATTGTTTAACCACAGTTCCAGTGTGTATCTAGTAATATTCATTTAACAATCACTGTTGGCAACTCCACTATTATTCTAATCCTTCGGGCTCACAACATTGGTATAATTTTCTACTCCTCTCCCTTCCTTCCTTCCTCCCTTCTCTCACACTGAAGCTGTGCCTAAATTCTACTTCTGTGCTTTTCCTTCTTTTTTTACATATACACCACTTTCTTTCTTTTTCCTCTTTTTCCTCCTCTATGGCTTTTCTCTCTGTGTTCTGTTCACTTTGTCTTGTGTTTCACCTTCTCTTTCCTTAAACCTTTTTCTAAAGTAGAGCAGCATGCCTTTCCCCTTCATTCTGTATTTCTTCTCTCTTCTCTATGTCCTTGTTCTTTTTGTGGTCTGTCTTCAATCTTTCACCTGTTCTGTACTCTTTTCCCTCTTGTGTTCCTCTTTCTTTGGTCCCTCTCCTGATAAGTTCTCCTCTTCTCCATATGCAGCCTCTGTTCCATGCCTTCCATTCCGTGTGTGTGCATGGGGGAGAAATAACACACTACACTACTGTTGTGGTCTCTCCCTTTTCCTTATCGCGGTTGCCTGCTTCTCTGGTAAATCCCCATAAGTTTCTTGTGGCAGTAAATCTGGTTGGTCTGCTGATTACGTAAGTCAGGCGTTGTTTAAGAAGTCTAACAAGCACTATTAAGTGGGACTGTAGGAAGAGAGGCTGACACCTGTGGCAGTGTGTGGCTGTAAGGCTGTTTGTTCCTCCCTCTCCATTTTCCAAAAAGACTTGTGATGGTGCATCACTGTTGACTGACTTTTTTTTTCTTTTTTTCAGGTTTTGAGTGAGGCTAAAGTTCTCCTAGCCATGATTAGCTTAGTCCTTGTATTCCAGCAGAATTTAAACTAAGATAAATAGAGCTCTAACTTTGGCAACGTTAACTAGTCATTAGCTGTGCAAACAATAATTAAGTTTGTGATGGGCAGCAACCAAGCTGTTCTCTGAATACATCACTTATGTAAAAATCCTTCTTCCCTTGTGCAAGGGGAACATTGCTTGTTACAGGTGCTCCTGCATTTGATTTTGTGCTTATATTGTAACTACAGGTTTTTTTAGAAAACATTTTTGTGGTTATTTAAGGCAAAAAGCAGGGGAAAGGGAAAATTACAAGGGATCCCATGTTACTTAGATGTGTCTCAGCATGAAAAGAAAAAAGTAATCTATAGATTTGTGGACTAAAGAAATACAGAAAAACAAAATACTATACCATTGTAACACAGCCAAATTAATCACATTAATACTGTTCAATATTTGAGTATGGTATTATCCGATAGTAGTGTCATGCTATTTTCCAGCATTTGTTTCTCCCTGAAATATGATAAGTCAGTGGTGAAAATGAAAATTATTAATTTCAAGCATATATAAGAGTTCATTAGAATTCATATTGCATAAGTTAACATTCAGCAATATGAATTACAACATATCTATCGCCAAAATTATACTATGTGCTTTACAGATCATAAGAAGACAGTTTTCAAACGTTCAGGACCCAGTTTTTCACCAACATTCCACAGGTTCAAAAGAGAGGCGCTGGTATCTGTGTACCAGCTCCCTCTTCAGTGCTGGCCTCTCCAAACAGTCATTTTAGGAAAATGTGGTCCATCCATCTTGCCTGAGTCAAAAGGCTGAGGTGGAGAAGGGGGAGAAATATCCTCTGAGTTGTAGCTCTAACAGCATTTTATACTAAAAGCAGGTTTAATACAATGTTTCCATTTTCCTTCTTCTCCAGAGCTTGCATAGGGATTCTGTATCTCAGGGGTCCCCAACCTAGTGCCTGCAGGTGCCCTGGCACCCGCGGGGGCATTTAAATGCGCCCACATCCTGGCCGACAATCGAGCATCTGCCGAAATGCCGCCAAAATTCAGTGGCATTTCAGCGGTGACAACTCTGGATGACGCTGCTTGCCGCCGCCACGGATGCTCGACCGCCGCCACAGTCCTTCATCTGGCGCCCGCCAGACAAAAAGGATGGGGACCACTGCTGTATCTTGATACTTAATTTAAGCATCTTTACAATTAAGTCCTCTGTATATCCTACCAACTCATCAGGCTCCCTTACTTTAAGGATTCTCACACCTAGATTCCAAGTCTTCACATGGTTTTACAAGTTCTCCAAACATCTCTTAGGATAGTGGGCTTAGTCCTGCTCCTATACTTGACATTTTGCCATTTACTTCCAGCAGTTTAGGATTGGTCCTATTGGTCAGGATTGATCCTCATTTAGTTTTATTTATTTCTCCATTGTAAATACATTAGTGGTAGTAGCAGTAGATTATCTCCGTGTTATTTAAGTGGACATCCATTTTAGCTGAACAAGCAGAGATGACTTTTCTGATATGATCTCTACCATATTTCTCCACTACAGAGATGACTAGTATTGTAGAGTATAAATGTTATTGTGTACTGCAGCAATACTTTTGCATATTTTCCTCTTTTTCAACCTGTTGCTGTAGTGCTGTCTGTAGCTTCGAAAAGTCAACATTTTATGATTTTCCACAAGACTTCCCCTTGTATTTTATTTTAAATTTTGTATTCTGGTGCATAAGAATATTAGACATCTACAAATACTGATCTAACAAAAAAAATCTTTGTTAAAGCCAAAGCCATTTGCAAGACATCTTTCATCACACTTCTCTTTTCTTCAGCTATTTATCTGTTTCTGAAAACCTTAAGAATATAAGAATTTAGGAACTGTGGTGCAGGATCAGAATTATGAAAGTCTTGTCCTAACCCTTAATAGTTAAGAGATTGGCTTAAGCCCTAGAACATGAGATTTTATATCCTTTCCAAAACTTTTTTTTTGCATAGACTATTATAACTTTTGATATTCCTATTATTCACATAAGTGTCCAATCAATCTTAGAATACTGATGTTGAATTTCTTGATATGAATTACACACATGTTTCTAAAGAAAATAATTATAGGATTTGAGCTTTTGATTAGCAGTTATCTTTAGTCAGAATTCCTGCTGATTTGCCTTGTGACTATGTTAAGTTTTATGACATTGTGGGGTACGGGCAGGAGCTATGATGTATATTTTCTTTCCAATTTTGAGTTGTCTTTATTAGCTTTATATTTGATAGTCCAATTAAAGAACAATTGTGAAACACACCTTTAAAAAAAATTAAACTCAGTGCAGTTACTTCTCAGAGGTTCTCAGAATCTTTTGTAGTTGGCTGCTGGTTTCTGTGTGAATTACCAAACCAGTTGAGCTAGAGTCCTGGCATGAAACCAAATGAAAAACACAGTTCTTTTCACTGTAAACATGACTATAAAGCAATAATATTTTTCTCAGCTTCATTTTGATGGTATAACAGAAGAAAATGAAATTGAAACATACTTTTTGTGATATTGTCATGGAAGAAAACAAAAATTAAACACAAAAATACTTGGAGAGGAAAATCAGAGGATTTATATCTTGGCTAAATGGGCTGTCAGTTTAGCTAAGCTGCTAGATGTTTGTGGGAACTACCAAACCAGTTCAGTTAGCATTCTGGCATGATCCCAGATGAAAATATAGTTTCTGCTTCTGCATGTCAGTTAGCATTCTGGCATGAAAGACGCATAAGATTCTCCTTGTTAGACTCTTTGTGCTAATGGAAATAAAACATAGAGCTTGAAAAACAAATGAATAATAAAAATAAGCAGTGATATTTGATCCTTTTTTATTCCTTCAGGCTTATTTTTAACATTTTCCAGTGATGCATGTCACTGTTACCTCATTATCAAGTACTGTGCTGAATGGGGACATCCTAGCTTGGCTCTTGGGATACATTTGGTTGCAAAAAGTGCTAGTTCAGCTTTGGCTTGCTAAAATAACTCAGTAGTCATAGTGATCCCACCTCTGCGTGCAGTACTGTACGTATAACTGAATTCAATAGGGAGCAAATACATTTTCACTTACTTTACACTAAGTTTAATAAGCTTGTGCACATTGCCAGTTTGGAACTCAGTATTTATTGGGAGTGGGGAGGAGAATAAGTATATTTACCAAAACACAAGATCAGCAGCTGCTTTGTAAGGGCTCCTACTGGATACCATTCATTTCATTCTGAGGCAGGTAGGGAAGGGAGTTCAAAGAGAAGCTGTGTGCCACCAGTAGAAATGCCTCTGTGAGTAAAACGAGCAGAGTTTATTCTAATGGATGTCCTCTGGCTGGCTGACAAAAATGCTAAAGGTGCTGTTGCTCTTTGGTTCCTGCCACAGAATATTTTTACATTTAATGCACCTCATATTATTTTAATGGTATTTGATCAGGTCTGGGATTGTTAGACTAGAGGATGGGATTCATGGAGCATTTAACCATCACAGATTTAAACTAGGCACTGGCATTTTATTTTTATTTGCACTGGTTGCATGTAGTTTAACAAAGTTTTAGATCAGTTGCATAATTATACCTTTTCAAAAAGAAATTAGAAAATGTCTTATGGTTAAGGTTTAATAAAAGAAAAAGAAGCAGGTAGTAACACTAAAATAGAACAATAACTATAATCTGTTAAACAGTACTGTAGAGCTGCTTGAAATGTAGAAGTAGGAGCATCTTTTGTGGTAAAGAGAAGATATGGTAAGTTAAGGGAAAATATGAATATTTTTCAGAACAGACAAATCACTGATATGGTGAATTAAATACTAGTGAGCAATACATAAATAAGGCTATTTTTAGAAAACTTGTCTCCCATTTTATTTTTTTTTCCATTTTTTTTCTTCATAAATGTTCAGAATATTACAATTACTTTAGAAAAATCTACTTTGGTAATACTCCCAGACTGACATGCTAATGTCATCACATCCATAGAGGTAGATTACTAGTGTACGAAAACATTTACTCCTTCAGTTGTATTTCTGCTCAAAGGCATTGGGCCTAAATTATTTGATTAAGTTTTTGTATCTTATAAAGTTTCCCAATCTGTTATACATGTGGCTGGTTGAATAATTGAATTTTAAATTATGACAGGCAGCTTTTGATTAATACTGATACATAGTTGTATATTTTATCCTTTTATAAAAATTTCCCTCTGGTTTGCACACCTGTGGGCATCTCATGGTTACGTCAACACTGCAGTTTCTGCATAACATCCCTAAGATTGCAGCTCAGGTAGGCATACCCATGTGATTGCAGCAAGGCATACCCATGCTAGCTTTAATCTAGATGCAGTGGTGTGGGCTCCAGTGCATGCTGTACAAGCCTGTCCAGAACCATGGGTATGTACTTATGTTGGTAGTCTGTGCCGCCATGTCTTCACTGCTGTTTTAACGTGCTGAAAGCTAGTGTGGGTTTGCCTACCTAAGCTGCAGCTGTGCCTCCGATTGCTGTGTAGACATACCTACAGAGAAAGAAGTAAGAACTAAAAGTACAAAGATATTATACAGACAAAAAATAATAAAATGTGATGCAACTTTTTTATGGAGCGGAGTGTATGGATGTTTTGCAATGATCGCATGAATGGAGCTGAACATGCACTTGCCACCGGGTATAGTGTTCACTGTTGAACTCGTGACTAATCCTATTGACTTCAAAAAAACTACTTCCAGGACTGGATCTAACAATAGGGTCGGGCCCAGTATCTTGAAGGCCTTGCATTTGATATTATTTTATTACCATCGTGCCTCGGAGGCACAGTCGTCATGACGCAGGACCCCATTGTGCTAGGCACTGTACAAACACAGAACATAAAGATGGTCTGTGCCCCAAAGAACTTATAGTCTAAATATAAGAAGAGAGACAACAGTTGGTAACAAACATAGAGGTGAGTACAAAAAAATAAATAGAATTGGTCAGCATGATAGTGGTCTAAGCATACCAGCTGCCTTTTTTTTTTAAACATCATGGAAAGAGTTTTAAGGAGGTTTTTGAAGGAGAATAATGAAGTGGCTTTGCAGATGTTTATGGAGAACTCCTCTCAAATATGAGGGACAGCATGGAAGAAAGCACAAAAGTTCTTTCAAAAGTGTTTTGAAATTTTAACAAATGAGTGATGTAGGCTGGCATCATGGGCTGACCGGAAGCAGGAATCAAGATTGCGATAGTGAATAAGAGATGATAGTTAAGGTAGGGATAGGCTCAGAAGAGCCTTAAAAGTGAATGATTCAACCCAAGCATCTTGTGTTTGATGTGATAAAGAAGGGGGAGCCAGTGGAAGGAGGCAAAGACAGAGGTACATTCTCAAAGAAGTGGGCTAGGATAATGATCTTAGTAGCAGCATTTTTAATGGCTCTGAAAGGTGAAATTGCATTTGTCAGGGCCAGAGAAAAGGTGCGAGATGATGAGAACTTTGAGAAGAGTTTTAGCTCTGTGGGTGGGTAGGAAAGGTTGTATCTTAGGGATGTTATGTGGAAAAAATTGCCAATATTTAGTCATAACCTATTTATTTTGATTTTATTATTTTTTTGTTTCAATTTTGTCTTCATCACGTACTCTGTTTTAAAATAATATATACGGTATCTCAGTGCAGTCCGTCCTGATGTTAAGGGAGGCATATTGGAGTGTTTTCAGCTACAAGTACAGTGCCTTTGACAATATTTCAATCATTAGTTTATAATGGTGGTTTATTGTCAAAGGCACTGTACTTGTAGCTGAAAACACTCCAATATGCTTCCCTTAACATCAGGAGTTCTTTGGCCTGTGTTAGACAGGAGGTCGGACACTGGATTATCATAATGGTCCCTTTTGACCCTAAAATCTATGAACCTTTTTGTCCAAGTCCTATAACTGGCTAAGAAATTGAATTCACTGTAATGTAGGGCTAAACATTGGCCCATGCTGTCCCTTCCCATCTTAAAGACTATGAGACTCAGTGAAGAGGAGGATCTCTGCACTTAGTTCATCCCCAGTCATGTCAGCATTGCACTTTTGCTCCTTCCCCCAGAATAAATTGTGGGTTCAACTCTCAAATCTGGGAAATATCCTAGATCCTAAGGCAGCAGTGGGCAACCTGTGGCCAGCGGGCTGCATGCGGCCCATTATGATAATCTGATTGCAGGCCGCGTTTTTTTTTTTTCTTCCTGCCTTTGGCCGTCTGCAGGCATGGCCCCCAGCAGCTCCCAGTGGCCGTGGTTCACCATTCCCAGCCAATGGGAGCTGCGGGAAGCGGCGGGCTGCAGGGACTTGGAATCGGCTTGCTCCTGGGCTTCTAGGCACCAGTTGGATGCTTCAGGCTGACATACTAACCTCCAGATATGAAGTAGGATGCCTGGGTTTTGGAGTCCAATGCAAAGCCTCATATGGAAATTGTGTCTTTTTTAAAAAATAAATGTTTGGCCTAGATGTGGAAAGATTCCTTCCGCCTCCCCTCCACCCCCAGCCATCATGGAATTTTGGAGGTTTGCAGAATGTTCCTACAAAAGGTAGGAATGATGGGAAAAGACTCCCACTTAAGTTTGTAAAATAACTTTTTTTCAGGTCTGGGCTTTTATCAAAATAAAATATTTTGATCAACCAGAAACAAACAAAAAAGGCTAATTTCATTTTGTGGGAAATTTCCAGGGTTGTTTGTGTGTGTGTGGAGGGGTGTTTTGTTCCACTGCCTTGCTCACATGGGGAAAAGGTGCTTTTTATGATCTTTCACCTCTCCCCACTTCTTGGATATCTACATAGCATTTCATTTTTAATACCAAAGATGTTTACAGAATCAGTTCATGATCCACTGCAAGTTGGGAGATTCATCTAAGTTCTCCTTTGAGAGCCACCCTCCCCCAGTATCGAACTCATTGATATAATAGACCTTTTAACAGGAATCACAGTCTATACAATATAATATGTTGACATAATCTGGATCTTTTATTCTCTATTCTTAGATAATATGGTAATATATGCTATGTAAATACCTAAGGTAGAAGTTAGATCAATTTTACTTCACTGTGAGCCAAATCACATACCCTGTGAAAGCCCAAGTAACCAAGAAAATGAGGTTTCTGCAGCAGATGGAGAGAAAAAGGAATCTCCCTCTCTTCCCTCCAGTGAACCACCAGCAGAGCTATTCTGTAGTCTTGCAGCTGGTGGAGCTTCTGTGGTAGTTATTCCCCTATGCAAGGGACAGGGAAATATAGCTGATAGTTCTGTAAATATGAGGAACAATCAGTCACTTTACATTATGTGAATGGAAAATATGGAGGGCCCTCTGCACCCTGCATCCTTTCATATAGTGGTAACATATCACTGTTGCTGTCTTCCAACTGAGCATATGCACCAAAGGAGCATAGGGAGGACAGGATTTGCTGTTTAAAAATGTAGTTTCGGTATGGTCAAGTTCACTCTAATAAAGCAGTACTATAACTGAAATATGTAAAAATTGGCTTAACGGCAGGAAGTGGGGAGAAGTGAATTAACAGCAGAGAGAGAGAGAAGTTTTATACTTCTCAGGCTCAGAATTTTTTGGTTAACTGGCTATATATGGTCATAGTGTAATTTCAAAAGTAGCCAGAAGAGAAGACTGAGTTGTGAGATGAGGAAGTACTAAGGTAGAAAAAAAGAGTTACAATGACAAAGTAGTTTGACTAGATTAGACTAATAGGTTGGTAGGTGACTTGTGATCTATGTATAGAAATGGAAAATACTAAGACTAGGGGCCAGAAAGAATTATCTTGTTTACCAAATGCAATATGAGACTAGAGATCATGAAGAAAAATGTATGGGTGAGAGATGATTAAGATAAAAACCTACAAAACAAATCAAAACCATTTTTACAATGTTTCATGTAAATTGAAAAAGGTAACTAGGAAACAGGGTGTATTTATAGAAGAGGCATCAACAATAAATTAGCAGATATCATTATTTCACTATTGAAATGTTACAACAGGAGACAACAAAAATAATTCATGGTTGTAGCAGAATTAATTATTATAAAGTAAGAGAGGTAAGCCTTACTTGATTTTTGTTAATTTATTTGCATTGGGGAAAAAGGGGAGGGGAGAGAGTGTGTCTTAGAAGAACATTTTAGAGATAGAGATGACATTTAGGTTTATTGGTACAGTATATCCTGGATTTAATTGGGTAGCAGCCTGCTTGTATATTTTTCTCCTGGCTCATGTTCCATTGTTGACTGTGTTCTGGTATTGTCATGCTTACTATTGGGTAAAGATGGTTTACATATTAATTTCATTTTCGAAATAATCTTTTTATGCCTCCATCAAGTAAAGGTTGTATCAGATTTCTGTGATTCTCTTGTTCTTCTTTTCAGCCCGAAAGTCCAAAAAGTTGGGAAAATTGAAAGGGATGCATGAAGAACAGCAACAACAGCAGCAGCAGCAACAGCCACCACCCCAAAGCCCAGAGGAAGGGACTACATATATTGCTCCAGTAAAAGAGCCATCTGTAAACACAACACTTGTTCCTCACCTGTCTGCTATTTCACCAGCGCTTGCTCCTTCACCCTCTATGGTCCTTGAAAGCATTGAGCCTGAAATAGTGTATGCAGGATATGATAATTCAAAACCAGATACAGCGGAGCACTTGCTTTCCACTTTAAACCGCCTTGCTGGCAAGCAGATGGTTCAGGTCGTAAAGTGGGCAAAGATACTTCCAGGTAAGAATGTATTTTATTGTATGTGTTTTCTTTTGAAAATAGGATTTGTGGCTTAATATGCCATTTTACCAACAGGTCTAGGTAAAATTAATCTTCTTTCATACATTTTAAAGATAGATAATATAATATTTTTGCAGGGGAGGAGGCGATAAATATTGTATTGCATAGTTAATGTAATGATTGTTTTTTGTTTTTCTGATTGAAAATTAAAACTTTGTCTTGTTGGTATTAGTTATAACCACCAAAATAAAATAGATGTTGGGTTGCTAGAACTAAGAGTTCTGTTTGGGACTGTATTGTTGTTTAAAATGTGCAGACTAAGAATAGATTTCAGTGCTACAATTATCAGAGGGGTAACCGTGTTAGTCTGGATCTGTAAAAAGCAACAAAGAGTCTTGTGGCACCTTAAAGACTAACAGATGTATTGGAGCATGAGCTTTTGTGGGTACATGCCCTCTTCATCAGACGCATGTGTCTGACGAAGTGGGCATTCACTCATGAAAGCTTATGCTCCAATACATCTGTTAGTCTTTAAGGTGCCACAGGACTCTTTAATGCTACAATTGTTTCACTGAATATTTGAGCTTTTTTCCAGTTTGAGTTTAAGGTACTTCACACTACATTGCACCTGAATGTTGTTTGTAGTTTGTGATTAATCATTTTGTTCTTCAGGATTTAGAAACTTGCCTCTCGAGGACCAAATTACTCTAATCCAGTACTCATGGATGTGTCTATCATCATTTGCCTTGAGCTGGAGATCATACAAACATACAAACAGCCAATTCCTCTATTTTGCTCCAGACCTGGTCTTCAATGAGTAAGTATCTATTAACTGACCTTTTCAAAGTAAGATGGATAGAGTTCAGATATTATAATATTTTTAAATATATACATGGAGTATGAAAAATTCAAATTCCCAATTTGAAATGTGGATACAGAAAGCTGAGCAACTGAAAACTTTCAACAAAGCTACACTACCTCCTTCCAATTTTCGTTGTGTATGCAAGTGCATATAGAAATGGTCCCAAAACAAGGATGTTATGTTGGCTTTGAAATATGACAGATATTCAACCCAGATTAATAAAAAACAGTCTCTTTTTGGTATCTACTATAGTTCAGAAGAATATCTCATTTCTAGGAAATGTAAATGTTTAAACTGCAAGTTTTTCTAAGCAGATTCAGATAATGGTTCTTTTGTTAACCGTATACAGCTGCTCAATGTGTTTTCATGACAATCATAATTGCCCTTCTTTATAGTCATGAAAGAAGCCAAAATGTTTTTCTATAACGAAACATTCCTAGTTGTATGATGCAAAAAAAAAAAAAAAGAAAAAAACTGAAGGAACTATTCCTTCCAAGCATGTGCATTCATTCTTATGTTAAGTTAATATTTTAGTGCTGGTTATTTGCTGAATTAGTGATTTAATTTGTGCTTGTTTATTCAGAATGGTAGTGTCAGGAAATAAAAATAACAAACAGTCAAATTGGGATAGCATCACATGGTCATTCCAGAAGAGAACTCTTTCTAAAAATATGAAAGAGGAACAACCAATAGAACAGGAGGAGTGGTGTGGAAGAAAAACAGGAAAAGAATGGACAAGAAATAGAAACTTCCAACTCAATTCACTAAACCATTCTGAACCATTTCTTTTGGAGAATGTGCTGCAAAATGTTATTGGTACTATTTCTGCATGTGCTACTATGCAGACAATTAACATTTTATGTATTATTAGTTATTGTATTGTTTTGGCATCATCAGCCTGAGCCAAAGCCCATTAAAATCAATGAGAGTCTTCCCATTTACTTCAAAAGGCTTTGGACTCAATCCCATAATGGTAACTACCAGAACAGGTTTGACTAAGGGAACGGCATTAGTCAATGGGAATGTGGTTAGAAATATACTTTCAGTCTGTGTGCTGAAGAAATTGAATAGGGAGTTCAAAACTTACATTAGTAGGAATGAATCCCACCTGCAAACAAAAATGTACTTGCAGTTTACAATGAGAAATAATAGTAAAATTAGCATAAACTCTTGCAGTTGAGTTAAAAAAGTGTGGATTGAATGAATGGACTATAGACTAGGACTATAAAGTGGATAGAAAGCTGGCTAGATCATCGGACTCCACATGTAGTGATCAATGACTCAATGTCTAGTTGGCAGCTGGTATTAAGCAGAGTGCCCTAGGGGTCAGTCCTGGGGCCAGTTTTGTTCAGCATCTTCATTAATGATCTAGATGATGGGATGGATTGCACCCTCAGCAAGTTCACGGATGACACTAAGCTGTGGGGAGAGAGAGAGATGCTGGAGGGTAGGGATAGGGTCCCTAGTAACCTAGACAAATTGGAGGATTGGGCCAAAAGAAATCTGATGAGGTTCAACAAGGACAAGTGCAGAGTCCTGCACTTAGGATGGAAGAATCCCATACACTGCTACAGGCTGGGGTCTGACTCACTAAGCAGCAGTTCTGCAGAAAAGGATCTGGGGATTACAGTGGATGAGAAACTGGATATGAGTCAAGAGTATGCCCTTGTTGCCAAGAAGGCTAATGGTACCTTGGGCTTCATTAGTAGGATCATTGCCAGCAGATCGAGGGAAGTGATTTTTCCCCTCTATTCGGCACTGATGAGGCCACATCTGGAGTATTGCATCCAGTTTTTGGCCCTCCACTGCAGAAAGGATGTGGACAAATTGGAGAGAGTCCATGGAGGGCATGAAAATGCTTAGGGGGCTGGGGCACATGACTTAAGAGAAGAGGCTGAGGGAATTGGGATTATTTAGTCTGCAGAAGAGAAGAATGAGGAGGGGATTTGATGGCAGCCTTCAACTACCTGAAGGGGGGTTCCAAAGAGGATGGAACTCGGCTGTTTTCAGTGGTGGCAGATGACAGAACAAGGAGCAATGGTCTCAAGTTCCAGTGGGTGAGGTGTAGGTTGGATATTAGGAAAAACTATTTCACTAGGAGGATGGAGAAGCACTGGAATGGGTTACCTAGGGAGCTGGTGGAATCCCCTTCCTTAGAGGTTTTTAAGGCCCATCTTGACAAAGCCCTGGCTGGGATGATTTAGTTGAGGTTGGTCCTGCTTTGAGCAGGGGGTTGGACTAGATGACCTCCTGAGGTCTCTTCCAATCCTAATATTCTATTATTCTGGTTTCATGGGTTTTATGCTGCAGGTGCTAAAATAAATGTCCACAGGAGTTGCAGAGGCTGAGATTAGGATCAGATCAGTGAAAGGTACTATTGACTGCCTGCAAAGAAACTCTACGGATATGCAAAAAGAGCTAGCTTTGTGAAAAAATAAAATGAATGATCTGAACTGCTCTAGACTGAACAATATACTTACTATAATGCTATCAAAATCAACATCCCACAGGTATTCTTGGACGTTGGAAGATGGAACTGAAATTGTAGATAGATTAAAAGCTTCTTTGGGTACATCTACAGTACGAAATTAATTCAAATTTATTTTATTCAAATTTTGGGAAGCGATTTTATATATTTGGTGTTGTGTGTCTCCACTAAAGCACGTGAATTCGATGAAGTGCATCCACAGTACCGAGGCTAGCATCGAATGTCAGAGCGGTCCACTGTGGTAGCTATCCCACAATTCCCGCAGTCTCTGCTGCCCATTGGAATTGTGGGTTAAGCTCCCAGTGCATGATCGGGCAAAAACATTCTCAGGGGTGTTTCTGGGCGTGTGCTATCACTCACTTCCCCCTCCGTGAAAGCTACGGTAGATGCCATACTACCAGCAGACCGTGCAGCACAGTGAACCACCTGTCTCCTGGCCTCGCATGTCCTCTCGTCTTTCTATCTACTCTTTCATCTAACCATTTCCCGCCTTTTTTCGGCTACCATGAACAGAGCCACACAGCTTCTGCCGCTTTTTCCATGTTGTCTGTCCTGGGCTCCCGTGGAAGCTACAGAAGGCAACAATTCCCTGCTGTTTTTCAGCCATCGTGAACAGAGTCACACAGCTTCCGCTGCAAACTCTGCTTTTCCGCTCTTGCAGCTCTAACGAGCTTCCCGACTCTGTGAAAGCTACAGAAGACAACCATTTACTTACTGTGGCAGAGCTCTGACCTTGCTCCCATGGGCCCTGCGCTTCTAGGCGGCTTATGCTAGCCTCAGTGGCTCACTGTGACCCTCCACGTAGCCCTTCTCTCTCTAGGGCCAGGGTTATAGTCTACTGAGTCCTTTTCATCATAGGCCTGCAAGGAGGTTGGTGAGAGAACTCCCACAGTCTCTGTTCAGCCTCCCATCCTGACAGGGGTGTGACTTCCCCTCCCAGGAGATGTTCTTGTAGTGGTGGGTTGGGGGGAACCCGGGCCCGCCCTCTACTCCGGGTTCTGGCCCAGGGACTCTAATGGTAGCAGTTGTTGACAGCCAACCTTTCACTGCCAGAGTTGCTACATTTCCCTGGGCCACTTCCCCACAGCTCTCCTGCTTCTCCCTTCTTCACCCTTATCTTAGGGCTCCTTTAACGATGGTCTGAGGGTGTCTTCAGTAACCAGTCCTTCAGCCGCACTTCCTCGCCTCTGGCTCCCTGGCTCCTCCCTGTCTGACTGAAGTGAGCCCTTTTTATAGTATCAGCAGGGCCTTAATTAGAGTCAGGTGGTCACATTAACTGAATGCCCTCACCTGACTCTTTGCAGGTTAATTAGAGTCAGGTGTTCTCATTAGCCTGGAGCAGCCCCTGCTCTGGTCAGTCAGGGAACAGAAAACTGTTAACCCAGTGGCCAGTATATCTGCCTTCTGCTATTCTGCTGTACCCAACTGGCCTGGGTCTATCACATTACTTTTATCAGCCATCTTGAACAAAACAGCTCGTTTTGCGCCTTTTTTCCAGAACTACTCGTTCAGGCACCATATCGCGGCAAGCATGGATCCCGCTCAGATCTCCGCTGCAGTTTTGACCATTGTAAATACCTTGCACATTATCCAGTACTATGTGCAGTACCTGCAAAACAGGGTGAGGAAGCGACGACAACGCAGTTACTATACTGATGAGGACATAGACACAGACATTCCTAGAAGCATGACATGTGGCAATTGGGAGATCATGGTGGCATTGGGCCTGGTTCATGCCGTGGAATGCCGATTCTAGGCCCTGGAAACAAGCACAGACTGGTGGGACAGCATAGTGTTGCAGGTCTGGGATGATTCCCAGTGGCTGCGAAACTTTTGTATGTGTAGGGCCACTTTCATGGAACTTTGTGACTTGCTGTCCCCTGCCCTGAAGTACAAAGACAACAAAATGAGAGCAGCCCTCACAGTTGAGAAGCGAGTGGCCATAGCCCTGTGGAAGCTTGCAACGCCAGACAGCTACCGGTCAGTCGGGAATCAGTTTGGAGTGGGCAAATCTACTATGGAGGCTGCAGTGCTGCAGGTAGCCAGTGCAATCATTGACCAGCTGTCAAGGGTAGTGACTCTGGGAAATGTGCAGACCATTGTGGATGGCTTTAATGCGCTGGGGTTCCCTAACTGTGGTGGAGCGATAGACGGAACACACATCCCTATCTTGGCCCTGGCACATCAGGGCAGCCAGTACATAAACTGCAAGGGGTACTTTTCCATGGTGCTGCAAGCACTGGTGGATCATAAGGGACGTTTCACTGACGTCAACGTGGGATGGCTGGGAAAGGTACATGACGTTCGCATCTTCAGGAACTCTGGTCTGTTTGAACAGCTGCAGGAAGGGACTTACTGCCCAGACCAGAAAATTACTGTTGGGGATGTTGAAATGCCTATAGTTATCCTTTGGGACCAAGCCTACCCCTTAATGCCATGGCTCATGAAGCCATACAGAGGCACCCTGGACAGTAGTAAGGAGCAGTTCAGCTATAGGCTGAGCAAGTGTAGAATGGTGGTAGAATGTGCTTTTGGACGTTTGAAAGTGCACTGGCACAGTTTACTGACTCGGTTAGATCTCAGCACAACCAATATTCCAATTGTAATTGCTACTTCTTGTGTGCTCCACAATCTCTGTGAGAGTAAAGGGGAGATGTTTATGGCGGGGTGGGAGGTTGAGGCAACTCGCCTGGAGGCCAATTTCGCACAGCCAGAAAACAGGGCAATTAGAAGAGTGCAGCAGGGCGCGCTGTGCATCAGAGAAGTTTTGAAAGCCAGTTTCATGACTGGCCAGGGTATGGTGTAACAGTTGTGTTTGTTTCTCTTGAAGTTACCCACCCTCTATATATATGAAAGGAAATAAAGTCTAAATTGTTTAAAAACTGTTCTTTATTATTTGTTGCACAACACATTGAGATAAATTAGAAGGCAGACTGGGGGAAGCGGGGTGAGTTAAGGGTTTGGAAGAGGAGGGAAGGATAAGTCGAGAAACCAAATCAAAAGTTCATAGCTTCCCTCCTCATGTTCTTGGGCATCTGAGTGAGGAGGCTATGGAACTAGGGGAGGAGGGAGGGCGGCTATACAGGGGCTGCAGTGACAGTCTGTGGTCTTGCTGCCTTTCCCGCATTAGATCCACCATACAGCGGCGCATGTCAGTTTGCTCCCCCATGAGCTTGACCGTAGCATCGTGCCTGCTCTCATCGCGTGCGTCCCTCCTCTGTTCTTGTTCCTGTAATGCTTTATGGGACTCTGCAATTGTTTGCCTCCATGCATTCAGCTGGGCCCTATCAGTGCGGGAGGACTGCATGAGCTCAGCAAACATGTCTTCCCAAGTTAATTTTTTCCTCCTTCTAATCTGGACCAGCCTCTGGGATGGAGTAGATAGGGGCCACGTTGAAACATTTGCACCTGTGGGAGAAGAAAAAGGGAGGGTAGTATTTTTAAATATACATTTCAGAGAACAAAGAGGACACTTTGGTATGAGTAAGCCATCACACACAGCTGGGCAACAGAATTCAGCTTGCAGGCAGCCTAGGGGCACACAGGGTTCTTCTTCTTCTACATTCATTTCAATGTTTTCAAACTGCTGGGATCCCTTTATCATAGCAAGCAATGCCTGGTGGCTTTTCCATGAAGGAGGGCCTGCGGGCTCTTTGGGATGATCACCTCATACAACTCCCCGCACCCACCACATGGCTCCGATGAGGCTCTGAGCAGGGATGAGCCCTTTAAACAATATGCGAACATCCCCTACCCCTCACTGTGTAGCTCCGACCAGGCTCTCACTCACCAGAAGTACCTTCTCTAGGGTCCTGGTCCAGGAGCCCGCATTGGAAGTGGAGGGAAGCTATTGGCTCTAGCGTTAAGCATAGTTCCTGGCTAGGGGGGAAAATGGATTCCCCACTTGCCGCCTGTGCACTGTCCTCTTCCTCTTCTTTGTCTTCCAATGACTCTTCCTCCTTGTTCCGTGCAACCCTCCCACCACCCCCCCGCAGGTGTCCACAGACAGTGGTGGGGTAGTAGTGGCATCACCCCCCATAACTGCATGGAACTCACGGTAGAAGTGAAATGTATGGGGCTGTGACCCAGAGCGCCCATATGCCTCCCTGGCTTTTTGGTACGCTTGCCTGAGCTCCTTGATTTTTGTACGACACTGCTCTGTGTCCCTGGAGTAGCCTCTTTCTGTCATGGCCCTGGAGACTTTAGCATACGGTTTTGGGTTCCTTTTAGTTCTGCCATAACAGACTCGTCTCCCCAACATGCGATGAGATCCAGTACCTCCCGTTCAGACCATGCTGGAGCTCATCTGCGAATCCGGGACTGCATGATCTCTTGGGATGGTGGACTCTGCATGGTCGCCTGTGATGGTGGACTGTGCTGACAGTCACCTGTGCTGATGGTGACCAAACAGGAAATGAAATTCAAAAGTTCCTGGGTCTTTTCCTGCCAACCAGGCTAGTGCATCAGAGTTGAGCGTGTTGTCCAGAGCAGTCACAAGGGAGCATTCTGGGATAGCTCTCAGAGGCCAATAACGTTGAACTGTGTCCACAATACCTTTAACCTGGGTTGCAATCTCGATTTAAGTGCTACTCCACTTGCTGAGGTGGAGTACAGAAATCAATTTAAAGAGCCCTTTAAATCGAAAAAGCCGGTTTGGTCAGGTATACAGAATCATTTTTTTTCCGCATTAACTCAGCTAATTCCGAAGTAACAGACTAGTGTAGACCAGGCCTTTGTTTAGGATTTGTTGACTATTAAATAAATTGATAATTATGATAGTTTGATAGATTATGATAAGATACCATGGTAATAGCGGCCTTTGAACTACCTAAGAAAGACAAGTCCATATAAATTCCTTGTTCAGCACTAGGGGCATAAATTCTTGGAAGTGAAGAAGTACCTATAAAATTGAATGAAAATATCCATTTAAATAAACAGAAACAAAAATGTTTAAGCTTGAAAGAATTAACCACGTCATGCTACATTAGAAATCATTTATACCCTGACCTGGGAATTCTGATCCAGGTTTCTTGACTACCAGAATAGTGCTCTGTTCAGTAGGCCACACAGCCAGGACGATACTTATATCTTGGCCTATCCTGTCATGGAGGGGTGGACACTTTGTTTTGATGAACAATTAATAAAAAATAGTTAAATTAATATAACTGAATAAAAAGGAGGGTGGTGTCAATCCCAGAAAGTGTATGAGATGCATGAGTGAGTGAGGAACAAAGTATAGTATCTACACAACTAATGCATTTTTGTTCCTTATAAGGTAAAATAACTAATGTAATAAGTTTGTTAGTTTTTAACAAATTGTTTTCTTTGACATTCAGAATATTATCTTTTCACTTTTTTCTTAAATACTGTGAGCAAAAGGAAGTTCTACATCTGAAAATGTTGGAAATGGTGTGATATGGTGAATGTTTTCTGTGACTCATTTCTTATTGCTCTGATGGCTGGCTTACAAGAAATGATTAGCAAATAAGAATCTCTTGTTACTTATCTGTTAAGTACATCCTTTAATCATCAAAAATGTATTCCACAAGCCCCTCCATGCCTATATTTGATTCGATTTCCATGTAAGGGTTACGCAGGACTAGAAATATTTGCCCACCTTCACCAGCCTCTGGTGTATACCTGAATAAATGTACCATTGTCTTTATGAATTATGCACATATTCCACCTCTTTGACTGTGCTTAGAGAACAAGATGTGAGCCAAGTGATAAAAGGAAGATAAGATGCTTTTCAACTATGTCTCTTAATGTGTTGTGGAAATTTCTAAACACTTTAAAATTGGTATTAATTAAACCAGTGCTATATATTTTGTTCATGTGTGTGCATATGTACTATATGTACACTGCTTGAATGTGTATATTACACAGCACAGGGGTCATCATTAAAAGAAAATATTCATAGAGCATTACTTTATCAGAATTATTTTCCATTGTAAATCTAGTGAAAGATTGTGCTATATGTGGTGCAGCATAGTGGTTACTATTGGTAAATGCTGACTTAAATGGAAATCACTGTATATGTAATATATAGAAAGAATAAATGATGAATGTGGTGCAGTATAAAGTTTTTATCAGCAGCATGCCTTTCAGCTGGCCATATTTCTTACGTGTAGTGAAGCTTTTATGATGCATTTTCCCACCATAGACAGGAGGTCACATTTCAAAAGCACTCAAGTGACATGGGGGCTAGATCTGCAAAGGGAGTCAGCCCTGACACTGCTGAGCTGTTTGGCATCCTAGCTCACGCCTGTGCCCCAACAGCATTCTTGAAATATACATTCTGCCCCCCGTCTCAGCTGCAGGGTCCAATCTGGTAGCCATTCTGAGAGCACACCTCCTCAGGGCGGGGGGAACATCTCCAGGATGCCCAGTAGCCCAATGGTTAGGGCACTCATCTGGGTTTGGGAAAGTTGCATTAAATGATTAAATATATATTGGGCTAGAGAGGGAAAGTGAGAGCATGACTCTATAGCCCAGTAGTCAGGGCACCCAGATGGGATATGGGAGACCAAGTTCAATTCCTTACTCCAAATCAGGTAATTTGAAGCAGGGATTTGAAAAAAGGTCTGCCATATCCCAGGTGAGTGCCCTGGCAATTGGATAGAACGATAGACTCCTGAATGGATAGGCACCCATTTTCCTTTGACAGGTGGGTCTTAGGTTCTGCCTCTCTCCTCAGCATTTTTTACTGGCTGGCTTTGGCAATTCATTACTCAGCATGCTGACTTCTGAGAAACCCATTCTCAGGTGCCTAACTCTCCCCAAGCATTATATAGGGAGCCTAACTCAGGGCTGAGAATTCCAGTGATCAGCACGGTCCCTAAAAGTTAAGCCTTGTAATACAAAGTATTGCAGTTCCTAAGTCACACTGTGGATTCAGTCATTAGGAGCCTAAAACTTTGGTCCAGAGCCTCATAGGTATTTAGGTACCTAACTCCCATGGGTTTCAATGGGAGTTAGGTGCCTAACTGTCTTTGAGGATTTGGACCTTAGATGTAGGCTCCTAAGTCATTTAAGCACTTTTGAAAATTTTACCCAAAGTCTCTGTTTCAGCCATCTGTAAAATGGGCATAATAATTTACATCACAGGAACTTTGAGAGGCTTCATTAGAGTTGGGAAAATTCTCTGACACTCTTATAAAAGACATTATAGAAGTATAATGTAGCAGCATTGAAACAATAATGTATAAACACAATGTATTAGTAGCTATAACTAATGAAATACTTTATACTTTTCCTTGCTCCTCTGATGCTTTCTTGGTTTTCATCTGCACTGTAGGAAATAAAGAGAAATACTGTAAAAATCGTGGGTGTATACAAGTTAATGGTCCAGATCTTAAAGTTTTTATTGAGTTCTGTCTATTTACTAAATTCATTCAAGGATAATTTTGCCTGAGCAGAGACTTGAGGGTTTGTCCAATAAAAATACCTCTAGATGCCACAGAGGTACCAGGAGGTGTGCTCAGTTCACAATAAAATTGAAAAGTTAAAGTGAAGTTGAAGAGAAGAAACTAAAAATATAATTTTCACTAATATTTATCTAAGATATCTGTAATTTCCAATTCCACCACTGGAGCTCTGCTATTAGTTCACACAGTCACCATGTTCAGTCAGTTACAGTAAGAAAGACTCATTAGAAGGTAACTGAAGCTGCAGCATAATTAGAGTTGACATACATTTTTAAGGGTTCAGTAAAACATACTATTCCAGCTGGTATTTTAAATTGATAAGAAAAAGAAATTATTAGCCAATTTATTAACATTGGAATGAAAAAATCTCTCTAGTGAGTAGTAATCCCTTTAGTCTATGACTTCAGACAATATATCACACTGTTAGCCACTGTTCTGAGTTGTTATGCAATATTTTTGCATTATATAAATTTAACTCTTGTCCATATAAAAACCAATACATTCATTTCCATATACAAAGCCCAGTGCTCAGTGTAAAGCAGAACACTAATTTTCAGCAAAATAGAACTTCATTTTGTATAGCATCCTTTATACTAAACACTTTGTGGCTCCCACAATTGCAAAGTTTGAAATAATGAAAGTGGAGTAAGAGAGGAATTAGAAACATTTTTCAGATGAGGTTTGAAAATGGATAGTGAGCAGATGAAGAGGAGAGATGAAGAAAAGCTGTTTCAGATTTCAGGAGCTGCCAAGGTGGCTCCTGCACTAACAGTGACAAGATTATGTGACTGGGCGGAGGATTTGGCAATACTAAGGAACATCAGAATTTTTAAATTAAAAGCTAGTAAACTGGAATTTAATTGTAGCTATGATTTTATTTTAAATCTGATTTTATTAATTTTACATTTTTTTAGACAATGTATGTCCTGTTTACTTTTTATTATGTCCGTGACATCCTCTCATAGAATATTCGTGGAACCGGAGACCATTAGGATTAGTGTTGCATAACACGCTGTAATAATACAACTACCTCTGTGTGACCTTTAGATGCTGAAGCCTATAATTCTTCCTGGTATTCTGATTTCTATAGTAACAGTAAGGAGGATAAATGCAACTAAATACGCTGCATATTTAAGAGCGCCAGATATGTTTTGACTATACATGTTTGGGAGGAAAAAAGATGATTCCTTAGATTTTCAATGTCTATCAAAAACAATTACTAGTCCATTCAGCATTTCGCATGGGGTTGAATATAACCCCAACAGTACTGATGCTAGTCTAGATTTCAAGCTATTAATCCAATAGTGTCTAATTTTAGCACAATTTTGTAATTTTTTAAATCAAACAGTCATTAAGTCCCCTTTTCTTTCCTTTATTGTCTAGACACTTGTTTTTATCAGTTTGATAAGATTCATACTTTGCCAATAAAAGGCTAAACCTGTGATCACTGATCTGTTAGAGGATCAGCAAGCATGTTTCTGTCTGTAATTTATCTGCTTGTATATATCTCCTGTCAAGAGAGGACTTGAGCTCATGAAATCTGAACCATCAGTGCAGTGAGAAGTGGGTGTGGACATGCACAGCTTTATCAGTGATGTTTGTATACATGTTAATTCTTTACTTTCCTTAAAGATCAGTTCAGGCCACTTTCTGAGATAAGTGTATCAAAGCATTTAGTTTTGTGTACAGTACAAAAACCAGTGTCATTCTAATGAAGTACACGAAAAGGAAACCTGCAGATTTATATCTGATACTGTTATAAAAATGCAACAAACAGCAGTTGCTCTGTAGGTTTTATTTCACTGAATGGTCTTTGAGAATAGTTATTGGTCAAGCAAAGCACGGTCCTGTACTCAACTAGATGGCATTTCTGCGTCTGTCTTTCTGTTTGTCTGTAAATGAAGTAACTTTTGAATGCCACAGCCGACTGATGCCAATTTTTAGGTTTAAATATTTGGATGATTTTAATTATTTTAATGTGAATCCTAATATGAGTTTTATCAGAGTTAATGTGCTTTAAAAATGGAAAGTGATGTGATGTTACATATAAATTGATATGATCCTTGGCAATGTAGAACAAATATCTTTACTTTCTCGAGGGAGAAACTTAATGTATTATTAATGTGATGGTATAAGAGTACTACAATGAAAACATATTCCTTTAAAATCAGGGGAATGTATTTTTGTTCTTATAGTCCAAGGGCTGATTGTGGCTTAAAGTCACAGCCCATGCTGGATCGGCATGAAGGGGCTATGCTGCAACAAACTCCAGGAATTTTAGCTGTCTGTTCCAGAAGACTTTCTGTGAGAGCATCTTCCATATGGAGCTCCACTATTTTGGAAGAGGGTACAGCGTGCGTTTCCACTCACAGCAGGACAGCAGGGGTGGTCCCTTTTGGGGACATTGGTGCTGCTGGCAATGCTAGCTATGTGTAGAGTCTGTATACCCTAGTCCCACTGTGTCTGGTCCTTCCACTAGGACCAGCAGTAGCTGACAGTGGGCTGTGCCTCCCCTCCTTTTCATAAAAACAGAAGCCGGAACATGAATGGTTTATTCTAAAAGTCATTGTTTTAAAACACTTATCTTCATTTTGCCCAAGCAATGTCCATTTCGATTAAAATAGTGGCAGAAAAGGCAACTGGCAGTCAGCAACTGGAATTAACAAGAATTAACAAGAATTCAGCAGCTACCTGCTACTCAGTTTTTATTTGCATAGAAACAGACATTTGATTGGTGAACGCAATCCTGTGCCAAGTGGTTTAGAATGGTAACTAGTTTAAGAATTTTACCTTCTTTTGAGTGAAGGAAGAGGTTGCTGATCTTATGTCTATTTCCTTGAGAAGTAGAGGAGGAACAGCAGCCAGCAGTTAATTTGTTAATTTCTGTTACAGGGTTAGGAACTGAAATTCTTGTTTTCCAAAGAACTATAGTCTGCTGCTAGTTCCTCAGTTGATAGGTATGTGGTTTCAGGGAGGGCACTTAGCTGAGACCTTAAGGTAGCTGTGATTCACTTAACGTCTGTTCCTTGGACTGCATTCCCCAGGTTTGTCAGAAGGGCTTTCTGAAGAGACAACCCTTATTTTTAGAATTCATTCACTTAATTTCAGGTACAATGCAAAGCCTATTTATTTAGCTTAGAGGGCTTGTTGTTGTTTATTCCTGGTAATAACAGTGTAATGGGCTAGATTTTTAAAGGCATATGTGCACTTTTGCATATATGAAGCTCCAGCACACCTAAAACTGGCTCTGCACTTTTGCCTGCACACTTTGGAAAATCAGGCCTTGTATTTAATAAGACCTTTGTGGGCTGTGGAGCAGTATATGTTTAACATTTTTGTAAATAGCACCTTGTTACCATTATAAGCACTGCATAGATTACCAAAGTTGTTGTTTTAGTATACAAGGAGAAAAGAATATATTACACCAATATGTTGCTTATATACATACAGAAACAGGGTGTTTTGTAGATAAATAAGATATTGTCTCTGACCCAAAATGTTTACGGGTAAATTTAGTTATAACACTACCAGAGATAGCAACATACAGTGTGTAGGGGGAAGTGGGAGGACACAGTTTACACTAATAAGTTCATGTATTTACTTAGGTTAGTATATACACATGTTGTTGATTCCTTTGCTTGTGTTAAATATTTTCTTTGTTTATAAACAAAAGTTGTCATTGGTGACAGCTTCTTCAGAATATTTACATTTTAGTGGCCAAGCCCATAATTTTACAATAAAGGGACTGGGGTGGAAAAGGAAAATAAAGCAATAGATACCTGCTTGAATCAGCATCACTTGTAAGAAAGAAGAAACTGGAACTCTTTCATGCAAGAGAATGAAACACATATGCAGGGATTTTAAAGCTGCAATTTTAATAACTTTTAACTTTAAGGCGGGGGAAGGGGGTGGAGGGACTAACTCCTATAAAATACCAGGTAGCTTCTTGGACCTAAGACAATGCAAAATGGCCTCCATGCTGAATAACCTATATTCAAGGTTGGGCCTCACAGCCCAACCCCTAGCATTGAACTCACTTCTGAATTCTCTCATTTGACTGCCTCTTCAGTTCATAGAATCATAGAATATCAGGGTTGGAAGGGACCTCAGGAGGTCATCTAGTCCAACCCCCTGCTCAAAGCAGGACCAATCCCCAACTAAAACATCCCAGCCAAGGCTTTGTCAAACCTGACCTTAAAAACCTCTAAGGAAGGAGATTCCACCACATCTCTAGGTAACCCATTCCAGTGCTTCACCACCCTCCTAGCTTTTCCTAATATCCAACCTAAACCTCCCCCACTGCAACTTGAGCCCACTGCTCTTTGTTCTGTCGTCTGGTACCACTGAGAACAGTCTAGATCCATCCTCTCTGGAACCCCCTTTCAGGTGATTGAAAGCAGCTATCAAATCCCCCCTCATTCTTCTCTTCTGCAGACTAAATAATTCCAGTTCCCACAGTCTCTCCTCATAAGTCATGTGCTCCAGCCCCCTAATCATTTTTGTTGCCTTCCACTGGACTCTTTCCAATCTTTCCACATTCTTCTCGTAGTGTGTGGCCCAAAACTTGACACAATACTCCAGATGAGGCCTTGCCAATGCCAAATAGAGGGGAATGAGCAAATTCTTTGATCTGCTGGCAGTGCTCCTACTTATACCGCCCAAAATGCTGTTACCCTTCTTGGCAACAAGGGCACACTGTTGGCTAATATCCAGCTTCTCATCCACTGTAACCCCTAGGTCTTTTTCTGCAGAACTGCTGCCTAGCCACTTGGTCCCTAGTCTGTAGCAGTGCATGGGATTCTTCCGTCCTAAGTGCAGGACTCTGCACTTGTCCTTGTTGAACGTCATCAGATTTCTTTTGGCCCAATCCTCTAATTTGTCTTGGTCCCTCTGTATCCCATCCCTACCCTCCAGCGTATCTACCACTCCTCCCAATTTCATATCATCTGCAATCCACACCATCCTCCAGATCATTAATGAAGATATTGAACAAAACCGGCCCCAGGATCAACCCTTGGGGCACTCCGCTTGATACTATCTGCCAATTAGACATGGAGCCATTGATCATTACCTGTTGAGCCTGACAATCTGGCCAGCTTTCTATCCACTTTATAGTCTATTCATCCAGCCCATACTTTAACTTGCTGACAAAAATACTGTGGGAATCTCTATCAAAAGCTTTGCTAAAGTCACGGACTAGCACGTCCGCTGTTTTCCCCTCATCCACAGAGCCAGTTATCTCATCAAAGAAGGCAATTAGGTTAGTCACTTACCACATGGTCCAGGTCGGAAACTTTAGTGTCCTCAGCTCTGCTGCTGTTCTGAAAAAAACAGTATTAATTCAGCTGTAAATAGTTCACAGCTTTATTCTGCTATCAGCTCTTGAATCTCCCTCCACCTACAGAAGTAGAAGCTTACTCCACTAGAGCTCTTGCAACAATCATAGAGCCTCTTCAGGACATACCTCTCCTAGACATCTGTAAAGTGGCCATGTGGTTTTCCATCCATACATTTGCAAGGCATTATGTCCTGGTGCAGGACTTGGCTGCTGATGCCTCTTTTGAGATAGCGGTTCTCTGCTCAACCCTACCATCCTCATCCTCATACGTCCCCCCTATTTAAGTGCTGTTGGTCAATCACCCACAGTGGAATACAGCAGGGGCCATCACTCAAAGAAGAAGAGGAGGTTACTTACCTGTAACTGGAGGTTCTTTGAGTTGTGTGGTCCCTATCTGTATTCCGTTTTCCACCCTCTTTCCCCACTGGTTCGGATCTTACGAGAAGGAATTGAAGAGACTATCAGTCCACCCTGTCCTTTATCACCTTGGTTGGAGGCATGAGGTGAGCCAGGGTGCATGCCTGGACCAACAGACACTACTTTCAAATTCTCTGACTCCGGGTGCCTGGTGCGCATGCGTAACCCACAGTGGAATTCCAAATGTTGATCAAATACTTTTTTTTCAATACTTTTAGAGTAGAGGATCTGCCTTTGTTGTTTGATTTCTGCTATGGATAGAAATTCCATACTTGAATAATAAAAATGTAGCAGTAGGAATGTACTACTGTCCTCCTGACTGAGATGCTGGTGGTGATTGTGAAATGCTCTGGGAGATTAAAAATAGAAACTCAGTTATGGGGATTTCAACTATCCCCATATTGATTGGGTGCATCAGGACAGGATGCAGAGATAAAGTTTCTAGAAACCATAAATGACGACTACTTGGAGCAGCTGGAACCTTCAAGAGAAGCAATTCTTGATTTAGTCCTAAGTGGAGCACAGGATCTGGTCCAAGAGGTGAATATAGCTGAATCTCTTGGTTATAGCGATCATAATGTAATTAAATTTAACATCCTTGTGGGGGCTGAGGGGAAAGTACCAAAGAAGCCTACCACAGTAGCATTCAACTTCAGAAAGGAGAACTAGACAAAATTACTGCTGGGAGAATTCCACACCAAAAGATTAAAAATTCTTTGCAAAGTATTTTAAAATTCTGCGTATATTATTTGTCAAAATAACATAATATAATCACGCTAGTTTCAATTATTTTGGTAATGAATTTCAAAATACCCATCAACGAGTATGTCTGTAACAATAGAGACAACAAAAAGATTCAGGAAATGTTTTGACAAATACATTCTTTATTAGGCATATTAATACAGAACTTTGAGTAACATTCATTTAAACTACAATACAGAAATTTATTTCCCGCATCCCTCAATAGCAGTGCAAAGGCTGGGAGGAGTCAGGGATACGGAAGAGCTGAGGAAGAGAGAAGTAATTGCTGGGAAGGAGTCTAGGAGTGAACCTGGAGAGGTTTGGGGTATGGGTGGGAAAAGTATGGAACACAGTTTGTTTTTTTTGCAGGGTGAGGGATTGTCCTGACTGATCATTAGCTTCTTCCATTCAATCAGGCACATCTGTCCCAGTCCCCATGTGGCCCAGCAATCCCACTCCCATTCAGCCGCTTGCTCAGTGTTGTCACCCCACTAACTCCTATGCTCCCACGACTAGACCTTCTCAACCTGAGTCTGCGAGACCCCGCAGCAGCCCTGTGTGGCATACTCTGTTCATCACCCGATATCCTTTGCCTCTTCACCTGGCCCCATGGGCAGGGATCTGTGAGGAAGGCAGCTTCTGCCTCCTCCTTCTCCACGACTGGCTTCTCTAGCCTTACTGCCAACTGCCCTCTCTTCTGGTGCCACATCAGCCTGATAGGTGAAAGGTGTAAATGCAGTGTGACCCCTCTCATGGCTTCCCCTCACCTTCTTGTCAGAATCAATTATTCTATGGGGGCGTTTGCGCAATGACACAGAATTCCCCCAGGAGTAAAAAATGAGGAAGCTAGTTAAACAGAAATTAAAAAATGCAGTCACAAAAGTAAAAAAGCCTGCAAGCTGCATGGAAACTTTTAAAAACATCGTAATAGAAGCTCACATTGAATGTATGCCGCTAATTAAAAAACATAGTTAGAGGACCAAAAAAGTGCCACAATGACTAAAAAATGAAGTAGAAGAAGCAGTTAGCAAGAAAAAGGCATCCTTTAAAAACTGTACCCAGTACCTTTCCCAGATCTGAAGAATTGCTCTGTGTAGCTCAAAACTTGTCTCTCTTACCAACAGAAATTGGTCCAATAAAATATATTACCTTACTCACATTGTTTCTCTATTTGGCAACTAGCTTTTTGTGCAACATTATCCTCAGCTCATCCATGTCAAAACATCTGCAAGTAATTCCTGGAAGTAAACTAAAGAAGTCTGTATTTGCACACAGTATGGATAGGAGACTAGATAAATAATAACAATAATGAATAATTGAGATCACAACTAATAAATGCCTCTGCTTTAAGCAAACATACATCAATAAAAGAAAAACACTAATGACAGAACCAGAAAGAATATGTAAAAAAACCCAGCCCCAAAACAAAAAACAACTGTAACAATCTATGCTTAGAATCAGATAATTTTTATGCTAATAAAGGTACAAACTGTTTCAATATGCTCTTTGATGTTGACCAGGCCAAACGTCTGATAGACACATGGGGTGGGTTTAAATGAGTATTAATTACACCTCGGTGAGGAGCACTACACTGCCCTTTTCCTGCTTTCAAATACTAATCATGTAATTGGTTCCAATGCAGATCACAGGACTTTAACCACAAACCAAACTATAACTCATAAGAGAGTCTACCCTAGACTCAGTTCTGTTGTACGCAGTCCCCCAAAGGACACACCAGGGGGGTGGAATGTCAGAGGCTGGAAGTGGGGAACCTCAGTCTGTAAAGTCTCCTTCCTCCCATGGGCGTAGGGTCCGGCTCTGAAATTGCTGGTTTTATTTATCTCTGGGATCTGGCCCTTTTAGCCTTTACCTGCCCTGGACACTGGTGGCAAGTTGCATTTTATATGAACCTTGAATCCTATTGTTTTTAATCCAGTTGTGGTGCCAGAAGGTTGGAAGGAAGGTGAAAAATCCCACTGGACCATATGCCAGTTTGGCCCAGTGGGGAAGAAACAGATGATTGGTCAAACCCACAATATCATAAGCCTCACAACTTCTAATCTTCAACTAAGGGAAGGGAGGGTGGGGCAGCTAACTGGAGAGTAAAGGTACATGTACGCTGCAAAGACAAACCCGTTACACCACGTCTCAGAGCCCAGGTCAATTGACTCGAGGTTGCAGGACTTGTGCTGCGAGGCTAAAAATAGTGGTGTAGACATTTGGGCTGGAGCCTGGACTCCAAGACTCTTCCCCCGTCACCAGGTTTGAGGCTGCAGCCCAAGCAGGAACATCTACACTGCTATTTGTAGCCCTGTGAGCCCAAGTCAGTTGACCCAAGCTCTGAGACTTCGTGTTGCAGTGTAGACATCCCTAAGAGGCTTTTGAAAAGTCTGGTCAACTTTAAATAGGTAGTGGGGGGCACCTGGAAGCCAGTCACCTGGTCCTTTCCCCTCTTACCCAGCCAATGACTAAACGGAGAACCAAAGGGAGATAAGGAATACAGGGGAGTACCCCTCGCCCATTCCTGGCACTCATGAGGTTTGGACTTCTTTCATTTCCTGCTGTCCAGTCAAAAGGTCCTCCTCTGTTAAAGGTGGTGAGAGGGTAGAGGAATAAGAAACCAGAGACAGCATTGAGCACAAGATGTTTCATTCACTCATACATAATGATGTGGCTTGTGGTGTTAGATGTAAAGTCTGGGATATTACAGCATGGTCCATTTCTTGTGTATAAGCAAGTCAAGCTAAAATTGTGAAGGATCCTGCATCTATTCTAATCTACAATTTATGTGTATATGGATCAGTATATTTATCTGACTTCATGGCATTTGTAGGTGAATTTCAAGTTTCTTGCTGGCCCAGGCAGTTAGTGGTTGGTTGATGTCCTGAAGCATGAGAAGTTACTTCCTTTACAAAACTTTCATCTTAGTAAATGTTAATTATTACTTAATAATGAGTTAATTATTCATACAAATCTGTTTTTAAAAAAAAACCTACTAAGCTCTTGGCCTCAGAGGTGTCTTATGGCTGGTTAATATGCACTGTGTAAAAATGTATTTCATTTTATAATATTTAAATGTTACCTTTTAATATCATTGTCTCTTTATTTGTGTATTAGGAGAGTGGATAAAAAGGAGAATTCAGTCCCTTTTCAATACTATTAATTCAGTTTTGGGCAATTTCAGACTAGGGGTGAGTGAATTCCAAAACTGAGGGCAAGTCTGGAGAATGCTCTACCCATTACACCTTGTCTTTTGAACAGAAGGGCCTCAGCTGACTGACTGCAGCAGTATAGCACGGGGACAGGTAGCTTGTCAAGTAGGAAGGTCCCAGCCATTGAATGATTTATAGGTTAGAGCCAGCACCTTAAATGCAACACAGAAACCTACAGTATAATACCTAGTTCTCTCACCTTAATCTGCACACCAGATCTAGAGTGTGACCAGCTGCATGAGCTGAGCATTCAGCACCAGGTATAATCTTATGGGTGTGTTGGTGGTCATGAAATCCTGAACCCTTCCTCTTTTACCTGTAGGGTTACAGTCAGTGGTGAGCTGGAGCCTGTTCGTACCAGTTTGCACAAACCAGTTGTTAAATTTAGAAGCCAGTTTAGAACCGATTGTTAAAGGGGTGGGCAAACTCCGGCCCACGGAACTGTCCTGTCTGGCCCTTGAGTTCCCAGCTGGGGAGGCTCCCCTGGCCACTCCCTCGCCTTTCTCCCTCTTGCAGAGCTCAGTGCCAGCGCTCTGGACTGCTCCTGGACAACTCTGCAGCTCCTGCCGCTTTGAGCAGCAAGGTAAGGGGGTGGGGCTGCGAGCTCCAGCAGGCCACACGGCATCCATACACACTCCCCTGAGCAGTATGGTAAGGGGACCAGGCCGGGGCTGGGAGGAGGGGTTGGATAAGGGGTGGGGAGCGGTTGGAGTGGGCGGAATTTCTGGGGGGGTGGGGAACAGGGGGGTTGAGTAGGAATGGGTGTTGCGGTGGTCTGTTTGGGTGGTGGTGGATGGGGTCAGGGCAGTCAGGGGACAGGGAGCGGGGCGAGTTGGGTAGAGGGTGGGATTCTGGGGGGGCAGTTAGGATGGGGGGTCTTGGGCTTGTACTCACTGGTTGATGCTTAATAACCGGTTCCCTAACGGGTCAGCACTTAGCTGAAGTGCCGCTGAAAACCCAGAGCGAGTGAAGGACGTGCTACCGAAGACCCGGTAGGGAACCGGTTATTAACATTTTGGCAGTTCATCACTAGTTAGTTAATTTAGAACACGGGTATGTATATGAATAGATAGAAATAATTTTATCAGTGGTTCCAGAATATTCCCTAACCTTAGACACACTGAATTTCATTAGCTATTGTTCTTGCCAGTCACTGAGCTTTGTTAGTGCCTCCTGCTGGTTCCTCAGATGCTTCTCTAGTTTTGTCTAATCTAAATAATATTGTCAGATACATAACTGAGAGACAATAAAATTCCCAAGTAGCATTAGTAGCCAGGAATGCTTTTTTCATAATAATTTGACAGGGAGATTTTTAACTGTTCCTTCTGGAAGCTGACTTCACAACTTTAACCCATGTTGTCGTCACCTGCACATTGCATTTCTGCAATGAGCTTTTCTTGGGGCTCCAATTAGGAACTTGAGTTAGTGCAGAATATGCAGTAATGCTCACTTTTCTGTTTGCCGTTTGTTATTTCAGCTACATTGGTTTCCAGTTCATTTTGAATTGCAATTCAAGGTGTAGATTTTGAACTACAAATCCCTATGTATTTTTGGCCATGGCTACCTTAGGGGACTGCGTTACTCTTTTTGCCTTATCACAACAATGGAGATTGATTTGGACAAAAACAGTCCCTAGATGTGGACAGAAGAGGATGTAGGGCATATTATTTTCCTACTAGTGCAAAATAAACAGTTTGTTAGGCCTTGGGGCTCTATTTACCCAGCTTTTTGCCTGATGATATGGTTTGGGGGTGGGGGATTTAGTTCTGGACTGGATTTTCAAATGGTATTGTTTTATTTTAGATTTAAATTATCTGTGATTTTATATTTTGCACAGGCACATTAATACAGTAAAAAATAAATAAAATGTTCCCCTAGATACACATGCAGATCTTCCATCGACTTCACGCAGAGGTTGCACCTATGTATGTGAAGGCAGAACTGGGCCCATTTTTTCCTATTCTATGCAAATTTCTACCTTGTCCTGTGGATCTTCTGGGTGGGCAGATGGCAAAGGACCATTTTTCCTCATTTCTCCCTTTGCCCACTGCTCCTCTGCAGAAGCTTGATGCAGAGCTTTCCTGGGTTGATGCACAAACTGTGGCATGCCACAGCCCCAAAGAGTTATGGATTGCTCTGTGGCATCGTGGAATAGAATGAGCATCCTTAAATTCCTAATTGCGTTTGGTGACTTAATAACATTAACTTAGTATTTACAGCATTTGTTAAGTATTCCTTATAAGACTGAAGGAAAATATAGGAAATATTGCCTATCTAAGGCAAACCAGAAAAGTTTTAAAGCGTAATCACTATAGGTGCTGAGATACTTGATGTACATCCTGGTGCAGTAGTAGTTTAACTGTCTCCAGACTCCCATGAGCAAGGTGGAATGACTCAGAGAATCAGGATTCAACCATTACTGCAATACTAAAAGAGGAAATGTTAGAATGTAGACCGATTATGCCATAGTTTTCAAAATGTCTGTTTATGTCAATTTAATATTCTGTACCTTGATTTTGCACATCCTTACTTGTGTGTCAAGCTTATTCGCATGAATAGTCCAATTCAAGTCATAGGGGCTGCTGTGTGAATAAGTTATATTCAATCAGAGTAAAACATTGCAGCCTTAGATTGTAAGCTGTTTGAGGCAGTGACTATGTCTTTTTCCATGTTTTGTACTTTCAGTACTTAATAAATAATAACTGTTGATCTCGTTAGTTTTTCTAGTAAGAAAGTCTAAGAATATTCTAGTCAGTGTTCGAAGTGTTGGAAATGTTTCCTTTTGATTTTCCTGTTCCTTTTCATATCCTTAGTCCATGATGGATCATGGCAAATTAAAAATAACATGGCATGACTACTTGTAACTAAGCTAGAAGGCTTTACAAAATCTCAGGAAGAGGGTGGAAAAGAGGAGAAAATGTAGAGGGAGAACATTTTCTTTGCATTCAGAAGAAAAGAAAATCTGCTAAGGAAAGAGAGAAAACACCAGGAAGATTTAATAAGTCTTTGTTTGCATACATTATGATTCTTCTCTTTCACCAGCCAGTTTGTATGTTTGAAAAGTCATTTTGCTTGGTAAAAATAATTAGTTGAACTTAATCCAGCCCCTGTATTAATTGAATAAGTATTTTGAGTAAGTACAGAAAAGTGTTGCTGATCAATAAGAAGTGGCTAGTGATCATTGAACAATTATAGTGCTCTATTGTACACCTATATTATGTTCTAATTTTACAAGTGAGGCAAGCAATCCAGGTCCTCATGGCTGTTCACTTTCTTTTGTCTTGCTATTGCATCTTAAACACAGCAAAGTTCTAATTAGTGCTGTCTGAAATTTTAATACAGGGTAGTTTAGTCTGAGATGGCCTAAGAAAAGAGTTACTTGGCGATATGAAGAGAAAGTATAATTTGTTTGTTTTAAACTATGACCTCAAAATTTTTATCTCTAATATGGTCTGGTATGCTGACATATTGTTATGTAACTTCTCTTAAAATAGAAAAAAAAATTGGTTAATAAGAGTTTTGTTTGTATAAACTTCCTCATTTCAGATCGTCTCATAGGATTACAAAAAGGCATTTTCTTCTTTATAAAGGCATCATAAATATATATACTTTGTCAGCCACTGGTATTCCAATATAGCAGAACTGCAGCAGTTTGACTAAATACCTAAAAGTTCCTTGTTCACTTTAAAAATCGTTTCCTTTAGGCAGTTCAATGAATTATACTAAACTCTAACATAAATTATCTACTAGTTATTTAAGTTTATCAGATTCACTTTTATTGTAGCACACATTTATCTGTGTAGCTTGACCTTCTGTGTTGCCAGGAAAATAGTTAGAACAGCTTTTGAAACAGAAGTTATTTGGGGTGGACAAATGCTAAAGCTAGCAGAAATCTAGAATAGCTGATGCACTATTATTTAGTCCTGATATCCTCTTTAATACCCAGATGTCTATCCACAGCATTAAGCTGCTAACTCCTTTGTAGTATATGACAGTGATTTGAAGGAGATAACATGCAGTCATGCATTTAATTTTATTTTTATAAGCCACTTGCCTCATTTCTCATTCCTTTCCTAAAACTGCTGGCTGTATTTTTACAATAGAACACCATCCAGAATGATGATGTCAAAGTCAAGATGTCTGCCAGTATGCTGAAAGAATCTCTCTTGACTTCCCCTCATTTTTGTGTAAAACTGACCATATACTTTATCTTTCCTCTTGTTACCATCTTTCTTCCCCTCACACTATACTTGCACACTTAGCCAATTCCCTGCTATACAGTGAACACAGTTGTGTAGGTGATTCAAAACATTACACAATGTGGGCTTAGATATCGCAGCCCATACATCTCCTTTGGAACACTGTCTTGTCAATGTTGCCTTCAGCCAGAAAAAAATTGAAAGGACACTGACAACCTTATTTTGCAATTTTTTTTTTTTACTTAGTCTGTTATTACTAATAGCTTCAAAACTTAAATCTCAAATTTGTTTTCAAATGATATTTATCTTTATTTCTGTAGCTTTTTCCCACTAATATAGTATTACCCCAGCTTACCTATAGTAAGCCCAGTTAACGAAAATTCCTGGTTCCAGGAAATTGACTTATGAGCCTAGGTCATGACGGGCCTCTCAGCTTAAAAGGACTCTGTTCTGGGTCCTCCAAGGCCAGAATACAGTGATTAGAATTTGGAAAGGTCAGCTAGTTTTAAAGTGGCTGCATTCTGTATTTTCTCATTTCTGGAGCACATAGAAGAGGTTGCCACTCACAATAAGATGAAGCACATACAGTCTCTGTAGGCCATAAATCTGTTGCTAAACAAGAAGGAGCTGCAAGCTTTATTGAAGTTCTCTGTTGGCTGCGTTTCACTGGAAGGTTGTACTTTGACTTTCCTGATGCGTGAGTTGCCATTGTGGATGTTGTTATGTATTTGCATTCTCACATGCTGCTGTTCTGTTTTTCCTTTGCAGGGAGAGGATGCGCCAGTCTGCAATGTTTGAACTGTGCCAGGGAATGCACCAGATCAGCTTGCAGTTTGTTCGCTTGCAGATTAGCTTTGAAGAATATACCATAATGAAAGTCTTGCTGCTGTTAAGCACAGGTAGGTTAGCTCCTATTGTTACCAGCGTACTTGCTAATTGTTAGATGGCATATTGATTTAGCACCTGTACTTCACAAAATGATACAAGGCATTTAACTACAAGAGTAACAAAAGAGGAGGCAAATTTTGTCCTGGAAGGTTCATATGTTTACAAGAGAAGGGGTGGAAACAAGGAATCTGAGCATCCCTGCTGCACAGCCTCAGAGCACAACTGCAGTTCCTGCTCCTCATTACAGCAGGGACTGCTCTTTCTGTTCAGGATGTCATATATCCTGCAGGGAGTGTAAAGGAAGCAAGGCCATAGCCCTATCCCTCTATGCATGAACCAACAGACCTGGCCAAGCACACCAAGGGAGCATGCTGCTTCTCATGAAAAGAAGTAGCAGAAGACCTGCTCCCCTGCATGCTGGGGAACTGGGAGGAATTCTGACTCACTGAGTATACATTGTCCTCAACACAAGTGACTTAAAAGCATCATCAGGATCAAAACGTGCAGGTCCTTGACAAAATGAGTCTAGTGTTAGTATCAAGTAACTGAGTGTGTAGTATGCTATAATATATTACACTGAAAGTGTACTAAATTGTATTCCTTTTTTGTCAATTTGGGGCTAGAGTTTCAGAGACTTACTTTTTATAATAAAGAATTGCATCACAGGGCATGTCTACATACCTCTGCCATTTAGACTACAGGGGAGTGAACTGCAGTGTTGCACTATAACTCCCCAGTGTGGACACTGCAGGCACCAACTTAAAAGGTCCCTGGTTGGTGTGAGTGTAGCCTTGTTTGAAGAGGACTACAGTGGTGCAAACTTGGGACCCTTAAGTTCATGCCCGCAGTGTCCATGTGGGAAAGTTACAGGGTAGCACTTTGGTGTACACTCTAGTTCACACCACCACAGTCCAAACTGTGAGGCAATCTAGACATGCCCTCAGTGTTAATGACAACATTGTTTAATAATTAATCTTTTTTTAATCTACTTCTTGTCTTATAACAGAAACAGTTAAAGAACTATAACTCCATTACAAATGTCTATAAAACAAACATTAAAACAGCATGAACATTTACTGTGTTTCCTTCCCCATCAGTGCTGACTCCCATCTGTTTTGCAAACAGAAACTTTCTTCTGTGTAATCAACCTCCATTTTTTATCTGATTCATTCAGTCACATCAGAAAAGGATTGTTTATGTTATCATATCTTTCTTTGGTGCTTTGTGATGTCAAGATACTGCACTGTGACTTCACTGAATTCATCAGGCAGGAATGCCCCTATCACAAGGGGGTCCCCATGTGGCACAGAGCTGGTGGAAGAGGAATAAAGGGGGCATGTCTAGAGAAAATGAGGTATGGCCAGAGCACCACTGCACTTGAGCTCTTCCTGATTTCTACTTGTGAGTTATTGGCAGCTGAGAGCAAGCCTAGGGCTGCTCTGACCTGGGTCAGAGGCCACTTCGAGTTTGTCTACATGGCAGCTAGGAGTAAGCCTCCTGGTCTGGGCTTGAGCTCATGCACTAAAAATAGCAGTGTGGACATTGTGGCTTGGGCTGGAAATTGGGATCTCAAGCCCTCCCAGCCTCATAGGTGTGAGAGCCCAAGCTCCAGGTCAAGACACAATGTCCATGCTGCTCTTGTAGCATGCTAGTTCAAACCCGCTAGCATAAGTCTGTCTGCCTGGGGTGGGAGGCTCACTCCCAGTTGCAGTGTCAACATACTTTCGGCTCTTAGCCAGCTCCATACTAGAACCCCTCCCAGGTCCAGTGCCAAGTGGATCTCAGCAGCACCCGACATTCTCTCTCCTCCCCTCAATAGGGACACAGGACAATTCTCTCCCTGGGAACAAGAGGAGAGAAAGAACAAACCACAAGTGAGAGATGTTAGTTATGCTGCTTAGTGCACTGCTGGAACATGCTCAGATACTATCTATGATTGTGAGTACGGTATAGGAACCTGTATGATAGAACAGAGTAGAATAAAGAAGTGGATCTCCTGTTTTTGTAATTAGCAGCGAAAGGGGAGAAACTATAGAAAAGTAATAATAGTTTAATTGCATATAGCAATTAATGTGTTGGCAGTTGTTTCAGTAAAATAGATATGTATTATTCTACCTTTTTCTTAGACTATTAACAAATTGGTTTGAGGAGTTCATTGCAAGAACCTGTTGGGTAAAATAAATTACTTGGTTCATTCTGAAATGTACAATGATGTCTTTAGAAAATCTACACAATTTTTTGTGTCAGTTTTGGGATAGTCTGATTATTTACATTATGAAACTTTAATAGGGAGGAAGAAAGTTGGATAAAAAGAAAATGAAGGTCATGATAACACATATAGAATATTTTCTGTGATCAGCAATAATTCCAGTTTCTAATAACTTCACCTTGATACTATATTGTGATAGAAAATACCATGCTTCTTTTTCTTTTTTTTTTTTTTAATTGAATCATGTCACATGTAGCATACTATTTGCTTTGAAACTTCTGTGATGACCACATCAAGGAAGTTTCACTCCATTTACATGTAGAAGAAACCACACATTACATCTCAGTTGTTTTCTTGCTTTTCCCCAGCCCATGAATCTTGGATGATTGCCAGTACCCCTTCTGCATTTAATAAGTAAAATCAGAAACACTCAGCAGACCTCCAAAATTTGGTGTTTTGCTTGACTTCCTTTTATTTGTGATTTTATTTCTTCTTTTTATAATCTGGGTGAGATGATGATGTAATGATTTTCCAATATAACAGTAAAATAAAGAAATAAATTGACAGAAATAAAAGTATGGCTTTAATTCACATTTTTATAATGCCATTAGGAATGCAGGAGTTATATTTTCCTACTTTTAATTGGATGGATTTGTAAATATTGAGGAAATAGTTAAGTCCTTGCATTTTATGCAAGTGCCCATAGCATGTTGTAACTATTTTATTTTTTACTGAAGGAAATTTGTATCTCCAACAAAGAAAGGTGATTGGTGTTTATTCACTCGATATGGACTTTGCTCACAAATCTATTTAAAACAATGGTTGTTTTGTATTAGCTGTCTTTGAATGTCATGTGCCTTCAAGTTTATTATTGCAATCGAAAATGTGTAAAGAAACCGATTTATGTTGGTTTGCAGATTGACACATTACCTGTTAGCTTGTCTAAACCAGAGGTTCTCATACTGTGCTCCCCAGGGCACTTGGTGGTCTTTCACAGATTGCTTGCTGGTCACACGATTGTAGATCTCTTATTTATTTCCCACTGCTAAATTACTTTAGTGGGCACCTAAAAAACTATTAAATTCATTCCTAACTCTATTCCATGTAAGTAATTTTGGAAGTAGCCCCATGGACATTCTGTGATCACAGTGGGAGAGAAGGTGAACCATGGGATTAAGAGGGAGGGTGTCCACAGAACAGTCTCTGTTGAGATGCCATCCACACATTTAAAAAAACCTGTAATCCTCTACCATAGTTAACTATTAGAAAATAAACTCACTTTTTGCACCTGAAGTAGTTAATTTTCTTGTTGCAGACTTGAGTTACTACATGCAAGATTTTACATTTGTTTCATGATTCAACAATATCTAAACAACTTAGTAATACTAAAACATCCTGACATTGTTGAGAGTTACTAGTAACCTTTTCAAGGGCAGGTCCAGGATTCAGTTTTGGTCTGATCCTACAGACATTTACCACTGGGTGTAGTATCTATTACAGTGAATAATCTGGTTGAAGTTTCTAAATAAATAATGGTAGGTCCACTGAAATCAGTCAAACTGCTCACAGAAATCAGTACTACAGTAGAACCTCAGAGTCACGAACTGACGAGTCAACCACACGTCTCATTTGGAACCAGAAATATGCAATCAGACAGCAGCAGAGACAAAAACAGAGAAAAGCAAATACAGTGCTTAAATGTAAACTACTAAAAAAAAATGGAAAGTTCAAAAATATTTGACAAGGTAAGGAAACTGTTTCTGTGCTTGTTTCATTTAAATTAAGATGATTAAAAGTACTGTTTTTCTTCCGCATAGTAAAGTTTCAAAGCTGTATTAAGTCAAGTTCCATTGTCAACTTTTGAAAGAACCACCATAAAGTTTTGTTCAGTTACCAACATTGCAGAGTTCTGAACAACCTCCATTCCCCAGGTGTTCATAACTCTGAGGTTCTACGTATGCTCAGTAGAATTTCAGAAACGGGCCCTTCACTAGTACGGATGAGAATTTTAAAGGAGTGTTAAGAAGAAAGCTTTCATTGAGACTGCAGACATATTATCTGGTCAAATCTTTAAGCAGAATGTGAACTTAGAAAAAATACTCTTGCTCTGCATTAGCATGATGGCTCTCTTTAAGATGTCACACACATGCTCAATAATGTCCTAACCTTCCGACATGGTTTGATTGCCTAAGAAATGTGTTATTTGATGTAGCTTTACCACACTTGGCAGTTATAATTTGAGTCAGTACAATATCAAAGCAATTGCAAGTATGTGCTATACATTGCCCCTCCCCCAAGTATAGTGTAGCAGACAAGTGCTGGTATGTAGTGTCTTCAATTCTAGAGAGAGACTCCTGCTCCCTCTGCTATCATTTTGTGCTTAGGTCAAATGAAAAAATCATTTCAGTGGGTGGCTAGTATGTTCTGTATTTTCAAGATGCTGTCCTGCCCCACTTAACCCTTCTGCATATACTAATCCACATACACAGATCTGGAAAGGACTCTTGTATCGTTTGAAAATGTTTATGATTCTCCCACACAACACAAAGACACTTCTATAACCCTTCAACCATTAACTTTAGAATGTAGATAATATAAGAATATTCAATAAAATAAATATTAATACGAAGATGTCGTTTTACTGGCAGTTCCCAAGGATGGCCTCAAAAGCCAAGCTGCATTTGAAGAAATGAGGGCAAATTACATCAAAGAACTAAGGAAGATGGTAACTAAATGTCCAAGTAACTCTGGACAAAGCTGGCAGCGATTCTACCAATTGACTAAGCTTCTGGACTCCATGCACGATGTAAGTATAACCCATCAGGGAGCTTATAGTATGTAGGGTGGTATCTTTAAGAAGGATTAAAGAAAAAATCTTTCCCTTAAGGTAAACTAGTAATTTTTCATTACACTAACCAGCAAGAAAGCAACAGGCAATCATTTTTTATAGTGTCTGTTAGAAGTTTCTGGACAAATTTAGGGGAAAATTGCACATAAAATTAGAAAATAAAAAACTTTAACGGCCAGGTTTTGATACTTTTATTCGTGTGAATAGTACCTCACACCACGAATAGTCAACAATAGTCAATGTTGAAGTCAACAGAACTATTCGCTGAGTCAGGTGTTACTCAATATGAGTAAAAGTACTGGAATCTGGCCCTATACCAGCAGATGAATAGTGTAAACCGTTTTTTCAGAGAGCAAGATTAGTGAAATATGCAGTGTGTTGTTAAAACTTAAGGAACACCCCTGAGTCAGTTCACAACACAAGGTATTGGATTAGAGTTTCACTCTTTTTGTAATTTAAGAACTGTTTGTTAAGAAAATGTTTACTTCACTGTTGAACACATATGTGACCTGTTACAACTGCTAATCTCATAACTCAATCTTTCTAAAACATTTGTTAATGGTTTAGAGTCAACTTGGGTATCTTGAAGTTTTGCTGAGTTTTCAGATCCAGCATAACTGAATTTTAATTATTTCTGTCCTTCCATTTTGTTTCAAATGTATTCTGTGATGTAGAGGTTTACCTTGTAACCACCAGTTACCTATCAGTAAAAACTGTTTTAAACTGTATAGCAAAAGAAAGCAAACACCCTCATTCTGTCATGATGTGGCACAAAAATAATTTTGCTGTGAGCTGCATGTTGAATGTTGGGCCCTAATTGTAGAAGCTGCATATAAATGTCTCTTTCATGCTTGTCTTAGTTTTCATTTTTGTGGACGTAGTTCAGTGCAGTTTAGGTCAGATCTGTAAGAGAGCTTGAGGTGTGTTTACAGAATGTACATACGGAATTATTTTTCAAATATTATTCTGTTCATTAAATCATTTAAAATCTCAGTAGGAGGAAAAGGATATTATTAGTACTGCAGTAATATCTCATTCTTTAGAGATCAGTTTTGTTCATTGTGCCAATGAAGGATGTTTTACTGTTTGGTTTGAACTAATGGGCTGGGAGGTGAAAGAAAGTCATTTACAAGTTGTTCACATATGACTCTCCACAGCAGTTCATACATTCCTCCCATGCCCCTGCTTTTGTAATATTTTTCATACATTTCATTGAAAGTTACATAATTGTCTTCTGAAATACAGAGTTTGTGTTTTATTTGGTAATTCTTTTGTACTTTTTTTTAAAAGGAGAATTGTGTGGATGGGAAGTAATAGCTTAACAGAATTCTACAGTTATTTAAAATAATACAGTATTCTACTGTAATCACCCAAAACATTGCATTAGTATTGTAACCTATAGTGTTTTGATCAGCTCACTTCAGAATGCTGTGCTATTCTATTGAATTTTCAGTAAGGATCAGAACTGATGATGCCATTTTTATTATATTACATTTGATTTTAGTATAAACAAGTTAATAAGGGATTTTTAAAGAAGGTCTTGTGGTCAGTATTCTCTTTCAAACAGCCGTCTGCACACCACTGCTATTGTTTGTAACTTACCAGACAAGCACTTTTTTTTCTCCTTACAGTTTACTTTTTACTTGAATTGGCTCAGATTGTTCCCAAGGATGTGTGTTAATCCAAAGGAAGACTAATCTCAATATCAAAATTGGCCAAATGATAAATTAATTTAGACAAAGCACATGAGAATAATTTTACAGTAATGTTGACAAGAGATGAGAATTGCTCTGCGGAGAGTAGAATTTCTCAGGTCTTATCCTGGAAATGCAGATGCGTTTTGTTTTGGTTTTTTTGGGGCTAAAATCCTCAGTACAGGTCAATACTTTTCAACTGTCACCAGTATAATTTTAACTTTCATTCCATGTAATTTGAAAGGATCAGAATGTACTTAGTCCTGTGACTGCTCTAATCACAGCTGAAATCCCATGTTTGTATCTCTGCGCAGATACAGCATTGGCATTTGCAGCAGAAGCCTGAAGGGACCTCTGTAGAATTCATGCTTATTCAGTCCTGCTGCTGCCTCCAGCTTTTTAATTAGAGCAAAGCAGCATGTCATTATTTGTGGAGTTTACTTTACCTGGGTGTAGTGCCACACAATCATATGGTTTCTTTGTATCTTAAGACTTGCTTTTATTAACCTCATTCTTAAGTATTCTTTTTTTAAGGACTGTATAAAATAAGAAAGTTGAATACTGCATGATACTGTATTTGGCTTAAATAATACGAATAGTATAATAACCAATGAGATGGTTTTACACTGCGCAGTGCTTTCAGCCTTTCATCCACATGGGGAGCATATGTGCAGACAAAAAAGTGCCAAGATAAGGAAAAAAGAAAGGAAGAGCAGGTAGGCAAGTATTTGAAAATATCAGCAACTTTAAGCAATGACTCATAAAACCTCCAAGCACAGAAAACGAAACTGAAGAACAGAAGAACAAAGCCATTCCTGAACACCTCAGGTGAAGATCTATGCATCAGATAGCTGAAATACAAATAAAAACAATCATACACACAAAGTTTTATCAGTGTTGTGGGGACCAACATAGTTAATCCTCATTTCCCTTTTTCAGGCATTTTCTTTTTAACAATTCTCTCATAATAAGCAAATTTCTAATGATTTCATTAAACAGCATTGTTTGTTCAGAACCATAATGCAGTGAAGCTAGTTGATTCCATTTCCTAACCAAATTGGTAAACAATTCAGTCTCAGACCCCAGGGATGACCCAGGGTATTTGAGAGAGAGCGAGCGAGAGCCAGTTCTTGTTTGTGATCAGCCAACTAGCATGCAGGAACATAAGAAACAGATGCATTACATGTGCTATCAAAATTTTCATTTGGATTTTCAACATCTCCTGGAGCAAGTCTGCTTTGAGGGCAAGGGCTGTATCATGACAATCTTTAATATATGTTTCAGCAGTTCTCAAAACAGAAGTTTTCAGTTTCAGTCTGACTGATATTTAAACAGACTTTCAGTTCTAAGCGCTTTTGTTTCGATGCAGTGTCATTAAACCCTAACATGAACCTACCCTTTGGCATAGTGTGATGAGTATTGCACTGTTGTTTGCTTGTTGATATTTTCGGCCTGATAAAAATAAACTCTTTAAGGACCATGCTGCTGAATTATTAATATTTATGGTTCCTGAAGGGAATACTGTACAGCTGAAGTGGATCTTCCCATACGCTCAGGCTGTGAGAACAAAGATTTTCCTTCTCTGAAAAAAGCTGATATTGGTGGTACAATACAGTGTGTCATGAATTCACAGGAGAATTACTTTACATGAAAACACAAAGGCTTTTTGCTTGTCCCTGATATTGTAACTAATCCTAGGGAGAAATTACTCACTCTGTGCTGTTACCCAAACTGTCTTAAATTATTTGAATTTGTTAATTTTCTAGTTGATTATGAAATCATGGTTTCCATAGATGTAGTCTTAATCCTAATGATACGGTAGGTAAACTTTGGGAGGAGTCAAGGAGTGACTGTAAAATTTCATGCCATAGACAGAGATAGAGAGGGATTTCTAAGTGAAAGGACTGGCTCATCTTGCCAGTGCAGGGAAAGGGCTCAGCGTGATAATGTGCACCTTTGCAGCCTGAAGTAGTTTTTGTTACTTCTGAATGTACAAAGTTGTGGTGAAAATTATAAGGCTGAAATCTGGATGACTATTCACCATGAAAATGCCACACATGCTTGCGGTCCACTATAACTGTGTTGTCTTTGGTGATGGAATGATGTTCATTTCTCTGAATTCGAAGAGTAATATAGGTGAGAGTTTCATAGAAAAAATAAATAATGACAAACTGAAGTTTAGTTAATAGGGGATTAATCTATGAAATTTGAAAGATCTTAAATATAGAATGCAGATGCAAAGACTGGTTATTGAGACAGTAATCATTGTTACATAAAGATGCAAGAATCTACTTTAATCTTAAAAATGTTTAAATGCAGTGTGTTTTTTGTGAAACACATTGCCTGTTCATGAATTAGGTAGAAATAACAATTATTCATTAATGATTAATGCGGGACTCTCTGTCCAGGTATATTATCAAATCACTCTTAAAAGCAAGCATGGTTAGTTTATTAGGCGGATAGCAACTTTTCATGTCTTACTGTGGTTTAAGTGACATTGAAGTAAATATTATGAATTCTGTCTTTATAATAAAATGCACACTGTAGGCACCATCACCTGGGTTTTATTTTATTTGTTTATTTAGGGGTGCTTATGGAGCGAGGTTTGTGTCATACACCAAGATACAAAGCCACATTTCATTGCATTCTATCAAAGTGAGCTAGACAACAACTTCATATAATTGGTAGGAGTGATCTATTGTTTTTTCCCTCTGGCAAGAGTGTGACTAATAAGAATTTTGAAGGAAGTAGAAATTATTTATTCTATATACTCGCAGCTAAGCAAGCAAAACCTTATCATCCAAGTAACTCTTCAGTAATTTAATAGTTTTTTTACAATTAATGGTTGTAAAAATAAATAATTTCTGTCCAAGATTCTATTTGTGAAATTAGTGGTGCCTTCATTCACACTGCTTAATTAGAGTGTTACCGTTCACATAGCTCTAGCAGAGGTGGTATCACCACTTCCATTATAAACTCCTGCTTTCACGGGAGGAAATGGGATAAAATGTAACAGCAAATTCTCAGCACACTGTGATGTTATATAGCTGCTTGCATTCCCTTAGTTTAATTCAAACCTCACTAAATCTCAAGTTGCTGTAATTTAAATGATGGTCTGTAAGAGGGGTAAGTTAAAGAAAGGGGCTAGTTTAGCATAAGCCTTCCAGCTCCATCAGTAGAGCTGATGTTTCTTGGTAATATTCCAAAGTACTGTTGTTGTCTCTCTGTGGGCACAATTCATTTGATACATTTTCTAATAATCCTCTGCGCTTTTTTGCATTTCAGCTTGTTAGTGACTTGTTAGAATTCTGTTTCTACACCTTCCGAGAGTCTCAGGCACTGAAAGTGGAGTTTCCGGCCATGCTGGTGGAAATCATCAGTGACCAGTTACCAAAGGTGGAGTCTGGAAATGCCAAGGCCCTGTACTTTCACAGGAAGTGATGAAAAATGTCTTAATAGAAGAACTTTGCCTTAAGTTTCCTTGTGTTATTCCACACCCATGAAGGACCCAAGAAACCACATTTTAAATGTGCTATTTACACTTGTTCAGCAGCCTCTGACTAGTCTAAAATCATGTGAAGGGTTTGGAAAACATTTGATCTGGATTTGGCAAGACCTAGATGTTCGAAAATTACCCCCTTCCTCCCAACACTTAGAAAATGTTCCTGTTCCTCTGGATGAAAAGCCATATCTAGTCAATAACTTTGATTTTGATATTTTAACAGATGGAAGTTTTAAATATGCCATGTAGTTTCTGGTATTGTTTGCTTGTTTTAAAAGGGTTCAAGGACTAATACAAACTTTTTAAAGCTTACCCCTTGGTTTGCACATAAAACGTAAAGTCAATATGGGGCATTAATATTCCTTTCTTGTAAAAATATATACAAAAAAACCCTGAAGTGTAAAGTAATAACAGAACATTTGGTGTGGAATACTCGTTATCCCCACCTGTGGCATTTGTTATCCTATGTTATCCATCATAGGTGATATACACTGTGTTAAGTGTCCATTTACTATTTAATTAAAAAGGATAAGATGTTAAAACAAATGCCTCAGTTTCAGTTTATAGTATCTATTGTGCTGGCTTTACAAATAATTTTTCGCAGTCTTTTGCTGTACTGTACATTGCTGTATGTATAAATTGTGAAGGACCTGAAATAAGGTATAAGGAGCTTTTGTAAATGAGAAAAATCTTTAATGGTTAATAGGATGAACGGGAAAGTATTTTTGAAAGAATTCTATTTTGCTGGAGACTATTTAAGTACTATCTTTGTCTAAACAAACAAGGTATTTTTTTTTCGTAAAGTGAAATGTTCTGCATGCATAATGAACCGTTTACAGTGTATTTAAGAAAGGGAAAGCTGTGCCTTTTTTAGCATCATATCTAATTTACCATTTTACACTATCTGTTGTAAATAACCACACAACCTTTTTTAGTTGTATTTAAGCCTATTTTTTGGTACATTTTTCTCCATTTTTGTCTACTGCTTGCAAGTATATGTGACTTCAGCTCATTTTAGGAATACTGCTTCATATTTCTGTAGGAAACTACACTATGTTGTGTTTGCAGCTTTATGGTGGTTTCATTTAACAAGATATTACTGTCTCTCAAAAGCTTTTGCCAGCTTTACGATGTGGTGAGTTTCTGCCCTCTACTCCAGATTACTCAAGGAGATAAAAGCAAATCATAGGATGTAAATGATTTTTTTTCCTTTTTCAAAATTAAAGTTTCCCAAATTTGCTGTTATTCCTTTTAATATTGAATGCATGTAACCTTTTAAAGGTCCAGTTGTCACCTCTGATTTAGGAGAGTGAATTCCGATTATGGTTAAGGGAACATAGAGATCATTACAGTAAGTATACTAGATATATTTTGATTGGCAAGGATGAATGGTATGGTACTGATAGTGGCAGATTATCTTGTGAGGTTTTTACTTATAAATTCAAAACATTAATGTAAAAATGTAAGCAGACCTACATCTAAACAGATACTTTCACTGTGAATATTTCTATCTTAGTTCTCAATTTTTGTCTCAAAACCATGTCCTCTAGTGTAACGCTATGAAAATGCACCTTTCATCGGGTGACTTTCACAATTTGTAAATAAATACAAAATTTTGGAGTAGAATAGAGACCAGATGAGCTTTTCTGAACATCATTGTTACTGTTATATACTAATTTGAATAGAATCATTTTTCAGCGAGTCATGATTCCTAAATTGTCTGTCTGGGCAAGAGTGACATTTTTGAGCTACAGCTGTCCCTGGACCAGTCAGAATGTAGCATTCTTATAAATGGTAATCTAATAAATGTACCTCTCCCCCACTTTCTGATTTAAAACTCTGAGGTGTGCTTCTGGCACATGACAAGCAGTGTTGACTCTGTCTTGCTTTTTAAATTACACCTGCCTTATGCAATGGGTAATCTGTAGAGGCTGTATTCAGAGAGGGGGATCTGACGGTATATATAAATGTATACATACATACATTATTTGCAATTTTGGAAGTCTAATTCATAGGTAGATCCTTAAATACAATCAACTGACCTGCACAGCAATATGAAAGCCACATGTCCAACATGATAAATACACAGCATGCAGACTGGTTGTTTACAGTAAAGAAATGGTCAGAAATCCTTTCATTTACTTTTTTTTTTCTTTAAATACTGATAATGGAATTTCAGAAATAGCCAAGTTTGGGGTGAATACAGTCTGCGGCAGCTTTTTATATTAACAAAGTTACTAGCTCCTTTTCTATCTCTAAGTAACTTTGCTTGGCTAAAACAGCAAAGCCATATTCTAAACTTCACCGTTAAATGCCTGTCCCAGTACAAACTGTTGTCTGTTTGCTCTTATTTTTGTACCTTATTGCTTTTAATCTTGGTTTGGTACAATTCATAATTCACAGAAATTTCATATAATTAAAAAGACACTAAATTAGTTTTAAAAAGCAATTTATATCTTTATGCAAAAACGTATGTCTGTCTTTGCAAACAACTGTAAGAAGATTACAATAAATCCTTTACTTTAATCACCTGGTGTTTATGAAACCATTCATTGATTTTTTTTTTGCTAGAAATCATTCAAATGATTGGATACAGATGTTTTAAGAGACAGTATTCTCTTCTCCAGAACACTTGAGCAGAATAGCCATCTCACCTTAACTAACCAAATCTACAGCAAAAAATATAAAATACTGTTTTAAGCTACAACAAAGAAATGAAAGTATTTTGAACTTGTTTAGAATGAAATAGGCATTTGTCTCCTGCAAAATATAAGACAAACTCAATGAAATTTCAAAATGTCTGTTTTAAAAGTGGGCTTTGCTGATTGCGTTAAATAATTTTGTTGCAAGGAAAGAATGGGGATATACAGCAAGAACATTGTATACACATTTAAAAATGTAAAATAGTTTTAATGTACTGCAGCAGGTATTTCAAGAATACTAGATCACATTGTGCAATTCTTGAGTTGCACAAAATAAAATAAGGCTAAAGTTTGCAATATCAGATTCTTATTAAAAAGATACTTTACAATCAAGCTAATTCACAGGGTGGTGTTTTCACTGACTTGTATAAACATTTATGAATTTAAAACAATCTACAATTAATGCACTTTTAATTGTTAAAGATTTGACTTTCTTTTTGTAGAGCAATGTTCTCAGCTGGAGGTCAATGACTTGATAAAATAGACAGCAGTTCTGAGGTCAGTGGAATGTTTAAGAATTCTTGGAGTTTAAATAGATTTTTGGATGAAAAATAAAAGCAGTCAGCACTATGGTGTAAACAGTAAAATCTATGCATAATGATGCATTTATAATTAGGGATTTGCTTCTGTATGGTTAAAGCTTTTTAAATAAATAGAAAATATTGTTTGGTCTTTGTTAATGTCTGCAAGTACACTTTTTTTTTTAATATAAATTGTACAAATATACATGGATTAAAATAGTTTGATTGCAAGTATTCCTTGCACTTTAATCTTCACTAGCGGATGGTGCATTGATTTCCTTGGAAACAAGCCTGTGTTCACTTCCAAACAATCTATTTAGACAACATGAAATTAATTGCGATGTTACATAATTTTTGTCATTCTTCATGCACATTGAAATCTATTTTTCACAAGCCTCTTTATAAGGGTGGGTTGTGGTGGTGCTAACACACACATCACAGTACCCGTTGACAGGACAGGTGGTCCAGGAGGGTAGCAGGTCCTACCTTGGGAACTTGCTTAAGCAAGTTGGGCAACTGTGTTTTCCAGGAGAGCTGGCATGAGACTGTTTGACACGGAAGGTGAAGCACGTGACAGACAAAATGATGGCCTATGAAAAGGTTTAGCACAATAAAAGCTGGAGTTAGGCTCTTACCTGTATCTTCACTTGGACTCTACTCTCCTACAACAGCTACTTTTATTGTCCATGTAATTAGAATTTTTTCCCAGTGCACTATTGATTGCACAAGTTCAGAATGCTAGGAGCATGCACTCTAATCCTCTGAATTTCAGACAGCAGTAGCAATCAAGTTGCACCAAAACATTTTGGTGCCAAGAAATCTTAATCCTGCCCTACACCTCTGAAACTCATTCAGCAGAAAAGAATAATAGTGACCTCAAGAGTGGTAAGGCAAAATAACAATCCCCTTCCCCAAATGCTTGGATGGTGTGACAGTCAGCTGTGTTGATCTGTTAAGGTTGTGTGTTTTGGAAAACCAGTTTGATGATGTTGGGGTACATGTTGGTTATTGGCAGTGCTTAATTTGTAAGTGATGTGGCAAGCCCCGAGGTGCCCGAGATACGAACTGCCAAGCCGAGAGGTGCAGGAGCTCTGCGCTGGTTTTGGGTGTCTGTCTCAGATGGAAATAAAGCTTTATGGACTGTTTTGGGGCATTGTGGTCAATACAAACGTGGAAAAGAAATGCACAATTCTCTCCCCTTAATTTCCATTCTTTTAATATTTTGGGTGACTAGGAAGTGCCCTACCTCTACTTTTAAACTGTCACTAAAGGTAAATTTTGTTTGCTAATATCAACAAGAGTGACTCGCTGCTGAACACTGTTTTAATGCACGTGTAGAGCAGGATGTACTGTATTCAGCACTGTTTCAGAAAACCCTGTCAAGCCATATTTGGCTGGTTTATTATATGGCACATACGTAAGTTAGTCTTAACCCAATTCAGCACTGGGGCAGCTGCAGCCTTGCTGTTTAATTAGACAACGCAGCTGAGACCAGGACAGCAGGCATGGGTGGGAAGGGTACCAAAGAGAGAGTGCGTTTGAGAGTTAAGGGGACCTCAGTTATCTGCATGGTGAAATTATGGAGACCCACACACTGAAGCAAGAGCAATGCACGAGCATGGAAGGGCAGGGCTTGTCTACACAGTAACTAAAGGGGGGAATGACTGATTTTCTGTTAGTTATTTCAGTGCTAGTCTAGGTGTGGTCACTTAATCCAAAAGAAGAGTGCCCTATTTCGAGATTACGTAATTGAGTAAGAATAGATTTATGTTAAAACAGAGCCCCCACTGTGTGCACACAGATTTGTAATTCATATATTTAGTTACTTCAGTGCAACCAATTTTATTATTTCAGTTATGTAGCCAAGTTCTGACGGCTCTGCAGCGAGTCCTCTGCTGTATGTGAGCTAGAATGCACCAGAGAGGGAAACCTGCTATGAAGAGCAGTAAGAAGAATGATTTTCTTGGGCCTCTGAGTAGAGTTGAGTTAAGCACAGAAGTTTCTACTGAGCTTGACCTTCTAGAGCCAAGGCAGAATAATGGAGCAAGAGGAGAATCTTGTTTAATTACTGTCATATACTGATGTTCCTGCTGCATGCATTGTTTGACCTAGGGTCCAGGCACTTACACTTGCTGGTGAGAACAAAAAGAGCAGAGCATAAAGCTAATTCCATCTTTTCTATCTGATTCATGGTCATTGGGACCCTCTCAGACCAGAGTTGTCCTCGAAGTAAAAGAAATAAGGGTGGTTAGTGTGTGTGAGAGAGTATTTTCACCCACCTGACAGGAGAGGAGGATAGGCTAACTAGGACTCTAGCTGGAGCAATACCAGTGCTCCAGCTTATAGACTTTAAGATCAGAAGGGACCATTATGATCATCTAGTCCGACCACCTGCACAACACAGGCCACAAAATCTCACCCACCCACTCCTGTAACAAACCCCTAACCTATGTCTGAGCTACTGAAGTCCTCAAATCGTGGTTTAAAGACCTCAAGGTGCAGAGAATCCTCCAGCAAGTGACCCATGCCCCACACTGCAGAGGAAGGCAAAAACCCCCCAGGGCTTCTGCCAATCTGCCTTGGAGGAAAATTCCTTCCCGACCCCAAATAGCAATACCTGCATCCCTGCCCATCTTGGCTAATAGCTATTGATGGACCTATCCTCCGTGAACTTATCTAGTTCTTTTTGTAGTCTAGTTATACATTTGGCCTTCACAACATCCCTTGGCAGCGAGTTCCACAGCCTGACTGCGCTGGGTGAAGAAATACTTCCTTATGTTTGTTTTAAACCTGCTGCCTGTTCATTTCATTGGGTGACCCCTGGTTCTTGTGTTATGTGAAGAGGTAAACACTTCCTTATACACTGTTTCCACTCCTTTCATGGTTTTATAGACCTCAATCATCTCCTCCCTTAGTCGTCTCTTTTCCAGACTGAAGAGCCCCAGTCTTTTTAATGTCTCCTCATACGGAAGCCGTTCCAGACCCCTCATCATTTTTGTTATCCTTCTCTGCTCAACACTAGACCACCACGGGGAGGAAGCAGCTGCTGAGAACCCAGCAGTGCTCTGCTAAAGAGAAGTGAAAACTGCTGCAGTGCTGAAAACCTGAGAGTGGGAGAATCTCTGGAGTGGAGAAGGCAGGCCTTCACTCAGCTACCAAAGACAGAGAGTGGGAAACAAAGGGGCAGTAGGGCTATTACTTACTTATGGTTCTGGGAAGGAGGAAGAGACAGCAGCAAGCCAGCAACCAGGCTGCAATGGCTGATGCAAAGCTGAAATAAAGCAACATGGAACCCAAACCCCATACCACAATTAAGTGTACGAACCTACAATCAAATCTCTGGGGAGAAGGGAGTAAATGGCCTCAGAGGCAGTGGTGTTAACTTGCCCAATGGGGGTAGGATCCCTTGAACAATTCATCATCCAGTGGGGATCAGCACAATTAGTATAGACGGCCCTGGAAAGTGCTCTCCAAGATTCCTTCTAGCACTGGCAATTGGTGCAGGCTAACCACTGAAAAGCTAAATAGCAGCACACTCAGATGACTTTCCCTATTCTTGTCGTTGGAGTCAACATTGTCATTAAGAAGGAGCTGGATTCAAAGAGCTGAGCCCTAGGCCCCATGCTTCCAGGAAAAGAGGCATGTATATTATGTGCTTCGGAAAAGTATGTCTTTACGTATCTTCTAACTTTTACTGGTCTTTGCCTCTTTGATGCGTGATGTCCTAACACTGATTTTCTGAAATACTGCACAAGATGGATGGAGAGAGAGGACAACACAGACAGCAGGGCTACCACTCTGTTACCAAGAGCTATCAATACTTCATCGGCTTCCCTCAGCATTAATCAGAGTATAAGCTAAGGCGGAAGATCTTCCCACCAGTGCCAGAGTTACCAGAGCTGAATTCTTAAAAGTAGTAGGCAGTATGCTCAACTTGGCACAGTTCTGACCCAGCTTACTCATACCCTTGCTTCTACAAAAGCCTTAATAAGAAAAGATGAATTAGGAATGAAAAATGAAATTAGCATTACCTCTCCTATCAGGAAATAATACACTTAACAGGGTTCTCTTCCTCTTCTTAGGGTTGCTTGGAGCTGGCATAGATTTACTTGAGCTACCAGAGGCAAAAGAACCTGAAATAACAGGAAGTTCAGAATAGCTTATGCAGGAGTTTGCAGACCTGAAGGCAATGCAGCAAACGGGATCTTAGTAGTGGGTGAGGTGGCACTCCACAAGTTAAAATCTCTTACTACTTTTCCTCTACTTTTTTTAACCAACGTTAGATGCATGCTAGACCAAGAACTAAAGCATTTGGAAGACAGTGGAGGACCAAACACACTCTGAGCAAAAATATTATGCACACTTTGGTGCTATTGCTTGTTCACAAATGACAATGACTGACTGCCAAACACTGCCTTCCAAACTGAACAAATTTGAGGGAGCAAACCTATGCCCTATTGCTCAATGTTATCAGAAGGATTATTTCCTTACTCCTGTGTCAAGGGACAGATTAGAGCACTTAATCTCATTACAGTAGTTCTACACCATCTTCAGTATAACCTCCCAGCCAGAATTGCCTTAAAGCTGTTTGGCAAAGCTCACCATCCCCTCAGACACAATGACATATACTAAACCTCATAGCTTGGAAGAGTTCCATTTGGACCGCAATACCAACTTAGCCAACCATCTGAAGTTCATTTGTGTTTACTCAGAAGGTCTAGGCAAAGGAACAGATAATGGCAGTGCATGAAAACTTTTCTTTAAAAAGAAAACAAAACAGGAGTAGTTAATGTTCTTTCAAGACTAGTAACTTAATATAGCTGCAATATTTTTTGTTTGCAAAATTAGTCAAAATGCATGAAGCTCACTTTAATGCAGTGTATTAGTCTTAAAAGGTTGTGTTATTTGTTCATGTTTTTAAGCAAGAATGGAAAGAGAGAAGACAAATTGCACTCAGCACAATGATAACTACCTTTCATCATATTTTTAACATGTGGCAAAGATTTGTGAGATACACAGTTCACTACTTGAGGAGTAAGATACTATTTAGTAAAACTAGCTACTACTCAGTACAACTAAGGGCTGTTTGAAGTCAATGGTAAAACTCTCCTTGACTTTTAGTGGATATGTTTCAGGATGTAAGGTCAGATTAAGATGGCAGGGTGAGAACAAGGGCCTCTGCTAAGGGGAGAAGTGGGGCACAAAACTCCTGGCATGAAGGCAGAATGGGAAGCAATGGGGGGGGGGTGTCTTTTAGAGTTTTTGAAATAGGAAGGGATGGAAGGGTGGCCCGCAGGGAGCTTGTGCGGGGAACACAGGGAGACCCTCTAGTGTGTAATGAGATCATCCTACAGAATCAATGCAGCATGTGACCCTGCAGTTGTATTTAGCAGATGTTAATGAAGTCAGTAAGTAAGTTGTTTGCTGTGAGGAATGGTCTCCCTAACTCATAGCTGTTCTGAATCAGCAGTGCCTTCCTCTTTACTGATTCTGCACACACACCTTCCAGTAACTAAGAGAAGTTTATTTCCGTTACTGATTTATAGAAACAGAGCAAATCATTCTCTAACAACTTGAGAAAGAGACAAATAGTAAATAACATTAAATTTACAGTGATTTTTTTGGGTGACAAACCTGTACTTTAAAAATTTCACAATATGGAACCCAAGGTACTGGAGCCTGAAATAAATGTTATTGAAAATAATATAAATGAAGCTACACACATCACATAAAGGCATCTGCATTTCGAAGACACTTGAAAATCTCATATCGCCCTCTCTGTGGGTTTTATTTATCTGAAAATCTGATCCAGCTACTTCCCCTCCCCTTTTAGAATATTACTCTGCCTTCAGCTTAAGAGCCTCTTTGCCCAATCACTGTTCAGAACCAGAAAAATAGAGGGTTGACACAACATTTAACAGTGGATATAAATACAGTTTTCAAATTGCAGTTTAGTCAGCACAAGGACAATAAAAATACTTTAGAATTTTTCTCCAAATGACAGCTGAATCTGAGTTCAACCACATATCTGACTTAAAATTCTCGTTATCCTGCAAACATATTGCTGTTGTGCTTTTCACATGTAAAAAACTCTGTTCATAAAATTAAACTACTCCTCCAGCCCTCCCCGCCCCCCCCCCCCAAAAAAAACACCTTACAAATCACATCTCTGCAATTCCTATTTGGCAACATTTTGTGTTTATACAGATTAGGCTCTTCATCCCATTGTCTAGCTCTTCCTTGACTAAAACCAGTCACCAAAGCGGAGAGAAGTGATTAACAAAAATCCATGGATACCATGTACACCTTCTGGGCGTTAAATGCAGAGAGCTAAAGAAACTGAACATAGTTTTGTGGAATAAGTCCTCTCCTGCCATTTAGAGTTCCTTCAAGCCATCCTGGTTCTCTGGAAAGTTGCACTACAAAAGGAAGAAAAGGTTTTACTAGTCTCCATTGCATTTCTATTAAACTTGCAGTTTCAACTTATATCTTCCTGAAAAAAGCACAGCAAAGCATTAAACCTTTTGCACAGACCAGTGTGGAGAACATAGCTAGGCAAAGAAGAGGTTTCTGATTAACTCATTTAAATATTGGTATATGTCACTAGGAGCTAGGACATGCCAGACTCGCAGAGGTTCTCACAACAAAAATTTTGGTGGCCTCAGCGTGCAGCCACCAACTCTTGCTGGTGGCCGCTCTGACAATTTTTCATAGAATACTTAATTACCCTTAGGAAAAACAAATAAATATGCACATATACAGGTTCAATTTATTTATGTAGGGTCTTTGGCAACCTAAATGTACAATTCTCTCTGTTCTTTACTGGATCTAAACACATATAAGGTGCTTTGCATGTTCTTTTGTTTTATTTGGGGGTTTGTTTGGGTTTTTGTTTTGCTTTTTTGGTTGCTTTTTAAATATCTTGCTAGCTAGTAAGTCTGCTTCTGTGAAAAGCGATACTTGGATGTTTGTTAATATCACTTTTCACAGCAGCAGACTTGATAGCTAGAAGGCAGTGAAAAGTGATACTAACAAACATACAAATACCCACTTTTCACAGCAGACTTACTCAGCCCCCCTAAGCCAGAGGACAAATTAAGCCCTGGATGGGGAGGTGGGTAGGGAGGCAACAAGGGCCAAGGGTAATGGGGTGGCCAGAGCCCAAAGCCCTGCAGCTGTGGATGGAGCCTGCTGCCTTGTGGCCGGACAGAGCCTACCACCCGAGAGATGAAGCCTGAACCCCACCACCCTTGGGAGGGTGGGGAACTCAAACTGGCTCCCTACTCCTCTGGTGTTTGTATCTCTGCTGCCTCCCCCCCACCCCCCGCCTCGCCGAGGAGACTGTGACCACAAGAAAAGCCCTTGGTGAATGCATGCAGCCACAGTGGCCATATCTGAGAAACGCTGTGCCAGAGGCATGGGTTGAGCATGAGAGCTAAATCTGGTTCGTTAGTTGGTTGCAGGAAGTTTGGGCATTTTTTGTGGTCAGCCTAGGAGATCAGGACATGGTGAAGGGGTTTGCAAGGAAGGTCAGGAAAGGATACAAAGTGAAGGTGCTTGCAAGATACCATCTCAGGAGGAAAGTTAGAGCTTGGATCTTATCAGGGATTATAGCAGTGTTTATAAGCTTAGTGGGGAAGAGTTCTTGCCAAGCACAGTAGGGAAGTTTTAGCAGTTGAGAACAGAGTAAGACCAAAAACTTGTCCTGGGTGTAGGGGGGGCAGTTTGGAAGCTTGGGGCTGTGGGGGAAGTCAGATCAGGTTTCACTGCAAGAGGTTTAAGGCATGTGAAGCGGGGGAGGGGGGGGGGCTAGACACAAGTGGGCTTGGATTGTGGGGCTATAAAACTGCAGTGTAGACATTCGGGCTCAGGCTAGAATTCTGGCACCCCGCCAGTCAGGAGGGTACCAGAGCGCAGGCTCCAGTCCAAGCCTGAACATCGACACTGCAATGTTATAGACCCCCAGCCCACAAGCTCACATAGGCCAGCTGCAGGGCTGCTCAGAGGATTCAGGGGGCCTGGGGCAAAGCAATTTTGGGGGCCCCTTCCATAAAAAAAGTTGCAGTATTCTATATTCTCATGGGGGTCCCTGTGAGGCCTGGGGCAAATTGCCATTTGCCTGCCCCTCTGGGCAGCCCTGGCCAGCTGCAGGTGGTTTATTATAGTGTAGACATGCCAGTAGGCATTTAGGTTCCTTGACTGTCAGTCAATGAAACTTAGGCTCTTAAGTCACTTAAAAATGGCATGTGGGTACTTCTGAAAAATGTACCATGTGCACTTTCTTTTCCTCTGTCCCAAGGTGATTATTATTGCCAGGTAACAGGAGAATGGCACTGCTCAGGCAAGTTCTGTCAAAATAAAAACTGTAGTTTGAAAAGGACTTTAAAAATGTAGATAGCAGAACTGCCTTCAGATTTTAAAATGATATTTTAACAGTTATAGCAGTAATCTGGTAGCACATTTTGTAATGGAAGGTTTTCACTAAAAATTTACCAAAGGAAAAATAGTACATAGAAAAGTGCCTTTTTAAATCTCTCCACATACAGTAACTTACAGTACTATTAATAATTAGCATGCCCTCCCTTTGTCACTTTCATTCCATGATTACAGAGTACACATGCACACATTTATAAATGCAACACTCTGGCACCACCACCACCACCTCCCTCCAAAAGTTTCATCACAGCTGTTATAGCTCTACCACAGTGAACAAACATTGACATTGCTGAGACAACCCTGGCCCTCTTCCTGAGGGGACGTATCCGCAAGATTGGCTTGTGAAAGTCAGAAACTCACTTTTATCAAAAAAGAACATGAACTCAAGATAAAAACAAAGAAAAAAAAACTATAAATGTGAAACTCTTCCTTGCAATTTGGAATTCAAAGACTAAAATATATTTTGGTCAATTCAATATATAGACAGAATGTGGGGGTCGGACACACGGTGTACACAATTCAAAGGCCCAGTTTAACAACCCCAAATTAGGGTATATATACATTCAGATTCAAATTCAAAGATTTGAAGTCACTGTGAGTTGAGGACACCTGACAGGATGAAGACCTAAAACTGAGGTAGAAGAGGAAATCTTTGCTGAGCTAAATGAGATCACTGGACTGGCAGCAGTAGGAGTGAATTTTAGAAGCCATTTTATGAATAACTATTGTTTAGATTTCACTGAGAAATAATCAATACAGCACTTTAGGATGTAACCCACAGACCCCATCATTTAAAAACTGGATTTTTGAGTGAAAAATATCATTGTCACCTCAAGGACACCAGAAATGGAACAGCAGGGATATCACAGGATCAGTAGTGAGGTGCAACAAAGCTCTGTTTGGGAAGTTTGCATACCATCCATCTGCATTACACCTGGCTCAAGGCAGCATTATTGGTATGTCACTTTCATGAAGATAAAATTCACAGGGGTGTTGTGAAGATTAAAGTAAAGGAAAAAGTAAGTATAATGGTGAGATTGCCACACTGATATTGATCCAGATTTATAAACTGTGCCCTGACTAGTAGGCCCTAATTTTAACCACCTTTGATGTCCCAGTTTTCTCCATTCATCTTTTTCCTAAGTGTATTGTACAAACACATTCACTAACAAGCTCACAAGACTCAGTCGCTCTGGTATCATATGTGCTGCCATTAAAGTTCTCTTTAAATCCAAGTTGTTCAGATCCAATTTTTCAGGAAAATCTCCAGCTCAAGAGCAGCTCTTTTGCGTCCTCTTTCTGTCATTTCTTCTCAATCAACCATGATTACAGTTCTTAGCACTTTCTCAAATCTGCCTCATTTAAAAACACCTTGCTGCAGAGACTATGCACTGGGCCTCAAAACTGCTACTATTCATTATTGGACCAAGCATCCCACAGGAGTTATGTTTTATGTTGGCCCAGGACAGTAAGGGACAATATTTGTAGGTAAAAAAATACAGGGCAAAGAAATTAAAATGAATTGTGACACAACGACATTAACCATAACCTGCAAAGACTGCACCACAGTGCTGATCGAAGACCAATTCTCAAAAGCTATCACCTCCCAGACCTATGGAAATACCAGCTGAAAAACCCACTGCAGTACCTGTATTTGCTCTTTTTACCTTGTAGTGGAGGCAAACTTGGAAAAGGTTCCAAGGTGAAGGTCTAAGGAGTGCCACAGGAAAATTACTAAAACACATGCGCACAAACCCAGAAACATCCCACAATTATCCTTAAAAACAGCACAGTGATGGCCCTTACAATATTACCAGTTTTACCTAGGTAAGCTAAATAGATAGTGTTATTTCTAACTGCAAATAGGTTTGCCAACTTTGTAATCGCTAACACCCTAGCCCCACCCCTTTCCTGAAGCCAGACCCCCATTCACCCACCTCTTTCCCAAGGCCCCGCTCCCTACATTTCCCCTCCCTCGGTAGCTCGCTCTCCCCCACCCTCATTCACTTTCACTGGGCTGGAGCAGGGCTGTGGGAGGGGGTGAGAGCTCTAACTGAGGATGCAGGCTCCAGGGTGAGGCCAGAAATGAGGGGTTCAGGGTGCTGAAGGGGGCTCTGGGCTGGGGCAGGAGGTTGGGTGCAGGGGGGGGTGAGAGCTCCAGGGTAGGGTCAGGAGTGCGGGAGGGGGCTCCAGGATGAGGGTGTGGGGCTGAGGGATTTGGAGCATGGGAGGGTATGGGCTCTGGGGTGGGGCCGGAGATAAGAGGTGTGGGATGCTGGAGCGGGCTCCAGGTTGAGGGTGTGGGGCTGAGGGATTTGGAGTGCGGGTTTACCTCGGGCAGCTCCCGGTCAGCAGTGCAGTGAGACTAAGGCAGGCTCCTTGCCTGTCTTGACTCTGTGCTGTGCCCAAGAAGAAGCCAGCAGGTCCAGATCCTAGGTGAGGGGGCTCCACGTGCGGCTCTTGCTCACAGGCACCACCTCCGCAGCAACCACTCGCCTCGGTTCTTGGCCAATGGGAGTGAAAAGCTGGTGCTCGGGGTGGGGGCAGCACGCGGAGCCCCCTGACCCATTCCCCACCTAGCAGCTGGACCTGCTGGCTGCTTCTGGGGCACAGCGCGGAGACAGGAAAGGTAGGGACTAGTCTGCCTTAGCCCCTCAGTACCGTTGACCAGACTTTCAATGGCCCAGTTGGAAGTGCCGACCGGAGCTGCCAGTGTCCCTTTTTGACCAGGAGTTCTGGTCGAAAACTGATGCCTGGCAACCCTAATTGCAAATACACCTCTACCCCGATATAACACTGTCCTTGGGAGACAAAAAATCTTACTGAATTATAGGTGAAACTGCGTTATATCAAACTTGCTTTGATCTGCTGGAGTGCACAGCCCTGCCCACCCCCCGCGGAGCACTGCTTTACCGCGTTATATTTGAATTGTGTTTAATCGGGTGGTGTTATATTGGGGTAGAGGTGTACTTATTTAGGCCCATGCTCTGAGTATTCCTACATCTCTGACTGCCATATGCTGGGACTGGATGACGGGATGATCACTTGGTGACTGCCCTATTCTGTTTGTTTTCTTTGAAGTATCTGGCATTGCCCACTGTCAAAAGACAGAATACTGGACTACATGGACCATTCGTCTGACCGAGTATGGCCATTTCTTATGTTCTTATTATGTTCAGAACCTGCAAGACGCCCCACTTAGAGACCTGCTTGAGTCAACAAGGGCTTGTCCACATAGGGAGTTGTTCTAGAATAGCTATTTCTGATTAACTCCATATGTGGATGCTCTTATTCTGGAATAAAATAGGAATAGTTAACCCACCGTTGGTCATGTCTGTGTGAACACTTCGTTTGCGGCAAGATAGATACTGCTAAGGCAAAAGTCTCAGACAACTGTGCACGTGGGCATGCACACACCTAGAATGGAATCGACATGAGCAAGCTCTCGAGGAAGAAAGGCTGTTATTCAGGCTAGGGCCAGGCTGAGCAAAAGGATTTGCCTATGACAATAACTGATGGGAGAGCACTGCTAGATTAATCACAGTAAGGCCATGAGCAAAAGCGGGTGGGGGGGGGGAAGGGAAAGAAGAACAAGAGAGAGAAGTGCGGGGGGTTAGGGGGAGAGACAGGAAGACAGAAAAAACAGCAAGAGCTGACAAAGCTGGAGAAGGGGTGGGGGGTGAGACACATAAAACCCTAATGGAAGCAACACCTTTTTGTCAGACACTAATTTAACAGTTACTTTAATGGTTGATATTAGCTGTACGTCAGCTTGATTGATGCATTGTCACTTTGATAGTTAAGGTTATTGGTAGAGCAGCAGAATTGATGTATTATTACTTTATTTCTTCATTTGGGGGCTTATTAGGGCATATGGGAATTTAAATTGAGTAAGTGAAGAACTTGAATTGATTCATTGGAGTCGGATTTCAGTATAAATGCACCAGGGGGTAGATACTATAATAGGTGAAGAGACGGGTACCTCTCTGAAGGAATTCAAAAACTGGCTGAAAACAAGGAGATGGCTTTAAAATATTTAAAGAACATGAGACCCCTAAATACCCTTCCATTCTGACAAAGCCTATTTATTCTATGTCCAAATGGGAATTGCTACGGAACACTATCATGACATGTCTAGTTCTCACCTTGATCACATTACTTCTATGTGGTTTCCATTTTCCTGTCTTGCTTTTTAGATTATAAATTTTGTCTTCTTTTCTGCTTGCCCGGCATCTAGGACATTGTGTGTGATACCAAACCAAATAAATAAAAAGCAGTGAGTCCATTGATGAGGCTGTAATTAGCTTTCACTATGAACCCATTCTTATTCCCCACCCCAACTACAAATTTCTGTGTAGTCCAACTTTTAGGAAGGATATAGTCCAAAAGCACTCAGAGCACTGCCCACATATCCAAGGGCACAATTCAGCCAAGGGTGAAAAGGATTTCACCCCAAAACTATTATCCTGGTGCAAAGCAGGAGGGCAGAGAAGGCCAAGGGAGAGCGGATGTGCTGCTGGGTGAACTTTACTGCTGCTCTGAAAAGATCAGCAACATAATTCCTGGCTCCTGACTATCCTCCTGGGCATAAAGCTTGGGGCCTGGCCATGCACTATAACTGAAACACCACGTCCTGTTGGGTGCACCATGGAGTAGGGCAACTGGGACTCACTCCTAGGACCCTTCCTTTGCACTAGGAAAGAATCTTGTCCTGTGGCCATATTAGTGCACAAGAGAGGAGACGAAGCTCCCAACAGTCCCTTCTCCCCATCTTAGCTGGTGAGAGTGCAACACAGGGCAGATGTCCTGTGTTAGAAAGCCCACCTTGTACATCATTTGCTTCAAAAATCCAGATTTTTCCTGTATATGGATCTCTGTCTGAAGAAGATCCTTCCTAGTCATGTTAAAAAAATGGTAAATTAAAATAACTTGCATTAGAGACTTTGAAGAGAACAATCATTTAGCTAATTTCTCTTTAAAAGGTCTCCCACCTAACTTGATGCAAACGTGATCTGCCTGCAAGGCAGCTCTGTGACAGGAAGCACGTCCACCACGCACATTCCTTTACTGAGTGTACTGGAGGGGGGAGAGTGTGACTGGGGGCCCCAGATCTTCTCATCTGCTGTAACATACAGAACTGAAACCTGGAGCAGACTTGTTTGGGGGAATATGTCTCTGCACAACCAAACAAATTAAGTTTGTTTTTCTGGGTTTTTTTCTTGTGCAGTGAAAAAGACATTCTGCTGAACTCCCCACTTGTTTCAGCTTGTTAAAAAACTCAGAAGGAACATTCTGGTGGGGGTAGGGGGAGAGAGGTGATGAAAAGATTTTAGTTTCTGAGAAACTTTCCACACACATCTATGGTCCAATATAACAGTTAGTAGAATGCATTGTTGAATATATGGGCCACATTAGCTACCTTTTAAAAAAAAATGCCTGTGGGTTGATTTTTTAGCTGCTCTAGTCTGTGTGCTTTTTTCCTTTTCCTACTAGATCTAAGCTGGGAATTGGAATTCCCCCTACGTTAGGAGCACACTGCAGAGATTCTCTTCCTTGGTGTCTGTGTCACTCTAAGCACATACCAGTCAGTATGGTTGGAATACTGGGACAGTGTGTCACAGTTTCAGGATAACTGCACATACATCCCCCCTCCATGGGCCACTCCAGGAGCACCAAGTCAGGTCTCCGGTCTCCAGCCATCTGCTGACTTTGGGGAGGGACCTTTGTCCCACTCCCTTCCAGGGGCGGCTCCAGGCACCAGCACGCCAAGCACATGCCTGGGGCGGCAAGCCACGGGGGGCACTGGGCCGGTCGCTGTGAGGGAGGCAAGCAGGCTACCTTCGGCGGCATGCCTGCGGAGAGTCCGCTGGTCCCGCGGCTTCGGCGGACCTCCCGCAGGCTGCCGCCGAATCCGCTGGACCGGGGACCTCCCGCAGGCAAGCCGCCGAAGGCAGCCTGCCTGCAGTGCTTGGGGCGGCAAAATACCTAGAGCCGCCCCTGCTCCCTTCTGACCAGAGGTTTTTAGGCTACACAGCTCTCTGCCTTACACTATGATATCCCTAGCAAGCCAGACTGCCTAATGGCCAGTGCCTGTGCTTTGCTTTCTCTCCAAGGGCTAACAGTGCATTGCCAGCAGTTACAAGTCACCACTCTGCTCTTTCCAAGCGAGCAAATTATTTTTAAGGTTACAGAGAAAACAATAAAAACAAACAGATTTAAATGTTCTAGGGATCACCCATCAGTCTTATGGGGCCCGACTAGGCCAAAGTCTTCCCAACCATTCTGCAAAGGCTGGACGACCCCCTGGGACAGAAGGTCCGGTCCATTGGCTGGATCAGAAAGAAAGCCACTAGTCAGTTCCAGCTCATCCTTTTATAGCAGTGGTTTTCAAGCAGGGGTCTGCAGACTATGTCTAAGGGCTCAGCAAAAGGCTGTTGTTACTATAGAAAGTGTTTTTCAATTTGTGGTCTATAGATCCCTCAGGGTTCACAGACTCTGTCTAAGTTTTCTGAAGGGGTCTGCACCTTCATTCAAAATGAAAAAAGATTGAAAAAACCACTGTTTTATACCAAAAGCTCTTTTTTTCTTACCTAGTCTCTGGAAAACCCAGCCTGAACCAGCATACGCAAACCACCACACGGGGTAGACCTTCTCTGGAATTGTTTAGTCCCAGTGGTCTAGCTTCATCAGCCCCATTGTCTTTTAGTTCCTGGGGGAGCTGTGGTTACCTTTCCCCCATGGAGTAGAACACAGTCATACATAAACCATTAATTAACTTAATACAATGGTCCCAAAAGATCACAGAATCAGAGGACTGTAGGGCTGCAAAAGACTTTTGAGAAGTCATCAGGTTCAGTACCTGTCCTGAGGCAGGACCAAGTAAACATAAACCATCCTTGACAAGTGTTTGTCCAACCTGTTCAGAAAAACTTCCGGTGATGGAGATTTCACAACCTCCCTCGGAAGCCCATTTCAAAGCTTTACTAACCTGATAGAAAGTTTTTCTTAATGCCTAGCCTAAATTTCCCTTGCTGCAGATTCAGCCCATTACTTCTTGTCCTACCTTCCGTGAAGATGAATAACAATTGATCAAAGTCTTCTTTATCACAGACTATTTGAAGAATTTATCAGGTGCCCCCTCAGTCTTCCCCCACCCAAGACTTAAGTATGCCAAGTTTTTTAATCTTTCCTCATAGGTCAGGTTTTCTAAATCTTTTATCATTTTTATTGATCTCCTTGGGACTCTTTCCAGTTTGTCCACATCCTTCCTAAGGTGTGACACCCAGAACTTGACACAACACTTCAACAGAGCCCTCACCAGTGCCCAGCTGAGCAGATAATTACCTCCCGTGTCTTACATATAACATTCCTGTTAATACAATACTAGCCTTTTTTGCAATTTCATATTCAGCTTGTGATCCGCTATAATTCCCCAAATCCTTTTCTGTAGTATTACCACATAACCAGTTATTCCCTATTTTGTAGTTGGCATCTGATTTTTCCTTCCTAAGTGCACTTGTCTTTATTGAATTTCATCTTGTTGAATTCAGACCAATTGTCCAATTTGTTAAGGTTGTTTTGAATTCTAATCCTGTCCTCCAAAGTGCTAGCAACCCCTCCCAGGTTGGTGTCATCTGCAAATTTTGTAAGTATACTCTTGACTCTAATACCAAAGTCATTAATGAAAAAATATTGATTAGTACCAAACCCTGGACTGACCCCTGTAAGATCATGCTCGATATGCCCGCACAGTTTGACAGCAGAGTTGCGATATCTGTCACACAGTGCACATCCACTTTCTGACACTAGTAGTAAATTGAACAGCTGGGAATAAATTAGGAGGTACCAGGTATGTTGGACAATGGAAGAATTTCCAGGCTCTTCTGGATCAGTGTGCCCTTTGTTCCAGCACACAGATCCCAGCATTTTGTACAAAATTTTCAGGGAATTAATTAGGGAATAACTTGGGAGCTTCAAATTGCACAAAACTTGGTTGAGCATTTTATTGAACATAAGTTTTGGGGTTTTTTCAATGTGACACCATGTATCAAGGCCTCATAACAGAGGCAGTTGTTGAGTACTCTTGCTATCATTTGATGATTTTCTAACAGCAGTGCATAGTCCATTGCATTGATAGGGCAATAACTGCCAAATATTACATTTAAAATTCTTCACAACAGCCCCTGCTTCCATGTCCCCCTACTCTCTGCTGCTGGTGGGGAGAAGCCGAAATGGCTACTCCTTCTCATCTGTTTTTAGGGGTAAATGACATGCTCAGTCACCTCTTAGCTCTTCAGGGTTTCAATAATAGCCCCTGCTAGCACACGGGGAGAACTGCAGGAAAAGCTCCCGTCAACTCAGTGTCCCTGGGACAGAAGCAGCTGATTGGAAGCCAGGATAGATTAACTAAATTTGGGATGCCCTGAACAAATCAGGATGGTTGGCAAGTAACCCTCAAATGAGGATCTGTTTATGGACATCCATATTTACCTGTATATTTGTGTGCATGGACATACACCATCACTTGGCCTCACATAAGGCATACTCTCCCCTCATATACATATATTCACCATTCCTCCATGCCCCCTCCCCACCAAAAATCCCTATCCTGCTCTAAATCCTGAGGTAAACTTGTAGGAAAATGATGTTTCAATACAAAGCCCCACTGAATTTACAAAGCTAAGTATGTGAAAAGGAAGGTTCACATACAGCAATGTTTTTCTGTGCTGCCAAATAAGCATTTCTACACAATTGCAAGTGCCTCCTCACCTGAGTCTACAGCAGGGGTTGGCAACCTTTCAGAAGTGGTGTGCCGAGTCTTCATTTATTCACTTTAATTTAAAGTTTCGTGTGCCAGTAATATGTTTTAATGTTTTTTAGAAGGTCTCTCTCTATGTCTACATATTATATAACTAAACTAGCGTTGTATTGTAAAATAAACAAGGTTTTCAAAATGTTTAAGAAGCTTCATTTAAAATTAAATTAAAATGTTGATCTTATGCCGCTGGCCCGCTCAGCCTACTGCTGGTCTGGGGTTATGTTCACCTAGGCTGGCAGGAGGCTGAGCGGTGTCTGCAGCCGGGACCCCAGCTGGCAAGGGTCCGGCAGCCAGAACCCTAGACTGGCAGCGGGCTGTGTGGGGCCAGCGGCTGGGACCCCAGACCGGCAGTGGGCTGAGTGGCTCAGCCCACTGCTGCTCAGGGGTTCCATCCACCAGCTCCTGCCAGCCGGGATCCTGGCTGCTGGACCTGCTCAGCCTGCTGCCAGTATGGGATCCCGGCCCTGCCCACACAGAGTGGGTATCTACCTTCTCCCTGCTTCTGGCCCATTCTCTTCCTCTCTGCACTGAGCTGAGGGTGGGAGTGCACTAAGCACAGGGCTGGTGGTGAAGGGTCTGGCCAGGAGCTAGAATGAGGGAAGGGGCTCAGGGTTAGGGCAGGAGGTATGGCTGTGGGGCACTTACTTGGGCAGGTCCCATTTGGTGCTCAGGGTGGGGGCGGAGATGTGGGGGTGCACGCTGACTCTGCTCCTTCCGGACCCCCTTGCAAGGTCCATCAGCTGATCGCTGGCAGGGAGGGAGGGACAGAGAGGTGGAGGAGGGGCAGGAACCCAGCACACTACGGGAACAGGCAGGGTAGCTGGCAGGACCAAGCTTCTGCCCATAGGTGTGCGCAGCATATTTCATTAGGGTGTGCACCCAGGGAGCCCTGCCCTAGCCCCACCCCCACCATGCCCTAGCCCTGCCCCCATCCACTTCCCTCCTACTTCCCACCCCCTGAATGCCCCTCTCAGAACCCCCAACCCCCCTACTCCTTGTCGCCTGACTACTCCCTCCTGGGATCCTTGCCTCTAACTGCCTCCCAGGACCCCACCCCCTATCTAAGCCTTCCTGCTCCCTAGGACCCTACCCCCTACCTGTGCCCTGACTACTCCAGCAACTCCCATGCCTATCCAACCATTCCCCGGCCCCTGACAGGACCCCCAGAACTCCCGACCCATACAACCTCACTTGCTCCCTGCCTGCCCCAACACCTCTCCACACGCCTGCCTCCCGACAGGCCCCCCACAGAACTCCTGACTCATCCAACACCCCCCCCAGCTCCTTGTCCCCTGACCACCTGCTCCAGAGACCCCACACACACACACTAACTGCCCTGTGGGAGTGCGCGGTCCTGGCCCCCAGAGCGCTGCGCATGCGGCGGCATGACTCCAGGGGAAGGGCTGGCAGCTTGCTCAGCCAGGTGCTCCAGCCCGGGAGCGCAGACTCTGCAGCTTGCTGCGCCAGGAGAGTGGGGCCATTTGACCATCCCTGCATTAGGTTGTGCCTGGGCACACCCTGCACACCCCATGTGCACACTTATGTTTCTGCCCCCTGCCCCCGCGGGGGGAGCGGAGGATGGAGAAGAGCAGGCCAGGCCAGGCTTGGCAGGATTTTTAATGGCTCGCTGCTGCCTGCTAGGACTCCAGCAGGCAGCAGTGTGTCATTAAAAATCGTCTTGTGTGCCATCTGTGGTTGCCGACCCCTGGCCTAGAGTATCATCACCATAATGCACTAATACATGCCCAATAAAATATATATCAACATGCCAAAAATCCATTAGGTCCCAGGCTATTTGTAGTCAGCCACCTTGGCATATCACTAATAGGAGAGGAAGGATAGCTTAGTGGTTTGAGCATTAGCCTGCTAAACCCAGGGTTGTGAGTTCAATCCTTGAGGGAGCCACTTAGCGATCTAGGGCAAAAATCAGTACTTGGTCCTGCTAGTGAAGACAGGGGGCTGGGGTTGATGACCTTTCAAGGTCCTTCCCGTTCTAGGAGACTGGTATATCTCCAAATTATTATTATATAGTTATGATTGTATTTTTGTCTGAGGTCATTTAGGATAGTTTTCAGTTTGCTAGTTTTAACATTTATGTGTAGAGTACTTACCATCTTCAAAAACTGCTCCTATTTGAAAAGATAATTCAGAGCTATGTTCTGCCTCACAAGGGTACACTGCTCTTGCTCTTCTGTTGAGAACACTGAAAGTGGGACATAAAATGAAATATGCTTATCAATGGCTGAAAGAAACAAATATCCATTTATAAAACATTTGGGGCCCAATTTCAGGACTTTAAGCACAGAATTTCATGTGCACAATTGCGTGTTCCTAATTTGCACACACAAACAGCACAATTTCATTTCACAGCTTGCCATTTGAACTTGTGCATAGCCAGTTTGTAAATGTAATCATAGCTCTGCACACACAGTTGTGAATATCTCACTTTCAAAACAAATTATGTAAAACACTGCCCAAGGAAATCAGCAATGAAACAAACATGGGGTAAAGGATACAGTACTTAATTTTAAAATAATCTTTAGCTATTGAGACCCATTTCTTCAGTCAACTTCAACCTCACATTTTCAGTCTTCCTGTATGCAGTCCTGTATTTGAATTGTTCTTGTACTTTCTTATCATACAACGGTCTAAAAAAACCACAGAACATGTTCTGTGCTAAGTAAAATTTTGGACAGTATTCTAGAAATGTATTGAAGAGGTTTGATAATGAAATATCACTGCAAATTTTTTCAGGATAACTATGCACTTCTGAAGCTACCATGACCAGAAATCTTAGAGCTTTTTTGGCCTGGCTTATTTAAAAATACTTTCCTGAATAAACAGTAACTGGATACTTTACAATGCATTATTTTGACAAAGCACCACATTATTAATTCATCATTTGTTGAGTCCTCACAGCAAAAAAACTGTACAGAAATATTGGAAGAAACTGTCCCTGCCCCAGTGAACTTGCAGTCAAAAGGACAATACAGCTGTAGCACAGTGTAACAAGCGGCCAGAAACAGCATTTATGACAAAGCGGTGCAGAGGATTTGTTAGTATGTCTGACTGTGCTCCTTAGCAATGTAAATAGTACAGCAGTCCTTTGTTTGTAGAGGTAATGCAGATGGGCATCACAGAAGAGATAGGTTTTAAGAAGGAAAAGATGAGATGATAGAGGCCTAGGGTGACCAGATGTCCCATTTTTAAAGGGACATTCCTGTTTTTTGGGACTTTTTCTTATATAGGCACCTATAACCCCCCACCCTCTGACCCTATTTTTCACAGTTGCTATCTGGAAACCTTATAGAGTCCTATTGCATCCTGGGCAGAAGGCAGGGGGAAAACAAAGAAGAAGGCACAATGATGAGAGTGGGAGGAGAGAGAGGGAGTGAAAGGAGTGGGGAGAAAAAGATGAGATTAGAGACATGGACAGTGAAAGAGTTATGCAGAATCTTGAAGGCAAGAACAAGAAGCTCGAATTTGATATGAAAGGCAAAGGAATACAGCTGGAGGTATGTTTTGATGGAGGGACCATCTACCTGTAATATAGTAAATTGTTGAGGAAAGCAGCAAATAAGATACATTATGAGCAAGAAAAAACGGTTACCTACCACTTCGTAACTGTTATTCTTTGAGATGTGTTATGTCCATTCCACATTAGGTGTGCGCGCGCTGCATGCACAAGTGTCGGAAAATTTTCCATTAGCGGCACCCATCGGGGCCCCCACCTGAGTGGCACCATTGCATCGTGTATATATACCTCCGCTGGCCAGACCCCCTCCAGGTCCTTCTTGCCGGCGACTCCGACAGAGGAGTAAGAGGGCGGGTGGTAGAATGGACGTGAACAACACATCTCAAAAAATAACAGTTACGAAAAGGTAAGTAACCGTTTTTTCTTCTTTGACTGCTTGTTTACGTCCATTCCACATTAGGTGAATCACAAGCTTACCTTTGGAGGAGGGTAGGAGTCATGGAGCAATTGATCAGAGACCACTCCACCAACCGCTATGTCCTTTTGGGCCTGCTGGTTGAGCACGTAGTGGGTCGTAAAGGTATACACCGACGACCAGGTGGCTGCTCTGCAGATCTCCTGGACAGGGACCTGTGCCAGGAAAGCCGCTGAAGCTGCTTGCACCCTGGTCAAGTGGGCCATGACTGCTGGGGCCGGGACACCTGCAAGGTCATAACATGCCCGAATGCAGTCTGTAATCCAGGAGAAGATTCGCTGCATCTTTCCGCCACAACCACAAACAGCTGCATAGATTTATGAAAAGGCTTGGTGCGCTCCAAGTAGAACGCCAACTCTTGGACATCCAGGGTGTGCAGGTTGCGGTGATTTGGGTCCACATGGGGTTTGGGGAAGAACACTGGCAGACAAATATCCTGGCCTAGATGGAACTGAGAGACCACTTTTGGGAGGAACTTGGGGTGTTGGTGAAGCTGAACTTTGTCTTTATGAAATACTGTAAATGGCGGCTCCGAGGTGAGTGCTCTCAGCTCAGATACCCTTCTGGCTGAGGTAATGGCCCCCAGGAATGCTACCTTCCAGGAAAGATGGAGGAGGAAGCAGGAAGCAAGGGGCTCGAATGGAGGCCCCATGAGCTTAGAAAGGACTAAGCTGAGATTCCATGGGGGGACTTGGGGGACATAAGGTCCTGTAAGGAACTTCCCCACCATTGAGTGGGAGAACACGAGCCCCCTGAAAATCCTGGGTGGAAGGCGGAGATGGCTGCCAGATGCACCCTGATAGTGGATGGGGCCAGCCCCTGTTGCTTGAGATGCAGTAGATACTCTAGAATGGTTGGACCGGAGCTTGGCATGACAACCTGTTGAGGCCCACACCAGCACAAGAACCTTTTCCACTTGGCCAGGTAAGTCGCCCTGGTAGAGGGCTTCCTATTACCAAGTAGAACCTGCTGCATAGGGAGGGAGCACTGGCATTCCAAAGCCTTCAGCCACAGAGCTTCCATGTCATCAGATGCAGTGATTTCAGGTCAGGGTGGAGGAGCTGCCCTCCGTCCTGCATGACGAGGTTCCGGTGTAGGGGCAGGGTTACCGGGACTTCACCACGCTCCTGGAGCTATTGGTGGAACCAGTGCTGGCGGGGCCAGGCCGGGGCAATGAGGATGACTGCCACTCCATCCCTGCACACCTTGAGCAGGATCCTGTGCACCAGAGGAAGCGGGGGGAAGGCGTATTTTAATTCCCCTCCCAACGGGATCGCAAACATCTGCTATTGAGCCCGGGCTGCGGCCCTGGAATGAGCAGAACAGAGGGCACTTGGCGTTGCCCCTGGCGGCAAACAGATCTACCTGGGGAAACCCCCACTTGCGGAAGAGCGAATACACAATGTCCGCTCGGAGCGTCCACTCGTGCATGCGATATGACCTGCTGAGGTGGTCCGCTAGTTCGTTCCGCACCCCCGGGAGATGTGATGTCTCGAGGTGAATGGCGTGGGCTATGCAGAAGTTCCAGAGGAGGAGAGCTTCGTGGCAGAGCGGTGAGGAGCGGGCTCCACCCTGCTTGTTTATATAAAACATGGCGGTCATGTTGTCTGTCAGACCTGTCATGCTCTGACCACTCAAAGGTCTGGCAAGCTAAACGAACTGCCCTGTGCTCCTTCACATTGATATGGAGTGACCACAAGCCCTGAATCTTGAGGTCTCCAAGGTGAGTGCCCCATCCGAGGTCTGACACGTCTGTCACAAGTGTCAGGTCCAGCTGTTGTGACCAAAGGGGATGCCTTCACAAACCACCGTCTGGGACAGCCACCACTGTAGGGAGTCCAACACTTCACTACCAAGTCCAGGGGGTCCCTACCTGGGCGGTACACATGGGCGAGCCAAGCCTGCAGCGTCCTGAGTCTCAGTCTGCATGTTTGACCACATGTGTGCACGCTACCATGTGGCCCAGCAGCCTCAGGCAGCATCTGGCTGTTGTAGTGGGAAACTGGCACAGGGAGTTCACTGCTTGCTGGATGGCCAGGAATCGTGATACTGGGAAGCTCGCCTTTGCCTGTACTGCATCTAGGACCGCCCCTATGAATTCCACTCTCTGCGCTGGAATGAGGGTGGACTTGGGGACATTGACCAGGAGCCCCAGCGTGCAGAATAGTCTCAGGGCCACTTGCACGTGAGACCGAACTGCCTCTCTGGATCGACCCGCCGGAGCCAGTCGTCGAGGTATGGGTAAACTCAAACCCTCTGCCTCCGTAAGAAGGTCACCGCCACCACGCATTTTGTGTACACCCATGGGGCTGTAGATAGGCCAAACAAGAGAACCGTGAACTGTGAACTTGGTTCATGAGGGACACATACTTTCATATCGCCATCCACTCGGCGCATCACCGATTCCTGCGCTTCACTGTGAACTTGGTGATGCGCCGAGTGGATGGCGATATGAAACTATGTGTCCTTCATGTTGAGGGCAGCATACCAGTCCCCCAGATCCAGGGAAGGGATGATGGTGCCCAGAGAGACCATGCGGAACCAGGCCTTGACCAGGAACTTGCTGAGCCCACGCAGGTCCAGAATGGGATGAAGGCCTCCTTTGGCCTTGGGAATGAGGAAGTAGCGGGAATAGAACCCTTTCCCTCTTAGGTCCTTTGGTACCAACTATACTGCTCCTGCCTCTAGGAGGGTGCAAACCTCTTCTTCCAGGAGACGCTCGTGAGAAGGGTCCCTGAAGAGGGATGGGGAAGGGGGGGTTGGAGGTAGGCAGGGAGGAGAACTGCAGCCTGTAATCGCTTTGCACCGTGTGTAACACCCAGAGGTCCGACATAAAACTGGACCACGCACGGGAGGAGCGGGACAGGCAGTCCAGGAAACAAGGGGATGGATCCGGTGATTGGTCTGGTATGCTGTTCTTGAGCACACCTTCCAAAGCCTGGTTTAGAGCCTTGGCTCCGGCCTGTTGTTGTTATTGTGCTGCCTCCTGTTATCCCCATTTGCCTGCGATAAGGTTCCTGCCTAGGACAAGGTTGGTAGTGACACTGAGGAGGCGGCTGCAGCTTGAAGGGCTTTCTTTGGGTCGCAAGGGTGTGCATATCCAGCGACTTGAGTGTGGCCCTCAAGTCCTTGACGCTATGCAGCTTTGCATCTATCTGGTCCGAAAAGAGCCCGGACCCTTCAAAGGGGAGGTCCTGGAGTGAGTTCTGGGCCTCAGGTGGCAGACCTGACTCCTGCAGCCATGCCGAGCGTCGCATGACCACGCCAGACATGACTGTTCTAGCTGCCGCGTCCGCCGAATCCAAGGACGCCTGGAGAGAGGTCTTCACTACGGCCTTGCGTTCGTCCATCAGCGCCATAAACTCCTGCTGGGAACTCTGTGGGAGGCTGTCCTTAAACTTCCTCACTGCCGCCCAGGAGTTGAAGTTATGTCTGTTGAGGAAGGCCTGTTGGTTAGCAGTCCTCAACTGAAGGCCTCCTGAGGAATACACCTTCCTGCCAAACAGGTTGAGGCGCTTCGCTTCCTTGGCCTTAGGGGCTGGAACCTGCTGCCCATGGCACTCTCTCTCATTTACTGCCTAGACTACCAGGGAACATGCACTTGGGGAGCAAAACAAGAAGTCGTACCCCTTTGATGGGGCGAAGTACTTGCATTCCACACCTTTGGCTATTGGAGGGCTGAAGGCCAGGGTCTGCCAATTAGTCTTGAAGTTCGATTGTATGGTATTAATGAGCAGAAGCACTATTCTGGATGGACCCTCTGGACTCAGGATGTCCACCACAAGTTCCTCCTGCTCCACCATCTCCTCGGCTTGTAACCCCAAGTTATGTGCAACCTTACTCAGCAGCTCTTGGTGAGCTCTGTGGTCTACTGGAGGTCCTGATACCGCTGTGCCTGCCACCGCTTCATCCGGGGATGACGAGGAGGTCAGCAGCTGCTCAGCTTTCTCCTGCTGGTCCCTTTGGTCCCTCTCCCCCGAAGGAGGGGCTTCCAGCTCGGGCCCAGACAGCTGACCCTGGAGTGGCACTGGACTCAGTGCTGGTTTCTCTGGTCTCTCGCTCGGCGATGGCGCAGGCGAAGGTTTGGACATCATAGCTTCCCGCATGGAGGAGTGTCGGTGCAGGGACCGGACTGGTGCATCGAGTAGCTGGCCCTGGTGGGAGCCCCTTGCTGCTGGTGGTAGGCCCAAGGGGTCCAGAAGAGGTGTCCTGGCAGTCCCCACTGGGATTGTCACCCAGCCAGGTGTTCTCTGCTGTCCGGTGCCCAGTGCGGGTAACTGTATCAGCTCAGGTCAGCGCTGGACTCCAGCGACACCAAGTGCGAAGGCCATGTCGGTGCCGTCGATCTGTGCTGGTGGAGGTCAACAAGCGGCTTCTTGCCAATTGGGACTGGGACCCGGTATCAGTGATCTCGAGATCTGGCCCGGGACCGGGACTTCCGGAAGCCTAGGGCAATGGTCGGCTCACCTTCTCCTGGTGCCGGTTTCTGGAGGGTGTCAGAGAGTGTCGGATCCCTTGCACTAACCCTGTGCACTGACTTGCCTCTGGTACTGAGGCTTCCCTCCGCATCTGGGGTAACTGACAGTCCACAGACTCGACGCTCAACTGGGAACAACGCTGTGCACCATTGTCGGCTTTCCCCTCGATGGCACCGTGGGCCCGGGTGCTGGAGGCATCTCCCTGATTGGGAGAGGGCTCACTGCCGACAACCTGATGAGGTCCTTTGCCACTTCAAAGGTGTCAGGCGTGGAGGGCTGATCCATTACTCTCTCGAGCCCACTGTTCACTTACGACTGGACTCAGAGGGACTTGTGGCACTGGTGCCACCGCTACTGGCAATGGTACAATGTCCATCCCACTCTTTCCAGTGCCTGGGCCCTTAGATGGCGCCAGTCTCCTTTGCGGGGAATGTCCACGCCCTTCTTTTAGTTTGGCCTTGGGCCGCACTGGGGAGGATGAGCGGTGCTGGGGCCTACTTTTCTCCAGGGCCGACGGCTTGCAGTGCTCATCCGGCACCGGGTCTCTTGACGATTCCGGGGCACTCCACACCGAGGAGAATGGAGCCAGCGTCAGGCGCTCCAGGCCTGATGGCTGCAGTGCTGCCTCCATCAACAACTGCTTCAAGCGAAAGTCTCTCTCTTTCTTTGTTCTAAGTTTAAACGCTTTGCAAATCTTACACCTTTCTGTTTGGTGTGCTGCCCCCAGGCAACATAGACAGGAGTCATGGGGGTCATTAACTGGCATGGGCTTGTGGCATGTGACGCAAGCCTTAAAACCCTGGGCCTGTGGCACACCCTGCGGCCCAGGGCGGGTGCTGGAAGCCTCCCAGCACCTAATCTATCAAGTGTCCGCAACAGTAGAATGCTAATGAACTGATAGCAGCTAAGTACTCTAAAGCTAAGGGATTGCTTCTCGTAGGAGAGCAAGAGCTTGTTCCAAAGCCACCACAGAATGGTAAGAAGGAACTCGAGGGGGTCGGGCCAGCGGGGATATATATGCACGGCGCAGTGGCGCCACTCAGGGAAAAGTTTCCCCAGGCTCATGCACGCAGCGCACACACACCTAATGTGGAATGGACGTGAACAAGCACTCAAAGAAGTAGTAAAGGTCCACTCAAGACAATTTACAGTGTTGGCATCATTCCCCAAGCAGTTATAACTACCACCTTGAGTAGCATGAGGCACCTCTCTGCTTGCAAATGGCTACATTCTTGAAGTTGTGGTGGTTTCTGTATTACAATGGTTTTCAACCTTTCGTCATGTGCAGATCCCTACACATTTTTGAAGAGAGGTGCAGACCCTGTTGGAAATCATTGACATAGTCTGCGGGCCCCCCAGATGCAGAGCACAGGTTGAAAACCACTGTTCTATGGTGTCAAATATCAAGGTGTAGCCATGTTAGGCTGTTATGCACAAAAACAACCAGAAGTCCGGTGGCACCTTAAACACTCACAGATTTATTTGGTTATAAGCTTTCGTGGGTAAAAATTCCACTTCTTCAGATGCATTCTTCTCCATCGGACTCCTCACTGTTCTATAGTCATGACGACCCTTCTCCTTAGACATAGTCTGCGGACCCCTAGATTGAAAATCACTGCTGTATTACAGTAGAACCTGAGAGTTACAAACACCTCGGGAATGGAGGTTGCTTGTAACTCTGAAATGTTCATAACTCTGAACAAAACATAGTTCTTTCAACAGTTTACAACTGAACAGTAGATTTAATACAGCTTTGAAATTTCATTATGCAGAAGAAAAATGCTGCTTTTCCTTTTTTTTTTTTTTTTTAGCAGTTTATGCTTAACACAGCACTGTACTTGCTTTTGTGGGGTGGGAGGGGGGTGTCTCTGCTGCTGCCTTATTGTGTATTTCCAGTCCGAAATGAGGTGTGTGGTTGACTGGTGAGTTCCTAACTCTGAGGTTCTATTGTACATTAAGACCCAAGTTTGTTTTTTTCCTTAGGACAATGATAGAGAGAGAAGGAAGTAAAGAAGACATCAACAAAAACTGAAATGTATATTGTACCTTTCAGCTGGTCTGTCACTCCCTGTGGCAGAGGTGGGGAAGGGGAAAGATGATGGTGCTGGGGTTTTGATAGCTGAGGTAGGTGTTGTGGTGGACTGTGTATTCAACCATGAGACCATCGATGAACGAATCTGACTGGGGCTAAGGGAAGAAATTTTTCAGGACTGCATTAATAACTTGCATGCAATTCTCTTTCACATCAGAAACATTCCATGTGGGAGTCTGTGACTACAGGGACTACTGAACTCCTTAAAACTCAAGATTAGTGGGGTTGCTGAACTGATTTTCCAGCCATGGTTCTGAATTTCCTGACAAAGTATTTCTCCTACATGTCTTACATCCCAGGACAAAGACATCTCTCAAACTGATGATATACTCAGTAAAAATGCAAACATTCCCAATTCCTTATGTAATAAAGGCAGATACAATGGAACCACATCTTGCAGGCTATTATTTGAGCTGCCACTACCTATGCCTTCACAAGTTTTGACAAATCTATTTTAAGATCTTTTCAGTACTGCACTAAGCCATGTGCGGCTGGAGGCTTTCAAAAGAGGTTGCAGCTATAACAATGGTGGGATCATGATGCTGGCTCTCAGCACTAGTGTCACATTTGAGCACGGCATGGGCCTTCATGGCCTGTGTCAGGGGTTGTGGAGATGTCAAAAGAACAAAGCCTCTCCCAACAGTGATATTATAACAATGCTCACTGTGATGCTTCTGGACTGAGATCCAGAGGCCACACAACCTGGGCAGTTTGTTGAAGATTCAGACCAACCAGAATCTTTGGAAAATGGAAACTTGTATACTTATGAGTCACAATGAAGTTTTGCATTGAAAGACAAAGTGTAAAGAAACCCAAACTTTTTTCATAACCTTATTTGCTGAACATAAACAATGTGTTCATCCGTGAACAGAGCTGATGAGAAGTCCCAATGACTTTACCATCCAAGAATATTATATATTGTGTGTGCGCATGCCTCAGTGCACATGTGCCAGGAAGGAGGAATTTCATAATTAAAAAAACTAAGACACAAAAACCTGAATTTTTTCCCTAGTTTGAATATCATTTCAGGACACACAAATAAGGCCCAGTGGTTAAAAAAAATGAACATCTGTTTCTTTTTTGGACTAAAGGTGCTAAAGTGCAAGCAACACCTATGTAAAAACACAGTTCAAATGACAAACATGTTAGTTACATTCATTCAGGCATCATCAATCATCCTGGAGGGCTAACTATGCTAGTCTGACTACATTACTGGTTACGTAAGGCGCAGACTTGTACATTCCTGAAAATATTAAGATCCCGATTCGCACACTTCAATAGCTAAGTGATGATTTACATCAGCTGAGAGTCTTAAAGTATGTTTGTATTTAAATAAGCCCAACATTTTAAAACATCATATTGTTTTTATTTACTTTTAACATTTCCCACTTTAAAACCAGTGCCAGGTTGATTTCTGAAACCCGTATAAAGTATAGAGAAAGGGAAAAAAAATATTCTGGGTTTGTTTACTCTATTGCCAAAACTAAAGTATGTTAGCACCCACTTAAACCACTACATGTAGCAACCACCAACAGCTTGAGGATGTTCTACCAAATGAAGTGCCTTCTAGAACTGCAGATCAGATTTGGCATCCTTGGCTCTCAACCAGTGAATAATAAACACATTCATTCATGAATGTTTGCTTTAAAAAACAAAACAAAAAACCCATACCAAAGGTATTACTTTATTTCTAATAATTTGACCAGTTGTACCAGTGAAAAACAACTAGTTTTGTCTGTGCGTGAGAGAGACGGACCAGGTGGAGGGGTTAGAAACAAAACTTTCATTTTTTCACTAAAAATCTCTCATCCAGAAACATAATTCACAAGGACGCACACAACATAAAAGATGGGTTCCCTTTGAGTGTTGGCGGGGTGGGGGGAAAATGTGTCTGGAGAGGGGTAGGGGAAGAAATGAAATGCTCAGATCAATATGTATGTCTCATGTTATGTGAATTACACTACTGATCATCTTGTGTAGTATCAACCAATAAGAATGCACTGCCCTCCACCTGAGGCACAGTGTAAAACTGAATACAAATGTAGATACATTCTCTGCAAGCCTAATGCGAATCCCATATTTCCAGTGGAAAAACCTTTAGAACTGCAGGCACCTCTGAGCTCTGTGCTACTCCCTCCCCCACTTTTTGATGTATTCTCTTAATACGATTCAGCTGTAGAGAAAGCACTGCGGTACTGCTCTTGAATTTGCCTGTCAGTTTCAGCTTGTGGTTACAGATCAAGAGTTCATGGTCTATGATGCAGCAACGAAAAACCCTATTTCTGAACATAACATGGTGAAACAATCACTAATAACAAAAATATGAAGCAGACACCTGACCTACTTGTATTTTGGATTTTCTTTATTTACTATACTTGACTACCTAAAGAACCAGTGATTTTATTCTATTTTTAAACAGAAGTTTTAACTCAATACAAAAAAATCTTCCAAATGCTGTGCTGCAGAAGCCCCCTACTGCAGGATTTTTTTAAAAAAAGATATTTATGATAAAGTTATTTACATAAAAAGATATTTAAAGATAAAGTCGTAAGAAAAGCCCTGCTTACCAAAATGATAATAAAAACCTACTAGTATATCTTATGTCAAATTTAACACAGTCTGTTAAACAAATCTACTCGCCTAAAGGCTGAAATGAATGCAATGCGTTTCCTGTGGAAAAAAACCCTGACATAATCATCTCTCTTTGAGAAGAAACGTTATTGTCTGGTATAGAGAATGGGGGGTGGGGGGAGAGAGGAGGGAGGGAGCCTTACTGAAAATAAGCTAGAGATTTCATACTGATATTCAGAAACAAACTCCTGAAAACAAGATTTTACTGGATGTTTATCTGGTTGGTTCCTAAGGTAACACAGCTACTAAGGAGCCTCTTATCTTCAGAGCAAGCAAGACAGAGAGCCTGTGAAAAGAATCTACACTCTTAACTTTTTAGGAAACAGGTTTATTTCATAGAAGTGTTTGGCAGCCCTGTGTCTGTCATATCACACTATATTCCTCACACAGAACCCCGTGAAAGTGCTTTTAAAATGATTTATTACAATACAACATGTATCAAAAGGTATTGGCTATTTCTGATTCAATATACCATCCAATATTCTCCAGCACCAGACAACACACTCCATGCATATTAAACTTTCTTGCTGTATGAAAGCTTAGACTTTTTGGTGAAGTGGGGGGTGGGGAGATACACTGTTGGATGCAGTTTCTACTGTTGGACTGTTGTAGTTTGAGCCAGAGCAAGGGACAGCATCCAAAGGGCTTAAGAAAAAGACCCACCACCACTCGGAAGGAACATGTACAGTACATAGAGCACACATAAATCTTCTTCATTTGTACAGAAGTGGATCAGCCAACACTGGAACAGAGGTTTCTTTAAACCTAGATTGTGACGTCTCAGTGGAGCAGCTAACACATTAGTGCAATGATCTTTCATGGCAGTCTGGTAAATCTAAAGCATACATCTACAACAGCTGTCCTAGGATAAAGCATATTATAATTTAGTTAGAACAAAATAAAGTATATGTATATCTGTATGCTACAGCTAACCGCTGACCAAAGACTGTTCCTCTTCCAGAAACCAAGAGTAATTGTACTCCCTGGATTGAAAAGAGCCACTGTAAGAGAAAGAGGAAAATAGTCTGCAATGCATAGCCCATTATTTTATAACACTCCCTCTTGTAACATATATACCATTCATCTCATATAATATGACACAGTGATTCTAGTGCAGTGTTTCTAGCTGCCTAACCTACTTTTTGAAGACCGTCTAGGTGATAGCCAACCCTGTTTCTTGTAGGAAACACATGACCTCAGAGTCACGTTAAATCGTGCCTGTTTCAATGGAGTTGCAAAAATGGTGGGCATTACTGTCCTTGTACCACAAAAGGCAGAATTAAAACAAGTGCCAAATACCTCCAAAAACTGCAGTAACTGAGTGGGTGACAGTGATGAAACAATACAAAAATGAGCACAACTAGTGCGTATGATTGCTGTATAATTGGATCATGTCTTTTTTAAAGCTGTTTAAATGTGTTCTTCCCTAAAATAACTTAAAGACCTCAGATAATCACACAGAAGGAACGTAACAAGGTTCAAGACTGTCATTAAAGTCACCTGCCACCTGTACAGAGCCTGTGAATTTGCATCACCACCCAAAGCTACAGAAAGGAACCACTTCAGTTTTCCAGAGAGATAAGCTGACTGATTGTAGACATAACAAGGCTGATGTGAATTCATTTGGTAGGCAGGCAAATAGGAGTAATTATCTCCAAGACTTTTGTTGTGTTCAGGACATTGCTATTTCCTCCTTCTTCTGCCTTCTGACAGCTCCTTTGACAATGGTTTTTCTCTTCAGGATTTCAGCCATCCTGAGATTTACTGTTGCTTTGCTTTTATCATTAGTTTCCTCACCCACTGCTCACAGACATCCAGAAAGGCACTCTGTGATGATTTGGGGAATCTGTCTATGGACAGCTTATGAATTCTGATCTATTTTATGAGCTCTATGTATAACTCTAACTCTTGTTATGTAATAAACTAACCACGGACTGACAAGGACCCTGTCATATATCACACACTCCTATTTAGGTGAAGCTATAGACAAACAAAAGAAGTTGTTAGCATTCTAATGACTGTTCTCTGGCAAGGCAATAAGTATACTAAGGTAAGGTGCCTGAGCTGGAAGAATCCAATTAATTCCAGGTGATCTCAGGCAGGGGATTTTGGAGCAGTGGAATTTCCCCAGAAAAGAGAACAAACATGAGGTGTTAGTTCAGCCATTTAAAAACACAGAGATTAGATGAGTCAGGGAGACGAAGCTGAAGAAAGAGAGAGGAACAAAATGAGACAGGATTTTGGAGGAATAAGGAACCTTTTTGCCTACCAAATCAGCAAGTGGACAAGAAAACTGCCTGCAGGACAGAGGGAGACTCCATATTCTGATGAAACCATGAGGCTCCAGAACAGGGTTTTTGATCAGGGCAAAGATTCACTCAAAACAAACAGTATGGTCAAATGTAACCCTGGTCACTATTATACAAACTTCTTTTGTGCATTTCACAAGAGGCACACACATAATACAGTTTGTGTCTACTGTAATGCAGTCACATTGATAATATAATAGTGGTATTGTAATCTATATAAACCAAATATTTCCCATCATACTGTTTAAATATGAATTTATGGTACTATAGGAAAGGAAACAATGAATTCACACTACTGTGGCTCTTTTGGGTAATGTTGACTACTAACTTGGCTCCTGAACACCGAGGTTTGAGTATCACTACTGTGAAGTGCCTAGAACAAGAGGTCCCTGAACAGTAATACAAATAATTAACAGCAGCAACAGTAGCTCTCTAGAACACTAAACAAACATTTAGGAGCTCTGTGCATTTTTTGCTGTGTTCTTAAACATTTACTTCTTTAACAAGGCTGAATATTACTGTTATTCACCTTCATCTACAAAATCACAAAGAGAGCATTTCCCTAGGCAACTCAGTACAGGAGCACAGTGGCAAATGCTTCAGCTGTGAGTGATTTCACATTCCTCTGTTTCAAATGATCACTGGATGAAACTAGGTGGCTGGCTGGCTCAGCTTTAGAGTCTACACAACACAGAAAAAAGAAATCACATTGTGTCAGCTGTTCTTCATTAAAGCAATAAAATATTTTACACTTCTTCATGCCTTGTACCAAGGATTTCACCGGGCTTTAAAAAAACAACACATTGAAGCAGGAAAGTTTCATCCTCATTTTAGGCATGAAGAAAACTGAGGTACTGAGCGATTAAGTGACAGGAGTCACACACCAAAGTCTGCTTCAAATCCAGGAATATCAAATAGATCCAATTATAATTTCTATGGCTTGAGTCACAACACACTTCCCTTCCAGTTTCAGAGGGGACACGACACATCACGAGGACAATTCCCTTTTCTGTGTGGAGTTACACAAGTTATAAATTTAAAAGGAAATACAAACTTAAAAGTATGTTAAAAAGTAATATTTTACCATTCAGACTAAAGATAGAATTGGAGAAACAGCCTTTGCAATACCTGAATAGTGAGAAAGAGAACACAGTTTTTAAACAGGAGTATTTGGCCATTTTAACTTAGAGCAACTGTGACAGTGCACAGAATGAACACCTATGAGTTCCAGGAAGTGGGTGGGCACATCTGAAAGCCCCTCCCCCAGCCTAAAAGGAGGAGTGACTAAACACAGGGCTCAAATGATTTTGGGGAACATCTAATAAGAAAACAGGGACAGGTGTGAGGTCATAAGGCCATAAGCAGGGATCCTGAGGGAGACACTGAGCAGAGAACCCCGAACCGTGCCCACTGCTCCTCAAAGGTTTCTAGGGAGCCAGCGGACATGGCCCAGAGGAACGGGCCCAGATGTATGATCAAAGGGAGCAAAAGAACGGACGTAGGCCCCACAGTTGCAGAGCACCTCCCCATCCAGCATCCTCAACTTGGTTTTATAAATGGCCATATTAGCCAGCACCGAAAGAGGTTGATGAGAAGGTCTCATGACTTTGTGGGGCCACGGACAGGATGTGCATAGATCAGGAGGTGTGGGGAAAAGTGCAGCTGGAACCTAACAGAAGGTTCTGGAGGAGCCACAAAAGGGGCTGCAACTTGGTGCACTCCAGGGAGATGTGTGCCAGGCTTTCCCTCACACCTCTGGAGCCCAGCCACGATATCTGGGGCCTGACTCAGGATGTTGAGCCAGTGCCAGAGCATGGATAGGACCACCGATTGAGCACCAGTGCCCTCCCCCACAGGGAAAGGCACCGTAGCGGTCCCATCCACCTCTGCAGCCGCTCAGCCACCCGCCCTCTAAATCTTGCCAGTTCTCTGGCAGAGAGGGATGGGTGGCAGAAAGGTAAACATCCAGATAGAGCAGCAGACCTGGACTCCATTGAATGGCCTGAGGAACAAGTGGGAGGGAGTCTGCCTGTCACCCATCCCCAAACATTTGGCCAGAGCTCGATCCAGGTGGAGGAGGCCGCTGAGGAGATGGCTTGACAGGCCTTCACCGGCAGCAGGTCGCCTGGGCCCCAGACCCAAGGAGCACATCATCGGTGTATGCTGACAGGAACACCCACAATTGTAGTTTGCAGAGCACCAACCCCGTCAACCTCCTATGGAGGAAAGGCTCAATGGCCACAGTGTACAGCTGGCCTGACAGCAGACAGCCCTGACACACCCATTGCCCGAAGCTGACAGGTTTGATCGGATCCAGCTGAGCTTGACCAAACAGTCCACAGAAGCATAAAGCACCTGGAGAAAGCCCACAAAATGGGGCCCAAATATCTATCCCTTTCTTAATGATTCCCTACATTGTTAGCTCGTTTGACTACTGCTGCACACTGAGTGACAGCAGCTATTTCTCAAGAGACATCAATATTTTTCTGTGTGTGTTGGGTGTGTGTGGTGGGGGTGAGATCACAAAAAGTTCTCCTTGCCATGGACTAGTCTATCATATGTAACTGAGGATAATCTGTTTAAAGAAAACTGCTTTATTGATAGAAAATAACTTTGGAGCATCTGAAATATCTTGAACTCTGATGCAATGCCCTCCTAGGAAACAAAGCCAATGATTCTTCTGCAGCAATGAAGTCATCCATTCCCTTATTCACTGTATAGATAATTAGTAGCTCCACCGTGATTAATCTCCAACAACTACTACCCACAAGTTATAAACATCGGCAGAAACTTGAGAAACCAGATTCTCCTGCATTCCATCTGCCTTAGGCTCAGAATGGTATTTACAAGAGCTGGGCGGAGAACTGGCTGGTGTGTATAAATTGAAACATTCCACAAAACCACATTGATTTTGATGAACTTCTGCTGGAAACCAGTCAGTTTCTGATAGAACCCTGGCTGTCAGGCAGATTTAAACCTACCTGGCTTCCTGCCAGCTTGCCTGGCTGGCTCCTCAGCAGCCTCAGGCTTTCCAATGCCCCTGGTTCTGTGGAGGATTTCAAAATTTTGGGGGTTTGTTCTGAATTAGAATGAAAACAAATTTCTAAATCCTGAAATCTTCCATGAAATTGAATTACTGTTCTGACAAAAATGCTGAGTCAAGATTTTTCTGACCAGTTCTAGTATTGACACACTAGCATTGCGTTCGAGACTCACCGCGTTGCCTTTCCTGCAGTACTTTTTGTCCGATTCCTCAATCACTGTGCAAAGTTTCAGATAAATGGGCTAGGAATCAGTCTGAAATCCTCCTCCTCAAACTGTGAACTATCAGTGGAGCTATTCCTCAGCAGCTGCTGCAGATTAAGGCCTGTAGCAGAGTCCACTTTCCATGCACAATCTCTCCTGGGATAGTTGTGGCTAGCAGATCAATGCAGTGGCAAATCCACCAGCTAGTCCACTGCCCTTTCCCCAGCCCACAGCCTTCCCCAACACATGCAGAAAGAGGGAGTGCTGTGCAGAGTACAGTATTCCATGGTGCACCAGGACTGAAAAAGTCCTCCATGCATATTTTCCACAGCCTGCTTCCCTCTCCCACCAACCACTCCCTCACGTGTGAGACCACACTGATTTCCCCGTGTTTAAGGCTCTCTGGGTCTACAGGAAGAGGGAGAGAAGCTATTTCATGTAGAATGTGACTGAGAGAATGTGCTGCTTTGAAGCCAACGGTGTTAAGGCTCAGCACTTCCACAAAGCTATGCTCCTCAAACTTCTCAAGAGAGGTGAGTGGGAAAGGCAAACAGCTTTTGACTAATAAACTAAGTGCATGATGTGTTTGCTTATTATTTGCAAACCTGAAGTAACTGCAGTACTTCCCATTGAGCAAAAACGATCAGATCCTCAAAGAAAAAAGTACAAGATGCAGTAATGCAGAGTTAGGAAAATGCATGGGAGCAAAAATACCGAATGTTCCTGGAGTTGCTCGGCAGTGGAAATGTCTTGCTAAATGCAATTTTCCTAGCTAGCCTGCACACACACACTTGACAGAAAACCTCAAGAAGAAAAACTGCAGACAAAAAGAGGAATTTCATGCTTCTACTGAAAGTTAGCATTTGCATGGAAAGTCATTATGGATCTGCATTACTTTTAACTACACGCCAAAAAAAAAAGGGGGGGGAGAGAAAATTACAACCCAATCCAGAGGCAACAGTGCCCAAAGCACATCCACATAAATGAGAGCAAATAGACCCAGCTGTAATTACATGGACGCCTTAAAGACTTATGTTCTTTCGCCCCATTTGGGAAAAATGTTATTACAATAAATAAGTACTTACCAATGATATATATATATCGTATAAGCAGGCCAGGCCACTCAAAATGTTATTAAGGAAAATATCCGTAACAAAAAAGCAAAATCTCTTCCCCTGACTTACTTCATTCACCTTTTTGACTTTCAAGGTTAGAGATTTTTTCCATGACATTTTAAATTTTGTATGAATAGTAAACTAGGGAATTCACTCAGAATTTGATTTATGATAAAAAAAATGTCAGCCTCCTTAGGTTTCAAGCATGGCCGTGTTGTGAATTGAGCCCCAGTGTACTACAACTTGCAATGTCACTTTTTGCTGAACTAGAATCAAGCTTGCTAACTGCTACAAAGCCTATTCAAGTGACAGACTGCAAATTAATTGAAAATACAGGCATTTTTATATGTTAATGTATTATATAGATTTAAGTCTGTCCTTGAACAGCAATGTTCAGCTCCCATTAAGTTTAACAGGCGCTTATGTATGTATCCAAAGACAGAATTTGACCATACAGCTTGATGGTAACATACTACCACCCACAGCTACTACAGCGTATAGACACTTCTTCAGGGTAGGTATATGGGGGACCTAGTGGTTTGAAATAAAACAATGGTAATGTATTATGCACAGAATACTCTACAAATGCAGTGCCTAAATAAAACAGTGTAAATCATGAAACCTCTCGTAGTAAAACACCTCGACTTTCCACAGAAAAAGCTAAAATATAATTTAGCACAGTGGTTTGCAACCAGGAGTATGTGTATCCCTGGGGGTACGCAGAGGTCTTCCAGGGGGCACTCAACTCATCTAGAGATTTGCCTAATTTTACAACAGGCTACATAAAAAGCACTAGTAAAGTCAATACAAACTAAATACTGCTCTATATACGATACACTGAAATGTAAGTACAATATTTATATTCCAATCATTTCATTTTATAATTATATGGTAAAATGAGAAAGTACGCAATTTTCCAGTAATAGCAGGCTGAGAAACTTTTGTATTTTTATGTCTGATTTTATAAGTAAGTAGTTTTCAAGTGAAGTGAAACTTGGGGTACACAAGACAAATCAGACACCTGAAAGGGGTACAGTAATCTGGAAGGGTTGAGAGCCACTGATTTAGCATATATAATTGTCGGATGCAGAACTGTATTTTGAGAACCATTTTGAGACATGAAACAGATCAATTTTTTATTCACTTACTCCTTCGCTCCCCATAGTTGTAGCAATGGAAACCAAGTATAATCACTTCAAAAAGTTACTTGCTTGCACTCAAAGTAGGTGGAGAGAAGGTGTCAGTGCATCTGTCTCCTCTTTCAGAACCAACTGAAATAATGTTACTTACTGATTGGCTGTCCAGTCCGCTAGGTCTCCACTCTCCAGAATAAGGTGATTTTTTTCTGGCTCAAGGGGGCTATTGGAGACTGCAGGTGTAGGAGAGTGAGAAGAAAGAGAATCCATACTGCCAGTAGGAGTGTCCTCCCTGGGAGGGCTGTGGTTGTCAACTAGAAGAGGAAAGCACACGATACAAGAAGTAAGGAAGATACAATTTAAAAAAAAAAATCCAGTGTACAGTAAATTACTTAATTATCCAAAGTACATCATATGTTACAGTGAAACCTTTACAAGAAACAACTTTCAGTGTTACAAGTATCCCTCACCCCCAAATATACATTAGTAGTATCACCCAAAAGTATTTCCAAAACTATGGAACACAGTTTTGCTCCACTTTTCTTAGAAGGTTACCTCTGCTAAGCAAACTAATTCTGGCATTCCTCTGAGTGGTAATTTATGACAGACTTCCTGTTCAGATTGGGATCCTTTGGGTCCCCTATATTTGTTAGCTTTCTTAAATAAAAGAGTCTTAAAACAAATAATGTAACACAAACTCTCGGGAAATGATTTTTCACAAGATAATGCAAAAATCATAATTGTATCAAATGCAAGACTGTGGAGTTTACAGAGGTCGCAGTAGGCAACAAACAGACCATTGTGAAACACACAATATCTTTAGGACATTTTAGAGTATTGCTACTCCTAATCTGTAATTAACCCCACCATTTTCTGGTCGGCTAATTGTTTTACACGCCGCTCCTAGAATGTCACCTAGTGTGTAAAATATTCAGAGATGATTTATTTAGCTGGCAGCTTTGTTTCTCAACCACTAGAGACCCTTTAAAAAACAGAGCATCTATTTCATCACAAACAATGACAAATAAAATTACAGGTATGCCGCGTCATTGTGTATGAGATCCCCAAGACAAAAAACACATCCCACATTGTGGTGTTCTGCTTGGATCTATCTATTTAGAAGACAGCTGTTCATTTTTAAATGTACAGTTAGAAATGTCTGGAGAGCTTACAAATATTACACTACCCAGCATAACAAGGCCCCAATCCCTCTGGGTGCTACCATAATATAAATATACACTAGTAATAATATTCAAGACAACCTTCACAGGATTCCCTCATTTATTCTCTCACTTCACCTCCATTCTACTCCCACTAACATATGCCCACACATCCCAGAGCAGTGGTGATTAATACGATATTAAAAATATTATATAGTGATGACACCCTCAACCTCATCATCGAGTTCAACTCCTTCAGGCAAAAGCTACAAACCCCAAATCCTACCATGCCATGTCTATATAATTATCTGTTCAATGGTCTCTAAATTGTAGCATTAGTTTGAGGAGCTGCACATTGCGTACACAGCACTCGACATGAAAAAAAACCCTTACAAATATGTTCTAATTCAATAATTGACATAATTAATCCCCACAGAGAATGGCTCAGTTTGATACAACATAATCTGAGTTGACTGTTCTACTGTTTCACTGATTTGATTTCCTTTTCCTTTTTTTTTTTTTTTAATTTAAATATTGTCAACTAGGAATACCTTCAGAGAATAAAAGCCATTGTCCTCCACCTCACAACTACTTTATCCAAGTCAATTTCTTCCACTGAACTAGCAGAAACTCATCAAAGCAGTCAACTCCTGCTTTCCCAGCCAGCTCTTCACCATCCCTCTTGGTAATTTTGAGAGAACAGCTTCCCTAGAGATTAAAATGACATACAACTAAAGACACTCAAGTGATAAAAAGTGATCATCTGAAAATTTCTCCCTAAAGTAGCTTCTAATTTAAGGATCTAAATTAGCCTGTAGTAGCAAAAGATGAAATTCTGAGGAGGAGAATGCTAACCTCAGAAAATGACTCATTCATATTCTAGCCTAATCCTGCTCACTCACAGAGTAACTGCACTACCTTACTGCTTTGCAATGATACTTTTGAGCTTACAATTCTTCGACACTGCCATTCTAATTTGCATGGCATGACATGCCATGAGAACTGTACAACTGTCAGGTAAAAAGTAATTCATTACATCTCGTTTACAGGTATACATGTCAAAATCAGAAACATATTCTAAAAATTAGACAGTAATTTTGTAATCTTACTTCGTAAGGTAATTTAATTCTTTAAAACTAAATAAACTAAGTTGTAATGCACATTTCTCCTTAAAGTCTTGCTTTTCAGACCCAGTTACACTGATGGCACAAAGATCCTCAGTCAACATAATCACACTGTTTCAGAGGATTTGTCTGCTTCTGTGATTTGCTAAACATTTACAATCATAAACCATCAAATGGGAATATAATCTATATAAATGCATGCAGACAGGTCAAGAATATAAAGAACTTCTATGAGTGTGCAAATACTCAGCAGGAGGGTTGTTTTAGTTTACAGGTAGGCTTGGCAGTGCTTCCATATTACAAGTTGCAGGTATAGTATGAAGTCCTTCATACACAGGGTGAAATCCTGGATCCACTCAAATCAATGACAAAACTCCCACTGACTTCAATGGGGTCAGGATTTTACATGTAGATTTTACAGTTTGTCACAATTTCTTTCCTATAGCATAAATATTGATATGGATGTGCCTTCATTAGCCTAAAACAACATACTGCATTGTTGCCTTCTATTAACACAAAAGATTTTTTGCTACACATAGATAATATCAACGTTAGGCCTTCGCTACACTTGGAGGTCTGCAGCGCTGGGAGTTACAGCTGTCTTCGTACAGCTGTGTAAGGAAAGCGCTGGAGTGGGACCACACTGACAGCTACCAGCGCTGCAGTGTGGCCACATTTGCAGTGCTGTTGGGAGTGGTGCATTATGGGCAACTATCCCACAGAGCACCTCGTCCCATTTTGGTGCCGTGAGTTTTGGGAAGGGGACAGAAGGGTGCGGGTCATTATGCTTCCTGTCCCAACGCCCTGTGATGCATCGCTTTACATCCCAGCAGTCCCTGTTTTTCCGTCCATATTTGGCACCATTGTGACTCTCCCAAAGGTTTCTGTGCAGCGCAATTTCTGTGGGAAATAGAGCCCGAACTGCTGAGGAGTATGCTGACGAGTCTCGCCAGCACATCACATTTGGCAGTTGAGCTATTCCTTAAGATCCAAAGTGATGAGGAGTCCGACGATGACTGTGAGTCGCCTGACGCGTATGACATGACATTGCTTGTGGCTTTCACGGAAATGCTCAGCACTGTGGAACGCCGCTTTTGGGCTCGGGAAACAAGCACTGAGAGGTGGGATCACATCGTCATGGAAGTCTGGGATGACGAGCAGTGGCTGCAGAACTTTTGGATGAGAAAAGCCACTTTCATGGGACTGTGTGCTGAGCTCGCCCCCACTCTGCGGTGCAAAGACACGAGATTAAGAGCTGCCCTGCCGGTGGAGAAGCGGGTGGCTATTGTGGTCTGGAAGCTGGCAACTTCAGACAGCTACCGATTGGTCGGGAACCAGTTTGGAGTGGGCAAGAGGACCGTTGGAGTCGTTTTGATGCAAGTTTGCAGGGCCATTAATCGCATCCTGCTAAGACGAACCGTGACTCTGGGGAACGCACAGGACATTGTGGATGGCTTTGCACAAATGGGTTTCCCTAACTGTGGAGGGGTGATAGATGGGACGCATAGTCCTATTCTGGCACCACCCCACCTAGCATCTGAGTACATTAATCGGAAGGGGTATTTCTCTATGGTTCTCCAGGCGCTTGTGGATCACCGTGGGTGTTTCATTGACATTAAAACAGGCTGGCCTGGAAAGGTGCATGATGCAGGCATCTCTCAGAACACTGGCCTGTTCAGGAAGCTGCAGGCAGGGACTTTTTTCCCAGACCAGATGATCACAGTAGGGGACACTGAAATGCCCATTGTGATCCTTGGAGACCCCGCTTACCCATTAATGCCTTGGCTCATGAAACCGTATACAGGGAAGCTTGACAGGAGCAAGGACCGGTTCAACTACAGGCTGAGCTGGTGCCGAATGACAGTGGAGTGTGCTTCTGGCCTTTTAAAAGTGCGCTGGCGATCTCTGTATGGGAAGCTAGACTTGGGGGAAAGCAGCATCCCTGTGGTTATATCCGCGTGCTGTACCCTCCATAATATTTGTGAAGGGAAGGGTGAAACATTCAGTCAGGCATGGACCTCTGAGGTTCAACGCCTGGAGGCTGAATTTGTACAGCCAGAGAGCAGGGCTACTAGAGAGGCCCAGCACAGGGCTTCAAGGATCAGGGATGCCTTGAAGGAGGAATTTGAGGCTGAAAACCAACAGTAATGTTTGGTGCCTTGCAGGGGAGTGAAGTGCAGTGGTTACAATGTTAGTAGGAATCTGTTTTTCCGAAGCTGATTGGCAGTGCCTGTTTCTTTCCTGGGCTAAGGTATCTTTGATTTTCTGCAATAATAAAGACTGTTTTCAAAGCCAAGAACTCATTTATTTAAAAGAAAATAACTTTATTGACAGACATACAACATTTTCAGAACCTAAAAGGGCAGGGGTGTGTGGTGGGGAACTGTATAGTCACAGGTTTGAATATGTCCTGTCTGGAGTGCTGTGCGATGACTGCTGCACTTCAGGATGCCTATGCTGCATGGTAATGGGGGTTGAGTGCAGAGGGTAAGGGTCGTAGTTCTCAGGGCTGGTTGGTGAACGTACAGGTGTTGGAGGCAGCTGGTGGTGGTAAGAACCTGGATGCTGGGGAAGGGGGTTTTGAGCTGACATTGAGGCACAAGGGAAAGAGCTTTGGGATGGGGGGTGGTCCAGTAGTGCTCTGCCTGCATGGCTACGAGCGCCTGGACAGAGTTCGCTTGGCGTGCCAGGATGCTTATCAGCTGCTTTGTGCTTTTCTTCCTGGCCGCTGCGTTTCTAAGCAATGAGAAAACAAGTTATTCTGCCCATCACTCCCTTTGGGGTCCTTAAAAGAAAATATTATTGGGGGTGGGTGGATTGGAAATGAATACAATTGCTGACTGAAAGAAGAGGAATGGCTACCACCTCCACCATCTGCTACGATGCTGGGATCCACCCTAACACCATTGGTCCTTCATCATCCAAATCCTGAAGGATGTCCTGATCATACCAGGATGAGGGGTGGGGGTGGGGGGAGAATGGGAGGACGACAACCACGACAATGACCCGAATGACACCACCATCTCTGGTTAAATCTCAGATATCATCTGGGATGGGAGATTGTTGTCCCCCTCGTTTCAATTTCATTTTTTCACTCCCTTAATACCTTAACTCCCACACTCCTGACCTTCTCCTTCTCCTTATTTCTACTCCCAGTTAAAAAGAAAAAAAATGTTTTGTTTGACAAAATCTGCAACAAAACTGTGTCAATCACCACAGTATTCAATAAGTTTGTATGTTATTTCCCCTTCTCAACTCTCTCTCATCCCTCCCCCAGCCCAAAATCAGAGATTCTTAGGGTTGAAAGACTCTAAATAAATAAAATGTAATAATATTACCCATATCAGAATCCAAACTTTCCAGCTAGGCTAGCCAATTTTATCTTTCTTTTTAAAAATTTATTGTTGCTGCTGTGATTGGAATGCATGTTCCGTTCAAAGAATATTTTGTTGTTGACGTCAGAAACTGAAATATCTTGACGAACATCAAGAATCAGTCTTTGGCTTTAATCCAAGAATTTTAAATAAGAAAACTTCCATTTGTAACAAGAACTAAGAAAACCAGACAGCTAACACCTTCTCTCTCAAGCAATTAACCAATTTTTCTGCAAACTAACTTGAGTAGAGTTACAGATTGCACCATCAAAAGAAAAAGTAATCTTTAAGATCAGCCTTACTAACAATATCTATGGGTCAAAAGTAGTTTATAAAAATGAAAAATTCTGTAGTAACAGTATGCAACGTGAAGCCTTCACACATTCCACTGAGATATCACGATGACGACCATGGTATAAATCAGGGGTCAGGAACCTTTCAGAAGTGGTGTGCCGAGTCTTCATTTATTCACTCTGATTTAAGGTTTCGCATGCCAGTAATACATTTTAACATTTTTAGAGGGTCTTTTTCTACAAGCCTATAATATATAACTAAACTATTGTTGTATGTAAAGTAAATAAGGTTTTTAAAATGTTTAAGAAGCTTCATTTAAAATTAAATTAAAATGCAGAGCCCCCCAGACCAGTGGTCAGGACCCAGGCAGTGTGAGTACCACTGAAAATCAGCCCACGTGCTGCCTCTGGCACGCATGCCATAAGTTGCCTACCCCTGGTATAAATTATTAGCAGAATAAAATGTTTTCATGCACTTGAAGGTGTCACGTTGGCTGTACAGATATCCCAAACTGGGAGGTTGAAAGACCTCCATTCCTTTTTTTTTTTCCACCTTGCATACTGTAATAAATAAAGTCTAATGTAGGTTAGTAGCAAATAGAGTTGAGATATTCATTCACCATAGGGAAAAATTTCTCCTCAATAATACAGACAAATAAGAGTAGTTTCTACTTAGTTAGATGTCTGTGAATTTATAATGGGTACATTCAATATTTTCATTTAAAGAGAAACTTCACAGATTAGAGACGGTAACTATGCACATAATAAACATCCACAGCAGAGTAACAATTACATTTGATACTAGAACTTCAGCATGTACAGCAGAAGAGTGAAATGGTATGAAAATATGACAGAGGATCAGTTGTCTTACAATGTCAATACAAGTTAAAAGGAATCACATGATATGAAGCACGGATCACATTATTAAGTCAGTGGCAGCTAATAGGCATTATGTTATGACATGAACCACCACCTCTACTTCAAAAGGTCAATGGAATTCTTATGTAAATTAGATTATGAACTGAAGGGGACCAGTTAGGTCACAGTGTCAACAGAAGTCAAAACAAATTACCTTATACTGTTGAAGTAGAACATTCACATTTACATAATCACAACAGAAGTCAAAAGATTCTGAGACAAGATACTTAAGCTCCTAAAGTGAGAAGAAAAAACTAGTCAACCTACTTTTATTTGCCCCTCCACAGCTGTCACATAATGGATTTGATTAGCACTGCTGTTGCAATTTGCACCCCTGTGCCAACAAGGGCAGGTTAACCCCTGAAAGCCTGGGAAGGGTGGCTGGGTTTGCACTAATATCCAACTTCAGGGATTCCACCAGAAGAATGCAGCTTTATATTATAGTCAGGGATCATCAGATGACTCAACAATGGAGGCTCTTTGGAACCATATTAAGTCAGCCCATCTCTAATTTGGGCTTTGACTCTCCCAGACCAACAACGTTACATTGCCCACTTTTGGATGGTGCTAGCTAGCCAGCTCCAGCTGTATAGGGACTGTGAGCCTCTTGTGCCAATACCTCTACCATTTAGGGGGATAGCTCAGTGGTTTGAGCATTGGCCTGCTAAACCCAGGGTTGTGAGTTCAATCCTTGAGGGGGCCATTTGGGGAACTGGGGTGAAGAATCTGTTTGGGGATTGGTCCTGCTTGAAGCAGGGGATTGGACTAGATGACCTCCTGAGGTCCTTTCCAACCCTAATATTCTATGGTTCTAAGGGTGGATTTCCCACCACTACAGTCCACTCTTATCATGTTCAAATGGCAGAAATTAGGAGCAGTCTTTTATATTAAGATCTGAAGAAAGAACATCCAGTGCTGAGGAAATTAATCTCAGTATAATCATTTTCTTTCCAACTGAAATCGGTAAGCAGAACTCTGCTTACTACTCAGACCCAGTCTACATCCCCCAAATTGCACCTATTTCACTAAATCTGTTTCTAAATTGACATAGTTAAACCAGTCCAAACCCTCTCATATGGACACACTTTGGAGCAAGTTTATTTTGATAGAAAACCTTAACAAACAATACTAAGATTAAAAAAACAAAAAACAAATTTCAGGATTCCTGAAATACTAGTGTCTGAATATCACGGTGTGAAAGACAGCTCTATTACTGCATGTCATTACATGGGAAAGATCTTTGTTATTGTGTAGCAAATCCCATAGACCTTTACTACTATCTTGGTACGTAGTTAGACTACATAAAACGTGTTATTAGGTTTTCCATTACTTAAAATGTAAAAAGGACTGTTGCACACTGCAATCAATACAGATTTCTGTCAGATAGTGGGCAGTAGATGACTTGTTTATCCATCAGAATAATGCTTCTTTTCGAAACACATGCAGTAAGAGTCAAGGCTGCATAACATTATGTAGGCCAATTTTTCTTTATGCTAATATAATTTTTAACATATGGCTTCAATGATTGACCTCACTTTTTTACTAAAGAAAGACCAGCTTTGATTTGTTTAAAAGAGAGAGAGAGAGAGAGAGAGAGAGAGTGTGTGTGTGTATGTAAAAATGCATGTATATATTATACACAATGAAGAGGTTTTTATTAGAGAGATTATTTTCCCCAACCCCATAATGATTCAGAAATGCTAGAAAAGCAGCATCAAGAGGCAGAACCTGTCTGAAGATTTGTTCATGCAGCTTAAGGTCTGTAGCCAAAACGTGGGGGAAAGGAAATGTGTCTTCCATTTGCAAGACATTACAAGCTCAGGGCACTTCTCTTTCCTCACTCACCCCAAAGTTTTTTAAATTTTTTTAAAATGTTTGTATAGATTTAAAAAACAAACAAACAAACAAAAAAACGGGTTTTCCAGTCACACTTTTACCACCTGGAATATCTTGGAATTACCTTCATTTATATCTGTTCCTCATCAGGTTCCCCCTTAAAATGTAGAAAAAACCGTCAGTAAAAACCACACAGATGTGCTGAGTTGTAGGTGAACCTTTCACTGAGATAACGTAAAGTGAAATGCTTCAGGAATTCTCATCTCTTCATCAAGCTGTGGCAACCAGTTCCAGGCACAGTCACAGATCTGGAGTTGGGGCATCAGTTTAGACCTCACAATTAAATTCTGAGATATGACAGATCAAAGGGGAACTGTGTGAACAGAAATCAGATACAAAAGTGTGGAGTTCCTCTCTTTACTCTTTGTGGATTACAATGACAAGAGGAGGCTCTTATCAGTCAGAATGAAAAACTATGGTGAAGCTCCTAGGGAACCACCTATAGAAGAGCCATAGGTCACCAAAAGAGGAGGAAGATACAGCTAGAAGAGAAAGCAAAGATAGTTGCTCGTGAGAAGGCAGTGCCATGACTACACTTGTACAAAAATCTCCACTCTAGGCAAACATTAGTGCTCCCCATATGGCATCAAATATCCTTAAACCCAGGGCTATTTTGTTAAAAGTTTTCTGTTCTTTTCAGGACAAAGTTTCATATTGCATGGCTGTGAAACAAAGGCAGGTGCACTGGCAAGGGGTTTATGGTGCCTTTCTCATCGATGACGTCATTATTATCATGGGTTTATTTTGACTTGCCTTCCGAGTTTTGCAGCATTGGGTTTGGCAATCCTGTCAGTTAGTGGGGCCATGCCAGATGACTGCTGTGGAACTCCTGTGTCTGCCTGCACCAGGTAGACATGGACCGCAGAAAGAGCTCATGCACTCAATACAGGTTCCCCAACTGATAAACAGACCACATCACCTTGTTATCCACTTTTCTTTTTCTATTTAGTATAAAAAAACAAATACTTTCCTGCCTTCATTTAGAAGGAAGCGCTAGCATTAGCAGTAATTGAACAAGCTTAACATTGCTACAGTGCAGTGAAGACACCGGGGTAAGTCGACCTAAGCTATGTTGACTCCAGCTATGTTATTCATGTAGCTGGAGTAGCATAAGTTAGGTCAACTTACCCTGGTAGTGAAGACCAGCCCTAACATGCCCCACCATCCCTAACAAGCCCTTATCACCCCTCCTGTTCATTATATAGTGGACTGTCGGAAAGGTTAATGAGGAGGCCTATGTTGAAGTGTGTTCCACATGCTAATGACACTCAGCTCTGTTTCTATTTTGTCTGAATTAGAGAGTGTGGCCAACAGAAAGGTCATTCTGGGTCAGACCAACGGTCCCTCTAGCCCAGAATCTTGTGTTCCAACAGCGACCAATGCCAGGTGCTTCAGAAGAAATGAACAGAACAGCCAATCATTGAGTTATCCAATCCCTGTCATCCTGGCAGTCAGAGATTTAGGGACACCCAGAGCATGGGGTCACATCCCCGACCATCTTAGCTAAAAGCCATTGATGGGCCTGTCCCCCATGAACTTATCTAATTTTTTACTGAACCCACTTATACTTTTGGCATTCACAACATCCCCTGGCAATGAGTTCCACAGATTGACTGTGCATTGCATGAAGAAGTACTTCCCTGTATTTGTTTTAAACCTGCTATCTATTAACTTCACTGGGTGATCCCTGGTTCTTGTGTTACATGAAGGGCTAAACAACACTTCCTTATTCAGTTTCTCTATACCATTTATAATTTTTATAGATCATATCCCCCCTTAGTTGTCTCTTTTCTAGCTGAACAGTACCAGTATTTTTAATCTCTCCTCATATGGATGCTGCTCCAGACCCTTAATCATTTTTGTTGCCCTTCTCTGTAATTTTCCCCAATTCTAGTGTATCTTTCTTTAGGGGGACCAGAAATGCTCACAGTATTCAACATGTGGGAATGCCATGGATTTATATATTGGCATTATGAAATTTTCTGTCTCATCTATCCCTTTCTAACAATTCCAAAAATTCTGTTAGCTTTTTGACTTCAGCTACATATTGAGCGGATGCTTTCAGAGAACTATTTACAATGACTCCAAGATCTGTTTCTTGAATGGTAATAGCTAAAGAGGAGTCTGTCTCCATGAATAGTAGCACACTGAGAATGGATGAGACGGTCAGGGCTGTGGCTCAATCCACAGACGACAGAGATAACATTGTTAGGTTAAGGAAAGCAACTATAAGATATGGCAAAGTTTGTATTGGCCCTTTTGACTGAAGGTGCGTGTTTGTCATGTGTGATCACAATTTCGGTGTCTTGCTAGTTTCCAGCTTATAACATAAGGCAGCAATGACTAAGACAGCTTTTTCCACCTCCACATGATCAGGAGCTTTATGTTCTGCTCTTACATGCAAGGAACACCCATCATCCATGCCTTGGGACACTTCAAGATTAGGCTATTGTAATGTACTTTTCAAGGGGCTAAACATTAAATCTATTCAGTAACCGAACATGTTGTAGAAGACAACCACTCATTTCCTTAGGGTGTATCCCAAGTGTTACACATCTTACATGACATTCTTGCCTATATGTTGCTGCTCACACCATCTCACAGGACAGCTGAATTCTCTTCTATCTCTTGGGCTCCAGACAGGCAGCAGGGTACTGGCTACAGCTTCAATTCCTAACCCCCAGGTCCCCACCGTGGCTCCCTTCTGATCAGGCACCCACTCTGTTATTCTACCCCGCTGTTGGTTCCTAGCCAAAAAGGAGCAATTGTAGTTCGAATTAGGGAAGGAGGCAGTCTGTCTGTCTGTCTGTCTGTCTGAGCTTTCCACTGTCAGGGGGAAATGAAAAGCCTAAAAGAGAATCCAGGAGCTGTCTGGGAAGTACAGGATCTAATGGGGAAAAGGAGGGGAAGAAGATAATGGGAGAACAGGAACAGAATTTGGATGACTGAATGAGAAAGGGTCAAGGGGAGTAGGAGCAAAACAGGGGAAGGTTTCCTTAACTCTCCCAGTAACCCTTATATTCAGAACCCCAGACTCTTCTCACCAACACTGAACAACACCAACAGCAGAGACAAAAACATCACACTAAACGAAATGCTCACTCATTTACTCCAGTGTTATTCCTCATTAATAGGACTTGAGCCTATTGCTTCAGCTGTTTATTCTGCAAGCATCCTTGCATGCCTGAGTAAGGAATATTATCTTTTGAATGGAGGTTGGATAGTGCACAGCTGGCATGAAGCAAGGGTACATGTCAGTGGCTTCCATGCTTGGGATTAATGGCTCTTAGTATGCCAAATTGGCCTGCTTACAGTATTATGTGCCTTGCATGTGTGTGTGCAGAAGGTGGAGCATTACAGAGATAGAGGAATATTGCCGGAGATCTGACTTTTAATGATGCTCCTTCTCCAGGAAGATTGACCCTATATCCTAGGCTCACTGGTCCTCTTATCCTCTCATTATTTTTTTTATTTTCACTTCAGTCATGTCCTCTTTTCAATGCTTTCAGTGCCCATTTTAATTGCAGCTAAAATTTTATTTTTGAACATTCTTACAAGCTCTGTTTTGCACACTGAAAGTGAGAGAGCACTTTGCCTATATTTGGGAAATAAAAATGTACCTGGAAAGAGACTCTGGATGTGGCATTGGATACTTCATGGGGTGGGGAAAAGCCAGCACATGACAGTTACACAAACATTTCTACCAGCAAAGCCAGAAATGGAGGCAATGCTTGTAGCTTTCGGTTTCTCCAATCCTAAAGGCCACCATGATTATTACAATTCTGAGGCTACAGATGATTCCCTACCTCCATTTTTAATAATTTTGGATGAGGCTTTTATTTTTATTTGTTGGAAGGGGCACTGGGTCAATAGATTTTCCTCATTTTGCCTCTCAGAGCATTTTTCTGTGGACTGTAAAATGCAAAAGTAAATACATTTAGGAAGGAACAACATTTTAATTGTCTTTTGGATGCAATATAGACAGAGCTCTCTTCTGAGAATCTTTGTTGACTGTCCATGTAAAAACTGAGGACCCCATGGTATTTTTTGGAAAAAAGAAGGGGCATCTCCCCTCAATAGAACAGGTTCTAATTTTCAAGGCTATCCATCTACTGCATTTGTAAGGCTAGTATGACACACAAATCTCAAGAGACACTGCACAACCAATATACAACTCTCCATAATGTTCTGAGAGATAGTATATGAAAGATGCTATTTTGAAAAAAAAAACCATCTAGTTTCTAGTTGCAGAGGGCAGGCAAACTCTGAACTGATCACAATATCATTTTGGGGCAAATCTGGTAGAAATGTTCTGCAGTGAGAACTGGAGGATCAGGCCATACTCAAAGTACTTGTAGGTCCCCATTAAGAGGTGTTCTACTTGAAATACTGACAGGATGGAACACTTCAGCATGTAGCTTTTGTAATTTCCTTACCGTGGAAAAACTAATAAAAAAGACCAACAAAAACAATATCTGTTGTGACTTGGTTTGTCTTGCCGACAAGTTGGTAAAATATAATTTTTGAATTGTTTGCAAATAGGTTTAATATCACCTAATTACTATGTGTTATCAGACCCTACTGTAGCTAATTACATGAAGATCAAATAAAGATATCAATCAGTGTGTTCTTCAACCTATTACAACTATCAATATTCATTTCAGTTACAGCCCTATGTCTGCGTAGTTACTGCAAACATTTTGGGTGCACTCAAGAATACTTGTGATTTGAGAGTGCTTTTTAGAAAGAAAAAAATGACCTAGATCTTGTGCTTTCAATCCAACTAGTGGACTCTGCAGCCCACTGACTCCCTGAGCAGCTGATAATTAAAGGCTTGTTTCCTCTTTCCAAATGATTTTCTGGTTGCATAACAATTCTAAGTGAAACATCCTCAAGAAATTTTCAAGCACAAAGACAGTTTTACTTAGTCTCAAACACACTGCTGAGAGTTCAGCATTATTTTAATAAGACCTATATATATATACAAATACACATACACACACACATGCTAATTTTAAGGTACATTTTTCTATAAATATATAAAAACTAACTACTCTCTAAACAACAAGGTTGTGACAAATTGATCAAATCCAGCAAATACAAAAATATTGGCCAATGCTCTGTGCTTAACTCCATTGTGAATTTAAAAAAAAAAGGGGGGGGATGGTTTAATGTTTAATTTCCTGTTGCAACACATACGTAGGATAAAATCTTCCAAGAGCAGTTATAAAACATGTATTTGTTAGCCAAGAAACTAAGAAAATATGGAATAAAGCCCAACCTAACTTCTGTTCTTTCTCCCTTCTCCACTGAATGAAGTAACTAAAAGCTTGTAAGAACATATTTAGAGCTATTCAGGTCTAACCAGTGACGTGATAATTAATGAGGCTGTTAATACATATTATGTTTCCCATTCACCAAAATGATCTTTCAGATAATGACATAATTGGGCAAAACATTCTGTGTTACTGTATGTATCATACCCAATGTCAAATAATTAGGATATTGGCTACTGACAAAAGTTCCTCAGAAAACTGAACAACTAAATTCAAATTAGACGAAAACTCAACGTTAATATGTAATGCAGTACAGAGAAGCCACCTATCAAACAGCCAGTTCCTAAGAGCAAGATGCTGAGAGTCCTGAGTGAATGTCACTGATTTCAACATGCATGTATTATACTAAGGGGGGAATTTTTCAAAGGCACAAAAGGAAGTTAGACACCCCACTCCTACTGACACTAAATATAGAGTTGCCAACTTTCTAATGGCACAAAACAACATCTCTGCCCCCTCCTTCCCTGAAGACTCACCCCTTCTCCAAGGCCCTACCCCCACTCGCTCCATCCCCCCTCCCTCTGACGCTCACTCTCCCCAACCATAACTCACTTTCAGCAGGCTGGGGCCGGGGGTTGGGATGAGGGTTCTGGGTTGCGCCAGAAATAGGGGATTCAGGGTGCAGGAGAGGGCTCAGAGCTGGAGCAAAGAGTTGGGGTGCAGTGGGAGTGAGGGCTCTGGGGTGGGGCTGGGGTGCGGGCTCATAACAGTGCTTACCTTGTCTCCCAGGTAGCGGCTGCCAGGTCTGTGCAGCCCCTAGATGCGTGGGCGGCCAGGGAGGCTCCACGCACTACTCTTACCACTGCAGGCGCTGCCCCCGCAGCTCCTATTGGTCACAGCTGCCAGCCAATGGAAGCTGCAGGAGCAGCACCTGTGGGCGCGAGGGCAGTGTGCGGAGCCTCCCTGGCCGCCCATGCGTCTTGGGGCCGCAAAGACCTGGCGGCCACTTCTGGGAGCCATGCAGAGCTAGTGCAGGTAGGGAGTCTGCCTTAGCTCTGGCCCCTGCTGCGTCGCTGATCGAACTTTTAATGGCCCGGTCGGCGGTGCTGACTGGAGCTGCCAGGGTTCCTTTTTGGCTGGGTGTTCCGGTCAAAATCCGGACGCATGGCAACCCTAACTAAGTAGGAGTTAGCTACTTAATTACCCTTTCATGCTTTGAAAAATTGTCCCCCAAACACCTTTTAGGATCATCTGACAAACCCCTACATCACAGTATTTGACATCTGACTCATGACAACACAGAACCCATCCCCATCCACTGTGATGGCATATTACTAGGTTATCATACAGCATCAAATCATTACAATACAACCCACAGGCCTCAAAGCAAGCGCTGAATTACCATGTTTCACACAGTAATGTTCAAGCTTTAACATCTCAGCCTTTTTCTTATTTCAAAATATCCAAATCAGGAGGGAACATGGGCTGTTTCTTTGGCTAAATGGCAGGGTTAGACAATCTGCCCCACCTTGTATTTAGCTCACATGCTGGTTATCTTTCCCAGGCCTGAGGAAGAGCTCTGTGAAGCTCGGAAGCTTCTCTCTTCCACCAACAGAAGATGGTCCAATAAAAGATATCACCTCACCCACCTTGTCTCTATCAGAGTATAATTATTTTGTTACCAATACCACTGTTTTAAGAGACTAATCCTGGTCCCAATGAAGTCAACAAGAAAACCAACAACTGCACTAGGATCAGGATCAGATCCTTAATGTGAGATGCTGTCACTGTGCGGTGGGAATTCATGGATCTAAACAGAGTTTGTATTCAAAATGGTGACAGTGGCAACTTCAAACATGCTCAGCAGCCATTCAAGTTATATAAAAATATTTAAATTGAAGATTAATTTATAATTGGAGAAACTGTTTATGTCTTTTAGTTTGTCAGCATATTCTTCAGTCAGCAAGAACCACACACCCAGTAATTTGTTAACCTTTTTAGTATATCCCTCTAGTTTCATACGTCTTTTAAAAAAAAGAAAGAAGCAGAGTTTCCCCATCTCACCAATAAGCTGAAAAGTACTGCAGAGACGCCGAGTCTCTTGCAGACATTTCTCAGAGTCTGATACAGTTGTGCTGAGTTTGTTTATTAAACTTGCATGTACAGTTATAGTAAGCATCTCTGCTTCCTCACTATCAAATTCAACATGGCAGGAGGCCATGTAATGACAGTGTATTGATAAAAGACAGTTACCTTTTCCGTAACTGGTGTTCTTCAAAATGCATTGCTCATGTATATTCCACAATAGGTGTGTGTGCTCGCCACGTGCACTGGTCTCAGAAGTTTTTCTCTTAGCAGTACCTGTAGGGGAGCGCCCTAGCAACTCCTGGAGTGGCACCTCCATGGTGCAGTATAAGGGGCGCTGCACGCTCCCCGCACCCTCAATTCCTTGTGCAGCTCAGGGAGATGGTGTTGAGGACCCACTGGTCTGAGCTCAGCCGTGTCCACTTTTGGAGCTTCATTGAGAGTGGATCCCTGATGAGAACTGGGAGGGTGACCTCAGGCACCCCGTCAAAATCGCCTTTTCCCCGCCTACTTGCCCTTGGAGGACTCAGGCCGAGGGGCAGGCTGAGACTGCCTCTGTAGGCGCCTCTTACAGTCCTGCAACTTTTTATAAGCAGTCTTGTATTTTGAATGGGTGGCCTGAGTGGGAGTCTGCTGTGGCTTGAACTTAGGTTTAGCCAGAGTCAGAATATAAATATCCAGAGTCTGGAGCATCTTGCAGGAGTCTTTCAGCCATTTGTTATGCAAACAGAGCTTTGCCATCAAATGGGAGGTCCTACAAGGAGGCCTGTGCCTTTCTGGACAGCCCAAAGAGCAGGAGCCATGACGCCCTGCTCATGGACACCGTGGAGGCCATGGACTGTGCAGCCGTGTCCACTGCATCTGAAGATGCCTGCAGGGTTGCCCTGGCAGCCCCTGTGCCCTCCTCCACCAGTGCTTTTAACTCCTTCCTGTCACGCTCCTGGAGGGAATCCTCGAACTTGGGCAGGGAGTCCCACAGATTGAACTCATACCGACCCAGGAGAGCCTGGTGGTTCGCCACCTGTAACTGGAAGCTCGAGGATGAATAAATTTTTCTTCCAAATGAGTCTAGCCTCCCTGAATCTTTATTTTTTGGGGTAGGGGCTGGTTGGCCCTGCTGTCCCCTGTGCTGACCAACTCGACAACCAGGGAGTTAGGAGCAGGGTGGGTGTATAAGTATTCATGCCCATTGGCAGGTATAAAATACTTGCGTTCTGCTCTCTTAGAGATGGGGGCCAATGAGGCCGGGGTTTGCCACAGGGCATTTGAAATTTTCGCCACTCCTTCGTGGAGAGGCAAGGCCACCCTGCCCGGTGCCAAGGAGGACAGTACATTAAACAGGGAGTCCAAGGGCTCCTCCATCTCCTCTGCCTGGAAGTGGAGGCTTGATGCCACCCTTTTTAAGAGTTCTTGGTGGCCCCTAAAGTCGTCCTGTGGGATGGAGGGAGGAGCGGCCATAATTGCCTCATCCAGGGAGGGCGAGGAGGCTGGAGCAGTACTTTGTGTGTCCACTGGCACCGGAGGGTCTACCACCTGGTCGGTCTCCGGGCATGATGCCGAGGATGTATGTCCCACCAACTCCTTCCTCAGAGGTCTGGAGAGGGAGGCCGATGGTCCTTCTGAGGATCCGGCCACCGAGCGAGCCCCCACTGGGGGCTGCGTCAGGGGACACGGTGTCCACTGGTACCATTGGGCCAGCCATGGGTCCCGGTGCCACTGCACCTGCTGTGCCACCAGCGGAGCCGGTTGTTTGGCCTGGCTCATTGATGGATGACTAAGAAGGCCGAGCTGACATACGACCTGCTGCTGTCCCTGGACTGGGAGGAACAAGCGGCACCAGGAGCAATGCTGACCATGGGACCACGATCCCAACATGGAAGACCAGTACCACCAGTAACAGCTGCTCCACAATAGGCTCCGGAGGGTTAACCTGCGATGGCGAGATGACACCGATTGACACCTGGGCTATGTAGGCAGTGTCATGGTGGGGTCCTGGAGCGGGACGATGAACAGGAATGACGTCAACATTCATGCCACGACCGGCTGCGATAGCCCCTCCAACACAAGGACCTTTGGCGTCGTCTGCCTCGGTCCCATCGGTGTTCGCTCCTCGAGGCGGAGCAGTGCCGAGAGTCTCGGTCAGATGGAACCCAACCAGATAGCCTTCAGGGCTGGGCATTCAGGGCGATCCACGTGGACTTTGCCCTGAACGGTTGCTAGGTGGTGAACGGTGTCAGGAACATTCCTTCAACCAAGACCGGTGCCAAACCAGGGGCAACTGCAGAGATCCCAGTGGAGGTTTGCCTCTGGAGCGTGGGGCTGACATTGGCGGTGCTCCTGGTACCAGCATGGACATAACATCCCAGGCCGCCTGCAGGGCCTCCGGTGTAGAGGGCATCTGGACATCCAGGAAGGCCAGCTCCGAATTGGCCGGGCTACGACTCAAGTTGAGCGGAGGAGGCCTAGAGGCCGGTGGGGATTGAGGACTGCCCAACATCGGTCTAGCCTCCGTCCCAGCTTTACTCCAGTGCTGCGGCTAAGAAAACCTCTTCCTAGCCTTCTTGGCGTGCCCTGTGGATGGGGAGTGGTGCTGACTAGTCAATGGCAAAGAAGGGTCGCCATGCACCGACACCACGCTGCCCGGTGCTGACCTGAAGCGGCGCTCCAGAGCCGGGGTCAGCACCGATTCCATCAGAATAGCCAGGAGCCTAATGTCCCTTTCTCTCTTGGTCCAAGGCTTAAATGGCTTGCAAATCTTGCAGTAATCTCTGAGATGGGTTTTCCCCAAACAGCATGAACAGTCTGTATGCGGATCACTCACTGGCATAGGTCACCTACAAGTGTCGCACGACTTAAAACCCAGGGCATGCCCCGGCCTGAGCATTCTAGCTAAACTACACTAATTAAACAACTAACTAACTACAGGTACCATACACTGAATGAATAAGCAGTTTGAGGGACGAGTTCCAGCAAAGCTGGAGCAGAGCAGTTCCGAAGCATCTTCACTGGCGGCAAGAAGGAACTGAGGGTGGGGGGAGCAGGCATCGCCCCTCATACCGCGTCATGAAGGCGCTACTCCAGGGGTTGCTATGGGTGTTCCCCTATGGGTACTGCTAGAGGAAAAACTTCTGGCACTGGTGCACGTGGTGAGCATGCACATCTATTGTGGAATACACATGAGCAATCACTCGAAGAAGTCTCATACTAGTACATAACATTCAAGTCTTCATTTTCTTCACTTTAATGTTAAGTGGGCTTTGTGTCTTGATTTCATGCTGCGTCATGTGGATGGATAATTAACTAACTACATTGAGAGAGAGAGGAAGGGACTAGAGTGGAGAGGGCTGCAATACAAATTGAGCACTGACTTGCCTTTTTAGAACTGCACAGCCTTCAAACCACAAGATTTCAAGAAAATGGCCAGGTTTTGAGCTAAATGCCAGGACATGCAAGATACCGTATATTCCATATTGCACTATATGAGATTTCTGCATACTGCACGTCCAGCAAGATTTCTTGCTTCTCAGCAGCACAGAGCAGTATGCAAGTATTTACTGCCACTGAACATCAAGGTATTAAAGATTCAAGTACAGTAGCAGTATTTTTCAGTTCACTGAGTGACCTGAGCCTTTAATCCAGATGAATTTAACATTAGAGTGCATTAGCTCATCTCATAAAAGATTTGCTTTAATTTTAGTTCCCTCTCCATTTATCTTATGGTTGCATAATCTTCAGTAGAGGTCATATAGTTTTCCCCAAAGTGGAACTACCTTTTTCTTAAAATGGGTGGTGAGGGGAGGGGGGCAGGAATGGGACTTTAGGCAATTATTCCCCAGTTTCAAATACGTACAGGAATATACTCTCTTCGCCTCCCTACTCCTTTCCATGTCTCAAATGACGAAAAGAAAAAAATAGAAATGTGAAATGGAAAATTACTATAGACTCACACAAGATATACAAAAACACCCATCTGCTGCCAAGATAGACAATATAATTAAAATCTTACCATCATCAAGCTCAAGACACAGATTATATACAGCCAGAGGCCGCTTATTACGCTGCCCTTGTCTTCTCGATTGCCTTGGTGGGACATTTGGAGGAGATACTGACACAGAGATTGGCTCAGGGAAAGTTGAATCAGGCAGGGTTTTGAAGATCTGCAATCAAGAACACAAGAGGTATTAATTATTTACCATGAACAGCAACCGGTGCAATGCAACTATAAACCATTATCATACAACATTTGTTCTGGATTTCATTCAAAGCGGACAAGAGCCAAAAATCCATTCCTTCAAGTTTGGGGAATGTGTTGTGGGTCCTTAAGGAGTGCTTTTTAAATAAATACATACGTGCAAAATAAAAATAAGCAAAAGCACTGTCTACACATTAACCAGGCAGCAGATCAGTTAATCCAAAGACTAAATATGTGCAGCCATGCTTGCCAGCTAGGGGAAAACAATGAATTAACTCTATGAACCACTATCCAGAAAAGTAAATTTCACTTAGGGCCTGTAATTTTGCCAGAATAGCCATATTAATTTTCAAAATTTACGACAAAGTCATACTCTCATATTAACCCCTAAAAAATAGCATGGTCTTGGAGGGAGAGTGTGTGGCGAAGTTGCTGTGAGGGAGGCAGGAGTAGCATACTGTACTGGAACTTTTTCAATTAGCCATTAAATAATGAGTCCGCATACTTTTACTAACAATGATAATACCCACAAAGACACACACAAGAGATTACATTTCCTTTAGTCATTTTATCTTTTGATTCATGACCTCCAGAACATTAAAATCCAACATAAAGCATCATGTCATTTCTCTCTGGGTAAAGCAGCAATACACGTATGTTCAAGTTTCCTGCATTTTTTACTAGTCCATGATGCTGATTTATTTATAAAAGCTGCTCAATATGCCTATATAGCATTTAATAGCAGGCCTTCACATTTGATCATGGCAAATTCATGTAAGCAAGTTAGCATACTACAGATTTCTCTGAAGACAACAGCCACGAGACAGTAAACATGCACATAGCTTTACAAAAATGAAGTATTGTGTTTCCTTTACACCATATAGCAGCACAGCATAATGGTATAACAAGAAACAACATAATTAAATAGTGTATGGTGTTTCTGTGTTATACAGAGACAAACATTTTGTATATTACAGCAAGAGGTTATAAAGAAGGAGTTCGCAATAAGCATTCAGAGAAAAAACCTTTTATGAAGCAGAAATTTAAGAAGTTGAAAGTAAAGAGACTCCCAGGTAGCACATTTCAGGATAATTACAACATGCCTTACGTGTGTGTAAGGCACAAAGCTAAAAGCCAAGCGACTAAACACATGAGAAGTGCAGTAGTCACTCAGATAAACCACTCAGAGCACGATGTTGTTTGAATTAAAAGAAACTCTTACATGGAATCTTTTGCTGGCCTGATTATCCTGAGTATCGCATGTATATGAATTAGATTGTACAGCACAGATATTCAAGGCAAGAGCCCACATTCACACTGACCTCTCTGGCATCAATTTAGGTTTATCTACTTCCAAAGAGAGGTGGCTGCAATGATGCAAAATGGTCAGAACCACCCTTCTGACTTGGAAGGAAGCACAGGGCATCCAAAGGAAAGCAATGTTGGAAACACTGTCTGACTTCTCTGAAATGCAAAGTGGCATAATTTAAACCTCCCCATACCAGCTTTACAGAATCTGTCTCCTTCTTTTACATACCTATACATACTGTAAGAGAATAAAAACACCGTGTACAATTGCAATTACAGCTCTATAAATGCACAAAATAATTTACATGTAGAAAAGAAAACTATCTGTGTATTCCCTGTATAGATCATTCCTTGTGTAGATGCAATATCTCGTGGGCCACTCACAAAGCTCTAATTGTGCTCAGAGTTCTAAAGCCGTTTCTTAAAATATGATGCAATGCATAGTATAATAAAATATAATGTGTGCACACAAGGCATTTGGCTAACAGTACCATACTGCCCTCTTATGTGTAAATACAACAAAGCTGAATTAAACAAGTTTATGGATAAATATTTGTTTCTCAAAAATTAAAGAGAATGCTTCGAACTTCTAACGCCATTATCTCCATGGGCTGATTGTTGCATTTGTGCTCTCTGATAAATAGTAAGCCATCTAGACATTTTTTAAAGGATTCAGTGTCTTACATACTACATTACATTCCACAAGCGTGGGTTTGTTTAGCCCTATCTACATATCTCAGTTCAAACTTGATGCCCTGGGTGTGAAGAGCAGCCTTTCTCCAAGAGTGCTGCAAGAGATCAACCTGCTTGTATGTGTTAGGTTGACTTTGCAAGAGCTGTACTAAATTGTCATGGTTCTCTATTTTGATCCTCCACGAATATTTCAGTATGTCTCTGTAAAATTACTGGACTAAGAGACCAAATAACTTTAAAAAAACAAAACAGAAACTATAAGCAAACTATTAAAAAAACCCTCATTCAATGAAACACTGAGCTAAACACATGCACTATGTTAATGAAATGGATACAGGAAGTGAACCCACCCATAACTGCAGCTTAATTAGCAGCATAATGGAAAAAATAGTTTAAGAACTGGGGGAGCAGAGCAACACATGAAGTGGTCACACAGTGATTCTCTGCTGCAAACTGTCATTTTGTGATCCATTTACAAAACAACTGCCCCTGACATGTGCATGCACACACAAAACAAACAAGACAAACACCAACTCAAGTCTTCTCCTTTACTTCTAGGATCCCTGAAAAGCTCGGTTTCATCCTCTGGCTGGAATCGGCCATGCTAAATGCTAACTCCTTCAGGAAGGTGTCATCATCTGCCTTACGACATAGGAAAGTGCTGTAAGGCTAAATAACTTGTTTTAAAAGTACTTAGCTAGTGAAGTGGCAAAATTATTCACTGCTACTTCATAATGGCATCATGCAATTTAAGTAACCATCTCAAGGCCAGCTCAAGCAAATCTGGTCTCACTTATGAAGGCGTACAGTTGGGCATCAAGCCACAACCCCGTCAACTTCCTTCATCCGCCTCCCCAAGTTGCTCAGGCCAGGTCATAAGGGAGATTTTATTTCTGGGGTATGGAAGGTCAATAGGGAACTCTTCCAGAAAAGGTGTATTTTTAATCTAGGGAACAGAAATTAATTCTAGAGAGCTCTTGGACAGCACAATGCAGCTTGTACCCCCTACACTCAGTAATTACAGCATGAGTACAAGTAACACAATTTCAATGTTTCCCTGGTCTTATGCAATATAGTGTTTTCTGCCAAATTTCAAATCACCTCCATCCTCAGTGCTGAGGGAAGGGTTTAGAAATTTCCAAGAGTTCTCCAATCTGCAAAAAAACAGTTAGTTGGATATAGAGTGGAGAAATCCAAACTCTTGACCATCAGCAACATAGCAATTCACACTTAACCATGGGCCCAATCCTCCAAACACTGCTGTGCTCTGTGCTTCCTGGTATGAGTAGTCCTGCAGGACTCCATTTGACAAATTCACAGCATTAAGTTTTGCAGAATCAGACTCTATATATGCTAAAATGTTACTGTATGTATGTTAGGGACTATTTAGTATAAGAGCTGCACAAAACTAAGTTCTGTCCTAATGTACTGTACTGGAACATGTGTTTTGGGGTCCGTCTTTCCTCTTTTCATGTAGGCCAAAAACTCAAGCTTTTTTTTAAGTCATTTCCTCTTTTTATTAGACAAATGTGATATATAATGTAACCTTCATAACCAGATCTGTCTTTCCTATGACCGCAATCTGTCTCTGCAGGCCAAAGTTGCAGCTCACACCATACTTTCTCAGAGTCAGTGTTTGAGAAACAATCAGAATGGCCAAACTCTACCACTGAAGGTGCACATGTGGCTGTCATTGACTTCCCTTTTCTCACTTTCCCCAGGGTCCTGTAACTGACTTCACCTTTCCTTGTATGCAGTGCTGGTGTAGCCATGTTGGTCCCAGGTTACTAGAGAGACAAGGTTGGTCAGGTAATATTTTTTATTGGACCAATTTTTGTTGGTGATAGCTCTGTCTCTCACACCAACAGAAGTTGGTCCAAGATATTACTTCACCTTTCCAAAAGAGAAATTCCTTTCATAGTGTCTTAACTGATACTTGGCTGCTAATATTAAGATCTATTGGGAATTAGAATAAAGTTTGGTATAGCTAAACTGTGAGGTAAGGGGGTGTGTTAAATTAAATTCACCTTTGTTTTTCATCAGTCATTTAGATATCACTGGAAGTCTGCTAAATGCTTTATAGGCAACACCAGGTCCCTGCCCTGAAAAGCTTACAATCTAAAGAAGGTAATGTATAGACAGAAGATGGGATGCATCAAGACATATGAGTGATAAGTGAAGTTTAGCATGTATGATCAGTTGTACAGTGTGGTATTTTACAAACCCTTCTTTGAGGCTTTGACTCAAAGGACAGTGAGGAGGCATAACTGACCAGGTCTCCACGGTTATTCTAGGTTCATCGAGTCACATAGTACAGCTACTGTAATTATATCTAACAGAATGGAATCCCATCCCAAGCAAGCCACCAACATCAAAGCAGAGCTAGGATAACATGATTCATAAAAATCATTATCCCTCTGTTACTCCACAGGAGTCTCCCTTCAAATAAAAGGTAATTGCTCACATGGATTCCAGAAGTAATGACAGCCCAGAGATTAGTTTGTATGAACACAATTACTGGGGTGAACTCTGGCCACTAAATTATCTAGTTTTAGTAGGGATAAAAACCTATTACTCAAACTTCAAGAGCATAGGGAGATTACAGTCACATGACATGATGTATACATGTGAGGCTGTGGTCAAACAGTGCTGGATTTACAGTAGAATACCAACACTCTGAAATTTAGCTCCCACTATTGTTAGCATCACTCATCTCCTAGTGTCATTTTATCAGCATTAAACCAGTCTGTGCCAGACACTGAAGCTACCAATATATATGATTTAAACAGGTATGTACCTAATCTCTCTGTCCACCAAGACTCTGAGCACCAACACAATTATATCAGGCAATAATCAAAAACTACTCTCAGTTCCTCCTTAATATACGGATAAAGTATGAGAGAAAGTTTTACTTTTAAGAGGTTGTTTTAATTTGTTTTTAATGTAGGGATTATTTACATACTCATCCTGTTGCTGGGTCAGTCTTCAGGACTACTGTAGAAAAGCTATAAGAAAGAGATATGCCTCTTTGGTGGGCTTTTTAAACACTGAGATGCTTGACTGATTTCTTTCTGTTCTGTAGTACAGAAAACGTACATTACTGAACTAAACAAACCACTAACGATCTTGGATACAAACCACAACTAACAAATCAGTCTTGATAACTACAGTGCTAAGACTGTTCCTGTACTGCAGTTATTCAGATTTCTAACCATAGATCCCATAAGGTTTCCAGATACATTTCTTGGAGTAAGACGCCAAATTCAACATGTTCCTTCAACTGTATTCCATTAGCACAGTGGTCTCCAACCTTCTTATGCCCAAGATCGCTTTTTGAATTTAATTGCAACCTAGGATCTGCCCTGCCCCTTCCCTGAACCCTGCCCTCAGCTCACTCCATTCCCCCCCTCCCCGTTGCTCACTCTCCTTCACCCTCACTCACTGGGCAGGGGTTTGGGAAGGGCTGCGGGCTCTGGGCTGGGGCTGAGGGGTTTGCAGCTTGGGAGGGAGCTACAGGCTGAGCCTGGGGCAGGAGGTTGGGGGACAGGAGTGGGTGAGAGGTGTAAACTCTGGGAGGGAGTTGGGGTGCAGGAGGGGGCTTTGGGCTGTGGCAGAGTGTTGGGGTGAAGGAAGGGGTGCGGGCTCTGGGAGGGAGTTTGGGTGCAGGAGGGGGCTTCAGGCTGTGGCAGTATTAGGTTGCAGGAGGGGGTACGGGGTGCTGGCGCTGGGAGGGGGGTCAGAGATGGGGTGCAGGCTCTGGGCTGGAGGTGCTTACCTCAGGCAGCTCTCAGTTGAACGCGCAGCAGGGCTAGGGCAGGCTCCCTGATTGCCTGGGCCCCTCACCACCCCCAGAAGGGGCTAATGTGCCCCTCCAACCCCTGATAGAGGCACATGGCTCCACACGCTGCCCCTCTCTGCAGGCACCACCCCTGTAGCTCCTATTGGCCACAGTTCCCCATTTCCAGCCAATGGGAGTTGCAGGAGCGGTGCTTGCAGGCAGGAGCAGCATGCAGAGACCCCTGCATGCCCCTCCCCTGCCCCGAGCGCATGCTGGTCACTTCCGGAAGCGGCATGGCACCGTGGCAGGTAGAAAGCCTGCCTTAGCGGCAGCCCCGCCACACCACCAATGATCATGATCGACTGGGAGATTCTCCAGAATCGACCAATCATGATCGACCGGTTGGTGACCACTGCACAAGCAGAGATGCCACATGGCAACAGAAAAAACATTTTGTTGCACTCCCCAAACTGAACAACAGATGGTGTTAGAGATGATACCAGATTAATGCTAACTCCTCTCTAATTAATTCTGTTTCCAGATTCCCAACTCTTACTAGAGCGCTTGCTCCTGGGGCCCACAAAACCTACAGCCAAGGAAGCCCCTAATTCAGCTGGGGTAATTCATAATTTTTTCAGCCATGAATTACACGTGGAATTGTGGGTTCTGCTGCTATATGAGGACACCAATCTAGTAAATCTAGTCTCTCTCATCTCAGAAAAAGATAATTAAATGAACTTCAGTATGTTTACTAGGAGCCATTCTAGCCATCACACCATCTTTCTTATTTGGACCACTGTGGCAGTGACGATTTCATCCAAAATCAGTGGAACAGAAACAGTAAGTAGAAAAGCTGGGTAAGATGAAAATAAGAGAGAATATGGGGAAATTTGGCCGTAAGATTGTAGAGGAGGAGAATCTTAAAAGAAAATCTCCAAGATCTGAAAGTTGTCCCTGGATTTTGTCATGTATACAAGCAAGAATCACAAATCTGTAATTTGACATCTAATCCCTTTTACAGGATGCTGGAACAGTAGGGTCACTTGGGGTCCTGGACTGGTGGCTCTCTGCCACCAGGATAATGATCTCTGTTATATTATAATATTTGGAGCTCCTCAAGACATTCAGTGCAATAACACAAGTTTGTATCTAGTAATTTCCCTTCAGTACACAGGTGCCCTACAATTGGTAAATAAAAAGAAAAAAGACACACATTCATTTCAAGTGATCTTTATTGAACAACAGTTCTCCATCTAGGCCAAGTGTACTACTCTGCCCATGTGCCCTACATGCCAACTGCTCCTCCCTGCCTTTCCAATGTATAGAGGCCTAAGAATATGTTACACGGTAAATAGTACTCAAGGGTAACCTAATCATCCCCACAAATTCTTCTTTGCTGGCTCGGCTTTTGCTGGACATGGTGATAAGATAACTGGGTTTATACTGAGCAACCTGTACAAAAGCAAAAAATACTTATTAGAAACATACCAGTGCTCAGGATAAAAGGCAAATTATGTTACTGGTTCAGAATATGAACTTACTCTGCTGGAATCTACACCCAGTTTATCCCTTGAGGCAATGAAGACGGTGGATCATTTTTCTGCAATGTAAAGCAACAAAGCATGCATGGTAAGTCAATGTTTTAGCGTAGACGGAGAAGCAAAAAGCACATTAGGGTGTGCAAGGTGAAATATATGGAGATAATGCTATGTACCTTTGATAAATTCTTCCACGGAAAGGACAACTCAAGCTTCAAAGTAACATTCTGGACACAATCATGGTTCATAATTCTAACAACAATGATAAAAAAATTCAGTATCATATCAACTGCTAAACATTATTTATTAGCAAAAAACATTGCTTTGGAAATTATAGTACTGTATAACTAATGTAAAAGATTAACATTTAGCAGGACAGGCCAAAAATGTTATTTTAAAATCACATTTCTTCACCAAAGTTATTGTTCTAGGAGATTGCTAAAACTAAACATTTAAAATTTTTTTCCATAATATATACTTTTTATTTTTTGCATTTCATTACATTTGGAGGACAATAGATCAGTTTCACTTTTGTATTTACCCCAGCGTTTAGATGTTTCACTTTCTGGATCTTATTTCCAGAATTTGATATGTGTTATGAACACTATAAGGAAATATTTGTACCCAAACAAAACTTTTTTTTATTTTAATATGGTTAATTTGATTAAAAGAGTTCTATTGATATTAAATCTGCACAACTTTTAAAAAAGGTTTTTCACCGAAACCTGAATTATGTGACTGTCCAATAAAATTTAACAATAATTTAATTGCAATTGTAAAGTTGCTTACCTCCCCAGGGTCACCCCTTTGTGGTCCAGATACAAGTAGGCCAGCTTCTCTAACATACAGTCCAGAAGCCATTAGTCATGTGATTTTCCATGCATTGGCTTCCATGGGATTGCACAAAATGTGCACCTCTGAACTTTGATGCTTGAATCTCATTGCAACACAACGTATGTGATTATACGGTATCAATAATTCTTAAGTCTGAAAAAAATTTCTGATCAATGCAACCAAGTGGACTGCTTGAAGAGTCAATAGGTAAAAAGTCATAACCAGAGTGGAACAGGAACCATCATTGGCCGATGTAGCCTACAGGTATAAGTATTTACTAGGTAATGCATAGGTATAAGCAAAGGCAGTAATGCAATGAGCCTCAAGGCTTGTAAAACAATAGCCTAGCTAAACTAATCAAGGCATAAGGCCCAAAAAAGTCCTAGCATAAGTAGCTAACCAAGAGTAACCGTAAATCATAAGATATCGTAATATAGAATGCTGAATGACAAAGCTGCTCGTAGGTAACTACAAGATGCTAGTTTATACCCACTTGGAATATTTTAAGTTAGTGACATCAGCTGATGTCTGACCACCAGTGTGCCACGGTAACTAACTAATGCAGTGGTTCTTAACCTGGGTGCACGCATCCCCTGGGGGTGTGAGACATGCCAGATGTTTTTAGAAGGTAAAGCATCGAAAACACAAATTAAGCACAGGCACATAAGTACAACTACTTTGTTTCATCAAACCTATGTATTTATTAACATTATACATTTTTTAATGATTACTGTGTTAAATTTTAACTGCAAAATTAAAATAAATATATAACTCTCTCTCTTTCATTCTATAGTTATGATATATCTAGGTTTAAAGAACTGACCTAATGATTTTTGATAAGGGGTGCGAGAACATATTTTTGAGAACCAAAGAGGTACAGGCTGCAGCAAAGGTTAAGAACCACTGAACTGATGTATATACTAATAAGATTGAGGTACAAAGATTAATAACCTATGGGAGAAGGGCATCCCAACATGAGTTAGGGAGAGGAACTATAAATAAAGTAAAGGGAGTGAAACTTCTACTGAATATGCATTAGAGTTAGTGGTGTTAAAATAACACATTATACAACCTATATCCCAGCCTGTGTGCCTGTGGAGATGCCAGGAGGAAAACCAGTGGTGGTGTTGATGAGGAAGGACATGAGGAGAAGGAAGATCATGACTAACATTTTAGGTTGTTCTGCAAGGAATGGTGAGAGTACATGGATGTTCAAGTGTATTGTATGATCTTTTTACCTTGTTGGGTTAGAGTAATTGTGACTTTGCTAACTGTATTCATAAAACAATTATAAATGTAGTGAGATTTCCTACATGTAAGTGTTGCAACAATGCATATTGGGGTTCACAATTGAACAGTAATTTTAATAATATTGGGCCAGATCTTAGAACAAGAACCTACCAAGCCTCAGAATGCTGAGAATTCTTAAGCAAGCAATATAATAATCAATATATAATTAATAGATCAGGCAACACTGAGCACTGTATTTCAGGGACTGCCCATAGAGCTCTAAAAGAAAGTCCCACACATCTTTGTCTTCAGTACAAAGATGCAGTTTACAGAGAACCTGTCCTAGCAGCCTGGCCGCTCATATTCAGATGGAGTGCTGCTTGCTGGGACTTGTGGAGTCCATGGGTCTCAACTCCACACTAAAAACAGAACATCTGCTGTCAGCTCCTCTTAATACAATGTCCTTGAGCTCCTGACAAGTTGCCAAAAGCGCTATCAGTTGGGCAAAATTTCAGTGCCACATGATGGTGTTTGTATACTCTGACGCCATTCAATTGGCCTGCCTTTCTCCTTAAACTATGTGGCTCATATTTGTACTATAATGCAGAAACTATACATAAACTCTAAAACAAGAGATTGCTGTCTAACAGGCCAGCTGTGAAAAGGGGTAGGGGAGGAGGAAACAAGGTTAAAGCTTATGTCCTTTGATCACTTTCAAGTTATGAGTTTGCTGACTCACCCTTTTCTGAAAGTAGCATTCCTAGTGCAAAAACTGCAGCTTCTTCTGTATCCTGATCTTGTTCCACATTCTAACAATTCATGACATGAATGCTTCTGATAGCAATGAACAGACTGTGATAAGCCACTAATTTTTTCTGCTATTCTTTGATGGGTGGAGGAGAGTGAGTTAGCAATTGACAAGCCAGGACTGAAATAGCCACACATCTGTCCATGGTGTGGGCAGAAATTCACCTTCTCATTACTATACTTTACCACTAGTAGTACTTGCATCAGTGAGAGTTTAAAGAAAAAAAGAAAGAAAAGAAAAATAAAAGGAAGGGGGTCTCTCTTTAAATCATAGCCATGTAAAGCAGGCTCTACACATCTTGTTTAGTTATGAGAGATTCAAAGGAACAATTAATGCCTTTAAGCAAGAGGGTGATTTACTCAACATAATCCTATATCACAGCTTTCCCAAATACAACATACATATTTAGTTACTAAAAGAGCAAATAAATAATTCCGGAAGAGAATGTGAATGTCTCTTTCTTGGCAAAGGGAATAAGAGGCAGCACCAAAGATAAAAGGGAATGTTATAAAACTCAGCTAGGGTGTAGCCAAAGAATAGCTTCACCAAACCTAACTAGACAATTCCCTCATTTTATCTTTAGTAATGAGAGAGAGTATGCTTAGATCTCCAAAATGAAACACAGGCATCTGTGAAAAATTATACATGAAGAATACAGGCAACATTCAATCTATCCATCAAAGTTTTAGTTGTATGAAACATGGGAATGAAATAGTTTAAAGCATGATCTTTGAGAGTGGAGTTATATGTAACAGGTCTTGAATAGCATAGTAAGAATCCTGCTATTATTTTTCCTTCCATGCAACAAAAAGGATTTGTATCTTTAATTCAATTTATAGTTTGCAACTACAGAACTCCTTCACAAACAAATGTATCTTGTGCTCCCCAGTCTATTTGTAATACTCATCTCTTGTCATTTGTTTTATACTTAGCTCGCAAGTGCTCTGGGGCAGGGATCATGTTTTAATTACGTTGTGCATAACACCTACCACAATAAGGCTCTGATCCTTGACTGATGACAGATGGCATGACCACAATACAAATAAACAACTGTTGCAACCAAAGGAATACATATTGACTTTGCTAGGTGGGAAATGCTGCTAAAATGGATCATACACATGATTCTAAAGACATCTTCAATAAAGCAAAAGTGGGTTCGAATTCATGAAGAACATAGGCAGAAACACTGGGCTAAATTAGGTACTCACACCCACTTGGCTGAGGGCTGGTCTTCCCTATGGGGAAATCGACGCTGCTGCAATCGATACAGCAGGGGTTGATTTAGTGGGTCTAGTGAAGACACGCTAAAATACGACCACAGTGCACTCTCCGGTTAACCCCAGTGCTCTAGCTCCCCAAGAAGAGTAAGGCAAGTCAACTGGAGAGTGTCTCCTGTCGACACAGTGCAGGGAATACGCTTGGGTAAGTCGACCTAAGCTTAATCGATTCCAGCTATGTTATTCATGTAACTGGAGTAGCATAATATAGGTCGACTTACCCAAGTAGTGAAGATAAGCCCTAAGACTGGACAGATTGTAATTTAGATCAGTTTAGACAACAGAGAACAACAAGATAAAATCTTGTAAATTCTGCACTTTGTTTATGAAAGGAAGCTGCAGCAGAGGATAATTCCAGGGAATGCTCAATCTATGGAAGGTTTTAACTTTTTTCACATCTTCAAAAATGCTGTGATTACATTTTCTCAGAGCATTTTCTGGCAAAGTTTCCTGACTTGGTATTTCCTTTTATTACCAAATACATTTAGCAGCATTCCTTCTGGAGCCCTCCGAAGTTATCTCCTTAGGCTAAACACACTGAAGTCAGTACCTTAAGAGACTCTGCCATCTAGCCCCAAAGAGAGTATTAGTCATCTGAATTCCACTTACTATTCTCATTTCTGTTTGCCTGCTTAGGAATTTTGTCAATGCTGCATTTTGTTCAAAAAGAACAGAAGTCTACTCCATTTGGAAGTTTTATATGGAGTTGAAAGAAGTATTCCACAGTAATCTATTGTATGTGAAAACACAGAAAGAAGAATTGTCCACTTGCATGCAGTGCATGTGTACACGGATGTATTTGTAGTCCATGTTTTGATAGGTTGCTTTCAGACTTTGAGAACATTTTTTTTTAAACACTGATCTGACGATTTACACAATTTTTATTTTCTTGGAGCCATGTACAACAATACCTTGAACCATGCTCTGTTCTTTTTGATCTCAGCAGCTGTTGCACAATTGGAACAAGATCACATACACAGCCTCCTCTCTATTATAAGCTACTTCTTAAGACACACAAAACAAGATTTTTTAAAAAAAAAGAATGCACTGATTTGTTTTCAATGAATTGCTACATCACGAGGCTGCCTTCGGAGGCTGCTTTCCACCAGGATCCCTCTGTACAACAACTATCTAGTGGGACCCATTTCCATAGGATGACGAAAGGACTTTAAAAACCCAGCCACTCCCTGCCCAGTCTAGAAGACTCCTTGCTAAGTTGCCCTCCACCAGGGCACAGCATAGATTTTTTTTTTTGGTTGCTTTTCAGAGTCCCGATCTAGCAAAGCTTTTAAGCACATGTATAGTCCCACTGATGTCACTGATTACTCATGTGCCTAACACTAAGCATAAACTTAAGTGCTTTCATGGATTAAAATCAAAGTATTGCTGTAAAACCTTCCCTAAACAGAAGCAGGGCACATGAGCATATGCCAGAACAAGAAGCATTCAGAATGGGCTGTTTCAGGAAGCTCTGCCATGTTTTATGCTATATCTTGGTCCACCATCCCAATCTTCATGGCAAAGGGGACTTGGGGTAGTACATCAAGTTTTCCAACATTGAGACAGGTCTGTTAAGTCTAAGGCTACGTCTTCACTACCCACCGTATCGTCTCATCTAGACGCAATATACTGATCCCCAAACGCACTTATATCGATTCCGGAACTCCACCAACCCGAACGGAGTTGCGAAGTCAACATGGGGAGCCGCGGACATCGATCCCTCGCAGTGAGGACAGTGAGTAATTCGATCTTAGATACTTCGACTTCAGCTACGTTATTCACGTAGCTGAAGTTGCGTATCTGAGATCGATTTTCCCCCGTAGTGTAGACCAGCCCTAAGGTTCCCTCCATCCCCTTCTTTGAGGATCCGCTTACACATTCCTCCTTGAAGACTGGTGAGGGAGGAAAGCTTTGCCTTCAGAGATGGCTTTACCAGCCTGTCCTAGAGGTCTTGAGCACTCTGCAGCAACAGTGCCCTGACAACAGAAATCAGAAGTGTTGCTAAGCATGCTGCTTTGTGGCCACACCTTACCAACTCTGCAGTCTTGAGCAGACCTTCACCTCTCTGCTTCTGTTCTCCCATCTGTAAGAAAGGGCTATTTCCCTGACCTCTATCATGACTATTGTGAGGATTAGTGTCTGTAGAATGCTTAAGACAAAAGAGTACTAAGTTTTATTTTTTGAAATAATTACTAGCTTGACAGATAAAAATATTAAAATACTACTCTATATTAAACTACCTTTTAATTTTAAAATACAAATACTGTGGCATGTCTACTTTAAAACTAAATGATGAAAATACATTCAAATATTGGTACTTCACTTTAATGAGTTCCCCATATGAAGAGACTACAATACCAGATATAAAGATACATTTTAAGCTACATAAAATTCAGTTAACTACCCTTAACATTTATAAAGCCGAAGAAGGAAAAAGAATGAATACATTCTTCACTCTTCCAACAGCAATTAACATATATTTTAAAAACGAACATTTCTGGATGGTTTTTGCCTATGGATTTAAATTTTCTGAATTCTTTGGAGGGGTCTCATTCTTTTCTTACTCCTCTTTTCCTCTTTGCTCTCTTTCCTTAGCAGACTCTGGTTTCCTTCTTTCTTTATGAGACTCTTGTCTGGCCCTTCTTTCAATTTTTTTCCTTCGTAATCTTCATTTTCTCCTGTTTTTGCCATTTCTTCTTGCTATTTTGTCCTCCCCTCACTGTTCTCCCATACTTAAACTTATCTATTCTCTTCTCACTGAGACCTTTCCTCTTTTCTAGCATTTTTCCCCTGTCGTATTTTTTTTTTCACACTTTTTTTTCCTTTTTTAATTTCAGCTTTTTTCTTTTAATGGAAGCTTATTTTGGGGTTGAGGAACCAAAATGCTCCACATTAAGGTATGCCTCAATGGCACACAAGTAACACTTTTGGATGGTGATGGTTACACTCATTTCACTGGACAGTCTTTCCAATGACAGGCCAAAACATTATGCTGCTTGGTGACAAGGACGTGTACTCTCTTCACGTTACCAGGCAACAGAAGAACAGTCTTCATGAGTGTAGGTTCTTATACCTCCAATGGCACTCAGGAGCAGAGACCACTAGGCAGTTATTGCTAGGAACTGCTGGCCAGTGCAACTCTTGGGGAAAAAGTCAAATAATAGTCTTTAACCCACCAAGAGAAATAGAAGGAGACACATCAAGGCCTCTTTCATGAAAGGTTGATATTATTATTGGTCATGTTTACTACAGTAGTACCCAAAGACCAAGCAAAGCACAGAGCACTACTGTGCAAGGCACTGTGCAAATCAAAACTAGTAGATGGTTCTTGCCCTGAAGAGCTTACAATCTAAACAGACAAAACAGGCACAGCGTGGGGTACAGGGTATGTGTTACAAGCAGAGTGAACAATGTGATGGCAGAAAACCTCATGTTAGTTCCATGATTTTTGGGTGATGGCAATCAGATAAATGGAAATAAGCGTGAAGGAAGAGGGGACACTGAAGGAAAAGAGGATATGGGGGAACAGGACAAGGGTGAAGAGGGTTAGAAGTGCAGGTGTGGAGTGAAATTGACGTGAAATGATTGTGAGAGGGGGGAAAGAAAGGGTTGAAGCAAACAGCCAATCAGCACAGAACAGAGGAACTCTAGAAAAAGTTCTCTAAATGTTGGAAGGTCCCTGCCTTCTGCAGCTGGTCCTACCAGCTGGAGTCCGGGGTAGATGACAGTGTGTCAAAAGTAGAGTGTACCCTAATACACTCATTTACATTTGACAAATGAATACTGAACTCATCTTTCCTTAATTCCCATTCACTCCTTGTATCCTTAATCTCACTTTGATTCTAATGCTGGCTACTGATCCCTCAGGTTCCTTTAGCTGCAGCAGTCATTGCTTCCACAGACTCAGTACTGGTCCAGTTTAATTTGATACACCCACCGCTACAAAGCTACTATAATTGGCTTGCCGCCACCACTTAGAAATACGTATAAGGTCTGTAAACAAGGTGAAAGTTGTACTGATTGTTTTCCAGCTAGCAGAAAATAAAGTACTTAACAAAGCTTCAAAAATAGCTTCTGGATTAAGCAAGATATTCTTATTCCAGGGCAAGTCCCAGAGCCAGTTTTCCTCACACATAAATTGTATAAAAGTTCTCTAATTAAGATTCAGTTGAGTGATGATGGCTGTTACTGCACCGTTATTTCAAAGTTAGTAACCTAATTAATTATTTCTCTTACTAAGACTGAGTTGTTGCAATCCGTCAACAAAGCTGCCCATACAGCAGTGCTTAGAGAACGTTAATGATACTTAATGACAGCTTGACAGCATCATGAAAGGTGGCACAGTTTTATCTTTGTTCACTGACTAAAACCTACTGAACCCATTGACTTTGGTCTAGAAAAATTGGTTCAATATTCACTTCTGAAGTTATGGTCGGTTTTTAAATACTGAATTGAATTTGATGCCAAAGAAAGGAGGGTTTCCTCTATAGAATGCAAGAGGCATGCATTGTGCAGGCAGAAGCTGGGTAAGTGTTACTTCAAACTTCTCACTGCACCTCAGTCTTGACCCTACAGAACTACTACTATCCCAATTTTAGATTCTCTAAAGCAGAAGCTGCTAATCATTAGCAAGGAGAGAGATTTACAACTGAATGAAATGTCACATCTCTACATGTTTAACATGCCAGGATTGTACCCACAGCTGGCAGACTGTCTCCTGGGATTTTACCAAGGTTATAAATAAAATAAAAATAATGCAAGTCTGACACATGTAGAAGTTTTGTTATTAAGAAAACTATCTATGCAAAAATGAGCATCTTGCTGCTAATACACCTGTTTGCCTATACTGCCAACTACTTGTTGAGAGCCAGGGAAAGAAGATTCGTTTTTAAAAGAAAATGTGTTTAGTCTGACTATGTAATGGCTGTGACACACCTACAGGTGTCTGCCTGCCCATTTAGCTATCATACACTGAGTCCACCCTCCATTAGCCTTGGAGATTCCTGCCAGTCTGGGCGACAGCAACACTGTGCACAACAGAGAAGGGTCAGTGGGATAGGTAGACCCTTGCTGGCAAGGGTAATGGTAGAAACTAAAAGTCCCTTTAGAAAAATATATAAATGATAGCCCTTCAAGATCCTAAGGAGGCATAAAAGATTGAGTTGTGTAAGCTGATACAATATCACTTTTGATGTACTTTCCATTCCCAACTTCTCTGCTACACTTCTTTTCACAGGGAACGAGAAATGCCACTACAACTGCTGATTCAAACATTCAGTCCGGTGTCCAGTTTCTAAAAAGATACAAGCAGCTGAGATGGCAAAGAACCAGCCTGGTGTTACGTTTGACAATGATGTGTTGTTTAGGGATCTAGATAAGCAGGAATTAAATGGACCATGGCTTGGATTCAGCCTTTATGTACCAGTATGGCAAACTCGCACCTTTTTCCGGAAGCCTTTTTATTTTTGGTCTCCAGAATCTAAACTATAAATTAAAAATTTATATATATAGCTATAGACAGATATATAGTTGTTACAGTTGCTGAGATAGCCTCAAAAAATATGAACCAAGTTTTACATTTGGGTTCCTTTGCAGAACCGAAAACAATTGTTCCAAAGGGTGCAGGCTGTTCCATTCATCTGAATGGAGACTAACTCAGATAACTAATGATGTTAACATTTCAAGTATAACTATTTCACCGCTCAAAGCACATAAAAAAAAAGAGAGAAGATCATATTATTAATTTCTGCACGATCTACTGTGACAGCTCATTTTGACAATGTAAGTGGGAAGGCTTGGGATTTGCCAACTCTTTCTCCCAACCACTCCAATCAAGAAGGAATTATACCCATGAGGACCCCAACAAAGCCAAGCAGGGCATCTGAGGCCTCACAAAAGGGGGATTACATTCAAGATACCAAGCTGGGCCCAAAAGACTCACTAAGGGGAAGTCAAGCGGGGGATGCCTAGTAGAACCTCTGGGTGGGTTTAGACTGCAATGATGGGAAGCCAAGAAAGGATGCATGATGATATTTTGAATGTCTGCTCTGAGGAACATTGTATGGGGTACTTTAACTAGCAGCAACAGCTTCCATTGCAACTTTTACACTAGAAAGCAAAGACTTGGGAAAACAAAAACATTTTAAATGAGAATTTTTTAAATAAGAATATTATCGATACCTAGCTCTCAAACAGTGCTTTCCTCCTGTAAAGCTCAAAGTCTATGAGTCCTGTTTTATAGGTGAGGAAAACAAGCACAGAAAGGTTAAGTGGTATGACCAAGTTCAGGCAAAGCTGAAAACAGAGCACAGGTTCTCTCACTTCCAGTCACTGTCACATCCAATAGACAGAAGGAGCCCCTTTCTTTGTGCAAGTGTTCATGAAAACTCATGTGTACACAATTAGCACAGATGTCTGTGCATTCTGAGTAAATATGCATCTAAATATGCTTAATATGTACGTTGATAGGTCAATTTACCCACTCAAAAGTGCTAATTATGGGGGTGATGGGGCACATGTGAAAAATCTGTAAGTATATATGTAAAATCATATGCCTGTAAGATGTGATGTCTATTTCATGCCACATTCTATGCATAATAATAATGCTATCAAGCAAATTTTTAAACACACACAGAGTCTCACCTTCTCATGGTTTTCTATAAGGATTTCCACTACGATATTCTGAAACTTTAGATCCATAATAGCTGCCACAGTTTCTTCCTGTGGCCTCATTAAGGTTGGTCCAAATACTACTCCTAAATTTGCAACAGTCATTAGATTTTTCTTGGCATGGTCTGCAACGCTTTTTCAAAAGAATTGGAAGAAAAAAAACAGGAAACAAGTTATGAAAAATTGCCAATACTCTTGGAAGCTGAAGTATACTTTACAAATGAAAATATTACATTTCCTTAATCCATATTTTAGAAGTTTATTTTGTGCAAAGTTTCTCCAAAGAAAACCATGTTGCATTTTGGAAAGTAGGAAACCCATTCTTCCATTTTAAGAGGAAACAAAAGTCGTCATTTATTGAACTTAAATGTGTACAATGCACTTAGCCTTGGACTTTGGTAAATGTGAAACCAATCTAATTTTGCTAACAAACCACTAATATTCTCTTTGCCAGAATTTGCAAAGGGAATGCATAAATTCACTTTCCACTTCAATCAGCCCTCAATTGCTGGCAGAACTGCTAAGTAAATACTTATATGACTTCATTAACAGATTAGATTTCTGCCCTCTTTTCCAAAACACACATAGCATGAGTCAAACTTCTCATCTTCTTCTATAGGTTTGGTGCCTGGTACTGTGTCTAATACCATCACGAGCAGCCTTGGTGCCAACCAGAGTCAATGTGCCCAATTGTAAATAAAATAGGGGAAAAAATGGGGGGCGGGAGAAACGGGGAGAACTCTCTGAAAACTAATAAAAGAAGCCATGGTGCTTACTTTGCTAAATGTTTCACCAAAATGTCCAGCATCTCTTTGTTCTTCTCTGGAAGTTTATGAACCAAGAAGTGGATAGCGTTAACTCTGGACTCAGGGCTGCCACTTTCTACATAATAGAAACAATTAACTGTATCTCAAAAATAGAAATCCTGCCCCACCCATACACACCAACCCCAAAAACAAAACATTCCTAGCATACTTTGGTTCTGCACTTAGATATTTCCAAATAGAGCAGAACTCAATACATGCACGTTGTATTCGAGTACTATCTGCCCATTTCTTATTTTGTGTAGTGATTTTCAATCCACTTGTAAATGGATGCCTCTTTCTGCTCATCTATATTTGAAAAAAAGATGCAGATATTCTACTGCATCACACACATGCTTAGAAAAATACTGCAAAGCAAGGGGTCATGTTACTAGCTACAGCATCTCATTGTGAAAACCAAGTGTGAAAGGATGCTTCGTTATCCTTTTGACATCACTTATTAATTATACTTATTTACATTGAGTTTTGTTGGTGCTAGACAGCTGTTGACACTGCTTCAAAATACCTTGCATTAGAAACTGCACCGGAAAATAACATTCAGAGAGGAGTAAAGAGTTCAGAAGAGAAAAACCAACACTTTTCAAAGATGTAGGCCAATAACCCCAATAAGGCTGCAGAGTTAGATTACCAGGATAAAGGATTCTTGATATCAAATACATATCACTGCTGGCAGTGGTGTAATTGGTAACATGGTTGGGTGTAAAAATGCAATGGCTTCCTTGTACATAGCAAAGAAAAACAATTTAGGCCACACAAGGGCTTATTTATTATTTATTAAATAGCTGAAAAAGATTTGTAAGATGTGAAAAAAATGAATCAGTCTTTTTTTATTTTACATTATTGTTTGTCTTTTTAAAACTAAATCTGAAGACTGGATTATAGTAAGGTGTGTGTAAGACCATATCTTTTTGTAAGTTAGTACTGAAGGCAAGGTACATAATAGAAAATCATTATGGGCATTAGGACATACAGTGAACCTGAGAAGTTCTGAAACCAATACTACTGCTCTGACTGCACTATCCTAAATTTATTCCAGACATTAGATATCTACTGAAAACAAACAAACAAACAAAAAAACCCCACCATTTTTGTTAGGTGTTTCTTTTAATAGATTTGGAAACATTTTTGGTAGAGAACATTCTTGGTGGAACGTCACTGAGGAAAATGCCACCAGCAAGCCAACAGTTTTACTTCTGATTAGCCAAATTCAGAGAGCCCCAAAAAACAATCCAACTCTCTTCAAAGTAAAAGTCCTTCAGAGTACTGTGGAATCCTGAATGCCAGATGAAGTGACGCTTCATCAAATGAATTATGTGTCACTGTCAAGGGCTTCTGATTGCTCCAATCAGTACTTGTTAAGAAAAAGGGGTGGAGTACATTCTGCTGCAATTTAATAACAGCCCCATTCCTTATTATCTACTGCGTTTTTATACCTTAGGTTAGAAAGATACTTAGAAGCTTTTTAAAAAAAAAAATGGAATGGCTGAAATTAACGTAGTGTTGTTCAAGTTTCTTCTCCTTGCTTGACAAGTTTAGCCATTGCACATATGAGCTTATGCAATTTTTTAGTACTTGTGGATATTGTATTCTTAAGACCAGTAAACAAACATCTTCCAGTAAATGGGAGAGGGGAGTTTCAGAATACAGAAACTTATACTGTTATTTCCTTCGGGGAAAGGGAATGTTTTAAATCCTATCGCATGTAACTCTGTATATACTCATTATTTATATGAATGTCTTGAATTCTACTAAGCTCTTCACCTCAATTACATTGTATGGCAGTGAATTTCAAGGCTAACTATGCAATAAGGTTAGAAAATATTTCCTCTTTGTTGCCACTTGTGAATTCTGCAAAAAAAATCTATCTAGTTTTATGAAATCCAATCACAACAATGATGGTGTAAGCAAACATATATATACACATACACACACACGCACCCCTAAACCTGTTCAGTAAAGTTTTTTCTCGTTTTTGAAATATGAAAATACTCTAGCAAGGACTAGAAACTAGCATTCTGCTGTTTTTCCAGCCTTTAATACTAGTCAACAAGATAAAGTAAAATTTTGAGGACAATTGTTTTTAACTTCAATTCTCATGAATTGCCAGAAGTGCCACAGGCTGGAAAGCAAATCAGCTAAATATTTGTTGGCTATTCTGCCAACATTTTTTCTTATGCAATTTCTACTCCTCAGACAATTCCATGTATATTAGAAATCATGCAGCTGAACTACAACTCCTGCTCTACCTTCTCTAAATCTTTACTTTAACTGCAACAGTTTAATTTGGCCTGTACATTCCTTTCTTCTAGTAATATATAAAGCACCTTTAGGCCAGCTTGGATACAGGTCTCCCAGGGAGATGGCTCTGAAAACAAGGATCAGGTGGCAGTCATTTTTTATGATCCAAGAGAGCTTGTCTCTCTCCCCTTCCGCTGCGCCCCTCCACCCCCCAGCATACTGTATTCTACTAAATTTCATTTCTTTATAAATGGCTTAAGGAGAAGAAAATATTACCGTCCCAAACTACTGCAAGAAAATTGGGTATATAATATTCACTATGGTAGAACTGGTACAGGAAATAAATCCAGAACTTTAAAATTCTAACTAAAAAATTCATATAAATCAAAACAGAGTGAAATGCACTAAGCCAACAAAAACTTGCCCCATTGAGTCTATCAATATACAATGCATTTATATATCTATGAACATATATATGTTTATACATATATAGATCTCTATAGATATTGCATGGCGGCATACACCTATTTAACTTCATATTAACATCCCCAACTTTCTTTTTTAAAAGGTTCCAATTTTTTTCCTACACCTCTGTTATTTATTCAGTTAAAATGAGCAATTTATCTGAGACTACATTTTCAACGTCTATTCCTCAGTGCTAGAACGGTGCTATTATAAAATAGTTCCATTTGAACTGTAGTCAAATATTTACTGGCAGGAATGATGAACTCTCTGTGCAACTCATACGTCATTAGGGGCTCTGGAAGACTTCTGGAAGACAAAGATGACATGGAATCACTAAATACAGTAAGCTCACGTACATTTGTTTCTATTTGTATTTATTCCAAGCAGGAAAGTCTTTCAATATGACACAGTGTCACCTTCCACTGGGGAGAGCCGCCCGCGGGGGGGCAGCTTGCAGGATTTCAATGATTCATAGTACAAACTGAAGCATGACATTTAAAAGCATAATCCTAGGAAAACAACATGGTTAAACCCAAGACCTAAACTCCACCAGTTGAAGTGAGGCCTCCAATATAGTATAAACACTTTCCGTACATTTTGAGATTGCCTTACAGATGAATAAAATATAGGCATGCTGTGTAACTAATTGTTCATCAGTTTCTTTTAAAAATGCGCTCACTGCAACTGAATGTTGTAGGTCTGTGTCCCCTTTAAGGGACCCCTGTACAATTGGGTTACAAGGGTGGGGAGGTGGAATTTATCTAAATGGAGCTAAGGGAGGAACAGGATGTGGCCGAACATGTATCCATTCCAGTTGTACTCTGCCCCCGGGGATGGGGGCGGGGTGTCATATCCTGTGTATTCCTGGAGAAGCCCTTACTTTTATCAATCATGAGATAGTAACACCCACCTTCCCATCAATGGGATTAGAACAGAACTATTTATTTCATGATCTCCTGGGGGCACTACACTAGTCACCTTTTTATTTCAGGGCTGGGAAGGAATTTTTCCCTCATCACCTGACTGGCCAAGTCAGAGTGTTGTTGGTTGTTTTTTTTTGCCCTGCTAGGACCTTATTATTGCCTTATCTCAAATGAGGTTACAGTAGGTTACAGAAAGCCATTCATCTGGTCACTGTATAATTTCCCTATGATGTACCTGCACTGGACATCTGCTCCACACTTACATAATGAGTTGTAAAAGTAGCAAAGAGTCCTGTGGCACCTTATAGACTAACAGACATATTGGAGCATGAACTTTCATGGGTGAATACCCACTGCGTTGGATGCATAATGAGTTGCAACATCATAGCCTAACTCCCTTCCCTACTTATCATAACAAACCCCTCCCTAAACCTGCTGTGGGGAAGGTAGAAAAAACCCCATTCCACCTAGGCCAATCTGGTGGTGAGGGAAAAATTCCTTCCCTGTCTCCCGTTCCCCCCCAAAGGTGCAGCTAGCCCGATGACCACAGCAGGTCCTAACTAAACCTGGCATTCTGCCACCTCACAGGGAGGGAGGATGGGTGCTGCTCTACCCGATCCAGAGAAGAGAGTCCTCTCTCACCAGGATTTGAACTCTCCAGACCTTCCGATCTCTGAGGATCAATCAGCATCACCATGCTGACCCACTCCCCACTTTTGCAGCAGTTTATGATCCTTGCTCCCTCTCCTAGCCAGGAAGTGCTACACCTTCTCACCCCAACAAGCTGGGCAACAGTCTCCCACCCCCTACTTGGAAGTAGACTGGGGAATGCTGGGTTTGTGGTTTTTAATTTCTGGTAGAAGATACCCTCTCCTCCACTTTTTCTACCACTCGTAACCCTCATACAAGAAGAGGGCGAGAGGGTCTTAGATACAGTTTGGCAGTGTGCAGGCTAGAAAGGGGGAGGTCTGACAGCTGACCTCCCAGTTAGGTGGAAACAATAAAGGAAAGAATGATGATCTGCACTGTATAATTTATTGCTGGATATTCTCAGATATTTTAAGTGAATAAAGTTGTGGCCCAATTAAACCACATCCATTGCATCTCATCTTTCTTCCTGCATGGCCAGGATGATAGAGTCAGGTGGCCAGATGGCTTGATTTAAAAATAAGGAAGTGCAACAGAATATTTTATTATATCAGATGCAAAGGAATACATAAAACCCTCTACACTAGAGCTAAATGAATAATTGACTGTAATCTACCCATTAATATACCATCTTTTTAGTTCACAGATATTAAAGAACAAATCATCATTTCCTTTAATTTACTTGAACATAAATATTTTATGAATTTTTGTTGTAAATTTAGTTAACTATGAACTGATCACAACCGTTCTTTGCAAGTATTTTCTATTTGAGTTGTGCTGGTTAGTGAGTCACAATGTAAGCACAAAACAACGATGAGTCCTTGTGGCACCTTAGAGACTAACAAGTTTGTTTGGGCATAAGCTTTCGTGGGCTAAAACCCACTTCATCAGATGCATGGAGTGAACTTGTAAAGTGAATAGGCCTCCTCGCTGTTTTTGCTGATACAGACTAACACGGCTACTACTCTGAAACCTGTCATAATGTAAGCACAAAGGATTGTGGGATTCAGGTTGCAGAAAGAGAAACCTTTTCTTTCAACAGCATCATCTTTTTCTTGCAGTAGGTGCTAGAGAGCTGACTAGTGATTTAGGATGCCTCAATTTTTGGCTCTCTAACTTTCAGGCATTAAGGCAGGGGTGGGCAAACTTTTTGGGCTGAAGGCCACATCTGGGTGGGGAAATTGTATACAGGGCCAAGGCAGGGGGTTGGGGTGTGGGAGGGAGTGAGGGGGGGGTGCGATGTGCAGGAAGGGGCTCAGGGCAAGGGATTGGGGCACAGGAAGGGTGCGGGATGTCTGAGGGGGCTCAGTGAAGGGGGTTGGTGTGCAGGAGGGGTGTAGGGTGTGGCAGAGGGCTCAGGAAAGGGGATTGGGTTGCACAGGGGTGCAGGATACAGCAGGGTGCTCAGTGCAGGGGGTTGGGGTGCAAGAGGGGCATGGGGTGTATGACGGGGCTCAGGGCAGGTAGTTGGGGGGCAGGGTTCAGGCGGCGTTTGGGCTCTGGGGTGTCAGCAGTGCGCACCAGGGCCGGCTCCCTGCATGCCTGCCCTGGTCCTGCGCAGCTCCAGGAAGTGCTGCGGCCCCTGGGGGTGGGGGCGCAGAGGGCTCCGTGTGCCCTGCCCTTGCCGCAGCTCCAGGCACCTCCCCTGAAGCTCCCGTTGGCTGCGGTACCCCGTTCCCGGCCAATGGAAGCTGCGGGGGGCGGGGGGCGTGCCCGGAGGCAAGGGCAACACACGGAGCCCTCTGCCTCCCCCCACCCGGGGGCCGCAGGGACATGGTGCCGTTCACTTCTGAGAGCAGTGCGGGGCCCGCGGAGCCACGGAAGGCAATCCCGCGGGCTATATCCAAACCCCTGAGGGGCCGGATCCGGCCTGCGGGCCGTAGTTTGCTCACCTCTGCATTAAGGGGTCTAATATCCAGGAAGTATTGAGTATCAACCATCTGAAAATCACTTCCCTTTAAAATGTCTCAAAACTGCTAGTCGCATATAAAAAACATTGTCCACCGGCTAATAAAATTCTTATTAACTAATGGGAAAAACAGAAAAATTTGACAAACGTTTTTTAGAAAAAAACTCAAGTATACTGAGTTAACTTTATTCATGTTTTAAAATTACTGTAGAAAATATCAGGATCTTCTGGATCAGCAATATTATTTTATTTTGTGCATTGAAACAAATCTTTTTCTCCTCCCTGAAGCCTATAAGCTATACTTCAAGAGCCAAGCTTGATACACATCTACCCCGATATAACGCTGTCCTCGGGAGCCAAAAAATCTTACTGGGTTATAGGTGAAACCATGTTATATCGAACTTGCTTGATCCGCCGGAGTGCACAGCCCTGCCCCCCCAGAGTGCTTCTTTACCGCATTATATCCAAATTCGCGTTATATCGGGTCGTGTTATATCGGGGTAGAGGTGTACTTAAAAATTCCTCCTTTTTTTTCTAGTTCACTTTATTGATACCAGGAATATTAATGTAAAAGAGTTCGAATTTGAATGTAAATGGATTTTCACCACTGAAAAGCCAGTGCTGCTTAGGTTTCAAGAAAAACAAACAAAACAAAAATATTTTGTTCATATTAAACCATAATGGACACACAAAAAGTTGTATATTTTTTACATAATTCAGCTGAATATCTCAACAGGGAATCAGAAAACTGGTTTGCACACAGAACAGACCCAAACCTCTAAAGATGCACTTCTCTTACTTTTTGTCCTGGCAGCTTTTACAGCTCCTTGGGACCAGGAGAAGTAGCAAAATATAAAGCTAGTCAAATTTTTCAGATTTCAAAATGTAAACATAAATTTCAAATTACTTATTAATGATATTTTTGTGATTTTCCCCCCTCCTTTTTTGGATCAGCTCTACCAAAGTACCCTAAGGAAGAAATACCGTTGAACAGCCTAACCTGACTGGAAGCAGCAAATTGTGTAAGAAAGGCCAATTCTGCAGACCCAAGATTTCTACAGAATCTGCTGAACACTTAGGTGTTTATCCCCTCTAAACATTTTGAAGTTTGTCAGTCACTAATCTTAATCCACTCTTTGTGAAATTATGCAACTCCCATCTCCAAACAAATACAGTGCCTTAAATAAATGTGAATTTATAGTCAGTGTAGACTTCCATCCAAACAACAGTAAAAACAAGCAACCAAAACAACAATAAAACATCATGTCATCAATCTGTGGTAATTAGAATTCAATTATGAATAGTTAACACATAGAACCTTACCTCAGGTACTGCTTCATAGCACTGGTAATCGTCTTCACGTCCCAATCTATAGAGTTTTCCAGATCAATTTCACTGCAGGTTTTTGCATCTAACAAATGACCATAAAGGAAAAAGAAATCAAAATCTATACATACATAAAAGATTTTATCAAAGTTAAATTCATGGCAGAATGTGAATAATCTGTGAAATCAGACAACAATATTATAATAATCCTAAAGGAAACAACTAAATGCAAGGTCCTTGAATGGAAGTATATCAAATTTGAAGTCTATAATTTAGAAACTTTTGTTAGTTTAAATCCAAAATTGTCCTTTCCCTCTTAATATTAAAATGCAAGTAGAATTTAAAATCTAAAATACATGTCTATCTCATTTGAAAATTTACTTACAAGTGTTTTTTAAATTATTTCACTGATTTTTCTCTCCTTAGTGAGCAATACAATTAAACTAGACTTAATTTAAAATATCTTTATTGAAGGGTTTTTTTCCCCCAGACTTCCTTATTTAGAAGAGGCAGAGAGCTTTCCATATGGGGATATTCATGAACAGATGCAGATCAAACTCACTTTAAAGAAAAAGCCACTGAGGAACAAATAAAGTGATAGCCAATTACCTAAGATGTTTTGTGTCTTTAAGTACTTCAACTTTTTTTGATTACAGCCACTGACAGCAACAAGCCATAAATTATAACAATGGTAATTAACATGGATTACATTTTGATCAGTTCCTACAATTCAGAATTCATTTGTTACTGTGCTTGTTGGACAAAGGACAGATACATTTAAAAAATCAAATTAGGCACCCTTATTAAAGGTGCAGTCCTTTCTAACTGGGACTAAATAATTATGTTCTAAAGGCTGTGCCAACCAATTATTTCTGTAACTGAATATTCTCTCTCATTAAATCAATTATTTAAATCTTTTTTTAAAATACCAGTCAGTTAACATTTTCTGTCAACTTGCTACCAGCCAACCACCATCCAAAAACCTGAAGACTGTCTAAAACGGAACCTTTTATTTTCTTCTTTCCAGCATATTCCTGTGCTCTGAGAATCACATTCTTTCCACTGAGAAGGAAACCTTTCTACTGACTTCATGGAATAAAAAGCAGCTGTCACATCAGAAACTAATGACTCTAGTGACTATGTTAGTAATGCACTATTAAATTTTCACTGTTTTCAAATAACTCTTCAATCATCACTGACTCTCCTTCAGAATCAGAGGGTTCACCTAGTTGTGTGGAATTTGTTAATGATATATTTGAAATTCATACTTCAGAAAACACTGTGAATAATCATCCTTAAAATATTAGAAAGTATTTTCGCTTTTGAAAAATAGTAAAATTTGTGGGAAAGGATTCCATTATTCATTCCTGGGGCAAAACACTAGAACTTCTCAAAGACTACTCTCCTGTTAACCCCACCTCAAAAAAACAGGCATGAGACTACAAAAAGAAATGGAGATCAAACACTTTTCTTGACTCTCTGGTTCTGCCTGTTGTCTTTTATTTAAACAGTTTCCTTTATTCTACTTTACTGCTACATTCCACTGTGTCCTAAACATTTAAGGATCACATTTGCTAAGGGGTCTCAATAGGATTTCGGCAGTCATGCTAGCAATTTTGCACACACAACTATTTGTGCATGCAAAAACTAAATGTACACACAAGAATGGCAGCTGCAGATGCAAATATTTGTGTGCACACAAATAAAGGTGTGCAGATTTAAAGAGTTTTTGAAAATTCAGCTCTAAATCTCCTAAAATTTCTGATATTATGGAACTAGGGTTTATAAAAGCCATGAGGCTCATTGAGCTAGGTTAGGAGGAGCGGCTTTGTTTCTAGTTTTGATTTTAATATGGCCACTGTGGGAGTTTAAATGTATTATAATACACTGTATATAAAATAGGGTAAACAATGGATTCAGAGCAGTAACTTTCACAGCTGTTTTAAAATGTAGGCGGAGTTCCAAAATTCTTTTCTATGAAATATGATGCCTGGCATTTCTCATGACGGTCACTATCAGAAGTCAAAACTGAACCCATCAATAAAATATACAAGATTTTAATGGCCACCTCATCATAAAGTCACTTTATAAAAACATGTTTCTTTGTAGATTTTTGCACTTAAATAACACACTATTTATTCTGTGACTCATACATGAAGTACTGAGTGGAACTGAGTATCCTGCTGGCTGCACTACAACAGTGCAGTCAATAAGGCTTAAGACTGAGACTCCTAACACCTTCAAACTAGTGACTCTGTATCCGTGTTTATAACAAGTTGGAGATTAACTTAATATCCATTTCAGTCAAAAATGATACCTTTGTTTACAAGATGTTAGCCTTTGCCATTCATATTTAAACAAGACTATTGTTGAAAATCAGAACATGGCACTATATAGGTTACAGACAAATTCAATGAGTAAATCAATTACAGAATAAACATACTGTCTGTTTTACAGAATTACATGGTTTTTGTTTTAACTGAATTTAATTTATGATCATAAGCAAGGCTTGATTCCACAAACTTTTACTCTGGCAGGTGGGACTCCTTCAGAGTAAGGTATTACACAAACAGGCCCATAACTGAGGTCTTTCCACCTTCCTTCCATATACCTCTTCTTCTGGTTCTATGTCTTTTCCAAAAAGAGACAGAAACGCTATATTCCTAGCATCTGACGTCTATTTTAATCTTTTTGCATTCTGGACCACATGCATTGGATTGTCCATGATAAATAAAAGTAGCTTGAAAACTCTGAGATCTTATTTTAAAAAGTTAATATGCTGAAAGTTAAATCAGAGATAATCAAAGATGAGGTTTTGTTTTATTTTTAATGACACTGAAGGGAGGATTTTATCAAGGATATTTAAACTCAAAGACAACGGGGTATAGATTAATCAGATGTTTTCGATTCTTTTACACTGTATAACAAAAAGAAACCCTTCTCTTGTCTTCCTTGAGACCACATATAAATAAGTATGCAAACAGGATCACATCATGATACTTTCAGTGAACTATTAGGAGAGGGGAAGGGCACCTGGCTATAACATTACATGTCCTCTATTTGATGTTTCTCGCTGTCTTGACATTAATATAATCTTTCCATTCCAAATCATCACATGAATCTTGGAAAGGAGCAAAAAAGTGTTTCTAATTTAAAAATTAAGTAAAATCAGATGCTGGAATCCCCATTAAACTCTTCCAGCTGCTACTGAACCACTGGAACCTGAGTCTATTTTAATTTGGAACCACTAATGGTAGGGAGGAAAATCTGACTGCCAAAACTGCACACCCTAGATAAACCAGTGAGCAGAAAAACAAAAACAGCCCATGGCAGCAAATGCATTCTAACGAGGTTCTTCAACTGATGACAGGTAATTGTTCCCGTGGTTAAAGGCTAAAAAAAGGCTATTGCTCACTGACTCTTTAATTCCAATACAGCTAAACAGCCATCAGAATCTGTTGTGTGTTGGTTGTTTATATTAATCTTGGTTTATGCTTCCTGACACTCCCTTCTTGTTACAACGCTTTAAAATACAGACAGGTTTACATGCATTGACAGAGTACCTCAGGGCATTGTTAATATTGATTAAAGTAAGGTATCATATAAATTAATATTTAGCAAGGTCATTATGACAGACTGATATGACATACAGGCCCTCAAGCCTGAAGTCTTATCATCACTCCTGAAGAGACAGCCTGCTTTAAGAAAGAAAGACAGACAGACAGACTTACAGGTGGCACTGAATTGACAGCAGCGTATAATATAAAAGCGCTTTGTCATTCACATAATGTCTGGGGTAATGAAATGAATTCACTTTCTAGTTTCCTCCAGTTTGCTGTGCCAAAGAACACTGTGTTATCAGCACAGATGGAGCATGCATGGTTCTGGAGAAGAGCCTGGTGCAAACTGCAAACAAGCTTCTCTGAATACCAATGAATCCCTGAGAATCAGAACCTTGCTGTCAAGTGACAGGTTTGGAAGCTCCATAAAAATGAACTAATCTCTGTGGTCTTGTCCAACTGCATGTACCGTCAGTGCTCTGGACAAGAAATTTGGAAATGTTGCACATTGTGCAGTCATGGCTATAACTTTGGTGTAATATACTAAGCAGGTGAGGAAATTCAGCCAAATGCCAGCACTTTTCTGGAGGCAATGGGGTGGCAGGAAAAGTCTGACTACTGGGACTAAATGAGTATTAAGTTTTCCAGAAGAAAAAGAAAATAATATTCCGGTGGCATTAGTGTGATGAGCCCAATTCAGAGTGGTTATATAGGGTGATGTATAAGCTACCCATTGTTAAATGCATGTGAGGAAGTCTAAATGAAGGTTTGTCTTCACAAACAGCACTTCTCCTGTCAGCATAGTTAATCCTTGAGAGGTGGCTGCTATGTCGACGGCAGAAATCTCCCATCAACATAGCGCTGTCTACATGGGGATAAGGCCGCTATAATTATGTGTGGATTTCCCATACCCTGGAGTAATGTAGTTATACTGATACAGGTCTGTAGTGCAGACTATGAGCATGGACTGGTCAACACTGAACAGTTACATCAGCATAGCTATGTCTCTCGGGGTGGCGAGTGAAAAATACACATCACAGACAGATGTAGTTAAGCCGACCTAACTCCCAGTGAAGACATTGCTAGGTCACCTGAAGAATTCTTCTGTCAACCTAGTTACCACCTCTCAGGGGGATGGATTACCTACAGCAGCAGGAGAACCGCTCCCATCTATACCTGGGTGGGCAAACTTTTTGACCTAAGGGCCACATCTGGGTATGGAAATTGTATGGCGGGCCACGAAATGCTCACGCAATTGGGGGTTGAGGTGGAGGAGGGAGTGAGGGCTCTGGCTAGGGGTGAGGGCTCTTGAGATGGGCCAGAAATGAGTTCAGGGGCGGGAGAAGCTCAAGGCTGGGGGTTGGGGGGAGGGCTCCAGCTGCGTGTGCAGGCTCTGGGATGGGCGTGGGGATGAGGGGTGAGGGGTGCAGGAGGTTGCTCCGGGCTGGGACAGAGGGGTTCAGAAGGCAGGACGGGGATCAGGGCTGGGGCAGGAGGTTGAGGGGCAGGAGGGGGGCAGGGGTGTAGGCTCCAGGCGGCGCTTATCTTAAGCAGCTCCCATAAGAAGCAGCATGTCCCCGCTCTGGCTCCTACGTGAAGGGGCGGCCAGGCAGCTCTGCACCCTACCCCATCTGCAGGCACCGCCCCTGCAGCTCCCATTGGCCACAGGATTCCCAGACAATGGGAGCTGCAGAGGCAGTGTTTGGAGCCCACTAGCTGCCCTTATATGTAGGAGCCAGAGCAGGGACATGCTGCTGTTTCTGGCAGCCTCGCGGAGCGGGACAAGCCCCCGACCCCACTCCCCGGCTGGAGCATAGGAGCAGGGCAAACCCTGGATCTTGCTCCCCAGCGGGAACTCGAGGTCCAGATTAAAACGTCTGGAGGGCTGGTCTACACTGAAGTGCAACAGCGGCACAGCTGTAGCATTTTAAGTGTTGATGTATGTTGATGGAAACTATACTAGCATAGCTATGTTACTATACCAACTTAACTCCATAGTGCAGACGCAGCAGACACCAATTGGTTTTTCTACTGCTATAGGAATTAGGGCTGTCAAAAAAATTAATCGCGATTAACTGCACTGTTAAACAATAATAGAATACTATTTATTTAAATATTTTGGATGTTTTCTACATTTTCAAATATATTGATTTCAATTACAAAACAGAATACAAAGTGTACAGTGCTCGCTTTATATTTATTATATATTGAATATTTGCACTGTAAAAAACAAAAGAAATAGTATTTTTCAATTCACCTAATACAAGTACTATAGTGCAATCTCTTTATCATAAAAGTTGAATTTACAAGTGTAGAATTATGTACAAAAAAATACTCCATTCAAAAATAAAACAATGTAAAACTTTTAGAGCCTACAAGTCCATTCAATCCTACAGCCAATTGCTCAAACAAGTTCGTTTATGTTTTCAGAAGATAATGCTGCCTGCTTCTTGTTTATAATGTAACCTGAAAGTGAGAACAGGCATTTGCATGGCACTGTTGTTCCTGGTGTCGCACGACATTTATATGCCAGATGCACTAAAGATTTGTATGTCCCTTGATGCTTCAACCACCATACCAGAGGACATGCGTCCGTGCTGATGACTGGCTCTGCTCGATAATGATCCAAAGCAGTGTGGATTGACACACGTTCATTTTCATCATCTGAGTCAGATGCCACCATCAGAAGATTAATTTTCCTTTTTGGTGGTTCGGGTTCTCTAGTTTCTGCATCAAAGTGTTGCTCTTTTAAGACTTCTGAAAGCATGCTCCACACCTCATCCCTCTTAGATTTTGGAAGGCACTTCTGATTCTTAAATCTTGAGTCAAATGCTGTTGCTATCTTTAGAAATTTCACATTGGTATCTTCTTTGCATTTTGTCAAATTTGCAGTGAAAGTGTTCTTAACAAGAAAACGTGCTGGGTCATCATCTGAGACTGCTATAACGTGAAATATATGGCAGAATGCAGGTAAAACAGAGCAGGACACATACAATTGTCCCCCAAGTAATTCAGTAAAAAATTTAATTTACGCAGTTGTTCTTTTAATGAGCGTCATCAGCGTGGAAGCATGTTCTTTGGAACGATGGCCAAAGCATGAAGAGGCATATGAATCTTTAGCGCATCTGGCACGTAAATATCTTGCAATGCCAGCTACAATAGTGCCATGAAAATGCCTGTTCTCATTTTCAGATAACATTGTAATTAAGAAGTGGACAGCATTATCTCCTGTAAACGTAAACAAACTTGATTCTCTTCACGATTGGCTGAATGAGGAGGAGGACTGACTGGGACTTGTATGCTCTAAAGTTTTACATTGTTTTGTTTTTGAGTGCAGTTCTGTAATAAAAAAAAACTACATTTGTTAAGTTGAACTTTCATGACAAAGAGATTGCATGACAGTACTTGTATGAGGTGAATTGAAAAATACTATTTATTTTATCATTTTTACAGTGCAAATATTTGTAATAAAAAATAACAAAGTGATCACTGTACACTTTGTGTTTTGTGTAGTAATTGAAATCAATATATTTGAAAATGTAGAAAAACCTCCAAACATATTTAATAAATTTCAACTGGTATTCTATTGTTTAACAGTGCGATTAATCACAATTTTTTTGTGATAATTGCGATTTATTTATTTTCAGTTAATCATGTGAGTTAACTGTGATTAATTGACAGCCCTACTAGGAATACTACCTCCCTCAATGACAGTGGTTATGTGGAATGAAGTATTCTTCCATCAACATAGCTGCCTCTATACTAGGTCATCATCGTTACCTTGGTCAAGGGTTGTTCCCTCCCACCCACACATCCCTGACCAAAGTAGCTATGTCGGCCTAACTTTTAAATGTAGACCAAGCTTAAGGCCTTGTCCACACATGAGTTATACTACTTTAAGTATATCAGTATGTAAAGTGGTACAACCCCTCATAATGTGGATGCAGTTATATCAGTATCGATGTGCTCATACTGGTATAGCTTATCCCCTCTTCCCACATGGAGGAAAGCTATATTGGTATAAGCACATTTATACTTGTATAATTGTGCCCATACCAGGCCCTGTATCTGGATAACTATATTATTTGAAAAAAAATATAAAAATTTAAAAAAAAAAATCACATCTCTAATTGACATATTTACACTGATACAAATCCTGTGTGAAGACCAGTCCAAAGGGAATTTAAGTTCATGTAATTTACTCACCATGAGTCAAAAACGGTAGAAGACAAAAAACAGGAAGGTGTAAAAAAGGAGACTCTCCCCTCCCATATACCCACTTTCTACACTTCCAGACTGTGGGTGTAGATTAGATTAATTTAAACTCAGGCTCCTTTAAACCTACTTATACCACACCCATGATTTGTCCCAACAGGTCCTTTTGGCTGTTTTCTTTGTTTATACTAACAGCTAAAACTTGCTTGCCTTACTCAGCCAAGAGGCCACAGTGAGTGCAGGATAGAACTATTTGCATGAGTAAGGCAAGATAAAATTTGACCCAAAATAATGAATAAGTAAATGTAAACAGTACTTAAAAATCAACACTGAAATTAAATCAACCATGAATCAAAATTAAAACATGGTAAAAGTTGTTATAAATAGAGGCATACCGATTAGCAAACTCAGAAGTCTCTGGACCTTTGAACTCACCCCCACAACTCTGTATAATCCTTGGTCATTTATACCTATTGAGGAAGAAAACAGATCAGTCAGAGGATTCAAATAAACAGCAAATAAAACTTTAAAAACCTTCAAATGCTAAACAAGAAGTTTTCATCAAAGTCGCATTCAGCACATTGTCACTCATGACTACGACAGGAATACACTGCAAATAAAGTATCAGAGGGTAGCCGTGTTAGTCTGGATCTGTAAAAAGTGACAAAGAGTCCTGTGGCACCTCATAGACTAACAGAAGTATTGGAACATGAGCTTTTGTGGGTGAAATTTCCAGAGGCAAGTATAAATGTGCAGGCAAGAATCAGTTTAGAGATAACAAGCTTAGTTCAATCAGGGAGGATGAGACCCTCTTCTAGCAGTTGAGGTGTGAACACCGAGGGAGGAGAAATTGCTTTTGTAGTTGGCTAGCCGTTCACAGTCTTTGTTTAATCCTGAGCTGATGGTGTCAAATTTGCAAATGAACTGAAGTTCAGCAGTTTCTCTTTGAAGTCTGGTCCTGAAGTTTTTTTGCTGCAGGATGGCTATCTTTAAATCTGCTATTGTGCGTCCAGGGAGGCTGAAGTGTTCTCCTAAAGGTTTTTGTACATTGCCATTCCTAATATCTGACTTGTGTCCATTTATCCTTTTCCATAGGGACTGTCCAGTTTGGCTGATGTACATAGCAGAGGGGCATTGCTGGCATATGATGGCATATATTACATTGGTGGACGTGCAAGTGAATGAACTGGTGATGTTGTGGCTGATCTGGTTAGATCCTGTGACGGTGTCACTGGTGTAAATATGTGGGCAAAGGTTTGTTGCATGGATTGGTTCCTGAGTTAGACTTACTATGGTGCAGTGTGCAGTTACTGGTGAGAATATGCTTAAGGTTGGTGGGTTGTTTGTGGGCGAGGACTGGGCTGCCACTCAAGGCCTGTGAAAGCGAGGGATCATTGTCCAGGATGGCTTGTAGATCACTGATGAGGCATTGGAGAGGTTTTAGCTGAGGACTGTATGTGATGGCCAGTGGAGTTCTGTTGGTTTCTTTTCTGGGCTTGTCTTGCAGCAGGAGGCTTCTGGGTATACGTCTGGCTCTGTTAATTTGTTTCCTTATTTCCTTGTGCAGGTATCGTAGTTTTGAGAATGCTTGGTGAACATTTTGTAGGTGTTGGTCTCTGTCTGAGAGGTTTGAGCAAATGTGGTTATACCTCAGCACTTGGCTGTAGACGATGGATTGTGTGGTGTGTCCGGGATGGAAGCTAGAGGCACGAAGGTAGGCATAGCGGTCGGTGAGTTTTCGGTATAGGGTGGTGTTAACGTGACCGTCATTTATTTGTAACGTGGTGTCTAGGAAGTGGACCTCCCATGTAGATCGGTCCAGGCTGAGGCTGATGGTGGAGTGGAAGCTATTGAATTCATGGTGGAATTCTTCCAGAGTCTCCTTCCCATGTGTCCAGATAATGAAGATATCATCAATGTACCGTAGGTAGAGAAGGGGAGTGAGTGGACGAGAGCTGAGAAAGCGTTGTTCCAGGTCATTCGTAAAAATGTTGGCAGATTGTAGGGCCATGCAGGTGCCCATAGTGGTATCACTGGTCTGGAGGTATATATTATCACCAAATTTGAAATAATTGTGTGTGAGGATAAAGTCACAGAGCTCAGCAACCAGTTGTGCTGTGGCATCATCAGGGATACTGTTCCTGACAGCTTGTATTCCATTTGTGTGTGGGATGTTTGTGTAGAGAGCCTCCACATCCATGGTGGCTAGGATGGTGTTTTCTGGAAGATCACCAATGCATCGTAGTTTTCTCAGGAAATCAGTGGTGTCACAGAGATAGCTGGGAGCGCTGGTGGTGTAGGTTCTGAGCAGAGCGTCCACATATCTGGACAGTCTTTCAGTGAGAGTGCCAATTCCAGAGATGATGGGGCATCCAGGGTTACCAGGTTTGTGGATCTTACGTAGTAGATAGAATAACCCCGGTCGTAGCTTTAAGAATATGTTGATTTGTTCCTGTGTTAGTGTAGGGAGTGTTCTGAGTAGATGGTGCAGTTTCTTAGTATATTCCTCAGTGAGATCTGAGAAAAGTCACCTGCAGAATTTGGTACTGGAGAGTTGTCTGGCAGCCTCCTTTTGGTAGTCAGACCTGTTCATGATGACGACAGCACATCCTTTATCAGACTCCTTGATTATAATGTTAGGATTGTTTCTGAGGCTGTGGATGGCATTGAGTTCTGCATGACTTAGGTTATGAGGCAAGCAATGTTGTTTTTCCAGAATTTCTGCCTGTGAACGTCGGCGGAAGCATTCTATGTATAGGTCCAGACTGTCGTTTCAACCCTCCAGAGGGGTCCATGTGGAGTTCTTCTTCTTGTGCTGTTGGGGGGGTAGGGGCATATCTGTGTATCAGTGCCCTGTTCAGTGTTATCTTGAAAGTATTCTTTGAGTCAGAGATGGCGAAAGTAGGCTTCCAGATCACCACAGAACTGTAACCCATCCTGGACAACAATCCCTCACTTTCACAGGCCTTGGGAGGCAGGCCAGTCCTCGCCCACAGACAACCCATCAACTTTAAGCATATTCTCAGCAGCAACCACACACCACACCATAGTAACTTTAACTCAGGGACCAATCCATGCAACAAACTTTGATGCCAACTCTGCCCACATATTTACACCAGTGACACCATCACAGGACCTACCAGATCAGCCACATCATCACCGGTTCATTCAATTGCATGTCCACCGATGTAATATAAGCCATCATATGCCAGCAATGCCCCTCTGCTATGTACATCAGCCAAACTGGACTGTCCCTATGGAAAAGGATAAATGGACACAAGTCAGATATTAGGAATGGCAATGTACAAAAACCTGTAGGAGAACACTTCAACCTCCCTGGACGCACAATAGCAGATTTAAAGGCAGCCATCCTGCAGCAAAAAAACTTCAGGACCAGACTTCAAAGAGAAACTGCTGAACTTCAGTTCATTTGCAAATTTGACACCATCAGCTCAGGATTAAACAAAGACTGTGAACAGCTAGCCAACTACAAAAGCAGTTTCTCCTCCCTCGGTGTTCACACCTCAACTGCTAGAAGAGGGTCTCATCCTCCCTGATTGAACTAAGCTTGTTATCTCTAAACTGATTCTTGCCTGCACATTTATACTTGCCTCTGGAAATTTCCACCACATGCATCTGACGAAGTGGATATTCACCCACAAAAGCTCATGTTCCAATACTTCTGTTAGTCTATGAGGTGCCACAGGACTCTTTGTCGCTTCTTACTTGTCTACAATCCTCTTTTTTGCTGTCCATTAAAATAAATCCAAGCTAAATAATATGTTGCTCTTCAGGAAAAAGGTGCATGCACATTTTTTGCAATGCACTGACAGACCATTTAGGAGTTTGTGAATAGTTTTAAGGTTTGTTTTTCCCCCCTGTTTTACGAGCTCTTTCCTAAAAATTCAAACCAAACTTTTTTCACATCAGTAAACAATGCTCTTTCCTTAAGATAAAAGGTATCATTCCAACCCACTGTGCTTCCCACACTGGGTACAAACACAGGAATCCAACTTCAGGACTGAGGCCAGAAGTTTCTCTCCTGTCCTTTTTGTGGGATGCAACCTCAACAGCCAGATCAGCATCCACAGCCTCCCACTATCTTAATTTACTCAGCTCTGGAACATGGACACTGGATATCTTCTCTTGTTCCCCACTCTCGTTTTCTGTATTGACATTGACTGTTGCTCATATTCCATCCAACCCCACTCCCCTTCCACTGTAACCATTTAGCTGCCCAGCGTCACTCAACATGTCATTATGCTGTTCACTTTCCTTTCACCCCCCTTCTCTTTCTTCCCCTTTGCCCCTTCTCCCTCTATTCAGTCCTTTTCGACTGCAACATTCCCTTTCTCCCCTCACTGAAATCTCACATAACCTCCCTCCAAAAAACTAAGATTTTTTAGCATAAATAAATATGAAAAGAAGATTAAAAAAGTAAAAAAACCCAGATGTTGTATGCCCACCATCACACTGCTTGTATGTTGAATCCCTTTATCCCACCCTTTTTTACATGTCTGTACACAACATAGCACAATAGGGCTCAGAACCTGATTGAGACTTTGGGGTTACCATGCAATCCAATTTACAATAACAAGCTTGGTACTTCCTGGTTTCATAGGACCTAGAAGGGGAAATGCGGACATGCCCCAAGGTATATATACTGTGAGAACAATCTTTATTTTCTCTTTGTAACTAAAGGGTAGGTTTTGCATGACTGGCTTTTATTTTCATTATTACTATTATTATTATTATTATTTATTAAAGAATACAACATACAGAGACATGAGACCTGTGGAGAACTCCCAGATTCAACAACAGATGGTTCCAACACAGAGCAAAAGAAAAAACAAGCAGAACTAATCAAATAATGGAAAAAACTTATACTTGAATATTAGATAAATATCTTAAAAAATAGTAAGTATAATTTACAATAAATATTATTCTTAATGAATTACTCTAGCAGCTTCACAAATGAGACACCACCACCACCACCACCTAGTATACTCAGTGGTGAAAACATCCTGATGTTTGAAAAGTAAAGGGGTCTTCTAGATTTTCTTCTTCTTCTTCTTGGGCTTTCTTTCTTATTGTCTAGATGGCCACAGATCTAATGATATTATAACATGAATTTACATATACAAAAAGTAACTTCCCATACCTCTCGGTTTTCCAGAGCCCCATGTTTAAGATTAAGATCACAACCACACATGTACTACATATCACTAAGAAAATTGCCAGCAGGAAACAATTACAATAATTTCTGACCCACCCAAGACTAGGAAGCACTGGAAATCTTGGGGGACTGGAGAAGATGCAAAGTAAAGAGCAGTTCCTGCTTGAATTTTCCTTGGGATTCCCTGGGAACTCCAGCCCAAAGATGTATAGATGTTTCACAAGAATATCCAACTTTCTAATGCTCTGCCAAATGGCACTAGGCCTTTTTGCAGGAGGATCCAACTTTAGTTTCTAGTGCTGCAGAACAAATCTTCTGCACTGTATGCAAGAAACAAGGAAAAGTTGAAGCAACATTCTTACAATCAAATCTATCTTACTGTTTTTGCTCATCTCAGACGTTCAAACTGTCAGGTTGCATATTGATTTACTGCACTGCTAACATTAAAACTAGTAAGAACAAAATTGTGCTGACTCAAAAAATGTTGGTACCTTAGGCTTAAAAATAATTTAGGACAAGCCACAGCAACCCTTGTTTGGTTTTAAAAACAGATGTACTGCTGTGAAGTGTCTGAAATGACAGTAATATTGAAACTAGAATGCCACTTTAGCAATAGTAATGACTCTGCACTGGTAATTACTATCAGATAATTGATCAAGTTCAAATTCATCAACCTGAAAGAAGCAGAGCTAATTGCTAATGCATAATGAGAGGCGTAGAGGGGAATTAATGCTTCTCAACCCTGTTTTTACTTTAATGAAATTTTAAATAAAACACAAACACAGTTTCAAATCATGTGATTTCAAATCTGAAAGTTTGAATGCTGCAGAGTACCTGAGACTGATAACTGTGGAAAAAGTTTTCCTAATCACTGAGGCCATGGCTACACTGGCGCTTTACAGCGCTGCAACTTTCGCGCTCAGGGGAGTTAAAAAACACACCCCTGAGCGCTGCAAGATACAGCGCTGTAAAGCCTCAGTGTAATCAGTGCTGCAGCGCTGGGAGTGCGGCTCCCAGCGAGGCAAGCTATACCCGTAAGGGATGTGGTTTATGTGCAGCGCTGGGAGAGCTCTCTCCCAGTGCTGGCGCTCCGACCACACTCACACTTCAAAGCGCTGCCAAATGTCAAGTGTAGCCATACCCTGAGCGATTGACAAGGTGATTCGTTTTAGAGCATAAGCTTATTGCCAACTAGAATACAAATTCTGATTGGTTCAGCCAGCAGTAGTGGCCTTTGAACCAAGCACTATTAACAGCTTTGAGAGCTGCAAGGCTCCACAGTGCATATTCTAATTCCCTTTTTATATTTACATGAATAATGGGTGACTGGTTCTCAGAATAACAGGGCTTGACTTAGACACACATGGTTTGCTAGGCATGCCAATAAACAAATTTACTACAAGTAAAACAAGTCCCCCTGTCTCAAATGTATGCCATAGCAGGGAGGGTGGGCCTACCAACAACGTACAACTTAGATGAAGTTTTTTTTGTACATATTGCTAATGTGGGCTAATAATACAGCTGCAGAAACAACACAGTTTACTTATGTATTCTGTTCAATTATGTACTACAGATGTGCTTACACACACATACTGACAAATCAAGGTAATACCAGGTTGTTCCTATGGGAAGGTTCCCTATTTTCTCACCAGTGAAATAAAAATTCTTACTGAGGAAAAATTGAGATGATAGCTCACTGCTGCCATCTGTCCCTACATCTTAGAATAGGTGTTGCCGCAGTACCAATTACTAACACAGTGGAAATTTGTTATTAACCCTTAGCACTGGCATTTTACAGAATGCCACCTAATAAGCGCTCAGAGGAAGTACAGTCTCTCTCTCTCTCTCTCTCTCTCTCTCTCTCTCTCTCACACACACACACACACACACACACACACAGAGTTTTTCCTATCGGAAGAACAGCGCTCTGATGCTTCGATAATCTTTTCTCTCTCATTTTTATTATCCACTAAGGTGCTGAACTGTAAATAATGGAATAAAAAACATCCAGTCTTGCTCTCAGATACAGTATATGGTTGAAAATCCCATCAGAGTTGTGCTCATGCTCAGAGAAAAATGGGCTCACAGAGTTTTTAAAATATAATGCTGATTTAATAGCTCAAGTTTTCTAATCTAGTAAATTAGGAAATATCCTTATACATCAGCTCACAAGAATTCTAGTCTACTAGCTAATACTACTTCTAATTGAAGTAGTTTTTTTAATTCAAAGTGAGTTATTTCTTCTCAGCTTGACAAAATGAATAACACAACCAAGAAAATCATTCAGCCATTGACAATTTAATGCTCAATGTTTTCATTTTCTTTTTTTTCTTTGCATACCAGTTTTCTGCTATGACATGACAAGACTATTCTCAGTTTCCACCCACACTAGACTGTCCTCTCTTTCCTCCCACACCAACCTCACACCCATTATGATTAAAAGAGATAAAACATGGCATACAGACACAGACTCTGAGGAGCATCTGTCTTCTATTTTCTTTTATTAAACATTACTTCCTTTAGCAACTTATTGTAAAATATTCACAGTAAAAGTTGTTATAAGGTTGAATTTAGTGCATCTTCACTTACCGAGGTATAAAAACTGGAGGTTTGAAGGGTAATAGTTTTCCTCATATTATTATTATAAAGGTAAATCAAGGAGACTTGCCTAAATTCTTTCACCACTTATGCTCATACAGCTCAACAGACATCATTAGAGATATATGGGTGTGACAGTGAAGAAACTGATCTATCTCTATGAGAGCACAGCACTTGTCATACACAAGGCAAGATTTTGTTTTATTTTGTTTTCAAATACATCTTAAGTATGTTCAGAGTTAGAGTGACCAGATGTCCCGTTTTTAAAGAGACAGTCTCGTTTTTTGTGACTTTTTCTTATATAGGCACCTATTATCTCTCCCCCACCCCTAATCCCGTTTTTTCACAGTTGCTATCAGGTAACTCTATTCAGAGTCAATGAACAAATAAACAATAACCATGGCTTTGTATACTATTTCCAAGTCATGTTCCCTTAGGCCGCAACTGAGTGGATTGTGGAATGCTACATAGAAGTCATATTGCCTACACCCACACCTGAATTCCCCACCCTACAAATAAAAGGGAATATTTATTTTTGAAAACTTTTAATAAAATCAAAATAATAAAGAAAACTTTTGTTTTCACTAGTAACTATCATTGTGCATGTTATCTACTATATATATATATATATATATATATATGTATATATATATGTATATATATATGTATATATGTATATGTATATAGCATATAGTAACTACATTAAAAGAACATTAGAATAAGGTTGCAAAGTCAAGCACTCCGAAGTTAGCAAATGCCAGAATTCATTCAGCCCCCTTGTGTGTATGCATAACAATGTAACTTCAATTACATGATCACAGTATTTTTTCTAGAGGACTATGCCTCATTTCAGTGCACTAGGAATGAATGAGGGTTGTGTAGTAAAGAAGACAGATGGCTGCAGGACTCCTGCTTCATGTGCAGCATTTGCTAACTTTTGAGTGCTTGATTTTGCAACCTTACTGTTACTTTAACATAGTTTTGAGTGTGCAGTTTCCTAGTTTAAAAACAAAACGCACCACATAGCATCATGTTGACAATCATATGGCTCATCAGTAGATCCACCACACAGATCCCTGCCCCTTGAGCTAACTGTTCACATGATAGCAGGAATAGCAGCACTAAAGGAGGATGGGGCAATTTGTCAGTGGGTTACACAGATATTTGATGACAGCAGAGGAATGGTGAGCCTTGGGAATCTTGGGTTCCATTTTGGTTCTGCAAGAGAGTGAACTCTACTGGGCACAGACATGTCTGTTCATTTACCCAAGCTTGACCCCTTTCACACCTTCCCCATGCAACCTGTCCTTGTTCCAGTCCTGGTCTTCCCCACCCCAAGATCCTCATCCTAGTCACACTCGCCTCACCTAGCCACCACCGGTATCCACTCCTCTGGCTTCTCACCCCAGTCTCAAACACCCTGGCCAGCAAGTCCTAATCTCACACCTCTGGACCCCATATCCCAGTCCCAGTCTCCCCTCCTCCCCCAGCTCCTCATCTGATTTCCCTTCACGGCCTCCCATCATCCCCAGCCCACAGTTACATTCTTTATCCCACTGCTTTCCAGTCCAACTCTTACCACATATGCCCTCAGCTCTTTGTCTCAGTCTTTTTGCCCAACCAATCCCAGTGCTCCCTCTTCACACTGTTCCACATCAGATCCATCTCCACTTCCCACTGGATTCTCAGTCCCAGTCTTCTCATCCCAATCTATTTCCACCAACAGGTATAGCTCGTCCACTCTACATTAGAATCAGACATCCTCCTCCACCCTGTTTAGGCCCAGCAGAGGGTCACTGAGAGGACAGTAGAGACAGTCTTCCAGCTCTCACAGTTCAGGTGTCCAGACCTTGGCCCAGTACAGCCAATTATAGCCCAAAGCTGAAATTGCAGGGAAAGTCCAGCTGATCTTAGGGCTGGAGCATGCTCATTATAGATGGAATTGTTAGAGATTTTAGTAACTAAAATCTGAGAAATATCTACTCAGCACGTACGAACTGTGATTTTTCTAAGGCTTATAACTTGCCCAAATTTGGGCAGATGTTCACAGGGATGGCAAAAGACACATTCCTGACACACAAAGGACGCCCCTACCAAATTTCAAGTCCTTGCACCAATGCATGGGGGTACTAGAGTTTTTCAAAGAAAAAGTCTAGGATTTTTTAACACAGGCAAAATAAGGTATTTTTTCCTAGCCCTGATCCCTGAAAGAGCTAAACCATTTTAACGGAAATGCTCAATAAATCAATCAATCCGTTGGCCTGAGGCACACACCTGGCAGGAAAAAAATTAAAGTTTGGCAAAGTTATAAACAACTGAAAACAGGGTTTTATAAGTTCAGGCAACCCTAATAACAGGCCAGGCTACCAGCCCCGTTTCTAATAGTAACATAATTATACAACTTATATGTAATTGTTGATAAAGTAGCTTGCTACTTTCTCACTCCTGTGGAGAAAAGCATGTGTTTTAAGACTTATTTACATTTTATCAGCATTTTTTTTTAATGATGACACACATAAATCTAAGATTTTAATTTAGATCAGTGGTTCTCAACCATTTTTGATTTGTGGAGCCCTAGATTTCAAATGGAGGTGCAGACCCATTTGGAAATCTGTTGTTTACATATATAGTTGAATTCTGTTCAGTGAGTTTTCAATCTAAGTCTTTCACAAACCCCTTAGATACAGTCCATGGACCCCCAGGGGGTCCGCGGACCACAGGTTGAGAACCACTCATCTAGATAACTAAAATAATTAAAATGATGGATTAAGCTAAGGAAATCTGACAACTATTTGAAAAACTATAAAGCCCAAAATAATGTCAATTCATATCTGGTCTAACCTGAAATTATTCAAAAACCTATCAGAGTGGATTGATGTTAAAATCCAAGTGAAAACAGTACCTGAGATCATTCTTTGTTATTAATAGTTAAGATCCCAACTTCACAAAACTACTTGTATTCATCAGTTACATGGTATTCTAAGTACACAAGTAGAAAACTTTGCTTAACAAGAAGGACCTTGCACTGACAGCAGATGTGACAGAACTACCGTTTTACACCACTGCATCCTGAAAGTAAGGAAAGTGATATAACGGAAAGATGCTAATCTGCTCTGTGCAACATTAGTCACTTAGCTCCAGTATGGAAAGACTTAACAACTCCAATTCCAATTGCTCTTTTCACATCAAGAAGAACAAATAGAGGGTAGTAAATTTTCCATTTTAATTTAATCTCCTCTTCAAAAGGAAAACATGAACACATATTAGTTCATTTCACTGTTCTGCCTCACTCAACATTGCTCTCTTGAAAGACAAGTCTAAACAAATGTTATACCTTTTTAAAAAGTAAAAGCTTAATTCGCAGCATATTTAGCCCCTTATAGCCTGCAGAGTGAGGAGTAGGAACGACACACATCCCTGGATCGTGTCTCAGTAACCACTGGCAAATATCTAACCTACTTTCTACAAACACTGGGATTGCATGAGGCCTGACACAAGAGTGAGGAAGAATATACCTACAGACCCTCCACCACGGTTTCCTCAGGAGAACAGGACACATTTTCATATACACAAGAGCAGATCCCCCTTAGACCCAACAAATCCTGCATCTTGGCAGTGGGTTAGACAAAATGACCCTTGCGGTCTCTTCTAACCATATGGTTCAATGATTCTATCTGGAGCACAGCAACAGCTAAAATGGAAGGGCTGAACAGATGCTTCTTCTGCACCTGACCTCCACCTTCTCCAAGCTCTACAATGGACCAGGTGAGACTTTATATCAGATCCACACACACACACACACACACACCACTTTCACCTTGTTGCAGGCCTCAGTCATCTTTGCCCTTCCCTCATGAGCAGCAGCACTTGGCTGAGTTGATCATTACCTCGTGTTTCAACGGCACTGATGCATTTTCTCAGAATTGTGAACCCTATGTTATCCAACTGTGCACCTAAAAGGAAAAACAGTTTGAAAAGGTTTTAAGGACAATAAATAATATATTTGTCTTTTTCTCACAGATGGCATGTCTACACAAACACTATATGCAGCAAGCTGGGGTGTAAATTTACAGCATTCCAGCATGCTTCACAACAGCTCTCTGTGTGGATCTTGCTGCTATGCTCTACACATTCCCTAATGTATTTTCACCTACTTCTGTTTCAAACCACAGTACGTCAACGCACACTAGGGAACTTTTCACGTGTATCAGCAGGGACCACAGAACAGTCAGTGCGCAGCATGTTGGAATGCTGCAGAGACACACCCCTGCTTGCTGTGCAGGAAGTGTTCATGTAGACATGCCAAAAGATACAAAGATTCAAGGCCAATCTAGTGCTGCTTTCTTGGTAGAAAGTAATATCGCACCTAACCCTACAGACAGGGCTCACTCAGGCCAAACTGAGGAAAAATTCCAGGAGTAGGCACCTTTGTTACATTTTCTAGAGAATTTTTTCTTTTTTGCTTTCTTATATTTGTACAGAACCCATCCTGCAAGCACTTGCTACAAGGTGTAGTGACTTCAGGGAGTCTATTCACAGTAGTAAGTCTTTGCAGGATTGGACCCATAATTAGACACACATGTTGGCAGGAGAAGAATGTGGTTTAAGATTATTTACTACAAAGCAAGGCAGACTAATCCTAAAAAATTCTCAGCTCATTGGAACATGTCCTGCAGGATCTTGAATATTTGAATACTTGCTATAAGCACTGTAGATTTTTGAAGGAAAACCCCAATTCTGAAAACACACCCATAAAACTAAAATGCGCACGGAGACTTTCTGATGGAAAACCCTCAACAAACAGCCAAAAAGACAATAACTGTATTTCAGATGTTGTTTAAATAATTCCATGATATTCCCTTTTAAAATAAAAAGTGAAAATCATATGATGAGAAGTCTCATGTGAACTTGTCATTTATTAAATAAAGGATATGACTGAAAAAATCAATTTTTAAGCTATACATTTTTAAAATTATTTTTGAACAATTTTTTAAAATTATCTCTCGAAGTTTGAAATATTAAAATATTTCAAACTTCGGGAGGTCATTTCAAGAAATTGGTTTATCAAAAATCATTATTTATAACTTTAGCTTTAAATATTTTGACAAACCTAAAAAATTGATCCAATGTCTCTTTTTTTAAAAGTATTATGTATAATGAATAAAATCTAAGAAAGTTAACCCAATTGGAGAAGAGAGTAATTGTACAGAACACATTGCGATGCTTCTCCCCTATGGAATCATTCTATCATCCCCAACAAAATATGTCCTACACAAGCCAAAAGAATTTCCCCACCACAGATTTAGGACATGTATGTGCATTTCTTCATGGCAGCTGATGAATGGACTACCTAAAACCTAATGTATTCACAGGATAATACTCGAGGACCAACTATCTTTGTGGAACTGTCTAATCCCTTTTCTACTAAATCAAAACTCATGTTCCAAATCCACATTTCACCTAAGCATCTGGTCTTCACCTTCACTGTTGGCTTGATCCTACACCATGGAAGTTTTTCCATCCACTTGAGTGGGAGCAGAATAAAGCCCAGGATTACAAAGAACACATGCATTAACCCCTGAATGCAAGGAGAATAGCTGCGTTCATTGTTGGGACGGTGTCAAATTATTATGAATTATAGTGATTGATATGAATGAATGTGGTGAACATGAGTTTGGTATGGTTTGATATGTTTGAATTTGCTAGAGGATTCTGGGAGCAGGGTTCTCTTAGCATCAGACAGTGGGTATGGAAATTTATTGAGAGTGATCAGAGGCTCTATCTGTATGTGTGTTTCAAAATGGAACTTTGAAACATATAAGCCAATGGCCAGCTCAACAAGTAAAGAAAACGCAAAAACACACAATCAGTGAGGTTGGCACAGACTGACCCAGGTCAAAATGACCCTTTAAGATGGCACCACACTAAGAGCTCAAGTGAATGATTGAGGAGAGGATAAACATCAACTGATCTTTGGTCTCTGTTTTGCTGTCCTTTCTATATTATTAATTAGAAAAACTAGTAATGAATAGGGCTGTCGATTATTTGTAGATAATTCACACGATTAACTCAAAAAATTTATCACGATTAATCGCAGTATTAATCAAACTGTTAAACAAGATAATACTAATTAAAATTTATTAAATATTTTGGATGTTTTTCTACATTTTCATATATATTTTGTATTCTGTGTTGTAATTGAAATCAAAATTTTGATTACAAATATTTGCACTGTAAAAATGATAAACAGAAGAAATAGTATTTTTCCATTCACCTCATACAAGTACAATAGTGCAATCTCTTTGTCCTGAAAGTGCAACTTACAAATGTAGATTTTTTTTTGTTTTGTTAGGTAACTGCACTCAAAAACAAAACAATGTAAAACTTCAGAGCCTACAAGTCCTACTTCTTGTTGAGCCTATCACTAAGACAAACAAGTTTCTTTACATTTATAAGAGATAACACTGTCCTCTTCTTATTTACAATGTCACCAGAAAGTGAGAACAGGCATTTGCATGGCACTTTTGTAGCCAGCATTTCAAGGTATTTACATGCCAGATATGCTAAACATTTGTATGCCCCTTCATGCTTCGGCCACCGTTCCAGAGGGCATGCTTCCATGCTTCCACTCAGATAAAGAAAATGAACATGTGTCAGTCTGCACTGCTTTGGATTGCTATCGAGCAGAACCCGTCATAAGCACAGATGCATGCCCCCTGGAATGGTGACTGAGGCGTGAAGAAACATATCAATGTTTAGCACAACTGGCACATAAATATCTTGTGACACTGGCTACAATAGTGCCATGAGAATGTCTATCCTCACTTTCAGGTGACAATGTAAATGAAAAGCAGGCAGCATGTCTATCCTCACTTTCAGGTGACATTGTAAATGAAAAGCAGGCAGCATTATCTCCTGCAAATATAAACAAACTTATATGTCTGAGCGATTGGCTGAACAAGAAGTAGGACTGACTGGACTTGTAGGCTCTAAAATTTTTACATTGTTTTATTTTTGAATGCTTTTTTTTGTACATAATTCTATATTTGTAAGTTCAATTTTCAGGATAAAGAGACTGCACTACAGTACTTGTATGAGGTGAATTGAAAAATACTATTTCTTTTGTCTTTTTACAGTGCAAACACTTGTAATCAAAAATAAATATAAAGTGAGCACTATACACTTTGTCAAGTGTCAGAGGGGTAGCCATGTTAGTCTGGATCTGTGAAAAGTTACAAAGAGCCCTGTAGCACCTTACAGACTAACAGAAGTATTGGAGCATAAGCTTTCATGGATGAATACCCAATTCGTCAAACGCATGACACTGTACACTTTGTATTCTGTGTTGTAATTGAAATCAATATATTTGAAAATGTAGAAAACATCCAAAAATATTTAAATAAATGGTGTTCTATTATCATTGAACAGTGTGATTAATCAGGATTACTTTTTTTAATTACTTGACAGCCCTAGTAATGAAATGCACACAGAGCATATTTCTGGGACATGTGACTCCTCTGACAACAAGAGGTATAAATGCTAAGAAGAGTTCGTTAGTTCACCAATTAACATCTGAAGAGGCCTGTGATGCTGTAAGACAGAAGGCCTCAGAGTAGCTAACAACCTGCTCCGAGGGACTTTTGTAGGACTTTTGAACCAGAGGGTCTCGGGGTAACCAAGACCCTTCTTCGGGAGACATTTGACAGACCAAGTAACTGAGGAGATGAGAGGAGAGGAACTGAGTCTCCATTTAGGACTGGTAGCTATACCTGCTTTGTTTGCCAATCAAGATACTGTGTAAGGCCAACATAGTTACTGTGGGTTTACGATTGGGGAATTGAGGCTTATTAGGAAGATGTATTATATAACCTTTTACTGCTTGTGTAATTCTTTCTCCAATAAACTGCTGTGCATTGAGCAAACTGAATCCGAATTTTCACTGGTACTTGTAATAATCTGCCCAGCTGTGGGCCATTAAATATCCTTTTCAACATTCATCATTACTTCTTTCTCCACCGGAAAGGGCAAATAGTTTTTTATATATATATAAAAACTATATATATATAAAAAGTTTTTTATATATATATAATGCCAGGTTATGGTTCAGATTTCGAGGATACACAAGTTTTGATTCTCACTGCTACATTAACTCACTACTCTTGCAGATCTGCAATATTTTATACTACTATATAAGAAGTTAGCCTTTATGCTCTTTTTATATGTGTGTGCAATGTGACTAAGTTATTGTTTCCAATGCCATAACATTGAACCTTGTGACTTCCATAAAAATATAATCTCAATCAGTAAAGTTTTGTTATGTTTAGAAGTAAGTTGTACCCTTAAGGCACTTATAGTATGAAATGAGTTGACATGAACAATGGGATAGTTTTTCTCAAAGCAGGCATGAACTTAGACCTCAACACTACATATATCTATGCCTGTGCTTAATTTTACTCCTGTGAGAAGAACTATTAACTTCTGTGGGACAACTTACGTTAGTCAAGTTAAACATATGCATACTAGTTTTCAGAATCAGAGCCTAAGCGATTAAAATTGAGGATTTTTTAAGTGTGTAATCCCTTGTAAAACATTTTTATCTATGCAGAATTAAAATGTTAAATATTTAATTGATATTTATTTATTAAAATGTTAACATATTTAATAAAATAAACATTAGTTTTAATAGTAGCTCCAGGTACTTACTTCCCTCCCGTCTTGTGTTGGCTCTATACAAATTGATGAACAGCTAATAGAAAAATAAAAAATGTAAGCGCCCTGCAGTAAAAAAGTTCATAAGGACAGAATCAAGATGCTTCCTGCTTAATGCCAAGTAGGCACAACTGCAGCACTTGACTGCTAACAAATACTGGGCCTCATTTGATACAGTACATTAGCCTAGAGGGGCTCAAATAACAATTTCCAGCCCATGGGGAATTCAGATATTTGACATTTGTGTTTGTTCCAAAGAGCATGAAGAGTCAAACCATCTAAACTTTTTGTGGAACAACACATTTCATTTTCGGTTAGAACAACATTAAACTGCAACCACTTAAGCTGCGACAGAGCCTTACAAGAGTTGAAGTTAAGGTGCCCCACACCCCCATTTTTCTCTACAGCAGATTCCCTGGCTGCCTGCTGTAAATTCATTAAAGATGTAATCAGGCCAGGAAGCTCATCCTAGAGAGGACATTGAAGGCATGGGGTACTTGTATTACATCTCCCAAGTGGCACCATGGCAGCTGAGGTAGATGCAAATTTTAATGTCAACCCAAACAAACAACATTTTTCAATTAGATTTTCCAGAACTATTGGCAACTCAACATTATATATATTTAACTGCTGAATTCTGTTGGGTAAATCAAGTCCTGGTGAATTATAACCAGAACATATTCAAGGCTTTAAAAAGTTTTTGCTATGATGCTTACAAAAAGGGGTAAAGAAAAGAATTTTTAAATTCACAGGAACTATCTGTTGTGACACAGAAATAATAATACCTACTATCAAGTCCCACTGTCCTTGGCTTACAAAACCTAAACCCTAGCTCTGAATACTCAAGGATAATAACACGAATAATCCAGTCCTGTATCCTAACTCTCCAACTCCATTCCATTTCTAAAGTATTTTGATATGAACCAAAAACAGGACAACTACTCAGTCATGAACAGATTAAAAAATAAAATCATTTTCAAGTAAGACTTATTATTTTCCAGTGTACAGTACATTTTAAGCTTATAGAAATATTGTCACATGACTGCTCATGCAAGTCTATTTGAATAGAATAAACTGTTATCAGCGAAAGTGATTAAGTCTGCACTAGCCATTACCTAGAATAGTGATATCATCATTGTAATGGAATCTATTTATAAAATCAATTTTTGTTGTTACAAAAATGAAACACCACAGCTTCACCACAATCTTTACAGATCTCTATACTGTGCTACTGTTTTATTTCATGGATATTCTCTTTCAGCAAATCTATCATTTTGCAGAACAATGTAAACCTGGTATACAAGGACTGCAGAAAACATGATCATCATTACACTATAGCTGTATGTGAAAAAATAATCCATATATTATATTCTTACAGCTTCTTTTCCATCCAAGACTTCCATCCACAGCTTCCTGTCCTCCTCAGAAAATGCCTGCATGGTCACAGGAGTAACAGATCTACAGGAAAACCAATAAAGGAAAATAACTACATTTGTCTTTTTATTAGCCAATCCACAGAATATCAATTTTATCTCTTTTTGAATGGCACATCCCATCACCATCACAAAATTCATTGTCCAAGAACTTTTTTTTTTTTTTGGGCTATATTACAGAACATTGTTCACTCTTGAAATTGATGTACAGTAACTTGTCATTTAACGTCGTCCCACTTAACGTTGTTTCAATGTTACGTCCCTGCTCAATTAGGGAACATGCTCATTTAAAGCTGTGCGATGCTCCCTTATATCATCGTTTGGCTGCCTGTCTGTAAGATTCTGCGGAACAGCAGTGACTTTACAAGGGAGCATCACACAAGTTCTGCTTCCCCGCCTCCTCCTCGTCCCTCCAGTGCTTTCCCCACTGCCAAACAGCGCTTAGGACTTTCTGGGAGGGAGGGGCAGGAGTGGAGACGTGAGGCTTCCCTGCTCCTCCTCCTTCCTCCAAGCACTTCGCGCTTAGGACTTTCTGGGATGGAGGGGCAGGAGTGGGGAAGTGCTGCGTCTCCGCTCCTCCCTCTCCCTCCCAGGAAGTTCTTAGCGCTGCCAAACAGCTTGGGGGAGGGGGGGGGGATGTGGTGTGCTCCGGAGAGGAGGTGGAGTGAGGGTGGGAAGAGGTGGGCCTGGAGTGGAGCGGGGACAGGAAGAAGTGGGCCTGGAGCATTCCCGGCAAAGTCCGAGCTTGTTCTTCTCCGGGGAAGCTGCCACTGCTGCTGCAAAGGTGTTTTCTAGCATCCTTGCCTGCAGCGGGCTGTGCCTGTGTGGGGTAAGCCAGGGGCACTTCCCAACCACAGTACAGTACTGTACAGTATATAATGCCTTTTGCCTGCCCCCAAAAAAATTTTCTTGGAACCTAACCCCCCACATTTACATTAAATCTTATGGGACAATTGGATTCGTTCAGCATTTTGCAGGAACATAACTACAACGTTAAGTGAGGAGTTACTGTATTGACAAATCAACTGTATCCCCAAAGTAAACAGATATTCTGCAAATTAGGCAGCCAGAAAAAAAATAACAATCCACTATACACTACTTATTTAAAGTAGAAGCTTCTTAATTTCACCAAGAGCTGAGAATTACTGAATTTTGTGAATTATAAGATCTACAAGATATAGAAGATCAGGGCTATTGTACAAAAAAATTACTTTGTTAATTGATTTGAAATGTAGAGTTCAGTTTTAATTATTTGTGCCAATACTCTATAGTATTCTAGTAAATATTCTATTGTGCATTTTATAAAGAGTAATTAAGTCTTAATATAATACCTCATTACAAAATTCAGCTATTAAAATTTTCCTAGCAAGTGAAGAAAGTCTCAGTTTTGGGATGTAGAGATTAGTAAATGGAGATTAGTTTAAATGTAACTTTTTTTTTTTAATAGAGTATGAGGGAACTTTTAAAAATGAATAATTGTGAAGCCTAGTAAAAAAAACCAAGTGTAAGGGAAGTTGACAGCTGCAATGAAACAGGAGTGGTGATGCCAGTAATTATTTTCCTGCCAATCAAAAAAAGTGTATCACATTCACCCTGCCACTGAATACCATATTTATAAATAGGATATGCCTCAATCCTTTTCATGTCTGCTTTTCAATTACTGAACTATGTTTTGGTTTTCCAAATTAATTTCAGCATAGCACTGAGCAGATAGGAATTATGGTGCCCTGCTCCCTTGCTCAGTGCATCCCTTTGGATTACACATCAGGACATAATACCCATACAATCCAGGGATTCAAGATACCGTAGTAAATGGAAGCTCCCTGCCTCAGATTTTTTTTTTTTAATTGTCCTTCCTCTGAGCCAATGCTGTCCTCAGGGGAGCCAATTATAATTATGGAAATGAACTGCAAATGGCATAAACATTTCTCTTTAGATGATATTCTATGATTCTATTAAAGTGAGGGTACTATCATTGCACATACAAGAGGCATCCTACTCCCCTGAAAAACAATGCTTCCCCTAGCAGGTATAAAAATAAACCATAAAAAAAAAAGTCTTCTGCAGAACTTTATAAAATGTGTGCATCTTATATCCTTTGTGGCTAAATGTAAGCAAATACATATATGAATAGAAGTAGTAAGATTGGGGCGGAGGGAGGGAGGGGTAAGGCAGGCTTCCCAGGCCAAACAGGCTTTTCAGGGCTTGAACTGGCCATTTAGTATTATTTAGTTTCAATCATGCTACATGTACAAAACTGAATAATTCTGCAAGGAAAAAAAAGCAGGGATATGGCTGAACTAGCAAAAGGACCACATTATATTTCAATGTCTTCTCTTATCTCCATTTTTTTAGTGAAAGTCAAAACCCAATATATCGCTTTTACATTATGAAAATGCTCCTCCTCTTCACTGGAATTATAAAAGTGAAGTGAAAGCGCTAAAACTGATTCTCTCTCTCTCTCAGCAGCATATCATGAGAATCATCCAAGTTCTGTATTGGTACAAAGCTAGTCTAGGAGAGGTATTTATTCCTTCCCCTCCTCCAAAAAGGTTGTCTACATTTAAGGTTTCATTTCTTAAAATTTGCCAGTATTATCGCAACCTGTTAAACTACTGGAATGTTAGTGCAGTCAGGGAACCTAGCCCACTCTAGAACTTCTGCCATTGCTACTTCTGGTGGAACCAAATCAACTGGTAACAATGCAGGAAACTTTCTGGTGGAACCATATCAACTAGTAACAATGCAAGGAAAAAATCTCTTGGGCAGGCAAGGTCTATTGCATCATCAGGGAATAAACTACAGTGATGAAAAGCCTCTTATCAGGATGAACAAGTGTACAGTGGGCTAGACATTTATGGAGAAGTGCAGGTATCACTGCAAAGTCAAAAAAGCATAAATGCTGCAGACACAGAAACAGTATGAAATAAGGAAATTTGTACTATCTGTTCACTGATATTAAAAATGTTAAATACTCAAACTACTCACACCTTCCACTGTCACTGTAACGACAAGTACATTAATGTTTAACTATTTCTCAAAAAATTAGAGTACTTCAAAACATTAAATAGATTCCCATAGCACAGACCCATTCTTATGTTGTACATATTTGAGAGTAGAAAAGCATCAAATGTGACACGAGACATTAAATCAGAAGAATTGGTATCTATTTGTTGTTAGCTTGAGGCAAGTTTTGGATCCCATAAAATCTACAGCTTGGATTCTAAGTAAGGGTAAAGGACAATCACAGCTTCTGTTTAAAAAAATGAGAGTTAGTTTCTTGCTAAGAGAGCTTTAAAAACAAACAGATGTCAATTTATTGCTAAACCTGAGATTCTTTCCTAGAAATTATTGGTCACTCCCTGTATCCGAGCCATGGGGACACAAAACCCATGACCAATGGTTAGTCTTTTGATTAGTTTTGTGGGGAGATCTCTGAGCAATACATGGCAGTGCTCTCCAGACTGCTATTAATGAAGCTAGGGCAGCTGCTAAGCCCATACGACAGCTGAGACAGTGCCTCTACTGAGCAGCCAGCACAGCCTTTATCCACAAGGGGAACATAAGAATGGCCATACTGGATCAGAGCAAAGGTTCATCTAGCCCAGTATCCTGTCTTCCGACAGTGGCCAATGCCAGGTGTCCCAGAGGGAATGAACAGAACAGGTAATCATCAAGTGATCCATCCACCCCCGTCACTCATTCCCAGTTTCTAGCAAACAGAGGTTAGAGAAACCATTCCTGTCCATCTTGGCTAATAGTCATTGATGGACCTATCCTCCCCAAACTTATCTAGTTTTTTTTTTTTTTTTTAAATCCTGTTATAGACTTGGCCTTCACAACATTCACTGGCAAGGAGTTCCACAGGTTGACTGTGCATTGTGTGAAAAATACTTTCTCTTGTTTGTTTTAAACCTGCTGCCTATTAATTACATTTGCTGACCCCTAGTTCCTATGTTCTGAGAAGGAGTAAAACAACACTTCCTTATTTACTTACTCCACATCAGTCATGACTTTATAGACCTCTATCATACCCCCCCTTAGTCGTCTCTTTTCCAAGCTGAAAAGTCCCACTCTTATTAATCTTTCCTCATATGGCATATTCATATTCCATATTCCATACCTCTAATCATTTTTGTTGCCCTTTTCTGAACCTTTTCCAATTCCAACCTAACTTTTCGAGATGGCGCGACCATATCTCCACGCAGCATTCAAGATGTGGGCATACCATGGATTTACATAGAAGCAATATGATATTTTCTGTCTTATTATTTATCCCTTTCTTAATGATTCCCAACATTCTGTTTGCTTTTTTCACTGCTGCTGCACACTGAGTGGATGTTTTCAGAGAACTATCCACAATGACTCCAAGATCTTTCTTGAGTGGTAACAGCCAAGTTACACCCCATCATTTTGTATGTATAGTTGGGATAATGTTTTCTAATGTGCATTATTTTACATTTATCAACACTGAATTTCCTCTGTCATTTTGTTGCCCAGTTACCTAGTTTTGAGAGAACCTTTGTAGCTCTTTGCAGTCTGCCTGGAACATAACTAGGGTGACCAGACAGCAAGTGTGAAAAATCTGGACAAGGAGTGGGGGGTAATTGGCGCCTATATAAGAAAAAGCCCCAAATATCAGGACTGTCCCTATAAAATAGTTAAATCTAGGGTGACCAGATGTCCCTATCACCCTTTAACCATCTCGAGTAGTTTTGTATCATCAGCAAATTTTGCCATCTCACTGTTTACTACTTTTTCCAGATCATTTATGAATATGCTGAAAATCAATGGTCCCAGTACAGACCCCTGAGGGACACCACTATTTACCTCCATTTTGAAAACTGACCATATATTCCTATCCTTTGTTTTCTATCTTTTAGAAAGTTACAACTCAATATCACAACAGGCAGCCTTGTGTACTGGTCACAGTGAACAGGAATTGGTTCAATTTTGCAGGGGGAAGATGGACATGAAAAATTGTTTTGCAGTATCAACCAAACATTCTCCATTCCAGCTCAGTGGCAATAAGCACATGAGACTGAAGAACTTGAAGAATTAAGTTTACACACCATGTGCCAGGTTAGAACGGCATTAATTGGCAAGCTCAGGGAGTAAGTTGGATGGGCTGGAAAGCAAGAGTCACAAAAGGACTAAGTCAGAAAAATGTTCGAGAAATATCACAGAAAGTGACAGATTACTCTGTGCATAAGGTCACAAAGAGTGTTACATCATCAGAAGACTTGCCAGAGTAACAGGGAATGGCAAAAAGCAAAGTAACATTTAAAAAAATAATCCAGCTCTCATTTTGAAACATTTTTTCTAGAATCTATGGATTTCTCCACACTCATGGAAGTGAACAGAGAGTTAGGAGTAAAAACTGTAGCTTCCCTGATGCCTGGCAGGCTACTATAAACCTGTTCCACCCTGACATAGGGCTTAATAAAGATGACAATTTGCATGTGTCAGAGACAGACAGATGCAGATTCCACATTAACCACTAAATCACGCGTAGAGAGCCCTGAAAATCTTATCCACAGACCATTTTTGTGGATTGGATACAGATACAAATTTTGTATCTGTGCAGGGCTCTAATCGTGCTGAGTAATGGGGTGTTACAGACACAAGGCACACTGGGAAGAGTCTCTACTCCAGGATATCCCCAGGATATCCAATGATGCAAGGAGTCTGGGTTATGTTTGACCATCTCATCTATAAAGCCGACCTCCAATATGCAGTTTAAATTAAGTATTTTGGAGCCTGAAACCCATAACTGGGAATTGATGAGACTCTCCTACATTCCAAGTAGCATTTCGTACTAGACCTACTCCAGTCCAGTGCAGAGAGAGAAAACTGTTTAACTAATGGAATACATCTTGGTCAAAGAAGTATTTTTATTCACAATGCCCTTCTAAACTGGACTCTCCGACCTTGTCACTGAATGAAGACCAGTTAAGGTGCAAAACATAAAATTTGACATATTTTAAAATATTAGATTTCTCTGATAGGCAAAATGAGTACATGGTTTCCTGAGTTTGAGATAAACCAGTAGAACGCAAATGGAGTCACACAGGAGAGATGGTTGCACCATTATATGGGATGTATCATGCCCTGTAATGAAAAATTTGAACAGTAGAACTCAGTGTTATGAACACATCGGGAATGGAGGATGTTTGTAACTCTGAACAAAACATTATGGCTGTTCTTTCAAAAGTATACAACTTAACACTGACTTAAAACAGTTTTAAAACTTAATTATGAAGAAGAAAAATGCGGCTTTTATACGTCTTAATGTAAATGAAACAAGCACAGAAACAATTTCCTTACCTTGTCAAATCTTTTTAAATTTTCCCTTTTTTAATATTTTATGATTAACACAGTATTGTACTGTTTGCTTTTTTCTTTTCTTATTTGGGAGTGGGGGGAGGAGGGGAGCCCTCTGCTGCTGCCTGATTGTGTATTTCTGGTTCCAAATGAGGTGTGTGGTTGACCAGTCAGTTCGTAACTCTGATGTTTGTGACTCTGAGATGCTACTGTATGTTACTTTTATATTGCCTTTGCATGCCATAATAAGGATAAATTGCCTGGTTCTAACTTAGCCAAAATGCAGCTTTGTAATATGCCTCTCATTTCAGTGACCAGCATACAACAAACCACAAGAAACTGTAATTCTCCATGGGGTTCTTCCCTCTAATGTTGAAGTCTCAGAGAACCCTGTGCATCTGAGATCCTCGCAGTGAAAGGTAGAATATTATTATTAACATTTACCCTGATGCTTTCTTTAGCATATTTTACCAGCTTACCTGTCTGCAGCTTCTATGTCAAAACAGAAACGCCTGTCTATAGTATCCACATTTCTTTTGGTACAGCATGTAAGGAGGAAAACGTCCCCATCACCCTATAAACGAGAGGGTTTTATTATATGCTTTATGTAATAACAAAACTTAAATCCAAAGCTTCTGTAAGCCATGTGATGCAACCTGAATACAGTAAACCTATATTAAAATAAAAGCAAAAGCTGGATTGAAACTGATACATGCAATGGAATTCAGTTATGGCTGCTATTCAGGTCTTTAAAATCTAAATGTGTTACTGCAGAAGTCTCAATAAACAAGGCTATTTTATACATCTTATACATCTGCAGCAATAGTGTGTCTTTTATTTGAAATTTGGCAGCTTAAAGGAATAAGAACATTGTAATAAAAAAAATCAGAACTTTACACCCATTGCAACATCAATGCAAAAATATTGTAAGAGAGACTTTCACTGCAATATTTTTCCCCAGACATGATAATATTCCAAATTCCACTTTAAAGGGCTACAATTAAAGTAGTTAGGACAAAAAAGGGACTTACAGTACCACGAAATTTGACTTTTATAGCATGTGTTATCTTCAAAACCCATCATGTGTTCATAGCACATTTGCAAATTCATCCTTATAGCATCCAAAAATCAAATACACGAAATAAACTGTGACTGAATTTCAATAAACTGCTGTATCAGAACCTGCAGCCATTAGTTTTGTGTGGTGGACAGTACATTATGCATTTTAATTAATTTTAACATTTCCAGATGCATGAAGCCTGAGTTTGAAATAATAAATTATACTGTGGAGTTCAAGAAGGGGAAATCTTCAAAAAAGGACAAATGCCAGCCAGAACAAGAAGTTACATTTTTTGGCTTAGCTGCCTTGCTGGTGTCTCTTTAGAAACTTTTTAGTGCATGATTTCATATTTAATTTGATTAAACTAAAATGGTCTATTACAGTCACAATTAGTTAGAGTGTAAATTTACAAAAGTGTCTACATGACTTAGGAGCCTAAGTGCTATAGACTTCCAATGGCATTTATGCTCGGAAGTCATTTAGGCACTTATGAAAATTTTACCCAATACATTTAAAGAAATATGTTTTACTAAGAATGATGAAAAGATCCTCCTCTCTACCAAGCATACATGGATATAATCTTTAATGGAGGTCCAAGCCCTGGGGACTATTAAAACTAAACAGGACAAAAACAGGGCAGGATGCTGCATTTACAGGAAGATTGACTGGGAGATCTAAAATGTCTTTTTCATCTTCAAATTTATTATTTCTGTAACAAAAACATATTTCACTCATACTCATGCTGTCATTTAATGCCAGACCCTGCAAGATGCTGAGTGCCCTCAATTCCCAATCACTTCAATGGGAATTAAGGGCATTCAGCATCCAACAGAGGACTGAGCCCTGAATGTTCTAGATGTTATCAAGGAAAGCTTAAATTATTTATCTGATTGTCTGTGCAAATTACATTCCATTTTAAGAATTATTTAAAAGCCTCCTAACCTAACCCCCCCGCCAGCTCTCCTGTCTGCCATGGAAGAAAAATTTGGATGGAGAGTATAAGTGAGAAACCTAATGCGACTGTACTCTCTCAATTCAAACTTGGTTATAATCAGACTAAACTTTAAATCCCCTTAGCGAAAACCACACATTTAAGGCACATTAGGTGCATTTTAGCTCTCATATATTCTCTACTTTTCCAAAACTAAGCAACTAAAACTTCCACAGAATCCTTATCTATTAAACCATTCCATTACTTTAGCTTAATGTCCTTAGAGGGCAAATTGTGAACTGCATGAAAAAGATATTTTGACATATCTTATCTAACATATCCTCTCATTTAGATACAGGGCATGAAAAAGTATAATGAAATGTACTTACAATTTTCCCTCCTGACCTGTGTTCAAATGGGATCATGGTGAACTTCTTTGTCTCCTTCCTATACATGCAATAATGTTTTACCCAACTGGAGCCAAATGGGGCAGGCCCTTAAAGAAAATCAAAGCATTAACTATGTCTTATTATTTAAAATGTTTTGTTGCTCTTCCCAGTTTACAAGGCCCCTTTCACTGACCCTTTCAAAAGTCACAGCTATAGCTTGAACTGGGCATACACATGCGGAACATGGTGCATACTCACTTCTGAGCCAGACACCATTTTTTTCCTAAACTTATGACAGTGGTATCACCAGCCAGCCAGAACCAGAGCACTAAAATCAAAAGTGCAGCTGGCAAGCTGGAACATAAAAAACCAAGCCCAGCTTGCTACTGCATCACTTCTCTCAGCAGAGACCAATTGACAATGGAACCAGCAGGAGCTGTCACTGCAGAAATTCCTGCGCTATGAGCAGTAAGGAGTCTTTACTGCTGCAACCTGACTATTTGCTGGGACAGAAACTCAGGAAGGCAGGAGTCCAGCCCAGCATATGATCTTAGCAAGGGAGCCAAGACCTCAGCATATCAGTGTGGTGGGTAGGCACAGCTTGGGAGAATCAGCCCTTCCTCCCACCCAGTCTGATCCTGGTCAAAGCCTAAATTTAGTGAGATCAGATTAATATTCATAGCTTTTTTGGTCCAGTCAGCCTTGAGACTATACTTCTATATTTGTTTACTGTTTCAGACCACAAAGCATTTTTTTAAATGAGGATCAGGATGTTTTTAATCAGTTTGGTTGTTTTGATATTGTAAAGTAGCTAGGTACCATATTTATCAGCTATGGGCACTTTATTATTATTAAACACATGTAGCAGAATGCCTAAAGGATAGACAATTAACTCCAGGTGCAGTCCAGGGAGACTACATCCAAGGACATAATTTTCCATACTGGTTTGAGCAGAAGCGTAAGCTGGTCAGGAAACGTTGTTTACACAAACAGGAGGGAGCAAGGTCCAACCCACTGTACTGGGAGGCAATACAACTCTGGAATTGGTATATTCAACATAGATCAGCCTTTCCACAGTGCTCCTCCTGGCTGAATGGCCCACATGAGCTTAATAACTGAATGGTGCCAATTATGATTGCTATTCCTAGATGGTGTGGGAATTGTAAAGAATTGGTATATGTTAACAGTATGGGTGCAACAGAGAATGGAACCTATAACAGCATTATCCCAGTGTAACGATAGCAAAACAAGGAGGAGAGGAAATAAACACAGCCTGCTGTTCTGCACAGACAGTTCTATGAGTAATCAGCACGAATGAACCCAACCACAACTGAGGGAGGTTGGGCCCGACTAGTCATTAAAGAGAGAGTAAAGGAGGTGGTACAGCTAGGGGACACAGTATGTGCTCTGGGATACCAAAACTTTTTAGTGAGGACAACACCATGCCAGGGGAGCCTGACTGGATTTTGTCTGAACCTCACCTCTCCAGCTCAGATTGGGACCTATGCCCTATGGCCAGGTGTGCAGATGAAGGAAGATGTAACAGAGGCTGTGACAGATCACACCAAATGAGTCACTGGTGACCGCTCTCTTTGCACCCATACTTCCTTTGTCCACTAACACCACTGATTTGGTACAAAGGAAAAAAGAGCAATTGGTGTCCATTGCCCAGCTTATAGCTGAGCAACAGGAAATTGGTGACAGTACTGTACAGGCAGTGGAGACATCCTGATGGGAGTATTCCAGAGCAGTTAAGCTTGCAACCCTTGGTTCATACTTCGAGTCTAATATTAATGATGATTCAAACGATTACAACTACTCTGGTCTTAGGCATGTGTTGCTGGGTAACAAACTTGTGAAGGAAGGCACAGAAAGACAGGATTATGATGCAAACAAATGCTAGTGTAGGTAAGCTTGACCTCACATGAGTAATTAAACACATGTGGGAAGGCCTCATTCTTTGGAAAATAGAATTAGGGAGGTAAATTAATCATCAGGCTGAAAAAAGGACATTTGTGCTAAATAAGAGAAGTAAATAGGTCAGTAGACTAACAAAACAGAATGTCTGAGCCTGCTAAGATAAGAGGGAGAACACCCAGGGAAACATTTACTATAAACAAGATAACAATAACCAGGATAAGTTAGAAATGTAGAGATGTGGTAAAGAGTTGGTAGTATATGGTCAATGAATAAACAGAAAGCTTGCTGCACAGCCCCTGAAAAGTAATCACGCCAATTCAAAAATGTGTGATGCAGCATATAGTAAATGCAATGAGACATGCAATGTATATAAAGAGAGAGGGTTTCAGCGTAACTTTGGAGCTATGATGTACCCTGCATCCACCACCCCTGTGTTTGGATCTAATAAACTCAGCGTAGCTCTGCTGTATGCAAAATAAAAATAAGTGAATAATGAATACCTGAGTTCTTGGAAAGCCAAGCAGACAGAGGTCTTGGAGGGAAATCCCACCACATTAATAGGGGCTCCAGAGACTCCAGTAAGGTCAGTAGATGGCATCATACATACTGATACTTCAGCAGACCCAATGGTGATTACCATTGATCCATGGTTGGCAGGTAAGGGTCCTGTGGAAGTGGAGATCCCCAAAAGGCTTTGGGGGCCCTGTATGAATGGACATGCTGTGGACAGACCATCAGTGTAACTGACGGCACCCATTCCTCCTCAGAGTAAGAGTTGTCAAACTCTAAGGGTGGAACCATCAGTACTGGCTGCATTCAGCCAGAAGTGTAAGCAGGTGAATAGCTTCCCAACGGTGTTGGAGTATCCATAGCCCTGCCGGTGCTCAAGACCAGCAAGTGACATCTGGACAATGTTGTGATTGAACCATCAGGTCCAATCAGATTGGTGACTCTGGATGTGTGTAAATAGTCAGATCCTCAATAAGGGCATACCAAGGTCTGGCAAGAGAATTGACTAGCGTCTTTGGAATTGGATCCATCATGTAGGTGTGGCTATGGTAGTTTTAGCATTGTGCAAAACCGATGGTGCTAAATGTACAGGGATTAACAGGGGGGAAAACCCTTGGTCCCCACTCACTAAACTACAGCTATATACTAATTAACTATGAAACTATTAACTAACAAAACTATTAAAACTATATACAATATTTCTACATGAAGCTGAGCTTAAGAAGCTAGAAACTACTAACACAGGCGGTTCTGTCCTAGACCACACGTGGCAGAAAAAGAACTGAAGAAGTGGTCGGTCCACGTCGCCACATCTGCCTGCAGTTCACCCCACAAGGAGGCATAGTGCACCAGCACAGACCAATAGACATTGCTATTGAAGAATTTCCAGTACCAGACACATGGAATGCATGTTCACCCACAATGAATAGCTTGGTTCCAGCCTCAAAGAAGAATAAACATTTCCTATAAAGGGCTTTACATTCAACAACAAAATCTTTAGTGCACTGTACAGAGAGTCAGTTGAAGACTATCCCCAGCTCTGTAACCGATTCACTATGTGACATTGGCCAACTCACTAAGCCTTTCTGTGCCTCACTGGAATACTAAGACAGGAATATTACAGCCTCCCTACCTCACTGGAGGTTTCCTTAATTGATATTTGTCAGTGCTTGGAGATCACTGTATGAAAGACTATATATTAATATTAAGTATAATATTAAATTTGTAAAGAGACGAAAAGGTCTGCGAACGGCCGCATGCAAGTGCAGCATGGCACCAGTGTCAGCTCCAAGGGCAGCTTCTAATGCCAAATTAACCGCCTCTGCTGAGACAGGAATTTGGGTGGGATCAGTAACGTGTATAAAGGGTGTGGCCACCAATTGCTGTTGAATAGTTAAATTAAGTGGATTTTGTATTGGATCCCACAGGGCTATGGAAGCTCCTGCAATTGCCCATATTAGATCGTGTGGAGTAACTGAAGTTCCCGGAGAGATATATAATCCTTTAAAACTGCCTTTCATTGCTAAAATGGCAGCTGCCGGGGTGGTAAGTGGCCAAATGCGATTATTTAATAAAGGGTGACCCGGGAAGCCTCGTGCCCAATTGGCCGTTTTGGCTAAGGTGCTGGCCTCCTCGCGGTCCACCAGTTCTGCTCCGTGTTCTAAGGCTAGCCGCCCGACCCAAACCATGGGTGCCTCGTCGGCTTTTCGTTGCGTTTCCTTTAAAAACTCTTTAAGTTCGGCCTTAGTACGTGTTCGCAGTTCAGTAACCTGCGTGGTGTTGCCTGTTTGTGCATCTATTTTAGTTTTAGTTATTGCAATAGGCAAAGCTTCTGCTACGGTTTCAGATTCTGCAAATTCTGGGGCTGTTGGCAGAGCTGGATACAGAGGAGTTTTAGGAGCTTCATATGGGGGTGGCAAAATTTTCCGAGAGGGACTTGGGGGGGGGGGGGCTAGTGATGGGCTCTACCTTTTCTGTCTTCTTCTCATTATTACCTTTAGGAGAGCCTGGGGCTGCCTGTTTAGCTGCAAACATTGTGCCTCCATGGAGGACAGAACACAGATCGAGGGCCTTGCATATCATGCTAAACAGGACGGTGGAAACATCCTCAGATTTATATTCATCGGGTCGCAATTTTTTGGTTTTCTTAATCAAATTTAATTCTTTTATCATTTGGCATAATAATTTATGTGCCGGATCAGCAGGTATTACCCGAGGTGGGGGAATTAATTTGGAAACGGTGCCTCCAGATTTTCTAACAATGTGGCTACATTCTCTCCAAAGTTGAGAGGAATCTGCAGCACCGAGGTTTTCCACAGTCTCCGTGCACTGAGGCTGCAGGGAACAATCGGCTGGCTGACTCCTAAAGCTCGGGTGTCACCGAAGGAGGCATCCCATATCTGCCAGGGTTAATGGTACAGTATAACCTTTTAGAGTTTTGCCCGAGCCAAGAGAACAGATCCATTCTATTTTTGGATTAGTCGAATTTTGGCTAGTAAGAAGGTGAAATTGCAAATGTTGGAACTGTTCAGTTTCATTATCTGTGCGATCTGCAGTGTGCCACGGGCATGGCCCAACCTCCGTGCATCCTGTTCGTGACGCCATGTAGATTGCCACATACTTTTAGGGGCGAAAGAAAAATGCAGAGCTGTTATTTACCAGGCTGCACGTGGCAATAGACTGTATAGGTAAGGGATGCAAGGAGGGTCTGGGTCACGATGCAAACTGCAGGCATGCACACAACTAAAATTAATTAATTAAAAGTTTTATTGGGGATAGTTACAAGGGGTAGGGGAGCAGCGTATGATTAGCTAATAGGGTTAATGGAACTTAAAACATAAAATGGCTAAAGTATTTACTATTAAACAATATTTATAAACAAAGATGCAGTAAACAATATTTATAAACACAGATGCAGCATTTAGTAATAACCAATACTTACGAATACAAACCAATTCATAACGACCGGCAAACGTAGAAACTCTGCTTAAAACACGTGATCTGAGAGAGGCTTCGAGGTGATCAGGCTCGGTTACGGGTGTGTACAAGGTACACAGGATTCGTTTTTCTTTCTCCTCTTTCGCCTGCACATGGCAGACCAGCCTAAAATACCCACTATGACATCACAGAAGTGTCATAGGGGACGGGGCCCAAAAACTGTGTGTGTTCGTTTCTGATTGGTACAAGCAAAGTTTACACCAAGTAGGGGAGCAGGTGCCTGAAAGTCTGGCTTTGCCCCCAAAAGGTGAGGAAATGCATATAGTTCAGAATGCCTTTAACACTGAATGACAAAGGAAGAGGCCAGGGCAATACCGGTATGGGCAAGTCTTAGGATGCAGACAGGAACTTATCTTAACACCTACCTCACTGGAGGTTTCCTTAATTGATATTTGTCAGTGCTTGGAGATCACTGTATGAAAGACTATATATTAAATATTAAGTATAATATTAAATTTGTAAAGAGACGAAAACACTGAATTATAAACACACTTTTCTTAAACCAAATGCTTTTTTAGTAGAAACTTTGTGCGTGCATGCATATTAGTTGAAGTACATGTACTTGCATGTGTATAGCACTTAGAAGATTTGGGGCACAACGGGGATACAAATAATAAAATAAAAATGTATCTTACTTTTTTCCTGCACATAAAGGTAGCCTTCTATTGTAAACTGATTTGCTCTTTTATGTTCCTGAGGATTTCGCCTGATTTTGTTCATGAGCTCCTCCACTTCCGATCTTGTTCCTTCAAAGCGATTTCTTGTCTAAATTTAAAAAAAAAATTAAAACAGAAAAATACTAAGAAAGCTACGTTCTGAAGCTTTGTGAGCAGCCTGTCTCAACCCTCCAGCATCAAGACACACACAAGGAGAACAGGCATCCATCCTGGTCCAGAAGCAGGTTGCTATACCCACCTGGAAACAGGCTATCCCTGACTGCTACTGGTCTGTTGCTAACCAATTTGGCTTTGGAAAGCTGAATGTAGCCAAAGTGGTTGCAGAGGTTTCTGGGGCATTCCTAAAGTAAATCCTGCCTTTGAGAGAATGGGGTTTTCAAACTGCAGTGGGCCATTGCTGGAATTCAGGTGCCCATAGTTTGCTTGCCCTCCCAAAGGAGCACATGAGTACATAAACTAAAAAAGGTACTGCTCCATTGTAATGCAGGCCTTTGAAGACCATATCAACATGGGCTGCACTGGAAAAGATCACAATGCCAGGGTTTTCTGCCAATTGGGAGTCTACATTCAAGGACAGGCTGGAACACTAGTCCCATGAAATGACATCGCCATAAACAAGAGTTACTCTCCCACTATCATTCTAGGGGACATCCCCCCCCATTACCCTATTTTGCTTTGGCTTATAAAAGCATACCCTAATCTCAGAGGCCCTGGCAAAACAAGGTTAAATTACACTTTCAAAAGGTGCAGAATGGTGGCTGAATGAGGCGTGGCAGATAGAAACCCCCCTGGCAGAGACCCATTTGAATTCCAATGTCATCAATGCTGTTTGCATTACGGTGGCTTGTTGTGCTCTTCACAATCTTTGGGAAGCAAAAGATGAGACATTTCTCCAGAATGGACCCTTGACAGTGACAGACTGCTGAGCCAGTACCTCAGCCGCAAAATGCAGCTACCACAGCTGCAGCAGGATACACCTGGGCAACAGAAATTAGAGATGCTCTATGCTCTCACATGATGGACCAATGGAAGACAGAAAATAACACTCTTTATAAATGTGCTTATGCAATTGTTACAATATATTAGGTGAGGTGGGAGTGGTGGGGGTTGATTGTCATGCATTGTACTGCTTAAAAGACATGTGTGAAACAGATTAATAGATTCTAAGGCCAGAAGGGACCATTGTGATCATCTAGCCTGACCTCCTGTACAGAACAGGTCATACATAGAACTTCCCCAAAATAATTCCTAGGGAAGATCTTTTAGAAAAATATCCAATTTTGATTTTAAAGTTACATCAACCGTGATTCTACGCCACTCAGGGAGGTGGCAATACTGAACTGGCATAGAGAGACACTTTACAGTGGACAGCACCACTGACCACGTCTTTTGAGCTCTCAATCTCAGGGTCATTTCTGACTCTTCCTTCCATTCTCCTCCCACATCCAAGGCTGTCACCAAGTTTTGCCACTCCTTCCTCTAGAGCATTTTGAAAATCCAACCCAGCCTTTCAATTCCAATAGTTATAACACTAATCTCCCACCTTCATTACTGCAACCTCTGCATTTCCTGATGCACGTATTGTTACCATTCAGTCCATCCAAAATATTGCTACAAAGATTATTTTCCTTTCCCATTGCTCTGACCACATCACTTCCCTCTTCAAACTTCTCACTGGCTCACCTTCATCTACAATTTCAAGTTCAACTCCTCATCTTCACCTTCAAAGCTCTATACAACTTCATCCTGGCCTGTATTTCTGATCTTATTTCTTATCCTGTCCTACTTCAGCTTTTTTGCTCTAATACCAATCTAATACTAATATCAGACTCAATGCCCTTTTACTATCCTTCTCCTACTTGCACCTTGGTGCTTTCTTTTATGCTGCCATCTGTGCTTGGAATAAACTCCCAATCCCAGTGGGAAAGACCCCTCATTCAATTCCCTCCAGAAAGGATGACTTCTTCCAGGAAGCCCACTACCACAAAGTCACAACTGAAAAATTCCTTCGGCAACCCAATACCACTTGGGAATTGGTGAGGGCAGAGAAAAGATGTACACAAACAAAAAGGAAATACAAGTGTGGTATCACCAAAGATGTTAACTTACATAACCATATATTATCGTAACTCTTTTCTGCCTTTTCTCCCCACTACCGTCTGTTGTTCTGACTCATTGATCCATGTCTATAATCAGACTGTCACCTCCTAGAACTACTGTGTCGTAATTCCAGACAACCCTGGCAGCCAACAGTCAACCAACAAAATAAGTGTTGCATGGGCAATAGCAGTCTAAGTTTCCTTTAACAGTTCAATACTTGAATGCTTTAAGTACATTATTTTATGAAAGTATAGTTCTGAAGAAGGAAGTCTGGTTCAGAGCCTCCATGTCATTCTTTCTTTGGCTCCTTTAATGGAAGTACCAACAAATGTGACAAAAATTGTTAGGAAGCCTGTCTGTCTCATTGTATGTTTTTCACTGTATGTTCTTCAGTTACCTACAGTATAGTTCTGTAGTAATGACTTAAAGTCAATCCAATTCAGATGTATTCCATTGCCAAACCTCTGAGCCAGCCAACTGCACATAATTAAAATAAATTGTTAATTACATTAAACATAAACATATTGAGTGTGAACATGAAAGAATTTAAACAAACTATGAAAAGTTGACAGAAAATATTTTAAAGAGTATTAGAGAACACTAGGTGGCAGGATTAGCTGTATTCTCAATTATTGCTCAATTCAGTCACATAGGTGGTTAGCCAGAAGATGGCACTATAACCCCAAAGTTTCTCTTGATAAACTCACATTACCAAGAAACAAGTTATCCAAATATACTGTACACATTTTTTATTCCAAAAATTTTTAAATGGCTTAAATAAAAAAAAATCTTAACTTACATTCTGGATATTGATCTGCAGAGCCATTTTGTAGTGATTGAAGTCTTTGGCAAGTTCATAGCCCTGATGATAGAAAGTGAATATACCCTGAAAAAATGACAGTACCTGGAATACAAGCAGGAGAGCTTTCTTAGCAGGGAGAACACGAATTGCCAGCAAAGATTGCTGTATTCTCATTTAGTCTTTAGTAAGCATTTAAAAGAACAAGTAAACAAAAACTATCCGATTTTTTAAAATAAAATTATTCCTACTAATATCTACTATTCACAAGAGTCTATTTAGTTAAAAATGGCTAACACCACAACTAACACCTGTGGAGCCTGTCTTGCTTCCAGTCTACTACAAATTATCTTTATTTTAAATTTGATCAAACAAGAAAGAAATAGGGATGACGATTAATTGCAGTTAACTCACATGATTAACTCAAAAACATTAATCGCGATTAATCACAGTTTTAATTGCATTGTTTAACAACAGAATACCAATTGAAATTTATTAAATAATTTTGGATGCTTTTCTACATTCTCAAATAATATTGATTTCAATTACAACACAGAATACAAAGTGTACAATGCTCACTTCATATTATTTTATTACAAATATTTGCACTGTAAAAATTATAAACAAAAATAGTATTTTCAATTCACCTCATACAAGTACGACAGTGCAATCTCTTTATTGAGAAAGCACCACTTACAAATATAGATTTTTTTTATGTTACATAACTGCACTCAAAAACAAAACAATGTAAAACTTTAGAGCCTACAAGTCCACTCAGTTCTACTTCTTGTTTAGCCAATCGCTAAGACAAACAAGTTTGTTTACTTTTACAGGAGATAATGCTGCCCACTTCTTATTTACAATGTCACCAGAAAGTGAGAACAGGCGTTCACATGGCACTTTTGTAGCTGGCATTGCAAGGTATTTATGTGCCAGATATTAAAGTTTATTAGAGAATATTTAAATAAAGATGATACAAGGAGTTTGAAGCGTCAGTTATTGGTCATTGGGGGCAACATACAGAGTATAGGGGGACGCTGGTAAGCACATAATATATACAGTCTGTAAGGTCCCCAATGCGGGTGTATGGTGGGTGGGATCAAGCAGCAGTAAGGAAGCAGTGAGGGTACATCGCTCATACAGTGCATCGTTCATACACGCAGTCATGGGTATAAGTAAGCGGGCTGGGTAATAGGGACAGGATGATCCTCACATGGTGGAATCCAGTTCGGTGGGCTTAGGGCTCAGGGGATATGGTTCAGTGGGGGGGTTTATAGGCCTCCTCCCCCCCCGTGGGTGCACGAAATCACGCCGGCTCACTCCTGGTATTGGCGGTGGCCGGTGATGTGCTCTGTGTAAACGTCCCTAGACCACCGGATAGTGTCCGAGACCATCAAACATCTCATGAGCCGTGCACAGCAACGGCCCACCCCATAGGCCCTAAGTTCTCGTTCATTACAGGGGTCCCAGGCACCCAGCGCCCCAACGATCAGGGCATCGGTGTAAACCTCGTAGCCCTTTGCCCGCAGGGTGTCAGCCAAGGGGGCATATTTTTCAAGTTTGCGGGCTCGGGCTTTGCGGAGGGCCGGGGTCCTGTTCTCAAACAGGATCGTCACGTCGACGAGGATGATCTTTTTCCGTTCCTCGTTCGTGATGACGATGTCCGGGCGCAGCAGGCTGTCGGTGTCGGGGATAGTGCGGTTGACTGCGATCTCACCCAGGTGTGGGGCAATAGCCTTCACTACTACACATGATCTTAGCCAAAAGGCCATTCTTATGACCCTTCATACCACCACTCAGGACATGCTTCCATGCCCATGATGCTTGTTAAAAAAAATAACATGTTTGTTAAAATTGTGACTGAATTCCTTGGGAAAGAACTGCATGTCTCCTGCTCTGTTTTACCCGCATTCTGCCATATATTTCATATTATAGCAGTCTCGGTTGATGGCCCAGCACATGTTGTTCATTTTAAGAACACTTTCATTGCAGATCTGACAAAACACAAAGAAGGTCCGGTGAGATTTTAAAGATAGCTACAGCACTCAACCCAAGGTTTAAGAATCTAAAGTGCCTTCCAAAATCTGAGAGGGACGAGGTGTGGAGCATGCTTTCAGAAGTCTTAAAAGAGCAATGCTCTGATGTGGAAACTACAGAACACGAACTACCAAAAAAAAAAAAAAAAAAGTCAACCTTCTGCTGGTGACATCTGACTCAAGATGATGAAAATGAACACGCATTGCTTTGGATTGTTAATGAGCAGAACTCGTAATCAGCATGGAGGCATGTCCTCTGAAATGGTGGTTGAAGCATGAAGGGACATATGAATCTCTAGTGCATCTGGCACAAAAATGTCTTGCAATGATGGCTACAACATTGCCATGTGAACACCTGTTCTCACTTTCAGGTGACACTGTACACAAGAAGTGGGCAGCATTATCTCCTGCAAATGTAAACAAACTTATTGTACTAGTTTTAATTGGGCTTTCAGGAAGATAAATGGCTTTTGTTATGGAATCGTTAGATACCACAATACTAAGCTTGTAGATTCATTTATTTTAATTTGTTATAACAGGACTTAGGGGATTCATGCAAAAACACCTAAGGCCTTGTCTACAAACAAGCTGTGCCACCACTTCAAATATGTTTGTATAGGCAGAGCAATACAAACCCCCTACTATATGGACATAGTTTATATCAGAGTGCTTATACCAGTATAGCTTATTCATGTACGGAAAGGAGAACTTTTAACCAGTATAACTGTTGGCACGTGGCTTTATACTGGTATGACTGTCTGTTTAAAAAAAAAAAATCACATCCCTAACCCAAAAAGTTATACCGCTACAAAATCTAGGTGTAGATAAGACCTAAGGCATTTAGGAGCACAAGTCAGTAAGACTTATTATCTTAAGTCCCTATGCAGTGCTGAAAAACACCATACACCATCTCAATAACTATCACAGTAAGAGTGGTTCTGAATGTTTCATAAATACATCTGAAACCAGAGGATATTGGCATAGCTTAAGGTTTTGTTACAAACCTAATTCATCTCTGTGAAGGTTTGGAGAAATTTTAGAGCAAGCCCCCCGCAGGAACTTTGAGTAAGCCTGGTCAGCATTGTTATGGTTTAGCTTGAAACCAAGTGAAGCTCATTGGTTTTACACAGTTTAAACCCTGGACATGTTTGGTAGTTTTAGACTAATTTTGCTTTGAGATTTTGGACCAGATTCAGCCTTTTAGTGAGTGGGCTCAACTATAAATGAAGTAAAATAGGAGTTGAACCTGCAAACCCCATCCTGGAAATATGCTCCTTGCATTATTCACGTTACATTTCAGAGGCTATTAATTCAATAAAAAAACCAAAAACTGTTTGCCCAAAGACCCTGTGAATAAAAGCTGCCAAGTTTTACACACCTCTGCCCTTAACACCCTAAGCCAGGGTCTTCTGTAGAACATCTCCAGGGCTTGTCTGTACTCAAAAACTTGCATCAGTTTGTCTCTCTCTATATACATTGGGAGTTTGCATAGATGTAATATGATAGTTTTTAATTCTACTTAGTTACCCAGTTACTTAGTTTTTAAAAAAGCAGAAATCAGCACTGATCCTCATTGTTTTTCACCCTATTACACTCCATCCCTCCCCCTTGTCAAAGCCATCAGGTGTAGCTTTCTTATGTAATACATTTTATAGCACTTACGGGTTCCACGCACTCAAATTTCTTCCGTTCCTGTATCTCCTGCAGCTTGCACACATATTCAAGTGACAGCTCATAGAAGTGTTTTCTATTTTGCTCCACTTGATAATCTGCCTACAGACAGAACAGAGCTGTTTTAGGTTTACAGACATTATGCAGATAGCTTCAGAATGACATGTATACAAAGCTGAAGATGGTAAGTGATAAGACTCTCCAGACAAAGGACTAGCCCCAACAGTACACATCCTTCATTACTGTAGTTTACTTTGGATATATTAACAGCAGTGCCTTTTACCATTTGCTTGGTTGTGTTCTGTTTCAGAAGGTGGAGTGTTTTTGGAAACTCACATGACATTTCATTTTAATTGCAATGCAGATCACAAACATGTCAGTGCAAACATCCACTGATTATTTAATATCACACAAGAGGGCCCTGCACAGACTGAGGCCATGGCTACACTGGCGTTTTACAGCGCTGCAACTTTCTCCCTCAGGGGTGTGAAAAAAACACACCTCAAGGGCTGCAAGATACAGCGCTGTAAAGCGCCAGTGTAAACAGTGGCGCAGTGCTGGGAGCACAGCTCCCAGCGCTGCAAGCTAATCCCCATGAGGAGCTGGAGTATGTGCAGCACTGGGAGAGCTCTCTCCCAGCGCTGGCGCTGCGACCACACTCACACTTCAAAGCGCTGCCGCGGCAGCGCTCCCACAGCAGCGCTTTGAAGTTTCGAGTGTAGCCATACCCACAGAGAGGATAAGAAGACTCATACCTAAGAGATGCGAACTGCTTCCATTCAATCCTGGGTGGAAGTGTTAAGGCTGAAGGTTCTCTGTCATTGTCTGTATTGCTCCCCACCCCCAAAAACAGTGCTCTGAAAACTCTGGCAGGTTTCATCTCCTCCTTTCCTGCCCATCCTGAACATGTATGAATTGTGATGGCAAACAAGATGATCATCTGTCTCCTATCTAACTTGCTGACTTGTCAAGGGTTTCTTTGATGCATTACACAGACATCCATATTGTGTACCACTAGCAATAAAAGACAATTTAAAAGAAGCCCACCCTTTATTCTAGGTATTAAACAAACCATATAGCCTACAAAATATTGGAAATTTAATAAATGTAGCCTTAGTTCTGACCCATGCAGATGTATTAATATTTTGGATTTTATAACGTGCCAATTTCATACTGATCTCATGTATTAATTACATTTTAGCTATCATTCATTCCTATACAGGCGCAAATATGGCTTCATTCTGTTAGGAAATTAGTATAGGCTATTAACAAAGATACATGTGTCCAAGCCAAGTCTTCGACTGAAGAGGAACTGAAAAATGGCTAATTCTCTTATTAAAATAAATTGAAGGAAAGGACATAGTGTCATTCCAATTGTCAGACCATCATTACTGAAGTCCTCCTCTGTGAAATGGTATCTACTGCCTTCCAGGAGTTTCATAAAAGTCTCAGACCCCACAAAAGTGCAAACTCCAGAGAAAGAGGAGAGAAAGGAAGGGACAGGAAAAGAACAGAAAAACTCAGACTTACCACCTCCAACTCAAAAGACTATCAAAACATGGTTCAGGCACAACATTAACTACTGTGCTGTGAAGTAACCATATGTCAAAAATAGCTTCAAAATGTTTTGTATGTAAACAAAAACAAAAATCAATCCTCTATTGTTCTGTGTCAACAGTTTGTGAATGAAGACACATACACTGAATGATCACATTTTAAAAAAGAACCACACACTGTAGCCATCTGCATGTTTGCAACATTAAGTAAACAGGTTTAAAAATAGCAAAGAGTCCTGTGGCACCTTATAGACTAACTTGCACAAATACAGACAGATATCTCTTGCACAAACACAGACAGATATCATCTTCCTTTCCAAATGCAAACGGATGGACATCATATCAAATGGACTAAAGGTAAAAAATCCAGTCTGTTAGTCTATAAGGGGCCACAGGACTCTTTGCTGCTTTTACAGATCCAGACTAACATGGCTACTCCTCTGAGGTTTAAAAATAAATGGATTAGTACCTAGAAACCTTATTTTTGCATGGAATACAATTTATGTATAGTTTGCAAAGTTAGTCATGCCTATAATGCATTGTATGCAGTACATAGCTATTTAGAATCATAGGATGTAGACATAAAAAGGGCCTCTTAAGTGATTGTGATGGGGTTTACTATCTATTTATGTCCCTTAGGACTAGGGTTACCCAGGTGGAGCTAAAGTCTAGCTCTCTATTATTATTATTATGATTTAGAGTTAAAGGCCCCAGATGGCACTACACCCTATCACAGATACTTAGTCCATCCCCTTGTCAATGAAGGATTACATTCCCTAAACTTTCTGAGGTACGAACTACATCTTTGTTGGGGTACTGTACTTTGTTTGTACATCATCAGAGGTACTGTACAAACACTATCTGCATCATGCCTTATAGTTTCAGGAACAATCCTATACTGACAGAGGCAGGAGCCCTGCCACAGTAACATAGCTACCACCACAACACAGCACATTTTCTTGGTTTTGTCAAGTTCACTTTTAACTTTCTCATTTAAATGCATACTACATACACATAAGGAAAAGGACACAGAAAGCCAAGTGTATGGCTAATTTAGTAGCCAACTCCACCAATTTTATGCATACACGTTTCCTATGCTTGTACAAAAGTTTTTTTCCATTTAAAGTCCTATACGCATAACATAAAAGCACGTTTTGGCGGTTAAAATGTTTAGTATTCTGTTTTCTAACATTTCTAAAAGCAGGAATGAGAAGTTATATCTGACAAGTTTTAAAGAATATTTTTAATTGATAATAGAAGGAATTGTTGTAAGTGAACTTCGTATTTGAAAATTCAGTAAAGAAAATTAAATACATCCACTTTTACTTTCTATACTTTGAACAAGTGGTGCTGATACTGTTACTAGACCTCCGTTCAACACGGCTCTGAGGCTGCTCTCTTTGGAGTGTTCTGCATTTCCACTCAGGTGGTATCTCATCTCTGTTTTAGATGTTTACAAGTTTCCAAAATAGGCCTATACAAAGATGGAAAATAACACTTTCATTTTTCTGTATCAAGTTTTCGATGGTATCTGATCAACTTGGTAAGAACAAGTTCTACCCATGCTCCTACAAACACTTATGCACGTTCTTAAAGTTAAACACATAAGTAGTTCCAATTGACTTCAATCAGACTACTCATCTGTTCAAAGTTAAGCTCATGGAGACTTGCAAAATCAGAGCCTAACTTTCTGAGTAACACAACATGCATAGATAACATGCTGATGAAATGCAAGTATGTACTGAGTGCTCAAATTACTAGGTAACTGGCCGATTGTGAAAATGATTTATATGAAGGAGGCTGATGGGAACATTTTGTTCAGAAAAAACTTAGATTTGGGGGACTTTTAAGTGCTACTAAATATATGTAAAGCATGTAGAAGCAAAAGAGAAAATTAAGAATTCTGGGAGATTTTCCTAATGTAATGTAACCTTTCTGTCTACAGAGGCTCAAACAAACTTCCTTTGCTCAGAAACTGACAAAATCTATCATGGACCACTGAGGGGACAGAAGGAATGCCAACAAAAAACAGAGGTTTGTAAGTCTTGACTTTGAGCTATAAAGACATCAACAATCTTTCCTCCTCTTGCATAGCATCGCTGGATAATGAGGTTCTCCAAGTTTTAAAAAATATCAACATGCAAGCTGTTGCATTTAGCATTACATTCCATTATACCAATTGTCTAGCTGTCAACCCAATCTACATAGTACAGTGTAAGCATATATGCAGTGAAACTTTACTATAAATGCAGGTGTGTCCACACTACATTCATGCTTTACTACTCCTCGAACTGTCTGTAAAAGTAACAAAGTTCAGCAGTGTTGTGTATATGTACTAAAAATATTTACACTTAATCCAAAAGACATCAAACAATGGCAATGTTCAAATGATATTGATTTTCTTGAAGAAAACCAAATTTCCTTGGTTGACGGCCATTTTTCCTTCAACAGCTTATGTGCTCTTTTTGTACTATCATTCATATATTTAAGTACTCAAGGCAAAAAGGAAAGACCGTCATTTTCAGCAACCTTGCTGAAGAAATAGTAGCAGCAGTACCTCTAGTAGCTGTGGCTCTTTCTTCCTAGCTGATAAATTTAAATGCTTCTCTAAAAAGCTGTAGTTTTTCTCTGTCTCTTTATCAAACTTCTTCTTTTCTTCCTGCAAGTAAAAAGTAATACATTCAATATCATTCACTTAAATATAAAATACAAGAACAATGTGTCTGTTTGCTTGTTAAAGCTGTAGGTGAGAGGTGTAGCAGAGCAGCAATAAGGGCGTAAAAAACAAAATGCCTTGTGCCCCACGGTAAATGAGAACAAGCAACACTTTAAATTATTTTTTTAATCCTGTCTGAGGGCCTAAACGGAATCAAAGGCCAGTTGCACTGTAATGACAGAAACTCTGTCATACTAACAAATGCTTGAGCTTTTCCAGTGTTTAAAAAAAAAAAAAAAAAGTTAAAAAAAACCTACAACTATATTTAGTGTTGCCAAGTCTTGAGATTTTATTGTGAATCTCATGAAGCTTAGTATTTTGTATGGTTTTAAAAGGCCCTGCTCTTGGCTTCATGATAACATGAGAATCTCACCTTTAATTTTTTAAAAAAGATGTATGTTTCTAGCCCTCATGGTGGCAGAGAAAAGCTTGAAAATATGACCCAAGCATACCCTAAAGGTTCAGAAACCAGAAAATAAAATTAATTAAATTAGTTTTTTTTATTTTTAAATCTCATTATTTTAAAAGCCATCTATTTGTTTGGCTTGATTCATGATTTTTTATCACTGGGTTTGGAAATACTGAGTGCTACTAGGGTATAGAGAATTGTAAAAGGCTAACTGCAAAGTTTATGACAAACTTGAGCTAAAGCCTGGATCTCTGGGCTGAATTCCTCCACCACACTGTGGGGCATTCAAGAAAGATGTGGACTTCTTTCCACCTTAAAGTTACTAGTGTTATATCAGTAATGGTTTGTCTACTGGAACATTTATTTGTTAGAGTATGAGTGTATGGTAATTTGGGGTTGTCTGTACATCTTTTATTCTATATGTACCCTCAGAAGGGGCAGCTCCAGGCACCAGTGCAGCAAGCACGTGCCTGGTGCGGCAAGCCACAGGGGGTGGCCTGCCTATCACTGTGAGGGCGGCAGTCAGGAAGCCTTCGGCGGCGTTTCTGCGGCAGGCCCGCCAGTCCTGTGGTTTTGGCAGTGGGTACAACAAAACACGCGGGGCCGTCAGATCACCTGCAGAACCGACGCCGAATCTGCGTGACCGGCGGACCTCCCGCAGAAAAGCCGCCAAAGGCTACCTGATTGCCGTGCTTGGGGTGGCAAAAACCAGAGCCACGCCTGATCCTCAGCCATACACGTGCATATGTGCATGAAGCAACACAAGAACAAAGCATTGTATTCTTAAACCTTTGTGGTTAGGATCTGACCAATAGTCTTACTAGTTATTGTAATAATTGTTTATACGGTTTCATGGAATTCTGTTACATCAGAGACTTCTGTCCCAGAATGGTGCACTTTTAGTTATTTTCAGCATACACAAAATCCAGAACTACAGATTGATTAGTGGGAGTCTTTAGGATAGAAATGTATCTTTAGGTCAAAATTACTATACACTTTGTTAAAAGCATAGACATACTCTGAAAAATGACTCTAAAATGCTATCATGAGGGTCCATATTTTATTTTCTCTCAATGGTTTCCCAACCAAATCCATTCAGACTGCAAGGAAGAGTTTTTTCCCCTCCTAGCTACTGAATTAAAGTTAAGCTGTGCAACAAACGTATTTAACAATCTTGTTATGCATGTGCCAGAACAGAATCCATTTGACTCTCTAACAGCATTACAGAGTCAATGCATCCAATATGAGTAAAAGCACTAAATTGCTTAATTTAGACAAAGTAAGTAAATACGACCCCATATGTATACCCAAAGGAGATCAGTTGAGTGCCAAGAGGAAATGCACCTTTAGACTAGGGACTATACACTTCTCCCTTCACCCTTTCATCTCTAATCTCATTAAACATGTTGTCTACAATCACTACTGGAATTCCTCTCCTCCAGCTTCATCCTAGACTCTCTTCAATCCAGCTTCTGCCCTTGTATTCCACTGAAACCACCAAAAAGAACAGGAGTACTTGTGGCACCATAGAGTCTAACAAATTTATTTGAGCATAAGCTTTCGTGGGATGAATTTCCATGCATCCAAAGAAGTGGGCTGTAGCCCATGAAAGCTTATGCTCAAATAAATTTGTTAGTCTCTAAGGTGTCACAAGTACTCCTGTTCTTTTTGCGGATACAGATTAACACGGCTGCTACTCTGAAACCACCAAGTTTCTAATGACCTCTTCCTAGCCAAAGCTCAGAACCAAGGTCAAGGAGGATGAGAATTGACTCTATCAGCCACCTTCAACACAGTGGACCATGCTCCTCTTTCTGAAATCATGTCTTCCCTTCGCACCTGTAATTCTATCCTGTCCCGGTCCTCCTACCTCTCTCATCATTCTTTCATCATGTTCTTCGGAGAAGCTTCCTCATTCCCCCGCTTCAACTTTCTGTGGGGGTGTCATAAACAGATAGCTAAGGGTTAATGTCTCTTTCACCTGAAGCACCTGACCAGAGGACCAATCAGGAAACCGGATTTTTTCAACTTTGGGTGGAGGGAATTTAGTGTCTGAGTCTTTTGTCTGTCTGCCTGCTTTCTCTGAGCTTTGGAGAAGCAGTTTCTACTTTCTAGTCTTCTGTTTCTAAGTGTAAGGACCAAGAGATCAGATAGTAAGTTCTATGGTTTCTTTTCTTTGGTATTTGCATGAATATAAGTGCTGGAGTGCTTTGATTTGTATTCTTTTTGAATAAGGCTGTTTATTCAATATTCTTTTAAGCAATTGACCCTGTATTGTATCATCTTAATACAGAGAGACCATTTGTATGTATTTTTCTTTCTTTTTATATAAAGCTTTCTTTTAAGACCTGTTGGAGTTTTTCTTTACTTCAGGGAAATTGAGTCTGTACTCACCAGGGAATTGGTGGGAGGAAGAAATCGGGGAGATCTGTGTGTTGGATTTGCTAGCCTGATTTTGCATTCCCTCTAGGGGAATAGGAAAGTGCTTTTGGTTTCCAGGATTGGGAACGGAGAGGGGGAGTCACTCTGTGTAGTTTCACAGAGCTTGTGTCTGTGTATCTCTCCAGGAGCACCTGGAGGGAGGAAGGGAAAAAGGATTATTTCCCTTTGTTGTGAGACTCAAGGGATTTGGGTCTTGGGGTCCCCAGGGAAGGTTTTTCAGGGGGACCAGAGTGCCCCAAAACACTCTAATTTTTTGGGTGGTGGCAGCAAGTACCAGGTCCAAGCTAGTAGCTAAGCTTGGAGGTTTTCATGCTAACCCCCATATTTTGGACGCTAAGGTCCAAATCTGGGACTAAGGTTATGACATGAGTGGCAGTGGTGGGATATAGACAGAATCCAGAAGCCAGTAGGAATATTATATTTTTCTTTTCTCTGCTAAGGGCTTTTTAGCAGAGAGAAACAGTTTGGTTTTAAAAGGGAACCAAAGAGAATTTTTTTTTCTCTGCTCTCTCTGGCAGTTTGTGGCTTGCATGTTAAGCGAGAAGCCATTAAGAGACTGTTAAGGGTCTTTTGTCACACAATAGCCCTCCCATTAGGAGGCAAGTACCAGCACTATATAAATGCAAATAAAGTGGTTTTTCTAGTTTACGCTAGAGGAAGAAAAGGAAAAAGCACTGTTGCTAGGCAGACTTCAGGAGGCAACAGAGAACCTGCAGTTCAGAAGATAAACACCGGAGGGCACCCCAACCCAAGAAAACAGGAACCATGACTTCTAAGGCAAAAATTGAGGCCGAAGAACAAATCAAAGAAGCTGAACACAGGCGACAACTGGAAATAAAACAAAAAGAGATGGAGATGAAAGAAAAGAAAGAAAGCTTTATATAAAAAGAAAGAAAAATACATACAAATGGTCTCTCTGTATTAAGATGATACAATACAGGGTCAATTGCTTAAAAGAATATTGAATAAACAGCCTTATTCAAAAAGAATACAAATCAAAGTACTCCAGCACTTATATTCATGCAAATACCAAAGAAAAGAAACCATATAACTTACTATCTGATCTCTTGGTCCTTACACTTAGAAACAGAAGACTAGAAAGTAGAAACTGCTTCTCCAAAGCTCAGAGAAAGCAGGCAGACAGACAAAAGACTCAGACACTAAATTCCCTCCACCCAAAGTTGAAAAAATCCGGTTTCCTGATTGGTCCTCTGGTCAGGTGCTTCAGGTGAAAGAGACATTAACCCTTAGCTATCTGTTTATGACATTTGAACTTGTGTATGGTCACGAGGTTAAGGGGCCATTACAGCTGGTGAAGCAGCAATGGGAGGGGTTTACGCCTTCTCCAGGAACTAACATTCTGGACTTTGTAAGCAACCTACAAAGCACCCTCCGACACTCTTTAGCCCTTGCTAGAGAGAACCTAAAGGATGCTCAAGAAGAGCAAAAGGCCTGGTATGACAGACATGCCAGAGAACATTCTTTCAAGGTAGGAGACCAGGTTATGGTCTTGAAGGCGCAACAGGCCCATAAGATGGAAGTATCATGGGAAGGGCCATTCACGGTCCAAGAGCGCCTGGGAGCTGTAAACTACCTCATAGCATTTCCCAATTCCTCACTAAAGCCTAAAGTGTACCATGTTAATTCTCTCAAGCCTTTCTATTCCAGAGACTTACAGGTTTGTCAGTTTACAGTCCAGGGAGATGAGGCTGAGTGGCCTGACGGTGTCTACTATGACGGGAAAAAAAGACGGTGGCGTGGAAGAGGTGAACCTCTCAACCACCCTGGAACGTCTGCAGCGGCAACAAATCAAGGAGCTGTGCACTAGCTTCGCCCCATTGTTCTCAGCCACCCCAGGACGGACTGAACGGGCATACCACTCCATTGATACAGGTAATGCTCACCCAATCAGAACCCCACCCTACCGAGTGTCTCCTCATGCCCAAGCTGCTATAGAACGGGAGATCCAGAACATGCTACAGATGGGTATAATCCGCTCATCTACCAGTGCATGGGCATCTCCAGTGGTTCTGGTACCCAAACCAGATGGGGAAATACGCTTTTGCGTGGACTACCGTAAGCTAAATGCTGTAACTCGTCCGGACAACTATCCAATGCCACGTACCGATGAGCTATTGGAAAAGTTGGGACGTGCCCAGTTCATCTCTACAATAGACTTAACCAAGGGGTACTGGCAAGTACCGCTAGATGAACCTGCCAAGGAGAGGTCAGCATTCGTCACCCATGCGGGGGTGTATGAATTCAATGTCCTTCCTTTCGGCCTTCGAAATGCACCCGCCACCTTCCAGAGGCTGGTAGATGGTCTACTAGCTGGACTGGGAGAATTTGCAGTTGCCTACCTCGATGATGTGGCCATTTTTTCAGACTCCTGGCCCGAACACCTACTACACCTGGAAAAGGTCTTTGAGCGCATCAGGCAGGCAGGACTAACTGTTAAGGCCAAAAAGTGTCAAATAGGCCAAAACAGAGTGACTTACCTGGGGCACCAGGTGGGTCGAGGAACCATAAACCCCCTACAGGCCAAGGTGGATGCTATCCAAAAGTGGCCTGTCCCACGGTCCAAGAAGCAGGTCCAATCCTTCTTAGGCTTGGCCGGATACTATAGGCGATTTGTACCACACTACAGCCAAATCGCTGCCCCACTGACCGACCTGACCAAAAAGACCCAGCCAAATGCAGTTAAGTGGACTGATGAGTGTCAAAAGGCCTTTACCCAGCTTAAGGCGATGCTCATGTCTGACCCTGTGCTCAGGGCCCCGGACTTTGACAAGCCATTCCTAGTAACCACAGATGCATCTGAGCGTGGTATAGGAGCAGTGCTCATGCAGGAAGCAACAGATCACAACTTCCATTCTGTCGTGTTTCTCAGCAAGAAACTGTCTGAGAGGGAAAGTCACTGGTCAGTCAGTGAAAAGGAATGCTATGCCATTGTGTACGCCCTGGAAAAGCTACGCCCATATGTTTGGGGACGGCGGTTCCAACTACAAACTGACCATGCTGCACTAAAGTGGCTTCATACTGCCAAGGGGAACAACAAGAAACTTCTTCGTTGGAGTTTAGCTCTCCAAGATTTTGATTCTGAAATTCAACACATCACAGGAGCTTCTAACAAAGTTGCTGATGCACTCTCCCGTGAGAGTTTCCCAGAATCCAGTAGCTAAAAAGTGTTCTTAAAATGTAAAAGTCTGTTACTTATGTACTTAGTAGTATATGTAAAGGTGCATGTGTTGTAGTAATCTGTTTATTTTAAAGTTCTAGAAGGAAATTGCCGCCAGTGAGCTTCCCCACTGTCTGCAATTTGGGGGGCGTGTCATAAACAGATAGCTAAGGGTTAATGTCTCTTTCACCTGAAGCACCTGACCAGAGGACCAATCAGGAAACCGGATTTTTTCAACTTTGGGTGGAGGGAATTTAGTGTCTGAGTCTTTTGTCTGTCTGCCTGCTTTCTCTGAGCTTTGGAGAAGCAGTTTCTACTTTCTAGTCTTCTGTTTCTAAGTGTAAGGACAAAGAGATCAGATAGTAAGTTCTATGGTTTCTTTTCTTTGGTATTTGCATGAATATAAGTGCTGGAGTGCTTTGATTTGTATTCTTTTTGAATAAGGCTGTTTATTCAATATTCTTTTAAGCAATTGACCCTGTATTGTATCATCTTAATACAGAGAGACCATTTGTATGTATTTTTCTTTCTTTTTATATAAAGCTTTCTTTTAAGACCTGTTGGAGTTTTTCTTTACTTCAGGGAAATTGAGTCTGTACTCACCAGGGAATTGGTGGGAGGAAGAAATCGGGGAGATCTGTGTGTTGGATTTGCTAGCCTGATTTTGCATTCCCTCTAGGGGAATAGGAAAGTGCTTTTGGTTTCCAGGATTGGGAACGGAGAGGGGGAGTCACTCTGTGTAGTTTCACAGAGCTTGTGTCTGTGTATCTCTCCAGGAGCACCTGGATGGGGGAAGGGAAAAAGGATTATTTCCCTTTGTTGTGAGACTCAAGGGATTTGGGTCTTGGGGTCCCCAGGGAAGGTTTTTCAGGGGGACCAGAGTGCCCCAAAACACTCTAATTTTTTGGGTGGTGGCAGCAAGTACCAGGTCCAAGCTAGTAGCTAAGCTTGGAGGTTTTCATGCTAACCCCCATATTTTGGACGCTAAGGTCCAAATCTGGGACTAAGGTTATGACAGGGGGTTCCACCAAGCTCTCTCTCCTTGGTCCCCTTCTCTTCTTCATTTACATCTGATCTCTGGGAAATGTCATCCGCAAACATAAATTCAACAACCATCTCTACGCTGATGACTCACAGATCTCTCTCTCTACCCCAGGCCTGTCTCCTCCAGTCCAAATTAAAATCTCAGTCTGTCTCTCTGACGTCTCCTCGTGGATATCTAACCACCAACTGAAGTTAAACCTGGCTAAAACAGCCTCTAATCCCCCCTATCCCTCTCTCCCACCAAAGCCCTGCCAGCATTGTGAATACCACCACGATCCTGCCTTTTGCTGTGGCCTGAAACCTAGGCCTTGTCTACACCACAAAGTTGCAGCGCTGGTGAGGGGGTTACAGCGCTGCAACTTAGGAGGTGTACACATCTGCAGGGCATTACCAGCGCTGCAACTCCCTGTTTGCAGCGCTGGCCGTACACCCGGTCGAACCTCGGGTGTAGAGGATCCAGCGCTGGTCATCAGGTGTAGACACTCACCAGCGTTTTTCTTGACCTCCGTGGAATAAGCAGGTATCCCAGCATACCTGAGGAAGCCTCTCTGGTAATCAAGCAGGTATCCTTCCCCGCGGTTTGCTCTCGCATTCCCCGAACCCCCCCGCAAGCAGGTCTCCTTCCCCGCGGTTTGCTCCGGTGTTCCCCGACCCCCCCCGCAAGCAGGTCTCCTTCCCCGCGGTTTGCTCTCGCGTTCCCCGAACCCCCCTGCAAGCCGGGGAAGGAGACCTGCTTGCAGGGGGGTTCGGGGAACGCGAGAGCACACCACGGGGAAGGAGACCTGCTTGCGGGGGGGGGTTCGGGGAACAGCGCTGCAGTGTGGCCACATCTAACACCACTTGCAGCGCTGGTTGCTGTAAGTGTGGCCACTCTGCAGCGCTGGCCCTATACAGCTGTACTAATACAGCTGTAACAACCAGCGCTGCAAAATTGTAGATGTAGACATACCCCTAGATATCTCTTTTGACTCAGACCTGTCACATCTAGGGTATGTCTAAACCTTGCTGCTTCTTTCTGAAAAACTTCTCTAAGGCTAGGTCTACACTTTGGGAGGGTGTAAGGTGTCAACCTAAGATACGCAACTTCAGCTATGCAAATAGCGTAGCTGAAGTAAGCGTATTTTAGGTCGATTTACCTGGCCGTGAGGACAGCAGCAAGTCAACTGCTGCCGCTCCCCCATCGACTCCGCTTCCGCCTCTCACCGCAGTGGAGTTCTGGGGTCAATGGCAGAGCGATTGGGGATCGATTTTATCACGTCTACACTAGACGCAATAAATCGATCCCCGACAGATCAATCACTACCCAGGTAGTGTAGACGTACCCTAAGATGTGAACTATCCTATCAGGTAGAACTCTGGTCCAAGCTCTCATCAGCTCCTGTCTATATTACTACATAACCTTCCCTCTTGCCTTGGCAAACACAATCTTGCCTTGCTCATATCCATAAGCTACTTGTCTTCTCTTTCATGGCCTTTCAGGGTCTAACCCTTCTCCATCTCTCATTTGCTACTGAAGTATTGATTCTTGCCTTCCATCAGCCCATGAGGCCAGCTCCGTAGCCCGCTTGTTAAATTTTCTAACAATCACATTTGTGCTTTCTCCTATACTGCCCCTCATGCTTAGGAGGAGCTCCCCTTAAAAACCTGCAAAACACACAGAAAAAGATAAATATTCTTTTATAAAGTGTATTTGAAAGTCTTCATAAAATCATCGTCCACTTGTTCACAAAAAAAGCAGTCGGGTAATTCAATCTATGCCCCTTTGCACTTAACAGAACTACTTCCTACAGTTCCCACTAAAGTCTCATCTCATTAACTGATTCATATTTCCTGGGGGCAAGGGGGAAAGCGCAGGACTAAGAGGCATCCATTGACATTTTAAAATCATGCACTAACTTGAGGAATCTCCAAATTCAATATTAAACCACCCCTGATGTCCTTGATGCCCCTGGTCATGCACACCATTTCATTTTCTATTAAATCGACTGACTTTTTGGAATGTTTAAGGCAATGCAATATCCTGACTACCATCAATGGCTGTATAGGTCTTTTTCCTAATACACAACCTAATCCAAAGCCTGCTTAAGTATTTCCATTAACCTCCATAGGCTGTGGCTCAGGTATATACAGCCTATATTTCTTTTTCTGGAATCTCAGAAATGGGTGCAACCAGGAGCAATTTAACTACTAGATTTGTGTGCACAAATGCCACTTACACATGCAAATCAAAATTTTGCAGCATCCAAAATACTGCATTTACAAAAGTGACAGCCCAAGTATTAATTATTTCAGATTTGTTGGAAATATGACTTTATAGGTCTAATGTTGCAGAAACAATTTCACAACAATCCTTCCCTTTAACCATTTCTATTTTTCTTGATTCAGTTAATTACAGAGTCAAGTCAATACTAGGGCTACTGGCAATCAGATCAATTTTTGTGCTGTCTTGTTATAGGAGTAGTAACAATTAAAATTTAATAAAAATATAATATAATATTGGGATCATATTCTAAGAATGATGACAGGTTATTTGCCACAAGATGCTAATTAAATTCAAATTTCCTACCACCCTATATTATTCTGAAAACACATTTGTATCTATTACAGGGTTCTCAAACTGCGGATCATGACTCTAAAGTGGGTTGTGACCCCATTTTAATTTTAATGGAGTCACCAATGCTGGTGTTGGCCCTGGGCCCCAGCAAGTCTGAAGCCCAAGCCCCAACCCCACTGCCTAGGGCTAAGGTTACATGCCAGTGCCCCGCCCGCCCCACCCCCCAGGGTCTCATGCAAAAGGGCTCAGGCGGGGTCAGTCTTCTGTCCCCCCTCTTGGGGTCGTGTAGTCATTTTTGTTGTCAGAAGAGGGTCACGGTGATGAAGTTTGAGAACTGCTCATCTGTTATATCAAAGACATATTGGTTATGATCTACTCACTGAAGTACTCACTAAATTTTCTCTTACACTTTCTGCTTTGTTCTTAATGACACCAGATAATATTCTCTTCCCTGAGCTGCATGACTTCGAGGAAACCTTCATCTTATTTGAACAGGAACCCTTTTATCTGTTTAGGACCTGCCCATAAGCAAGATTTTACAAAATGTAATGTTAATAAAACACTTAGGTTAGACCTAAAATATGGGTTTCCTATCTCATGGGGATCCTTTAAGCATACCATTATTCTAGACATTGTCTCTTTAATTAAACTCATCTAAAATTAAAGATGATGATGTAGTGTTTGGGTCAATCAGACCCTTTACCAGAGTCAAGCCTAAACATGTAATTAAATTCTAAAGAGAGGAAGAAGCCAAAATCAAACAGATAAATTACTGAAGTGAAACAATATAATAAATAGTTTCAGCCTCATTATAGACTATGTGAGATTAGCACATGGGAGGCGGAGGGGGAACAGGAAGAGGATAGAGATGTCGTTGTGTTTACATATTACATTCCCTTGAGTGCTTAAGTATTTGTGCTTTGCAAAAAAACAAACAAACAAAAACAAAAAACTTCCTTCCCCATGTGAAAAACCCCAGTGTATTCTGTTTACATTCAGTTGGGGTTTTTTTGGTTGTTCTTCTTGTTTTTTTTTCCCAACTGTGATGCTTCTTTCCAATGGGTCAATTCGATAAGGGCTCAGAATTGGACCTAATCTATTCAATCCAGACTCATTTATCCATAGGAGTAAAACTATTTAATAATAAGCAGCAGTAATTTAAGGTGAACTAAACATTCTATGTTTGTTTTTTGTAGTGAGCATGTGTATTTCTCCTACAGCAAATATCCATACTGTTCTATATTCAGAAGTAATAGTTCTAACTGTATTACACTTGGAGATGTTGATACTATGCAATGTTATCTTTCCAATACCATAGCTAACATTTCAGCACTTCCATTATACTGGATATTTTTAAAAAAATTCCTGAAAAGTATTCTTCGGGTCTCTGTAAAACCACTTTTTAAAAAAATATGTTCTATTTAAGCTTAAAATTTAGCACTATTCAGTTCTTAATATAGAAGATGTTTTGTTCTAAATACATTTAAAATTCTACAGCTAGAGGCCAAATCCTGAATTTCCTACAGTTTTTATTTTGTCCTTACACAGGTAAAACTGTTTAAAGTCAATATGAGGTTTGCCTAAATAAGGACTGCAAAAAAATGGAGTAAGAGCTTAAAACTTGGCCCAAGGTCATCTATGTTGCTATTATGCTTGTGGAGAAATTACCCTTTCGATAATGTTAGGAAACCCAGGTTTCAATTCCCTTGAAGAAAGCCTTTGTGAGTTTATAGATACAGTACATATATTTACCATGACCCTGAATTTATACAAAGCTTTTCATCCAAAAAAAATCCTGAAGCATTTTTCAAATCTTGTGTACTGAAGGCATATGTACTGGGGTCCTTTTGGCCACCATTGAAGTACAGCCACTTCCAGGACGGAACATGTTAGCTGTTTGACAGTTCACAGTAGTATTGTAGAGGTTGAGACAGGAAGTGAGGAATGATGTATCCAAATGAAATTGTATTGAGAAATTCAGGGGGGTAGAATGCAGTTACACAGTTGACAGGACAAGAAGGGTTAAACACAGGTGAAAAGTACCATGAGATTTTTAATTATCATAAATGATCACGAGCTCTCATCTAAAAGACATAAACACCCTTTACCATCACAAATAGCATGCTGGGGTATTGGTTCAATACTGACCTTTGGCGGTCAGAGGCTAACTATGGCATCACTAACTAGGTTTTTTTTTCCCACCTTAAAAGAAGCCCAATTACTGAGACAACTTTTAAAATATGCTAGACAAAAACCCTGCTTAACTTGTGAGCTCTGACAAAACTCTCATGGACCCCAGAAGATTAAGTGAAGGCAGAACAGATGTTCAGTTTTAATTGTTTACGATCCAGGATGGAACATTTTCCCCTCATGTACTGTGAAGAGGTATTCTTGTTCTGAGTTTAAAGTGAATCAGGAAGCAACATTTAGAGACTCAATAAAAGAGAAAGGGCTCTTCACTCTGGTGCTGCACAAAGTGGAATTTCACCTTCCTGATGGAAAAACTCAGCAACCGAAGTTCAGGCAGGAGGAAATGGACCTGTTGTACTACAGAAGCACTAACTTTTGACTGGAGAGATTTTGGCTGAGGTGAGAGGGTTTTTTTTTTTTTATTTTTGTTTTTTTTTTATTTTTTTTTACAGACAATTTGCCTTTCTTGCAAGTTCTTGCATTTTGCTGCAATTGCTGTAGAAGAAAAAGTGTAAAAAGTGTTTTCTGTATTAGAAACTATTTTGAAAATTCACCATGCCTGTGTTCCTGGTAAGGCAGATTTAAGCATTTTAACCCTTAATTGAAATTTCACTGTAATTTTTTAGATATCACTTCCAAGGGTCAAGCTCTGACATCTGCAGACTGATTACACAATTTATTAGGGTGAGTTTTAGAAATGTACACAATGAAAGACAGTGTTAAGAAGTTTTTCTTAGGGCTTTTTTGTTAGTTTAAAAACTGTCTTTAGGAGGAAAAGTTACAAGGAGGTAAACTCTGTATCTTATTTCCATCTGTAAAGAATGTCTTTAAAGAATGGTTTAATATAAGGAGTTCAGGCTTCATTATTAAAGATAAATATGATACAGACAGGAGAGACAGACATCCTTAATCACAAAGGGCCAGGAATTCTTTGGAACAGGCTGAGACAAGCCAAACTCTAAACTACCCACCCTCCCAATCCACCACCTCAAACAATTTGGAATAATTATATTTTTAATAAAAAGTTATCAATTCTAATTTCAACAATGGGAAATATAAAATGAAAAGGTATGAGGAGGAATTCTTGAGGTTGTTAACACGTAGCAGGCTTTTAAATATGCAAGTAAGTGGACGTACAGCAGAAGATTATGGTCACCCATTAGCAACATGAGAATGCTCTTTGTGGCATTTATTTTATCCAAGACAGAAAGTCAAGGGAGGGAGGAGAGGGAAAGAGAGAAAAGGATACATTCCTCCCCTCTCGGGGCATATTTCCCATTTTTTTCTGAACCAAGTTTTCAAAGAAAAAAAATTGGCACATAAAATAATATAAATACCAGCATTTCTCTGTACTCTGCCAAATGGGAGTCATGAGGATACTGTGACCAAATAGAGAAATTAAACTCATCTCTTTAAAAAAGGGCAAACAAATAAATTAGAAACGAACCTTTACAGCTCCTAGCTGCTCCTTCCTAAATTTTTCCAAAGGTTTGATCAGAGTTTCGGTAACACTCAGTGCCTAGAGAAAGAAAAACAACAACGTATATAGCATGTTATCCACAGAGGAGGAAGGCAAGTCATTTAGTTTACCCTCTCAACTGCAAATAATACAAAAAAATTAAAACTCCAAAGTATCTTTTTCAAAAGCACTTAAGTAAGTTAGGAGCCTAAGCCCCATTTCCAAAACCCATATGGATCCTAAATCACTTAAGAGCTTTTGAAAAAATTATTCCTCAGCTCATCTTGAAGCAAACGTTAAAATACTTCCAAAGTTGAGCATCATGAACTGTACAAATATTCTGATGCAAATACAATAGTGAAGGTTTGGCTGAGGTTTCCTCCAGTCCTTCTGAACAAGGCAATGGCCTTTTAACAATTGAGCTTTGTCTCATTCATTAACAAAACCTTTCATTGCATTTTTTCCTTATAAATTCCAACTATTTAATTTTACTCGGGGGCATCAGATCACGTTATTGCAACAAATGGAGAGCTGAACAGCAAATACACTCTTCATTTACAGTCAGTAGTCCCACCTGCCAATTAAGTCTTGCAATATATTTCTCATATACTGTACTAAGATTAATTGTACACAAAAAACACCCTACATTAAAATAAAATTATTTAGGTTGCAAAGTCATATTCTCAAAACTTAGGAAATGACAGATTTACAGTTGTCTTCATTTCACACTCTACATATTCATCCTGTGCACTGAAAAACAGCAGTTTTTGCACAGGAACATCAGGCCCCAAACTCTGTCATCTCCCCCAAAAGCTGGAGAAGCTCCTGCTCTACATTGTGCCCCCAGAGTGGTGGACATGGTTGAAGTCAAGCGCTGGGAATGGAGAAGTGAAAGGGAGAGGGAGCCTGGCTCAGTCCACATCGCCACACATACTACAGATACTCCAGTGACTACTAGCTGTTTCCAATGCAGCAGTGGTCATGTGGGCCTCACTCTTTAGAAAATTCATGTCTTTAGTATTTTGACAGGCCGCAAACATTTTTCTGAGAAATGAAAGCAGAGTAAGGAAATGGCAATTTTAACACTTTATAATTGGGTGAACTCTAAAATCAGTATCATGGGTCAAGCAAAAGGCAAGTCTCTAGCCTCAGGGCTCTGTCCCTGCTGAATATTAAAGGCCTGCTGTTTACAATGGAGATGCGAGAGCTTCTCATAAAAGGCCTACAAAACTTTTATAATGGAAAATGTTACATAACCTAAATATAGGGGTTGCTACGAGCTCTCTCTAGGATACCAAAGTGAGGGAGCAAGACACTAGCTCTCCCGCGCCCCCGGGAACAGAGCTCAAGTAGGCTGAGAGGCTGGAAGCAGAGTTATAATCTGGAGCAGGAGTAGGCAACCTATGACACGTGTGCTGAAGGCGGCACACGAGCTGATTTTCAATAGCACTCACACTGCCGGGGTCCTGGCCACCAGTCTGGGGGAGGTTTTACATTTTAATTTTATATTAAATTAAACTTCTTAAACATTTTAAAAACCTTATTTACTTTACATACAACAATAATTTAGTTATATAATATAGACTTATAAAAAGAGACCTTCTAAAAACGTTAACATATATTACTGGCATGTGAAACCTTAAATTAGAATGCATAAATGAAGACTCGGCACACCACTTCTGAAAGGTTACTGACCCCTGATCTGGGGCAACCCAGCACCAGACTTGGGGACCTGGGTTGCCCAGTCACCCCCTGAAGCTCAGTGCTTGCCAGGAAGACAATACACCATGATGAGGGGAAACCAGCTGTGTAGGGATGATTGTGAGGTAGCTAAGGAACTCTCATAGGTTCAAATGAACTTCAAATGAGCATCTAAACACTATTCACCAACAGTAAGATTGTAAAATATAAGATTATTAAACAATAAAAGTAAGATCGTAAAATATAAGATTATTAAACAATAAAAGTCAAAACTGAGGTGCAGCAACTTGTTGCAGCAAAGGAGAATTATAAATTAGCAAAACTTATTAGGAACTTCAAACAAACAGGTGAGTAAACAGTTAACTGGCCTCATGACATGTTCAACAGTTCAATTAAAACAGCACTGAGCCAAGCCTAGCATTTGTTGGAATAAGGGTTTTACATTGTAAAAGAAAGGACACAATTAAATACTGTAAAATTTACCCACGTTGATCGGGGTATGGAAGGTAAAGTACTTGTAAAGGAAATTGATCTCTGACGACTTTCTTCTATATTTTTTTAAATAGCTTTTCCCTTGTCCTTCACAATATGAAGATTTTCCTTACCCTCTACATGGCAAGAAGAATTTTACCCTCATTTAACTGCATATATCAATCATAATCTACTCCTAATAAGAGAAGACAAAAAGACTTGAAAAATTCACATCCCCAAGCACTGAGTTAAGCTAACCTAACCCCCTATGAAAGGACACCTAGGTTGACTGAAAAATTCTTCCGTGGACCTAGCTGATCAGGGAGGTGGATTATCTACACTGATGGAAAAACTCCTTCCATCGATGTAGGAAGCATCCACACATGCCATTAGTACTCTGCATTAGATTGGAAGAATTTGCTCTTCAGTGACCTCTTCTGGTGCGGTTAATATGCAGCACTGGCTGGCTCTGGAGGAAGCATGGTCTTGTCCTCCCACCATCTATGAGTGGCAGGCCGTAGGAAAAAAAAGAAAACTAGAGATGTTCTTTGGAGAGTTACCCAGAGAATTTTTTAAAAAATGAAACCAGACAAAAGAAACAGAAAGGTGGCGACAAATATATATTTAAAAAAAAAATCACACCATTTATGCTGTTGCATAGTGTAAGAGTTATCTGACATTCACATCCAACCCAAAATTCTGATGATACAACTTAGAATGGTGTTTTTGAAACATGCTGAGACAGAGTCTAAGTTACCCAATCACACAGAACTGAAGGTTAATTTGCAAAAAGAGGACATGGTTACACTGCTGCTCTGCTTCCACCCTACCTACCACCCCCACCCTCAAAAAAGTATATGGTCAATAGATGACATAGTTTAAATAAAATAAGTGCCAACAAAGTTAAATCTATAAAGGCAGGATCTGCACTATCAAAAAAACAAGAAATGTAGAGCAGGGAGGAATACTCAGTATATTCCTATAGGGGAGGATACTGCTCACCTACAAGAAGGCTATTTAGCTGCAATTGCAGTTCTCTGACAGTACAAACTGTACAAGAGTCATATTCTCAGGTCAACACTTCCAGTGTAAAGGCAATTGGTAAATCCTATAGATTTAAAGGTTAGAGGAAAGCTATATCTCTTCTAAAGTTTCTATTGCTTCACATGCTAGTTTGCTGAATGACATTTCCTGAGGAAATCATATCTGGCTGAACACTTTCATTTTATATTTTGGCCAATCCATCTCCGATATTATAAGACAGTATGGCTAAATTCTTGGACAGTTTGCTTGCAAGGTATTAATCTTACCCTTGCTGCATGAGTCTAATGTAACTGTCTTAGAGTTATAAGAACATAGTCTGAGTTGAATATGCCCAATCCTCTCTCTTTAATTAGCCATCCTTCGGCTGTGATACTTTTACATTGAAACTGGAGCACCAGTGCTTGCTCGACACTGCCATTTAAAACCTGTACTTTGCCATGTCCTCTTGCAAAAACCTCTGACTAATGCTCCCTACTCCAGAGACATCCCTAGAGCTCTTTAGTTTGGAGTTTCCACTATGGGAGTTTCCACCTGCCACACACTGGGAATATGAACCAGGAGTGGTTTTATTAAAACTGAGTTCTTTAGACTAGAGGACATTTAACAAGCAGTTCCCTGCAACTTTTAAGTTTGTATAAGAAATCTATAAGTAAGACATACAAGAGAAAAGAGACTAGACATCCCTTCCTGGCTTACATGAACATTTGACAATAAGCAGACAGTATAAATTATTGGATTATATCAAAGTGAAACATAAACATAAACCAGTCCTGATATATAATTTCATTCCTTCTATCAGAGATCACAGCCTACCTGTAATAGGTTAACCAATCTCATAATGTTATTTTAAAAGTTCACGAAACTAGCAAAGTGGTTTGATAAGGGAAACTGTTTCTAAATCAGCCCTACATGGAATTGCATGCTTTGGTCCAAAATGGAAGCAGGATCATGTTTTGCACATTTAACATTCTTAAAAGCAAGACCCTTGGCATAGAGAAGAAATGCCAGCAGCTGGTTCTTGGGTCCTCATTTCAGTCTCATTTTATTTTCCAGTCAGTGGAAGCTTATGATCCGGTCCAAAAGACACTCACAGATGTCTCCAACGACCTATATGCTGCTCTGTGTTCCACTTTGAAAGAACACTTTGAATCCATTTTATTGGAAAAGGGACTGCAGGCCTCACAAAGTTAGTAAGCTAATATGAGCAGAGAGGACAAAAATGCAACAATATTTCATGAAGTCTTTCTTATATAAAAAGGAAAGACAAGTGAAGGAGGATGGTGATTTTCAATGGAAGAGTATTAAGGCAGCCATGGTCAGTTTTTTGGAAGCTTTAACTTTTTAAGAAGTAACTTCTACAAAACTTATGAACAGAAATATTTTCAGTAACACAGCAACAGGAATCAGGGAAGACAGGGACTCAGAAAGAGTCTAAGATACTATTACCTTTTCAAGCAAAAATATTCAATGTTTCCAGTTGGGAAGGGGAAGAGGGTTGGAGGAAAAATATCTCTTCCAAAAATCAGTTTCCAAATGGAAAACATAGGATGTGAGAACTAGACAGCGAAGCGTATCAGAAAACAGGTCTAGATCTCAGTAATAGAGAATCCTCTGAAGTTTTCCCTTTCAGTCAGCAACTAGTTTTTCCTTGTTCTCAAAAAGCGTATATACTTCAGTCAGACGGTATTAAGAAACTCATTTCTCCTGTTTATTATAAAATTAATTAGAGGATGAAAAGGCTTCATTGAAAAGCAAGGAATCCAAGTGCCAGTGCCAGCTGCAATGTTTATGATCCAACATTTCATTCTCATCAGTTTACTCCTCTTCCACACTGAACTTAATAAAAACACCACTAACTACCAGCAAAACTAGCTAATACCAATTTTTAATTTTATATGAAAAACAGAACCAGTCAGCTAAAGGTTAAGACTGGTTATGGCTGTGCAAAGAGACTGGGATTGAGTGTGTGTTTAGTAAATTAAAGTATCTCATCTCAGGCTAGGCATCCAAAGGGGCCTGATTTCAGAAAGTGTTGGGACTCTTTAAGGTGTCTCAACATCGGCAACCACAAAGTCACTGTTCACTTTCTGAACATCTTGGCCTATGGGTTGGCAGAGATCAGATTCTCAGTAAAGCTAACTTTGCCAGCGAGTGGGGGTGGTGCATGGGGCAGAAGAGTAAGGGGTTTAAGGTTTGTGCATTTTTATATTATATATACACAAATACACACACACACACACACACACACACACACAACTGTACATATGCACATATATACTTTACACAAAAAACTAAGTTAAAACAACTTTAAAGTTACAAAGTCAAGCACTCAGAAGTTGAGATAATGCCAGAATTGTGCATTATTTCGGTCCCCTTGTTTGTGTGCATTATGTTATAGTTTCCAATTACATCATCAAATACCATTCTACAACCTTCTTCTTCCTCCTCCCTGCTCCCCCCCCCGGACCCATTTCACAGGATGGATGGGCCTCACTTAACAAGCAGGTATTAAATATTTTGTTTTCTCCTCATTGATCAGTGTGTGCCTCCTGTCTTATTCACTGCGAACTATTCAAACCCTGCTCTGAAGACGTAATTATTAAATTTTGTCAGAGGCTTTCCTATGGGGTTCATTACTATAGCATCAGAGCGTAGAACATATTCATTTTTACAACACCCCTGTGCAATGAGGTTTTACCTCCATTTTCTACAGTGGCGGCTGGGACAGAGAGACATTAAGATCAAAAGTATCCACTAATTTTGGGTGCCCAATTTCAGACAACTAGGACCTGATTTTTCAGAGTACATAGCATTATATAGTAGTTTGTATAACCAAAGCACAGCTCCCATTGACTTCTGCAAATCAAACCCCAGAAAATGAGGTATGTACAGTTAACAACTATCTGTGAAAAGTTTGGTTTAAGTGACTTCCTCAACCATGAATCTCTCCTCTTTGTTCTTGCAATTCCCTGCCTCATTCACTACTCACCTTCCAACTATTGCAACAAATGAGTTCTACAGACAAGTCTCCTTCACTACACAGCCCTGATTCATACCCAGAGCAGATTCAACCTGAATGAGGTGAGGGTTCTGTGGGAAAAACTAGTATGCACTCATGTAATTAAAGACTATCATATGGCATACATGCAAAGGAGCTGAATTTGTCACCCTCTATTCAGACTAGCACTAGAAACTTCGCTAGTGGGTTTCACAAATATTTGCTGACAGCAGAGGAAAAGCAAGACTCAGGAATCTTGGATACTATCCCAGGCTCTGGAGGGAAGTGTGTTCTAATGGGCAGAGACTCTTCTGCCCACTCCCCCCACCCCAGCTTGATCCCCCCCTCCCTTTCCACCCTGCCCTGTCCTAGTCCTACCTCCTCCTGCCCCTGACTCATCATCCCAATCCCATTCTCTTCCACTACTCAGTGCCAGTTTCCACTCATAGCCCTCGTCCCCTTGGCCAGCCAGACCTACCCTCCTCTAGATTCTCCATCTCACTTCCACCACACACTCAATCCCAGTCTCTTTGCACAGCCATAACCAGTTCCCTGCTCCCCCAAGTCCTCATCATATCAGCCTGTCTCCTCCCTTTAGTCTCCAGTCACCCTCATACTCCCTTCCCCCTCCACCTCAGCCTCCCTCCCTAGGCTCCTCAGCCAATCTCAGTGTCCCATCCCCTTCAAAGACTCACTGGCCCAGTCTCTTTGGTCCAGGCTTCTCCTCTCCTCCTCACCCCCAATCCAAGTCTCCAAAAGCACATCCCTGACATGAAGGCCACACACTACCAAATTGAGTCCTGGCTGGAAAGCAAGGAGAAGCTGGAGCTTCTCAAAGAAAAGGTTGCCAAACATTTAACATTGGCAAAATATATTTTTCCCTAGCCTCGGTCTCAAATGCAGCTGAACAGTTTCGGCTAAAATTGTCCAAAAAAATTCAGTGTGAGGCAGACACACACTAATCATTTGGGTTGAAGTTTTCTGTGCAATTTGGCAAAGATTATAAGCAACTGAAAACACATTGTTATAATGGGAAGTGATAGCCAAGCATAATTATAGGTGGTGCTATCAGCCCAACCAAAAATATACACACTAACCTATGTTCCTACGTGCATGTATTTGAAAGTACATACACTACTGAGATAACGGACAAGGTTCTGAGGTGCAGCACTGAACTCGCACCCCAAGGGTTATGGGGTGACCACGGTGGCTTTAAGTCACCCTGAGAGACTAAATTACAGCACCCTCCCAGGCTGCCCTGCAGGCTTCAGAGATGTGTGCTCTGGTCCTGCTTGCAAAATCACTGCCAGTCCTTAGCCACTCCGCCCATCACCAGCATGTGTGTGCAGGTCCTTAGAAGACAACCTAATGACTGGTCTTCTGCAACCCTGCACTAGGAGAAACCCTCCTCTGGCCACAACCAGGGCTTCTGGGAGCCCTCTATACCACTCCAGCCCTTTCATGCGGCATTAAGATGCCACAACAAGAGTGAAGATCTCACTCTTAGAGACAAAATAAATTAAATTCAGAAGATGGGCAGAAAATACTCCACAATTTCCACAATTTGCTATTTTTGAAATATTTTCAATTTCAGGCCAATTTTAAAATTTTTTCACAAAGCTCTAACTTCCTAAGAAATAGTTACTATTTCTACTGCAGAGCCTAACTATAACTATCAGTGCTAGAGTTAGGATCTATCATACCTAAAGTAAGTTGACTGGAAACAAGATTCTAAAATACATTTTAAGTTAAGTAAGAAGAAACTTTTCCATTAATGGCTGACAACGACTTAGAGTGACTACAGACCTCTGATTAAACTAGAATATTTCTGTAATGCCGAACCAGTTAGACATGACTTCCTATATTCCACTCATCCTTAATATAACAGAAACATTTCCAGAATGGCCTCCAGAGGCAAAGTGCCCTGCTTCATATTTGCCTTGGGGAATTCCATTAAGTTACAGTGTTATGGAAAAGTGCAATTTGTTTTCTCTGGGCCACTCTATAATTCAACTGAATTCTTGGGTTAATGCCTGGATTTTCTTTTCACAAACCTACTAAATCCCTTGGTATTTAGAAACATGACCTTTGCAACTAACGGAAATCCTTAAACTGAAAACAAAAATAAAACTGCTTGCATGCAAATATTACATATCCAACCCATGCCAGATCAACATGGTAGCAGGCCAAAATGGGGTGGACAGTATGGAAAATTTTATGAACTCAAGATTCACATCTACACATGTTGCAACTGCCTTGGGAAACTATGTAAAATATACTTGAAAAAGCTTTTTATCCTAATCTGGAATTCAAAGTCTGAAATATTTGCATTTACCATATGGCTATTAAAATCATTTTTGCATTTGCTGAACACACAAAATGTAATTTTAAAAAACAGCAACCTATTAAGCATACATGTGTCCGTAATTAAGCAAAAGGAATTCATACACTATATCTTATCTGTAACTGTACTTCTTATCTGCAATTCGCTCAGCACAGTCACAGCCACTGTACGAGTCACAAGCCTTCACATTGCTTTTCAGAATAGCAAAGAGGAAAAAAAAAAAGCCTGATAAGAGGATGTTGGAATGGGAGGAACTCCTTTGTGAAAAGCTTTAAAATGTGTAGCATAAACATTGCACCACAACTGAAAATCTTTATAGCCCTGGCGACAAACGTTGTGGGTGCAGAGCATTCTAACATTCCATTGATTTCAATAGAACATCCATGAAACTTTGGCACAATTACACTGTTCATTGAGGAGCCAAAGAAACGGAATCAGATCAGCAGACGATCTCCCCAACAACACACAAATTAATTTTTTCAGAAACTAATTCCCTTGGTTCTCTTTCCACTTGCTCACCTTAATGGCGATACGGTTCTAAAATATTTGCTAGAGCAGGGGTGGGCAAACTATGGCCCGCAGCCATTTTAAGCCAGCCCTCGAGCTCCTGCTGGGGTGCAGGGTCTGGGACTTGCCCAGCTTCGGCGCTCCAGCTGGGGAGCACTGTTGGGGGCCACTCCATGAGTGCGGCATGGCCCCCCTCTGCCTCCTACGTGCTCCAATGGCCCCCTCTAAACTGTGGACGAGGCAGCGCACAGAAATGCCTGGCCGTGCCTCCACATAGGAGCCAGAGAAGGGACATGCCGCTGCTTCCGGGAGCCGCTTGAGGTAAGCGCCTCCCAAAGCCTGCACCCCTGAGCCTGTGCTAGACTATAGAAGTACTGATGAAAAAACCCACACCTCAGGAAAAGTATTCAGTTTCCATTTGAAATATTAGCTCCATGAGGAACTTTGTCATCAGATCTTTCATTGTCTGAACACATGCTTTACGTGATCTTTTCCATTTCGTTTCATGTTTTCCATAAGGCAACCAGCATACAGTACACGTATAATGTCATATAACTTCCTTACCTGCAAACAGGCTGCATATGAAAAGAGGAACTAACACAATGGTCATAGCATAATTGCAGTGTCCAGAGATTATACAGCCAAGAGTGCATTCTATGGATCCAGAGCTGCATTTGGCTACATGTTATCACTGTTGCTGAGGAAGTCAGTGAAATGCGCCACAAAATTCTCCTATTTTCAGTGTTGAAGTTGGTATTGGAATATCCCAAGATATGGCTTCGATAATTATAAAAATTGTAATTCCTGAAGTATCCCAAAGACTTTTACTAGCTCTACACATACAACTCCACTAACACAGTCACATCAGAGGTGGAAGAAAACAGCAAGATGGATGCTATTCTTTACAACTGTGGCGAGAGAAGACATTTTGACAACAGCAAAACACCCACTCTTACAGCACAGCATTTTGAGATATCTAATATCCACGCAAGACCATTGCTTTGAATGTTCTACAATGCTCCACATGGTATTCAGCATGCAACAGAGGAAGGGTTGAGTGGCACATGAAGAATCATGAATCGCAGCGATGATGAATCAAACTCCAGCACAACAGCAGGACAAACCACCAGCTGCGTCAAACATGCAAGAAAAACTTATGTGCACTGAGTTCCCAATGCCCCAGCAGACTTCACAACTTTACACAAGCAAAATGCCTCCATTCACACCGTTCAGGTGCCACTGGTATTTCTCCCTGCTCCTACCTCCAACACTCCTCTACAGCTCCGAATTTGTCTGTTAATTCTAACTGAAGTATGTCTGACTGCTGATGTTGGCAAATAAGCGCCTGAAACACAGAATTTCTACACAGATAACCTCTAGAAACTAATACCATACTGGAGACTAAGAACAATACTGCCCCAAAGATAAGAAATCCATGTATTAGTTTCCACATATGTGATCAGAGCTATGTGAATCAATGCAAATCTCTCACACAAATCCTATCTAATCCCTGCAGGTACTTCTGTAATCACATATGTGAATTTAGGTGGAAAGTAAATTATATCTATTGGAAAGAAGCTAGACTACAGACTACCTAGAGTTAAATTAATCTTTTAAAAACACCATGTTCCTTGCATTAAAACAAGTAACAGTGAAATCTTATCAGTTACCATTAATTATCATCATTTACTTAACGGGGGCAATTACTAACACGTACTGGACCTTAAAAACAAAATCTATGAGCAGGGAAGCCAGGCATTTAAAGTGGAATCTATAGATTTTACGTTTTTCTAGAGCCTCTTTTACTGTAGCATTTAAGCACTGTTAAAAATTAGTGAGCATAAAATCTCAAAGTCAGTCCTGTGAGGCAAAATCAGCATTAATTCCACTATGATGGAGTACCCTGTTCTTACCAGATTCATATGCTGTTCATCTCTTGCCTTGGCATGCCATACTCCTGTGTATACAGGTAGCTGACAAGTCATCCTAGATCTCTCAATCATCCTCCCCCACACACAAGATGGGAAAAAATGTTGCAGTACAAAGCCTCCATTTTAATCATTCATCTATTGTATTAAACGGAAGAGATGCAAGTCGACAACCTGCATAGTCAAAAATCATGCCAATAAGCTTACTTGGTAAGAAAGGTGGCTACCTAAACTGTTAATTTTCCTTAAAGATGTACTGAAAGCCAACTGCAACATCTTGCTGCACAGCCAACTATAATGGAACAAGTTCATCAACTGAAGGCAAAGCCCAAGCTATGCCCCTCATTTCTACCCACCAAAAGTTCTGCCTCTGATCATGGAACAGATTTGGTTATAAAACTCCCCTTCTTCTGTTTTTTCTGTTGTTTTTATGTATCCTTTTCTTTAGGCAGTACCATGCCTTCTTCCTTTTGTTCTCATCCGGTCTGTTCACAAGGAACAGCAGAGTATAGAGGCATTTTTTTTTTTTAATCATGAGCCCTCCAACTTAGCATCTCCATGCCAGACAATCCCTCTGCCATAACACATGTTCAATACATAATGCAGCATCCCTGAGCAATTCAGAAGAAGAACTGCCTGCTCACTCCCCATTGACCCTAACTCTGCCAGAAGATGTGGCTCCAAGCCAGGATAGCATGGCAGAGCCTCACATTTTTCCACCCTGAGAAACCATGACTGCCCCTGGGCTTGTTACTGCCAGAAATAGGGACATTAAAATTGGAGACACAGAGAGAAGAGAACTGAACTGCTGAACTTGTTTCAGCGCAGAATGTAGAGCACTTGGCATGGAGGAGCAAGTAGAATGGCTTAGCCTCATAGCTTCCTGTCAATGCTGAGCCATATTTGACTTTCACAGAGATCAAGACACAGCTATCAGTCACAGACTGGGGGAGATGTTATGATCCAGAACAGGGGTCGGCAACGTTTCAGAGGTGGTGTGCCAAATCTTCATTATTCACTCTAATTTAAGGTTTTGCGTGCCGGTAATACATTTTAACGTTTTTAGAAGGTCTTTCTCTATAAGTCCATAAACGATTGTTGTATGTAAAGTAAACAAGTTTTTAAAAAAGTGTAAGAAGCTTCATTTAAAATTAAATTAAAATGCAGATCTTATTAGTTTAGTGCAGTGGTTCTTAACCTGGGGTGCATGCCAGCCATCCCCAGGGGCTGCTCCCCAGACCAGGTTCCCCCCTCCCTGCCCCCTGAACTCCCCTGGAGGGTGCACAGCCCCCTCGCGAGCCCACTCCATTTCACACCACCCAGGTGGCCCCCACCCCAAGTCCACTCACTGGCTTCGCCAGGCTTGGGCCACTGCAGCAGCTCGGCAGGGAGGAGCTAATTGACTCTTAATCCATCTTATGATTTGTTTACAGTAAAACGTTGCAACTCACCAAGATTTCTCTTTGCTCTTCCAGATTTTTTAAGAAATTTGAAAACTCACGCAAGGATGCATCTGTAACATGGAAAAAGAAAAAAAGAAATAATGGAATAGGAGTGCATAACAAAAGCAGTAATGCACACGCATGTGCACACACAGAGCTTTTACATACCTATACATCTTTCATCATCCGTCTCTGCATCGCCAATGAATTCAAATTTAAAATCCCTCAGAGAGTGGGCAAACTTTCTTTGGGCTGCCGAAAGGTCTGCAAGGCAAACAACAAGGATTTAAAACTATATATGCTTTAATTCAAACAAAAGCCGTTAGCAACTTGAACGTCATGTGAAATTTGATATTCAAGAAATGTGTCATTTTATATCTTTCAATAGACTTCAGCAATTTCTTGTCCTATACTGAAGTGAATCACTTCATTAGAACTGTGAAGTTGCACAGCTATGCAATTCTTAAATCCCATTTAAAAAGACAAATGCATAGCACTGCAAATATCTTGTACAAAAATAATTCCGACTTTCCTAGCCAGTTTCTCATTGCTGCTTTTATTGATAGTATTTGACTACTACTGGCACAAAACTGCTCTAGTTATGGGCAGACTACTTCCTTCCTTCAGGAAGCTATTGAATATATTAACTAGTCAAAATTCTGCTCTCAGTTACAATATCACAATGTTATAAACAATCATTAAGATTTCTAACACTGAAGTTGAGATTAAAACATAACCTTTTCTACTGTAATGTCTGATTACAGTACATGAGAGAGTTTGGAATGTCATCAACCCTAAAAGGCAGGTCTTGGTGGAGAAGAGGATGAAAGTCCCCATATGCTCTGAACTCGCAGTAAAGATTCTCCTTACATCTTTATACTTGGCCAATATTAAGAGCAATTTGATATATTTAGTTAATCTTTAATCTTTTAGCTATCTCGTGCAATTCAGAAGGACCAAGAGTGACTATTATAAAACACACTGTGTAAACATTTTATTGTCAGGATTAGCTGGAGCTGAAACACAAACTGTTTTTACATCCCTTTAGCATATACTGTTTCCAGTCTGCTGTATGTTTTTCCCAATTTCACATAGATAAGGACATATCTGACTCCAAATGCTACATTGTACTGTGTGGCGCCAACTAATTAAAGGGATACTATCCAATTCCTATGCACCCTAGCAGGACACAGACACAAAAGCCACACATTTGCGGATCCCTTTCCTCTGTCTTACATTCCCTTCCTCTCACGTCTTTTGCCTGGTTCCTTTTCTCCCCTCCTCCTTACGCTCCTCTTCCACATCCCACCCCACCCCTGTTTGTGTGACAGTACCATTCTAGTTGATCCTACAGTGCTGGGTTTTTCTCTCCTGTGAATGGTGCTACAACTATGCATTCTCCCTTCAACATCAAGACTCGGAAGGGCGGGGGGAGGGGCGGAGGACAAGCTAACATCACGGATACTCCCACACCATGGAAAAGGGGAAGGCATTTTCAAATTAAAATGCAACCTGTTAGCTGCAGGGGTGCATGCAATGTAGAAAGCATTGGGAACATAAGTTCAGATGCTTCTTTGTTACAAGCAGCTTGGGACAAAATAAGCATGATTTACAAATTGAGAATAAAGTCCACCTCACTATTTGTCTGTTCCAGAAAACTAGAACTGAAAGTAGGAGTCATGATGCTGCACCGAATTCATGGAACAATGGTATAAAAAATAATGTAGTATTGTTGAGCCGAAGGTGATGGGAACCAGCCATGTAGTGATGCCTTCTCTACAGCTCCTTCCCCTTGCCCTTTTGCCCAGATGCTGAAGGCTTCAAATACCCAAGACTAGGAAAGAGGATGCATATCACCCCATCACCAATGGCAAGTCCTCAAAGGTTAATGCAACCAACGGCTATATTAATTTTTTTTGCACTGCCCCCCTGTGCTCTGTGGAGTCCCTCTAAGAAAGGCTCTAGAGTCGCAGACAGAGTACCATTGGAACACTCTGCCATGGAGTAGGTTGGATTATAGGTTAAGAATGAGTAAGCATCCTGGGATTTGTGCCCATCATCTCTAAAAGGACAGACTGAAGAGATGATAAAATCTCTGTGACGGGGCTGCCTGCCCCTTTAAGGGCCAGGAGGCCTGAGTTAGTCAGCTCCACTTGTGCCATAATTACCTTTCCCAGTCTTGGGAGGCTGGACTAACTTGGGTCAGGTGACAACCCGAAACACTTTGACCTCATAAAAGAGTTGACAGGAGAAAACAAAGAGCAAGCTGGGCTCCTGTGAAGCCCCTGAAGTAGGGTCTGGACGACCCCTGGAATGTAGCCTGGGAATCGGTGGACTATCCCAGAGCAGAGAAGATAGAAAGGTAGCCTACAAGGGACTGAGACTCTGAGAGGACTCTAGGGAAGAAGACTAAGAGTCAGGGCTCTATCCCAGTGCCTGAGAGATTTAAAAGTAATCCAGAAGGGAACAGGAACTAAGCCCAGAGGGTGGGCTGAAGAAAAGTCCAAAAGGAGCAGAAGAACCTTTATCCTGGACATCTGTTATCCCGGAAGCGGATTGAACTTAGAGTGACCCAGTCAGAGGTGTGAGACATCTGAATCCCTGGGAAAGTAAGAAAACCCAGGTGAGGGGGAAGTCAAGCAAGAAGTCCCTGCAGCACCACGCTCAGCCAGCTTGTGGGGGGAAGGGTTACAGGACAGGCATGCCCTACGGTAAAGCTTTATATTAGGAGTGCTAAATCCTTTAAAGACTGTCATAGGGGAAAAGAGCAACATGAACAAAACAATCATAGTACAGATTGGTTATCTGTAGTCCCATGTTGCTGGGCACAGTGATTAATCACCGCAAAGTGATCTAAGAATGTGTAAACCTTTGCACAAGCCATGGAATTGGGGCTGGGGGTGGAGAGAGGGTGACCATTAGAGAGAGAGATTCTGGTCTACAGAAAGGATGTTTGAATTAAATGATTCAACAGACTGCAGGAGACAAAGCATACAAGCATTGTTGACATAAAGCTTTTAATTCTATTTAGTCAATAGACTGTCACCACAAGATTTACTCCGTCTCAGGAAGGTTTGCCTAGAATCCAGCAGTGTCATTTTATTCTGTAAAAGCAGCAAAGAGTCCTGTGGCACCTTATAGACTCACAGATGTATTGCAGCATGAGCTTTTGTGGGTGAATACCCACTTCGTCGGATCACCCACGAAAGCTCTTGCTCCAATACGTCTGTCAGTCTATAAGGTGCCACAGGACTCTTTGCTGCTTTTACAGATCCAGACTAATACGGCTACCCCTCTGATACTCATTTTATTCTGTTAACTTATGTTAAAATTCATTTATATTTTTCTTTCCTATGCCAAATAAATCTTTTCCTAACATACTTGGATTTTGTTTCTGTGACAGGAGACAATCACTGGTACACAGTTGTTCCCTGGAAAGAAAATGGAAACTTTGCCCCTCTCACCTCCCAGAGAGGGCTGAGGCTAGGTGACAGGCTTCAGCATTCAGTTACAGTCAGGGGTATGACTCAGAGAGCCATTCCCAAGGCAGTGGACTCAGGACACTGAATGTAGTCAGCTCAGCATAGGGAAAACTTGAAGACCAGGCTCAGGGACAGCTCAGTGCAGGGTTTATTTGAGGCTTGAAGGGGAATGGCTGAAGTAAGATACTTGAGAAGTCTGTAGACAAACATTTTAATCCTGTCTGGAAATCATTAGGCAATCAGTTCACCCTTCATCCTTCTAAAATCAGCCTGCTATAGGAAAAACAAAGTTGTTGATGTAATTACCACAAATATTATAGAACTCTGTAAAAATACATGGTGACTCCAGAAACAAAATGTGGCAATTCACCCCCACCCTACACTATTTAAACCATAAGTTACAAGTTTCATAGACACTAACTCTCAGATATACATTTCCTTGCATCCTGTGCTAGGTCAAAAGCACTTTGCTAATCTGCATATATCCTGTAACCTCTAGTTGTTAATAATTTGGTAGAGAAATATATTTCATTTCTGTTCCATAAAACAAACTTCATTTATAGGGCAACATTCTACTGCTATAACTTCAAATAATAAGCAGTATCTTGGGTTTACAGCACCTGTGCCTCAAAGGGCCCCCCAGAGTACTTCACAAGCACATGGGAGCAGGGGCAGGGAGTTATATGGGCCTGTGATGCCCATGCTCCAGCAAGTTCAAGGCTCGGGGGTTCAGCTCCACCAATGTTCAGGGCTGGGTCTCTCCCCTGGTCCCACTTGCCGCCCTGTGCACCTCCCTCGGAGCATCCCCCGGCCCTGCCTGCCACCCCTGCATGCCTCCCCTGGAGCATCCCTGCCTGTGCCCTTGGCAGCTGCCCTGCCGCTCCATACTGCACTCCGCTCCCTCGCCAGCCGCTGCCTGCTACAAAAGGGAGAGGCACCATCGCCTGCAGAAGGAGGAAGGGAGGAGATGCACACGTGATGGCAGCCCTCCAACCTCCGTCACCCACCACAGGAGAGGCTTCCTGGACCTGAGAGGGGGCCGCCCCTAGAAGCACATGCAGTGATTGCGCCAGATGAGTGTGCTGCCAGTGGGAGAGAGCTGGGGGGACTGTGGAGTTCTCCTCTCTGACCCCAGCCCCAGGGCGGCCTGCCTGCATTCCAAACTCCTCATCCCCAGCCCCAGCACAGCTTGCCTTAACCCCAAACTCCTCATCCCCAGCCCCACCCCAGAGCCTGCACCCCCAGCCAGAACCTGCACCCCCAGCATTCCAACTCTCTGCCTCAGCCCTGAACCCCCTCGTGCACTGTGAACCCCTCATCCCTGGCCCCACCTCTCAGTCCTCACCCCCACATCCCAACCCTCTGCCCCAGCACTGAGCCCCCTCGTGCACCATGAACCCCTCATCCCTGGCCCCAGCCCACAGCCTTCACCCCCACACCTCAACCCTCTGCCCCAGCCCTGAACCCTGTCGTGCACCGTGAACCCCTCATCCTTGGCCCCACCCCGCAGCCTTCACCCCAACCCTCTGCTCCAGCACTGAGCCCCTCTCAAACCCCAACCCTCTGCCCTAGCCCTTATCCCCAGCCCCACCCCAGAGCCCTCATCCCCCCAACACCCCAACTCTCTGCCCCAGCACTGAGCCCCCCTCACACCCTAACTCCACATTCCGAGCCTCACCCCAGAGCCTCCATCCTCCACACTCCAATCCTCTGCACTAGCCCTGAGCCCCCTCCCACACCCCAAACCCCTCATCCTCAGCCCCACCCCAGAACCCTCATCCCCAGCCACAGCCCTCATCCCCTCACACCCCAACCCTCTGCCATAGCCCGAGCCCCCTCTCACACCCTCAGCCAGAACCCTCATCCTTCCACACACATCCATACTGTGCAATATAAGAAAACTGTTAAACGCTTACTGTTTCCAGTCTATTTTTACATTATTTTAAAAAACAAAAGGCGGGGGGGGGGGGGGGGCAGGACTTGGACACATTCTGGTCACCACCCAAAATTATACAAACCTGCCGCCCCTGCATGGGACTAATCCTACAAGGTGCCAAGCATCCTCAAATCTTTCAATATTGTTTTAAAAGCCAAGGGGAAATGAGGTCACTACGCAACTTGCAAGATCTGGCCCTATATTCACATTGTACAGTAGAAAAACCACACACACATTACACACAGCAGCCACCCCCACAGTTTAGCAATGTACAGTACACAATGGTTTAGGATTGTAAAAAGAGCAATACTGTGTCCAGTTGACAATGCACCAGGAGTTTAGGAAGGTAGAACGCAATGAGTTCACTCATTTTCCCAGCAGTATAGCATGCTGATCACAGGAGGAAACATGCAGAGACCAGGAAGAGAGCAGTATGTTGCTGAAAGTCACTGCTACCATCTAATGGGAAAACAGGAAAAAACAAGCAACGTCTCTAGACATCAGTGTTTAAGACCATTTGCTGAGAGGTGTCAAATATCAAAATATCAGTATTAGGTCCAAGACACAGTCTTAGTTATGATGGATTGCTGGCAAAAATCAAAATTAAGGTTGCATCAGAGAATTGTGTGTAAGCAGGGAAAGAATGGGAATATCTACTAAATGTTTTACTACAGGATAAAGATAAAACAACCTAATAAAATCGACCACTGGAGGGCTTTTCATTTTCTGTGTAGCTGGAACTTGTATAGAACTAATGTATTCTAAAATACTGGGAAATAAAGACAGATGTTTTTGAAATTGGGTCCCTGATGTCTCACTTTAAAAAAAAAAAGTTTTGCAAAGTGTACAAATGGAGATTCTACACCAAGCTTCTGGTGTTACAGTATACCTACAACTTACACAAGTATCACCTATATTTTTCCACTTTACTGTTCTAGAAAATACTGTTCTATTTCATAACTGATTTAAGCTATGCCAGTTTGAAAACACCCCATTAACACTACGACAACACTGCTTGCTAGGCAGTGACCTATCTCCATATGACACCAGATTCCAATGGCTCCATTTACTCTAGTGTCAACAGCAACTTCAGTGTCACCAATCTGAAGTGCTGCATTAAGTAATGACAATGTTCTTTACTAGGTAATGTCCTAGGTCTTCTAAACATGACAGCAGATTCATACTAAGTTGCAACAGCCACATTAAATCTAATGTTGACAGTTTTCATAGTCAAACACTCACTACAGTCTCTGGTGGTTCACTACATCATTGGTATTCTTTTCAAGGAATTGTATTACCTGCTTTTTATTTTACATCACCAATTTATGCAGGTTCTTTAAAACACAAGGCAATTCACACAGAAAAAAACAACCTTTGTTTAATGTTAGTTAAGGTTGTGTTGGTCTACCTTAATAACATTTTCCTCAGATGCTGAAAGGGCACCACATACCAGGTAGCTCAGCAATTACACTTTTGTTTCTCTGCCTACAACAGTAATACAAAACTCATCAACTCTTCTTACTATGCTTCTTCAGAACACCCAAGGCTTCACAATTAACATACAGCCTTAACGTCAACATACATACAAGAACATATTAAAAGTAATAATTTATTTCCTTCTTTTAAGATCTGTTTCTCTTTTTGGATTTCTTAAACACAGGTTTTGTGTTTGGCTCAAGACGCTTTAAAAAGCAACAAATTTAATAGAAATTGGCCAGTCAACAAATACAATCCAATTTTTGTTAATTACCTAATGACAAACTTGGGATAGTCACAAACAAATATTAATTCTTCTCACTTCTCACAAAAGAGAAAAGATTTAAAAAAAATTGAAAGTCAGCCCATCAATCCCAATAAGTTTGCAAGTGAAAACATGTTTGATGTTTATTAAAGAAAAACAAAATATTTGGCACTAGATTGAAGTTACTTTAGGTCAAGAGTGAGATATTTCTCATGAATAAAGACATTTTTCTTGCTGGATTAATATCTTTTTATAGACAGTACTGTTCTCAGAACAGGACACCCAAGTTTTTTAAAAAGTTGATGTATTCCACTATCAACAAAAGTACCCACCAAATTGAAAATCCAGAAACTGCAATATTTAAGAAGAAACACCAATGTAACTCAGATGTAAATACAGGATTTAACAACAGTTTACTGGCTAACTATGCGCTTCTTTTTAAATGGATGACAGTTTGAATTGATTCTGCTACATCTAAAACCCAAACATTGAAGCACGATGCTAATAACATGAGAGGCTGGAAATGAAAGACTGGAAACAAGAGAAATTGCCTAGTCTATTTTCACTGTCCAACCCGAGAGAATTATAGAAAATAAACAGCACAAATAGTAAAAAGAACATTGATATAAAAATTAGTTAATTCTTAGTTACTCAAAGACACAATAGGAACAATGTCTCTAACAAGAACTAGTTAGTGCTAAAAAGAGCAGGCTATCATGATGGAAGAGATCTATCTGTAAGCAGCTATATGCGTCACATGCCAAATTGTATTTTGGTTTATTTTCTGTATTTTTAATTAAAAACAAATGGTATTTTTAACAGTTGCATAATTAAGATACAGTATCAGCTTCAATGCATCTTGAAGTCATTATCAATGCTGTGGACTTGTAGACTTTCATGGTGAAAAAGTTATGATTTCAGATTACAGAAACTAAGAAATATTTTGCATATTTATGAAAATATATACACTATATTCCCTAAATATCCTGCTCTGCAGAATAAATATTTAAGGAGTGTTTTGACTTGCATATTTTGATTATTGGGGGGAAAAGATAATGTGTACACTACATTTTGGTACTTGCCCAACTGATTAACACCTGGAAGTCCATTGCAAAATCGTATGATGTATGAGGAAACTGCTGCATTGAAATCTAGCAAAGAAATCAGGTTACCCTGTCTATAAACAATACAACAGGCATTTTAAACTCTGAGATAAATGGGACAACAGGAACAGCAGGGTAAGTTACTTTTGATGAGTCATCTAAGAATTGGAGCATATTATATACAGTAGAACCTCAGAGTTACAAACACCTCGGGAATGGAAGTTGTTTGTAACTCTGAAACGTTGGTAACTCTGAACAAAACATTATGGTTGTTCTTTCAAAAGTTTACAACTGAACATTGACTTAACACAGCTTTGAAACTTTACCATGCAGAGAAAAATGCAAATCCTAACCCACCACCCCAATCTGCTTTACCCATTTCCCCTGCCCCACGTCACACACCTTTCCTACTCCACTGCAGGCACTCACCGCTGTATAGGAAACAGAATGGTGGCCATGCAGGGTGCCCAGCACACACAAAAGGGGAGGACCCAGGAGGCAATGAGCTGGAGAGGCCACCCTCCCTCACCCAGCAGGAGAAGTGGCTCCATCCCACCCTCTCCGCTTCTCACTGGAGCCCTGCTTGCAGAAACAGAGGCCAAGTGAGCTGGAAACATTCTGGAGGCGAGGTAGGGGAACAACAGAGCCCCTCAACCCCCAGCAGGCCAAGCTGAGCAAGCCCTGGGCAGCCTGGCACTTGCAAAAATTGGAGGGGGGGAACGGGGGAGAGGAGAGAGCAGTGGCACTTGACCCCATGTGATCCCCCCATGCCGCATCTCTGTTTGAAGGAACAATGTCCACTCTCCCCCGCCCCCAAAACTACACCTATGTGTGTGGCTGACAGTTCAGTTCATAACTCTGGTGTTCATATGTCTGAGGTTCTACTGTACTGTAATTTTTAAGATGAGATTAAATAATTAAAGATAAACAGAAGCATACCCTGCTGGAACAAAACCAGCTAAGTTTTTAAGAACACAGTTTGAAGTGCTCTTGCTCCTTTAGAAAAGTACACAAGTTGGACAAAATTATTAACCCTACATGTTATCTGTATACACAGCAGGCTCTCCCAGGACTGCCTGGGGGAGGGGGGGCAAGTGGGGCAATTTGCCCCAGGCCCCGCAGGGGCCCCCACCAGAGTTGGGAGCCGCCGAAGCCCCCAAATCCTCTGGGCGGCCCTGGGCTCTCCACTTAGTCATCAATGATAGCAGCACATCTAATTGGGATTTAATACCCTGTAAGCAATAATATACAAAAATTAAATATGAAAATGGAGTTTTTAAGCCTGATTCCATTTATAACAACCTGAAGCTTCATACTATAGAACTGTATTAGGAAGAAATATGCCGGAGCCTGTACAGCAAAGTCAATTTGGTCCCATGTTCACTGTACCATACATTGGCATGGATAGGCTAAAAGCAAAGGAGAGACAGGAAGATGAAGACACACAGCAGGGGAGCAAACATGCAACAACTTTCCCTTTTTTAGGTGTGTGTTATTACATAATGAAGTTCCACTTTGTGAAAAAACATTATTTTATTTGCCTTACAATATAGATATATAAATCCACTGAAGCAATAAGACCTCCTGCATCCAAAAAAAATTAAAGTAAATAAGATAAATACTATATGGTGCAATAGCAAAGTAACACACTGTCTGGCAAAGGCAAACCCTTAAAGTGTGCTTCCAAGGCTGCCCTCAGCCACACAGCATCAGATAGTCTCTAGTAAATGGCCTTGGATCAGGCTGCTCAAAAATCAGCAGACAGCCTGCTCACTTCCCTCCTCTACCCTGATGGTAGCATTTCCCCCTTCACCTTGCAGATATTATACAAACCACAACATGCAGCAACAACAGGAACATTTGGCTCACCAAGATCAAGTCTAACCACAAGACATCACCACCAGCCCTTTAATCTGCCCAAGGCACATTTTAGAGTCATCCTGCATCTGCCCAGGTGATAGTTAAATCTTTCTTTACTGACATCCAGGTGCCTACTGTCTGGCTTCATGGGTCAGGAAAGCAACTTAAACTCTTTCCCCCCCACCGTGTTCTATTTTATGCACTGAATGATGCAGGGGTTCTGTTTGTGGGCAGGGAAGGGGGAAAAGTGATCATGAAGCTAGAGTCTAGTATATACAAGGAGGCAGAATTAAGGTTGCCAGTGAAACACCAGATCAGATATTTCTACCTTTTCTGTGTTTGACTTTTCAAATCTAAATACCATTCTTTTAATGTTGTTAATTTGTATACAATTTCCCAGTTTGTTTGTTTAACGTAAAAACAAACAACAAAAATTCTATAACATATAAATGTAAGAACCTTACATCATGAGCAGGATTTGAACGGTGAGCCTTCAGGTCTGCAGCACAGACCTCCACACCTTTAGCTCTAGGACTAACTTCATTACTTGGCAGCAGCAGCAGAAGGCTGTTATCCTAGGAAAAGAGTCCAGCTATGTGGGCTCTGTATGGCTCCATCTACCAGGGATAGTAAAGGTAATCTGACTAACATAGCAGCTCCTAGCGCAGTGCTGCCATCTTGGCATTATGTGCCCAAACTTAAAATTCTCATGTTCAGTTATTAATTTTGGCATGTTGCCGAAGTTCTTCCTGAGTTCTGCAAGCAAGAGAAGGGAAATGGCCATTTTCCACATTTTATATCTCAGCAAAACCTAAAGAGAATTTTACAGGCCAAAGAAAAAGCACTTATCTAGACTGACCGATCTTTCCACCTATTTAATTATAAATGTCTGCTGCAAACAATGAAGATATTAATGCTTCCAAAAAGAAGTAGCAAAAATCTTTTATACTGGAAAGCGTTAGGCAGCCAAAACACAGGAATTGCTACTTGCTCCCCCTATAATAAATACACATGCACTTCAATTAGCTTTAAAATGTATTCAGTTCAAGATACGTTTTCAAATATCCTATAAAGATGTATATCATGAAATCTGCTGAGATGACAATGTTAAGCACATTATATGTATATGAATAAACCTCTTTTAAAAAAAGTCATTCAAAACATGTTTTCCTCTTTCAGAACAGCATACATCTGAAAATAGTGTCAGCTGTATGGAGCCACTTCCTATCAAGGAATCTTTTGCATGTGAAGACAAAGCCAACAAGCTCAAACTTGCAACATACTCTGAAATATTAAGACAATAGTACATGTCAAAACATGTATTCACCATTCCGGCATATACAGTGTACTAGGCCACATCTTCTGAACATTAAGTGTTATACTAAAGCCACAAAGGATCAGAGACTAAGTTACATTTCCACCCGTTCCCCCCATTCATTTGATCCATGAAAGTTAATCAGATTTCCTCCAATGCCCAGAGAAAGAAACTAGATGGTATAATTCAGGGGTTGACAACCTACAGCACGCATGCCAAAGGTGGCATGCGAGCTGATTTTTGATGGCACGCAGGTGGACTGAGCTGCTCAGCCCGTCGCCGCTCTGGGCCCCTTGCCAGCCGGGTTCCCGCAGCCAGTTCCACTCAGCACCTGCTGCTGGCCTGGGTGAAGGAATCCCTGGCTGGCAGCGGGCTGAGACCTTGGCTGGCAGGAGCCAGCGGCCAAAACTCCAGAACTGGGCAAGCTGAGACGCTCAGCCCACCACCGAAACCTTTGCCAGCCGGGGTCCCTGCCGCAGCCCCACTCACCTTGCTTCCATTTGGAGTTCCCGCTCAGGGCCCCTGCCAGACAGGGTCCAGGCCCCTGGCCCTGCTCAGCCCTACCAGCCACCAGCTCCTCTCACCTCAGCTGCCGATCTGGGGTTCTAGAGAGTTAACAACTGATCACTCAGAAGCCTGCGTGCAGCATAAAGTATTAAAATACGTGCCACCAGACATTGGAAAACTCAGCAAGGAAAAGCAAGGGCAAGGATCATACTAAACTAGTAAGATCTGTATTTTAATTTAATTATAAATAAAGCTTCTGAAACATTTTGAAAACCTTGTTTACTTTACATATAACAGTAGTTTGGTTACATATTATAAACTGAGAGAGAGACCTTCTAAAAACATTAAAATGTATTACCGGCACATGAAGACTTAAGTTAGAGTGTATACATGAAGACTTGGCACACCACTGCTGAAAGGTTGCCGACCCCGGTATAATTTCACACTCAGCCTCATCCCCAAGCAAGATGGAATCCAAGCAGGTATAGGAAACTGAAGTATTACACAAGCGAGGTATTCAAAGATTAGCAAAGTTATTGCCCAGTGCCCAATCTCCACATACAAAGACTACATTTTTGTTCAACACTTCAGATTTTAAATGTATAACTGACTGCCGAAAGTGTCACTGTTTGGAAGAACCTCAGATCCAACTGCAAACTGCTTATGCGGAGGTGATCTCTGCTTCAACTGAGTACCTCTGGACACAAGAGAAGAGTAAATCAAACAGTTTAACTGAGGGCTTGTTTTCACGCTACATTAGGGCGAATCACCATATCACACACTAATTGGCTGTGTGGACCCTTCTGGCACACAATAAAAGTTCCTTCAAACAGGACTAGGTCAACATGTATTATGGAACTTTCAGTGCATGCGATCAGGATCTATGCAACCAGTTCCTGTGTAACACACAAGTGCACACTTAGGGTGACCATATGTTTTGGCTGGGGACAGTCCTTTTTTTAAGCCCTGCCCCAGCTGTCCCAACTTTTTCTCCCCTAAAAGGAGGCATTTTGTCCTGTTTACTCTTGCTGACTTGATCAGCTGGCAATAGGGTTGCCAACTTTCTAATCACACAAAATCAAACATTTTTGCCCCACCCCCTGCCCTGCCATTTCCCTGAGGCCCCGCCCCCACTCACTTCATTCTCCCTCACTCCGTCGCTCACTCTCCCCCACCCACACTCACATTCAGCTGGCTGGGGCAGTAAGTTAGAGTGTGGGGAGGAGTGAGGGCTCCATCTGGAGATGTGGGCTCTGGGTGGAGCCACAAATGAGGGGTTCACGGTGCAGGAGGGGGATCCAGGTTGGGGTGTGGGAAGGGGTGAGAGCTCCAGCTGGAACTGCAGGCTCTGGGGTGGGGCTGGGGATGAGGGGTTTAGGGTTCAGGAGGGGTCTCCAGGCTAGAGGTGTGGGCTCTGGGGATGAAGGGTTTGGGGTGGCTCAGGGCTGGGACAGGGGGTAGGGTACAGACTCCAACAGGGGGTTAGGGTGCGAGCCCCAGGAAGGAGTTAGGGTATGTGGAGGGGTTCCAACCTGGGGCAGGGGGCTGGGGTATGAGAGGGGGTTCGGGGTGCAGGCTCCTGCCACGCGGTGTTTACCTCAGGCGGCTCCTGGTCAGCAGTGCAGGGCTAAGGCAGGCTCCCTGCCTGCCCTGGCTCCACGCTGCTCCCGGAAGCGGCTGGCATGTCCAGCTCTGAAGCAGAGGTGTGGCTAGGGGGCTCAGTACGCTGCCCTTGCCTGAAGATGCCACCCCTACAACTCCCATTGGCAAGAGCAAACAGGGCAAATGCCCACGTTTGTCAAAATAGTGGGGTGCGGTACAGAGGGGGTGAGCAGAGATTCCTGTCCTCCTAGAGAGGGGAGATAAGGAGCAGGGTTCCAGCAACCGGGTAACAGCCTCCCGGGGGGAGGGGAGCGGCACAGGGTTCAAGTGACTGGCCAACAGCCTGGCATGAGAGGGGAGGGGGGAACCTCAGGCAAATGGCTGTGGTGTCCCATATTCTCTTTGGGTCACCCCATACACACTAGAATTCACACCCCAGCTTGTGACACTAACACACTGTGTAGACAAACTGTGAGGTACAACTTGCAGTGATAATGGCCCTGAAGGCAGCCTCATGTACAAATCCCAGGAAGAGCACTGCACAGCAGGTACTGTGGCTATACCAGATGCCCAGATACCTTTAAAAAAATCTGACCATTTGTCTCATTATATAGGTTTTTAAAATGTCACTAGGTGCCCAACGGCATCTTTAGGCACCTAAAAACCTTTGAAAATCTGGTCATACGTGTCTATCTTAGGAATTTCTAAGGAGATCACCACAGCACACAAGCTCCAGTAGGGAGTCTTGCCATCTGCTTTAATATGAGTTGGATCAGGCCAAGTAGCACTGAAATTATAAGCCCTCATTGGAACAGACCGAAAAACAGTGTGACAGCACTGACATGTGTGGGCCCTCTCATCCTGCTGTGCTCCTTCCTGTTTTCTGCTAGGGAAATGTTTGCTGCTCTCAAAAGCTGACTCCACCTCAGAAGCATCTTCTATCTCTACCCAAGCCCATGTAACTGGGTGGAGGGGAAGAGATGCTGCTTGGCACCTGCTGACTCTGGCCAAAGTTTCCCCCGACCTAGATGGGACTGTTCTCCCTACTTATGTCCAGGGCAACCTCCTACCCAGTATCAACCATTGGCTACTGGATCTCAAAGCTGCACCTTTATAAAAAGGTCTTCTATGGGGATTCTAGGGCAGCCTCCCTCAGGAAATAATTTTTGAAAAAGCTTCACTGTGCAACCTGATGCATTCTCAGAGGTAAAACATTAAGGATATGTCGACTCTGCAACTGGGAATGAGCCTCCCAGCATAGGTAGACAGACTTACGCTAGCAGGCTCAAGCTAGCGTGCTAAAGATAAAAGTGTGGATGTTGCAGCTCAAGCTCTAAAGCCCGCTCAGCCCCACATGTTCCGGGTCTATTTGATCACTATATTTGGCATAGAAGGGAATTTTCCCCCAGATCAGATTAGCAGAGAGCCTGGCAGTTTTCACCATCCTCTGCAGCATGGGGCACAGGTCACTTGCCATTTAAACTAGTGTAAATAGTGGATTCTCTGTAACTTGAAATCTTTAAATCGTGATTTGAGGACTTCAATAACGCTGACAGAAGCTGTAGGTCAATTATAGGAGTGCGTGGGTGAGATTCTGTAGCCTGCAATGTGCTGGAGGTCAGACTAGATTATTGTGATGGTCCCTTCTGACCTTAAAGTCTGAATCTTTTGATAGAATAAGTTACAGAAAAGTTTACATTTTCATTACAGTGCTTTGGATGTTTATTAATTTTGCTCTCTTAATGATCTCTGTACCAGACACCTTCTCTATTCCTTAATCCCCAGAGGCACTTTCAGCAACAGTTTGCAGCCCAGCACTCAATTCACTTGCTTTTTTATTATATATTAATATGGAACACTGAAACGATCCCAGTTTAGTTTCTAACTAATAAGTTAGAACAGTACAAAATGCTGCTGATATGGCAGTTTGGCAATTTATGAGGAGGGGGCTATTACTGTTTATTCTTCAGCTTTTCTTCTACTTTATAAACTTTGTGTGTGTGTTTTTGAGATTAGGGTCCAACGAGAGCTGGCTGTCAGATGCAACATCATTAAATTGGCCCAACCAATCAATCAGATTGTGGCTTTGAACACTCAATGGCCACCTCATTCTAATCAGAAGCAAATGCTATAGTAGCAATTTCTCCAGAATTGAGTATGTTGTTCAATGGTAAATGCTATGTAATTATACTATTCTTTGGAAGCAGGAGCCAAAGCCTCTCTGAAAATGGCAGTTTGTTTAGTTTTATATGATGTGACTTTCGTGTTTTAACTATTTCTAACAACCAATGATTTCAGTGTTAACACCAAACAAGAAATCTTAGAATAAACAGCACAATAAGGATTTTGTTTTAAAATATTTTTGTGGTTTTATATTATTGTTTCAAGAAATAGTTAAAATTTACTGTTGCACTTGTGGAGGTAAATTACTCACTACTGAACTGTGGGAATGGGGTGAGCATGTGTGCACGTGCGCACACACCTACCAACACGGAATGTAGTCTCTAATCTTTCCAGGAGCAGCAAGTAAACCAAAACACACATAAGCATAAATGTACATACATACACAGTAGGGGGCTATAAACAAGCTTTATTTTTACTTGGTTCTTCTAGTTACTTGCCAATGGTATTTCCATTACATGTGTACTTTTTATCTGTCTGAAAAATGCCTAACAAAGATACTTCTTTAAAATCCAGCTGAACAAGATGTCCAGTTTCTATCTGTTGTATTTCTTGTCTTAATAAAAGTTTGAGGTGTGAGACATGGGAGTTAAGTCTTACTCTAATTTTGGTTGAAATATGTGCATTTGTTACACTATTTTTAACTATTAGATAAGGATTGCATTCAGTAACTTTGAAGAGCTGATGCTTAATACAGTTACCAAAAAGAATTTCTATAGATTCTGCACAACCAGTACTATTTACCCTATATTTTGTGTTAATCATTAACTTAGCCTCTCCATCTCAGATGCATAATAAGGTATCTTGGTCTATGAACACAGTGTTCTCCCATAGGAGATAAAACAGCACTGCTTCTTTCAGAAGTCAGGTTGCACTGTTTTAGGCAGTGCACTAACGACATCCTCCCCCAGAATCTACAGCACAGCTTCTGAATTGGGAATGATTGTTCTCACCACTTTCAGAATACAAAGAGCAAGTTACATAATAGTGTAGGAGTCAGGCAGTTATTCTTGCTAAGTTCTGTTTAAGAGTTTCACTCTTGGTAGTTTCAAAAAAATGGTCAATATATTAAAAGAAGGGAGATGTTTCATTAAAATATGTTTGTGTTTGGAAAGTTTCTGTTACAAGTGCCACACAGCTGACATATTTAGATTGGGAGCTCTTCAGGGCACGAACCATCGTTCTGTAATGTGTTTGTATAGTATTTAGGTCTTTACTGGGTCTGCCGGCCATTACCACAATACAGATAAACAACAATAAAACTGCCATCAATCTGAAGATAGGGACAATAATTCTAAGGAATGGTTGCTACCTTTGGGTAAAAGCTATGCTAGGCCTTCCAGACCAGTTGTGCAGGAGTGGCAGCTAAAACTCTCTGTCTCGTTCTAAATAAGCAGGGTGACCAGACTGCAAGTGTGAAAAATCGGGACAGGGGGTAGGGGGTAATAGGACCCCATATAAAAAAAGCCCCAAATATTGGGACTGTCCCTATAAAATCGGGACATCTGGTCACCCTATAAATAAGTGGGGGAGTGGCCACAGGATATGTGGCTATGGAGATCTAGAAGGATGTGCACAGGGACAGTGGCTCCTATTCCAATAAATAAAATGGAACAGCATCACAAAGAAGTCGTCCCAATAGAGAGTAACTGCAGTTTGGAGTGAAATCCATGCTAACACAGCTTATTTCTCACCCGAAACCAGATGACTCAGGCAGTGTGGAGGGAATAGTGATTGCCACCCTTAAGTAACTCTTTACCATATGTCCTACTTTGGATAAAAACTGGCATTAATTCAAAGCAGGGTAACTATGGTATGCTTTCTGCCAAGATATCCAGTTTCTACACCGCTTAGCAGATACGAGCAATGACTTCACTCTGACACCACAAATGCTGCATCAATAAAAGCATTGCTGGAAAACAGAAGCACTCTGGTGTGTCACAGGCAGCAAAATTACAACATAAACTAATTTAACTCAGTCTGCAGCACTTTGTTAACAGGGACTACCATGGTAAACAGTAGTCTAGGCACTTCATCTATCCAGTTACCACAGGGTGGCGGGGAGTTTGAAGGAGGAAGAAGAGTGCATAATTTTAGTCTAGAAATTCATTAGGACCACAGGACTCATCTGGAGATGTACAAAATGAGTAGAGTTGGGTTTTATTTAACAAAATTCAGCATTTATGTAACAAGGTATTGCAGCAAAATGTATTCATAGGTTACAGTATACTACATATCTTACTAGCCAATATACAAAGCATTAAATACTATATAAATCTGAAATCATTTCAAGTAAACAGCAAAATAGCAACATTTAGCCTATTATGTAGCATTAAATGAGTAAAGAGTTTTGTTCAGTGGCATTTTATGCAAGATGAGTCATGTGAGATGTCACTGGAAAAGTTATGATTTGCTGAATATGATTATTGTATTTGTATGCATGTATCATTTTTGTATCTGAAGTTATAAATATTGACTATGTATCTGTATTTCAAATGTAGTTACACCCGGGTAACGCCCACTAGACAAGATGCTTTCAGTCTCTAGATCAGGCGCAGGCAAACTTTTGGGCCTAAGGGTCACAATGGAATTGCAAAACTGTATGGAGGGCAAGGTAGGGAAGACTGTGCCTCCCCCAACAGCTTGGCCCCCACCCCCTATCTGCCCCCTCCCACTTCCCTGCCTCCCTCAGAACCCCCGACCCATCCAACGCCCCCTGCTTCTTGTCCTCTAATCGCCCCCTCCTGGGACCAACTTCCCCCCCAGGACCCCACCACCCTGCTCCCAGTCCCCTGACTGCCATGACCCCTATGCACACCTCCCACCCCGACAGGTCCCCTGGGACTCCCAAGCTTATGCAACGCCCCTGTTCCCCACCCCGACCGCCCCCCCCCCAGAATCTCCACCCCATCCAACCGCTCCCCACTCCCTGTCCCCTGCCCACCCACCAGGACCCCCTGCCCCTTATCCAACACCCCAACCCCGGCCCCCTTACCATGCTACTCAGAGCAGCATGGCTGGTAGCCACGCCACCCAGCCAGAGCTAGACATATTGCTGCTCTGCTGCCCAGAGCACTGCTCACACGGTGGTGTGGCTGCGGGAAAGGGGACACAGCGGGAGAGGGGCCAGGGGTAAGCCTCCCTGGCCGGGAACTCAAGAGTCAAGCAGGACGGTCCTGCGGGCCGGATGTGGACTACGGGCCATAGTTTACCCACCTCCGCTCTAGATAGTAGGTGGGGAAGGGCCTATTCAGGGCAACAGACCATTAGCAGGGTGGATAAAAATCAATGATTTTTTTAAATAAATAAAAAAAATTCAGATTTTTTTTTATTTAAATAGGATTTTTTTGATAAAATGCTTTTTGGAGAAAAAAACTTATCTAAAGATAGTTTTAATTAAGATACATTATAGCTCAAAGATATCTCAGCATGGAATAGGGATTATAAATTCTAATTCTATAGCATGAAACAATATATTCACATAATGTTTAAGAAAAGTTTTGCAAATGAGTGCCAATAGTTCATAGATTAGGGAACCAATTATATGGGGTTTCAGGGGCTTCTGTATAGATTATTTAGGTTAATATTTCTATCTACCCAATGGGATTCAGTGCTCAGTCTAGAAGATACCATCAGAGATGCTAAATTTTGTAGTTCTCATGTGGATTTGCGTCTCCAGAGGTAACACGCTTGTTGACAGCAAAAATGTGTTTAAATAAATAAATAATATATAGAAGTGAGAAATAACAGACCTCAACTCTATTGTCCATCTGCAAATTTGTGTGCACAGAGTCAAACCCTTCTCTCTCTCTAAAAGTGCAAAGTTTCAAAAAGTTAAATGAACAGAAGATTGCTGTGGGTGGAACAGATCTGGACAGGATCTGGCTGGCGAAGAAGTTTGGAAATAAATGCGAGAAGCGAGGGACATATGCTCGTTGTGTTAAAATAATATATGTTTGCTGTTGAAGAAAAAAATCCAGAAAACTTAACGTTGTTGTTTCAGTTAAATAAAACAATTTAAATGTCTGCCTGGTGATGTTCTTCTCCTAATACAGCATGGCAAGAAAATCGTTCAAATATTAATGATTAACCTGTTGAACTGGAGATAGTTCACCTCTCAATGACTTAATAAATATCTGCTTCATTTACCTTTGATAAATGAAATAACCAATCATTCATTTTCTGATATAACTGTAAAACTAATTTGTAAAGTTTTCAAAATAAATGACTGTTTGAAAATGTATAGTGTGTATCTTCTAAAAATGAAACGTACATCTACCTCTGAGTTGTGAAAAATATGTATTAAGGTTATAACAACCAACAAGAATGCACTTTTATGTAGAAAACCACGATTATATCGAGCCCTCCCGACTAGTGATTTAAATTAATTTGATTTAAATCAAATCCACCCTGACCATTAGGAAAAACAACAGGCCTTAAGAGAAGCTTATCTCCCAACTGGGAAGCCTTCCTGAGAACGCTACAAAGAGCCTATAAGTAATGGCTGCTATGACTCAGCAAGGACATGTGATCAGACCATACCTCTGGACTCCATCTTGTGATGTCAGGATTTTTGCACAGACTGGTCTGGGAACCAAGCTTTGAACCAAAGGATTCCCACCCTATGCAAAAGCTATATAAAGGAAAAGCGTGACATCATCTGATGTTCTTCACTCCCTATACAAGACAACTCCTGGAAACACCTGAGGAAAAAAGACTGAACTGGGGGAAGTGCTGGACCCAGGCTAAAGGGATTTCTAGCCTGTAAATGAAACGCCTGGGAATTCCAAGCTGTAAAGCAAGTGAAGCTTGCCCCTTAAGAATCTGCAGCCTGCTTGCATCATCTCTCAGGGTTAGTATCTGCTAATTCATATCCAATCTATTTAGTATATTAAGTTTAGTTTGCATTTTTGTTTATTTGCTAGGTAATCTGCTTTACTCTATCTTTTGTAGTTAATAAATTTGTTTTTGTTTGATCTAAATGAGTAAGTTGGAGTGAAATGTGTGGGAATCATAACTCAGGGGGCAAAGGCTATTACATATTCCTCTCCACATTGAGGGAGGGAGTAAACTTTATAAGCCTACACTGTACATTTCCCTGTACAGCACAAGATGGTATAATTTTGAGTTTATACTCCAGAGGGGGTGCATGCCTGAGGAACTGGGAGTTGCCTTAGCTGTAGCCTTCCTATGCAGGGACTGGTCAGAGAGCCTGCATGTAACTGCAGCTGGGTGTGTCCCTACCTGTATGTATGCTACAGAAAGCACAGGCTGGAGGGCTTTGCAGCTTGTCACACCAGTAGAGTGGAGGGAGCCCAGGCTGGTGGGCCAGGGGGCTCAGTGGTTCCCCAGTTCCAGGTAGCACCCGTGGGGAACCCATCACACTGACCACAAGTGAATTAACTAAATATTAATTTAAAAATCACACTGTAAATCAAGTATTATGCCAATTAGGCATTTTAAAAACTGCCTATAGCTCTGACTTTTAATACATGTAAGTTGCAAGAATATTTAATATTCATAACAAAGAAAAAAAGGAAATATCACAACATTAACATTAGCTAGCCCTCAACATTTTAAGTCCAGCTTCTCTTTTGCATGAATGGCCTGGTGCTAGATTGGAAACAGATTAATTAATTCAATCATATTTACATCTGTAGTGATTTTTTTCAACATCCAATGTATTGGCACCTGAGCCATCATCAAGGAAACAGAGCAATTTAAGTTTCTTGTACTGTGAATAAGGCCACTATTATTCATGCTGACAGACTGCTGTGTCCCAGCAATGCCTAATATAGGATTTTTCTTCCCTTCCTTATCATTTAGGGCCTCACCGGAAGCAGATTAAAGTCAACAGAAATCTTTCCATTGGTTTCACTGGACTTTGGTTCAGGACCTTGCTGTCCACTCCCATCATATATCTTCTCACTATGCATCATCGTTGCGGCAATCTCTAACTGTGACTTTTCTGACCACACATCACTTTTAATCCCTTTTCCAGAGCTCTCCTGTTTCTCGGTTTAAAACTACCTGTTGTAATAATGACTTTTCTCCTCTTCTTTTGCATACCCAATATTTTGTTTTTACTTGGGATCACCATTTGCTGACTCATCGCAGAAGTGGGTTGCTATTGTTATCAATTATTTTAATGCTGCTGCTGCATTCATCTATTTCCAGTGCATTGGATCAAAGGACTTCTGCAAATTAAAGGTAATGAAAGAACACACTGATCCTCATCCCATTTATTGTTTCTTTTTTCTCTCTATTTCTTTCCTGAAGTCCATTACAACTCTTGAATGTAAAGTGTGTGCCATAGATAAGCACACACTTGCCTAAGATGCAAAGCTGCCGCAATTGCAGTCCAGCAAGGAAAGAGCATGAACTGGAGAAGCAACCCTCAAGCATAGATACCAAAGCAAATATCTGTTCCCTCTCTTGGTGATGCTACTGCCTGTCTCCATGTAAAAGGAAGGAGCATCTGTTGTCCAGACTGGTGGTTGAAACTAAATAAATTCTCTTAACAAGAACATTACAAACAAGAATAAAGTGTCACTGTGGGAGTATGTGATTCAATTCACTGCAGCTGACCAAACTCCACCGTGGGTTACTGCATTATACTCAGAGTGCAAAGGCAACAAAACACCCACTAACAAACTGCTGTTTCATTCAAAATGGCCCTTTCTAGGATTGCAATTTTTAATCAGAACAAACTATTCTGCCGTTTATGGACATGCACATTTTAAAAGATATTTATAATATTAAATTTGAATATTAGGATTTGAGAAAAGAACCCTTCATGCACAGGTTTCAATCATGATTATGAAGATTTCAAACCTAATTCTATAAACACTAAGGGTATGTCTACATTGGTAACTTCAAAGCGCTGCCACGAGAATGCTCCACGAGGGGATTAGGGTGGCTCCCAGTGCTCAGAGCCTGTCTACACTAGCACTTTAAAGCGCTCAGACTTGCTGCGCTCCAGACTTTCACACCCCTGAGCCAACAAGTTACAGCGCTATAAAACATGAGTGTAGACAAGACCTAAGACCAGGTATACACTAAAACAATGTTCCCCAAACTTGGGACGCCGCTTGTGTAGGGAATGCCCCTGGCAGCCGGGCCAGGCTGGTTTGTTTACCTGCCGCGTCCGCAGATCTGGCCGATCGTGGCTCCCACTGGCCACGGTTCACTGCTCCAAGGCCACTGGGAGCTGCGAGACGCGGGGGCCAGCAGCTCCCATTGGCCTGCGCCGCTTCCAGCAGCTCCCATTGGCCTGGAGCAGTGAAGCGCAACCAGTGCGAGCCACGATCGGCCGGACCTGCGGACGCGGCAGGCACACAAACCGGCCCGGCCCGCTGGGGGCTTTCCCTACACAAGTGCCATCCCAAGTTTGGGAAACACTGCACTAAAAAGTTAGGCTGACCCAGCTATAATCACTCAGGGGTGAAAAATCCATACCCGTGAGTGACGTATTTAAGCCAACCTAATCCTCAGTGTAGAGACAGTGCGAGGTTTATGGAAGAATTCTTCCGGGACAGGAGAACCCCTCCTGTCTACACTGAATGAGCTTCTACACTGAAGTGCTACAGCAGCACAGCTACAGTTGTTCCACTGCAGCAGTTCTAGTGAAAATATACCTTTAAGCTTGCTGTGGGCTAGCAGACAGATGTACAATCCATCTTTCTGATACAAAATGTTTAAGAAAATACCAGTTTTGAGGATATATAAAACTAAACCTGAACAAGCCTTATTTTTTAGGTTAAACAAATTTGCTGGATGAACCATGGAAAGACTGCCTAGGATGAACCTGTTGGGATCTGTGTTATATTAGTTTCAGATACAGATTTCCTCTTTCAAATGTGTGTAAGAGCAGGGGTTAAAAATGGCATCAAAGTAATTTAGAAGTAACAAACCAGAAGCTTGCCATGGGATCTGAGAGTCAGACAAGCAGAGGGGAAGGCTGTCCTAGATGATAATGCAACCTAGGAGAGAAACTGGAGAGAACTAAATGGGGGAGGACAGACAAAATTCTGGAATTGGAGAGGGACAGGAAATAGGCTGAAGAAGAAAGGAGGATGAGAAGGAAGGGGGAGGCTGTCCTGGTCCACAAGTCTCTTGAAAACATTATTTAAATAATGATGTGCTTGGCATACCAGAATATGAAATGGACCGGGGTACAGTGAAAATTTTTGCAGCTGAGATGACACATAGCTATTGCTGAGCATAGAGACAGTGTGGCCACAACTTTGATATAGTTTGTCTAACATATACAGACCATGGCAGAGCAACCCAGATAGAGTAGCAAAGTCATTCACAGAGGGTCTGCAGTGGGGCAAGACATCCACAGCCACCTCTCCACCAGCACCCAAAAATGGATGGAAAAGGCTGAGGGAATGTCATAACAATAGAAGCTGGGGAATGCACTGTTCAGAACACCCCCATTATAGCCTCCACTGCCTGGAGTCCCTGAAACAGATTAGAGCTACTCCTGATCACAGTGAACTTCAACAAAGGGTAGGCACTTCCGTGCAGTCACCTAAATAACCCTCCCACAGCAGCAGGAAGATACAATTTTCCATTCCTTGGGCAGCAAGAGTTAATCTAATCCGAAATAGGATAAAATTCTGATTTGCCAATTTTAGGTACCTAGAACCTGGGGGTAAAGAAAGTAGCAGTAGAATGAAGAGTCCTTCAAAACAGCTGTTGTCCTGTACTGTTGTCCCAGGTAATATAGAGTTCTTTTTTAAAAAGAGGTTAGGAGTTTTCAGTGTCAGAATATAATCCGTGGCTGGAATTACAATCAAGGTGTAGGAATCCAGTGATTGATAAATTTGTTAAGCTAAGCATATTTTATGAAGTGACTAGCAAATAAAATCAGGCTCAAGAATTGGCCCTGAAAGTTCGGAAAGGTCCAGAAAGCTGAAAGTTCAAAATTAGAATTCATTTTTAAAGTCTCTCCAGGAACAACACAACGCATCAGAATGGCAAGCGTGCTTTGTAAGGAAAAAGGTATTATCTGGAAGTTTAGTATTCCTCTCAAGATGCTGTTAGGTAGGAAGGATAACCAAAGCACAAGCAGCAGTACAGATGAACAAGAAAGAAAAGGGCTTGCCGCAGGACTATGTCTGTATCTTGGGTATGAGAACTCAGTACCCTTGGAAGGTGCTGAACTGACAGACCTATTGCCTTAAGTTTTCCATTCATCCCCTGGAGGAGGAGGAGGAAGGGGGGAAACAGATCAGTGATGGCAGAAGAGAAAGCTCCCCACACTCCTTTGCAAAAGAATCTTACACCAGATGCAGTTGGACCCACTTCCACAGAAGGGACAGTTCTGTCCCTATACCCTTTCAACGCCTGACCTTTCCAATGAGGTCATCAACAATGTTGCCAATTATGTCCCTGATTTTTTTTAGCCCCCTCAAGTGTTCACTTATCTTGTGTGAATGGAACTGAGAGAACTCACTCATTTAATGCATCTTCTAATTGGTAACTTTCAGTTACTTCCCACCTGGGTTGGAGTTGAAACACAGATATGGGTGAAAGGTTCTATATCCCATTTCCGATCCACTGGTGACATCCAGTCACCCCAAGTAAACCTTTGTTACTGTTTTCCTTAAACGGGAGACAGTTTGTTACTAAAAAACTGTATGAAGTGGAAAACAACTGAAAAACTTGAGAACATAACATTTTACAAAATCTGTCACTATGTTCCTCCTCCTCTGCTGCTGCTGAAATACAAGACTGTTAGAACAGTTTGTACTTTTTCCACCTACCTTAGCCTCCTCTCAGATGTGATCAACTGATCTAAGATCATTTCTGTTACAAATTCCCACAATAAAAGTAAGTTGGCCTGGGCCTCCTGGAAATCATGGTTATTTTATCAGCTTTTGTACCAAACACTTTTAGCATTAGTGTGATTTCTAAAACAAGCACGAGAGAGAGAGTGATGGGAGTCACTTGTAGAACACCGTACCTGCTCAGTAGGCCCTTAAGCAAAAAACTTGACTAGAGTGAGAACAACAAGGCTGAGAAACAAATCCGTGGGCCAATAACCATATCTGTATTTGACACACTACATATTTCAAAACTTCCCCAAAACGATTCTTGAACATTGAACTCTGCAGACCATATGTTACTGCAGTTTGATAGTCTGACACGGGTACAGTTTGCAGTCCCTGTCTACCATAGCCAGAACTAGAGTGCAACATTTGCAGAGGTTCTGGATGTGTTCCATCTCCATTTTAGACAAAAAATGCAAGGTATTCCCATTACTGGGCTTGCGGTCTGCTGCCCCTTTTTGAGGTCTCTGTGAATGCACCTCCTTAGATGTCTTACCTCAGTTATTTGCCTATAGGGCGGAATTCCATCGTCACCCACTCTTACATCAGGACCAAGGTTACAGTTCCCCAAGTACCAAATGTGACTAATTTAGCAGTTGTGTGGTTGGACTCTGGAAGGGATTCTCTTTGGGATGTTGTGTCAGTTTATGTTTGCAGTGAGATAAACAGTTTCTTCAAAACAGATTACTTTGTCCACAACATACAAAGCTTTTAGAGACGTGGACTTAAAGTAACAAAAAGAGACCTATATGCATAATTCCTACCTAAACTTAACCTCTCTACCCATAGTTGAAGCTGCTCCAGCTAATTCCCCATCTCTGATTTGGGAGAACCAGCCCAGACTGTTTGCAGTCTTCTTTTCCCTTGGCCTCTGTGTGTCTCAGTCAGTCAGCCTGCCTTTTTACTAACACACCCTGGCCAGCCTCTCAGTTTAAACAACCACTCCTCTCCCTTTCTCCCTTCTCAACTTCTGAGAATGTTTTTATTCTAGGCTTAATCTTGGAAGAGTAAAGCCTGGATGGCGCCAGCTTGGTAAATTCTTATCCCAATTGATGTCCCAGCAATTGTTATCATATCTCCTTTAAAGATGGAAACCCACGGCTATCTTATCTGTATCATTGTTTTACCTTTCCTGCTGGGCCCCTTAACAGCCCCTGTAAAACCTCCTTTGAGTTAACGCCATGCATTTTGTCAGTGAGCAATACAAGGTTGAACACGGAAACAGTCACACATACTTTTTATGAATATTAATAGACATCTCACCAGCTCATAATGCAAGGATGCAGTAATCTATTTAGGACTACTACTTATCCTCTTCTAGCCCTTAAGTATCTGGCTAGTAACACCACAGTGCAGTTCTGCAATTAAATCAGTACAGAAAACCATGTCTCCAACACAGTTATCTTTCAAGTCAACACGCTTAGGAACAAATTGCTTGTTAAGCCCCACAATTGGCTTGTATCCTGAAGTCCTCTATCTGAGCCAAACAAAAAAACTCATTAATTTGCCCTGCTACTGTAGCTAGCTCCCACCTTTCCCTCATTCACAACCAACCACCAGCAACCACTGACATTTATACAGCATCTTTCCTCCAAGCATCCCAAAGTGCATGACAAACTTTATAGACTATATACACATATGCAGGGATCACACAATTGAAGGAAACCATCTGTGGAGAATGAAGGGGTTTCTTACAAATACCATATGCACCTCAGTTTACCTGTTTGATATTATCCTGCCTGACTGGAAGGCGTTAAATCAATGGAGACTGACATATGTCTAAACCAGGGATCGGCAACCTTTCAGAAGTGGTGTGCCTAATCTTCATTTATTCACTCTAATTTAAGATTTCGCATGGTGGTAATACATTTTATTGTTTTTAGAAGGTCTATTTCTATAAGTCTGTAATATACAACTAAACTATTGTTGTATGCAAAGTAAGTAAGGTTATTAAAATGTTTAAGAAGCTTCATTTAAAATTAAATTAAAATGCAGAGCCCTCCAGATCAGTGGCCAGGCCACGGGCAGTGTGAGTGCCACTGAAAAATCAGCTCGTTGGCTGCCTTCGGCACCCGTGCCATAGGTTGCCTACCCCTGGTCTAGACATAGCCTTAGTATTCTCTGCACTTCTTAGGGTATGTCTACACTACGGGATTACTCCGATTTTACAGAATTCGATTTTTGGAAACAGATTGCATAAAGTCAAGTGCATGCAGCCACACGAAGCACATTAATTCAGCGGCGTGTGTCCATAGTACCGAGGCTAGCGTCAACTTCTGGAGCATTGCACTGTGGGTAGCTATCCCATAGTTCCCACAGTCTCCCCCTCCCACTGGAATTCTGGGTTGAGATCTCAATGCCTAATGGGGCAAAAAACATTGTCGCGGGTGCTTCTGGGTACATGTCGTCAGTCCCCCCTCTCCCTCCCTCCGTGAAAGCAACGGCAGACAACCGTTTCACACCTTTTTCCTGGGTTACCTGTGCAGATGCCATACCATGGCAAGCATGGAGCCCGCTCAGCTCAAGGCAGCAGTCATGAACATTGTAAACACCTCGCACATTATCATGCAGTTTACGCTGAACCAGAACCTGCAAAACCAGGCAAGGAGGCGGCGGCAGCGCGGCGACGAGAGTGATGAGGACATGGACACAGAATTCTCTCAAACAGCAGGCCCTGGCGCTTTGGAGATCATGGTGTTAATGGGGCAGGTTCATGCTGTGGAATGCCAATTCTGTGCCTGCGAAACAAGCACAGACTGGTGGGACTGCATAGTGTTGCAGATGTGGGATGATTCCCAGTGGCTGCAAAACATTCATATACATAGGGCCACTTCCATGGAACTTTGTGACTTGCTTTCTCCTGCCCTGAAGTGCCAGAATACCAAGATGAGGGCAGCCCTCACAGTTGAGAAGCAAGTGGCAATAGCCCTGTGGAAGCTTGCAAAGCCAGACAGCTACCAATCAATCGGGAATCAATTTGGAGTGGGAAAATCTGCTGTAGGGGCTGCTGTGATGCAAGTAGCCAAAGCAATCACTGAGCTGTCCCTACCAAAGGAGTGACTCTGGGACACATGCATGTCATATTGGGTGACTTTGCTGCAATGGGATTCCCTAACTGTGGTGGGGCAATAGATAGAACCCATATCCCTATCTTGGCACCGGAGCACCAGGGCACCCAGTACATAAACAGCAAGGGGTACTTTTCAATGGTGCTGCAAGTACTGGTGGATCACAAGAGACGTTTCACTAACATCGACGTGGGGTGGCCGGGAAGGGTTCACGACGCTCGCGTCTTCAGGAATACTAATCTGTTTAAACAGCTGCAGCAAGGGATTTACTTCCCAGACCAGAAAATAACAGCTGGGGATGTTGAAATGCATATAGTTATCCTTGGGGACCCAGCCTACCCCTTAATGTTATGGCTCGTGAAACCATACACAGGCACCCTGGACAGTAGTCAGGAGTTGTTCAACTATAGGCAGAGCAAGTGCAGAATGGTGGTAGAATGTGCATTTTGACGTTTAAAGGGACGCTGGTGCACTTTAATGACTCGCTCAGACCTCAGCCAAACCAATATTTGCATTGTTACTGCTGCTTGCTGTGCGCTCCACAATCTCTGTGAGAGTAAGGGGGAGACATTTACGGCGAGGTGGGAGGCCGAGGCAAATCGCCTGGCCACTAATTATGTGCAGCCGACACCAGGGCGATTAGAAGAGCACACCAGGAAGCACTGCACATCAGAGAAGCTTTGAAAACCAGTTTCATGACTGGCCAGGCTACGGTGTGACAGTTCTGTTTGTTTCTCCTTGATGAAAACCTGCCCCCTTGATTGACTCATTCTCTGTAAGCCACCCACCCTCCCCCCTTCAATCACAGCTTGCTTTCAAAGGAAATAAAGTCACTATCGTTTTAAAACCATGTATTCTTTATTAATTGATTATAAAAATAGGGAGAGAACTGACAAGGTAGACCGGGTGGGGTGTGGGAAAGGGAAGGAAGGAAAAGGCCATTTCAAAACTGGTTGAATGACAGCCTTTTGCTTGGGCTGTCCACTGGGGTGGAGTGGCAGGGTGCACGGAGCCTCCTGCCACCCCACTCCCGCCCACGTTCTTGGGCATCTGGGTGAGGAGGCTATGGAACATGGGGAGGGTGGTTATACAGGGGCTACAGTGGCACTCTGTGATCCTGCTGCCGTTCCTGAAGCTCCACCAAACGCCGGAGCATGTACGTTTGATCCCGCAGTAGCTGCAGCATTGCATCCTGCCTCCTCTGATCTTCCTGCCGCCACCTCTCATCTCAAGCATCCCTCCTGTCTTCACGTTCATCCCTCCTGTCCTCACGTTCGTTGGCCGCTTTCCTGTACTGTGACACTGTGTCCTTCCACTCATTCAAATGAGCTCTTTCACTGCAGGTCAACTGCATGATCTCAGAGAACATTTCATCTCACATGCATTTTTTTTGCTGTCTTATCTGAAATAGCCTTCGGGACGGAGGAGGGAGGCTTGAAAAATTTGCAGCTGCAGGAGGGAAAAAAGAGAGAGAAGATACATTTTACTGAACAATGCGTGTACTCTTTCATGGTGAACAACACTATTCACATTACATAGCACATGTGATTTCGGTACAAGGTCGCATTTTGCATTTTAATATTGAGTGCCTGCGGCTTTGATGTTAGAGATCACAGAGATCACAGGCGCAGGGCCAGGCAACAGAATTCGGCTTGCATGCAACCAAGGTAAGCTATTATCTTTCGGCTTCTGCAACCTTCATAAAAGCAGCACCCTCCTTTCCCATACCAAGCAAAGCCCGTTGAGTGCTGCAGTTCTCGTGTTAACATGCAGCAGCAGAAACCAAACTATCTCACCTCCATCCAATTCTCTGGGATGATCACTTTACCCCTCCCCACACCACATGGCTGGTATCAGAGAAGATCTCTGCTAGCCAAATGCGAACAGCTCAGCGCCAATTCCCCCCAGCTCCCCTTGGCTAACTGCAGGGAAGAATTTCTTTTCAGCCACAGGCAAACAGACCCGTAGAAACAGCCACCTCTGTCCCCTTAATTAAATTCCCATATTTCAACTAGGTTACCATGAACTATATCACTCTCCTGAGGATAACACAGCGAGATAAAAAACGGATGTTGCTTGAAGCCAGCCAACACCAGGACCATATGCTGCCACGCTTTGTCATGCAATAATACCAGATTACTTGCTACTAGCATGGCGTGGTAAAGTGTCCTATCATGGAGAACAGAATACGGCTGCCCTGCCCAGAAACCTTCTGCAAAGGCTTCTGGAGTACCTCCAGGACAGCTTCATGGAGATGTCCCTGGAGGATTTCCACTCTATCCCCAGACACGTTAACAGACTTTTCCAGTAGCTGTACTGGCTGTGAAAGCATCCAAAGTCCTCAGGACAAATTCATCATTAAAAACCTATTGCTTTTAAACCATGTTTATATTTACAAAAAGTACACTCACCAGAGGTCCCTTCTATGATTTCATGGTATGGGACACCATCTTGGGAGGGTTGGGAGGATACTTCAGTCAGGCTGAGAAAAAGATCCTGGCTGATGGGGAGAATGGTGTGCTGTGTGCGCTACGCAAGCTCGTCCTCCGCCTCCTCCTCCTCATCTTCCCCGTCTGCGAAATTCTCAGGCACCGCTGAGAGTACCCCCCTCCTCAGAATCCACGGTTAGGGGTGGGGTAGTGGTGGCGATGCTCCCTAGAATTGCATACAGCTCAGTGTAGAAGCGGCATGTCTGAGGCTCCGCACCAGACCATCCGTTTGCTTCTTTGGTTTTCTGGTACACTTGTCTGAGCTCCTTAACTTTCACGCGGCACTGTAGTGAGTCCCTATTGTGGCCTCTCTCCATCATGTCCTTGGAGACTTTTTCAAATGCTTTGGCATTCTCTCTTTTGGAACGTAGTTCTGCGAGCAAGAAATCCTCTCCCCATACAGTGATCAGATCCAGTATCTCCCAGATGGTCCATGCTGGAGCTTTTTTTCGATTCTCGGACTGCATAGTCACCTATGCTGATCAGCTCTCCAGGCTGGGCAAGCAGGAAATGAAATTCAAAGGTTCCCGGGGCTTTTCCTGTCTACCTGGCCAGTCCATCCGAGTTCAGATTGCTGTCCAGAGCAGTCACAATGGTGCACTGTGGGATAGCTCCTGGAGGACAATACCACCAAATTGCATCCACGCTAACCCTAATTCGAACCAGCAATGTTGATTTCAGTGCAATTCCCCTCGTTGGAGAGGAGTACAGAAATCAATTTTAAGAGCCGTTTATGTCGAAGTAAATGGCTTCGTTGTGTGGACAGGTGCAGGGTTAATTCAATTTAGCACTGCTAAATTGGACCTAAACTCGTACTGTAGACCAGGACTTAGTATACCCAGGTCCATGTATCTTTTCATGCAAACCTGTGCTTTTCAAGCTCATCTTTGAGCATGTCACACTGCATTGTTATGCATGTCTCATACCTGTGACAGCATGACCATGCTGTGATATGCTGATGTATTGGCTGCTGTGACTTGCGATGGCATATCCCAGGGTTCTTAACTAATTGTAGCCTCTTTAGGCTTTGGTTCATATTGGAGTGTGGGACAACTTGTCTCTCCATCCCGCAGCATTTGACTGGAAGTGCTCTTAGCCCACCAACACATTAAGCTGAGCCATTTTGGGTCTGCAGGATCCCTGCTACCATAGCCAGCAACACGGATTCAGTACCAGAAGACAACCTTTTCCTTTTCACAGTTACACCATTTCAGGATTCAGGCAAAACATCTGCAAGATGCTGATGGACAATTTGGAGCAGTACTTATCCTATAGAAGGCAGATGTCAAGGCAGGAGAGACAGTGAGTGTACAGACATGTCATCTGTGACCCAGATGATGCACCTAAATGTCATATCCCACTACCTCAGATCCCTCATATTCAGACCCATGATTCTGGAGCAGAGCCACAAGCAGAGACTGGTGGGATCACGTTGTTATATGGAGCTTGGATTACCAGCAGTGGTTCCGAAACTTCTGCACGAAGCAGCAGATGATCCTAGACCCATGTGAGCCACTCGCACCTACCTTGTGCCATCAAGACACACACATGAAGGAAGCCATACCGGTCCAGAAGCAGATCACAGCGTCTATCTGGAAGCTGGCTACCCCAGACTACTACTAGCCCATGGCTAACCATGGTGTTGGCACGTCAACAAGGTTGTGATGGTGGAAATCTAGGTGGTGATCAGGTCTGCTTGCACAAAGATGGTGGGCATAAACGAAGTGCCTGAAATAACTGCCACCTTTGAAAGAGCAGGCTTCCAAAACTGTGGGGGGCTATTAATGGGATTTGTTCCCATAATTCATCCTCCACAAAAAGCAAATGAGTACATAAACTGCAAAGGATACTACTCCATCATTATGCAGGCATTGATCAGTCACAGAGGTAGGTTCATGGACATCAATGTGCAGTGTACTAGCACAATTCAAGATGCCAGGGGGTTCTTGGAGATCAGGACTTTACCTTCTTGGACAAGCAAGGAATTTATATTTCCTCCAAATGACATGTATCAATGAAGTCTGTCCCCACTGTTATTCTAGGGGACACTGCATACCCATTCCTGACATGGGCTTATAAAATCATAGCCTGACTTCAGAGGGCCTAGCAGAAGAAGATCCAGTTACAAGCTCACTAGCTATAAAGATTGTGATGGAATGTGCAATTTGGCAGGTTGAAGGCAAGCTGGCATTGCCTTCAAAACTATTTGGATGCCAGTGTTGCCAATCCTGCCTGCATTATTGTGGAAGCTATGCCTAACATCTGTGAGGCAAAAGGAGAACGATTTTGTCAGGAGTGGATTCAAGACACTGCTGGACTGCAGGAACGGTACATGCAACCAGAAAGAGCACCTATCATTACTGGGGTGGGAATCCATGAACAAGGGAAGTCAGAGAAGCCTTGTGCACCCACAGGATCAATTTGCACGGTGATATGGATGACAGAGGATGAACTAATAGTTATCCCACAATTTTTCGAACCACTGCAGCTTACAAATATAATAAAACTTATTAATGTAACTCTATGCACAACTTACGTACTGCTCACATGAACTTTGATTTTTATGAGTTTAACAAAACCTATTCATGTAGCCTTGGGACTTGTTGTTCTTTGCAACCAAAACACTCTATTTGAGACATGTATATACAAAACACTTTAAAAACATTATAGGCAGACGAGCTGCCATCAAGAGGCAAAAGACAAAAAAAAACACTAACAGAAGTGCAAAACTGGCAGACTATATACAGCGCCAACACTTCAGCTTCCACTGGTAGTGGAAGGCATGTCCCCTTCACGTCTGTTCCTTCAGAAGCGTGTTGTCTATGTGGACTAGGTTTGTACGGGGGTTGCCTACTGCACATAGTATATTCTATTATTCCACAAATGTTCATTATACGGGTCATGGACCAGCCAACCTCAGAATTGTCCAGTAACTGCACCAGCTGAAGGACATGATAGCATCGGAAGGCAGTGCATACTGTAGATGGACCTTGTACAGGAGCTGGTGCTGCATCTGGGGCCTGTTGCCTGGTGGCCGTATAAGCAAGCAATCTCTCAAAAAGGTCCTGTGACAGGTTAGATCACAGAACTCCCCTTGGCAGCTGCCACTTGACATGTCAAGACTACTTCTGCCTCAGCTTTCCTGTCCTGTCAGCTTAGGACTTCAGTACCCTGCCTGGTTTGAGCCAGACTCACTAGTCTGCTGCAAGCCCAGATCCAGGTCTGAACCATGTCCCTTAACAGCTGTAGGCTTGAGTAAAAGCAACTTACTGAAGCGTTCTTATCTTCAACACTCAGATGCCAAACCCCAGTGGGGTCTAAACCCAAATAAATCTGTTTTACCCTGTATAATGCTTATACAGGGAAAACCCATAAATTGTTTGCCCTCTAGAACATTGATGGAGAGATATGCACAGCTGTTTGTCCCTACTCTCAGATATTAATACATACTCTGTGTTAATTAATAAGTAAAAAGTGAATTTATTAAATACACATAGTAGGATTTACATGATTCTAAGTAGTAACAGACAGAACAAAGTGAATTACCAAGTTAAATAAAATAAAACACGCAAATCTAAGTCTAATACAGTAATACAACTGAGTACAGACAAAAACCTCACCAGTAAGCTTCCTTTTATAGACTAGTCTCCTTCTAGTCTGGGTCCAGCAATCACTCACACCCCCCTGTGGTTACTGTCCTTTGTTCCAGTTTCTTTCAAATATACTTGAGGTGGAGAGGCTCTCTCTTTAGCCAGATGAAGACAAAATGGATGGGTCTCCCACGGGCTTAAACAGACTCTCTCTTGTGGATGGAGAACCCCTCCTCTCTCTCCTATGCAAAATCCAGCTCCAAGATGGCGTTTTGGAGTCACATGGGCAAGCCACATGTCCTTGCATGACTCAGAACTACAGGTAGCAGCCATTGTTCACATGCTACCTTGAACGTCCTCAAGTAGACTTCTTATGTGGATTGGAGCATTCCAAGATGCATTGTTCCTTAAGTGCTTCTTGATTGGGCACTTAACTTTGCAAATTCCTTTCTAAAGAAGCTGACCAAATGCCTTACAAAGCTTACTTAGAAATCAAGCAAGTATACAGCCAATGTTCATAACGTTAAGTACAAAAATGATGTGTGTACAAATAGGATGAATAGATTCAGTAGACCATAACCTTTACAGAGATATGTTACATGGCACATGTAGCATAAAACATATTCCAGTTATGTCTGCTACACTCTGTTCTCTCCTCTGAACTTCCAGTCATGTTCCAGGAACTGTGCAACCATTCTCTCCTCATGCTGGGTTGTCTCACTCTCCCTCTGCAACCTCCTTTCGTTCACCTGTCTGGATCACAACATCCTGCAGCACTTCAGGTCTGATTCTCTTCCTTCTCCAGTATTGGTTCAGTGCCAGTCCTCCAAGCTCCTGGTTCCTTGTCTATGCTCAGAGATGGAGAAGCCTGCCAAGGAAAATGAAAGAGCATGTTATTGTTTGAACATTGGAGGAAGGGGATTCAAATATTCAAGGGCTGCATCATGACAAGATAACAGGTTGATATCTTTATCATTTGGGTGGTGGTTTTTTAATTCATCCTTTATTCAGTGGCCTGTTCAAAAGCTCCAGCAAGCCAGGGAGCAAGCATAGATACATAATAAAAATAATTGTAAATATTTTTAAAATCTCCATAATTCCTCCTCCCATCTCCCCCCCGCCACACACACACACACACACACACACACACCCCTGAGGTGAGAAAGTGTTCCTATCAAGGTCCAAGTTCCTGGCTTTGATTTTAACATCCTTTCAGACACAATTGAGATTTGGTGGTCATAAGCTTTCTAGAGGAGGCTGCAAAGAGGAGAGAACTCCTATTCCAGGCCAGTGGGGGACTGACATCCATCTATCCAAAGGAGATTTGGATGTGGTGACTGACCAGCATTTCTATTAACAGAAAGGACTCACGAAATATAGAAGTGGCTGTAATAAGTATGTCTTACCCCAGAATCTGATTGACTGTCCAGAGTGCCTACTTTGCAAGAAGTCTGAATGCTAAACTAGACAGGAATGGGCAGGAATGGAGAAATCAATAAGATGTGGATGTTTAGACTTATTACAATCCCTTTACAACCACCCTATGCAGCATGCCAAGTCCAGACAGGGGCCCAGGAGACTAAACACATCCACTGCTGACTTTGGGACTGATAGTCTAGACAGCCTGGGACACTTTGGTTGTACCAGAAGGGCACTCTGGCATGGCAGCACTATAAACAGAGCTTTATGTGCAGATCTATGAATCTATGCTCAGTAAGGCTAAAAGCATCAACCCTTTTTTGATCAACAAACAAACAGCTAGCGTTAACCTATTACTAGATACACGGTTAACTTTTTTCCCCTGTCTGGGAATCCATCTTAGCTCCCATCTGGTGTCAGTTATGGGGGCAGTCAGGGAAATGGCATCACTTCTGTCCTCTACCGCAGTGTTTCTCAAAGTCAGGTTGCCGCTTGTTCAGGGAAAGCCCCTGGTGATCCAGCCGGTTTGTTTACCTGTCGTGTACACAGGTTCGGCTGATCGTGGCTCCCGTTGGCGGCGATTTGCTACTCCAGGCCAATGGGGGCTGCCAGAAGCAGCGCGGGCCAAGGGATGTGCTGGCCACCCTTCCTGCAGCCCCCATTAGCCTGGAGCAGCGAACCACAGCCAGTGGGAGCCACGATCGGCCGAACCTGTGGACGCGGTAGGTAAACAAACTGGTCCGCACCACCAGGGGCTGTCCCTGAACAAGCAGCGGACCGGCTTTGAGAAGCACTGCTCTACAGGAGCAAAGTACAACCCTTTGCATCTAATAATAATTATATTGGGCAAAACACAGAAATACCTCCCATTCTTAATAGCAATAATAAAATACAGTGATCATAACATACCAGACTCTGACGCTTCCTCTGCGGCTGCTTCCCCAGGGCCATTCCCAAACAGGTCCTATGACAATGGACCTAGGACATCCCCTAGCTGGTCCATCTGTGTAGGCTGATCTTGGCCTGGCAGACGCACCCTGGTTTATTCAGAAGTCTGCTCAAGCAACTCCAGGCTCTCCTTTGGTGGTGTGTCTGTTTCCGCTGTCTGTCTCAGGTTATAAGCATACGATCTCTGCTCAGGAGACTGTCATGCAGGACTTTGGTGCAGCTCCCAGTACCTAGTTGAATTCACTGTACCATGGGCAATAGCTAGGGAGTTCCCAGATTTATCATTCCCATCCTTCACTTTGCAATAGGCAGTCTTGAAGTGCTTGATCAGCTCCTAGCATGGAATAGCAGTTCACTGGATCCCCAGCCCGACCAGCCTCTAATATGCTTTCATAAGCATGCAGCTTTCTTGCTGCCATCACACCATATGTTGACCAGAACCCTAGTGCATTCTTCTGGGCATCTTTTCAGTTTTCCAAAGAGCTCAGCTTACTTGTGTTTACAGCTAAGCAGCCCACATAGAAAAGTTAAACATCGGGAAGTATTTCGAGTAGGTTGCTTCCAGTTCCTGAGAGTCGAGTGTGACGTTGGGAGCGAGAAGGACCAGGACACACAGGCCCAAGGGAATGTGGGATAGCATTGGCAGACTCTCTGAATACAAACATAGGCTTCAGCAGCATCCTCACTGCAAAGTGGGTAGGCTTGGTTACAGGCTTGAGTGAAATGCAGGCTCATACCTATACGCCTAGGAGACTCAGCAAACCCATGTTTTGAGGAGGTACTGCCAAATGTCAGAGGGCCGCATATGTGGACGGTAGAGAGGTTTGGAATTAAACATGTGTCAGAGACCAGATATATTATGCAGTGTAGACATATCCAAAAGGGTTCTTGAGGAAATAATAGGGGAGCTATCAATTGGAGAACACCTTTACCTGTCTCCAACCAGGCTGGAAAGGTTTATTCTTCCCAGGCCTGAGCCTACAATCAAAGTGGATACTAATACCTTAAAAGAAGCTGACCTACAGAAGAAGGGGATGGCGTGGGTTGTCACCAGCTGCCCATGGAGGAGACACTGACAGAGACACGCTGACAGAGACACACTGTGAGAAAGACACAAATTGTAGCAAGTAGACTCTCTCCGCCAACCGAGAGACGGAGGTAACTGGGCTGGAGGGAAATTTTAAAAAAAGCTTCCAAAGAACAATTCATGTTTAGGTGAGGGAAAAGATGCATTTAGGTCTTTATTGTTTTAATCCTTTGCTTTGCATGCTATGTAACTTTGGGGGAATAAACGCTTTGCTTTGAAGAAGCTGCATTTTTGAGTCACTTTAATCAGCTGCCATCATGGACTCTTAGAGGTAAAGGGCTTACAAGTGCCAAAATACAGCTGGTCCTGTCAGGAGAATACCATTAGTAGACAAGGGGGCTGCAGCACAGAGATCCAGTTTAAGAGCGGGATAACCACATGATTCCTTTCCCAGAAAGGGGTGAAGGTAGCAAAACCCATCTACATCCCCAAAGTGGTACACTCGAGAAGGATTAAAAGAGGTCTAAAAGCAGCTTGCCATGTGACCATGATCTAATCTCTTTGGTTAGCAGTCAGCAGCCTACATGACAGTTTACAGGAATAATGAAGAATAGTTCCCATTTCCTAAAAGAGAAAAATTCTGGGTCAGCAGAAGGTAATTATCAAACTGGAAACTAGTCAGGACACTGGAGTAAATCTCCCTGCTCTTACAAAGGAGACCACTTGATCTTTACTGACCACAATTGGCAAGACTTCAATTCTAGGTCTCTCATAGTAGTCAGAGGCTGAGTTAATGTAAAAGAGTTAATGCTTTTGAAAGAGTATTTAAGTGCAAATAAGAAAGCCAGACGGGACTATAATTTTCTGTACTGCTTACCACCACAGTGATATATCCTCCACCAACCCTTCTAGATCTCTAACAATCTTCAGTAACATAAACCAGGCTCCTTCCTTACTCAGAAAACCTGGCACCCATTTGCTGTATTCCGTTCTGTTGCAATTTTAGAATACTGAAAACCTGTTATTGCAATTTTTTCCCTAGAAATTCAACTTATTCACAGGCTTCCCCCCACATTACCTCCATGTCTACAGAAACCAGGGTCTCCCTTTTCCACTCTTCAGGTTTTGAGGGGAGGGAATTTATACCAGTTCGTGGCCATCTCATTCACTACAAACTTCTCCTCTGTCACCAGAATCTGTCTGAAGCCGAGCCAACTTCTATGCAGGGCAGCGTTGTGTTGCCTTTTAAGATGTGTGGGGGTGGAGGAGGAAATAATGGGTGCCATCAACATTTAACATAATAAACAATGGTTTCCTGTATTCTAATCATGAGTCCAAGAGTGACTGTCTATGGTGAAGTCATGTAACTTTCCATCCTACCCCCACCCCCATCTGTAAAATGGGGATAATATTTATTTACTTACTTCACAAAAGAAGGGTGATGGGAAGCTTTTGTAAAAGCACTACATAAGTGCTAAGAGGAGTGTGGATGACATATGGGTGGTAGAAAAGGAGACACACTGTGGGGAAAGTAAGAAGAAAAAAAAACAATGGGGGGGGACAACATGAAAGACAGAGGGGATGGACAGCAGGGAATGGACGTCAATAGGAAAAGTTAAATGAAAAGAGATAAAAACACAGCCACTGCACAACCAAGCTTAGTTTATACACCTTCACTTGTTGCACTTCCCTGGCAGCCAGACATTCTACCTTACATATAATTACTGGATGCTACGTTTGTGTTTTATTGTGTTAAACAGTAGAAGGTAGTAGAAAATAACCTGAAGTTCACCATAAACAGAAACAAAACCACTCCAGCAGTCCCCAAATCCTTGACTTGCTTTCTCTGAAGACAAGTTTTGGCTAATATGCATGTAGCCCAGCTGTGGAGCACTTGTCCTGAAGCAGAGAATACTAGTAGAGGCCCAAGGACTTCCCTCCCCTCTAAGTTTTTAAAAAATAAAAATTAATCTGGTGACCTTAAAGAATTCTCACCAACCATCCCCAAAATCCTGAAGTCAATCCTGTGCCTAGTGTTATGCTCCTACAGAGGGGTATCAGGTAAATTTGTCAGCAAAATTTGCTTTTGCATGCCTACTCAAATGGGTTGAAGGTTAAAGGCTGGCTTAAAAAGGAAGAAATTGATAACTTCAAGTATCTACACGCTACTCCCAAGTGTTTTCTTGGATTTTTGAGAGAATTTTTTAAAATATTTTAACCTACATTAAAAGGTCACACAGCTAATGCCGTTCTGTTCTGCTACCAGTGACATTCTCACAAGTACACAACAGTTACCATTTTTGAACATCAATCCGTTTTAGGCATGAGGCTTGATGGAGGAGCTCTCTCTTACACCTGTTGAAGAACTCATTTCTGTAGCACACAGACACTGACTAGCCCAAAATGGCCCTACTAAATCAGAGAAAGACAATAATACTTGATCAATCTAAATCACTCAGACAGCTTTGCATTTTAAAAGAACTGTACAAACCATGAGATGCAGTAAATAAATGATTAAGGACTTCTTTTTTAAAAAGTTCTCTCTCAAAGCTTATCTGTAAAACTAATTTGGATATTAACAGTCAAATTAACAGAGATGGGTAGGAAGCGACATTATTTTGGAGTACCAGGTAGACAGGGTTATCTGATTAGCCACAAGGTCTTTCAGCCCATCTTCTTTCCTGCACTCTGTTCTTGACATTTAACAAAAATCAGGCCAAAGTAAAAGAGGAACCTTCTTTTATTGTACGAAAAGTCTAAGATTAGACCAGTCGGTCTCTGTTTATAATGACTACATCTCCTTAGATGGCTCACAAAGATTTAAAAAAACAAGTCATGGGACAGGACGTGTTACATCTGAGAAACCTACTGGCATTTTTTTCCTCTTTTATGCAGCTTTCTTTACTGTACACTTTTAGTTACTGAATATATCAGTAAAGGTAATAAAGAAACACAAAGGTTAAGTTACTTTCCTGAAGGAAACAAATGAATTTCTTGAGAATTAAAATAAGATAAATTGATTTTTTTTTAAATAACTTGGAGAGGGAAAAACTAAGTGATGAATTGGAAGAAGAAATACAGGAACAAGTTCTGCAGGTGAAGAATCAGCAGCTGCAACACAATGCACAGAAGTGTTCCCTACTGGCTTTAATCTTCTACCTCTCTGCCAAACAGGCCCACCTTTGCTGAGCATGTGAGATCACTCAAGATTACCAACTGGCCAGTTTGGATGCAGGCTAATGATTTTCTCTGGAAGCATGCCATGTACTGAGGCTGCAATTTCTTCACTTGCAGAGCCTGTTCCTGAAGTTCTGATACTAATTCTCCTTCCAGTTTTTTACTTTTTTTTCTTTTAATTAACTAACTATACAAGGTATTTCTGAACTTTGGGGCAGTTCAGATCCAGACTTTGAGGGTATGGCTACACTTACAGTTTTGCAGCGCTGGTAGTTACAGCTGTGTTAGTACAGCTGTGTAGGGCCAGCGCTGCAGAGTGGCCACACTTACAGCAACCAGCACTGCAGTGTGGCCACATTTACAGCACTTGCAGTGCTGTTGGGAGTGGTGCATTGTGGGCTGCTATCCCACAGATCACCTCGTCCCATTTCGGCGCTGTGGCTTGTGGGAAGGGGAAGGAAGTGTGAGGGTCTTTCCGCTTCCTGTTCCAACGCCCCGTGGTGCTTTGCTACACATTTCGAGCAGTTCGGCGGCATTGTGATTCTGCAGCGCGATTTCTGCGGTTTTTGTCATAAATGGAGCCTGAGCTGCTGACGACCTTGCTGATGAATGTTGCCAGCACATCACGCATGGCAGTGGAGCTATTCCTTCAGCTGCAAAGTGAGAGTGACAGTGAGGAGTTAGACGATGATATTGAATCGCCTCACGGTGAAGACAGTAAATTGCTTGTGGCAGTAACAGATGTGCTCAGCTCCGTGGAATGGCGCGTTTGGGCTCGGGAAACCAGCACTCAGTGGTGGGATGACATCGTCCTGCAATCCTGGGACGACGAGCAGTGGCTGCAGAACTTTCGGATGAGAAAAGCCACTTTCATGGCACTGTGTGCTGAGCTCGCCCCTACCCTGCGGCGCAGGGACACGAGATTGAGAGCTTCCCTGCCAGTGGAGAAGCGGGTGGCTATTGCAATCTGGAAGCTGGCAACTCCAGACTGCTTCAGATCGGTGGCGAACCAGTTTGGAGTGGGAAAGCCCACCGTTGGAATGGTGCTGATGCAAGTTTGCACAGCCATTAATCGCACCCTGCTAAGAAGAACCGTGACTCTTGGGAACGTGCAGGACATTGTGGATGCCTTTGCAGATATGGGTTTCCCTAACTGTGGAGGGGCAATAGATGGGACGCATATTCCTATTCTGTCACCACCCCACCTGGCATCAGAGTACGTTAATCGCAAGGGGTATTTCTCCGTGGTTCTGCAAGCGCTTGTGGATCACCGTGGGCGTTTCACTGACATTTACTCAGGATGGCCTGGAAAGGTGCACGATGCACGCATCTTTAGGAACAGTTCCCTGTTCAGGAGGCTGAGGGCCGGGACTTTTTTCCCAGACCGCAAGATCACAGTAGGGGATGTCGAAATACGTGAGGCCGGTGATCCGGCTGCAGTAGTCAAGGTCACTAGAAAAAAGAGAGATAGAACCAGGTAATACACAGAGGCTACAATGTCGAAATGCCCACTGTGATCCTTGGAGACCCCGCTTACCCCTTAATGCCCTGGCTCATGAAACCATATACAGGGAAGCTTGACAGGAGCAAGAACCGGTTCAACTACAGGCTGAGCCGGTGCAGAATGACTGTGGAGTGTGCTTTTGGCCGTTTGAAAGCCTGCTGGCGCTGTCTTTATGGGAAGCTGGATTTGGGGGAAAGCAGCATCACCGCTGTTATATCCGCGTGCTGTACTCTCCATAATATTTGTGAAGAGAAGGGTGAAAGATTCAGTGAGGAATGGACCTCCGAGGTTCGACGCCTAGAGGATGAGTTTGCTCAGCCAGAGAGCAGGGCTAATAGGGAGGCTCAGGAAAGGGCTTCAAGGATTAGGGATGCTTTAAGGGAGCAATTTGATGCTGAGAGCCAACAGTAATGTTTGATGCATTTGATGTGCTTTGCTTTACCTTGGTGTACAATATTTACCACTTCCAGCAATAATATAACGTAGTGAAAAAAAAAATCCTTTATTCAATATACAGTACATAAAAGGCAAGGGGGTTGGGGTGGTGGACTGTACATTCACAGGTTTGAATATGTCCTATTTTGATCACTATTCAATGTCTGCTGCACTTCAGATTACTATGCTGCAGGATAATGGGGGTGGAGTGAACAGGGTAAGAATTATAGTTATCAGGGCTGGTAGGTGATCGTACAGGTGTTGGGGGCAGCTGGGGATAATAAGGAACAGGCTGCTGGAGAAAGTTGTTTTGAGGAAATACTGGGGAACAAGAAAGAGGGCTTTGGGAGGGCTGTGGGTTACAACGGTACATATTTGTCTGCATGGCTACGAGAGACTCGAAAGACTCAGTTTGGCGAGCCAGGAGGCTTATCATCTGCTTTGTGGTTTTTTTGGCAGACAATTCCTTTCTCCTGCTTTCTGTTTGCCTCCATTCATGTACACTCTGTCTCCATTCATACATTTTCTCTCTCCATTCCTGTGTCTTCCTACTTTCTCTGTTGTAGTGACTCATAACAGATTTGATCAATTCCTCTTTTGATTTTCTGGGATTCCGTCTCAAGTTCTGCAACCTACGTGAGGCCGGTGATCTGGCTGCAGTAGTCAAGGTCACTAGAAAAAAGAGAGATAGAACCATGTAATACACAGAGGCTACATTGTTTATTATCACACAGTGAAGGACTTTTTAGACTTTTGGTAGCATCCTTCTCACATACCTCACATAACACAGAGAGGGCAGGGAAGCTAAGTCATGGCGAGCAATGGGGGGAGTGGTTTTCCCCCGATTTCCCCTTGGGAGTGGGAATTGACCAATGGGTCACTGGGGTTTATCTGCAATGGGTACAGGAGGTAGCTGGTGTCCTGAAGAGGGGACAGTAGTGAACAGGAAGGTGGTGAGCTGCTTGGGGGGAAGGGGGGGGTTGGGTTTTTGTCCACGTTCACGCCGTCCTGCTGGTGAGGGGGGGGGGAAAGCACCGCGGTGCTGGATGCCTGCTTGGAGGGGGGGTGGGGAACACTGGAGCACACCGCGTGGCTGGATGCCTGCTTGGAGGGGGGTGCATAACACCGGAACACACCGCGGTGCTAGATACGTGCTGGGAGGGGGGGGTGGGGAACACCAGAGCGCACCGCGGTGCTGGATGCCTGCTTGGAGGGGGGGTGGGGAACACCGGAGCGCACCGCGATGCTGGATGCCTGCTTGGAGGGGGGGGTGGGGAACACCAGAGCGCACCGCGGTGCTGGATGCCTGCTTGGAGGGGGGTGGTGGGAACACCAGAGCGCACGGCGGTGCTGGATGCCTGCTTGGAGGGGGGGTGGGGAACACCGGAGCGCACCGCGGTGCTGGATGCCTGCTTGGAGAGGGGGTGGGGAACACCGGAGCACACCGCGGTGCTGGATGCCTGCTTGGAGGGGGGGTGCATAACACCGGAGCACACCGCGGTGCTGGATGCCTGCTTGGAGGGGGGTGCATAACACCGGAGCACACCGCGGTGCTGGATGCCTGCTTGGGGGGGGGTGCATAACACCGGAGCACACCGCGGTGCTGGATGCCTGCTTGGAGGGGGGGTGCATAACACCGGAGCACACCGCGGTGCTGGATGCCTGCTTGGAGGGGGGGTGCATAACACCGGAGCACACCGCGGTGCTGGATGCCTGCTTGGAGGGGGGTGCATAACACCGGAGCACACCGCGTGGATGCCTACGTGCTGGGGGGGGTGGTTAACAACAGAGCGCAATGGGCTGGGGAAACGCGAACCTGGCGCCCTGCACTCAAGTATCTCTAAATTCTCAACAGGGTTTCCTACTGCCAGACATATCACTGCTGCGTGTTACCTGGGAAGAGAGGGAGGGTCTTCTACAGGAATGTGGATACCGCCCTGGCCCCTATGCAGCTTGCCTGTGTGCAGCCGTGGTCCCCCCATCCCTCGCTGCACAGTGGATCGGACGAGTTAGCCTGACCGGGACAGGGACCACGGTGGCTCTCCCGATCAATTTGAGAAAGCAAATTGCAAACGCTCTTGCTGCAACTTTTCAAGAGATTACCGAGGCAGATTACAGAGACGTGATAGAGCAAATCAATGGGCTATTCCACGTTTAGGCATGCATGCAGGCAGCCATAACCAAAACCCTCCTCTCCCAAAACATAAAAATCTGCTTACCCCGAGCACGATCCTCAGTTTCTTCCTCACCATCAACTTCCTGCTGCTGCGACTGGGTAGCCTCCTCCTGGCTTGAGAAGAGCTCCTGGCTGCATGTGTACTGGGACTCCGGGGTGTCTCCCTCCACGCCAGTAGCCTCACTGTCGCCGTCCTCTACAACCTCCCCCACTTCTCCCTGCTCTGAACTCTCCATCGTGCTCCTAGGATTGGCAGTGGGGTCACACCCAAGTATGGCATCCAGCTCCTGGTAAAAACGGCAGGTCGTGGGGGTAGCTCCTGAGCGGCGATTTCCCTCACGAGCTTTGCAGTAAGCACTCCTCAGCTCTTTAATTTTGACCCTGCACTGCAACGCGTCCCGTTCATGGCCCCTTCTCATCAAGGACTGCGATACTTGCCCATAGGTATCATAATTTCTCCTTCTGGAGCGCAGCTGTGCTTGCACAGCCTCCTCTCCCCAAACACTTATGAGGTCCTGCAGCTCTGCATTGGTCCATGCTGGGGCTCGTTTGGTGCGTGGAGGCATGGTCGCTGAGTGATTGATTGATTAATTGCACTCCACACCTGGCTGAGCAAACAGGAAGGGGATTTTTAAAATTCCCGGGGCATTTAAAGGAGGGGTCAGGTGAGCCCAGGGCAGTGGAGTTTGCATGATTACCAGAGAGGCTTCTAAGGTATGCTGGGATACCTGCTTATGCCACGGAAGGTCAATAAAAACGCTGGTGGGTGTCTACACTTGCTGACAAGCGCTGGATCACCAGCGCTGGATCCTCTACATCCGAGGCTCGACCGGGTGTACAGCCAGCGCTGCAACCAGGGAGTTGCAGCGCTGGCCGTGCTGTGCAAGTGTGTACACATCCTAAGTTGCAGCGCTGTAACCCCCTCACCAGCGCTGCAACTCTGTAGTGTAGCCAAGGCCTGTGACTCTTACTGCAAACTACCAAGCATTGACATGTTGCATTGTTACAGCACAACCCAAGATTTCCACCGCTGAATTTAATCATCCTACATAGGAACAGCATTGTTTTAGAGCAGGCCTTGGGGAAGGATGCGGGAGGGGCATCACAGACAGGCTACTGAGGGTATGGCTACACTTACAGTTGTACAGTGCTGGAGTTACAGCTGTCTTCGTACAGCTGTGTAGGGAAAGAGCTGCAGTGTGGCCACACTGACAGCTACCAGCGCTGCAGTGTGGCCGCATTTGCAGCGCTGTTCGGAGTGGTACATTGTGGGCAGCAATCCCAGAGTTCAAGTGGCTGCAATGTGCTTTTCAAAAGAGGGGGGTGGGGTGGAGTGTGACAGGGAGCGTGGGGGAGACAGAGAGTGGATTTTTGGAGCTGACACTGTTCTCAGCTCCCTGCCTTGCAAGTTCTAAGGACTGGAAGATACACAGCACCTACCTTCAATCATTTTAAAAGTTTTGACCCCTTCCCCCACCCCTCTCTTATTCACTAAATGCAAATGATGCACTCCTAAATAGCCTTCAGACCACATAAGCAGCTGCTCAACACGGACTCCCCTCTCTCCTCAAACAAACAGCTGTGAACATTCCAAAGCAATTCCCCTGCCTCTGAAGAGCAGCTGTGTTTGTTTTTTAGATAAGTAGTTCCGGGGAGCTTGGAGTTCAGCCATTCTTCCGGTATGTTGTGAGCAGGCATTCTAGGATACCTCCTAATACCCTGGAGGCCAATAACAGTGCTTTTGGTGGCCACACTTGATGAGCAGCGCTGCATCACCAGTGCTGCAATCGTTACACCCCAAGCAGACCAGGTGTACAGCCAGCGCTGCAGCCAAGGAGTTGCAGCGCTGGATGTGCCTTGCAGGTGTGGACAGTTACTAAGTTGCAGCGCTGTAAACTCACCACTAGCGCTGCAACTCTCCACTGTAGCCAAGCCCCCAGGTAATCGTTGGGTTTTGGCTGGGTTGTTGCTTTTGGTGGGGGAGGGTAGGGAGAAGGAAAAAACACAATTTTGAAATAAATGTCGATAGCAAGGTAAGTCTTCATGGCAGTCTGTCTCTCTCTTTCCTTCCATCTCCACCCCTGCTTCCACTAACTCACCATACAAGTTATAAATGAATGCCTTTTATGAACACACACACACACACACACACACATCCTGCAACAATTTGAAAATGTTAGTTCAAAATACTGATGTAAAGTGAATCCCTGCCACAGTCCCAAATTAGCTTAGAAAAAAAGTACAGTTCTAATGTAGGAATTATTTCAAATATTTTAAAATCTGTATATTTGCCTCAGTTCAATATTGGTGCATCTTAGGTCCAGTTTTTAACAGAAATGTTTATAGCATGCAAGGTAATAAAAATGAATGGGTATTTGAATGTATTACTGAGGTTCCAACATAAAGTAGATCCTCATGACAGCATTAAGCCTAACTCGTTTAGGAAGTAGCAGCCTGGGACTTTGACTCTTATTTGATCTGCCCATTCAAGCAGTTAATCTTTTATTCCATTCTCCATCCTTTGAAATGAAGTGTAGAATTCGTGCTCAACCAATTTATGAATGTTTAACTAGAATTAAATTGTGTAAGCCACATATTTAAAACCTCTCTTTTAAACCATACAGCTCTTCTCTTGACACACTCATTACACTTGCAAAGTTGCAGCAGGGCTGTTTAAATAATTTATCATTTAATTTGTATATACACATACACAAAACCTGGGAAGTTTAGAATTTCACAAGTTATGACATTTTGGTTTTCTGAGGGCCACTCTAGCTCAAGTTGACCCTGGATATTCACAGTTCAATAGGAGATGAAGATCCAAAGTTCAATGTATTTTTCCACAGTCTTGAACTTCTTCCTACTTAACTTCTTCTGTGAGGCTCTCAATTGCTAATCCATGTTAAAGTTGCCACACCACTACAGTGCATCCTTGTACATACAGCCTGTGGGAATTGATTGCAGTCTCAGGCCATGGCTACACTGGTGCTTTACAGCGCTGCAACTTTTGCGCTCAGGGGTGTGAAAAAAAACACCCCCCTGAGCGCTGCAAGATACAGCGCTGTAAAGCCTCAGCGTAAACAGTGCAGCAGCGCTGTATCTCCCAGTGCTGACGCTGCGACCACACTCGAAACTTCAAAGTGCTGCTGCAGCAGCACTTTGAAGTACAAGTGTAGCCATACCCCTCAGGCCCTCAGTGTTGATCTACCTTTATATTTGGCCAACACAGCTACCCTGGTCAGAGGTATGAAAAATCCACACCCCATAGCACTGTATCCGTGCAGACTTAACCCCCCAGTGTAAATGTAGCTAGTTCAACAGAAGAATGGTTCCATTGAACTAGCCACTATCACTTGTGGAGGTGGTGTTACAACAGCAATGGAAAACCTTTTCTGTCAGGGTAGGCTGAGTCTATACCATGTAGTTATATCGGAATGACTATGGCACCATAGCTACATTGGTACAGTTTCCATAGTGTAGACAGTCTCAGATTCCAATTAGGGTAGGGATAAAGTATTCGTGCATGTCTAAACGTTAAAAAACAGCAAGCTAAGTCACAAGAGAGGAGACACAGAGGGAGCTGGTATAAAGAACTACTACTGCTACTACAGAAAGAAAAATCTTCGACACTTTTTTTCTTCTGATTTTATATCTACACTTTTCCCTTTTTTTCTTCTGATTTTATATCCACACTTTTCCCTTTTTTTCTTTATGATTTTTGGAGGATAAAGTAAGGTAACAAAGTAACAGGCAGTAAGTACAGTGAGAAACATGTAAAAAAGGTTACAAAGATTAATTTTAAATAAAAAAAATGTGTCATTTACTTGGGAGGGAAGAGAGACGAAAAATTAATGATAGTGCCACTGCTCCAAATTTCCTTCATAAGATGCCTCTTCTTACACACTTAATTTCTCTCTGTAGTTCATTGTCTCGGTAGGCTAGCTGCTACTGCTCTCAAGGCCTATAATCATTTTTCTTCTCTTCAAGTGTCTCCCTTCTGTGATCGTGTTCTGCAGTAATGGGCAGAGATACCCAGTTTCTAGGCCCTAAACTGGAAATGCCTGAATTAGTTACAGTTCAGTTTTCACTTTGTTTCCATAGTCTCTAACAATTTCCCTCTTGGAAGGTAGACATTCTAATTCCAAGTTCAATGGAAGCTATTGTAAAAGCGGCACTCCATGTACTATTGTTGTTGCCTCTGTTCCTTTAATTTATTCTCCTGGCTACACAAATGAGCGATCAATGATGCATGGCTTTCAACAGTGTTCACACTGAGTAGTTTACAAGACAATTTATATATTTCTGCCCTTACAAAGAAAGAGGGGGCATCTTCAACAGGGAAAAAAAACTTAGAACTACTACCATTTAGGGCAATCTGGAACTTAATGGAAGTGGTATGCAAAACCTGTATACATTCACAAAACAAAAGTCTGCTCTTCTACTGCTGCAGCTTTGCTCACGTGAGACCTTTTGGTTTGGCCTCATCCTGTTTAAAGCACCATATAGTGAACTAGTGCAAAAAAAACTTAACTGCACACCTCTTTCTGAATTGTGGAGGTTGCAGAATGGAGGGGGTTGTTTTTTGGGGTTTTTTTTAAACAATATGTTGTTTAACTCTACTCAAAGAGGGTTCACTGACTGTTAGTTAAGTGGTCTAGTTTTCACAGTGTATAAGAAGTCAGAGATCCAGTTGGATATTGATGAAAAATATTTTAATGCCATAAGGAGTAAGTTTATGCTAGTTACAAAAAGCAAATATTCAAGTCCTTTACTTTGGACTTCATCTCCTTCTCAGTACCTCTGTGGTGCTGAGCAACATCAATTCATGCAAAAGTCAAAAGGGAGTTGAGGGCACTCAGCACATCATCGTGTTAATATAGATATAGGAATATAGGAAATCAGGCAAGTATGATTTCTAAGTGGTGCTACTAGTTAAAAAACAGACTTGAATGCAGTTAAAGAGAAGGGTCAGGACTAAAAAACTGACTGCAGAATTAGCATTTCAAAGACATAGGCCTGGTCTACACTGGCAAGTTTCTAAGCAGTAAAGCAGGTTTCTGTGTTATAACTCCTGAGATGTAAACACAGACAAGCCACTTAGTGCACAGAAACTATGCAGTTGTGGAGCTCTAAAAAAAAATCACCCCGACAAGAGGCGCAGAGCTTTCTGCACTGGGGCTACTGTGCTTCGGTGCCAGTGTAGACACTGTGGTCAATTACAGTGTTGGTCCCACAATGCCTGTTCTCACCTCTCTGGTCATCGGTTTGAACTCTACTGCCCTGCCCTCAGGTGACCAAACGTCATCCCCACCTCATACGTTCTTCTGCAAATTTTCAAGTCCCCTTCCTGTTTGCTTGGGGATGCGTGCAGTGGTCTCATCGCATCTTTCCAGGTAGCCATGCCTGCTCCACACACCAGGCAATCCCCCGCTTGGAGCAATGCTGAGCTGCTAGACATCATCAGCATTTGGGGAGAGGAGGCTGTCCAGTCCCAGCTGCGCTCCAGCCATAGGAATTATGATACCTACGGACAGATTTCAAGATGCATGACAGAAAGGGACTATAACCGGAACACACTGCAGTGCAGGAGTGAAGGAGCTGCGAAGGTGTGGTAGGCAAACTGCCGCTCTGGTGCTGCACCCACGAGCTGCCAATTCTACAAAAAGCTGGGCGTGATACTCAGTGGCACTGCGAAGGCCACTGTGGACGCTTCGGTCGCTCACGTACTAGTCGAGAGTGGACGGAGGCAGGAGGAGGAAATCTTGGACAAAGAGGGGGAGGGGGACCCAGAAGCAGAGAATGGTTTGGAGGCCAGAGATGCATGCAGTCAGGAGCTCTTTTCTACCCTAGAGGAGCCGAGCCAGTCACAGCTGTCGGATCTTGGTGAAGCACAAACAGGAGAGGAGGTCCCTGGTAAGTGAATATGATTTGGGAATTGCTGAAGCAATTTGTTGGGGGCAGGAGGGTTGCAGAAAGCAGGCTTATCTCCCATTCTGAGCAGTAGAAAAGGATGTTGATAGACTCCCTCACTTCACAGGAATCTCCCTCAGAGATCTCCAGAAAACTCTCTTGGAGATACTGGGCAATCCGCTGCCACAGGTTCCTCGGCAGAACTGCTTTGTTTCTTGCCCCATTAACGGTAACTTTCCCACACTGCTGTGCCATCATGGGGATGCACACAGGTGAGCTGCATGGGACCAGGGCAGAAGCCACAGGCTTGGAGAAGACCCTCCTTTGATACTCTGCTGACCCTCAGCAGTGAGATATCTTCCATAACGATCACATCCTGTGGAAAGTGTGGGGACAGGAATGATTATCAATGCCCCCCTACAGTGCTGGCTTCCCCCAAGAGCCACATGCCCAGTGTACAGCAGGGTCTGGGAAGAGTGCTTTACCCTGCCCTTGTGGCTACTCACCATTTTGGGGGTCTTGTGGCTCATGTGTGCTTGCCTGGGGTCAGCCGGTTAGTGACAGGTGTGTGAGTACTGGTTGTGTTTTAAAGCACTGAATAAGCGTGGTCTGTGTTGCAAACAATGCTGATTCTGTAAAATGTTTCATTTAAACTTCACAGAGATGACCTTGGGAGCCCAGCCTCCCTTATCGGCAGCAGAATGACTGCTCAGAATTAGAAAGCGGCTATGAAGAACTAAGGACGACTTTCTTCATGAGGTTATGATGCACTCCGCTGCTGAGAAATAGTAATTGACGGAGTGGTGGGATAGTTAGAAGAGGGACCAAAAGGAGAATGCGGCACACCAGAACGTATGAGGTGGGGATGACGTTTGGTCACCTGAGGGCAGGGCAGTAGAGTTCAAACCGATGACCAGAGAGGTGAGAACAGGCATTGTGGGACCTCCCGGAGGCCAATCACAACACTGTAATTGACCACAGTGTCTACACTGGCACCGAAGCACAGTAGCCCCAGTGCAGAAAGCTCTGCGCCTCTTGTCGGGGTGATTTTTTTTAGAGCTCCACAACTGCATAGTTTCTGTGCACTAAGTGGCTTGTCTGTGTTTACATCTCAGGAGTTATAACACAGAACCTGCTTTACTGCTCAGAATTGGGTTTGTTTAGTTTGGAAAAGAGAAGACTGAGAGGGGACATGATAGCAGTTTTCAGATATCTAAAGGGTGTCATCAGGAGGAGGGAGAAAACTTGTTCACCTTAGCCTCCAACGATAGAACAAGAAACAATGGGCTTAAACTGCAGCAAGGGAGATTTAGATTGGACATTAGGAAAAAGTTCCTAACTGTCAGGGTAGTTAAACACTGGAATAGATTGCCTAGGGAAGTTGTGGAATCTCCATCTCTGGAGATATTTAAGAGTAGGTTAGATAAATGTCTATTAGGGATGGTCTAGACAGTATTTGGTCCTGCCATGAGGACAGGGGACTGGACTCGATGACCTCTCGAGGTCCCTTCCAGTCCTAGAGTCTATGAGTCTATGAGAAAGAAGCCACAGAGCAGCTCTTAAACATTATAAAGCGCCAAGTGGACATGCTCCAGGTGACACTAGCTCTTCAAACCAAGCAGCTCCATGCCTACCCTCCTCTGCAGCCACTATCACAAAACGCTTTCCCATGCGCCTTCCCCCCCCCCCCCACACACACACACACACCACCACACTGTTATCAACCTCCTGGCTCCACACTCTACCCGCAGCATTTCACTCCTCCCTCCTCGGAATCCACACTGCTGGACTCTAACTATCCACTGCACTTAACACCCATCCCTCTGCAGTTTGGCCCTGCTGAAGTACAGCACCCGCTGCATTGTATTCCAAAGGAGAAGGCTGGCCATGATTCCTGGACAGACACAAATCTGTAGCTGTCCCGGGACCCCTCCTCCTCTGGAGACCTTCCCTTCCCCCATCCCCCTCCCTGCTGATGTATTTTTGTCATTTGACTCTCTCCCGGTTGTTGTCTTTTAATAAAAGAATTGTGTTGGTTTGAAAGCAATGTTTATTCTACTAAGTGAAAGCAAAAAGAGCACTTCAGAGCAACATGCAATTATGTTAAACCCCCTTATTGCATTATGTGCACCAGTCACCTCCCAGCATTACAAGCACTGCAATCTCAAGCATAGCAGCAAATATTAGTGTCTTTCAGCTTCAAATTGCTACCTCAAGGCATCCCTGATCCTTATGGCCCCGCGCTGAGCCACTCTAATAGCCCTGCTATCTGGCTGTTCAAACTCAGCCTCCAGGTGCTGAGTCTCTGCTGTCCACCCCTGAGTGAAGCTTTCACCCTTCCCTTCACAAATATTATGGAGTGTATAGCATGCGGCTATAAGCATAGGAGTATTGTCACTGGCCAGGTCCAACCTCCCATATAAGCAGCGCCAGCGGGCCATTAAGTGGCCAAAAGCACACTCAACAGTCATTCTTCACTTTTTCAGCGGTGACCTTCTGTTCCAGGAAGGAAGTCCCTGCTTGCAGCTTCCGGATCAGGTCAGTGTTCCAAAAGATGCTTGCGTCATACACTTTTCTGGACCAGCCTGCGTTCATGTCCGTGCAATGCCCACAGTGATCCATAAGTGCCTGGAGAACCATAGAGAAATACCCCTTCCGATTAATGCACTCGGTGGCTAGTTGGTCTGGTGTCAGAATTGGAATGTGTGTGCCATCTATTACCCATCCACAGTTAGGGAAGCCCATTTGTGCAAAGCCATCCACAAACTCACGCACGCTGCCCAGAGTCACGGTCTTTCACAGCAGGATGCAATTAATGGCCCTGCACACTTCCATCAACATGACTCCAACAGTCAACTTTCCCACTCCAAACTGGTTAGCAACTGATCGGTAGTAGTCTGGAGTAGCCAGCTTCTACAGTGCAATCGCCACACACTCCTCCAGCAACACGGCAGCTTATTCCCATGTCCTGACGCCGCAGCGCTGGGGCAAGCTTATCTCACAGTCCCATGAATGTGGCTTTCTTCGTCTGAAAGTTCTGCAGCCACTGCTTGTCATCCCAGATGTGTATGACGATGTGATCTCACCACTCTGTGCTGGTTTCTCAAACCAAAAGCAGCATTCTATTGTGGTCAACATCTCCGTGAATGCCACAAGCAATCTCATGCCGTAGCTACTTCATGTGGTGAGATCCATGTCACATTCCTCTTGCCTTTGTAGTTTAAGGAATAACTCCACTGCCACTCATGACGTGTTGGTCAGAGCGAGCAGCATACTGGTCAGCAGTTCAGGATCCATTCCTGCAGCCTGAAAGAGGCAGGGCGTGCAATGCACAAACCATTGGAAGATGGCACCAAATGCAGACGGAAGCACAGAGATTGCTGGAATGCGAAGCAATGCATCACAGGGCACTGGAACTGGATCCAGGGATGGCCCCCTCCACCTTCCCACAAGTCTTAGCGGCAGAAGAGAAAGAGATACTCTGTGGGATAGCTTCCCAGAGTGCACCACTCCCAATGCCAATGCAAGAGCTGCAAGGGTGAACATTCTATTTCACAGGCAGCTAACAGTGTGAACACACAACAGTAGTTTCCCTTCAGCGCTCTCTGAGCAGTGCTCTAACTGCCAATGTAGACATACCCCGAGGCCATGGCTCCACTGGCGCTTTACAGCGCTGCAACTTTCGCACTCAGGGGTGTGAAAAAAAACACCCCCCTCGAGCGCTGCAAGATACAGCGCTGTAAAGCCTCAGTGTAAACAGTGCAGCAGTGCTGGGAGCCGAGCAAGCTACACCCGTAGAGGATGTGGAGTACGTGCAGCGCTGCGAGAGCTCTCTCTCAGCGCTGGCGCTGCGACCACACAAGAAACTTCAAAGCGCTGCCGCGGCAGCGCTTTGGAGTGCAAGTGTAGCCATACCCTAAGAGTTACATCCTTCCTTTTAGCTATGATCATCAAAGAAAAGGAGTGCTTGAGCTCCTGAACTGGTGCTCCGACATACCATTCCTTCTCAGAGCCCAGGCATGTGACAGTTTAGTTCCATAAGAAGCAGCAGCCAACACAAAAGGTGTGGCAACCCAGTATGCAGGCAGACTTGATCCCTCTTGTTTATCCTATTTGTGTCAACTGACTGTAAAGTATTTATAATGAGGAAACAACTCTCATATCAGTGCTGCTTATACATCTCCTCTTCCCCAGCCTACTATAAAATCCTCCTACTCGGCATTATTGCTTCACTTCTCAGGAAGTGAGAGAGCTGTCAAGCAGGCTGATCCTTAGTTATCATATTTGCCCTGATTTATTTTATCTCTGGCATGAAAAGTCAGGCTACAGAACAATACAAGGATCTACACTGCAACAACACACAAAGCAGCTGAATTGCAACAAACACCAAAAAGATGATGTGCCTGTGAGTGTTTAGTTATTACAGAGCAAGCTGATTCAGGACTAACACTTTTCATGGAACAGAGAAGGGGGACAAGGGGGAAGAAGTGTTTTGGGGACCACACTGAAAATTAATATTTTAGAAGAAAAAGAATCCAACCGGAATTGACAATCACAAGCTAAAGAATACCCATTTGACTCAACATTGAGAGGGCAATGTTCACACGCAAACACAAAAGTATATACTATCTATGAAAAAAGCAGAGTCACAGAAGTGGCTTTTACCTTCAGGGAAGTCATGAATGCACAATCTGAAAACCCACATTATTATACATGCAAAAACACATGAATTTAAATTCCGTTATCATAGCTTTAGATATGCACTCTGGCAAATCAAGTTAAATCATCCTTTATGCCAATATAATAGTTTCATATTTTACATACATTAAGTACAACTTTAAAAAAGTAGTAAAATACTAGAAGACATTAAAGAACTTTTTTCATTATTAAACTGGAAAATACCAATTAATCAAGACTCAGATAATTAGGGGCTTTATTCAATCAGGACTCCTTGACAGAAACATCGTATATGTATTTTACTGAATAACATTTTAATAATTTTGTAAATTCACTCAGAGTCCTTGTGCCACCGAACATAAACAAACAGACTGAGTAGTTGATTTCCCACAAATTAACTAAACTGAAAGCAATCTGTCAACTTTTAATGCTCATTATAATACAAGTGCAGCAAATCATCTCAGATCCATATTGTGAAATTACATGAAATACATCTCCTATTAGCACAACCAATTTCCATCAAGCAGGAGATATTGGTGGTAGAAACCCTGTACTTGTTAAGTTTATCATCTACAGTTCCTAAGTGTTTAACATGTCAAGGAAGAAGAAAATGTAATTGAGAAGATAATCCTTGCACATGGGACTGAAAGTTAAAATACAAGTGGAAAGTACATAAGCAGAGAAAGGCATGTATAGGAAGATTCTCTCTCTGTTCAATTTCAGCAAGCATTCCAAAGTGAGACCAGATCAAAACAGATGACTGTGGTGTAGACAAAAGAACAGCTATTTGAGCATGTGGCTTGCCAGTTTTCAAAGTGGAAGTCACTGTACAACACTGTCTAGATATAGGATATACAACATTGTCTAGATATGGGACACTTATTTAAATATGATTGTATGTACATGGCAGAATGGTTTGGAGACAAGGCTCTTAAGGCTGGCTACTGCTCAAAAAGATTTCTAAAAACTGAATACGCCATTCCATCTAACTAGCTCTGATCATAGTCACATCAAAAGACCAAAAAGTAACAGTAAAAGACAAAAAAGGGAGCAGGGAGGGCGGAAGGGGGGAGTCACATCTCTGAGTAGTGTGCAACAGTAGGAACTGAAAAAAAGCTACAACAAAAAATTAAAGCAACAGGCTCATCACTCTCCTTCCTGTGACATAATCAAGCACTACAAATATATGGCTGAATGGGACTTATTTTCCAAGAAAAGCTGAATATTTGGAGAAGTCAGGTTTGGTATCCAAAGCAAAATAATAAGCTCACTTGTTTAACTGAAACCCTCGCCCAATACCCTTAAACAGGAGCTAGCAACATCATCATTATTTCTGCAACCCTCCCACATGAACAAGAGTATTTCCACAAACGACACAGAAGTGGTTTGCTATTTCCAGGACCCAGGTAGGTCACAAAATCATACAGGCAGGAAAAAAAGTTGTTCAGCAGATACTGGGAGAAGCGTAACCCTCTGGATGTGATCTACATGTTACACACTGTTTGAAATGCCACAAAAGGCAGAACATTGCAGTAGCATTACAAGAGAAGCTGGATTCAGATCAATCTGACTACATGCTGATTATCGATAATGAGCCCCCGCCTACAGTAAGACAACAAAATCATCAGTTTTTTCTAGTATGAATGATGCTAAACCAACATTTCAAATGATGTACTCAAATATTATAGAAGAATAAACAGGATACAGATGGTACCAGATTAACGATCATGCAGCTGACTGTAACTGGAATGTCTTTTGTTTAGAGTGTATTTGGATGCTTATGATATGAATTTTAAAAGAACGGGAAGCAATAGTTGAAAGCATTCAACAACATGTACTGATTACTCAACTTTCTTAAACTGATAGAATTTGTACGGTACTTTAGGAAGTTCACTGATAAATTACACAGCACAAACTACTTTAAACCGTATTTATTTATATATGTGTATACATACACACACACACCCCACAAACTTTTAAAGCATTTTATGTGTACATATCAATCACTGCACTTCCTAAAATACTGTACACATTGCATTAGTTTTAGGGGATGTCTACTCTACACACTCTTAAGTCGACCTATGTTAGGTTGACTTACAGCCAACACAGTAATTACTGCAGCGGCTGCTGTCTACACTACCCTCCTTCTGTCAGCGGTGGGTATCCTCCCCAGAAGGATGATCCACCAATTGAAGAGAGGCAGTGTCGGGGACTGATTTATTTGGGTAGGGAGATTGGCCTTGTGGATTGCACATTGGACTAGAACTCAAGAGCCCTGAGTTCAGTTACTGACTTGGGCACAGAATTCTTTAATCCAGAATACTGGGAAGATAAAGCCTATCAATGGTTGTGAGGCATTCAGATACTAACGTATTGAGGGGCTTATAAGTAGACAGACACAAGTACCTGACAAAAAGAACAGGAGTACTTGAGACACCTTAGAGACTAACAAATTTATTTGAGCATAAGCTTTCATGGGCTAAAACCCACTTCATCGGAAAAAAGTATCTGAATCTCTGTCTAGCTGCACAGATGTTACAGGTGTTTCAATAACAAAATACTGCACAGATATTTCACCGTAACACAGTTATAAAGAAAATAACCTTAAACATGAGTTTTACAAACAATGGATAGTTTTCATAATGTTTACCTTTCTGCTTCTGTTGTGTTTCAGGTAAAATATACAGACAGAAAAAAGTCACAAGGTATGTGAAAACACCAACCACTTATTAGAGACTGTGGTGTGTAGTTTTTTTTGTTTGTTTTGCTTTTTAAACTAAAAGCTTCTTAAATTAAAAACAGGATCAGGGATATCTCTCTGTATCAAAGTTTGTACAAACACTTGCATAACACTGATTGTGGCCTCCAGGTATTACTGTAATATAAAAATATTAAACAGAAGCTATTTTAACAAATATTGTGTAATCATTCATTCGAAATCAACTACCTAAATGGAAGCAAGAACCGATAATTTAGAGCTAGATATTTATCATCACTCACCCTTTCGCTCATTTTTCACTTAATACCCAAGAAAGTTCAACCTTGCAACCCAAACTGGTGCAAGTGTACATATGCAGAATTTCTGCAGGTACATTTTATTCTCTATTTTCCTGGGCCATATTTATCCACCAGACATCCCTTCTGGGCACCAAGCAAGCCTATTAAGAGCATATTTATTAGACAATTGTAGACAGTAAGTTTTAATAATAAGTAAAATGGAAAAAATTCTGACAAAACTTCACATCTATGTAGCTTCAACTGAATACACTAGATTTTAGGAAGTTCTGTTTCATGGTAATTGAACATGGAATTTTCCAACTCTAGGTTACCAGTTTGAATTCAGTCCAGAGCACTAGTGATTAGCAGCTGGTAAGCATTCAATGGCCATTCAGAATCACAGAAAGAGTTCAGATATTAAGTTTCACTTTCATATATATAAAACTGCTGAAGATTTAGCATTAACATTTAATTAAAAAACATATATATATATATATATATTTTGAATGACACCTATACAAGTTTATTTGAGCATAAGCTTTCATGGGCTACAGCCCACTTCATCAGGTGCATAGAATGGAACATATAGTAAGAAATTGTGTGTATATATATATATATATATATACATATATATATATACACACACACACACATATACATACACACACACACACACACACACACACACACACACACAGAGAACATGAAAAGGTGAAAGTAGCCATACCAACTGCAAGAGGCTAATTAATTAAGATGGAGTATTATCAGCAGGAGAAAAAAAAACTTTTGTAGTGATAATCAAGATGGCCCATTTTAGACAACTGACAAGAAGGTGTGAGGATACTTAACATGGGGAAATAGATCCAATATGTGCAATGACCCAGACACTCCCAGTCTCTATTCAAACTGGACAAACTGGGGAGAACAAGAGATGTCCTTGAACTCTCTACTGGCAAGAAGTAGTTAGTATAAAGAGCTGGAAAGTTTGACACCTGAAAAGTAGTAAAAAAAAAAAAAAAAAAAAAAAAAAAAATGGTGGAATGAAATTACTTTATTATGATATTAATTTAAAGCATTTATATCCCAGAAAAAAGGGATGTTCCCTGTCCCTGAGAAATCTGCAGTCTGAGCAGGTACTAAAAGTCACAACTGATCATGGTGATAGGGAAGAAGTGGAAATGAGATAAAACAGAAGCCAACAAAAACATACTATGAAACACTGAAGCATTATTTACAATAATTACACCATTTACTGTGGTTCAGTTTAAATTAAAAAGAAAGTCTTGTTTGCCCTACAGTCAAGCAGACTCAATCAATACACCACTAACAGCGGTGTGAGCACTCCTTTCCATTAGTCTTCCACTTATCTGAAACATTGCCATTAGCCATCAGGATAGTGAGCCAGAACTAACACTTTCCAGCAAGGTCTACCTAACCTACCAGAAGCTAGGGGGAAGGAATCTCTGGCTGCCTGTGTTATGCAGCAGTGCTCAGGGGCAAACCAGCAGCCAGATTTATATTATGAAGAATAATGTGTTCATACTCCAAGCCCACAGTTGGAAGTTATTTTAGACAACTGCAGATCTGGATACTCTCTGGTACTGCATTCACATTCAAGGGGGTTTCAGGCACAGATTGAAATGTACAAGGTTCAAGGTCACACAACCAAGTTTAAGAAACAAGGCGCTATTAAAAATGGAGAAGGGAAGACTATAAATAAAGGAACTGGTCACAAGCCGACAGCTTGCTTTTTGGGGGTTTACTAGATTTCAAGATTTATTGGACTGTAAGAATTTATTCGGCAATCCATTCATCTATTCCTGGCCAAGAGAACGCTAACAGCTAAAGTTGCTTCACCTCAAACTCTGTCTTTGACTTCTGTGTAATAGGAAGGTGATAAGGAAACAGAGAAGTTATCCCTTTTAACTGGAAGCCAATATTTGTGGGCTTTGCATTTCTTTTGCCAAAAGAATGGAACTGAGATATTTAGGCTGCTGGAGGAATCGTTGTCTAATGGGAATGGTGAGAATGTGTGTGGTCTTAAGCTACCAAGTTTGCCAATGTTCTTGCAGATTTTTCCTGCTTAGATGTTTTCTTCTCCAAGCCTTATTTTACTGTCATTGATTGTCAGTGTGGTTGTCTTATTAAAATCAACTAGCAGCAACAGTAGTATGTAATATATCCCATCTGTGTTATTTAATCTAACATTATAACCAGTTTAAAACCAACTTCCTGGCGTTTTTTTGTTGATTTGTTTTTAACTGAAGGACAATGTTAATGTGTTCCTATATCAGAATTCCCTACTAAAAAAACCTGTAAAGGAGGCTAGGCTCTTGTCACTAGTTGCTATTAAATTAATCAACCTATCTTGTGCATATTGTTAGACTGTGCAGTCTTTTGTTTTTGAATGAGTAATTGTCTATTGGTTTTTAATTAAATGTGAAAGTCTCCCATTAACAAAAGGGACCCGTGGAAAGTTAATACAATATTTCATCATGGGACAAGTCAGCTATGTTTGTAGGATTCTTGGGGTCTTCCTTTCCCTCTAAGCAAAGCGACCAGCTCATTGTGCACAAACACATTCACTGCTAGTAATCCATGTCTTCGACATATGACTGCCATGCCTGCATTTCAGGTATTAGCTATGTCAGAATTAATTACCACATAAAGCTTGACAAAATCCTTCACAGCATTCAATGAACAATGTACTTGCAAAGGCCCCAGAATAGGTCACAGTGAGTAACAGATCTTGTGCAGGTCAGCAAGGCGTGTACTTCTGCTGACAGCCCTTTAAATAAATTAATGCTCCATAATTATTGGCTAACAGGCCACTAAGCATACTGTCAAGTTTTCAGTGACCTGTGATGTGCAGAAACTACAGCCTGTCATCTTTATGACTGAATGTGTGTCATTTGAAAAATCCCACCAGCATCACCTCATTGAAATGATATTGTATATGTAAACCTGCACAACCAATGCAAAGAGGTTAGCCTGGCATATATTTGCTTCATACTATTCTACTGAGCTTTAAAATTAAGGTTATTCATTTAATTGCATTTAATTTATTTAGAAACAGTTGCATATCAAGAAAATGCTCCAAACTGTAGTTTCTCTCATCAGTAAACCATTTCCCCTCCCTTTTCCTGCCCCCACTCTTTGCCATGGATACAAATGTGTGAAAGTCATTGACCTGGCTGGACTCTGACACTGCACTGAGTAGCTATTATCCAAATAACACTGTGAATTCGTCACCCTATTTCAACATCTCATTAGCAGTTATGTCCTGAGCAACTAATCTCTACAGATAACATTTTTATGTGGTTGGCAACCAACCAAAAATAGGAAGTGTGGGGACAAACATGTTATTTGATTATATATCCTTCCTTCGTTATACCTGATGAAGAAAGTGGAAGGCACTTCCACCACTCTTCTTACTGTTGCTAAGTGCTTGCATTGTTGTGGTTAACACTGTGTCTCTATTTTGCATTACACTCTTCTGATTTCATTTTTTAAGTCTCCCATAAAAATTTTGCTCAATATTAGAACTTTATATCTTCAGTACTAGCAACATAACTGCAGCACAGAAGCAGACAGAAAATAGAATTTCTAGCTTCATTTGTTTAATTTGGGCTTGAAGTTCAACAAAATTGATCTGTGGAGACAATTAAATATTTATGACTTGGTCTGACATTTTTGACATTTTGAAAAAAAGAGAAGCCAAGGAGATCATCTTTCCAAAAAGTCTCCTATGCATTACTGATACCTGAATTTGGCCCAATGTTTTTATCCAGTTGTCTGGAACAGATCTGAAATATTATAAACACCTTTTTAAAATTGTCCATTAAAAATGAAATCTACAGAACTCTGCATTTAATATCTATATACACTATTAACTTTCAATGAAGTGTTTAGTATGTATTCCCAAACCAAAAGAAGAGTATATACATATGGACCTGCATAAGATAAATATCAATTATAAAGCACAAGTCTAAAAATTTTAACACTATAAAAAATACTTCAGTTCCAGTCATATTTCCCCTTTCATTAAATACAGAAGCAAATTCTTTATTTTGGAATCAAACTACTGGATCTTTGTGGATGATCTATCAGTTGCTAGACTGTGAGAGTGCTGAAATACAGTCCAACATATTTACATATTGCACACCACCACCCTCCAAGTCATTTATTCAAAGAGCTTTTTTTCCCCATCCAAGCATAAAAATGTACTCAAAGTAGATATATCCATACTAAACTGCAGCCTTGTGAAGTCATTCCCCCAGTAACTGAAGAAAGGATTGCTTTGGGTTGGCACTACCTGAAGTGAAAGCCAAATCTGCACCCCAGGATTTTCACAATGTTGTGAGTTTTTTGGTTGTTTCTTTTAGATTTTTCATGTAAGGTCATTTCCCCACTTGTGTGATTGAAAAGAAAAGAACTACTCACTTCCTTCTCTCAGACGTCAAGTACCCCTGGACAGCCAATATACAGGGACTTGGACGCCAAGCAATCTAATATGAGTGAGTTATTTTCATCTATGAAAGAACAAACTTGTATTTATACAAGGTGCCCCATACACAAGCACCAACGTTTCGTAGCTTTCTACAATACAAATAAAAATAATTAAGAAAGGGAACTTTTTAAAGGTTTACTTTTAACTACAGACAGACTGGGAAACTGTTAAAAAAAGTTACTCTATAGAGGCGGACAATTACAGACAGCTCCAGCTCCCCTGTAACACTAATAGCTGGCCTGTGCACAATTTAAAAGACAAGATGGAAAATACGTTGGAAGGAAGAAAAGGGAAAAAGAAAAGAAAAAAAAAAAGACATATGCAAAGCCATTCAAAAAAGTCTTAAACACGAAGGAGAAGTTTACAATCAATAAGCACTTGTTGGAACATGGGCTATTACAGTCAAGTTAAGATGCAATAATCTAGACACAACTAAAACAAGAACATGCACACAGTAGTAAAAAGCTCTTCCCCACAAAGGAATTGTTTTAAAACTGAATATAAAACAAAACTCAGAAACTTTTATATAAATCTGGGACCACATCATACCTACACTCTTAATATTAGAACTAATATTGTCAAACAAATTGTCCAGGAAATGACATTGCTCTATGAATGCTGCAACACTACATTTAAATATTAATTTTTAGTTAGGTGTAATTTCATAAAATTGTGCGTTACTGAATATTTGTTGTACCTGATGATTACATAGAGATTATACAAATATCTGTATAATGGAAATAATAGCTATTCTTTCTACTGACAGACTCAGGGAAGACCACATATGGTCCTAAAATAAATTGCCAAGGGATGTGACAATGAAGTAGCAATTACTAACCTAATGCAACAGTCAGCTAATGCTGTGATAAATAAGATTTAAGCTACACCTAACAATCCAATTTCAAATCCTGAACTCATAACAACATGACTCTAGGATCTGACCCTGTAGCCTATATTCTTATGAAGTTCATAGGAATGCTCATATGAATAAATACTGCAAGATTGGGTTGGGGGAAAACAAAAACAGACAGACAGTCACATACACTCTGCTGTTTCCAATGGACCCCAAAGAGACCTTTCCATGGGGCCTGACTTCTTCTCCTCTCTGGTTCTGTGAGATTTCAACAGGACAGAAACACAACCTGGGACTATTATCCTTTCCATAGAACCCCTTGCTTCCTCCCCCAGGACAGGGGAGTCTGAAAGAGCAACTCCAATGGAGCCATGGTGCCAGAACCCCCAGCACAGGGCTTCTACACAGATGGGAGCCTAGAACCAAGATTCATGTAGTTTGGGGCAGATCCTATAGTATTTTCCAGTGGGATCTGATGCAGAAGGGACAATATTCCTTCAGGTGGTGGGGAGTGAGAAATCACCGCCTCCTTTCTAGGAACCATGCCAGATACAAAGAACGGTGAGAAAAAATTCAGTACTATCCTGTGGTTATCCTATTGATCTATACTGTGACATGGAATAGGTTTATTTATAGGGATTTCGATGGTTTTTATCACCACTTTTAAAATCATCCTATAAGACACGTTTAAAGTCATATTTAATTTGTATTGCAGACAGGCCTTTCATTTCCTTAAGTCACAAGAAGTTGTAGTGAGACTTGCACATTTTGAAGCAGTTCTACATAAAATATGAAGGAGTTACTCCCTACCTAAAGAGTTATTCCATATTTAATTAACCAACCCTAGATTTACCACATCCTCTGATTTGATTTGTACTTCTCTTACTCTTCAGCTGTGCCCCAATGGACAAAGTGATGACTAAATAAGGAACTCCAGACTTTTCCAACAGATCTGACAATTTTCATTCACTTTAAAAACTGCCTTAAAATGAATCCTACAAGCAAATTCTCACATCCCAGCAAAATTGTGGCGGGTCATAAATGCTGCAAAATTTTTGTGAGGGGCTAAGGTGGGTGAAGCTATGAAAGAGAATTCTTCTCCATGCTGGCTCTCTGCAGTCATGTGGAAGAGAGGTTAAGGACACGACAGCTTAGGAGTGGATCCAGCAGCCAAATCCACTCGTGCAGCACAGATACCACAGTGGTGAGAACCACAATAACAAGACTGTCAGCCTTAGAATTTTTTGGGTGGCCATACAAAACAATGTTTTGGTCATCCCACACTAGTAAGAGATTTCTGTTCACTGAGATCATACTACTATGCACAAGGCCAGCCTGGAAACTTGGGACATGGCTTAACAACAAAGCAATTCTTTGCTGTCTGACCAAATTTGAAGAGACACGTGTGTGTGTGCACGCGCACATGCGCGTGTAAACAATTATTTTGTTTCCTTCATTTAAAACAGACTGTTTGAGAGCCCTTCCTACACCAAAATGGTTTGTTTGGGTGACAGACACTCGGGTGGTGTTGGTTTAAATACAACTTTGCCCAGAAAGCCAGAAGGGAAGAGAGGGGAATCTAAAACCTAATGTTTTCAGCCTAAGAGATCTCACAGGGCAGAGTATTCTAGTGCACTGAGTATGAGAAGGGTAACTCCAACTCTGATAGACCTGTTGGGTGATTCTGGGTAAACTACTCACTTTGAGTCTCACTTTAGCCATCTGTAAGATGCCTCTAATAGTTAATCTACCTCACAAGATGCTAAGGGTACGTCTACACTACGGGATTATTCTGATTTTACATAAATCGGTTTTGTAAAACAGATTGTATAAAGTCAGGTGCCCGCGGCCACACTAGGCACATTAATTCGGTAGTATGCGTCCATGGGCCGAGGCTAGCATCGATTTCTGGAGCGTTGTACTGTGGGTAGCTATCCCGTAGCTATCCCATAGTTCCCGCAGTCTCCCCGCCCCTTGGAATTCTGGGTTGAGATCCCAGTGCCATATGGGGCAAAAAACATTGTCGCGGGTGGTTCTGGGTAAGTGTTGTCACTCATTCCTTCCTCCGGGAAAGCAACAGCAGACAACCATTTCGCGCCCTTTTTCCCTGGATTGCCCTGGCAGACGCCATAGCACGGCAACCATGGAGACCGTTCAGTCTTTTTTTTTTTTATTTTTTTACTGTCACCGTATGTGTACTGGATGCCGCTGACAGAGGCGATACTGCAGCGGTACACAGCAGCATTCATTTGCCTTTCCATGACAGCAGAGATGGTTATTAGTCAGTCATTCTGTACGTCTGCTGCACCATTGTAAATTGGCGATGAGATAATGGTTATCTGTCGTTCTGTACCGTCTGCTGCTGTCATGGGTGCCGCTTCTGGATGAGGTCGGCCGGGGGCGCGAAGACAAAAATGAGAATGACATCCCGGGTCATTCCTTCCTTTTGGTATCTAAGAATAGAGTCAGTCCTGCCTAGAATATGGGGCACGTATACTAGAGAACCAGTGTATCAGAGAACCAGAGAGCACAGCCACTCCGTGTCAGATCCCACAGAAATGATAAGCTGCATGGTATTCTAGGGGGTGTCCCTGCAGCAACCCCACCCATTGCTTCCCTCCTCCCCAAACCTTCCTGGGCTACCGTGGCACTGTCCCCTCCATTTGTGTGATGAAGTAATAAAGAATGCAGGAATAAGAAACACTGACTTGTTACTGAGATAAAATGCGGGGTAGGCAGCCTCCAGCTGCTATGATAGTCCAGGCAGGACATTAAGGGGTGCGGGGGAGAGGAGTCCAGCATCTCACTGCAATGATAGTCCAGGCAGTACAGAAACTTTTCTTTACACATGAAAGCGGGGGGGTGGGGCTGATGGAGCTCAGCCCCCAGTTGCTATGATGAGGACCGTTACCAGCCATTCTGTACCATCTACTGAGAATGACCAGGAATCATTCCTATTTTTACCCAGGCGGCCCCGGCCAGCCTCACCTGAGGCCAGCCAGGAGCACTCACAGGCTGATTATGACGACGGATAGCAGTCATATTGTACCGTCTGCCACCGGGGAGGGGAAGGGAGCGGATACTGCTCTTCACTGCCGCAGCATCGTGTCTACCAGCAGCACTCAGTAGACATAGGGTGACACTGAAAAAAATCAAGAAATGATTTTTTTCCCTTTTCTTTCACGAGGGGGGAGGGGGTACATTGACGAGCTATAACCTGAGCCACCCCAGACAATGTGTTTGACCCTACAGGCATTAGGAGCTCAGCCAAGAATGCAAATACTTTTCAGAGACTGCTGTGGAGTGTGGGATAGCTGGAGTCCTCAGTATCCCCTCCCTCCCACCATGAGCGTCCACTTGATTCTTTGGCTTTCCGTTACGCTTGTCACACAGCACTGTGCTGTGAACTCTGTATCATAGCCTGGAGATTTTTTTCAAATGCTTTGTCATTTCGACTTCTGTAACGGAGCTCTGATAGAACAGATTTGTCTCCCCATACAGCGATCAGATCCAGTATCTCCCATACGGTCCATGCTGGAGCTCTTTTTCGATTTGGGACTGCATCGCCACCCGTGCTGATCAGAGCTCCATGCTGGGCAAACAGGAAATGCAATTCAAAAGTTTGCAGGGCTTTTCCTGTTTACCTGGCCAGTGCATCCGAGTTCGGACTGCTGTCCAGAGCGGTCACAATGGTGCACTGTGGGATACCATCTGGAGGCCAATACCGTCGATTTGCGGCCACACTAACCCTAATCTGATATGGTAATACCAATTTTAGCACTACTCCTCTCGTTGGGGAGGAGTACAGAAATTGATTGAAAGAGCCCTTTATATCGATATAAAGGGCCTCATTGTGTGGACGGGTACAGCGTCAAATAGGTTTAACACTGCTAAAATCGGTTTAAATGCGTAGTGTAGACCAGGCCTAAGAGGCTTCCTAAGTATCTCTAAAATGCTTTAAAGAATGGCAGATAATAACATTGCTTTAGCATTTCTATATGCAAATCAACAAAAATCATCAAAAACTACAATTCTTTAAGATCCTCAGACAAAAAGAGGTGCTATAATATATTATATTTTGGATACTGTACTTGATGCATAACACGACTACTACAAATGGAATAACAAAGTTATTATGAAGAATTTAAAATGGGCGTGGGCCTAGGCAAATCCTGCCTCAACGTTTCCATTAAAATATTATCTCACCAATCACTTTTTGTTTCCATTTCACACTGGTATTACTTCCAATGGGTTTACCTGGTGGTAACAGTAATTTCCTGGCCAGATTTACTTAAATACCAAAAAACAGCTCCAAGCTCTGTACATTACTTTGTTACAGATCAAAATGGGAAGAGAGAGAGAGAGAGAGAGAAAGAAATTCCTTTTTCAGTTCACCCCATTGATACAAAACAACAGAACATGGCAAACCGCTGACTAGTAAAACACCTACAATAGCCAGGCACAACAGGGTAAGTAAAGAACAAAATCAGTGCAGTAACTCTAAATTTCCTGGCTTCTGCCCATTAATTAACCCTTTGGATGCTGAAAACATTTGCTATGTCTGTATCTCATCCAAGCAGATGAAACTAGGTGACTGGGCAACAAAATGGCAGATGAAATTCAATGTTGATAAATACAAAGTAATGCACATTAGAAAACATAATTCCAACTATATATACAAAATGATGGTGTTGAAATTAGCTGTTACCACTCAAAAAGGATCTTGGAGTCATCATGGATAGTTCTCTGAAAACATATGCTCAATGGTCAGCAACAGTCAAAAAGCTAACAGAATGTCAGGAACAATTAGAAAAGGGATAGATAATAAAGACAGCAAATATAAATCCATGGTATGCCCACACCTTGAATACTGTGTGCAGTTTTGGTCAGCCTGTCTCAGAAAAAAGATATATTAGAAATGGAAAAAGGTCCACAGAAGTGCAGCAAAAATGATTAAGGGTTTTGGAATAGATTTCATGAGGAGAAATTAAAAAGACTGGGACAATTCAGCTTGGAAAAGAGATCACTAAGAGGGATATGATAGAGGTCTACAAAATAATGGATGGGTGTGGAGAAAGTGAATAAGGAAGTGTTATTTACCCCAGAACATAACACAAGAACCACGGGTCACCCAATGAAATTAACAGGCAGTAGGTTTAAAACAAATAAAGGGAAGAACTTCTTCACAAAACGCACAGTCAACTTGTGGAACTCATTGCCAGGGGATGTTTTGAAAGCCAAAACTATAACTGGATCCAAAAAAGAATTAGATAAATTCATGGAGGATAGGTTTATCAGTGGCTATTAGCCAAGATGGTCAGAGATGCAACCCTGTGCTCTGGATGTCCTGAAGCCTCAGATTCTCAGATGCTGGAACTGGACAACAAGGGAGAATCACTTGAAGATTACCCCGTTCTGTTCATTCCCTTTAAAGCATCTGGCATTGGCCACTGTTAGAAAACAGGATACTGGGCTAAATGGCCATTCTTATGTTCCTATGTATTTAGAACAGTAATAAAACGTCATATTTCTGTGCCACAAGCGTGCTCAAAAGCACTGAACAACCTCACAACAACCCGAAGGCAAGTACTGTCATCTCTATTTTACAATCAGGAACAAAATAATGATAAAAAGCTGGAAACTATGTAATGCTCTCCTTGGAAGTTGCTCAATAATTTTGCATGTAATCCTTCTCAGAGCAAGTCTAAACCAAACAGTATTAGAGGCTGATAACTGCAAAAATCTTGTCCAGGCTACCAATGTAGGGTGTACTACTGGTGAAGGTGTACTACTGGTGAAGCTGCATTGGTGTTAGTAATAGTAATTTTTCCAAAGAAAAACCTAGACTTGTAGACCAGTCTCTGGTGAATGAGAAACAATGAGTGGAAGATGAGAGGAAGCCAAAGAGAAACAGAAAAAAATAGTTATATTAAAAAAACCAAAAGTGCCAATAGATCAAAGAAGGAGGGGAGAGCTAGAGACAACAAGAACACAGAAGATAGCTAAATGGAGAGATGGAGTGAACTGCAATGGGACAAGGAAGAATGACATGAGCTGGGAGCTAGCAGAGAATTTCCAATCACCAGCCTAGCAGAAGTGAGAGTTCCCATGTCTCCTCTCCCCCACCCCCATCTCCCCAAAAAAATAAATAAAATAAAATAAGAAATAGGTTGAAAGCCACTAGGTTACTGTCAACTGTTTTCAAAGTAAATTCCATAATGGCTCCACCTTAGTTCCTTATACTTATCGCTTCTGGAATTCCAACCAGTTCCACCCATCCAGTGACTCAGACTGAAATCTCAACAGCTGTTCATCTCTCTCTCAACTACCACACTAATAATAGTTTTCAGGAAGCAACGTTCCAATGAGAGCAACACTGAATAACCTCATGACATGTGAGGCCAACTCCTGACCATTAACAAAATATAAATTTTCCATTAAAAGAAGAACAACCAAGACAAATATGTCTGTGAGGCAGAATGACTTTCATACACCATATTCTAGAACTCTCTTTAGGGCTAAAGCTTCCAATTCTTTTCAAAGTTACTTTTTAATTTTCAAACATGAGGCTCTAAGCGGGCAGAATATTTCTTCCAAGTGACTGTCTAGGACAGGGGTAGCCAAACCACAGCTCATATGCAGCATGCTGCTTTTTCACTGTTAAAGTGCAGCTCACAGAGCCCCCCAAGCCCAGCTCACTCTCTGCCTACCATTCTGGGGGTGGAGCTCGGGGCAGTTTCTGCCCTGTGGTGGGGTGGTGGGGCTCGGGGCTTCTGCCAGAGACTGACACCTGCTGAGGGAGGTGAGGGGGAAAACATAATTTAAAGGTTTGCCGCCAACAGCTTGTCACTCCTCCCCTTTACCAGCAGCAGCCCCTCCCTGCAGCTCCCAGATGTTAGATCAGGGTGGGCAAATTACAACCCACAAGCTGTTTTAAGATGGCCCGCAAGTTCCCGCTGGGGAGTGGGGTCTGGGGCTTGCCCCACTCTGGCACTCTGGCCAGGGCACTGGGTTGGGGGTTGCACCATGTGGCTCGGCCCCGCTCCAGTGGGGGCACAGGGTTGGGGGCCGCACCACGCAGCTCCCAAAAGCCGCAGCATGATGCTGCTCTGGCTCCTATGCGGTCCAATGGCCTCTTCCAGCACTCCAATGGGAGCTGCAGGGGCGGTGCCTGCGGATGGGGCAGTGTGCAGAGCCACCTGTCCATGCCTCCACACAGGAGCCGGAGATGGGACATGCCACTGTTTCCGGGAGCCGCTTGAGGTTAAGAGTCACTCGGAGTCCGGAGCCCTGAGTCTCTCCTCATGCCCCAACTCTCTACCCTAGTCCTGATCCCCCTCCCACCCTCCAAACCCCTTGGCCCCAGCCCAGAGCACCCTCCTACATACCAAACTCCTCATCCTCAGCCCCACCCAAGAGCCTGCATCCCCAAACAGAGCCCTCGCCCCCTCCCGCACTCCAACCCCAATTTTGTGAGCATTCATGGCCCACCATACAATTTCCATTCCCTGATGTGGGGATATGGCCCTCAGGCCAAAAAGTTTCCCCATCCCTGTGTTAGATCCATGTGGAAAGGCAGTGGCAAACAGCTGGGAACTGCAGGGAGAGGCAGCAGCAAGAGCAGCATTTCTCCCTGCAGCTCCCAGCAGTTTGCCACTGCCTCTTCCTATGGCCGCAGCTCCCAGTTTGCCTGCTCCAGCAGCTGCCATGAAGGGAGGGGCCTGGCCATGAGACCAAGCGGGGCAAGCGCATTGCCTCTGGCTTCTGCCCAAAGGGGAGAGGGACTAGGGGATGAGGAGAAAGCTGGATATAGAGAAATTTCTGCTTATGCAGCCACATTTTCTTTAACTATTAATCAAATAATAAACCAAAGTAATCTATTCCAGTTTGCTTGTTCCACCCAAACCAAGATGCAATCCTCTTGAAGTTATTCAGACACATCCAGTACAAAGTAGCAGAAAAGAACAAATTCTTTAAAACAAAGAGCCATTTTCCTTGCACATCCTCTCAATTAAACACATGCACACAAACAGCAAAAAGGAAGAGAAAACAAGGAATACTCTCTCTCTAAATACAGACAGTATTTTTATGTTTTCTATGAAGCTAAAGTGTGGCTTTCAATAAATGTATCTAGAGCTTATAGTGAGAAGTCAATATATTCCAATTTTTCCTCTTGAATTACTGATGCGTATTTCCCATAAGAAAATTCATTATACTATCTACAATAGGTAATAGCAAAAGCCAAACACTGCTGGCTGAAGTTTCCACTCCAAGAGTCAGCATAGAGAGTGCAGCACAGCTGCTCTGTGAGCTCATAGAGCAGTTTTCTCCATGCTAGGATATCTAAAACCTCTCTGGTATGAAGATAAACGTTGACTCCCATCAGATTCTATTTTTAGCACATTTCTTTGTAAGGGGAATGTGTTCCACTTTATAACACTATGGTTTAATTCAAATGCTGAATGTAGAGGTAGTCTGAAGTGAAGAGTAACAGAATGGTCCTGGAGGACTATCATTGCAGAAGATATTAAAAGCAGCTGATGTATGAGGGTTCCAAGTTTACACAGTAACTAGATACTGAGCACTTTTGTATGGCCACATCTATACATAGGAGACAGGAGTACGATTCCCCTTTTTGTGTACACACTCTTGCACTAGCTCTCATTGAGCTTGCACAAATAGAAGAATAGCTGCAGGAACAATAGCGAAGGCATGACTGAGCAATGCCAAGTACAAATCCACCTGAAACCTATGGGTATGTACTCAGCATGGCTCAGCTGTGCATCTGCTGCCACGACCCACGCTACCACAGATACACTGCTATTTATACTAATGTCAGCTCAACGAGAACTAGCCTGAGTATGTATACATGAGAAAGGGAATCACACCCCTAGCTCCTAGTGTACACTTAGCATACAGCACTCACCTATTCAAAGTACTTAAACACTAATTCTCACAATATCCATGAGAGGAAGCTAACAGTTTATCAGAAGTGGATGGTAAATGTGAAGGGAGTTGCCCAAAGCCACACAGCAAGTCATTCATCGATTCTAAAGCCAGAAGAGACCACTGTTATCATCTAGTAAGTCTGAGCTCCTGCATAACACAGGCCATAGAACTTCCCCAAATAACTCCTGTTTGAACTGGAGCATATCTTTTAGAAAAATATTAACAGGGCTTGTCTACATCAGAAAGTTGCAGCGCTGGTGAGGGAGTTACAGCGCTGCAACTTAGGAGGTGTACACATCTGCAGGGCACCACCAGCGCTGCAACTCCCTGTTTGCAGCGCTGGCCGTACTCCCGTTTTGTCTCGGGTGTAGAGGATCCAGCGCTGGTGATCCAGCGCTGGTAATCAAGTATAGTCACTTACCAGCGCTTTTCTTGACCTCCGTGGAATAAGCAGGTATCCCAGCATACCTGAGGAAGCCTCTGGTAATCAAGCTGGTCTCCTTCCCCGGCTTGCTCTCGCGTTCCCCGAACCCCGAGCAAGCAGGTCTCCTTCCCTGAGGTTTGCTGGGTGGTTCCGGGAACGCGAGAGCAAACCGGGAAAGGAGACCAGCTTCGCCGCGGTTTGCTCTCGCGTTCCCCGAACCCCGAGCAAGCAGGTCTCCTTCCCTGAGGTTTGCTGGGTGGTTCCGGGAAGGCGAGAGCAAACCGGGGAAGGAGACCAGCTTCGCCGCGGTTTGCTCTCGCGTTCCGCGAACCCCGAGCAAGCAGGTCTCCTTCCCTGAGGTTTGCTGGGTGGTTCCGGGAAGGCGAGAGCAAACCGGGAAAGGAGACCAGCTTCGCCGCGGTTTGCTCTCGCGTTCCGCGAACCACACTGCAAACCGCAGGGAAGGAGACCTGCTTGTTCGGGGAACGCGAGAGCAAACCGCGGCGAAGCTGGTCTCCTTCCCCGGTTTGCTCTCGCGTTCGCCGAACCCCCGAGCAAGCAGGTCTCCTTCCCTGCGGTTTGCAGGGTGGTTCGCGGAACGCGAGAGCAAACCGCGGCGAAGCTGGTCTCCTTCCCCGGTTTGCTCTCGCCTTCTCCAAAACCCCTTGAAGCCGCCCAACAGCGCTGCAGTGTGGCCACATCTAACACCATTTGCAGCGCTGGTTGCTGTAAGTGTGGCCACTCTGCAGCGCTGGCCCTATACAGCTGTACTAATACAGCTGTAACAACCAGCGCTGCAAAATTTTAGATGTAGACATGGCCACAGTCAGGATTAGAACTGATATCAACTCCCAAACCCACAGTCTCAATTCTCCTTTTATTGTGAAGTATCAAACTTAGTTCCTGACCTGCATTTGTGGGGTGGCATTTATAACACAACTATTAAAGTGAGATTATAAAACTGATTTTTCAAATTAATTTTAAAAAAGTGTCCTGGCCATGCTTATATAAGGTTGTTGACCATCTGTTCATTTGCCGACTCTTTGAGGAGACCAGTATGAAGGACGCCACTGCAGCGATGGAAAAAGCCACTGCTTGTGTACTTCTGGAAAAACATCTTGTTTGTGACAAGGACATGAGAAGCAGCAGCAGCTAGAATAAAGCTGCCAGGATTCTGGAATGAAACATGAAGTCCCTCTTTTCTGAACATCCACAACCACTTCAAATGCTGTTCTCACTACCATCAGTTTTACTGGTAACTGCCAGCACCGTCCAGCCCACAAGTGAAGGACTAAGATCAGTCCTCAAAAATGTGTTCCTCACATAATGCAATACGGTACTAATTCTAAACATAAGGCCAGTTAATTGTATGCTGTGGAGATATCTTTAAGAAGCATCAGAGAACCAAAAGCACAGGTTTTAAATGCAGGTTTAAATGCATTATTTTACAGTTTTTGAGAGCCTTTAATTTTGGTAGCTCTTCTATCTGCATCTTGTTTTTCTGTAAACACTGTAACATACTGAGACAATGTTTTCTTTTTACACTAACTTTTACCTGGCAGAGCAGAAGTCACTCTACTTTAAACAGTATTTACAGCACAAATGAGAGTTTTTTTCTAAAAGATATGAACTGATAAGAACAGAGAATGTTCTTGTACGTGACCAAATTAAAGACTTTCCTCACAGTTGTAGAGCTGTCAACTTTTACTTTGCAAAATAAAATAAAGAGGAGAATGTTACAATTGTAAGGAAATGAACAGATAAGGGGGGGAAAGAGGTGGAGGGGGGAAAGTAACATATGTCCTCTAATACATACATGAAATACACGGACCCTGCATCTAAAGAGATTCAGTTATTGTATGAAAAAAATTGTATGTTTCTCACTTTGAGATATACCTATCTCACAGATCTGGAAGAGACCCTGAAGGGTCATCAAATGCAGCCCCTTGCCTTCACTAGCAGGGCTAAGTACTGATTTTGCCCAGATCCCTAAATGGGACTGAACTCACAACCCTGGGTTTAGCAGGCCAATCCTCAAACCACTGAGCTATCCCTCCCCCATGCACATGCATTTTTTCTCAATACTATGCTACATTAGAAAAAAATGTCTCTAATATAGTTTTAATATGCAAATATTAAAGTCCTGTCCAGAATGTACAACAGCAATAAAAAGTAAAAGATACAACAGGGAATGTATTAAGATTACTTCGATTACTGGTACAAACTGGTGGTTATGAAGAGACATTGTGTGGAGTGGAGCCCATAATTTTAACAATGTGCTGGATTTAGTACATTTTTATTGTGATATAAAATCAGAATCTTGTTTTCCTATGGGAATCTAAAGGTATTCAGTGAAGTAATTTTACACATTGCTATTAGAAATAATGGATGCATTTTGGCACATAGTGCTATCCAAGCAGGTAGTTCCATTTCTTGGTGACAAGAATGTTGAGCCAGCTATAAAACAGGAATTGGCAACTATTCAGACTGTCTGAGGTATAATAGGAATTTAAAATAATTTTACATTGTTTTATTACCGGGAGTTGATTTTGAGAGAAAAGATTTGACTGACTGGGGGAGGGGGATGGAAGCACAAGAAAAGAACTGTGATAATAATATCTACCTCATATCCTTCTTACCAGTGGATCTCAAAGTGCTTCAAAATTTTTAATGCATTTATCCTCACAACATCTCGAAGAGGCAGGAAAGTACGGTACTATTTATCCCTATTTTACAGAGAAAGAACTGAGGCACAAAGAGCTAAGTGATTTGCCCAGAGCTGCACAGGATGTTATTGTACTGTAACACTACTGGGCCTGGTCTACACTACACGTTTAAACCGAATTTAGTGGCGTTAAACCGATTTAACCCTGCACCCATCCACACAACAAGGCCCTTTATATCGATATAAAGGGCTCTTTAAACCGGTTTCTGTACTCCTCCCCGACGAGAGGAGTAGCGCTGAAATCAGGATTGCCATGACGGATTAGGGTTAGTGTGGTCGCAAATCGGCGGTATCCCACAGTGCACCATTGTGACCGCTCTGGACAGCAGTCCGAACTCGGATGCACTGGCCAGGTAAACAGGAAAAGCCCCGCGAACTTTTGAATTGCATTTCCTTTTTGCCCAGCATGGAGCTCTGATCAGCACGGGTGGCGATGCAGTCCCAAATCCAAAAAGAGCTCCAGCATGGACCGTACAGGAGATACTGGATCTGATCGCTGTATGGGGAGACAAATCTGTTCTATCAGAGCTCCGTTACAGAAGATGAAATGACAAAGCATTTGAAAAAATCTCCAGGCTATGATACAGAATCCACAGCACAGTGCTGTGTGACAAGCGTAACGGAAAGCCAAAGAATCAAATGTACACTCATGGAGGGAGAGAGAGGGTACTGAGGACTTCAGCTACCCCACAGTCCCCGCAGTCTCCGAAAAGTATTTGCATTCTTGGCTGAGCTCCAAATGCCTGAAGGGTCAAAAACATTTTCCTGGGTGTTTCATGGTATATGTCATCAATTTACACCCTCCCACCCCCCGAAAGGAAAAAAAACGTTTCTCGCCTTTTTTCAGTGTCACCCTATGTCTACTGCATGCTGCTGGTAGACGGGGTGCTGCAGCGCTGAACACCAGCATCCCCTTCCTGATGGCAGACGGTACAATATGACTGATATCCGTCTTCATCTTCAGCCCATGAGTGCTCCTGGCTGGCCTCGGTGAGGTCGGCCGGGGGCGCCTGGGTAAAAATGGGAATTACTCCCGGTCATCCCCGGCAGATGGTACAGAACGGCTGGTAACCGTCTTCACCATAGCAACTGGAGGCTGAGCTCTATCAGCCCCCCCCTTTCATGTCTAAAGAAAAGATTCTGTACTGCCTAGACTATCATAGCAGCGGGAGGCTGGGCTCCTCTCCCCTGCCACCCTTTTACGTCCTACCTGGACTATCACAGCAGCTGGAGGCTGCCTCCCCCTCATTTTATCTCACTAAAAACTCTGTTTCTTATTCCTGCATTCTTTATTACTTCATCACACAAATAGGGGGGGACACTGCCACGGTAGCCCAGGAGGGGTTGGGGGAGGAGGGAAGCACCGGATGGGGTTGTTGCAGGGGCGCCCCCTAGAATGGAATGCAGCTCATCACTTCTGCGGGATCTCTGGGGCTCTGATATGGAGTGGCTGTCCTCTCTGGTTCTCTAGTACACATGCCCCATATTCTAGGCAGGACTGACTCCATATTTAGACAAAACATAAAGAAGGGAATGACCCAGGGAGTCATTCCCATTTTTGTCCATGCGCCCCTGGCCGACCTCAGCGAGGCCAGCCAGGAGCACCCATGACAGCAGCAGATGGTACAGAACGACTGATAACCGTCATCTCGTCAATTTACAATGGCATGGCAGATGGTGCAATAGGGATGGTAACCGTCTCTGCTACCTTGCAAAGGCAAATGAATGCTGCTGTGTAGCACTGCAGTACCGCGTCTGTCAGCAGCATCCAGTACACATACGGTGACAGTGACAAAAGGCAAAACGGGCTCCATGGTTGCCATGCTATGGCGTCTGCCAGGGCAATTCCGGGAAAAAAGGGCGCAAAATGATTGTCTGCCAGGGCAATCCAGGGAAAAAAAGGGCGCAAAATGATTGTCTGCTGTTGCTTTCACAGAAGAAGGATTGACTGACGACATTTACCCAGAATCATCCGCGACACTGTTTTTGCATTGGGATCTCAACCCAGAATTCCAATGGGCAGGAGAGACTGCGGGAACTATGGGATAGCTACGGGATAGATACCCACAGTGCTACACTCTGGAAATCGACGCTAGCCTCGGTACATGGATGCACACCGCCAAATTAATGTGCTTAGTGTGGCCGTGTGCACTCAACTTTATACAACCTGTTTTACAAAACCAGTTTCTTAAAATCGGAATAATCCCGTAGTGTAGACATACCCCTGGATAGCAGGAAAGTCTGGAAGTGGAGTAATTATTCTGGAAGAAGAGTCTCCACATGGGGGAGTTATACCAGCACAGCTATAGGGAAATAATTATTCTATTATAACTATCCTGTCAATTTCCGCAGTAGACAAGCATGGAAAGCTTAAAAATTCACTTTTTAAAATAAAAAAGCACAAAAAAAACAAATTGTATTGTTTTATTCTGAGATTACTCAAATTATATCTTTAAAATACAAACATGCTTTGAAACTATAAAATGTTCACATTGCATTTTATGTGGATTAATCAATTGCTAATTCAGCCACCTGACAGTTACAGAACAGTGCCCCCACCGCTACAAACTAGGGCTTGAAAAGTTTATTCATTCCATCGTTACATTGCAGCATGTCCCTTCAATTATTTACTAGTTAATCTTTTTTAAAATGAAGCTTTTCCTAACAATTCACTCTTTCATTGTAATCTTGACTACAAGTGTTCAGCACAGCAATTGAAAAGGCTTTTTTAAGTGTTCAAATATCTTTAATGCTATTGGACAGTACAACTAGTGTGCAGCTAGCATTACTGAACATTTAAAACTACAGAATGGAACCCAAAAGAAAAATAAGGCTATTTCTTGTGGGTCTCTGCTTAGGAGGGGACGCACTTGGACTCACGTCACTCACATTTTCAGGTTCAAAGAAACAGCTTTAGCTTTTTGTAGGGCTGCAATGAGAAAAGTTCAATAGGAAGTTTAGTTTCTTCACCATGCCTTTCATTCCTTACTTATAAAGAGCGTGTGTGACACTCTGTACCTCGGGGGAACACCCCCAGGTTCACCCTTGTAAAATGATTGTGTGCTATCCAATGCAAAGTTTGTCATGTCAGTTGTCTTCGGAAGACTAATGGTGCACTGAGCATTGTTGTAATCATAATTGTTGTTGCAGTAATGTTATAATTTCATGTATATAGTTATGAGGCTGAAAATGAATCCTCATGGCTTAAAATAAGACCAGACAAAAACTCTCCAAGAGGGAGAGGCAGTTCATACCTCATCAGGGCACGTATGGGACAAACCCAGACCAGCCTCACAGGAACAAAAGACGCTGGCCTAGGTAGCAACAAAAGGATCTGTTGGACTCTCGAGTGAGTTACTCCCACCTTCCCAATTTGGTCAGTTTGGGACTGCAATGACGTAATACTCACCTGACTCTGAAGGGGGTGGGGGGGAAGGCACAAAGCCAAGAGGGAAGGAAGAACATGATAAAAGGGAGAGATGCTTGCCATGCTCTTCCTCTCTCTTCCACCTACATCTACAGATACCACACCAAGCGACTGAAGCGCTGATCAAAGGGGAGAGCCTGGCTGAAGAGCAATCAGCCAGCCTGTGGTGAGAAGCATCTAAGTTTGTAAGGATACTGAAAGTGTTAAGATCAGCTTAAAATGCATTTTGCTTTTATTTCATTTGACTAGATCAGACTTGTTATGCTTTGACTTATAATCACTTAAAATCTACCTTTGTAGTTAATAAATCTGTTCGTTTATTCTACCTGAAGCAGTGTGTTTGGTTTGAAGTATGTCAGAGACTCCCCGTTAGGATAACAAGCCTGGTACATATCAATTTCTTTGTTAAAATTGACAAACTCCTATAAGCCTGCAGCATCCAGCAGGCATAACTGGGTGGGCACTGCAAGACTGAGGTTCTTAAGATTGTGTGTGGGATGCTAGTGTCATTCGATTGCACAATCCAAGGAGCAGTTAATATGCCAGAGGCTGTGTGTGAACAGCCCAGGACTGGGGGTTCTCACAGCAGCGCAGGGTAAGGCTGGCTCCCAGTGTCAAGAATTAAAGTGACCGAGCAGATCACCAGTTCAGATAACACCAGAGGGAAACGTCACAGCGCGCAATTTAAAAAAATACAGGGAACAGGCTAGTTTTTTTTTAAATTAGAGAATACTTGCTAGCAGCATGCTGGCTCTAGGCATACTTTTGTTCAGGACATCATTCCAATTTCTGCTACAGAAAATCCTATTACTTCCGATAAACTCTTTGCTGAGGTAGGAGAGCCCTATTCAGACATTTATGCTTTGCAAGATACCCAGTTTACCTTGCATGTTTAAACTGGGATTCCCCTCCATGATGGACAATACCAATAATCCCATCATCCCCTCAGCATATACAAAGGTACAACTTTTTGTTTTGTTTTTAAATTCAGGACTTGGGTCTACCAAGGAAAACAAATCAAACCTAATAGGAAAATCAGAACTTGAAGCTTCTAATGTGCTTCTCATCTTCCCAGGAAGACAGACTGTATTGTATAATCCCAGCTTGAAGACTAGCTTTTGGCAGGTGCACTTAGTTAAGGGTGCGAGTCGGAAATATTTAGAAAAATGTTTTATTTTATTTAAAGAGTCCTTAATCCCCCATCCCCCTTTTGCAGGTAGCTTTTCCTACTACTGCTTCTCTCCCACAAGGGAGTAACTCATCATAAACAATTGGCAAGGACTCCCCAATTCAGCATAAAGCCATTGCAGACATATAGCTCAAGGTTAGACCAACAGGAGAAAATATTCCATCTTGAGACAAGGAAATATAGAAAGGAAAGCAAAAAGTTAACTGACTAGCTGGGATAAGACAAGAGCCATTCTCACAAGAACAGAATGATAGCATGACCCCATCTGCACAAGTAGGCATGGAAAGAGAACTCACACCCATTCAGCTCATAGTCTGCATTTCAGAAACGGTAACTTTTCAGAAACATCTTTCTGAAGCAAGAACTTGTAGTAAGCGCATGCCTTATCTCAGACTTGAGCTGTACTTCCTCTTTCCAATTTCATGCAGTATGAGAACTGCAACACACTCATGAATGTGTATTCTTACACTTCACACTCATGAATGTGTATTCTTACACTCACTGGACAGTTCTATTTCCAATCAGAGTTGAAGTGACCAGGCCATCCCCTCAAAATGTGGCAAATACCTGAAAAATACTACAGTAAAAGCTCTGTTATCCGACATGTTGGGGTAATGGGGCTGCTAGTTAATCGAGTATTCTGGTTAACTGAGAATTATACTTGTTTGCCAATGGAATACCAATCTTCAAAGAATCAGAATACAATAAAATGAATAAAGTATAAAATAGTATACAGGTACTCACCAATCCAATAATAGTACTGCACTGCAGAGTGGTTGGTTTCTTGAAGCACTTAGGTGTATACAGGTAAAGTTTTCTATATAGTAGGTTCTCTTATGACACTTCATATCACTATGGGCAGTGCATGGTGTACACCCAGATCACTAAAAATATATTTCACACTAAAACTATACTGAACATAATTAAATCTTTCTTTGATGATTCAGAAGACACTTCAGGATCTTGCAGCACCTCAGGGTCATCATCATCATCATCAATTATCACTGTAGATGTAGAATGGACTGGGCTTACTGAGAAGGAGATTGGGCTGAATCTGTAATGACCCTATGACACCCTGGAAGTTGCTTTTTTTAATAAATCCCTGATATCAGCTTGCTTACTTGTCTTCTGCCTCTTTTGCATAAAAGTAGAGTGCAGAATGTGCAATTGCATGACGTGCTGGGCAACACACTTATCCTGGTTACTAGATTTATGATTTCTATTGGGAGATAGCTCAATTAACTGGCATTTCCGATTTCTGGTTAATTGAGTGTCAGATAACAGAGCTTTCACCATAGTATACATTCATTGTGGGGTTTTGTACCACTACTAGACTATTGTCATAAAACTGTCTCTGTGAATCTTATTTGGAAATTCAGAGAAGTCATTTAAGAGGAAGACTCCAGCACCACACTCCCAAGATTTAAAACCAAAAGAAAATCCCACCAAATATAACAACTGCCAGTCATACAAACTACTCTGTAAAGCCATGAACTACCTTCCGAAAGCATTAAGTTTGGTAATAATATTCATTTAAATCATGTTGCACCTTCACTTCATATTTTTGGAACATTTTCTATGTTGATCAATTTTAAAAAGTTAACCTTTTTTAAACAAAACACAGCAAGACCAAACATAGGCCCAAGTATGTAATGTTAAGATGTGCATTACCATTGCAAATGACTTGTTTTTCCATCATATTCTTTCAGAAAAACAAGCAGGTGAGCAGAAATCATTTTAATTCTATATTTTCACCAATAAGTAGCGCCAGAAAGAAAGGGACTTGTTTGATTTTAAATAAAATTCAGCAGAATTTCCTAACAAATTCACAGAATAGGCTCTGTAGATGCTCTGTGCAGACACTTACACCACTCTCTCAACAACAACAACAAAAAAGAGTTTTCAGCATGGATTAAGAGGGGAAATTACAAGTGCTGGCTCCAATCCTGCAAACACCAACACACATGCTTAATTGTATGTACCAGAAAATTCCTGCGTTTAATGACACTGATAATGTATGGGGAATTAAGCATGGGTTTGTTTCCAGGACTCAAAGAGGTAGAAATTGGAATGCCTAGGGGCAGTGGGAGTAGGATACAGAGCTCTGGGTTCTAGGTCACCAGTGAACATACGTGTTACCACAGGTAGCCTGTGAGAAGTAAGTTGGTATTCTTATTCTAATTATTATTACAAATCACAAAAACCACCATCAGTCCACTGCTGACAGTCTCAAGCAGAAAGGCCAAGGACAAAATAAGCAGAGACATAACTATTTTTCTACCTTTCACTCAGAAGAAGGCAGAAACACACTGGCAAAGAAGCTACACTACTCCTGCCTGTGCTATACATTTCAGGTGACTGATAGGACGTCAAGTTCTGGGCCATCAGTCTGACAAATAACACCAGCCTAAGTTCACTGGGCCTGATTCATGTGTACCCATTTATGCCTGTGCAAAGGGAATATAAAACACTACCAAATCACAATGCTGCAAAGTATTTTATTATTTTTATTACCACAGTGCCTCAGAGCCGCATGGAACGCCACTGTTCTATGTACTGTACAAACACAGAACAACAAGACAGTCTCTGCCCCGAAGAGCTTAGAATGTATTGCTTTAGCCCCACTTTGCACTGGTATGACTATACAAGGTACAAGGCAGTGGAGAATAGTTGCCCAGAATGAAGTAATGGATTAAAAACCCAGAGGATTCATTCTTAACAAGCCCATGGGCAATGGTCAGTCACTCAAAAAAGACTCAAGATTTTCTGGACTCCCCCTCCCCTGAGTGCTCTGGTTCAGGAACTAAAATAACTACAGCAGTATAAGGCACCTTTGTACAGGTATGATTGTGTCCAAACTAGGGCTTTTCCAGAGTAGCTATGGTGGCAAAAAGGTCACCCCCTAACCAACAGTCACACCAGTACTACTTCTAAGTGTAGACCATCCACAGACGAAGCACGCTGTCTATTTTTCTTCACTTTCTAAAACCAGTAAAGTCTCTAAGGTGTGTTATATGACCATTTGAACAACAACAACTCTTATGCAAATGCATGAAGTCAGCATCTTTTAATTTTGGAAGATGGAATTTTCCTGCCTCAGACTCAGCAGCCGTTCTCTAATTTTACCATCAATTTAGTTTCAATCTGGGGATTCAAACTGCAGGATCCAAGACAGATCCATCTTGCAGCTTCTATGATATGTTCTACAGAACTTGAGTCTAAGCTTTCATTTAAAAAAAGAAAGCTACACTTAAAAAAAACAGACTGTGAATGGAGCCTACTAAATGTGATCTACCCAATGACTCTGAAAAGTGTGAACTACACCACTCGTTTCACTTGACTCTGAAGCCTAATGATGACATTAATAACCAGCATCTCAAATACTTGCAATTCAGAATTTTTACCTGCAGTAAGAATTGATCAAGTGCATGCACAACATGGTTAAAAGACAGAGCTAGCTATGGTCCTAGAAATGTCCTACATCATTCCCCACACCACCAATTGATCCCAAATGCAGTAACAACTTCATAAGATAGCTGAGCTACTAGTTAAAGACTATGATAGGAAATGAAGTGAGGTTGTGAGGGACCTAATGCAGGTTGCCCCAACTGAAGACAAGTTGAGGGAGGCTAGGCAACAGTCCTTAGTACGGACATGTCCAACAGAGACCTGAGCGTTATATTGGTAGGATAGCAATTATCATGTACAGGGAGAGGCCAAAGATTTGCTACATGGACTGGATATCAGAGGACCTTAAAGAGACCAGTTTGCATGACAGCCAGGCATACAATCATGAGTTTTGGAAAAAGGCTATAAAAGTTGGCAGCCCCAAATACAGAAGTGACAAGAAAGAAGACAACAATGATGACTAAAGACTATATGCTATCCTTGATCTTCAGGCAACCTCCCCTTGACATTACTGAAAGATGTGCAGAGGAGAGAACGTAGGCTATGGCACTAATTTTGTAATCCCAGCTCAGATCACATTTAAAAATTGTAATTTGGTCCTCTCCATAGAATTAGTTTGCCGTCTCTACTATAGAGCAGTACCATTGCATTTACATAAAGATGAATGCCTTCTTTTGGGTGGGGCTAAATGGAAAGACTCTCAGACCACTTTCTTATACAATAGCAACTTTTTCCATTAGCAGGGGAGTCATGTTATTAGAATGTTAATTACAAGGAGCACTGAGAAGAGTGGCTGCTACTGGCTAAAAAGAAGCCAAGGACCGTGATCGCCATGTAAACCTTTCTTAAAATAAAGTCAGATCAGATTTGGCCCAAAAATCACAAAACTTACGATTTTTAGAAATGTTTCCACTATATTTTGAAATTCCATTTTTTCTTAAAAAGCAAGCAAACATTCTCTGGCAGCATTTGCAACAAACACTGTGTGCTAGGGCATGGGGATGCCAGTACAATGTGAACTAGTTATCTTCCATTTTGCAACCTTAGAGAAATTCATAAGCATAATCATCCTACTGAAGAGCAAGTGAGCTATTTAGAAACCTACCAGTTTAAGTAATCTACAATATTACTTGTAACAAAGAAAGGCTTTTCCTTTTCTTTTTTTTAAATAATAAAAGCAAACCTGCTGAGAACCAGTATCAGATGCATTCTTTGAAACATTTACTGAGCACTCATTTAAACTACAGAAATTACAGTTTTCAGATTGAATGCTCCTCTCCATTTCCTTATGTGTTTTACATATTAATTCCATCATAACTATTTAAACTGGCAACAATTCCAGAGTCTTTGAGAGCTAGTAACATTACTCAATGCTACTAATGCAAGCCACTGAGCCACAAGTTTAGCTGACTCTCACATGGAAAGCCTTAAAAAACTGGTGTTGATCAACAGTAACATGACTCTGTCCCTCAAATGTTAATCTGAATGCATGTTATGCTGGGCTCTATGTAGGTTATAACCATGTATAGTGTTTAGAGTTTTAAACAAACTTTTCAAATGCACATTTTATCTCAAACTAAGGATTCATTTATTTACTGCGTGCATTTTCATTCAGTATCTCTCTCAACTCCCCAGTGGCTACCTCTATTCAGAAACGATCTTCAAAAAACAAACTTTACATCCTAAATGATTGGAGTGTCTTGAGAAATAATTGATATTTCTATTGTAAATGTGTGTACTGTTTCATGCATTTAATAGCAAACACCAAAAAAAAAAAGTCAACTGAAATATGGAAAAAGGGAAGTGTAATGAAAACAGATCACTGAACAGCTAAAACCACTGTTTGTTTGTTTATTCATTCTTTCTTTCTTACTTTCCAGTCTTTGGTTTCAAGAAATAACACCTCGATGATGCAAGGTTTTACACAGGAAACACAAGAGAACTTCAGGTCCGAACTGGTTACCTTTCAGATTCATGAAAGAATCAGAAATTGGAATTTAAAAGCAGCACTAAAAGTCTGGCTCATGCTGAAAACTAGAAAGTTCAGTTAAGGCTGCAGCAGAGAGAGTTTATTTATTGGTAATGTACTTGTGTACTAATAACTAACTCTGCAACTTCTACTTATAAACAAGTTTGAACTGGGGAGAAAACACTGCTCAGTATAACTGAAAAAGAAGGGTGAATAAAGACAACAAGAAGGGAGACCACAACAAAACTACTGCCTTGATCCTGAAAGGCAGTGACAACACCTACTGTCAAGAGGAGTGGTATATGCTTACTGCCTCTCAGGATGTGGCCCAATGCAAATGTCACAGTCATTCACAGTGCTCTCTGTTAAACAGGAAGTGGGACTTATTCAATTTTAGGGGTTTCCCTCACATTCAGCAGAAGATGGAGAGGACCATCATGAAGTTTTTGTCAGCTGTTGCTTGTTTTTGTTATTTTTTTATTTAAAAAAACAAATAAAGGAAAGATCTGTATTTATCCTAAATGATGAGGGTACAGATATGATGCTGCAGTTGTTGGCATGAGAGAAATGATCTTGAATAACTCAATTTACAGAATAACATTTAATATGCCTGAAGTCGTATTTACCATTAAACTATTTCCCATCCAAAAACAAAATCCAAGTAGTTGAGTTCTTCAATCTAAAAAAAAATCCTGATATTGATTAGCTTATTTTAATTTATTCTTCTTAAGATGAAAATCAACTACTACTCAATACTAAGTGTCAGCCTTCAGGAAATGCCTATTGCATACCCATAAATATTGGGGGCAAAAGGCTGAAACAACTCTCATAGGAGGCAAAAATTCACTATCAGCAAAGTCACAATGCAACTAATTTTCTGTACTATATAAAATCAGTGGCACCTACCACCCCCTTCCATACAATACCTCTATTCAGAAGGGTTAATAGGATGAAATGTCACTTAATACAGTAGGCACAATTTGTGCTGCAAAAGTATTTACCCAGTAAAACTAAGGATATTAAAGTAAGACTATGGTTATCATCAAGATAACATGTTAATTCAAGAGACAAGGTGAGTAATATCTTTTATTGGTTCAATAAAAGATATTACCTCACTTATCTTGTCTCTCTAACATCCTGGAACCAGCACAGCTACAACTATACTGCATACTTTCATTCAAAGCATTTTCAGTACCTTTCGCACTCTGTAAAAGTTACATAATTTTTTCACATGAAGTTCATGTGGGTAAACTAAGACCAGAAATAGAAGTTTTGGAAAAGATTCATAAAATTCTGCCCCACTGTTTGAAATATACTCACAAAGGGGGGAAAAGAACTATTTTTCACATGTTTAGTAACATTGTAGAAATTCTTTTAAACTAAAGTGTGAAGTAAAAATATTTTGGATTTCAAATATATATGATTTGGACATGCATGCAATCTCCAAAGAACACATTATCTTGTCAAATACAGAAAATGTGGTGCCCAACAAATAAAGAAGAGTTATAAACAAGTGAAAAGGGCATAATGCATGCTATCTCCTTTACCCATTTAAGTAAACACCAAGCAGAGATACACATGTTCTGCCCTGCTTCTACTTGGGTAAAATGAGATATCTAAAAATCTTCAACCCCAGAAGCTTCCCCAGCTGCAGTCACTTATTCTGTCCCATGAACAATCCGATGAATTCCCCCCAATTTACAGCTGCTGGGCCCTGCTATGTGCATTTTCAAATTTTACGTGCTCTCAAGGGAGCAGTACAGTAACTCCTCACTTAACATTATGTTCCTGAAAAATGTGATTTTATGCGAAATGATGTTAAGCTAATCCAATTTCACCAAAAGAATGAATGTAAATGAGGGGGTTAGGTTCCAGGGAATTTTTTTTCACCAGACCAAAGACGTGTGTGTATACATTATATATATATATATATATATATATACATACACACACACAGAGTATAAGTTTTAAACAAACAATTTAATACTGGTACACAGTGATGATGACTGTGAAGGTTGGTTGAGGTGGAGGAGTCAGAGGGTGGGATATTTCCCAGGGAATGCCTTACTGCTAAATGATGAACTAGCAATTGGCTGGGCCCTCAAGGGTTAACTCTCACACTCTACAAGGCAGCAGGAACGGAGGGAGGGGAGACAGCATACCAGACAGAGACATACATCCTGTGTGTGAGAGAGAGACAGAGAGAGAGAGAGAGAGAGATGCACATTTCCCCTTTAAGTACACTGCTTTGTTAATTAGATCAGCTTACTGAGATCACAGCTGCTGCCAGCGAGCTCCCTCTGTCCTGAGCCCCCTCTGTCCTGAGCCCTGTCTTGCATCCCCCCTGCTCTATGGAAGATGGGGTAAAAGGGGTGCAGCAGCAGGGGGACATCCTGACATTAGTCCCTCTCTTCTTCCCCGCACAGCAAGCAGGAGGCTCAGGGAGCACCTCCAAGGCAGAGGGCAGGAGCAGCACATGGCAGTGGGGGGAAGGACAGCTGCAATTACTAGCCTGGTGGACAGCTGCTGCACAGTGAACTTAGGGAAGTGGGGAGCTGAGACGGGGGCTGCTAGTCCACTCTGGTTCCAAGCCCCCACCAGCTAGCTGCAATGGGCTGGTCTTCCTGCAATCGCTGCACAAAGCAGGTGGCAGCCAAATGATCCGCCCACTTCTAAAGGGCCTCCCCCCAGCCTAAGGGGAGGACCCACAGGTCTTGGACACCAAGTAATTACGGGGGACAACTAATGAAAAAACAGGATCGGGAGTGAGGTCATAGGGCTAAAAAAAGGGAACCAGATGGGGACACCGAGCAGAGAACCCAGGACAAGGCCCACTGCTCCTCGAAGGCGTCAAGGGAGCCAGTGGACGCCACCCATAGGAACTCTGCCCGGATGCGTGAACAGACGGAGGAACGGAAATGGGCCCTACAGTCGCAGGAAATCCCATCGGCTAACCTCCTCTCCCTGGTGTTGTATATGGCCAGTTTGGCCAGGGCCAAAAGGAGGTTGAGAAGGAGATCCCACGACTTTGTGGAGCCACGGATGGGGAGCATGTAGATAAAAAGGTGAGGGGAAAAGTGCAACCAAAAATGCAAGAAAATATTCAGGACGAGCCGGAACAGGGGCTGCAACCTGGCGCACTCCAAATAAATGTGCGCCAAGGTCTCCTTCTCACCACAGAAAGGGCAGGTGCTATGGACAGAGGTGAACTACATGCCCATGCTCACAGCCCCGTGAAGGAGCCGCCAACTGATATCCCCGGCGGGCCTTGGGACCAGGGCAGAGTACAAGCTGGCCCACCGGGGCTCCTCACCCTCGAGAGGTGGCAGGAGGTCTCGCCATTTGGTATCGGGGCGGGACGCGAGGGTGAAGTAGTGAAGGGTATGGAGCACGAGCGTGTACAGATGTTTCCGTGGCGCGGTCTGGAACAGAACCGGCTGCAGATCATGCAGCCGGCTGGCAGTGAAAGGGTGAGGGGGCCGATTGGGTCCACGGGGCAGGGGCCCGATAAAAATGTCCACGGGGCCTGGGGTAGAGGGTGGGCAGGGCGTGCCCTCTCGCAGGACCCGGTCGAGGTAAGCCTGAGCAGCAGGCAGTAAAGCGGCCTTCACCTCCTGAAGTACGCGCTGGGGAGTACGAGGTCTGGAGAGCCCCATGCGCTGAGCGATCGTTAGGGGATCCAGCCAGTCTCCCCGGTCGTAGTCCAGGAGGTCTCCGACCCTGGTGACTCCCGCTGAGACCAGCCTCTGGCACACCGTGGGGACTCCGCCACCTGCACACGAGGCTGGGGATTGTGTAGCAGGGGCTCCGCGAGGAGGTCAACCCCCACGGTGGCCGCCACGGACCTGGTTGTTGCAAAGAGCTTCCAGGTCCCAAGGAGGTCTTGGTAGAAGACCGGCAGCCCGGAGAGGTCTCGCGGAAGACCTCTCGGATGGAGGTAAAAGAGCTGCCGGTCGTATCGGAGCCCTCAGAAGCGGCGGAGGAAGGCGTGCGCCAATACGCTCCACGCTGGACTACCCGCACCAAACAGGAGCCGCTGCGGGTCCTGGAGGCGGAAGACATGGACCTGAGTGCGTAAGCACTTCAGGCCCTGCCCCCCCTCCTCCAGGGGCACAGCCAAATGATGTTAGAAGGGAGCACTGCACAACTTTAAACAAGCATGTTCCCTAATTGATCAGCAAGGTAACATTAACTGGGATGACTTTAAGTAAGGAGTTACTGTATAACTTAGGGCAGTGGTTTTTGAACTTTTTTTTTGGCAACCCAATTACAGAAAATTGTTGATGCCCATGACCCAGTGGAACTGGGGATGAGGGGTTTCAGGTGTGGGGGGGGGGGGGCTCAGGGCTGGGGCAGAAGGTTGGGGTGAGGACTGTGGGGTGGGGCTGGGAATGAGGGGCTCAGGGTGTGGGAGTGGGCACTGGACTGGGGCAGGGGTGCAGGAGGGAGTGAGGGCTCTGGGGTAAGGCCAGAGATGAGGGGCTTGGGGTGGAGCAGAGGCTCAGACTGGGAGGGCTCATGGCTGGGGATTGGGGAATAGAGTTGGGGCATCAGCTTACCTCAGATGCCTCCCAGTCAGGGGCACAATGGGGGTGCTAAGACAGGCTTCCTGCCTTTCCTGGCACCGCAGACCACACTGCGCCTTGGAAGCAAGCCCTGCGCAGAGGCACACAAGCGACTCCACACAGCTCTCACTCACAGGCATCACCCCTTCCCACCAGCTCCCATTGGCTGATTCCTGGGCAATGGGAGTTCAGAGTCTGTAGTACTCCTGCCTAGGAGCCTGACTTGCCACACCAGCATAGTGTCAGAACAGGTAGGGACTAGCCTGCCTTAGCCAAGCAGCACCACCAATGGGACTTTTAATGGCCTGGTCAGCAGTGCTGACCAGAGTTGCCACAATCCAGCACTGGGCCACAACACGTAGTTTGAAAACCACTAGTTTAGGGAACATAGACCCAGCATACGTGAAAATCAAAGTGAAATAAATACATTTGTTTGTTTAAATTATCACTGGATTCAAATAAGCATTGAACTACACTCGCCTGTTTGAACTTAAATTTTAAGAAGTTATGTGAATGCAACACTACAGACAAGAATGTAAATATGTAGTCCTGCCACTCAGAGTTATGGTACCCACAAACCATGATGTAGCCATCTTTGTGCATTTAAAACCCCAACCATGATGTTTCATCAACTTGATTTAGACAGTTACTGTGACCACACACCCTATCTTCCTTTCAGGATGGAAAATACACAGGCAAATGCAGTGGGTGGTACAAAGTCAGTGTCAGGGTACCGGGTATATGTATACAGCATCCAAACCCTTCTGTGGGCTGTAGAGACATAGAATAAGGCAGGCCTGTGCCAGGAAATCGCAGAGACGTAACTAAGGTTACAAAAAGTTCTGTTAAAAGAGAGTTGCTGTCATTAGCAGGCCTGTTATCACTTTCCCACGATCACAAGGGCAGGAAGATAGCGGTTTCCTCAAGCTGGAATGAGGGGGTTCTAAATCGGGCGAAAGGTGATGAGGGAAATTAACTAACTTCAACTCAGAGCAAAACCTTTCCTCACGTGAACTGCAAAAATTTAAAAACCTACATGAGGTGGCAGGCATTCAGCTGGGGAAGAGAGGAGCAACTTGGCACCGCTTGCAAATGCCATTCTCTCTCTCCGCGCGCCTCAGCCAGCAGGAAACCCTGGCTTTGTGCAAGGCACACCGCCATCTGCCCTCCCAGCTCAGGCAAGCCAGTTTGCAGCAGCAGCTGCTGCCGGCAACACAGGAGAGCAGCAGCTAGCACCCAGGATGACAGCGGGGCAACACAAAGCCTGCAGGGCAGGAAACCTCCCTGCTCTGCACAAGGAGGCTCTCAGCAAGACTCTCGATGCAGCGCCGATAACTGCCGCAAATACAGGGACCCCTGCAAAACACCGCACCAGTCTTATTGCAGCAAACAGACGCTACATGGCCTCACTGTCCCTGCCAGCACCTCCTCACTCCCGCCTCCCTTCCCACTCACTTTTGGTTGCAGCGATGAGGTTCTTTCCATCCTTGAGCAGCTCCTTGATGAACTTGTTGGTTTTCTCCAGTTCCGCCTCATGGGCTCTGATCCTCTCCCTGAACCAGGGGCTATCCAGGTAGCAATCGCTGAACTCCAAAGGCTGCAGCCCCATAGCTGCTGCAGCTGCACCAGAGCTCAGCTCCTTGCAAATCCCTCTTCACCAGGCAGCAGCAGCCTCAAGAGCCAACTCTACGGAGCAGGGCCCGCGGTGCCTCCCAGCTACAGCGATTCCCCCAGACAACTGGCACTTTCAAACCACGGCATGGGGGGGGCGGTCCCCGAGGCCAGCCGCACCCCGGGCCCGGGGGCTCTTGCAAAAGAGCGTGAGGAGGGGAGCAGAGCGGCAGCTACTCCGAGAGCTTCATCAGCGCCCGGAGAAGCCTCCCACCGTGAGAGCAGCTAGAAGGACTGAGGTGACGCTGCTGCCCAGCTCCCGGCAGCCTCCGCCACAGGCAGCCTCGGCATCCCAGCCCCGCCCCGCTCCCAGCTCCACCCTGCCAAGTTCCAACCCCCCGCCCCCGGCTCAGCCTGAGCTGCTCGCGTCTCTGCCTGCTGGTAGTGGGCGCGCTCCCAAATTCCAGGGACCTTGTTGCATTAGCAACCTGTGACGAGGCAAGAGACGTGCCAGGAACGGGGGTTGCGGCAGCGCCTGCCCGGGGTGCGGCTTTACAGCGTGCTGGGGTTGTGCGGCCCAGAGCAGGGCATGATTTACCCTACCTCCCACAGCGCCGCGCCTGTGTCCTCGCTATCCACGTGCCATTATTGCCCGGTCCAGACTCAGCAACAAGTTGCCACACAGGGTGTTGTCTCCCCTGCCTGGTGATTTCACTGTGAGCCAGGCTCTACCCCGCTCTGAACTCCCAGCTCCGCTCACACACTGCTACCTTAACATAAGTGCCGCCTCATCTTCGCCCAGGTGCACATCCTCCCTACATCGAACCGGTTCATGTCTGTACGCAGTACATAGAGGTAACTGGTGCCGCGATGGGCCTTCAGGTTTTCTCCTAGGTGCGCGCTGTGTTTAGAAATACTTGTTAGAAATACAAAGTTTGTGGTAGAGGTGGCTGGGTGTCAATGTTTGTTCAAGAAGATTCCCTAGCTGGACATTTCTCTGTTTTTCAGGGACGTTGCACTGAAGCAACTTAAACTCTAAATCAACCAAGGTTTCGGTGGTGGGATGTAACTTTGGTGATGCAAATCACAAAATGCATATTCTATCCTCACATTCATTCCTTTAATTTCAAACTTCCATTCAAGTATATAATTCTTGGGAGCAAATACCAAAGCACCACTCGCTCAAGAGGACATCTGTATTTGGCTTTCATTTTGATTTTGGGGGGCAGGGTGGAGAAGGTTTTTTTTCAGTCTGTTAGAACTTCACCAACCCATGAACACTGTGAAAATTTATGAAGTGAAATAGCTCTGACAGTACAGTAACTGGATGTACTCACTTAGATGCCAAGAACTCTGCCTATGCTATTATTACAAATTACTTCCTAAGTATAACAAGGAATTAATTCTTCTTGATTTTAGGGGATATTTTTAAATGAAGAACAGTAAAGGAGTATGCAATTTGTCTAGGGGTATCTGAAAATTGTTGGTCTGTAGGTTTTGTTTTTGTTTGTTTTGTTTTGCTTGTTTTTGCCATCACTTTTAAAGTCTTCCTTCGTGGGTTTACATCAGTGCCATACCACAGGATTTGGTTAACATTCTGGTCTTAAATGTGGTGCAAATCAGTTGAAGGTATAGGCTGTCTTTGTAAGAGATAATGTTGAAAGATATCTGATCTTTTCTCAGATGAGTATAAAAAGATTAGGAAGGAATTTTGGAAGCTCTCAAGTGATCAACTCATCACTAGTATTATCTAATTCAATCTAACCAAAGAATATTGTTGCAAATTCCTCAGAGGCAGCACTAAACACCAGCAGTGTAACAAACAATTTAAAATGTGCATACACATTTGTTACTTTGTGACTGCCCTAGATCCTTAATCTCCTAAAGTTACTCCTGATATGATCAGAGCATATGAAATTAGATAACTTGTCTAGAAGTACAGTATGTTATTTAAAAACTTTACAAAGAACAAAATAATCTGCCAGTGCACAAAGATGCTGGCTCTAGGAAATTAAAGTACTACTCAGTGAGGTAGACAGAACATGTAACACTCATACACACCGGTTAAAGGCCAAGATTGGCGTGTTTATTTTTCAATATAAAATATTATATTAGTCATATTATATATTTTACCATCTTCTTCAGTTTAGTACCTACAAAATTGTGAATTTCAACACAGGAATTCCATGCCAGGGACAGGATTTATAGTATATGGCCTGATCCTGCTCCCTTTTAAGTCATTGAGTTTTGTTATTGATTTAAATTGCAATACCATGTGATCTAAAGTTAAGCCCACACTACGCTGTCCAGGGAAACTGTATTGAAATAATCTTAGCACCTTGCTGGGAAGAACTGTACTAAAAAGGACACTGTAATTTTATAAATAACAGTGTTGTTTTAAATTCTTATTGTTATAAAAAAAATCTGAAAGAAAAGAGGAGGGGAAACCTGTATTTTTTCACTTTGTTTATTTTGTTCATTTGAGACCATTTTGTGTATGGTATAGTTAGTTTATCTGTTTTCACTGTCTACTCCATGAGCATCTCCAAGGCTCCATCCTGCACCCAGTTATGTATGTGAGTAACTATGTATTTTAGGAGGTCTCATTAAGCTCAATGGGTCTTCTTGCATTTGGAAAATTACACGTGTGTAAGGCCAGGTCTACACTAAAAAGCTAAGTTGACCCACTATATCACTTAGGAGTGTGAACACTCCACACCCCTGAGTAACATAGTTAGGACAACTTATGTAGACAGTGCTAGGTTGATAGGACAACAGAACGATTCTTCCATCAACGACTTTTCAGGGAGATGGATTAACTACAGCCATGGGACAACCCCTCCCATGGCTGTAGTGTTTACATTGAAGCACTATAGTAGCATAGCTACAGCGTTGCAGCTGTGCTGCTGTAGCAGTTTAAGTTTAGACATTGCCTAAGGCCTGATCTATACCACAAAGTTAAGTCAACATACGCTGCCTTGCATCAATGTAGTTGTGCACGTGTCTACACTTACATTTGTCTCCCACTGATCTGAGCATCCCTTTAGGCTGACACACTAACACCACCTCCCCAAGCGGCGTTGAGCCTAGTCAATATACGGAGGTCAATGCAGCGCAAGGGTAGAGACTGTGTTGCATATGTTGACCCTAAAAGTCCCCCAGCAGCGGTCACACAATGAGTGACACTGACCACTTTGGTTACAGTTGTGAACTCCATTGCCCCACAGTCACAGAGTCCGGAAGACACCTGCACTCTCCTTTAAAGCTTGCAAATTTTTAAAATGCCTTTTTCTGAATGTACAGCTTGGCAAGCACACCTAGCAACTCTTCATTGTTGTGTACAACTGCCTAGCTGACTACGACAGCTACACACTCCAGACATGATCCAGCTCAGAATAAACAGGAGATACTGGATCTCCTGGGCCTGTGGGGAGATGAGGCAGTGCAGGCACAGCTACAGATCGGCCATAGAAATGTGGACATCTACAAGCAGATTGCATGGGAGATGCAGGAGAAGGGGTACAACAGGGACCAGCAGTAGTGCCGTGTGAAAGCAAAGGAATGGTGTCAGGCATATCAGGAGGCCAGGGAGGCCAACAGTCAATCTAATGCCAAGTTCCAAACCTGCCACTTCTACAAAGAGCTGCATGCCATACTTTGCAGAGACCCCACCACCATGCTGCAGACAACCAAGGAGACCAAGTTAGAGGCCCCTGGCATGAACAGTGAGGACCAGGAAGAAGAGGAGGAGGAGGGACTTGCAACTGGGGATCCAATAATACCACAAGCCATCGCAGTCCAGTCAGTCCTGGCAGTTGAGTACAGTCAAACCCAATGCAGAGGAAGGAACCTCTGGTAAGTATGTAACTGTATGTCCCATTACAATGATATACTGATGGCACCCCCAACTAAAAGGGACACAGCTATCCACTTTTAATTAATTTACTTGTAGTTGAAGAGGTACTGGTATAACAAAGAGAGGTAGCGTTATTATCTGCTTTTCATTCCCCTGCAGACTTAGGCGGGGAAGAGGGGCATGTGGAGCAAATTGTTTATGTACACAGGGACATCCCTTGAATCTTCCTGAGAGATTTCAACATTTTCATGGAGGAACTTTGCAATTCTTTTGCAAAGGTTTTTAGAGATGGTAGCCTTATTTCTTCCTCTGCAGTTGGGCACTTTCCCATGGCTGTTAGCAATAACTTTGGCAGGCACTGTTACAGCACACAGGCTAGGAAAGGGGTAGGCAAACTTATTGGCCCGAAGGCCTCATCTGGGTATGGAAATTGTATGGTGGGCCATGAATGCTCATGAAATTGGGGTTTGGGGTGCAGGAGAGGGTGAGGGCTCCACCTAGGGGGTGCAGGCTCTGGGGAAGGGCCTAAAATGAGGAGTTCACTGTGTCCTTTACATTGCCTGGAGTCACAGTCCTGTAAAGCAGGAGACAATTAGTGGCCCTGCTGCACATTTGCATGACAGTGGCCCCCATTCTGGATTTTCCAACTCCAAAATAATTTCCACTGATGCACAAATTTTCACAGTACAGTCACTGATCCCTTCTCCTCTGCGAGTGCAGCTCTCATTCTCGTGTCTCTGCGGTGAGCTTGGCACACAGATCCAGGAATATGGCTTTGCATATCTGCAAGTTCTGCAGCCACTGCTTGTCTTCCCAAATCTGCATTATGATGCAATCCCACCAGTCAGTGCTCATTTCTTGGGCCCAGAATTGGCGCTTTACCATCTGTAGCAACTTTGTGAACACCATCAACATGCTAGTATTGGTTCTTGCTATGTCCCACAGCCATCTGTCCTCCAAGAAATTATCATGTTTCCCACTGATTCAGTTCTTCTTACAACTCTGCAAATACTGGAGGATAGTGTGTCCTGTGCTTGCAACGCTTATGACAATAGATGGCAAACAGTGAGGACAGCCACGTGGGTTTGTGGGAATTTTTTAAAAGGCATGAAAATTATGGGATATAGATGACATTATGGGATGGAGACAGTTGCACACTGGAAAGTTGACCCTTTCCTCTCAGTCGCTCTGTCCAACTCATTTATTCCACCCACACATTTCTTCTGATATTTCAGCCTATTTTCTTTATCCATACAGCTGAAGATGAGAGTTACCAACAGAAGAAACTTTTTCAAATGTATAACCCAAACAGATCCTACCAAGATTCTGCTGATGCAGAAATAATCTCTGTCTCTTTATACACAAAACATAGCCAAGATCTAGGAGATCCTATAGCAGGAGCCAATCAAGTCACAACACTGTCTAACACAGAATTGTTATTAGTATTTGGATTGTGATGATGCTTAGAGGTCCTAATCAGACATGAGGCCCTATTATGTTAGGGAATGCATACACACATACTGAAAACACTGTCCCATGGCAAAGAGCTTATCTCTGAGAAGTGGAAGATTTACTCACATTCCACCCTCAATAACTAGCACCTAAAACACCAGCTTTTCTGAATCAACTGATTTTAACATAGTAGAAGAAATTTCCCAGAAAAGTACTGGAGAGATTATCCTGGGAGGCATAACCACAAACAAAACAGCAATATTGTATATAATAAGTATTAAATATATTATGTATGCATAACTATTTAGTTTTGTCTCAGAAACTAAAGCTCTTGTCAGAAAGCTTCAGAAAGCTGTTTGCTGTTGGAAAATATCATTTTTATCTTTGCAGGTGACCTTCCCTACAGTCTTAAGGATCATCGAGAATCAAGGTTGTGAAGGAAAGAAGTAGGCTCTCTTGAGGAGGAAGTAATACAGTAAGCTATAGGATACTGTACATCATGGGACCATGTATGAAAAGATAGCGTGTTCTTCATTTGTACAGTATCTCATGAACCCCATTATGGAACACTAAGCATTGGCTGAACTCAGTGCTGAGTGAGTTTGAAAATCCCACCATAGTAGCTATATGGCCTATATGTGAACTAGGAAATATTAATTCTGTAACCTAATAGCCAAACTTCTACTCACCTGTTTCCACTTTCCAAGGTGGATTGGACTCAATGCATTGAATATTTTTCATATGCAATTTTGTAAACAAATTTAATTATGCCATTTTTTATTTTGTAGTGTGGTTATATATTGTTGTTGTTTTTAAAGCTTCTGCACAGTACACTGGAGACACCTACTGGAAATGTTAAAATGAAACATGCAGTTTTTACAATATTGTTATGAGCTGGGTGAAACCTTGTTATGATTTGGATTAAGCTCCACCTAAAACAAAATGTGTTTTTTAACCCACCCAGGAACTTTTGGGCAGTGTGGGTTGGGTTAGATTGTTTTGGGTAGGTGTGTGTGGGCGTGGGAGAGAACACACAAAAAGATCACAGATAAGAAGGCAGAGGAAGAGAGGCATGGAAAAGCCAAGCAGGAGCCTTTAAGCATGGTATGACCCTGGAGAAAGCTAGAGAGAGAGTTTTTTAGTCTGGTGTTGGCTACAGGGACTTGTGGGGATGGCAAACTGAGAAACTGCTCCTTTTTTTCCTTGGATCCTTCTATGGTCAGAGACACAGGACTTTGTATATTCCTTGTAAATAAATAAGATTGCATAAAAGAAATACCTGGCTACCACCAATTTCTATTCCCAACTGGACCACCCACTGAGCTTGGAACTTTGACTAGCCACTTGGGTCAAAAAGAGGCAATAATATCCAGGGTCATCCCTAACTATTTTGGCGCCCTATGCAGCCCCTCCCCCCCCCGCATGGGGTGGCTGTGTGAGGCCCCAAGCCTCCATGGGGGGGGCGATGGCCCCAGGCCTCTGTGGGGGGACTGTGTGGGGCCCCATCCTAGGCCTCCGTGGTGGGGAGGGCTGGCCCCAGACCTCCACAGGGGGGCTGTGTGGGACCCTGCCCCAAGCCTCTGCGGGACCCTGCCCCAAGCCTCTGCAGGGTGGGAGGGCTTGCCACTTCCTGCAGGAAGTGGAGTGACCCAGTCCAAGCCTGCTCCACTCCCCTGGCTCCAAGGCTTGGGGGGAGGAGGGAACCATACCCACCCCCACCCCCACCCCCGCACTCGCCGGCAGCACACCTGGGATGCAGGAGAGCGGAGCAGGCTGGGGCCAGGTTGCTCTATTCACTGGTGAGTGCAGGCCCAGCTGCTTCTGGAGTCCTCAGAGGCGCTGGGGCTGGGGCAGGGAAGGGGTGGAGCAGGGGCCCTAGGGAAGAGCTGGAGCAGGGCTGCAGTAGCACGCAACTGCGTACTTTGCATATGGGTAAGGACAGCTCTGATAATATCTTTCTGATATATCACACAACAGAATAGTTGATGTGTGGCATAGTTAAAATGTAATATAGTGTCAGAATAGTATATAACAAAATATGGCTTTATGAGCTTTGATACAATAAAGCTCTGTAAATGTGAGTTAGTTAAAAGGTCTTCAGTAAGTCTGTTTTCTCAAAAACTGTTCTGTTGCATGACATTCAATACGTGATACAATTCCTATACTATTAAATAATAACATTAACTAATGCTTAGCTTCTATATAGTGGGTTTTCATCCAAAGATTTCAATGGACTTTATATCTCCATTTTTCTTATGGGGAAATAGAGACAGAGATGACCAAATTTCAAGAAAGCTCAGGACCAGATTTTCAAAGATTCCTGTCCCCTTTTAGATGCCTAAATAAAGGCCAGATTTTCCAATGTATCAGCATGCAACAACTCCCACTGTGATACTTATGATTAGATTTTCTAAAGAACTCAGCACCCCCAGCATGCTGAGCTCTGTTGAAAATTTTCCCACTTATTTTGGTGATTTTGTGATCAGGTGTTCACCCCACACAAGGCAGAGCAAGTAAATTAGGATAATTAACCTGATAGGCTGCACTGGGGGAAGAGCCTGGTCCTGAAGGGCTGACTGAAGATGGATCCCTGCTGGAGAAGAACAGTAGGAGTTGTATAAAGCCAGTAAGTTGACAGTAGAAAGGGATTGCAGAGGAAGTAGGCTGTGTTCACTACCTGGGAATAGGGTGGTATTTGAGGCTATGGAGTTCAACAGTTACTCCCTTAAACAAAGGAGTTTGAGTTGGTGCACCTAAAGAGGGCGAAGCCAGAAGCTGTAGGAAGGAGTCAGGGAAACAGCAACAAGGTCTGAGGGAAAGCAGACCACAGTTTCCAGGTATAGGGTCCCTGGACTGAAGCCTGGAGTAGTGGTAGGGCCTAGGTTCCCCTCCCAGCCACTGGGGAAGTGGCACAGACCAGGCAGTGAAGCATAGACTGCCTATGATGGTTGTCCAGTGGGACTCTGGTACCCTGGAAGGGGAAAACACAGTGAGCTGGTGGGAGTGCCAAGCCATGAAGGCCTAGCACCCAGAGTTGCAGAGAGAGAGAGAGAGAGAGAGAGAGAGTGAGTGGCAGCAGAGTGTGCAGCAAGCAGCAGAAAGGGGCATTGGACTAGACTGGTGATAATCCCCAAATGTAGCTAGGAGGTGGCACCCTAGTGGTGAGTGGACCCTGTGACAATGCCTAATATAGGTGCTGAACTCTTGAAAATCTGGCCTGTAGTAGTTAAAGACCAAATTTTCAAAAGTAGCCTCTATGTTTTACATGCCTTAGTGTTTTTGGTACAAAATGAGAAGTGTCTCTTCCAAAAGTCAGCTCTAAGCTAACAGAAGTCAGTTGGAGCTGTGAGTGCTCACCACCTTTGAAAAATCAGGCCAATCTGTCTCAAGTTGGGCATCCAAAATTTGCAGCTCTGTAGTAAACTTTGAAAAAATGGATTTAAGTGATTGATTCATCTGAAATCACAGAGCAAGTCAGGGAGCAGAGTTGGAACTACAACCCAAATATGCTGACTCTCGCAGTGTCCAATTTGCCAGATCTTGTTATCTGCTGTGATGTTTATTTTTCAGATTATTTTAGTTTCAGTTGAGAGGTAGCTCTATTTCTGGACATATAGAATCATATTACACTGAAAGGGACACTATTAGTAAAAAATATCCTATATTAAAAAATCCATGCTGCTGTTTAGATTGAAACTAAAATTTCATAATCAAATTTACTTTCACCAGTTTTTTCTTATTGCCATTCACTCTGCTTCAGCAAGTAAATTAGAATAGCTGTTTTCCCTATTTGTTTATAATTGCTTTGATTATCATACACCAGAAATATTGCAATATTTGGGTTGCATACACCTGGGAGTTTTTATATTAAAACAAAATATTTTCATTTAACAAGGAAAAATAATTGAAATGTTTGTGTTAGCACTGAGTTCAAAAACAAATGATAAAAATATAAAATACAGAATTCTGATGTAGGACAGTGTCTCTGTTGGAAATCAATATACCACAACTGGTGAGGTAAAAATACATTCCATTATATTAACAGTTAGGAATTTTATAATAAGAAACATTCCATCAGATATCCAACTGCAGCAGCAGTATAATAGCAACAGTCAGTCCTTCAAATCAAGCCAAAACAATGTAAACTGCCAGCAAATTACCCCAACAAAAATGGCTTGTATATATTTAGTAGATTGAGTAACTTACTACTTTTTTGGATATTCCCAGTTCAGTTCCTGTCCACCAAAGAAAATCATCTAGTGTCTCTTCCTGTACTTCGTCCAGTAATATAAAACACTGTCTGATCGTGACCCAGCAGGAAGAGCTCTGCGATGCTTGGGTGGGGGGAAAATCCTATATCACATCCTGGTTTAAAGAGACACATAAATAAAGGTTACACGTCTATCAAGCAATACCAGCAAAAGTCTTTGGGATCCATACCTTACTGAAAAGTTGATTCAGGTCACTTTAGATAAAGTATTTATACCAGCAGCCCAGAAAATACTAATAAATTTAATGCAAGGGAATTTCACAGGCACCTTTGCTCTTTGTCTTTGGAATAGAGAGTGGGGAAAAATAGCCAAAACTAGTGGACTGAGGCTATAAAAAAAGATGTATTTCCAGAAATATAGCATTTATGCAAACCCACATCTTTATAGTCCATAGAAAGTGAAAGCGATGTAGCTAAATTGATACAAGCTCCAAGAGAAGATGTGTTTCAGTGTTGTAAAAGAAGTGAATGGCATTGCCGTGGCTTACCTCATTTTCAAACAACAGTGTAACATAGACATAAACTGGTTTAAGATGTCAGTTGAGGATTATCCTTGTTTATGGGAATCCTCTAGTGATGTAAGTTTGAGGTAGCCAGCATTATGCTATCCTCTCCTGCAGACCCCCTACAATGCAGTGTGTGGTTGGGGAAAGGGATATTGCCCATGCTTAAATTATGGGAAAAGCCTAGGTGGGTTCTGAATGTCAAGTGGCTTGCTCTAATTTTAACAGTAGTGAGAAGTAAAGGGGGCATAAGAGAAGTGAGATAATCCCTAAAGTAGTAAGGGAGCCTGGCTACCTTATCCTCTCCCCTCCATAATTTGAGCATTGGACTTGGCTGGATTACAGCTAAACTGTGGCAATCCCTAGCTACCAGAATGACCCCTGGGCAAGCTGTTGCAGCTGGGCACAAATCAGAGAAGCCCTGAAACTGCTCTGAGCTATGCCAGGTGTAGAACTGATAAATGAAATTGTTTTTAATTTATTAATGTAACTTCTGTTCACCATCCACACTACACTTGCCTACACTGTAACTTCTGTTCCATATTGTAATTCAAACCCCATTTTAAAACACTCACTCCATTTTGTAAAAGCTTCCTCCAGCCTTCATTTTTGCAAACCCTGCTGTAATCTTATTAGTTTAGTTTAGATGTGTGAATGAGGTATGTATGGATGACGGAATCAACCTCCAGCCCCAGCCTGTCCTGATGAGATAAAGTTCAAATACCAACGGCTGAAGACCTAGACAACAGCCCTAAACAAAGTAAGAAGCATCCACCCTAAAAAGAAAAGGACAACAGAAGGAAGATCAAAGCCAGGTTCAAGGCTGAAAGTCACGCCTGCAATTGATGGGTGATCAATCTAAACCCAGAGGCAGCGTGACACAGCAAGACCTATAGACTTTGAATCCAAACTAAAAGCCTATAAAAAAAGAAGGGTGAGATGAGAGACTCTGGGTAACATTCTGCTGCCAACATGGAAGGACATCAGTGCCTGCCCAACAGAGATCCAGCTTGTCCTTGTGCCTGGCTTTCCTGGCCAGTTAGCCGCCACAAGCTACGAACCCAAGCTACAAAATCAAGCTATGAACTTAAGCTATCTTCAGGACTGGTAACTGCAGCAGCTGCAGAACATCTGATGGATGTGTGTGTGTGTATGAATGTGTGTGTGTGTATAGGTATTAGGTATAATGTGTGGGTATAAGAATTAAGATATTAGTTATGAGTCATAAATCAAATTATCATAATAAATGTGGCATCTTTGTCTTGTCCCCTTTAATAAGATCCTGCTGGTTTTTACTGGTCTAATATAATTGGTATAACACAGGGACTATATCAGCCCCTAGCCAGTCTCAAGATCCCAGGGGTAGGGTTCAAACCCAGGAATGTATACCTAATTTATTAGTGAATGTAAAGTCCTTGAAATCCTCAGGTGGAAAGCAGTAACAATCCTAATAATAATGTCAAAGAAACACAGGGCTCAAAATCATTGTACCCTGCTTTGAAAACAAATGTTGAGAAAAGCCTCAATACATTTTACATTGCAAGAGGAGGCCATTACTTTTGAGAAAAGTCAATTCCATGAACATTACCTGTTCACTAGAACAATTAAATGTCATCCCTTTCGTCCACATAGGAACTGTAAAGCACATTGTTTTTAAAATAATATCTTAGTCGTTCTGCTCTTCTTTCAAGTAAAGTTATAAAATGCAAACTGTTAAATTCATATAATATGGTATATGTTAGATCTGACTACCAATATTGCTTAATCTCAAACTGTATCCTGCCTTAGATATTTTTATTTAGTACAGTGGGTGTACTAGATTTTACCATGAAAGAAAGCACAATTATAACTGGTCCAGGAGTTTTTTCACAGAATGGGATAACAGCATTAAAAAAAAAGCAATAGGAAACTTGTTTCTGAGGTTTTTTTTTAAAAAAGGACTAACCTTGCTCCCCATGAGAAGCTAACAGTATTGGCAGAGGTAGGCAGCTGAAGGGATCAAGTCTAGAATCACTGTATAATAATGACTCCTAGTGGATGACTTAGAAGTACCAGTGATAAAATCAAAAGAGTTCCAAACCGTCCTTTCTGGCTGTTGGTTAGTGTGGTATATAATCCACGTGAGATTTATATCTGTGAGGCCAAATATTGGAACCAGCACAAATAAGCAAGTTGTGCTGGAGACTTCTTTCCTCCCATTAGCAACAATACTGGTATTTCAGCCGCTCAGCACACCTTCTCCACAAGCAACGACGACTTATGGATCTATCGTTGCAGATCGACAGGACATTCCTTTGTAATAAAAAGAATGTGACATGCAGGAGAACTGAGAAGAGAATAAACTTTATTTCCAGGGCTCATGGTTACAAAAGGTTTTACACCATCTAGTGGCAGAGGTCAATATCCATTAACTCCATTGGATATTGTTACAGCTCCCAATATTGCCTTGATGCTCAACCACCACTGTGTACTGAGGTGCATGAGCACAGGAGGTCCAAAACTCTGTCCCAACCCCTTGTCAACGCTGACCACATTCTGCTGGTACATAGTACTTTGCAGCCAGGCAGAAAAAGGGGAAGATCTGGCCCCTATTAAGTAAAGGCAGAGACCCTGAGGTTTTCTGCTAACAATCCAACATTCCTATTTTTTACTCTCCAAATGACCCATTAAGGACTATTGAGTAGTGTAACTCAAAAGTGATTTCCTGCTAGGGTGCCCATATTTCCGAAAGGGAAAACAGGACACTGCCAGAGGGTCTCCTCCCCCTCTCCCTCCCCCTCCCCAAGCAAGGCAGGTGTTGCTGCTCTCTGGAGTCCTGCCCGCCCGCCCAACCCCCACTCTCCCCGACGTGAGGCTGCGGCTGGTGTTGATGCCGCTCCCCTTCCCCACTCTCCCTGCGCAGGGCTGACATTGCCATTGGCCCACCCGCACGTTCTATGCACCCCACTTTTTTGCCAAAATGGGCATTTGTCCCATTTGCTCTTTCCAACTGATCAAATTGGCAAGAGCAAACAGGACAAATGCACACTTTTGCCCAAAAAGTCCAGACAACTGGGACAGGACTTAAAAAAGATACTTTCCTTTCCAAAACGGGATGTATGGTCACCCTATTTCTTCTGGCACTATATATTCTGATCATCATCACTACGGAGCTCTATGTGCAGCTATGATTATATGATATTTGGAAGTTGGGATACGTGACTTTAAAGGAAGCAGCTGAGACATAGAGTTTAAGGCCGGAAGAGACTACCAGATAATCTATTTTGATCTCCTCTACATCACTGAGCTATACCCACACCAAGCCAGCAACCAGAGAGAAAGTGGAACATTGTAGAGAGAGCCTCAAAAACTCATCTGAGATTACTTTGGATGGACGTGAACAGAGGTGGGGAGGTCTATAATGGGTGGGAAAAGATGTAAACTGAATAGTTACAGTGAACTCATTGAACATGCCCTTAAAAGAAAAGGATGAGATCAGTATTAAAAATGAAATCTACCACTATGAAATAGACACTTTTTTAAATGAATTTTTCATACTCATGGCCTTTCTAGTGTGCATTTGACCCATTACTAAAATTGTGAATCATAATAAGTTTGCTTATATTGATACATTACAATACCTCAATGTTGCCAACTCTCATGATTTTATTATGAGTCTCATAATATTTAGTGTTTTTCTTAAAGCCTCAACTTCTGGATTAACGTGAATACCTAAGAATCTCAGCTTTCATAAAAATAGTTACTAGACCTCATAGTTGGGAGAAAAGCTTGAAAATGTAATCCAAGTGGACTCTAAAGGTAAAAAACCCAAAAATAAATAAAAGTAACCCACAATGTATTTTTTAAATCTCATTACTTTTAATAAAATTTTATGATTTGGGGGGGTTTTACTTACAATTTCTGAACAGTTCCAGTTAGCAATACTGGTACCTATCTTTGATTCAAGTGATGATAATTAATGGACAGATCCTGCCAAAAATTTTTCATGCGATTTGTTTTTCACTCATGCAAGAAGTCCAGTTCACTTCAGTGATTCCACTTGCATAATTTAAACGGCTTAAGTGATTTTTTACAAGATTAGGCCCTATATTTGTGTTTGTGCAGCATGCCTGGTAAAATGTGCTGTCCTCTGGGCCGGGGTAAAATCCTAGGGCTGGCTAGTTGGAGGGGCAGGGCTCCCCATACTGGTCAAAAAGCCCTCCTTTATCCTAAACATGTCCCCCTCTTTGTCACCCTCCTACTTCCCCTCTGTCCCCCCCTTTCCCATTTCACACAGCAAACACCCTGTCATCTTTGACCAAAGTTGCATGCGGAGAAGCTGTTATATAAGAAAGTGGAATGTGGCTGGGAGACTGGGACAGCTTCCCCCCTCCTGCAGAACAGGGGTTAAAAGCAGCCAAGTGAGGTGGATTGGGGAAGCAGCCACAGGTGTGGCTGGCTGTCTTAATCAGGCCACAGCTGACCTGGATAAAAGGGCTGTGGAGGGCCAGAAGATAGGGGAGTCTCTCCAGGCCTAGAGGGAGAAGGGGTAGCTGAAGCAGAGTAGTGCTGGGTAAGGGCTAGGGAGCTCCAGCCTGGTAAACCCCTATGCTGCAGGCCTATAAAAAGGTACTGGGGCTGCAGAGGGCAGTTTGAGGATAGGCAAAGGCATTGGCATCCTAACCTAACCCCAACCCCTTATCAATGATGAGTGGCCATTATAGACTGCAGTTTGCCTCAGTGAAAGGGGACTAGATAATGACTGGCAGTAGTCACTAACGCAAAGTGGGTGTCATAAACAGATAGTTAAGGGTTAATAGAACAGGAGTACTTCATGTCTCTTTTGCCTGTAAAGGGTTAACAAGTTCAGTGAGCCTGGCTGTCACCTGACCAGAGGACCAGTCAGGGGACAGGATACTTTCAAATCTTGAGGGAGGGAAGTTTTTGTGTGTGCTGTTAGTTTTTGGTTGTTGTTCTCTCTGGGTTCTGAGAGTGACCAGATGTGCAACCAGGCTCTCCAACCTCCCTGATACAGGTTCTAATAGATTCAAAATAGTAAGTACTAGGTGATAAGGTGAGTTAGGCTTATGTTTGTTTTCTTTATTTGCAAATGTGTATTTGGCTGGAAGGAGTTCAAATTTGTATTTTGCTGAAAGGATTTTAATTTGTACTTGTATACTTAGGCCGGGAGGGTATTCCCAGTGTCTATAGCTGAAAGACCCTGTAACATATTCCATCTTAAATTTACAAAGATAATTTTTACTGTTTTTTCCCTCTTTAAAAGGTTTTCTTGTTTAAGAACCTGATTGTTTTTTTATTCTGGTGAGACCCCAGGGGACTGGGTCTGGATTCACCAGGGAATTGGTGGGGAGAAAGAAGGGAAGGGGGAGAGAGAGGTTAATTTTCTCTCTGTGTTAGGATTACTTTCTCTCTCAGGGAAAGTCTGGGAGGAGGAGAGAGAAGGAGGGGGGGAAGGTGGATTTTCCTCTCTGTTCCAAGATTCAAGGAGTTTGAATCACAGTGATCTTCCAGGGTAACCCAGGGAGGGGAAGCCTGGGAGAGACAACGGTGAGGGAAAGGGTTTACTTTCCTTGTGTTAAGATCCAGAGGAACTGGGTCTTGGGGGTCCCTGGGCAAGGTTTTGGGGGGACCAGAATGTACCAGGCACTGGAATTCCTGGTTGGTGGCAGCGCTACAAGTACTAAGCTGGTAATTGAGCTTAGAGGAATTCATGCTGGTGCCCCATCTTTTGGATGCTAAGGTTCAGAGTGGGGAATTATACCATGACAGTGGGTTTAGAGGGTTGGGGGTTCCCCCTGGGAGGGAAGACCCAGAGTGTGGGGGTACAGTTGGGGCAGAACCCTGAGGAAAAGGGTACTGGGGTCTGGGAGGGACATGGGACTTGAGGCAGGTGAGACATCAGCTGGCAGAGGGTGCTCTGGAGCTGGAAACATTAATTCCCAGGATGACCAGCAGGAGACAACACATTTGTGAGTCTTCACTCACAACAGAGATCAAAGATAATCTTCCACTTCCATCCTGGAGGGCAGAGCTCTGGACAGCAGGGACACAGAAGGGAACAGCAAACTGCTGTGGACAGCAGGGGTTGATTACTGTGTATTTAGAAAAAAAGTAATATAACTGTTAAATTTAAGCTCTGGGTACCTTACTGGGAAATACAGTACAAGTCTAGGCTCCATGGTGGTAGGGGCAGAGATCTGGATAAAAATGGGCTTTCTCTCTAATTATTACAGAATCCTTGCAAGGAAGCTCAGAGAAAAAAGCCAATCCCTGTCTATTGTCAGCCACATTTCTCACTCAATGCACTTGAGAATGAGAGATAAAGAGGGCAAATGCCCAGTGTAATGTTACATTTGCTACTGGTAGCAGTTACTGATGTCTAGGTATTCTCTCTTGCTGCCTTGTCACAATTTGCTGCCTCTGTATTTCCCCATCTTGTAGGCCAAGAGTAGTACATTGTGATGGATGGTAGTGTTCATGTCACAATCTGCTACCTCCAACTTTTCCCTACCTCGGGGTTCAGGGGTAGCCAGCAGTGATGGATGGGGCACCTGTCACAATTTGCTATCCAGCCCTTCCCATCATCTTGTCTGGGGTAGCAAATCATGACAGGTATATCTATCAATCTCAATTTTCTGACCCCACCCTGTGACAAACTGGACAAGCAAAAGTAGAAAAATGTTCAAGCCAGGTCAAAGGGTTGATTAAATGTTTTTGGGAAGGAATGCTGCAGTCTGCTGTGGTTCCCCTGATTGCTGTTGTCAAAACTAAGGCCACTTTAATTCTGAACAGGAGCATCTACAAAAACATTTAAGGTGCAGTAACTTACATCAACCAACTTCACACTTTAGTGTCACATCATGTAGACAAGCCTTTAATAAAGGAAGGGAATGAGGGAGAAAAAATAAATTTTAATTCCTTTAGTCTAAAATGCTTTAACTGCTTTTCCATGACACCCATACAAATGAGGGAGGGGAGCTGCAGACGTTCAGCAGCAAATACCTCTCATGGCAAAGGAGCAGTTTTAGCTACACAATAATAGTAGCAGAGTTTTCAAGCAATGAATAATTCATCTAACATCTCAGTCAGCATTATAGTCTGTATCCTCAGTGTTAAGAAAGTGTGTTTCTGCCACTGGGTAACTAACATGCATTAGCTATCCCATTGTAAAAAAAAACAGTGGAGACAAGAAACTTTAGCAGTGTCACCAAAAGGCATAAGGTGAGATCAGCACTATGCCACCTGGGGATCAAATGCAAAGATATAACAGGATAAATCACTTTAAAAAAATCTTTTTTTTTTTTTTTTTTTGGTCAGTATAAAACAGTGCACATACCAGAATGAAAAGCAGCACTGAAATGTATCCTTGCTTTCTAAGTTTGCTATATATTTTGTTATGTTTTTCTTCCAGTGATTGCACATACCATTCCACTTTGGGTGTGTGGAGTGACTCATACACTAGAGTCAGAGATTTTTCTCTAAGCAGTGTGAAGTATAAATTAAGTAGAAATATCAACATATACAACAAATCAGGTAACTGAAGAGTAAAGTGTGCAGGATTGAGGATTACTTACAGAATCATAGAAGTAAGGATTTCAGTTATAAAGGAGAGGAGGAATCACATTACTGGAAATCCAAAATGGTATTGAATGTTATAGGAATGTATAACCGTTTTAAGTATGTGGCTTCTTTGTGAGAGGTAACAGCAAAAGTATGAAGCTAATGCACTTAGAGGCTCAGAAATAAAAAAGCAAATTAAAAGAACCCAAATGTTTGTTTTAATTTAATACATTTCAAGTATTCATGATTTGTGAATACTTGTAGTTGTCAATCATTCAAGGGATTTTATATCTATATTTACTAAAATTTACAGTAGAAATGGCCTCTGAGAAGGATTTCATACAAGAATGGCCTGCCCAGCCCTGTGCTGTCTGCATACCCCTTCCCATCAGGGGAGGGCCCATGTTATGCCACACAGTCCCTGCACATCACCAGAACATCCCCAATTCCCTATGGCCAAAGGACCCCTGGACCTGCTGTGCCTAGCACCCCTCCCAGACCCTGTCACAAATGCACAGTGACCTTATTGCCAGATTTTTAAAGGTATTTAGGCGAATAGTGGGGTTTTCAAAAGCATCTCGTTACTTTCAAATTCTAAAAATCTGGCCTTTAGTGAATATTTGGGGACCATGTTCTACACACAAGTGGCAACATGAAAAAACACTGGGGTGCTGGATAGAGAGGCAAAGTAAGAGTTGACAAAGGCAATTCCCATTGACAGGTCAAAGGAAACTGAAAAAGTTTTGACATTAACTCAGGAAATCAGTCAGACTTGAAGTCATATAATCCCAAAGAATAAACTTGTGTATTAAAAAAAATAGAATTAAAAACTAATAGCACACTCCAAAAAGGATGTGTTATACTAGAAACACTGACAGATGTGATTGCTGAAGCTACTAGCAACTATTAATATTTTCAACAATTCTTTGCTAATATAAACCAAATAGCACAATGACATCTATCTGCACAATGTTAGTGAAGATAAATGATGAAGTGCTAGGATTAATAAAAATAACACTTTAAAAAGTAAATAATTTAGAGTGGAACAACATACAGTGGATTAAAAAAAGCCAGTCCAGTTCAGACATTCAGAACTGCAGCTCAGACAAATTTGTGAACTGCCACAAGGCTTTATGCAGACATAGACACTGATAAGGGATTTTTTAAACATTAAAAATGTGTGATAATTATAATTTCTGGAGAGGGGGTGCAAGTATGTAAAATAGTCAATGACTCAAGTTTTCTTTAGCAGCTGAGAACACTATCAGATAGGGAAGAACTGTCTTGTCTAGGCATTGGGATGCACTGGGTCTTTAAAAATGCAACCCTGGGAGGCAGGTGCTGAGATTCACTGGGGACAGGGAATAAGGTATATTTCCATATATATTCATCTCATAGAACTGGAAGGGACCCTGAAAGGTCATTGAGTCCAGCCCCCTGCTTTCAGTAGCAGGACCAAGTACTGATTTTGCCCCTGATCCCTAAGTGGCCCCCTCAAGGACTGAACTGAACTCACAACCCTGAGTTTAGCAGGCCAATGCTCAAACCACTGAGCTATCTCTCCCCCCCCCCCCCCCTTGCCTCATACATGCTGTTGTTTTAACCACTGCCAGTGGATCACCCTATCAGGGTACCAGGGCATGGGGTGGCCCACCCTGGGCATCCCCTCTCGTATGTTAAAGGAGGTGAGGGCAGCCTTACCTCCTGCTTTTCTTGCTTTCCTGCAGTGAGCCCTTTAGGATGATGGTCCCCTTCAACCCTTACCCTACAAAATTTGTCACTGGGCCCCAGCCCCACAAGCCACCTGAGCTGACTGCATGATAACCAGCTGGTCCACTCTGAATCATACCCAGAGAACATCTGTATACACTTGTGCTTCGTGCTATCCACTTCCTCTCCCTCGTGTGTGCTGTCCTGACACTAAATGGTGAGACCTGTGGCCACTAGCAGAGGGCAAGGGACCCTGGTGGACCAGCCTGTACTCCACTCTGGTTCCATGTTCCATTGGGGATATTAGCTGCAGCTGCAGAAATTCCCCTAACACCTGTCCCTTTGTGGTGAGAGGTAGATCATGGCATACATCTACATAGGGTGTGTCAGTTGCAGCCCCTCTTCCAGCTCCTCCGGAACCTTCTACTGAGGTTCTGTCTCACAGGTGGGCAAGGGCTGCATCCAGCCCTTCAGACATTTTAATCCAGCCCTTGAGCTTCCACTGGGGAGCAGGGTCCGAGGCTTGTCCTGCTCTGCACGTGCCGTGGCTCCACACAGCTCCCAGGAGCAGCGACATGTCCCCCCTCTGGCTCCTATGCATAGGGGCAACCAGGGGGCTCCACACACTGCCCCCATCCTAACTGTGCAGCTCCCATTGGCTTGGAACTGCGGCAAATGAGAGCTGCAGGGGTGGTGCCTGTAGATGGGTTAGTGTGCAGAACCACCTGGCTGCCCCTCTGTGTAGGAGCCAGAGGGGAGACATGCCGTTGCTTCCAGGAGGTGCTTGAGGTCAGTGCTGGGCTTGCAAGGGTTTCAGTGGTGCCATGCAGCCGGGCCCATGCTCAGAAGGGGCCCTGGCCTGCTCTGCTTGCACTGTGCCTTGAGAGCCCAGTGGCTGCCCCCCACACTCTGCCCACCACTTGCTCCTCTCGGCCTGCCCGCTGGCCGGCCGAGGGCTCCTCTCTACTCACTGGCCTCACCCACCAGCTTCTCTCTTCCTCCTGCCCAGACCCCAGTGCACCTCCGGCTCCAGGTAGTCTCTGCTTCCAACCACCTGTAGGACTTCACCTGTCTCCCTGGAACTGAGCCACCTAGGACTGATGCAGAAGCCTGGCCAGTCTTGGCCAGTTGGGGGAGAGGAACAAATGTGTGGGGGGCTTGGCTGGGCCCTTCCAGGCAAGTGGGTCCCGAGGGAGCCCAGGTGGGGCAGGCCCTGGCCTGGCTGATCATGCCACTTCTGAGGAGTTGGAGTGATTCCCCTGGCAGCTCAGCCTGGCAATCACAGTCACCTCCCAAAAGGGCCAGTGAGTGGGGCCAAGAGGCAGGGCATGGGGGAGTGGGTCTATGAGGGTTGGGGGGGTGATGCTGGGCAGAGGGGGCAGAGATCTCTGTGTGTTGGGGCACTAGGGAGTGGAGGTTCTGTGTGGGGTGCTGGCCAGTTGTGGTGTTGTGCAGGGCACTGTGCATGTGTAACGGGGTTGGGGTGTGTGTGCTGGGCATAGCAGGTCCCGGGGGGCTTTGGCAATAGGGAATTGGGGGCTGTGTGGCATAACATGGGCTCACCCCCGATGGGAAGGGGCATGTGGGCAACACTGGGTCAGGCGGGCCATTGTGCATCTGGCAACTGCCGGTTTGTAAATAGCGCCCTGGCACTGGGCTGGGCGGAGCATGGCTGCCCTGCTATGCCATGCCCCATTGCCCCTGGCTGGCTCCTTGCTTTGGGGACTGAACCCCCTGGGGCCAGGCCCACAAAAGGTTAATCCAGCCCTGCTTGAGGTAAGTGCCTTCCCATGCCCCAGCCCTGATCAAAAAGTTTGCCCACTCTTCTGGCTGCTCTTTTCCCTGTGCCTCCTCATCCTAGCACCTCCTTCCCCCAAAAGTCCCACAGGGTTGTGGGACCACCTCCTCAATATCCTCCTATTGATGGGGTGGTCCCTCCTGAGGGCTACCCATCACACCAGGAGGAGGAAGCCAGACTGGGGTTTATCCAATCATGCCTCTGAGAGGGGTCCACTGACTCCCTAGATGCCTTTGAGGAGCACTGGCTGCTAGTGGGGACTCTCTTCTTGGTGTCGCCCATTGGAATCCCTCATTTTCAACCGATCATCTCACTCTCACGCCCATTGGTTAATTTATTGTCCTCGGGCTTGAAATCAATTGTAGCCTGCGCTTAGCAGGTCCTCCCCACCTGCCCCACGAGCCCCTCTCCTGTCCCCGCCTGTCTGACCCCATGCGCGCTGATCGGCCTCCCCGCTCCACCCCCGTGAGGGCAGAGCGCACCCCGCCCCAAGTAAGGGCAGCGGATTCACCAGACGTTACTGAGCATGCTCAGTTCTCCCGAGCACGTTCAGTGACCTCCAGGTTGCCCGTCGTGTTGGCCGGTGCAAAGTGACGTCACACTGGCCGGGTGAGCGGCGGCGCGCGGCGCGGCTTCCCGGGCTTCACTTCTGCGCGCGGGCGAGCGATGTGCTGAGACGCGCACGGCCCGGCGCTGCGTGCGGCCTCTGGCGGGACCTGGCGTCTTACGCCCAGGTTGTAACTGCCAGGCAGGGTCGCCGCCCGGCGCAAAAATGGCGGCCCCCGGCTGGCGCGTCCGCCGCTGGCTCCGGATCTGTCCTGTGGGCCGAGCCGTAAGCAGCCAGGCCCGCCGGAAGAATCGCTGAGGTGACCAGCCCTCGTCTCCCGCTCCCTGCCGCGTGCTACACCTCCTGGATCGCTCTCAGCACTGCCGCCCCAGGCTGCTGCTTCCCAGGCAGGAGCTCGTCTCCTCTCTCGCAGGCACCATTTCCTCAGATCGGTGTGCGTCTGGCCCCCTCCCTGCCCCGTTCGTCTGCTCCACCGTATACGCTCATTCCTTCACAGAGGGGAACATTCGACCCCCCTCATATGCTCATTCTGTCACACAGAGGGTACATCTGTGTCTCGTATGCCCCTGCACCCAGGGCATTTTTAGAGAATAAATACAAAAATATAAGGAAATGGCCACTGTGCCCATTTAATGTAGGCAGTACAAGTAGTTGGATGATCCCTGCAGCATGAGTGCCAAGCAGACATAAAATAGAACAAACAGGTACTAAGGAAAATTGTTTTCCCGCAGGGTTTGGCAGGAGGGAAATCCCACCAGCCTGATACATGTGAAAGTGGTGCAGAAAATACATGGATATCAACATGGCTCTGCTGCAGCTTTTCCTGTGTCTGGCACTCATTTCCTCCCATAGGAACAATACTTTCCCGCCAAAGAGTTGATCAACAGATGTTTAGATTGGTATTTTAAAGTATATCCATCATCTGAACTTTTCTCTTACTGTTCTGTTTTCTCTTTAGTTAATCCATTTCTTCAGATAACTACGTCATGTCTATCATACTCATGTTACATAGATGGAATTACATAACTGCAGAATAGTTGATGAATTTTCATGTGGATTACTGTTATTTCTTTGTGGTGTAATTACATCTTGAAAACATCTCTGCTGATGTAACTATATTGGAAACTTGCTTTTTGCATTATCTTTCAGTCCTGGGATATAGTCTGAAAATCCTGAAGGCAGGACCAGGGCCTATATATGGAAGTAAGCATTTAAAATTAAAGGGGGCACTATTTCACAAAATGTGGCATAAGATTATACACAAATTCCTATGACATTTTTCCATTTTATTGTTATGGAAAAGTTGTCATAACTTGTTGCTCTTAGATGTTAAGTACGAAGTAGATTGTCCTCCTCAGTATCCCTTTATGGAAACTATTTTGTCTTGGTATATGTTACACCAGTTGTATTACTGAAAAAGTTTAATTGTAAATTTTTTGGGTAGCTAAGCATGAAATTGCGTGTGTATATATAAGTTTATAAAAACAAGTTGATCCTCCAGAAACATGCTAAAAGGTTTTCAAAAGTTTAGTAGAAAAAGTTGTACAGTTGTAGGCCTTGTAGAGACTTGTACACATGTTTAACAGTGGAAATAACTCAGAATGTGTAAAGTTAAGCACATCTTCAACTCTTTGTAGGATCAGGGGGACCTTCTTCACTGCATGCTAGAATTTTAAAATATTTTGACCTGTTACTTTTATTTGCAACTTACAATACTCTAGGATAAGAATCTTTTTTTGTTTTCTTTTTGTTTATGGGAATGCACAGTTAATTTTCTTCAAAATGCCCAACTCTAATACCAAATCTCATCGTGGCCACCAAGGTGGTCAGGAAGCTGGCAGACGTGAGCTGGTTTCCAGATCTTTACAGAGTGCTCAGCATTGTCTGGAAGATCAGGATTTTGGAACTGCATATGCCCATTATCTCCTGGTACTAAATCTAGCTCCTGAGCTAAAAAATGATGTCAGGGTGAGTGCTTTTTGAATTATTTTAGACAGTCCAATCTCAATTATATTTTTTCACTATTTAACTTTCTAATGAACAGATGTTGCTCTTATTTTGTGTGTAACTTATTTTGAAGAATGGAAAGGAGAATTAAAGAGAAACAGAGCAGTGTTATGGATGACTCCGTAATTCGGTTAACCAGAGCTGTATGTGCTTCAGGGATAGGGTTCGACTCATTTAATCTTAAAAGTTGAGTGAATTTAGGGGTTCGTAAAAATGAGGCGCTATTAGAACTGGCTTGCACTGTGCAAACTTTCTACATATAGCTCTGAGACATGTTAAGCTGTGTGCTGATTAGAGGTAAGGGTAGATGAAGTACTAGGAATAGACTACCTCACTGGAGAACCTAAGCTAACACTTCCAGCATTATGGAAATAACTGCTCATGTTCGTTTCAGAACTAATTTCATCCTGCCTCCTCTAAGTTTCCAGTGTCTTCAATTTCCTGCTTTTGATATGCTATTACTGAGTTAGCAATATTTGCGTCACTTTTCAGGAAACTTTCCAGTTTACCCTCTTCAAATGGGCTGAAGAGCTAGCTTCTCTTGCACGAATTCAAGATTTATTTAACTGCTATGAGCAGGCCCTTGAACTGTTTCCTAATGATGAAATAATATGTAATAGTATGGGGGAACATCTCTTCAGGTTGGTAGTAATCTATATTCAATTTTTTTTTAGATGCTCTATTTATTATTAATTAGTAATAAACATGTAAGGATCTGATTCAGATTTGCTGAATAGATAGTATCTTTGAGCATGGGCACAATGTTAAGTATGTAATACTGAATTTGAAATCTGTTAAATCAGTATAAATATATGTACAGTAGCCACTGCTTAAACATACTATTTAATCCTAAGAAATGCATTTGGTCTTTAAAAATAATAAAAATATACTGCCTTTCAAATGTCATTTACCAACTCGCAGTAGTTATTTAATAAAAAATTAGACCCGAATGGTTGAAAGCCACTGTGAAAGTTATAGTTTTGGGTAACTTAATTTTTGTAAATGGTTATGTTCCACGTTTCCGTAGGTGTTATGAAGATCCTCTACCTCTGCTCTGTTCTGTTTCTCCTAAAGATCCCATATTACAGCCAGTTCAGCTAAAGAAGGGCTAGTTCAGAATATGATTACCCTGTAAGTCCCCTCTTCTTGATTGGTTTGAGCCTTAGTCTTTGTTTAATAATCTAAGGCATTTCCCTTCCCTGTGTAGTTCCTAAAACGTGCTTCACATGCTGCCCCCACAGTGGTTCAAGTTCCTGTCAGCGTGTTGTGTTAGAATAGGACTTGGCCTTGAAACCATAATTCCTGACTGGAAATCCAGATCACTGCTATTAGAGTGGTCTGCTCTGATTCTCTTTTTCAAAAATAAAGAGCAAAAAAACCCCTTTCTGACTATATTTTCCTTGGTTGTTTTTCTTAAATTTTAAAAATGTTAAATTTTTAATTGTTCCTGGATTGAGAGTTTCAGCCCAGAGCAATATTTTATGGTAATTGTAATCATCTTAAAATTGTGATCTAATGTAAACACTGGTAACTCAAGCTGTGACAATTTGATATGAGCTGTGATGTCATACATTACACGTGGATTGGGTAATATCTTACTTTGCTTTGGTTTTTGGAGATTTGACGTGGCTCCATTCTGGCTTGCATTTCTCATTAACTGTTGCTGTTTTTATTGTGCAAATAATCCTTATAAGATGCCAATTGTTTTACAGCGGCAAAGTCATGTATGAAATGGAGAGGTAGAAGCAGAGTACAATAAATGATATATTTTATGTATTTTTGTATTTAAATCACTAAGGGTAGTACTATAATCTTACTTTATAAGATAACTTCATCCTTTTTGACACAGAACCACTATATCACTGGTTAAAGAACTTAGGTTTTATATCCTTTAAAATGTGAAAACATAGAGACTTTATGCAGTAGTGCTTCATAACTCAATTTTAGCCAAGTACATTGCTTGGTTTTCTAATGAAAACATTATTTTATAAAGGAGCATATTTAGAGTAAAGGGATATTTCTCTGAAACAGTCTTGTAAATGAAAAATTCTTATTTTCAACACTCTTAAATTAGTTAAAGCTCACTTTTTTTGATAGTTTGCCCAAGGTGTACCTCCCCCAATATGAAGACATAATCCTTAAAGCAAAATAAAGTAGCTTTCAAATTGTGACTATAACAGTTATTAAAAACAACAGTACTTAACAATTCAGTAACAAATTCCTAAAAATGTGGTGATTTTTCCCAACATCTTCAAGTTTCAGATATCTGGAAGCCAACTGTATAATTCCTACTTATTATTTATTTGTCATTTTTACTATTAGAATGGGCTTTAGAGATGAAGCAGCTGGATATTTCCACAAAGCACTGAAGCTAAACCCTGACTTTGCTGATGCAAAGGAGAATTTTTACCGTGTTGCAAACTGGCTGGTAGAACGTTGGCACTTTATCATGCTTAACGACATCAACAGGAACCTGATTTACCAGAAAGCGATTGAGAAGGTGGTCCGCTCTGGTTGCAGAACTGTTCTAGATATTGGAGCAGGAACAGGAATACTGAGGTTTGTCATAAATGCATCTTTAACGTAAACTATATTAATATAAATATACTTGCTTTTTAGCAGTCATTGTCATGTACTTTTACATTATCCTTTGTGAAAAAACTGAAAATTAATTTTTTTATATTATTAAAACAAAGCTTAAGGAAGGAAAGACACTACTAGAATTGTTATTGTGAAGCGAGTACCTAGAACTGTGTCACTAATGATATGTCTGGTATCTACATGCTGATTTAATACATGTTCATTCAGTCACAATGTTGAATTGGAAAACATACCTTGTAGTGATAACTAAACAGATTGGGCTCCTGGAGTATAACAGAGAGATGATTAAGGAATGATTTGGTCACAGTACATAAGTACCTGTGTGAGGAAGAAAAAGTTGATAATGGGCTCTTCTATGTAACACATAAAGGTATAGCAAGATCCAATGGCTGGAAGCTGAAATTCAAATTCAAACCAGAAATAAGGTGCAGATTTTTAACAGTGAGCATAAATAACCAGTGGAACATCTTATCAAGGACAGTGGTGGATTCTCCATCACTGGCAATTTTTAAATCAAGACTGGATGTTTTTCCTAAAAGATACGCTTTAGTTCAAATAGGAATTAGTTCAGGGAGGTCCTGTGGCCTTGTACATGAGGTCAGACTAGATGATCACTGTGGTTGCTTTGGTCTAATAGCGTATGAATTACTGCCTTTATGTCATACATATTATCTTTGTAGTAGATTTGGATTAACTGTACTGCTGATAATACAGTGTATACTGGGGAATCTGATATCTACCCAAGTGCTATAGTTTGCATTAGTACTGATATCAGATACTAGTAATAGTATTAAGACTATGAAATAAATGCTACAGTAAATGTAAATATACTTAAAAAAATCAGACTTCTCTTACCTAAAATAATTTCTAATTGAAATTTTGATAAGAATAAACTAATTCCTATGGTGTTTTCTGTTACTTTGCAGTATGTTTGCCAAGAAGGCTGGTGCACCTTGCGTCTATGCCTGTGAGTTGTCGAAGACCATGTATGAACTTGCTTGTGATGTGGTATCAGCAAATAATATGGAAGGAGAGATCAAACTTCTGCCTATAAAGTCTCTTGATATAGAAATTCCAAAGCACATACCTGAAAGGTAGCTTAAAATAGCCTACTGTGATATCTTCTTATTTCAGTTTTGTTCATGAAAGTGGAGAACTGCACAATGTAACATACTCAGTAGAAAACAGAAAATAATTGTCTATTGAAATGGTACTTAAGAATTCTCACAATTTGTCTGTTAGATTAATATTTCTCTGTCATAGAAGGCCATATTTAACTGTATTGCAAGTAATGTTTCACTGTTCAATATTAGAGTAAACTTCAATCATTCAAACCATTTACCTACCAGGTAAATCATTTGGACAGACAACCTGAAAGGAGACAAAGAGATAAAAATAGAACAATACAGTCAGTTAGGTCAGTGTCTGGTTATCAGTCAGGAGTCTTCCTCCTCCTGTTCTTGGAAATTTTTTGGCAGTAGCTTTTATGTATGCTGTCGGGATTGGTAAGTCTGGTTAGCTGTCTAGGTCCATTCATTTTCAACAATGCCAGACCATTATTTAATGACTGTAAGGTTCTTTACATCATAAAGGTTCCAGGAGAATAATTTTACATCATTATCTTTCAGATTAGTTCCACTATAGACATCTATGTACAGTAGGTGTTTTGAGTCCACAATTCCAAGAAATTATTGTCCTAGAGATTTTACAAAAGCTTAACTACTTAGTCAAGAGGAAAAAAAAGCTAATTCTAGATCCTGCAACGTGCTACATCTGTTGACTTTAATGGATACTCTTCACCTCTTTGGAGTGCTTTCTAATGGCATGATCCTAAAAATAAGTTTAGGGGGATAAAGCAAAAGGAAAGATGGAACCCAGTCCAATATAAATCTGGGATGAATATCTATGATTTCAAAAGGTTTATAGTTTCAAAAGGTTGTCTACTAAGTTTAAAATCTATCCCATATTTTGTTTAGGTGCAGTGAGAAGATATATTACCTTACCAGCTTAAACCAAAGACTTCAGAGTAATTTGCATTTTAAAAATTTAGCCTTGTATCTTCAAAATTCAGTTGGTGTTTCTCAAAATATATATACTTCACTGCTGGAGTAATCATAATGTGATTAATGGATTCCAAAGCCAGAAGGGACAGCTGTGACCATCCAGCCTGACTTCCTGTATAACACAGGCAATAGAAATTCTCCAATATACACCTCTACCCCAATATAATGCAACCTGATATAACACGGGTTCGCATACAATGCAGTAAAGCTCTGACATGCTGCTCTGAGCAGCATGTTAAGGGTGCCAGGCCGGGGCTGAGGGGTTGGATAAAGGGCAGAGGTCTCGGGGGCAGTCAGAGGCTCCCCCCCCTCAGGGTCTAGGAGGCAGGAGCTGTGGGGGGGCCCCACAGTTCCAGAATGGCCCGGGGGATTAGCAGGGGGCCGGGAGCAGCCCACTCCACTTCTCTCGCCCCGACCCCAGATGTGTCGCTCGGGGGATGGGGCTTGGAGGAAGGGATTCTTCCCCCCCCCCGCCCCCCCAGGACTCACCAGCGGAAGCGGAGCAGCCTGGCCCCAGCTCGCTCCGCTCTGCCAGCTCCCAGCCGTGGCTCTCTGCTTCCTGCTGCAGGTGAGTGCGGGACCTTTCCCCAAACGTGACCCCCTGCCCCTTAGCAACATGACTGGGGCCGGGGCAGCATCGCTCTGCTTTCTGCCGTTAGTGAGTGCGGAGGGCGTCCTTTCCCTAACCTCCCCACACTCACCAGCGGCAGGAAGCGGAGCACTGCAGCTGCGAAGTGACAGAGTGGAATGGGCTGGGGCCGCATTGCTTTGCTTCCCACCACAGGTGAGTTCGGAGAGCATCCTTTCCCGAACCTCCCCACACTCACCAGCAGTGGGAAGTGGAGCAGCCTGGCCCCAGCCTGCTCTACTCCACCAGCTCCCAGCTGCGGCACTCCACTTCCCGCCACAGGTGAGGTGCGGGGGGCATCCTTTCCCCAACCTCCCCACACTCACTGATGGTGGGAAGTGGAGCGCCACGGCTGGGAGGTGGCTGAGTGGAGTGGGCTTGGGGCCATGTTGCTCCCATTCCCGCCGTTGCCGGTAAGTGCCTGTCTGGGGGCGGGAGGTGTGGATAGGGGTCAGAGCAGTCAGGGTACAGGGAGCAGGGGGGTTGGGTAGGAAGTGGGGTCCTGGGGGTGATTAGGGACAGGGGTCTCTGAAGGGAGTGGTCAGGGAACAAGGAACACCAAAGCAAGTTCGATATAACGCGGTCTCACTTATAACACGGTGAGATTTTTTGTCTTCTGAGAACATCGGGGTAGAGGTGTAATTCCTTTTGAACTTTTTAAAAAAACCAGACATCCAATCTTGATTTAAAATTAGCAAGTGATTGAGAATCCACCACAACTCTTGGTAAGTTGTTCCAATTGTTAATTATCCTCACTGTTAAAAATTTAGGCCTTATTTCTGATCAGAATTTGTCTAACTTTAGATTCTGGCCATTGGATTGCCATTGGACACAAGTCATTGGTGGACTTGCATCCTAAAAGTTTGACATCTTTGTTTATTTTGAGAGACTTTTGTACTTAAGAAAACTTTCAAGTTTACCATGCTTAAATACAAGTTTTTTTCACATGTTTAATAACTTTTTAGCCACATTTTCTAATTACCAAATATGTTTACATGTGTATTTTGCTCTGGTACATCTTGTACTTAATTCTGCAATTAATTATAATGTCAAGTTTGGAAGATCTCGCTGATTTCTGTGGTAGGTCTGAGATGCCATAAACAAAGGATTTTAACTTCATTACTGAAAGGAAATCTGTTGTATTCAGGAGTGAGACAAGATGTAAGGGGATCCGCATATGAGGTGGACATTTCTTGGTGACCTCTAGGAGGTTGGTGGGAATTGCCCTTTTGTAAATCCTCCACCCTGAGGTTGGAGAAGTTTAAGCAGCACAGAGGGCTGCTTTAGACACTGGGCTGAAGTAATTATCTTCAGGGCCATGTTACAACTGCTCCCAGTGGATTCTAGTTCTGACACATTTCTCCCACCACACATTCCTCTGCTGAGCACCTCACACTTGTTGCTGGCAGCTGGCACAATGATTTCATCCTTAGCAAAGTTCAGGTTCTCTGGTTGCTTTCAGAAAAGGGCATCAGCATATTTTTGTCCAGTTTATAAGATTTCTAATATTTGTAACTTCATATTGTTTTTATTCACACTTAAATGTATTCATGTAGCATCAGTATATTTTAGCTTTATTTTCTGTTTTTGTCTTGAAAGGTGTATGTATGTATTTGCTCTGTAGTTGTCCTCTCATCTTTATTGCTAGTATGTCCTTTTGTATGGTGGTTATGGGTTAAACAGTAGTCTCGCTTTAACCAAATTATAATATATTTAAAAAACTTTGTTGATTAGGCTACTGAGTCCACTCAGCATCCCAGAAAGCTGTTGGAGTTGGCAAACCACAGTTTGACCTAGCATTTTAGTTTTCAGCACATCTGGTTAAGAATTGTTTTCAAGTGGGATGCTTCCGGGGAGCTGTAAGTTTAAATAGCAGAAATCTATTAAGGGTTGCTGGTGTAGACTCAGCATTATTTTACTGCACCTTATTCATCATTTCAGCCTTGTTGCTGTTGGTAGTATTGAGATTTAAGATTAATCCAAGATTAATGTAGGTGCCTTAGCTTTTAGTCTCAAATTAAATTACTAATTTAAAGGTAATATGTGGCCACTAATCTTTTTTCATGTCCTGCTTAGAAGTTGCATTGAAAGTATAACTATAAAATTGCACTGTTTGCATGCTTATAACAAACTGATGATAGAGAGAAAATTTTATGGAATCTCCTTCAAGTGCTAATCACTGTTTAATTTATTTTATATGTAAGCATGTGTTCTAGGATATAGTCTGCCATATTTCAAGTCTGTTTGAAAGGTCCTATTTATTTTTATGTTTGTCTTAGGTTCTTCTCATACCTAAGGATTCATAAGCATTGTCTGGAAAGTTTCATGGTAAATTGTTGCTCAGAGTTTATAAACTTGTTATAACAACCACTTAAAATATGTCCCTCTGCTGGATGTGTTTTGCTTTTCGCTTACATGAATTAATTCTTTAATAGCACAGCTTTTTATCAACATTTGCTGCCTCTAGACTCAGTTTACTAACTGTAACTACCTTTTCTTAAAAACAATTTTTTGTAGGGTTTCTCTGGTTGTCACAGAAACGGTAGATGCAGGTTTGTTTGGAGAAGGGATTGTGGAGAGTTTGATACATGCTTGGGAGCATTTGCTTTTACAACCAAAGGTAGGTGATATACTCAGATACTCCTAAATCAGAACCACGTTGAGACATACATACTTAATACACCCTTATTATGAATGTTGCACTCTTCCTAATGCTTAGACAATTGATGATTTATTTTTAAATTTGAGTTACATTAATGCTTGTGAAAGTGAGATTTTACAGCCTTGTTGGCAAAAGTACTGTATCATACCTGTTATGTCAGTAGACAACAGTGACAATGCCGTGTGAATGACACTGCCTTATCAATGTTTTTCATCACTAACCTGGCAGGAGTAGCGTACAGAGGGTAGTTCAGTCTTTGTGGCTCTTCAGTCCTTGACCTCTGTGTCTATCAGTGTGTGTGTTGTGGACACCTGTCTATTGCAAACCAGACTGAAACCTATTAATTTAATATTAAGACACAAAACAGCTGTCAGAAGGCCATGCAGTCAGTAGAGATCTAGGCTGGATTTGAAACAGCAGCCTAGAAAGAAAAGGGTTCACTGTGACTGAAACCAAAATCACCTCGTATGTTAACTAATAAAAACTTGTATCCATCTGCTTCTAACACTAGAGGGCATTCTGTTATCAGTCTGTTAAATCTTCCAGTTCACCGTTATTTTATATTATTTAATAATTCCTTGGTGATTCATTTGAAAAGCTAGAAGTTGCTAGATGCACCTTGCCTTTAAGACTATGTAAATATAACTCCCCTCCCCTGCACCAAAAACACCCACCTCTGCTTTTTACCTGTGTCTGACAAACTTCTGTTTAGGTCTCATGAAATAATGGGATGCAGTCTGTGAAAAGTTACGGGATCTAGTTCTTCTTTTATGTTTCCCTCCCAAACAAAAAGAAAAAAATTACCTTAAAATCACCATCTAGATGACGGTTTTTTTATCTTCTGTATTAGACTGAAATTGATGACCTCTAGTGTTGTAAAACAGGAATAGTTTGATCTATTTATTATGCATGTTTTTAGCTAACTTGTATTCCTTCAAGTTAGGATCAAATACAGGGTTTAAAATTGCACAAGAAAATACAATGAGCTGTCACACACAACTGGTGTGTAAATAATTGAAAGCTTATGTGTAGCTCCATAAGAGGGTAGTTTTAGATGTACTAAACATAAGAACTATTTATGAGGTTCCTTCTTTCGATTCACTCTCTTTCTGCCATGTTTATGTTGTCATTCAGTGAGTTTATATATTGATCAGCAGCTTGTTTATGTTGGACAGTGAAGAGAGAAAAAAGACAATAGAGAGAAAGCTAACCTATATCTAAAATACAAAGACTTGACTAGAACAAGATAAGCGTGGAAAATAAATATTTGAGAAAAAGTATGCAGTTGATACAAGAGAAACAACGAATGCTGAAAGATAGGTGGTAAAAGCAAAGTATTTTAAAAACACATATTGAAGCTATCAAATTAATTACTGGGAAGTTATCAAGATAAGCAGGGGATAGACTCATAAAATCACATTGGGGAGCATGACCTATTAGAAACTATCAGTTGAGAATTCATATTTAATACAGATTGGCATTACTGAGAAATAAGGAGTTCTGGAAAAATATTACTTTACAGTTAAACCTGGAACTGAAAATGGGATATTCCTCAGGCATATACATTGGGGGGAAAAAACAAAAATACTATCTCCTAGTGAGTGACTCTTTAATATGCCATCAGTTTGTTGTGATGAAAGTGTATGCAAAGAAAAGGTAGTTGTGCATGCAACAATATCAAAGGAGCATGTGAAATGCTGTGAGAAATGAAAAAAGTGGGAAAATAACAACAGCTTCTAGAGTTTTCATCCTTCAGTATATATAATATACAATTGGCTGTTTTTCCAGGAAAAGGGGCATAATTTAATTCACTGCATTTGCACAAAAAATTGAATTGACTGCAGTTACAAAAAAAAAATTTAAAACATCTTTAGTCTTGAGAATATTTATTAAAGTTTTTGAGATAATAATGAACGACACAGAGAAATAACAAACTTAAACTCAGCAATACCAGTGGAAATGAGTCTTCATCTCATTATGCCATCTTATTTATTTACATTTTCACAGCCTAAAAATCAAGACATTGGCACAGAAGACTATGGTCAAGTTATTCCTGCAGGTGCTAATGTATTTGGGATGGCAGTGGAATGCAAAGAGATACGTAGACATCACAGGTGTGTTTATACTTTGACAGGATTTGGAGCTCACGTTTGACAGATTTAGGAAAAGAAATGTGATCAATTTAAACAAAAAGGAAATTTTTTTTATTTTCCATTCACTGAACACAAATATTTGTATGTCTTATTTTGTGTGTGTGTGTAGTTAAATGAGACCACCAACTTAAGCAGCTGTGAAAGTATGAACAGAATTTCTGTATGGTTGAGTGACTGAGCTGGTACTGATTAACTTTTAGGTCTGTATCTAACTCCTGAAAGAGGTGAATGTTTACTATTCTAGGAACAACTAGCAACAATGACTATTATCACACTACACACTCAATATGTTCAAAAAGAACAGGAGTACTTGTGGCACCTTAGAGACTAAGAAATTTATTTGAGCATAAGCTTTCATGGGCTACAGTCCACTTCTTTGGATGCATAGAATGGAACATATAGTGAGGAGATATATTTACACATACAGAGAGCATGAAAAAGTGGGAGTTGTCTTACCAACTCTGAGACCAATTAAGTAAGAAGAAAAAAAACAGCCCAGTACAGACAGTTTGATAAGAAGTGTGAGAATACTTATGTGGGGAGATAGATTCAGTGTTTGTAATGGCTCAGCCATTCTCAGTCTCTATTCAAGCCTAAGTTGATATGTTCAGTGTTCAAGGGGAAGGATTGTGTATAGCTTTGATTTGTCTAATTTAGGCTTCTTTGTGGTTTTCTTCCTCCCTGCTCCCCTCCTAGGGTGGGAGTACAAGAAGTTGCCTGTGTGCATTTGGCAGAAACGGTTGAGTTCTGTAGTCCAACACGTGCTTCTGTGAACTCAGAGGAAACTGTTGAACCTTACACCACAGAAAAACTCAGTAGAGTTCCTGGGGGTTATATGTCACTAACAGAACCCTTTCAAGCCATGACAGTGGATTTCAACAATCTGGAGGTAATGATTTCCTCACTGTCTTACATCCTAAAAGAGAAACACAAACCTGTAGAGCAGCTGATGCAGAGCCAAAAATCTGGCTTGTTTCTAAGGGTATTTATTCATTGCAGTTCAGCTAGGTGATAGTTATCTGAGTCTGAGCACCCAAATTAGCCTATGCTGGGTGTGAATAGCCACACTGCAAAGCCGTACCTGAGTTAATGTGTGCTCACGGGGGCTGCACTCACCCGTATGCATCATTAGGACTTCTAGGGGTATATCTCATGGTTCCTTGTGCTGCAGGATTCTTTCCCAGTGAATTATAGAAGAACTTGTCTGTCCTTCTGGGAGGGAATTGTGGGAAAGCTGTCAGCGCTCAAGTGACTTAGCTGCATTCTCACTGCAAAGTGGACAGGTTACCAGTCTGAGTGAAAGTGGCACCTGAGCTCTTGGCTGTAGCCCCAGTTAGGCCAGCTAGTCTGGGTTGAAAGCATCAATTAACATGGGTGAGAGGGTTTTTGTGTGTGACCAGAAGTAGAGACGGGGACAACATCCAAGAAAGACCCTGAGGAACTCTGCAGTAAAGACATACCCTAAGTACATTTATTAAATGTGGTGTTACATATTTGTCCATATGCCTGTGACTTATTGGCTCATTTTTACCACTAGAATTTCAATATATAAATGAGTTGTGACTGATCAGATTTCAACTACAATTATAGGCGTGCATTTGAATTGTTGAGGATGACACAGGAAAGAGAGTATTTTATATTTAAAGTCAAAACATTACCACTTAACAATGAGCTGCTCATAGATGGTTGCAATGGAGAGTGGGATAAGTCACCATTCAAAACAACTCATGCCTTTTTTTTTCCCCCCATGCAAACCATTTTGTACATCTATATTTTGACAATGCAGATAAGTTTATTTTGTGTGTATGTGTAATGCCGACAGACCCCGGTCATCAGCGGACAGAATCAAACAGGGAACCTCTGGAGCTTAGTGCATGAGCCTCTATCACATGAGCTAAAAGCCAACTGACTGGTAGCTAAGGCTGTAGAGCAGACTCATTTTAACTCTGTGTAAGTGGTCTCGGTGCCACGAGATGGGACAGAACAGCACCCCCAGAAGGTGTGTGGGTTACATATGCACAAAATAGAGCTGAATTGGGATGTAGGTCTCTGAGCCAGTGATGGCCATGCAGACTGAAAGGGTGATACATTTTGATGCTGGTACATCTGTTTCTGGTTTGTTGACCCGTGGAGAGGAGTTTGCACCAAAGTGGTGAGCCAAAGCTTAAAATAAATGGTTATAGAGAGAAAATCATTCTTGGCTACTGATTGGTTGGGAATTGCTATGTTTTGTATTGGTAACTTTCCCTGTTCACCTTATCTGACATCTAAGGTCAACATATGAAGTAAAGCAAAGCACTTGAATATATTACAGGGAACTATGCTGCAACAACCTCTGTCTTTTCCAGTTCTGGCTGCTCTGATAAACAATTAGTGTCTTGTCAAATGCTTAATCTTGTACAAGTTATCCTCAACTTGTGCCTAATATATATATATATGTTTTTAATCTTGCAGAATACAGTTGAGAAGATCCTAGAAATAATGTGAAACTCTCTAAACTATTTATTACCTAGATCTTTAAATAAAGCAAATTCCAGTCTTACTGTGTGAAGAGGTATAGATATAATATACAGCAGGTGAAAACAAATGTATTCATTTTTCATTTATTTGGAACAATGAATACTCATGACTGTGCAGCTTTTTGCCACCAGCAATCTGTTGGCAATGGAGTTACCTCTGCATATACTGGCAACTCACTCGTTTCTCCCCTCCCTCCCCCCCCATGCCCATGGTTGGTTCTCAAATAGTGTCATTCAAACATTCCCTTTTTAAAAACAAACAAACAAAAACTAACCGTTGGGAGCAGGGTTTCATATCAAAGTATGAAATTCAGAAATAAAATTAATTGCATCTGGGGTTAATTCTAAAAACAGGCTCTGAACTTAAATTCCCAACAGTCAAAAGGAATCTGATATGCATTGCATTCTCAACATTAGTCAGCCACCACTCTTGGGGAAAGAGGTACTCAAGTTTTATTTCTCTTTTTACCATCTTGATCAGGAATTGAAAAGCCTGGCAACTAGGAAGCCTTGCAAGATCAGCATACCTGTCACTCAAGGAGGCGTGCTGGATGCTATTGTGGTATGGTTTGTACTACAGCTTGATGATGAGCACAGTCTATCTACAAGTCCCAGTGAGGAAACTTGCTGGGAACAAGCAGTCTACCCTGTGCAGGGCCTTCCTGGTATGTGGATTTTCCATGGCAATACTATTAACTTTTTTAATATTTTATTTGATAGCATCCTTTAAAGACTAGTTACTATCAATTTGCCTCAGAGATAAGGGAACAAACATATTAGGGAAAAAGGACGATGTGTCACTAACCATAGCAGAATCCTTATTTCTCTTCCTCAGTCTCCCTGATCATTCCTTGGAATCCTTACTTCATTATTAACTTAGTTAGCCTTTCCCCACCCATCACTGTCCCTCTTCTCTCCTCCTGCTATGTCAGTAGTTTCCTAATAGTAAATGGAAAATGGCTCTAGTGTAGTTTTTGCTTCCTTAAACCACAGATTAGGCATTTGTATGGACACTTCCTTATAATTTCTGAAAGTTATTAATGTACCATTTTGTACTTTTCTGATAAGATTATTCTGTGAAACCTGGAGACACTGTGATGATGGAAGTATGCTGCCAAGATTGCTACTTGAGGATCCAGAAGATTTCTGTTTTGACTTCAGAGTATGGGATGGACATTGAAAGGGAGAACACACTGTCTTCTGGCAATGAGGCTGAACTATGTAGTGCTTTGGCTAGTCTTCAAACTACTAGCACACTGGATGGCATGGGGCAGGAATGCATGCTGGAATCCACTGAAATTGCACTTCTAAACAATGTGCCATACCATGAATGCTTTAATGCTGCCATTGGCAAAGTGTTGTCATCCTTGATCCCAACGAGAGAATCTCTGTCAATGGATGTTGATGGTCACGATAGAGAGATGAACTTTGAAAAGAGTCAAAACAAGAATTCCTCATATACAACTCATGACCCTTTGTATGTATTGGATGTGTCTGAGGGCTTTTCGATTCTGCCAATAATTGCTGGCAAACTTGGGCCAGTTAAAGCTTACAGTTCTGTTGAAAAAGAGCAGCATCAAATAGCCCTTAACATAATTTCAGAAGCCAACCATTTCCCTAAAGAAACATTAGAGTTTTGGCTCAGCCACTTAGAGGATGAGAGTGTGATGTTACGGAGACCCAAATCAGACAAACTGTGGAGTATTATAATTTTGGACGTCGTAGAGACTTCAGGTTTAATCCAGCAGGAGGTGATGGAAAAGGCAGCAATATCCAGGTACTGTATGACATTTATAAATCTTCTGAAGGTCATAGAGAACCTTCCTAGTAATTCCAAGCTTCAACCTGTCTGACCAAAGGAGGAAGAGAAATTATTTAAGCTCAGTACGAGTGTGGACATAAGAACAAATGGATATAAACTGGCCATCAGGAAGTTTAGACTTGAAATCAGACAAAGGTTTCTAACTGTGAGAGGAGTGAAGTTCTGGAAAAGCCTTCCAAGGGGAGCAGTGGGGGCAGGAGACATATCTGGCTTCAAGACTAAGCTTGATAAATTTATGAAGGGGATGGTATGATGGGATAGCCTAATTTTGGCAATTAATTGATCTTTGACTATTAGCAGTAAATATGCCTGATGGGATGTTAGATGGGGTGGGATCTGAGTTACTACAGAGAATTCTTTCCTGGGTGTCTGGCTGGTGAGTCTTGCCTACATGCTCAGGGTTTAGCTGATCGCCATATTTGTGGTTGGGAAGGAATTTTCCTCCAGGGCAGATTGGCAGAGGCCCTGGGGGGTTTTCACCTTCCTCTGCAGCGTGGGGCAAGGGTCACTTGCTGGAGGATTCTCTGCACCTTGAAGTCTTTAAACCATGATTTGTGAACTTCAGTAGCTCAGAGATAGGTTAAGGGTTTGATACAGGAGTGGGTGAGTGAGATTCTGTGGCCTGTGTTGTGCAGGAGGTCAGACTAAACGATAATAATGGTCCCTTCTGACCTTTAAGTCTGATTCTAGTTAGTGATAAATTTCTGTAAAATTTAAATAATTTATGTGATTTAAACAAAACAAAAAAAAAAAACCCAAGGGAAAATCTTATGCTTAGCATACCAGAAATCTGAACAACCAGTGTCTTGTTAACAGCTGAAGCCTGAAATTTTAAGAGAACTGAGTGATAGAACAAGCTCAGAATCTTGTACATTTCAAGTTGCTGTGGAACAGACTGAAATCTGCCAGAAACAGATACATGTGAGCTAGAACAGAGATAGAGAAAAAGTGATAGCTAACAAACAAAAAGGTAACACAAAGCAAGAGAAAAATGAAGAAAATACAAGACAAAATAATAGAAAATAGCAAGAAGGGCAAAAACAAACTGGGAGGAATATTAAAGAAAGGATGAATCTTCAGTTTTAGAGGGTTTTATTGGGGTGGTATGTGTAACATTTTCATCTATTCATCCAGACTTTTAGTGAGGTCAGGATAATAATAGCCAAGGGTGTTTGATTGTGTCAGCCCTTTTGGGGAAGTTGGTTCTGATTGTGTCATATCTAAATTCACATCAGTTGTCAGAGACTGTGAACATGTGGCTAAGAAGGAAGTCTCTCTGTTTTTGCCATTTGTTGTTCCTGCTAGTGCCTTTGTGAAGAGACCTCTGCTAGAAAACAAGAACACAAAGTTAATGCAGAATTAAATACCTACATGCTGCTGCTCTTGACAGCTCAGCAGTCTGTGTCAGGGAACTGAAGAAGCCTTTGAGTTTAGCACAAGCATACTGTTAACTTTGTTCTTGTGTGTATTGAGAATGATTTACTTAAATATTTAAAACACTGCTGGCATCCCACATCTGGGTGATTTTATCTAATTAGCACTACCCTGGGCACATCATGGATTAACTGAATTCCTGCCATTTTCATTCTGCACAAGGGACTGACTCTCAGGCAGGATCTCACTCTCCTGAACAGTGCCCTACTGATCTCTTTCCCAGCACCCTGTGGCTTCCAGTTTTATTAACAGCTTCAGTTGCCATTTTTTCACAATCCTTCAATATTGTCTAAGGAATCACAATGTTGTAAATAAACCAGGCCTTGTATTTGAAGCCTGAATAGCCTATAACACCATCTTAATAAAATAACTACCTTCAACATAAGAATGGCCATGCCAGGTAAGAACAATGATCCATCTAACCTAGTATCCTGACTTCCAACAGTGGCCAGTGCCAGATGTTTCAAAGAATGAACAGAACAGAGCAATTATCAAGTGACCTGGTCATCCGGTCCCAGCGTCTGGCAGGGCACTGGCCTGGAAGGGTAGGGCTTGCACTGACAGAATGGCGTGTCTCCAGTGCTCATCCACTTGACCTGTCACTGTTCTTCACTGGGTATTTTATATTTTGAGATCCCCAAGTCAAAGACAAACTAAGATCAACCAGCCTTCAAAGAAAATGAATCCTGGTATAATACAGTGGAGAATTTGACAAGGTATTTTAGATTGGGAGTAATCTGAATAGATGTTAGACCCCAATTCGGGGAAGCACTTAAACACTTCTGACTTCAGTGGAACTTAAGTGCCCATCCTGAATCAAGACCTTAACGCAGTCAGTTTAGTTCAGGGGTGGGCAAAATATAGCCTGCAGGCTGGATCCGACCCATGGCCGTTTTAAGCCGGCCCGTGAGCTCCTGCTGGGGTGCCCGGTCGGGGGCCACACACGCGGCTCGGCCCTGCTTCAGTGCTCCGGCTGGGGCGCCGGGTTGGGGGCCGCACCATGTGGCTCCTGGAAGCCATGGCATGGCCCCACTCCGAGAGTTATGGGTCGCTCCATGCCTAGGAGCTGGAGAAGGGACATGCCACTGCTTCCAGGAGCCACTTGAGGCAAGTGCTGCTCGGAGCCTGCACCCCTGAGCCTCTCCCCACACCCCAACCCTCTGCCACAGCCCTGATCCCCCTCCTGCACTCCAGACCTTCATCCCCAGCCCCACCCCAGAGTTTGCACCCCTTCCCGCATCCCTGCCCCAGCTCTCATCCCCCTCCTGCCCTCTGAACGCCTTGGCCCAGCCGAGAGCACCCTCCTACGCCTCAGAGCCCGCACCCTCTCTCACACCCCAACCCCAATTTTGTGAGCATTCATGGCCCGCTATACAATTTCCATTCCCCAATGTGGCCCTCAGGCAAAAAAATTTGCCCACCTCTGGTTTAGTTTCTTAGTAGCAGGAGAACACATTTTGGCAATAAACATTTCTCTCTCTCTTTACAGGTGTTTGCTTCACTCTGGAGGAAAGATATTCCCACAATACGTGGTGATGTATGGGATGCTTGTAGAATCGCAATCCTTAGTACTTGAAAGTGCAGTTCAAGGGACTGAACCCACACTTGGGTTTAATATAGCACCTTTTATCAACCAGTTCAAGGTAGGAAGTTAACGACATGCTTCAATATCAAGCATAGCTCTCAAAACCCATAAATGCCTAACTGAGGGCCACAATCACAATATAAGGAATTTAAGAAAAAGCAGTGCTGTTGGATTAATTTCTTCAGTATATTTTGTAACCTAAATTCTGTGCATAGATACTGATGTAAATTTACTATAATAGAAGTCAAGAGATATGCTTCAGGTAGGGCAGAAGTGATTTGTGATCTGATATGGAGAGCAGTCAAAGTTACGACTTTAACACTTCAGTGTTCAAAAAAACAGCTTTGGTAGGAGACTGTTTCCTTATGTAACTTGTGTCACAAGGACCAGATTTTAAAAAGGATTAGCAGTGAGTTATTTTAGCAGTTCAGTTCCTTTAGGAAACAGTGCAATAATTCAGAGAGTGAAAGTTGCTGTTGTATAATTAAGCCTGAAAGCCTGGTACATTCCTCCTCAGGTGCCTGTTCGTGTGTTTTTGGATCTCGCCACATTACCATGCGTGCCCTTAAGCAAGCCAACAGAACTGCTAAGACTAGATCTCATGAATCCCTATTTGAACAGCTCCAGTAGAGAAGTAAAGGTAAATCGAGCACACACTTCATTTTTTCCCCCCCTTCAATTCCTCATTACTATGGTTGAAAAATTCAGTACAAAAGCTATTTCAATGCAGGCCACTTTGAAGTAGGTTTGAACCACTGTGTTTGATTTTCTTGGTGATCTGGACACTGCCATCATAGAAATAAAATCAGTGAAAAATTAGAGTTCTACTTCCTTAAACATCCTCTTTTCATTTTTTAGGTGCAAGTTTCTAAGTCTGGCCACGTCACTGCCATTCCATTTTGGTATCATATACATCTAGATGAAGATATTTATTTGGATACGTCAAGTGATTCCTCCCACTGGAAACAAGCTGCAGTTGTTCTTGACAAACCAATCCAAGTTCAGCTTGGAGACGAACTTGTGCTCAACATTCAGCACTATAAAAGTAATGTCAGCATCACTGTAAAGCAGTGAAGAGTAGTCACTTGGAATCTGGTTCTAATGCTCAAATCAAAGAAAATTATTTTGGTTTAAATATAATTATCTATGCACAATGGCTCAGCATTTGAGATGTTTAATAGAAGATGAACATAAAATCTAGGTTTTATGTTTTGGCCCAAAAGGGTTTATTATTGATTACAAATATTTTGTTTGTTTTTAAGAGGACCTATTGATGAACTACAAGCCACTGTGCAAGGACATCTTGAACTGTTATAGTGAAGTCATGTCTTGCTCAGCAGCAGGAAGCTTCATTCTTAACTGAATTGATTATTTCTCCAATTTTCCTTTGTACAAGCTGCAGAGGAAGCTGTAATTTGTTACAGGATGCTCACAAATTTGTTTTTGTGTAAGGTGCTTAGATACCTTAGTAAATGCTGTATAAATATCTACACACAGAGAATGCAATATTGTGAAACAACTAGATCCTCCCTTCAATCCCACACCTTCTTTGTGGCAACTATTTTAAGTTACACTAAGTGGTATTAAGGAGGCAGTTTTGAAATAAATTCATGAATGCCCTATGTGGCTATGTTTCCTCCTCTTTAACTCCTTTTTTTCCCCTGGTTGTAGATCTTTGTGTATATTTCTTTCTCACTGTGCCAGGCCCCCACGTTTTGTCCTTTTGAGTCTGCAGTACCCTTACATTTGCAGCAGCACAAGTTTATTCACAATTGAACTTACTCTCACGAATCAGAGGGGTAGCCGTGTTAGTCTGGATCTGTAAAAAGCAACAAAGAGTCCGGTGGCACTTTATAGATAACAAATGTATTGGAGCATAAGCTTTTGTGTGTGAATACCCACTTCATCAAATGAAGTGGGTATTCACCCACAAAAGCTTATGCTCCAATACATTTGTTAGTCTGTAAGGTGCCACAGGACTCATTGCTTTTTACTCTCAAGAAATACTTGTCAAAATCGTGAAGCTGTCGTGCAGGGTAGAATGATAGTCATGTGGTTAAGACACCAAGAACTGTATTATGTGAAACTTGAGTCACTTATTTTGTCTCACTTTACCCATCTGGAAAATGGGGATGCTAGTTCAATATATTCAGATTCTGTGGTGGGGGGTGCACTTGTCTGAGGTTATTTTGCTGCTCAGAAGAGACTTTTACAAACTCTTAAATCTTGCACTGGAATGCACCACTTGACAAATGCTTCACTACTGTGCAAGAGGCGCATGCACTAGCTACAGTTTGAGAAATCTTAACTTTGTTACATGGCAAAGATTAAGAAGTTGAGGTATAATTGAAGGGAATTAGAAAATTTCAAAAAGAAAATCAAAAATAGGGTAGGAAAGAAAAACGGTAAGCTGGCTTCTCAGATTCGATGGCAAGAAAGCAGAGACCAAGACAGTTTTTTCCACATTAAGATTCTAAAACAAGCTATGGTCACTGTTCCTTTGTTTCCTACTAAACAGACTGTGGACCTTAAAGAAAGGGACGAGTGCATTTTTTATTTAGTAGAAAGAGCTCCAACTATAGTTCAAGCTCTGAGCCATTCAATACAAATAGCAACCTATGCACACTGTGGCACATGCACAATAAACCACTGCTTTTATTAAAGGTAAATCTGAATTCTCTGCCAAAGCCAGGCTATTCAGACAGCAGAGCAAGGGAGTCTGATAATCTGTCTATAAAAACTCATTTTAAGTTGCAGTGCTTAGTCTGCCTTGATTTCTTCTTTCCTCCTGTGCAAGGGAAGGATACAATTACAGTTTGATCTTCACCTGTGCCAATAGTGTCAGCATAAAGGGCTGTCAATACTATTCAAGGCTCTCCTTGGTGTGTGGAAGAAAAGTCTCGCCAAGTCACCACTATCCCATTTTGGCTTCTGTGTCACTGCATATTCTCACTGTCCACAGATTCCCAAAGGAGAACTCTTGCAGGTGCCAGTTCCATTGGGCCTGCTAGATTATGATGGCTGGCTGCCAGAGGGATGCAGTCCAAGGACCCAGCCAGGGAGAAATAAGCAGGAAGTTAAATTCAGAAATCTTGATTCTCCACTGTTTTGCATGTTGCATAATCTACACACCTGTGTGAAGTAAAATATGAACAGATCCAAATTGCTTTTCCTACAATCTGTTTGGCCAGGCCCTTGCAAATGTATCTTCTAAAGGCCAACTTTGCTGCTATCACCTATACTAGTCATCTGAACACTGCCAGAAGCACTTGAGCTGCAATCCACACTGGATAGGGAAGGAGGCTGCTGGAACGGCATTCCTTTGGAGAGGCATGCACTTCTGGAATACAGGTCTGCGCATCTTACACGCATTTAATATGTGTGATTTCAGCTTCATGCGGTCAGCAAAACCAAAAAAAGAGAAAAATAACAATTTTAATACTGTACCTGTAGTATGGGTGATTCTGCCCACCATTCAACTCAATGTAATTTTGACTATATGCAGTTTTTGCTTTACGTGCTAACCATGGATGAGACTAACTTGTACGCTCCTCTGCCAAACAATTGGAATTGGTTAACACTTAGAACAGATTACAAATCCCATCTATTTTCTCAGGCCATTAGGCACAGAAAGATGAGGTTTAGAACTGTGGGGAATGAATCTTTGATCTTTAGCACTCCAGTTATTTCATCTTGTCTATTTAACAGGAAGAGGCTAAAGGATCTGTGAATGTATTCTTTTTTGAATATGGTTTTAATGTCAAAAGGCTCCTGGGAGATGCTTATGGATAAAATCAATAAGCAGACTGGTATTCTGTTTACTAACTCAATTCAGGTGACATCTTATTGCCAAAATTCCTTTTTCCATGGCAAGCATCAAGACACTGAAAATGCTGAACAAGTGATTGGATTAGTTGCATTTAAGACATCTTATTTGAAAGAGGGAGGTATTCTCCCCCCCACCCTACATCCAAGACTCCTTAACTAGATTACAGAAATAAATCAAATAAAATAGACAATGAACACATTTAAATAAAATCTTTATTTGCTTATTTACAATGAAGGCAATGAATTGGCATATTGTAAGTGTGATTTGTTCTCTTTTCTAACAACTTCAAATACATTAAGTACATACTCCACTTCAGCTATAAAATATGCAGCCTAGTGAATAAGGCAAAATATTAACATAACACTAGTACTGCAAAAAGCACTTTTAAGATGAATTCACTGTAAGAGTAAGAAGTTACAATTAAAAATCTGTTTTGTAAAGGGTATCAATGCTGGAAAAAAGTTAGTTACAAGTACTGTTTGGTGGAATGTTGCAGATACCACTTTAAAAAGCATCTACGCTTCTCCAGCTTTATTTCTCTATATAAATGTCAAATTGCAAGCATGCAATGCAAATTTGATGTTAGGATAGAAAAAATACCCCCCTGGTTTCATCAGATTTGCAAAAAAAATCCTTAGAACTCTGATATAAATGCCATTATTCTTGATCTGAAGTCTGTAACATTAGTATCTTCCATATTACACGACATACTTGATTCTATTTTAATGAATATCTTACTTTCCCTCCACATGAGAGGGCAAGTTTGCTACTGAATTTGAACCTAGGCTATAGCAGAGGCATAAGATGACAGTATACTGACAAACAAACAAAATCTATACATAGACAACTAGACACATTTTGTTGGGAAATACACCTCAAAAATCTTAAACATGTCAAAGTAGCGTAAGTTTATTGCAGCTCTAAGTACAGAAGTCAGTTTCTCCTTCAACTTATGAAATGCTTTTCCTGTTTGATGCTTCACAAACAGTAATTATTCTTATCAGTATGCATGTGAAGTAGCTGTTATTCCCATTTTAGAGACAGAGAAAATGGTGGCAAAATGTAAATTACTTGCCTAGATTTGTGATTAAAATACATTTCTGGCTCACAATCCTGTGCTCAGACCATGCAACTCAGGGCTGCCATGCTAAGGATGGCAATGTGAGGTTCTGGGCTGTTTCTTACGACTTAGACCTGTACGGAGAACTTAGTTTTTAAAAGGATGCTTTGGCTGACGCCAGAGACATTGGTGCTCTGTAATGGAAGAGAGGGTATCTTAATTAAGCAGTTTCAGTTGTGTGTTTGTATACAAGGGAAGGTGAAGCAGTCAGTACTCCAGCCACACACTACCCCAAATTTACTGGGTTACCACCTCACTGGAGAGGTAAGCTCAACACAAGAAGTCCCCACAGTTCAGTTGCTTAAATTACATTCCTGAAATCAAGTCTCCCAGTTAGCAGCTCCTCCTATATCCTACACATTTGAAAAGCAATAGGAGTATTTGTTTACAGATATATCTTCTGTGTTAACAGACACCAGTATAATCTCAGTGTAACACTTCCCTTTTTATCCTAGGTACTATATAGCTTTCTAAATACTTTATCCCTATTAAGAAATGGATTCTTAAAATCTGTGCTGGAAATTTAAACTACTTACATGGATACACTATATACTCAAATCCATTATAGAATTTAAACAAATTCAGTATTCAGAACCGAGACTCCAACCACTTACTTTGTTCCTGTTTGTGAGAAATGCTGCAGTTTGTCCAGCTATTAACAACCTCTTCAAGAGCAATGGAATACGTCTTCATTAAACAATATGGTAGGAATGCACAGAATAGATTCTTTAGCACACTCAACTGGAGATGGGCTTAACTTTTATCCAAAGGCTTCTCAGATGTATTATGCCCTGGAACAAGGTAATCCTCATTCTCTTCTGCAACAATAGTGTTATAAATGCCATCAGATATCGTGGTTGTTGTAGGTATAGTCAGAGGTGTCACAGTGTGTCCAAACCCCTGGTAGTGGCCACTCATGGGTGAAGATGGCATAGAAGCAGCATCGGAAATTGGGTCTTGAGTAGATGAAGACAGTAAACTTGTATGTTCGTTTTGTTCATGATCCTCAGCAAAAAATATTTTCCTTGGTTGGCCCAACACTGTCCTTCCTAAAGTTGTGCCAAATTAAAAAGTATTATTATTTATTATTTTTATGGCTCAAACGGCATGCTAGGTGCTTTATAGATATTTAGTACAAAATAGTAAGCGTGCTACATGAAACTGGTCTTTGTCTTAATATATATCAGACATTGAAGATGGGAGGCTTAAGCCATAGCAGAAAAAACAAGAAATAGTGGATAAACAATCACTTCAGTGAATCAGAATGAAAACATGCCCCTAAATATTCATATCTTCATCTCTCTCACCCTAAAAAATATTTATCCCAAAACAAAGTAATAAAAACACACCAAACCCAACCCCATCAGAATTTTTATCCCAACAAGGGAGAAGTGCCAAAAACTCTACTAAAGTCTTCAATTGCCATCAAATTTATGCGGAAGGTGCTCAGATATTGCAGTGACAGGTAGCAATAGAAAACCTTAAGATAAATATTTTATAAAAATCGATGCATCAGCCCAGTACTTACCAACATTTCGAACCTGTTCAGAAATATCTGCCCTAATATCAGAAATATCCCACATTGCAAGAAAGGAATCAAAGCATGATCCTTCTTCAGCTTCTTGGACATAAGGTTTATAGGAAAAACTGTAGTGATGGGCAATAGCAGCAAAGAACATCTCCACACAGATGATAAAATCCTGCAACAAGGACACACACTTATTCATATCTAGTCCTGCAAGAACATCACCATGACAAAATATGCATTCCTAGATCTCTGTGTCTAGTGCAAGACTGGCAGGAACTCCCTCAGCTCTGAAAAACTGATGCTTTGGGCACTGATAGCTGCTCCTTGTGCACCAGCAGCATTTCAAGAGCCCACGTGAGTCTGGCAGATTGCTTTGACAAGCAGGCTTACTACAGCCTGTTCCAATTTGGCACTTTGTGGCATCCAAGCCCATATCCTGACTTGCTGGAAGACGACACTCAGTAATGAATATCTTTTGATGAAGTATTCAAAAATGTATGTATTTTATGTGCAAAAAAAAATCTCAGTTGGGACTATTTAAAATATATTTCTATAATACATGACACGTGACAAGGTGCTGAGCGTAACATTCTTCAGCTCTCATTCAGGATGACTTGCATTGCTTACTCATAATTAAGGCTACAATTTAGTCACAGAATCCGTGACTTCCAGTGACCTCCGTGACTTCAGCCTGTGGTGGTTGAAAGATGCAGGGTCTCCCACCGCTCACGGAGTCAGGAAGCTGCAGCGTACCCCCCGGAACCCCAGCTTCCAGGGGTGGCGAAGGACTAACCCAAAGCCCCAGCTGCTGCAGGCGGCTCCTAGCCCTTGCACAGCTGCCTGTTTCAGGTGGTATGGGGACCCACATAGCCCCATTTTGTGAAGGATATTTTTAGTAAAAGTCACAGACAGGTCATGGCTTCTGTGACTTTCTTTTTTGCTCATGACCTAAGTTCCTTGTAAGCTGCACGGCTGCGCCATAGCCTATTTAGTGCCATGCAGGCGCTCAGGGAACCCACCCGAGGACCTGCCGCAGCCATGGGAAAGGCGACTCGTCCCCGGTCCCAACCTAGCCCAACCCTGAAACCTGCTGGGGTGACCCGGCCCAGCCCTGTCACAGGGCGCCCCTTCCCAAATCCAGCCATGGCCTGGAGTGCTTATCCTGCAGACCCAGCCCCTAAGCTGCTGCAGTAGGGAGAGGCATCTCTCCCCCGCAGCCTAGGTGCTGCTGTGGGGGAGAGAGCGGGGGGGAATCCTCTCTCCTTCCTGTAGCCCCGGACAAACTCCTCATCCCCAGCCCCACCCCAACCCCGACCCTCTGACCCAGCCCTGAGCCCCTCATCCCTGGTCTCACCCCAGAGCCTGCAACCCCAGCTGGAGCCCTCACACCCCTGTACCCCAACCCTCTGCCCCAGCTCTGAGCTCCCTCCCATACTCCAAATTCCTCAGCCCCACCCCCACCACATGAGTTTTGTTATGTGCACCGATATGGAGTGACACATCACCTCCATACTGGTGCACATAAAATTCATTCCGCACGTGGGTGGGAAAACTTAGAGGGAACACTGCTCGCGACCTGTCTGTGACTTTTACTAAAAATACCTGTGACAAAATCTTAGCCTTACTCATAATACTATCCGATATGCAGCAGAAATCTGGTCTCTCTCACTGGAAAAATGAGTTTCTATGAACACACAATCCTGTTTGTAACTTTCATTTGGAAATACTCTTAACCCTTCTACCAGTTCCCTGTAAGCAACAGCTGTGTGTACTTACCTGTAGGCCTGTGGCCACAGCTTCCACACTTTGCCATTCCCAAGTGCGTTTTTCGGAAATAACACCAATTTTCACCAGCAGTGCAATAAGTACAGCTTGCCTATAAAGATTATTTATATTATAGTAGGACCTAAAGGACCCATTATACTAGACACTGTAAAAACACATTTCAAAACAGTCCCTGTCCTAAGCAGATTACAATCTAAATAGATGAGACAAAGAACAGAGGAAATAGGCACAAAGTAGTACATTTTCACATGGGATCACACAAAAGAACAGTGGAAGAGTCTGGACAAAAACCCCAAGCTTCCCAGAGTCCCAGGGTCAGTGCCTCTACACTAGAACACTGCCTCTCATAACAGAAATAGAGCAAGTTATTTGTTAACCTTATGTGACCAAGCACTCAGACTGATCTGCTGACTAGCATACAGAGTTGTGTGTAAGGCTTTGAATACAAAATTCTAGTATTGTAGGTGAATAAAAAGTAACAAATCAGTCTCCCACAATACAAAGTTTGCCTAGATACTTTATATTTCTTTTAAATAAGCTTGCTAGTTAAGTCTTTACACTAATTTAAAAGATAACTTTGAATTCCAACAATGGTAGATTTCTGTGCTTTAAAGATAAGAACAACCATACTGTCTCAGACCAATGGTTCATCTAGCCCAGTTTCCGGTCTTCCAACACCAGCCAGTGCCAGTTGCTTTGGAGGGAATGAACAGAACAGGGGAGTTGAATGATGCATCCCCTGTTGTCCAGTCCTAGTTTCTGGCAATCAGAGGTTTAGGGGCACCTAGAGCATAAGATTGCATCCCTGACCGTCTTGGCTGACGTCAATGACCTGAACATTTTCAGTTCTACTGCAATAAACTCTGGAACAAGCAATACTGATTAAATATTTACTTACCAGAAGGAAACAAAAACTACCATCTTCACACAAAGAAACTTGCCAACAGGCTGGATTGGGTTCAGCTCTTCACGCAGTACTTTATAAAAAAGCACAAGGCAATACATCGCAAACTGGAGGAAAAGAAAAATGCTTACCTTTTTACAGTTTTTAAATTATGTTTATTTTGCGAGCAGTTATTTTAAAGCAACTGTTTTATTATATAAAATATGTTACTGTAGAATACAAGAAAAAAGATAAATAGATTAGAGTTTTTCTTTTGGATATTTAAGAACTTCTACTTTGCTTATCATTTTAAAGACTACACTTTTTAAAATTTGTTTAAGAAATGTGTCACATTGACAGTCCTATAGAGTAAAGTCTTCCATCCACAGAATAAGATAAAGCACTGGAAGCCGCCATGCAAACCTCACTGTGTTTCATCACCGGTACAAATCTAACATGGATAAACCATCTCTACTAATATGTGCATAAAATGCCACACTCATTTAGATGTTGGACTCTGCTGAGAGCGCCAACAAGGCTGTCAATGCCAAATATGTCATTTTTTTATGATGATCACCAAAAACTGGAATGAGTTCAAATTATTTAACTTAAACTATAAGGAGAAAACAGTTGCACATGACTTGCATTGACTACAGACAGACTGGACTTCAATCAGTGATCTAGAGGTGAGAGGCTATATATTACCTTACTAAAACACTAAGCCTTTTAGTTCTCTCTCCACCTAACCACAAAGGCAAATTTTGTATATTTTCTACAGAAGTGTCTAATAATGAAGAAATCAAATCCCAGAGAATGACATTTTTTCCTTCTATTATGCATGTAGAGATTTAGTAGATACGGTTTTGAGAAGATTTTAATAAATTACTATTAGTATCTTGAAACAAAACAAGTTTCAGGTGATACCGACAATATTTTAAAATCATAATTTGAACAAAACACCAAAAAGAGACATTCTTGGTACTCACCAGTTGTGACATATTGTTAAGAATAACCAAGTAAGTCCAAGCATTTTTGAAGCTAAAATTTCCTTCATCGTATACACCAACCAACTCACAGATTCTGGAACAAAGTTTGGTATTAACCATTGTACAAGTGAGCCTCTTTTCTAAAAGTGCTGCTAAACTGGTATCCCATTGATCAGCTGTCAGAATGTAAAACCTACGCTCACTAATATCAGTGCTGAGGGCCTGTACAAGAATGGAAGAAATTACAACTTCCAAAAATTTACATAACACAGCAAAGTTTATCGTAGTACTTCTACAATGGAAAAGGAACTGAGCCTTCAGATCTGGGGAAAAAAACCCACTCATTCAAGTGAGCAAGAGGAGTTGTTTTTTTTTGCAGAATTTGTTTCCATTTAAAGAAATTAAACTTCTAGCCATTATGGTTGTGAAGGTAACCTTTCAAATATGAACCAACTTTAAACTGAAGAATAGTTTGATGCTGCTCATATTTTTGGCAAGCATAAGAAGAGCTATATTGGTAAAACAATTATTGAAAAGACTGAGGCTTCCCAAGCTCCCTTACCAAGATCCAAGGGCAACTGCTAAAAGAAAATCTCAACATTCTCCTTTTTCCTAGCAGCAGCAAATTGGTGGAGCTAGGCTTTTCACCTGGCCACTGTCTCAACTATATATTTCACATCTACCTCAGGTCTACAGGAAATTCTTTTGAGCCCTATTACAGGAGGCCTGAACTGAAATACATGTTTACTGCCTGCAATGGATTCAACAGTATAGAAAGAGTTCCCACTTGTTACCAAGTGAAACTGACAATGACACATTTTAACTGTCCACATACATACAGTAACTCCTCACTTAACGATGTAGTTATGTTCCTGAAAAATGCGACTTTATGCAAAACAATGTTAAGTGAATCCAATTTTCCCATAAGAATAATGTAAATGGGGGGGGGGGGGGTTAGGTTCCAGGGAAATGTTTTTCACCAGACAAAAGACATATACATATAGAGTATAAGTTTTAAACAGTTTAATATTGTACACAGCCATGAATGATTGTGAAGCTTGGTGGTGGAGTAAGAGGGTGGAATATTTCCCAGGGAATGCCTTGCTGCTAAATGATGAACCAGCACTGGGCTGAGCTCTCAAGGGTTAATATGTTGCTGTTAATGTAGCCTCACACTCTACAAGGCAGCATGGACTGAGGCAGGAGGGAGGAAACACAACACATGCAGGGCAGTAGCTGCAAACACTTCCCTGCAAAAAGTTAACATGCTGATGAGCCCATCCTATCCAGCTGGAGCACACCACTCCCTCCTCCTGACAGCACATGCACAGCTGCTGACTTTCCAAAGTGCTGGGGAGTGCATGCATGAGTCAGAGAGAGATGTGCATTGCCCCTTTAAGTAGGGTGATGCCACTTCAAGTATGTTGCCCTTTTAAGCAGGTCAGCCAGTTCAGACAGGAAGCAAGTTTCCAGCTAGCTCCCTCCTTTCTGTCCCTGTGCCCTGTCCCCATCCTCTGCTTTGTGGAGAGGGGATATGGTACAGAGCAGGAGCAGGGGGACATCTTGATATCAGTAATCCTCTCCCCTCAGCAAGCAGGAAGCTCTCGGGAGCAGCTCCAAAGCAGAGGGCAGGGCTGGAGCAGCACAGCAGTGCAATACGGGGAGGGCCACCTAAACTGCTGGGCAGCTGCCGAACCACATACCTTACAGGGAATTTAGGGGAGCTGATGTGGTGATGTGTGTGCCAGACCCCCTGCTTCTAATCCCCACAAGGAGGGGCTGCTCTTCCAGAGAATCCTGCAAGCAGTGGACAAAGCAGGCAGCTGCCCAAGGACATTATAAGGGAGCATTGTGCAACTTTAAAAAATCTTGTTCCCTAAAAAGATTAGCAATGTACCAACGAAACAACATTAACCGGGACAACATTAAATGAGGAGTTACTGTACAGCTGGTTTAAATAAGGTCTATGCTACAATTCACAAAGGACACAAATATTTGGAAATTACGCAACACTAATAGCAATTACAGTAACTTCAAAGTTAACTCAGTTTTTACAGGTGACATCATTCTTTTATCACTAAGTTTAGGATTTTAAATTATTTCAGATTTCCAGGAGGGCACACAGTCAAATTGCTTGCATGCACAGTCGTTGAAGGTGGATTAAACTAACATAATCTGATTGAGAAATAGTCATTTGTCAAAAAAGCAAGAGGAAGCCTGCCCATCCTCTAAGACTTTTCAATTTAGCATTTTTATAGGGAATTTTATATTTTTCTTCTTTCTGCATCAGAAGTTAAATACTCATTATCTCAGCTCAGGAAATGGTGAGCAGGGGTCACAAAAAAGTCATAGGTTGATATAGTTAAGTCAGTTTCAGCTCCACTGAACAACAGAGCAAAACAAAAAAGTTATGCTTTTAGAGTCCATCAGTTCAAATATAAAAACCAACTATGTAAAGAGTCTTTTCTAGTGTAGCTCAAACATTATATCCTAGAGACAACAAATTCTTTATGAGCATACTTACAGAGCAATAATGGTGGTAAGTGGTCTGACAACAGTGTACTGCAGCACGCCTAGTTTACATCTAAATAATAAAACTCTGCAAACAAACACAGAATTCATCACTTCAGAAATGTAAGAAAAATCAACTCATGAAAAATTCCTGTCCTTAGTGTTTTCACTAAATTAAAACTTTACTTCAAGCTAATCTACTTCCAGAATGTTTCAGTAATTAGCTCAAATATCATACAACCATTATGCAACAATTCATAGAATCATGGAAATGCAGGGCTGGAAAGGACATTGAGAAATCATCCAGTCCAGCCCCCTGCACGCTGACAGGCCCAAGTAATCCATCCCTGACAGGTGTTTGTCCAACCTGTTTTTAAAAAACTTCCAATAACGGGGATTCCACAAGATTCCTTGGAAGCCTACACCAGAGCTTAACTAGTTTTTCCTAATATCTAACCTGTATTTCTCTTCCTCCAGACTAAACCCATCACTTCTTGTCATACCTTCAATGGACATTGAGAACAACTGATCATTATCATCTTTATAACCACCCTTAACATATTTCAAAATTTATCAGGCACCTCTCCCTGCCCCCCGTCTTCTTTTCTCAAAACTAATCATATTCAGCTTTTTAACCCTCTCCTTATAGGTCAGGTTTTCTAAACCTTTTATCATTTGCTCTCCTCTGCACTCTCTCCAATTTGTCCACATCTTTCCTGAAGTGTGGTGCTCAGATCTCGAGAGAGTACTTCAGCTGAGCCCTCACTAGTGCCCAGTTGAGTTGGACAATTACCTCCCATACCTTTTAAACAGCACTCCTCTTAATACATCCCAGAATAATATTAGTCTTTCAGTGATTTATTAATCATTCAATTTGTGATCCACTATAACCCATATATCCTTTTCAGCAGTACTAGCCCATAGCCAATTATTTTCTCTTTTGTAGATGTGCATTTGAATTTTTCCTTCTGAAGTGAAGTACTTTGCGCTTATCTTTACTGAATTTCATCTTGTTGATTTCAGACCAATTTTCCAATTTGTCAAAGTCATTTTGAATTCTAGTCCTTCGAAGGGCTTGGTGTCATCTGCAAATTTTATAAACTTACTCTCCAGTCCACTATCCCAGTCATTAATGAAAATATTGACTAGTACCAGACCCAGGACTGACCCCTGTGGAATCCCACTAAATGCCTGCCCCCATTTTGACAGCAAACCACTGATAGCTACTCTTAAGTATGGTCTTTGTACCAGCTGTACACTCACCTTAAGAGTAATTTCATCTAGACCACATTCCCATAGTTTGCTTATGAGAATAGCATGTGGGACTGTATTAAAAGTCTTACTAAAAATGAAGATATATTACATTACTACTTTTCTCCCCATCCACTAGGCTAGTAATCCTTTTAAAGAAGGAAATTAGATTGCTTTGGCATGATTTGTTCTTGACAAATCCATGCTGGCTACTTGTTATAACACTATTATCTTCTAAGTGCTTATAAAATGAATAATAATTTGTTGCAGTATTTTTCCAGATATTGTATTTAAACTGACTCGTCTATGATTCCCTAGATGAAGACAGGTACAATGTTTTCCTTTCTCTAGTCTTTTGGGACCTCACTCATCCTCAAGTAACTCTTGAAGATAATTGCTACAGGTTCTGAGATCGCTTCAGCTATTTCCTTAAAATACCATAAGATGAATTTCATCAGGCCCAGCCAACTTGAATACATTCTAACTTATCTAAATATTCTTTAACCTGTTCTTTCTCTATTTTGACTCATATTCCTTCCCTTTTGTCATTAAAATTAATTGTGTTGAGTGGTCACCAATTAACTTTTTTAGTGAAGACTGAAGCAAGAGGCATTAAAGACCTTAGCTGTCTTCATGGCATCAGTTACTAGCTCTCCCTCCCTGCTAAGCATAGGACGAATACTTTCCTCTGTGTTTCTCTTACTCCTAATGAATTTAAAGAACTTTTTATTGCCTTTTATGTCCTTTGCTTTTTGTGTTTTAGCCTGATACTGTTCTGACATGCTTGTGCTATACTTTTGTACTCCTCCTTAGCAATCTGTCCAGGTTTCCACTTCTTTTAGGCTTCCTTTTTGATTTTTCAGATCCTAATGGAGCCATATTGGCCTCTTACTAGTATTCCTATCTTTCCGTCACATCAGGATAGTTTGCAATTTTGCCTTTAATACACCTCTACCTCGGTATAACGCTATCCTCTGGAGCCAAAAAAATCTTACTGCGTTATAGGTGAAACCGCGTTATATCGAACTTGCTTTGATCCACCGGAGTGTGCAGCCTCCCCCCCCCCCCCGGGGCACTGCTTTACCGTGTTATATTCAAATTGGTGTTATATTGGGTCACGTTATATCGGGGTAGAGGTGTACTGTCTCCTTTTGGAACTGCCAAGTCTGCTGAACAACTTTTCCCTTAGATTTTTTTCCCAAGGGATCTCATCTCTGAGTTTGTTAAAGTCAGCTTTTTTAAGTCAATTATCTTTATTCTGCAGCTCTCACACCTTCATTTTCATGATCACTTTCATCCAAATTGTGTCCCATCTTCAGATTTGCTACCATTTCTTCCCTATTGTGTCAGAATCAAGTCTAAAATCGCTGTCCCCCTAGTTACCTCCACCACTTTCTGGAACAAAAAACTGCCCCAATACATTCCAAGAACTTATTAGAAATTTTGAATTTTGCCCTATTATATTCATAGATTCATAGACTCTAGGACTGGAAGGGACCTCAAAAGGTCATCAAGTCCAGTCCCCTGCCCTCATGGCAGGACCAAATACTGTCTAGACCATCCCTGATAGACATTTATCTAACCTACTCTTAAATATCTCCAGAGATGGAGATTCCACAACCTCCCTAGGCAATTTATTCCAGCATTTAACTACTCTGACAGTTAGGAACTTTTTCCTAATGTCCAACCTAAATCTCCCTTGCTGCAGTTTAAGCCCATTGCTTCTTGTTCTATCATTAGAGGCTAAGGTGAACAAGTTTTCTCCCTCCTCCTGATGACACCCTTTTAGATACCTGAAAACTGCTATCATGTCCCCTTTCAGTCTTCTCTTTTCCAAACTAAATAAACCCAATTCTTTCAGCCTTCCTTCATAGGTCATGTTCTCAAGACCTTTAATCATTCCTGTTGCTCTTCTCTGGACCCTCTCCAATTTCTCCACATCTTTCTTGAAATGCAGTGCCCAGGACTGGACACAATACTCCAGCTGAGGCCTAACCAGCGCAGAGTAGAGCGGAAGAATGACTTCTCGTGTCTTGTTTACAACACACCTGTTAAATGCACCCCAGAATCACGTTTGCTTTTTTAGCAACAGTATCACACTGTTGACTCATATTTAGCTTGTGATCCACTATGACCCCAAGATCTCTTTCTGCCATACTCCTTCCCTCCTTCCTAGACAGTCTCTTCCCATTCTGTTTGTGTGAAACTGATTGTTCCTTCGTAAGTGGAGCACTTTGCATTTGTCTTTATTGAACTTCATCTGGTTTACCTCAGACCATTTCTCCAATTTGTCCAGATCATTTTGAATTTTGACCCTGTCCTCCAAAGCAGTTGCAATCCCTCCATTTTCAATGGATGTCTGGGTAGTTAGAGTCCCCCATGACTATCGGGTCCTAATGTTTTGGATATTTCTGTTATTTGTTCTAGAAATGCCTCATCCATCCCCTCTTCCTGATTTGGTGATCTATAGTAGACCTGTACCATGATGTCATTCTATTTTTTAACTCCTTTTATCTTTACCCAGAGGCTCTCAACTGGTCTACCTCCCACCTCCCTCCAGATCTCAGAACAAATGTACATATCTGTAACCTTCAAGAAGATAGCCCCAGGAATCCAGGTTCTGTCTGCCGGCAGCTCAGAGAGAGGCACATTGTCCCTGGTAGAGAGGGGGAGCCAAGGCAGACTCAGAGTCTGCCCGGCAACCAATAGGTAGCTCAGGAAAGGGGAGAAACCATTTTTGAGTCAGTTGGGAGCCAGCCAGGGCAAGGGCAGGACTGGCTGTGTGGGGAGCTGGTGAGTCCCAGACCCGCATGCAGGGTTCCCCCCGAGAGCTGGCCTCTAAGAACCTGACTGCAAGATCCCTCAGCTGGGTTTTTCCTTCTCCACTGATGATTCCCAGTTTGTAGAGTTCTGCAGGAAATTTCCCCAGCCAGGCTGAGTTAGCCCTCCAGCTCCATGAAACCAGTCGCCACATGGTCAGCTCTGCTCTGTCTGCTAGTCCAGGGTTGCTGCCTGCTGTGTGTGTCTCTTGATGCTGGGCTAGGAGACTACAGTTTGGCTTTTAGTATAGTTGTGTAATCTGCACCTTAAGCCCTGCACCCCTTTGTGGTGAGGGGAAATCCTAGGACCAAAGCAGCCTGATTCATGCCAGCAGAGATCAGCTCTTCTGCAGTGACTGAGGAGTTCAGAGTCATCTCTGAACCTGAGGATCATTCATGGAGTTTGTGAGTGCACCACCTTTTAGTCAGTCAGTCAGGGAATCTGTTTTGGGGTCCCCCTACTTCCTGAACTGTGTCCTCAAGACAGGGAGTACGGGTTTGGGGATTTTATAACCAGCTGCATATTAAACCTGTGGAGGGACTTACACCTCCTCCTACCTGTGAGTCCTTTGGGCTGTACTGAACCCAGTCAGCCACACTGCTAAACCACCACAGAGAAGAATTTTGTGGTCATAGATCATCAAGGGCCCCAACAAAGTACATGTACCAACAGGACACTAATCTTATATTTGCTACAGCAGGTCACATGACTGGGGAAAGTCACGGGTATTATCAGCATGGGCACCGGTGACCCTAAAAATAAATAGTGTTTTACCCTGTTATGTTATGTTTGTCTCCTGTTTAATATAATTATTGTGTTGAATATATTGTATGTTGATGTTATTTCTTGGAAGTCTCCGACTATCTGACAGGTTAGTGGGGATTACCCTGTGGTTAGAATTTTCCTCCCAAACTGCCCTGGTTACCCTGCCAGGAAGGGGTGATGGGGGTGGAGGCACCGCCAAATAAATTCATAGAAAAAAATAAAGAAGATACCCTGCTAAGTGAGCGGTGGGATACAGAAGAACCCAAACCTGTCCATCAACATCTGTAAGCAGACTGGCATTAAAAAAGGTAACCAGGTAGAGAGAGAGTGCTACATATCCTTGATGTATAATCCAACACCTCCTCTCATTTTACCCTTTCTTTTCTGAAAAAGCTATACCTCTCTACACCAATATTCCAGTCATGAGATTTATCCCACCAAGTCTCTGTGATGCCATCATACATTACACAATGGCAGTAGCTCTCAGTCTTTTCAGATTACTGTACCCCTTTCAGGAGTCTGATTTGTCTTGTGTACTCCAAGTTTCACCTCACTTAAAAACTTGTAACATCAGACATAAAAATACAAAAGTGTCACAGCACACTATTACTGAAAAATTGCTTACTTTCTCATTTTTACCATGTAATTATAAAATAAATCAATTGGAATATAAATACTGTATTTACATTTCGTGTATAGTAAACAAATCAGTATAAACAAATCATTGTCTATGAAATTTTGGTTTGTACTAAGTTCTCTAGTGCTTAGTATGTAGCTTGCTGTAAAACTAGGAAAATATCTAGATGTGTTGATGTATCCCCTGGAAGACTTCCAATTATCCCAAGGGGTACACGTACCCCTGGTTGAGAACCACTGCACTATGGAATATAGACTGGAAAACTGTTTTATTTCACCCTACAGAACACCGACATACAGAAAGAAAGAGTCAATGCTTCCTTTCCTTCAGCTGCAAAAAACCTGACTATTACACAGCACAATAGAGTGCTATTTCAGATGTGTTATAGGATACAGCCACTAACGATGTCAAAACATTTGCTTAGTAATAAAACAAAGTCATTCTGAAAAACTCATGATACTCCAGCTTATCAAAATATCAAACAGGAGGAAGAGGGCATATTATTCATCAGATGAAGCAACCAGAAACATCAGTTAGTGGGCCAAATCCTGCTCATCTTACATTAGTTGAAGTGAAGTCAATGGAGCTACACTGCATGAGTAAGTTTACAGTAACAGGATTTGGCCCCTGCTCTAGGGTACTGCTGGAAAATAGTGTGCCCCAAAAAGAGGCAAATTCAAGAGAAGCACCTGTTCTCCATGATGAATGTTGCTTTCATACCTATTTTTAGAAAATAAGGAAGTCTCTCTCAGTATCGTATAAGTTAATCAGTTATCTAAAAACATCTAAATTCTGTAATGTTTAACAGCTAATTTAAAAGACTTTCCACAACCAACTCAGAAGTGGTAAACCAAACCCTCTGTACTGTGTGCACACTGTAAATTGACTTAGCTAGGTAGCATCAACTATAGTACCAAATATGAGCAACAGTATCTTCTGTATCAAAGTACACAGTATTAACCATTATTAATATAAAGATACTATAATGTACTTACTCTCCCATAGCCCATGATGGACAACAACAAAGGGGAGGTAGATGTCTCTGCTGATCTTTGGCTTCTATGATTAATACCAGATTTGGATACCGGTTGGTTAAATAATTTGAAAGGAATACCATAAAATTGTAGATGACATATGCTTCATAGCATTCTCTACAGGTATCCACATATATTGCAATGTTGGGATATTTCAGAGCTATCCACTATAAGAAAACATGGAGACGTTAAAAAGTTGCATTCAAGTAAAACAAATGAATCCAAGTATAGACTGAATACTTTTCATATAAATTACTTTTATGGACAGGATCCCTGGCATACCCGAAGACACTACAATGTGTTATGCATAGGTATTTAAGATTGCAGAAAATATATAAGCAACAGTATGTCAAAGTAACTGAAAACTGTGTATTATACAAGGGAGGGAGTTAAAGTTGCACTTTTTCATTCAATAAACTGGCACTATTTGGCTAGACAATACCCTACTGTTGTTGCCTAACACCTCAGTCAGAGCTTAGAATTTCCTGTCTAGTGGACACCTGGTCTGAGAGCCCCACAATATTGATATATTCTCCCATGGCCTTTGTGAGAAATAGCATTATTGCCATTTTACATATGGGAAGCTGAGGCACAGATTAAATAGGTTGCCAAAGGTCACACAGGCGAAGAGTTAGAACACTGAACTGAACCTAGATCTGAGTCCCAGTCCAGCGACTTAATCACAAAAGCATCCTTTTTCAAAAGAACTAAAATAGACTATGAAGTGCAGAGAATCAAGGCCAACCAGTAAGAGTCTGAAACAGAACTTGTGACATCCGAACTCCCATTCTTTTTCTCATTGCCCAACAGTAAGCAGTAGCAGGCTCCCTTTTGCCAGGCATTACATTCCCCCAAACATTTGGAAAGGAGTTCCAACAGCACGAGAGGACTTCGAAGCTGTATGCATGCTAGTACAGCCTACCTTCACTGTTTTAGGAAGTGCTATAGACCAGTAGCATTTTTTTGTATATGAACGAAGTTCAGTTTTCAGAGGTTGATAGCTCTGTCAAGAAACAATTTTCCCTAATATATCCAAGCACTTTGCAGTGATGGCTATTTCCATGAAAATTTCAACTGTCTCTCTCCCTCCCCACCCCCCGTTTAAGGGTCAGAACTCTTAAAATAAGTTGCAAGTTTTTAATGTGAAAAGTATGTTTCAAACAGAGACCCCATAACTCCACAATACTTTTGTTTAATGTGAATAAGAAATCTTACTTTCAAACAGACTCCAAGACAAAGTTTCAGAAATTTATAAGCAACCAAAGACAGAGGATTAGACTAGAAATTATGCAACTGCATCTTAAAAGGAGCCATATTTATGTACTTATTTGGGGTTTATTCCCAATTTTGCCACCCACTCGGCTGCCAGCCTCTGTGCTTCAGTTAGACCATCCATAACATGGGTATAAGTTTTAAAATATGCTAGTCACATTTTGAAAGATATCCACTACTTTTTACACAGCTGAGACATATTTGTAGCAGACAAGTCATGTAACAACATGAGCCATAACAACAGTATTGGTTTAAATAACTAACAACTTCCATTAGGTTCTGCCTTCCTACTCTTTGCAGACATAAGCTATCTGAAATATTCATGTTTGGGCTGAAGTTTTCTAAACTTGGTCTCTACCCAAAGGCACATTTTTTGTAGAAGTTTGAGAAAAATCCCCTTCAGTTAAAGAGAGGAAAGAGGCATACAATAATTTCTCATTCAAAAAACCCAGTCTAATTTTTTTTGTGTACCAAAAACACTGAAGAAACTTGACAAGAACACAATTCTTCAGTGAGGACATCATATTTGTGATTTTTTGCAAGGCAAAAATCTACAGTAATTATCCTCTACCACTTCCTTCTCATGCTATTTCTCTTCACAGAATGTCCCTGCTAGCCTCTATTGCTGTTCCCTCCCTCCTTGGCCAGCTAGCTCCTTTGCTTGGTCACTCCACACTCCTCTCTTGAAAAGAGATTAAGAAATGGAAGAATTAAGTCCTTTGACTGTAACACAATGTACTACCAGGACAGATCTAGAATAGCTATTGTGATCCTGTAGTATCTGAAAGGGATTTGGAATGTTGCTTGGTTCTGCTAACAGAGGCCACGTCCAGACTAGGTATTAAAATCGATTTTAGATACGCAACTTCAGCTACGGGAATAACGTAGCTGAAGTCGAATTTCTAAAATCGAGGTACTCACCCGTCTGGACGGCGCGGCATCGATGTCCGCGGCTCTCCGTGTCGATTCCGGAACTCCGTTCGGGTTGATGGAGTTCCCGAATCGATGTAAGCGCGCTCGGGGATCGATACATCGCGTCCAGACTAGACGCGATATATCAATCCCCGAGCAATCGATTTTAACCCGCTGATGCCGCGGGTTAGTCTGGACGTGCGCGGAAACAGAGTATTGTGCAATATACTTATGGGGAACCAAAGGAGTGTATTCATGAAGATAGCGAAACCCCACATGTCAGCCTCTAACAGAGGCTGTGTCCAATACCATGGCTGGATGGCTTAGGATCCTTTGGTACTGATGGTTTTGTTTTCACTCCAGGAATGGAGAACAGTACTTTCAGTGGGATCTTAGGCTGCTCTTTTTATTCTCCAAGGGGAAAGGCGCCAATGAAAGCTTTATCGTATTCACAAATTCTGAGTACCGGGAACCAGATTAAGCTGCTAGAGCGTAGACCAGCAAGATTTGGGGACTGATTTAGCACTCCTTGTGAGCTCTTGGAGTGAAGGTGCTGTACACTGCATGCTGCAAAATATATTATTTTTCCTCCAATTATGCCAGACACCTCATATGGGTGTCCAGATTGGGGAATACAACATGACAGGAAGCACCCCTCTTGAAACAGGCCTTCTCTCCCCTTTGGATCTGTGAACTCATATCAAGGTGCAGGAACTAATAAAGCTTAAAAAATATCTTTATAAATAAAAAACAAAATTATGAATCCTGACTTATTAATAAATTTAACTAAGGCACAGAATCTCTGACGAAGCCAGAGAGGTTCCTGGTCCGTCAGGTTCTGCAGTTGAAAGGAACTGAGGAGGACAGAGCGCCACTCCCCTTTTACAATCTTACCCTCAGAAAGTTCAGGAACAGTGAGGGGAAGGGTAGGAGGGTGCAAGAGAGTGCTCCAGCAGTCACTGATAGGTTCCACCACCAGAGCTGCATTGCTGGCACACCAATGTGCAGAGGCCATTTGAAGAACTATCAGGTTTATAGCAATGATTTCACATTAGCATTGTTTCTGCACAGTGTTACACTGGTTTCCATTTCCCCCAGAGCAAGCAAAATACAATAGTTCAGTGAATTCCAAACTAGAAACTGGAAAGAATACACTTACGCTGTCTAAACTGTAAATCGGCACCATCCATAGAATCCTGTATTGATGACAAAAGAACGTCTGAGATTATTGCATGTATTTTCATCACCAGGAATGAAATTTAATATTAGCAGCAAAGAATATGTAAAATGTTACCTTATTATTGGTTTCTGTAATTCAGGTTGAGTATAATGAACTAAGTGTTGCAATATATCCCAGAGAGAAATTGGTATAGTCATCAGTAGAAAAATTCCAGCAATAAACCATGCTTTGGTATGAATTCCAACCTTAGAAGGGAGGGAAGGAAGAACAGCATAAATACAAAATATGTAATGTTAATTTACTGTACCTGTATAACTACCATTTTAATCAGTTTTTGAAGTATGGGTTTTTTAAATGGGAGTAGCCTCTTAAATGATACAATAGGATTATGCACTGAACATACAAAATAAAGCACAAGAGCAGGAATTCAGCAAATATCCGTGAGAGTGAAACTGGCGTGTTTAAGTGTTTAAAAGTGTTAAGCATCAGGAAATAAGAATTACCAAAATAAAATCAAAGCATCAATATTGATACATGGGAGAAACAAAACCAAAGACAGAAATATTGATAGTTGTTCAGTTATGAGACTAATTCAGGGAGTGATCCCACATTGCGTTCCCTTTGGTGGTTCTTCTCATACAGTAGGGGATGGCAACCAACGAAAAGAAACTTTAATTTATTATAAAGTTAAGTTGTTAATAAAATTAATAATGGAAGGAAATTAAAATCAATATGGGAAATGTGATTGCAACTAATAGAGAAAGTAGATGTATTACACAATGTAAAAGGTAAATTAATGATATAATATATTGATTATATTAAAATATTAAAAATAAATTCTAAAACTATCAAAAAATAAAAAAAGCATAAAATTTAATTAAAATCAGAGGAAATAACATCACAAAGCAAGTGTATGTTCAACAAGGAAATACAACTAAATAATATTATTCTATTTAATTTATGACATAATGTCACTTTAGGGAATCAGTTAAAAGGGCACAGTACTCAACTGAGGTAGACAACACTCCAAATCTTTAATCTAATTTGACAGCCATACTTAATGAATGAGTATAGTATAAGAACATAAGAATGGCCATACTGGGTCGGACCAAAGGTCCATCTAGCCCAGTATCCTGTCTACCGACAGAGACCAATGCCAGGTGTCCCAGAGGGAGTAAACCTAAGAGGTAATGATCAAGTGATCTCTCTCCTGCCATCCATCTCCACCCTCTGACAAATAGAGGCTAGGGACACCATTATTTACCCATCCTGGCTAGTAGCCATTAATGGACAACCTCCATGAATTTATCCAGTTCTCTTTGAAACACTGTTATAGTCCTAGCCTTCACAACCTCCTCAGGCAATGAGTTCCACAGGTTGACTGTGCGCTGTGTGAAGAAGAAAGTCCTTTTATTTGTTTTAAACCTGCTGCCCATTAATTTCATTTGGTGGCCCCTAGTTCTCACATTATGGGAACAAGTAAATAACTTTTCCTTATTCACTTTCTCTACACCACTCATGATTTTATACTCCTCTATCATATCCCCCCCCTTAAGTCTCCTCCAAGCTGAAGAGGCCTAGCCTCTTTAATCTCTCATCATATGGGACATGTTCCAAACCCCTAATCATTTTAGTTGTCCTTCTCTGAACCTTTTCTAATGCCAGTACATCTTTTTTGAGATGAGGAGACCACATCTGTATGCAGGATTCAAGATATGGGTGTACCATGGATTTATATAAGGGCAATAAAATATTATCTGTTTTATTCTCTATCCCTTTTTTTAATGATTCCTAACATCCTGTTTGCCTTTTTGACTGCTGGTGCACACTGCACGAACATCTTCAAAGAACTATCCATGAGTACTCCAAGATCTCTTTCCTGATTAGCTGTAGCTAAATTAGCCCCCCCCCCTCATATTCTATGTATAGTTGGGGTTATTTTTACCAATGTGCATTACTTTACATTTATCCACATTAAACTTCATTTGCCTATTTGTTGCTCAATCACTTAGTTTTGTGAGATCTTTTTTAAGTTCTTCACAGTCTGCTTTGGTCTTAACTATCTTGAGCAGTTTAGTATTATCTGCAGACTTCGCCACGTCACTGCTTACTCCTTTCTCGAGATCATTTATGAATAAGTTGAATAGGATTGGTCCTAGGACTGACCCTTGGGGAACACCACTAGTTACCCTTCTCCATTTTGAAAATTCCTACCCTTTGAGATTGAAGAGAACAACTTCAAATCAGGTGGTAACTGTAAGCTCAATGCTAAATTTTTAGTGTACTTCTAATTATTGTTTCAATAATAATAGCCACAGGATGTATATATATTGACTAGAAAAGCCTCAATATCATAAAGGTTCTGCAGGGTTAGTTAGCAGGTTTTGAAGGTTTGAAGTTAGTGTCCAACGCAAGGGTATAAAGCTGAGGCTTAAGTCGAGCAAGGTGAGGTGTGCTTAAGAAGGTTAGTGGGATGAGACAATGAAGTCCCAGGAACTAAACAGAGAGGAAGATAACAATTCTGAGAAGCTTTTACGTTTGAACACAGAATGGTCAAATTTAAAATGCAAAAAGGAATATAGAAATACAACTTGCTCTCAGAGCTTGAGTAAAACAAGGAAATGTTAGTTATAATCTAAGAAGGAACACAGTTGTTGGACTAGTGAGAATTCACACTTCAGAATGAATTCTGATGGTTAGGAACACTTATAAACAGGATAAATAGAAAAGAAAGCATTTCATGATCTGGAAAACAAACATAAGGTTGAAATAAGGTAGAAATTATGATAAGTTATTTTCTCTCACTCACACAGCATAAACAGCAGGCAGTGGAAGTGGAGGAAAAAAAACAAGATTACTTGTCTCTTACTCTCTTAGGACTGGTCTACACTACAGTAAGGTCAACATAAGACAGCTTATGTTGACCTAATTATGTCAGTGTCTGTATTACAGCCTTCCTCCCACCAATATAAGCACTGCACTGCACCAACATAACTCCATCTCCATGAGAGGTGTAAGGCTTATGTCGGTGTAGTTAGGACACAGTGTCTGTGAAGACTACCTCCCTTCACACCAGCTGTTGGGTCTCTTGTCAATTTCATGGCAGGAGCTATGAAATTGACAAGGAAGGTGGGTAGCTAGAGCCCAGCTGAACTCTGCTCTGGGCTGGGAGACAGAATGGACCCCACTCCCAGCTCAGAGTCAGGGGCAAGAAGCCCTTGTGGCTCCCCGCTACCCCTGGCTCCTAACTAGGAACAATTTCAAATCAGGAAGCCCCAGGGGCTCTGGACCCTGCTCCCAGCTGGGAGCCAGGAGTCAAACAGCCTTGTCAATTTCAAAAAGAGGTAACAAGGGTAGAGGGGCCAAGAAGCCAGTGCAGCTGCACCCCACTCCCCAGGGGTGAGAGGCTCAAGGTGGCTTCCCTCAGCTCCAGCAGGGAGCAAAGAGGGGAGAAGCTCTGGTCTCCCAGTTCTGCTGGCAGCTCCCAGGCAGGCGCCTGGTTGCCCCACAGGCTCCCAGCAGGCTGCCTCCCCTTTGACTTCAACAGAAATCAGTCTTTATTAAGGTGGATTTCTAGTTTAAATGAAGGGTTATTTTTATATGTGTGTGTCTGTGTGTGTACACACACACCACATGAGCCTAATGCATACTAAATTCATGTCTCAGACAGATTTCAAACTTGTTTTCTTTTATTTAAAAAGCTGACTTATTTAAATATTTATTTAATTAGACTATTAAACTAGTATAAAAAGCTTTGAAACTTGTTCAGCATGTTGCACTGACAGACTCCCATCCATGCTTGAGTGGCAAATGACATCACTTTTAAAGGGAAACAGGCAACTTTATCATTTATGTCTGAATGTTTAACTCACTATTGTTAAAATAACTAAGAATACTGATCCTGAAGGAGGAGAAAAATATTTTCTTCTATTGTTTACTTTGTGCTTTTATCAGCACTTGAATACAGTTAGTTTTCACAGTTTCCATTCAGTCATTCATTTGCTACTGTTTGTGTTATCTTTAAATCCACAAAAATTGGCATAGCCTCAAGAGAAGTGTCAGAGGGGTAGCCCTGTTAGACTGGATGTGTAAAAGCAGCAGAGTCCTGTGGCCCTTATAGACTGACAGACATATTGGAGCACGAGCTTTCCAATACGTCTGTTAGTCTATAAGATGCCACAAGACTCTTTGCTCCTCAAGAGAAGGTAAAGTAACTTTAATTTTTTTTTTACTTAGCAGATTTTGAGTCAGCGACCTTTCAATATGTTGATACTAGCACTAGGCAGAAAAATTTAAGACTTCTAAGAGAGCTGGACTTCATAGTTAATGGGCCTTACATTGAGAACTTTCAATTAACTTTTCTGACGTCACTTTCTTATTATGACATCACTCAAACTATAAATCTGCAGACAGGGTTTATAAATAAGATTTTGTATTTATGAAGGTAACAGTAGGTGTAACTACAAAGAGTAAATAAGAGGAAATGAGCCTCAAGATGATTGTTTTGAACAAGACATGAGAGTCGTCGCTGGACCAAATGCAAGACTGAAATAGGAGAACTGTTGCCAAGGTGCACAGCCTGTGCGCCTGTGGACAGGGAAGTGATAGGACGCTACACGCACAGTTTTACTCACGGCACTTGGAGGTGTGAACGTTAATTTTGTTTTCAGAGCCCAGCGCCCTGTGCTGATGCCAGCCTAGCAAACGGGGCGCCCATCGCGTGTATGCAAACCAGGCGAGCCTACGCTAAGGCTGCAGCCTTGTTTATGTCGTGCCCGGCGCCATGCCGTGTTGCTGTCACTCTCGCCCAGCCAGGCCCCTCGGTTCTCCGGGGGGAGGGAGAAAGGCAGCGGGGGCCACTTACCTCCAGCTTCTGCAGCTCCCACACGCACAAGGGAACCGCCACCAGCAGCCCCACAACGTAGAGAACAACGACGAGCGGCCGGATCCACCTCCGCCAGTTGCCGCAGGTGCACGGCATGGTCCCGACGGAGAGCGGGGCGCGGCGCGGCGCGGCGCGGCGCCTCCCTGTCTCCACCGCCCACGGCCCCGGCGCGGCGGGCTCAGCTGCTGGGAGCCGGCCTAGAGCGCGCGAGCGGCGGGGACACCACCGGCCGGGACTCGCCAGGCGGCCGACCCATCTCACCACCCCCTGCGGGACGCAGCCCGCACCTGCCCCGCCTCCTCCTCCTCACTCGGGGTCTCGGCTCCAAGAAACCCCAGCACCACTTCCGCCCCGCCGCCTAACCACACTTCCGGCTCCTCGCTCAACCACGCCGCAGTCCATCGCTGATTGGCTGCCTGTGAGGCGTACCTTTCGCTATCCCGCCCTTCTTGTTCTCTGATTGAGCAGAAAAGACGTCAGTTCATGGGGCGGGGTCGATTGATCCATGAATCAGTCTTTTGGTTATACGGTGCCTGCTTTGACACTCCTTCCACGCTGGTCTCTCGCACCTGCTTCCCCCCCCCCCCATCGCTCCAGAGCATTGGTCTGTCCTACCCCCTCCCAGTCGCAGGCCTCCGAGTGTTGCTCTCAGCTGTTTCCTCCTTGAGCGGCGGCCTCTGGCCGTTGCTCGGGCAGGAGAGCGGGGCGGTGTCTGCCTTGGGGGCCCCTGCTCCCCCCCCTGGACATTGCCATCGTGTGCTCAGAACGGGACACCGCCAGCAGCAGGGCCGGCTCTTGGGGTGACATGTTAAGTGAGAAGCAGGGGTTGCGTCCTGGATAGAGGCGATTGTGGCCGCTTCGCTCCAGCATGGAGCTTGGTCTACACCAGGGATTGGCAGCCTTTCAGAAGTGGTGTGTCCAGTCTTCATTTATTCACTCTAATTTAAGGTTTCACGTGCCAGTAATACATCTTAACATTTTTAGAAGGTCTCTTTCTGTACGTCTATAATATACAACAATAGTTTAGTTACGTGTAAAGTAAATAAGTTTTTTAAAATGTTTAAGAAGCTTCATATAAAATTAAAATGCAGAGCTCCCCTGGACCGGAGGCCAGGACCCAGACAGTGTGAGAGCCACTGAAAATCAGCCCGTATCCGGCCTTTGGCACATGTGCCATAGGTTGCCTACCCCTAGTCTACAGCCTGTTTGGGGTTAAATCCCTTGTGCTCACTTACTGCCCAATTCAGTTGTGGGGAGGTACCACTATGGACAGTTTTTTTCTTTTAAACACTCTTACATTGTTTAAAAGAAAGTGGGCCAGTTTGTCAGTCCTCTTATTAAAAGACAGGCTCAAATCACAATTGCCTTGCGCTGTAGACAGCCATAAAGGCCTTGGCTAGATTAGGGTTGAGCATATGTTGTTAGATTGCATTACCCAACTAACAGCTTCTAACCCTCTAGTCAAGAAACTTAAACACATGCTAAACTGCTGGGACTACATGCTAAACTCTTGCCGGATTTTAATTTGAGCAGTGTAACATGTTATGGGAGGCAGGCTTTACTGACATTTGACTTTTTTAGACGGTAGTAGTTAATACCAGCTAACATTTCAGCCTTTTATTCTAAATTAGATAATGTTTAAATGACTAAAAAAGGTACTGGGTAAGCACATTGGGGGCTACATCTTTTTATCACTACTGGTAATTTGTGGACATATGTTTTCCTGCATCACAGAGAGCAGGAGCTGGGAAAGCACTAAGGGGTTAATCCTGCAAGTGTTTACCCACATGAATACTTCCACTCAAGCTACATATATAAGGATTGGTTGGATTTGACCCTTGCTTTGCATTGTGCAAATTGTGTTTCTGAACACTCATGTCCCCCTGACATTTAGGCATTGGAGAGAATTTCATTTCACAACAACATGGCAGCAGGAAAACCAGACTTGTCAAACTGCTTAGCCAGAAGGGAAGCTGGTAATATGGAGAGCTGGCTGTGCTCTGTTTTCCTCCCACCACCCTAGATTTAAGGAACAAAGCAACCTAAAATACCAAAGACTACATCCTCAGTAATTTACACAGGTTTCCTAACATGAGAAGAGGAATGAGAAGAGAGAGGTTGAAGCCTGAGGCAGGAGCCATTGCTGCCCAGAGGATGCAAGGAGAAAGGGGTAGTAAGTGGCAGTAAGGGCCTTCCGCACAGATGACTCTCCCTGTATGCCTCCCCCACAAAAAACTCAACACAAAACACCCAAACTATATGGATTACTAACATCCAGGCATTTTGGTTCAAAATCACCAGCAGCTTCTGCAGTGGACTGGAAGAAGCAGCCCCCCGGCAATGGATAAATGAAAAGGGTAACTGCACATTCCAAGATCAACAAAGGTACTTATGCACCCCAGTCCCTTTTTTAGGTGCCACTGCAATCTACAAAATTCCTGATTGGCTACCACCTAAACTTGTAGATGCCTAAATTTACTTGGCACCTAATTTTTTTCCTCTGGGCATGAGCATGACAGCCTCACTCTATGTGCCCAGGCACCTATCTCCTGCATAAGCCCCAGCCTGAGTCACAAACTGAGGACACGTGTTTAGCAGCTCCAGTTGCATGCAGGGGCCTGCCTACTAGATTATGCTCCTCAGGCAAGTTAATACAAAGCAGCTGGGGAGTGGGGAAAGAAAGAGGAGTCTTTACCCTATATAATCTTTATATTAGTTGTTAGGGTACTCACCCACCCAGGATGTGGGAGACCCCCAGCTTAACAGGGATCTGCCATCTCTTCGGTGAGTGCTGCAACCACTAGGCTATTGAGTCATTCTTACTCTTTATATAGCCCAACTAATGTTTAAGTACAACATTGTTTAATTAAAGTGGAACAACTTCAATAGCAGAGATTGAGGGAGACGCACATCAGACTATCCTAGAATCCATAGTAGCTAGGGCACTCATCTGAGAGGTGGCAGATCCCTTTTTAAATATCTTCTGCCCTTCAGGAGGACATGGTACTTGATATGGGGGTCTCCACATCCTGGGCGAGTAATCTAACCACCCGACTAAAGATCATAACGGAGCTTTCTTTCCCCCCGAGCTGTTTTGTTTCAGGTCCTGCACACAACTTAGGTGGCCAAGCATCTATCTTCCCCCACATTATGCATCACTAGCAGAGCTAGGTGCCTCTTTCCGGGGAGGAGTGCTCGTCTCACACCCCTCTGGTCAATGTCTCCCACTGGCTAGCTTAGGCAGCGCCCTTGTAGCTTGCATTCTGATGTGCCTGTCTCTCCACATTCATTGTATAAAAGCCTAGGCACCAAACTCGGGCTTTGTGGATCACAGTGATTTTCCAGTCACCTTAAAGGTAGGTGCTGTGACACAGCTTTGCAACGCCTAAAAGTCCTTGTGGATCCCACCCTGTGTCTTTAAGGCATAACCATTATTGAGTTTGTACTGCTAACACTACAGCCCTAGAACATATACAGAAGGGATGATGGCCAGACTTGTGTGGAATTTTACGCCAAGACTGAAAAGATCCTACTGCTGCAAAGGAACCCTCTTCCCCGCTAAAAAACAAATACACAGAACCAAAAAACCTACTGTCTTCATATTCATAGGTATAGGGGTGGAGAGAGTAGGAGGTTTAATACAAAAATCCTGGCAGCACCATTGTCATTTTGTCAGGCAGTCACTGAATTTTACAGATGGGAAATCAGAAGCACAGGAAAGATAGTTTGCCCAAGGTTACACATCAAAGCAGAGGCAGAGTTTGGAACAAAATCCTGTTCTCTGGTACAGTCACTAGACAACAGCTTTTCTGTAGAACCTCAGAGTTATAAACAAGAGTTACGAACTGACCAGTCAGCCACACACCTCATTTGGAACTGGAAGTATGCAATCAGGCAGCAGTAGAGAGACACAAAAAAAATAATAAAAAAAAATGCAAATACAGTACAGTACTGTTAAATGTAAACTACTAAAAATAAAGGGAAAGTTAAAATATTTGACAAGGTAAGGAAACTGTTTCTGGGCTTGTTTCATTTAAATTAACATGGTTAAAACAGCATTTTTCTTCTACATAGTAAAGTTTCAAAGTTGTATTAAGTCAATGTTCAGTTGTAAACCTTTGAAAGAACAATCATAACATTTTGTTCAGAGTTACGAACATTTCAGAGTTATGAACAAGCTCCATTCCCGAGGTGTTCATTACTCTGAGTTTCTACTGTAGTTGGGATTATGTTTTCCAGTGTGCATTATTTTGCATTTATCAACACTGAATTTTGCATGTTGTTGCCCAGTCATCCAGTTTTGTGAGATCCATTTGTAACTCTTTGCAGTCTGCTTTGGATTTAACTATCTTTAGTAGTTTTGTATCATCTGCAAATTTTACCACCTTGTTGTTTGCCCCCTTTTCCAGCTCATTTATGAACATGTTGAACAGCACTAGTCCCAGTACAGATCCCCGGGGACACCAATATTTACCTCTCTCCGTTCTGAAAACTGACAATTTATTCCTACCTTTTGTTTCCTGTCTTTTAATCAGTTACTGATCCATGACATCCCTCTTATCCCATGACTGCTTACTTTCCTTAAGAGCCTTTGGTGAGGGATCTGTTTGTTTGGCAGGTTTCCTGTTTCTGATATACTTAATTTTTTTTTTTGCTGTTTGTTTTTGAGTCTGCTACTAGGTCCTCTCTCTTCCAATTCTTTTTTGGCCTGCCTAATTATGCTTTTATATTTGACTTGCCAGAATTTATGCTCCTTTCTATTAGAAAAAGTTAAACAGAAAAAGTTCTCTTAAGGAATTTATTTAAAAGGACAGTTTCCAGAATAACTACTGTAAGAAAAAATCTGTGAGTGTATTAATATCCACTGTGAATTTTCCATAATTAATACATACAAATTGATAGCAAGCAGTTTTATTTCTTGGTAATTCATGATTTAACAGCGCATTTAAAAATTAACACATTTTCTTCCATCATTTTTGCTCTTTGAAGGCCAAACCCTCCTCCCTGTGTTAGTGTAGTGTAAGTATAAAATTAAAGAATTAAAGTTAGTTTAGGAACTAAACTAATTAAGGAAATATATAATAAAGAAAGGCTCTAACTAGCAAGTAGAAGGAAGACCTTGAAAAAGGCCAGAAGGAATAAAGTAAGGTGGATATCTGGTTCAAAGACTAACTAACAAGATAAGGGGAAGTTTCTAGAGGGAAGGGAGCGAGATAGATTCATGGAAGATAGGTCTGTCAATGGCTATTAGCTAGGATGGGCAGGAATGGTTTCACTAGCCTCTGTTTGCCAGAAGCTGGGGTTGGGTGACAGGGCATGGATCACTTGATGGTAACCTATCTGCTCATTCCCTTTGGGGCACCTGCCATTGGCCACTGTCAGAGGACAGGATACTGGGCTTGATGAACCTTTGGTCTGACCCAGTATGGCCGTTATTATGTTCTAAAATGAAGGCCTCTGACCAATAGGGGTGACTACAGATGGTTTTAAATTAAACAAAGAAAATCTGTCTTAAAATGAGCCAACACAGCCCTTCCCCAACCCACACATTAGTGTTAAAGCCAATGTGAATGCAGATAAAATGGGGAAACTGTTGGGCAACAAGGAGGAGAGGAAAGGCCTTAGGAAGAAAGGAGATTGTAAATCTTATCTGGATTAAGACTGGAAATAAGGGTAAACTGTCTCCAATTGGTTTTTAGCTGAAGTTAGTAATTGGCAGTGACACCAGTAGTTTGTTAAAGGGTATAAAAAGTAATCTCTTAGGTTCATTGCTAATTGCTGCCTGACCATGCTGGAGTCAACCACTATGGGTCTAGTATTTCTGGGTTTAGCCCATTAGTAAGTATCTTGACCAAATGCTTAGAAATGTTTTGTTACTCTTTGGGTATAGTAAATTGCTTATTATTTGCATATATAGAGCAATTGCATAAAGTACCATTTGGCGTTGGATTGAATAAAGAAATTTATGGCTAAATTGGTGTTTGGTGATTTCCCACACTAATATTAATAATTCCAATGTCTAGTGATATTAAAGGAAGCTGAGCAGTTGGTTATGAGGAGTCTTCCTTCAAATTACTCCTAATACCAGAGCACAGGACCAGTGCCCTCTCACAATGCTGGATTGGGAACAGCCTGCCAGCAGTCTTTGGGCATAATCTGATTCCCCCAGAAGGAGAAAGGTGCTGGTCACTAGTGGACTCCTTCAGGTTTCTTCAGCATAAAACCCCTCAAGTATTGTGTTGTTCACAGGATTTGGCATAGATTTTATTCTGAGCTCTTGCAGACCTTATCTATTGCCCCCCATTCTGTACCTTTTTGTTTCACGCTTCAAGGCAGCAATACCTCCCAGAACTAACCCAGTATTTTTTTAAGGTTCTGAGCCTAACTAGGCATAGCTGACCTGATTACTCCCCAGCTGGAAGTCCCTTCCTGAGCTGATTTTCAAAACTTGTGCCTGACTATAATCCAAAGAGTCCCATGCCACTGTTTGGCTTATACAGCCTTTTTCTGTATAGCCTCCTGCACATCCTCTATTCCTGAAGACTCTCAGGTTCTGTTTAATTTGCAAGCCTCCATCTGTGTCAGACTATGACATAGTTTCTCTCTGTTCCACGTGCTTTTTTTCTGCTTGATTCCAAGGAGTGTAATTCTTTTATTTTTGAAACAATACAAGGAGTGATTCTCTTACTGATCACCTGCAGCTTGCGCTGTTCTTTAATGCAGGGGCTGAGGAAAATCAGTTCACTGTTACTGTTTCATCCCTTCTCTCTGTAAAGAACTCTTTTTATCCCTTCCCCAACTCTGGTCCTCCTGCAACAAAAAACCAACCACCCTACCTCTTTTAAACTAGGGAAAAATTTCTATTAATTCTTTGTAGTATGCAGTCTGTAACACACTATTGATTAGTCCTGATTCATCCAGAAGAGAACACTGTTGCTTATTCATACTAGTGACTGTTACAGTATTTTTATTTTATTAAAACTTCATAAACCATTTAAAAACTGATTTTAAAGTACCATAGCTTCCCTCTTTATCAACATTAACCACCCCTTTCCCCCATCACTGGCTTCTATCATATTTGAAGATAACAATGGTGACACCAGTTCCAGAAAGTTTGATCTTTGCTATGAGAATCTGGTAAACTGCCATCACATCCTGCCTGCCTACCTACTTCCTTGCTTTTTTATGGATGGTGACTGAGGAGAATGGGTGTTCAGCTCCAGAAGCATCTCTCACCAGCAGCTTGTGTGATAATTTCCAGTGTGGCTCCTTTGCTCAAGGTTACACTGATCTGTGTGTATCAGCTGGGGACTTGTTTCATTATTATTATTGCTAGGTTGATTGACACTTTTAATCATGAATTCCTGTTACAGTAAATGAACATCTGTATTTCTGTGGTACAGCACTTAGTTTATTTTTTTTAATTTAAGTACAGTGACTCAAAGTATATTATGGAGCGTAAAGACCAGAGGCTGTGTAACACAGAAAATAGTGGCCATAAAGCAATCAAACATAAATAACTCTTTCACACCAGTCCTCAAAAGGGCACATCTATCAATGCTCTGACTTGTTACAATATACAAAGGATGGGTGCCAAGTGTTCTTAAATTCAGCAAGCTTATTATGAAGTCTTGCTCCAAGGAAGTAATGTCACACTCCTGTCAAGTTCAGTAATATGAAAACCTTTCCAAAATTTCATCATCTGTGTCTAGCAGTATAGAACAAATGTCTTTTAATTGATCCCATATATTTTGTTGCCAAAAGCCCAGCAGTCACCTAGGCAGCTTCAAAAGAGTGACAAGTTAGGATTCCTGGAACATTGGAATGCTTTCTGTAGTGAGGACTGTTGGGTATGAGCTGGTTTAGAGCGGTGTTTAATTAATATAAAGGAATGAAATCTTGCCCAGAATAGCACAGGTAGGGGGTAAAAGATGCTGTCTAGCACATCCTCAGCAAACAGACTTCAACCAACTATGGCAGAAAGAGTACACCATAATTGCCCCCTTGCCTGCCAAGGTAATTTGACAAGAGTAAAGACCCCCCCCAAGTTATTTTTCTAACATTAAACAAGGCATTTTATTAGTCTACAGAAAATATGCTATCTCTCTTCTAACAAGTAATTACCTATTATATACTTATTGCTGAGAAGATAGCAGTTTTTCACAATTAACATAAGAACGGCCATACTGGGTCAGACCAAAGATCCATCTAGCCCAGTATCCTGTCTACCGACAGTGGCCAATGCCAGGTGCCCCAGAGGGAGTGAACATAACAGGTAACGATCAAGTGATCTCTCTCCTGCCATCCATCTCCGCCCTCTGACAAACAGAGGCTAGGACACCATTCCTTACCCATCCTGGCTAATAGCCATTAATGGACTTAACCTCCATGAATTTATCCAGTTCCCAGTTAGAGCCCTAGGCTTCACAACCTCCTCAGGCAAGGAGTTCCACAAGCTGACTGTGCACTGTGTGAAGAAGAACTTCCTTTTAAACCTGCTGCCCATTAATTTCATTTGGTGTCCCCCAGTTCTTGTATTATGGGAATAGGTAAATAACTTTTCCTTATCTACTTTCTCCATATCACTCATAATTTTTATATCATATCCCCCTAGTCTCCTCTTTTCCAAGCTGAAAAATCCTAGCCTCTTTAATTTCTCCTCATATAGTACACTCTCTAAACCCCTAATCATTTTAGTTGCCCTTTTCTGAACCTTTTCTAGTGCCAGATGAGGCAACCACATCTGAATGCAGTATTCAAGATGCGGGCATACCATCAATTTATATAAGGGCAATAATATATTCTCTGTCTTATTCTCTATCCCCTTTTTAATGATTCCTAACATCCTGTTTGCTTTTTTGATCGCCTCTGCACACTGCGTGGACATCTTCAGAGAACTATCCATGATGACTCCAAGATTTTTTTCTGATTTGTTGTAGCTAAATTAGCCCCCACCATATTGTATGTATAGTTGGGGTTATTTTTTCCAGTGTGCATTACTTTACATTTCTCCACATTAAATTTCATTTGCCATTTTGTTGCCCAATCACTTAGGGTATGTCTACACTATGGGATTATTCAGATTTTACATAAACCGGTTTTGTAAAACAGATTGTATAAAGTCGAGTGCACGCGGCCACACTAAGCACATTAATTCGGTGGTGTGCGTCCATGGTCCGAGGCTAGCGTTGATTTCCGGAGCGTTGCACTGTGGGTAGCTATTCCGTAGCTATCCCATAGTTCCCGCAGTGTCCCCCGCCTCTTGGAATTCTGGATTGAGATCCCAGTGCCTGATGGGGCAAAAATCATTGTCGCGGGTGGTTCTAGGTGAGTGTTGTCACTCATTCCTTCCTCCGGGAAAGCAACAGCACACAATCATTTCACTCCCTTTTTCCCTGGATTGCCCTGGCAGACGCCATAGCATGGCAACCATGGAGCCCGTTCAGCTTCTTTTTTACTGTCACTGTATGTGTACTGGATGCTGCTGACAGAGGCGATACTGCAGCGCTACACAGCAGCATTCATTTGCTTTTGCATGATAGCAGCGATGGTTATCAGTTGTTCTGTACCGTCTGCTGCCATTGTAAATTGGCAATGAGATGATGGCTAGCTGTCATTCTGTACTGTCTGCTACTATCATGAGTGCCCCTGGTTGAGGTCGGCCGGGGGCGCAAAGGCAAAAATGGGAATGACTCCCTGAGTCAATCCCTCCTTTATGGTATCTAAAAATAGAGTCAGTCCTGCCTAGAATATGGGGCAAGTGTACTAGAGAACCAGTGTATCAGAGAACCAGAGAGCACAGTTGCTCCATGTCAGATCCCGCAGAAATGATGAGTTGCATGCCATTCACGGGGGTTGCCCCTGCAACAACCCCACCTGTTGCTTCCCTCCTCCACAACCTTCCTGGGCTACCGTGGCAGTGTCCCCCCCATTTGTGTCATGAAGTTATAAAGAATGCAGGATAAGAAACAGTGACTTGTTAGTGAGATAAAATAAGGGGGAGTCAGCCTCCAGTTGCTATGATAGTTCAGGCAGGACATTAAGCGGTGTGGGGGAGAGGAGCCCAGCATCCTGCTGCTATGACAGTCCAGGCAGGACATTAAGCGGTGTGGGGGAGAGGAGCCCAGCATCCCACTGCTATGATAGTCCAGGCAGTACGGAATCTTTTCTTTACACATGAAAGGGAGGGGGCTGATTGAAGCTCAGCCCCCAGTTGCTATGATGAAGACGGTTACCAGCCATCTACTGGGAATGACCAGGAATCATTCCTATTTTTACCCAGGTGCACCCTCCCAGCCAGCCTCACCTGAGGCCAGCCAGGGGTATTCAGCAGCTATCAAGCATATTGTACCATCTGCCACCAGGGAGGGAAGAGGAGCGGATATGGCTCTTTACTGCCGCAGCATCGCGTCTACCAGCAGCATTCAGTACACATAGGGTGACATTAAAAAAAGTCAAGAAATGGTATTTTTCCCTTTTCTTTCACGTGGGGAGGAGGGGGTACATTGACGAGCTATACCCTGAACCACGCCGGACAATGTGTTTGAACCTACAGGCATTGGGAGCTCAGCCAAGAATGCAAATACTTTTCTTGGTGCACCTGCTGCTGTGGACTGTGGGATAGCTGGAGTCCTCAGTACCTCCTCCCTCCCTCCATGAGCATCCATTTGATTCTTTGACTTTCCGTTACATTTGTCACGCAGCACTGTGTAGCCTGGAGATTTTTTCCAAATGCTTTGGCATTTCATCTTCTGTAACGGAGCTCTGATAGAACAGATTTGTCTCCCCATACAGCGATCAGATCCAGTATCTCCCGTACTGTCCATGCTGGAGCTCTTCTTGGATTTGGGACTGCATCGCCACCCGTGCTGATCAGAGCTCCACGCTGGGCAAACAGGAAATGAAAATCAAAATTTTGCGGGGCTTTTCCTGTTTACCTGGCCACTGCATCTGAGTTCAGATTGCTGTCCAGGGTGGTCACAGTGGTGCACTGTGGGATACCGCCCGGAGGCCAGTACCGTCGATTTGCGGCCACACTAACCCTAATCCGATATGGCAATACCGATTTTAGCGCTACTCCTCTCGTTGGGGAGGAGTACAGAAACCGATTTAAAGAGCCCTTTATATTGATATAAAGGGCCTCATAGTGTGGACTGGTACAGCGTTAAATCGGTTTAACGCTGCTAAAATCGGTTTAAACGCGTAGTGTAGACCAGGCCTTATTTTTGTGAGATCTTTTTGAAGATCTTCTCTCTCTCCCTCTCCCCCTTTGATTCACTGCTGAGCTTTTGTTTAAAACATATTATTTTCTGCCTCCCACTTGTCTTTCTGCTATAGTATTAAGGAAGTAGAATACCTATCCACCTATGGTTGGTGCTGAAATTAGAGCTTCTGGGATCTTTCCCATTCTTCCTTCTAGGAAGGAAACAGGTGGGATCTTCACTTCCCTCCCAGCCCTGGAAGGAGCTCAAGAGCAGGGGATCTTCTCTTCCATTTCATAGCCCTGTAGCGGGATTTGTGGCAGATAGAGGAAGATGGGATTGCTTGCAGGAGGAGATTATGGGATGAGCCTTCACCTCTCCCATATTAGGCGAGAGATTGGCAATAATAGTGACAATGTCCAGTATTTAAAAAACATGAGCCAGGCACCAAAAATAGCATGACTCTGGCTTAAAAAGTCTGAGAAGAAAGATAGTATTTATTTAGTTATATCGTCTTATTTGCTGTCTGGATTTTGAGCCTTTAAGAATCACTTTTTAAAGCATTTATCTGAAACCATGAAGGTTAGAAATTTACTTGTTTAACATGAAATTTTATATGTAAGAATATGATTTCAGGAGCTAGGACATTAGGAGGAACACCAAATATGAGCCTTGCAATAAAATTATAAGAGTTGCCAGGACTGAGGCAGAAAGGAGCAGAAAGAGCAGCAGGGAATCCAAATAAGAAGAACAGCAGCTGGGAAGAGTCATGTCCCTGAGTGAACTGTTTCTCCTCCACAGCGGCAGCTCCTGCTGCAAAGGTCTGCTTTTAGCTAACTAATACCAGATTGGGAGAGGGGACAAGACCAGAAGTATAGCAGCAGGAAGCAGGCCATTTACCAGGCAAATATCCAGCTGGCCTGGTTGCTCAGTTGGGACCTGTGAGAATCCTTTTAACAGGGCAGGGCAATGTGCGGTGGAACACACTTTTTGCTAATTCTCCGAGCAGGAGTAAAAGCACAGCCTAGGCTAGTGTGTGCTGCTAATGACAGGATTGGCACTAATCAGCTGGGATACAAAAGATCCTATGTTCCCCTGGGGACATGGGCCATCCTAGTGCATTAACTGGCAAGTTAGCCAGGCCCACCCCTTGTTGTCACTCTCTCTTGGATACTATGATAGGGTCCTACCCTGCTACTTGCATGGGAGGAAGATGCACCTTATGCCCTCTATTCCATGTGGCGAACAGAAGAAAAGAAGGCAGTTTTAGCCCCTATAATATATAAATAATACTCTGTTTACACATCTATTCCTTTAGCAAGTATACATTTTACCTGGCACAATCTGCTGGAAAGAGAAGTACTCTTATAAAGCCATTATCTGTGTTATCAGAGACCGAGGAATATATTGTTCTGGAAGAATGTTTTGCAGTCATCTAATCACACTGAGGTTACTTGGAACAGAATTGAGTACATGATGTTCAAGATTTTTCAGTGGATTTAAGTACAATACCTAGTTATCATTCACAGTTTCCCACTTCAAAAAAGAGAGCTAAAAAGCTATTGAATTGGGGTATTCAGAGATGTCAGTTACCTATAGTTTAAAAAGATCACTAAAATATTTCATTTTTAAAACTCTCATAATGACAACTCATGATTCATCACTTCAGACAGATTTCAATGATTTAACTGTTATGAAATGCACTGAGACATTTAATGTCCTTCATTCCTGAGGTTAGCTTTATAGTTTTATTCAGGGTGTGAATTTTTAATTACTATATACAGCCCTTCTCCCCAATTACCTAAAAAAGGATGCTCAGATAGAAACAGAACTCGTATAAAGGATATTTTTTATGAGAAAATGAAATTTACTGGGTATGTGGTGCTAACTACTGTGAATTCTGCTTAAAAACTGATGATATTACAGAGAGGTGTGTTTTGAATTTAAAAAGACAAATAAAAGGACCTGATACGGCAATATCTAAAACCTCTGTACTCCTGGATTATCTCAGTTCAGTCATTTAACCCCTGATACTTTTTAGTTAATTTATAAGGCAAGGACAGGAAAAGATCTGAAGCCTTCCTAGTGCAGAAAAGATGACTTAGGTTACGTCTACACTACAGGATTATTCCAGTTTTACATAGACTGGTTTTGTAAAACAGATTGTATAAAGTCGAGTGCATGCAGTCATACTAAGCACATTAATTTGGTGGTGTGTGTCCATGTACCAAGGCTAGCGTCAATTTCTGGAGCGTTGCACTGTGGGTAGCTATCCCGTAGCTATCCCATAGTTCCTGCAGTCTCCCCCGCCCATTGGAATTCTGGGTTGAGATCCCAATGCATGATGGTGCAAAAACAGTGTCGCGGATGATTCTGGGTAAATGTCATCACTTATTCTTTCCTCCGTGAAAGCAATGGCAGACAATCATTTTGCGCCCTTTTTCCCTGGATTTCCCTGGCAGAATCCATAGCATGGCAACCATGGAGCCCGTTTTGCCTTTTGTCACTGTCACCATATGTGAACTAGATGCCGCTGACAGAGGCGGTACTGCAGTGCTACACAGCAGCATTCATTTGCCTTTGCAAGGTAGCAGAGATGGTTACCAGTTGTTCTGTACCATCTGCTGTGCCATTGTAATTTGGCGATGACAGTTATCAGTTGTTCTGTACTGTCTGCTGCTGTCATGGGTGCTCCTAGCTGGCCTTTGCTGAGGTCGGCCGGGAGTGCAAAGACAAAAATGGGAATGACTCCCCGGGTCATTCCCTCCTTTATGTTTTATCTAAAAATAGAGTCAGTCCTGCCTAGAATATGGGGCAAGTGTGCTAGAGAACCAGAGAGCACAGCTGCTCCGGTTCAGAGCCCCAGAGATCCCACAGAAATGATGATCTGCATGCCATTCTAGGGAGTGCCCCTGCAACAACCCCATGCGTTGCTTCCCTTCTCCCCCAACCCTTCTGGGCTACCGTGGCAGTGTCCCCCCTATTTGTGTGATGAAGTAATAAAGAATGCAGGAATAAGAAACACAGAGTTTTTAGTGAGATAAAATGAGGGGGAGGCAGCCTCCAGCTGCTATGACAGTTCAGGCAGGACATTAAACAGTGGGGAGGAGAGGAGCCCAGCATCCCGCTGCTATGATAGTCCAGGCAGTACAGAATCTTTTCTTTAGACATGAAAGGGGGGGGGGCTGATGGAGCTCAGCCCCCAGTTGCTATGATGAGGACGGTTACCAGCCGTTCTGTACCATCTGCCAGGAATGACCAGGAGTCATTCCTATTTTTACCCAGGTGCCCCCGGCCGGCCTCACCTGAGGCCAGCCAGGAGTTCTCACGGGATGATGACAAATATGGCTATCAGTCCTTTTGTACTGTACCATCTGCAGGAGGGGAGTGGAGGGGAGAGGATGCTGCTATTCAGTGCCACAGCACCGCGTCTACCAGCAGCATGCTGTAAACATAGGGTGACACTGAAAAAAATCAAGAAACAATTTTTTTCCCTTTTCTTTCATGCGGAGGGGAGGGGAGGTAAATTGACGAGATATACCCTGAATCACTCCGGACAATGTGTCTGACCCTACAGGCATTGGGAGCTCAGCCAAGAATGCAAATACTTTTTCGAGACTGCAGGGACTGTGGGATAGCTGGAGTCCTCAGTCCCCCCTCCCTTCCTCCATGACCGTCCATTTGATTCTTAGGCTTTCCGTTACGCTTGTCACACAGCACTGTGCTGTGGACTCTGTATCATAGCCTGGAGATTTTTTCCTAATGCTTTGGCATTTCGTCTTCTGTAATGGAGCTCTGATAGAACAGATTGGTCTCCCCATTCAGTGATCAGATCCAGTATCTCCTTTACGGTCCATGCTGGAGCTCTTTTTGGATTTGGGACTGCATCACCACCCATGCTGATCAGAGCTCCACGCTGGGCAAACAGAAAATGCAATTCAAAATTTCGCGGGGCTTTTCCTGTCTACCTGGCCAGTGCATCTGTGTTCAGATTGCTTTCCAGAGTGGTCACAATGGTGCACTGTGGGATACCGCGCGGAGGCCAATACCGTTGATTTGCGGCCACACTAACCCTAATCCGACGTGGCAATACCGATTTCAGCGCTACTCCTCTCGTCGGGGAGGAGTACAGAAACCGGTTTAAAGAGCCCCTTATATCGATATTAAGGGCCTCGTTGTGTGGACGGGTGCAGGGTTAAATTGGTTTAACGCTGCTAAATTCGGTTTAAATGCGTAGTGTAGACCAGGCCTTAAATAATATGCAAGAGAAATGCAGTAAAACAGCGGTAATGACCACTAGGGTGTGCTATAGTTCTAAAATTGAAGCCAAGCTCTCTAAGTTGTGAATACTGAGAAATTCTCTAGTGTAGTGTAAACATAATACACTAGTATTATCTTTTGAAGAATTCAGAAAAGTATAGAATACAGATTTTCATAAGGAAAGGGAATAGAGGATTTGACTGCTGAGAAAATCTTTTAGTTTTACACAGAGCTATAGAAGTTATGCATTAAAATGGGATTTTTATTAAAGGATGGTCACTGCAGTAATGACATTAATTCAGTGTAAATCCTATAATATACCCTAAATTACATGTGAATATACATACAGTAGATATCAGATTACAATTATGCTAGGAAAATACATTGATTCCTCTATGGGAAACCAAATGTATGTGTACAAAACAGAGGGAAAAATTTGGATAACATACATATGTAATCTGTACAAATATGTATAATGCAGAGAACTCAATTTGCTTTCTGTGTTCAAAATTTTCAGGTGACGTAATAGAAACTTTGCTGTGTGGGTCTTCTCTGGTTTGCACCACATGTAAGAATATTTATTAAACAATGGTTTTGTAAATGATATTCATAAGCATTGTTTCTCTTTTTATGATGGATTTAAATAGATACATTGACTTGCTGGGTATGAAATAATTCATGTGTGTTTTATGAAAATGTTGGAACCACCTGTGATGATGGAAACTTTCAAAGTATGGTTTTTAGAATTAGCCTTTGTGTTGCAGATATTTTTTTGGTACGTTCATCTCTAGAATATTTCAAATGCTAGAGTTCTTCAGTGTTAATTTTAGATGCTGTCACAGTGGACAACACACTTTTAAGCAGTGTAAATGGAGAAAAAAGAGGCAAAGGAACACAACAAATAAAATATTTACTCTCTCTTATATGAAATATTTTAACAGTTTTTAAAAGTAAGACACCTCATTACAAAACCAGTGGAATTATTTTCTAGTCAATTCTATCCTTGATTTTCAGAGCTTATTTCCAATCTTCTATCTTGAGACTTGTGTTAAATAAGCAATTTTACTAAAACTACAGCACAAAAGAAAAATGATTGAAGGATCTATCATGGCTCTACAAGCCACGACAATGCTGTGAATGGGCTGGAAAGACCTTTGAACCAGCATGAGTTCCTGGAGACATTTGATCTATGGAAAATCTTGGGATATGCAATGCCTCTGATGGCATGGGGGAGAATATGCTACTTCCTTCCCTTTCTGGACTTTGTTTAGTGTTGTAAGTTATACAGCAAAAGCATAAAGCGTGGCAAAACCCTGTCAGCGGTGTTCTGCATTTACTCTGACACTAATATATTGTAGAGGGTAGAATGGGCAAAATGACCTAGTAGGTCTTTTCTGTCTTTAATTTATATGTTTCTCTGACTGCTATTACTTTCACGACTCCCTTAAAAAAATGTTAAAATAGAATATTTCCAATCACCCTTGCTACCACCACCCAAAAAGGTAAAACTTATTAAAGATAAAAGTCTTGATCCTGCTCCCTTTGAAATCAATAGCAAAACTTGCTTTTAATTCAATGGAAATGGAGTGTTAAAGAAAGAAGAAACTGTGTGTCTGTGGGGAATGGATACCATTTGTACCTAGTTCTTCAGGCTTCTACATTTCTGCCAAATCTATACAGCTCTCTTCACTTTAAAACAAATCAATTAAAAGGAATCTTTGTGAATTTAACCTGAATTCTCCCCAGAAGTGTTCTGTAAAGTGGCTCAAAGAGCTGCTGAAAGGAGGACAAGAAAAGTAAAAAAGCTTTTGTTTTCAGAATATGTGCATGATTCTGCTTTTGTCCTCACAGATTTATTTAGCTAGAGTTACTGTAACAGCCTATGCACCTGATTAGATTTAATCATTCATTATGGAATAAAATTATAAAGACAAATATTCACTTTCTTAATAAACAGGGGCATAGAAAAACAAAGCCATATGAGGATTCAGTAGACTTTGATCCCAGCAAACATACAGTATAAGCAATCGTGACTGGAAGACATTCTTGCTAAATACATTTCAAATGAATAGCTATTACTGGAAAAACGTTTTTCAGTAACCACGAAAACAAGTAAAAACAAAATCCTCCTTTTGAAGTAGCAAATTGTTAGCTTTTGTGCTGTAGTGTAGAGAAATCTATGAAACAGATTGAAACCCCTGAACTGGGCCCCTGAAAAAGAAAACTTCAATATTTTAAAGTGGCTTTTTGGGCCTCCTGAGTCTTTCTGGCACATCATTCTCAGATCCTTATGGACTGGGACACTGCCAAACAGCTCTTTTCCCACAAAAGTCTAGTAAACTTTGAGTGCTGGACAACAGGGTAGTACATTTCCCAAAGAGAAATATATTGTTTCAAAATACCTAAATTACAGGAGTTAGCCTTCAAATGAATTCAAGGATCTCTCTCAGTTTTCTTATAAATACAAGAAAATAAATATCCATGTCTTGTACTGGTTCAGTATTTTTCTTGCTCATGCTGAAGAATTTTTTTGCATTTATGTACATTGTATCAGCAATGTGTTCATCTGTCCATCCTTTTTAATAAAGGAGACATTTATCCTTATCAAAAACATTTTACCAAGTACTAAAAGCTTTTCTGAGCCTTAAAGTGCTATCTAACTACAAATATTTCAACTCATCTTCAAACAAAAGAGGAAATGATATAAATACTATGGGCCAAATTCTGCTCTAAGTTACCAAGGCTAGATCAAGCAAATCTCAGACTTCTTGCATTTAGCTGGGCCACTTGATATGGGTCTTAAGATTTATGACTAGATTTTCAAAACAGTGCTCAGTACCCAATAACTTTCCTGGAGAATAATCGGTGATCAGCATGTTTGAAAAATCAGGCTATTTATGTATAATTTCATTTGCACCCATATACTTGCTTCAAATTTATATTCCATCTGAAGGAGGGAGCTGTTCAAGCCCACAGGGGAGTGACAAGGAATGTGGCATGTATGTATGTTTATGGTAGCTGAGAGTTAGGGTAACAATGGATGGAAATTTCCTTTTAAATAGTTTGAGGGAAGTTGCTGTGATTTGCTCGCAGCCAGCTATGAAGGGGCAATTTAAGTTCTCAGCCAATGTGCCACAGCTTGTATTCCACACCCCACACAATTGGGGAAGGAATACTGAACATTAATATTTCAACTTGTCCCTCGTGCTTTCATACCCTTGTGACCCAGGAGCCCACTGCTGTGATGGGTTTGACAGCATTGTCTGAACCAGCACTGTCAGTTCCCTGAGTGCAGTCCCTACTGATTTCACTGGAAGTTGTTCACCTGTAACTGAGAACAGAATTTGGCCTTTTGGCATTTGTAGTAGTGAATGTCACAGCTAAAAAGCTAAATTCAGCTCTGAGATATGCCAGTGCAGTATCTGAAAAGAGAAATTGGCTCAAATTCTAAGAGTCTGATTCTACACTACTTTACTCAGGCAAAGCTTCCATTGAGTTTGATTCTCTGAAATCAAAGTATAAAATAGCATTTAAATAAAATGTAGAGAGAGTCAAGAGTGCATCTTTGACTGGCCTAAAGATTACATGCTTCCATTGTAAAGTCCTATTTCATTTGTTCATACATTCCTGAGAAATTATGCTTTGCAGTCAAAACTTTTATGCTTCTTTTAGCCCACAAATGATTTTTTGGGAAAGTTTGAGGAAAACCGTTCAGCTATAGTTGCTGTTATTGTCAAAGGACAAAATGTACTGCTTCAGCTTTAAAAAATGAAGACATTTTTGCTTGCCAATACTACAAAAAACAAAAACCCAGTCTTGGACACAATTCACATTTGATGTTCCTCAGTGAGAAGTTGTGCCTTTGTAGTTTTGAAGAAAAAAAATACAGATTTTTAAATTAATTCTTTTATGTGCATGACCATTAGCTGACAAAAAATAGTTGAGTCTGTGTGCTGCACAGCAGTCAGATTGAGCTGGAATGTGGTGGTGAACAGGACCAGATCTTTAATCTTAATTTTGAAGAATCTAACCTTTCACTTAGAAAAAAAATGAGATGATAGCCACAGTGGTTGTGAAGAAATCCTTCCAAATGTAAACTGAATGTGACATGATGCTGTGATATCTGAGTCCGCAGGGAGCCAGAAAGCTCAGCTCCTAGAAGTGTGAAATGTCCCTAATTAAGACAATTTAAACAGGGATATTCACAAAAATGATTTTAAAACCACATTATTAAAGCTGCAAAGTCACTCACAAGTTAGTCAGTACTTGTTTTAAGGTTGCCTGTGTAGCCTTAATTTGGCTCTTGTGTTTGTTTGCATTACTATAAATCTTTAATTCTGTGATCGCCTACTGTTTTTTTCCATATGACTGCTGCATCATTCAGTGATGGGCAGTGTTCATTTAAGGATTAGTTATTCAATATTTTGTTTTCTCCTTGTTGCTCAATGTGTGGCCTCATGGCTTATTTACTGTACGTTATTTGAAACCTGTTCTGAAGACAATTATTCATTTTCTTTTTTATGGCTGTCATAAACAGATTAAGGGTTAATGTCTCTTTTACCTGTAAAGGGTTAAGAAGCTCAGTAAACCTAGCTGACACCTGACCAGAGGACCAATAGGAGGACAAGATACTTTCAAATCTTGTGGAGGGAAGTCTTTTGTTTGTGCTCTTTCTGTTATTGTTGTTTGTCTCAGAACTGAGAGGGACAGGACATCAATCCAGACTCTCCAAATCTTTCTGAATCAGTCTCTCATGTTTCAAACTTGTAAGTAATTAGCCAGGCAAGGCGTGTTAGTCTTATGTTTGTTTTCTCAACTTGTAAATGTTTCTTTTTGCTGGAAGGATTTTACCTCTGTTTGCTGTAACTTTGAACCTAAGGCTAGGGGGGGCCCCTCTGGTCTATAGAAATCTGATTACCCTGTAAAGCTTTTCCATCCTGATTTTACAGAGATAATTTTTACCTTTTCTTTCTTTAATTAAAAGCTTTCTTTTTAGGAACCTGATTGATTTTTCCTTGTTTTAAGATCCAAGGGAATTGGATCTGGACTCACCAGGGATTGGTGGGGGAAAGGAAGGGGGATGGTTAAATTCTCCTTGTTTTAAGATCCAAGAGGTTTGGATCTGTGTTCACCAGGGAATTGGTGAAGTCCCTCAAGGCAACCCAGGGAGGGGATGAAGTTTTGGGGGAACAGAGAGTGCCCCAGACACTGGAATTCTGGGTGGTGGCAGTGTATACCAGATCTAAGCTAGTAATTAGGCTTAGAAGTGTCCATGCAGGTCCCCATATCTGTACCCTAAAGTTCAGGGTGGGGAAAGAAACCTTGACAATGGCATTCATCAGTATGGTATTGGAGTGCTTTACAACCATTGATTAGTTTATCTTCTCAACACTCCTGTGAGATGAATGGATCATATTATCCCAAATTTGCAGATGGGAAGCAAAGGAGCAGAGATTAAGGTAAAGTTATCCACTCATTTGGGTGCCCTGTGTGAGACCATTAGGATTGGATTTTAAGAGTATTTAGCATTAAACAACACTTAGGGTACGTCTACACTACGGGATTATTCCGATTTTACATAAACCGGTTTTATAAAACAGATTGTATAAAGTCGAGTGCACGCGGCCACACTAGGCACATTAATTCAGCGGTGTGTGTCCATGGTCCGAGGCTAGAGCTGATTACCGGAGCGTTGCACTGTGGGTAGCTATCCTGTAGTTCCCACAGTCTCCCCCGCCCCTTGGAATTCTGGGTTGAGATCCCAGTGCCTGATGGGGCAAAAATCATTGTCCTGGGTGGTTTTGGGTAAATGTCATCACTCATTCCTTCCTCCGGGAAAGCAACGGCAGACAATCATTTCGCTCCCTTTTTCCCTGGATTGCCCTGGCAGACGCCATAGCACGGCAACCATGGAGCCCGTTCAGCTTTTTTTTTACTGTCACCGTATGTGTACTGGATGCCGCTAACAGAGGTGTTACTGCAGCGCTACACAGCAGCATTTGTTTGCTTTTGCATGATAGCAGAGATGGTTATCAGTTGTCCTGTACCATCTGCTGCCATTGTAAATTGGCAGTAAGATGACGGTTATCTGTTGGTCTGTACTGTCTGCTGCTATCATGGGTGCCCCTGGCTGAGGTCGGCTGGGGGTGTAAAGGCAAAACTGGGAATGACTCCCCAAGTCAATCCCTCCTTTATAGTTTCTAAAAATAGTCAGTTCTGCCTAGAATATGGGGCAAGTGTACTAGAGAACCAGTGTATCAGAGAGCACAGCTGCTCCATGTCAGATCCTGCAGAAATGGTGAGCTACATGCCATTCACGGAGGGTGCCCCTGCAACAACCCCACCCGTTGCTTCCCTCCTCCCCCAACCTTCCTGGGCTACCATGGCAGTGTCCCCATTTGTGTCATGAAGTTATAAAGAATGCAGGAATAAGAAACAGTGACTTGTTAGTGAGATAAAATGAGGGGGAGGCAGCCTCCAGGTGCTATGACAGTCCAGACAGGACATTAAGCGGTGCGGAGGAGAGGAGACCTTGTCATAAACAGATAGCTAAGGGTTAATGTCTCTTTCACCTGAAGCACCTGACCAGAGGACCAATCAGGAAACCGGATTTTTTCAACTTTGGGTGGAGGGAATTGTGTGTCTGAGTCTTTTGTCTGTCTTCCTGCTTTCTCTGAGCTTTGGAGAAGTAGTTTCTACTTTCTAGTCTTCTGTTTCTAAGTGTAAGGACAAAGAGATCAGATAGTAAGTTCTATGGTTTCTTTTCTTTGGTATTTGCATGAATATAAGTGATGGAGTGCTTTGATTTGTCTTCTTTTTGAATAAGGCTGTTTATTCAATATTCTTTTAAGCAATTGACCCTGTGTTGTATCATCTTAATACAGAGAGCACATTTGTATGTATTTTTCTTTCTTTTTATATAAAGCTTTCTTTTAAGACCTGTTGAAGTTTTCTTTACTTCAGGGAAATTGAGTCTGTACTCACCAGGGAATTGGTGGGAGGAAGAAATCGGGGAGATCTGTGTGTTGGATTGCTAGCCTGATTTTGCATTCCCTCTGGGGGAATAGGAAAGTACTTTTTGTTTCCAGGATTGGGAACAGAGAGGGGGGAGTCCCTCTGTGTAGTTTCACAGAGCTTGTGTCTGTGTATCTCTTCAGGAGCACCTGGAGGGGGGAAGGGAAAAACGATTATTTCCCTTTGTTGTGAGACTCAAGGGATTTGGGTCTTGGGGTCCCAGGGAAGGTTTTTCAGGGGGACCAGAGTGCCCCAAAACACTCTAATTTTTTGGGTGGTGGCAGCAGGTACCAGGTCCAAGCTGGTAACTAAGCTTGGAGGTTTTTCATGCTAACCCCCATATTTTGGACGCTAAGGTCCAAATCTGGGACTAAGGTTATGATAGACCTGCTGCTATGATAGTCCAGGCAGTACAGAATCATTTCTTTACACATGAAAGGGGGGGGGGCTGATGGAGCTCAGCCCCCAGTTGCTATGATGAGGACGGTTACCAGCCGTTCTGTACCATCTGCCGGGAATGACCAGGAGTCATTCCTATTTTTACCCAGGCACCCCCGGCCGACCTGACCTGAGGCAAGCCAGGAGCACTCACAGGCTGATGGTGATGATGAGTATCAGTCATATTGTACCGTCTGCCACCAGGGAGGGGAGAGGAGCGGATACTGCTCCTCACTGCTGCAGCATCGCGTCTACCATGAGCATTCAGTAGACATAGGGTGACATTGAAAAAAGTCAAGAAACGATTTCTTTCCCTTTTCTTTCACGTGGTGCGGGGAGGGGGTACATTGACGAGCTATACCCTGAACCACGCCGGACAATGTGTTTGAACCTACAGGCTTTGGGAGCTCAGCCAAGAATGCAAATACTTTTCGGAGACTGCTGTGGGATAGCTGGAGTCCTCAGTACCCCCTCCCTCCCTCCATGAGCGTCCATTTGATTCTTTGACTTTCCGTTACGTTTGTCACGCAGCACTGTGTAGCCTGGAGATTTTTTTTCAAATGCTTTGGCATTTCGTCTTCTGTAACGGATAGAACAGATTTGTCTCCCCATACAGCGATCAGATCCAGTATCTCCTGTATGGTCCATGCTGGAGCTCTTTTTGGATTTGGGACTGCATTGCCACCCGTGCTGATCAGAGCTCCATGCTGGGCAAACAGGAAATGTAATTCAAAAGTTTGCGGGGCTTTTCCTGTTTACCTGGCCACTGCATCTGAGTTCAGATTGCTGTCCAGAGTGGTCACAGTGGTGCACTGTGGGATACCATCCGAAGGCCAATACCGTCAATTTGCGGCCACACTAACCCTAATCCGATATGGTAATAACGATTTTAGCGCTACTCCTCTCGTTGGGGAGGAGTACAGAAACCGATTTAAAGAGCCCTTTATATTGTTATAGTTACAGCCAAATACCAGTATAAAGTCTGCAGGTATTTTCCTGTGGGTCTTTTAAGATTACTTTCTTGACTCCTTCCATGTGACTGTGATAGAAAACAGAACCACAGACTGTAATAGTGACAGCATTACTGCTGCATCAGAACAGAAATCTGGCTCCTCATGGCATGAGTGCCTGAAGACCATGAGTTGGAGGCAGCAAGTAATTCCAGAGGAATAATAAGCAAAAGAGATAGATAGTACAAATCATAGAAGCTGGCTCAAAATTTCCAGCATCCCTAGCAGTGAACATGAAATATACTGTGAACATGTAACTAAAAATTGCTTTAAGCTGTATGTCTAGCTACTTATATGGCTCTCCATCACCATAGTATCAGAGCATCTCTCAAACATTAATCTACCACCATTTTACTGATGAGGAAGTGAAGCAGAGAAAAATTAAGGCCAATTCTGAGCCACTTTACAGTGGATTAGCTGATGAAAAGATGCTTCAAAGTCAGTTTAATCAGCTCTTGGGAAATTCTTCCAGCCTGGAGTATGCCAGGACTGCTTTACATTCCAACTAATCTGGGACAGTGGAGTGATCCATAGGTACCTCTTCAAAGACTCCCATGGACTGCTCTATCTTAGGGCCAGAATCCTTGAGCTGCTGCAGTAATCTTTGAGTGGTGCAGAACAGAATCAGGACCTAAATGGGTTACCAAATGTGACATAGGAATTTTGTGGCAGAGCCAGCAATTGAATCCAGTTCTCCTGAATCTTAGCCCAGGACTGTAACCACAAGACTAGCTGTGTTCAATTTAAGAGTTGAGTCACATAACTAATTGGTGGGCTAATAAAGAGACTAAAAAATCCTGGTCAATCATATAGGAAAGGAAAAATGAATATATCAGCTAGAATTTTGTGGAGTTAAAGGCTGGATAGTGAAGTCTGAAGAGTGGGTTACATATATTCTCTCGCAAAGATCTGGTTTATCAGAGGAAATGGCACACTCATTAAAATATGCTGATCCAGCAAATTTGTGCTCAGGATATCTAACAGGAAAGGCTTTTATTGAACTTTTGTCTTATTTCTTAATTCTGTTGGTTTTGCTGTCACTCAGTAACCCTCTAAGCAACAGTGCCTTCTGCAATACCAGGCTGATGGCTAAAGATGTTGAATGCAGATGAACATAAGTGTACAGCTGTTACATCAGCTGTAACTAAACCAGATATGGTGGGTGAGTGTGTTAGGCTGAAATGCTTGCCGTTCCTACCTTGGAGATGATCCATTAAGTCATGGAAGTAAAAGTTTGATACTGCTCCTATTGAATTGAAGTCAATGGACCAAGTTCCATCTACTTCAGTGGAGCAAGATCAGGCCTTAACTGCATAAAATACAAATATTTAAAAAAACTGATTTTTTTTCTTGAAGAGATGAGGAAGAGAGAAAATGGTTAGTTACGAGTAAATATAATTTAACTCTTGAAGGTACCGTGTAACACTTACATATTATTCAACAGGTAACAGTTACCAGCATAACTGTACCAGTTCTGTTAGCAGGGAAATCGTGTCTTACTAATCTATTAGAGTTCCTTGAAGGGGTCAACAAACAAATGGACAAGGGGGATCCAGTGGACATAGTGTACTTAGATTTCCAGAAAGCCTTTGACAAGGTCCCTCACCAAAAGGCTCTTACGTAAATTAAGCTATCATGGGATAAAAGGGAAGGTCCTTTCATGGATTGAAAACTGGTTAAAAGACAGGGAACAAAGGAGAGGAATTAATGGTAAATTCTCAGAATGGAGAGGGGTAACTAGTGGTGTTCCCCAAGGGTCAGTCCTAGGACCAATTCCATTCCATTTGGAGAAAGGGGTAAACAGTGAGGTGGCAAAGTTTGCAGATGATACTGAACTACTCAAGCTAGTTAAGACCAAAGCAGATTGTGAAGAACTTCAAAAAGATCTCACAAAACTAAGTGATTGGGCAACAAAATGGCAAATGAAATTTAATGTGGAGAAATATAAAGTAATGCACATTGGAAAAAAATAACCCCAACTATACATACAATATGATGGGGGCTAATTTAGCTATAACAATTCAGGAAAAAGATCTTGGCGTCATCGTGGATAGTTCTCTGAAGATGTCCACGCAGTGCGCAGAGGCGGTCAAAAAAGCAAACAGAATGTTAGGAATCATTAAAAAGGGGATAGAGAATAAGACTGAGAATATATTATTGCCCTTATATAAATCCATGGTACGCCCACATCTCGAATACTGTGTACAGATGTGGTCTCCTCACCTCAAAAAAGATATTCTAGCACTAGAAAAGGTTCAGAAAAGGGCAACTAAAATGATTAGGAGTTTGGAGAGGGTCCCATATGAGGAAAGATTAAAGAGGCTAAGCCTCTTCAGCTTGGAAAAGAGGAGACTAAGGGGGGATGTGATAGAGGTATATAAAATCATAAGTGATGTGGAGAAAGTGGATAAGGAAAAGTTATTTACTTATTCCCATAATACAAGAACTAGGGGTCACCAAATGAAATTAATAGGTAGCAGGTTTAAAACAAATAAAAAGAAGTTCTTCTTCATACAGCGCATAGTCAACTTGTGGAACTCCTTACCTGAGGAGGTTGTCGAGGCTGGGACTATAACAATGTTTAAAAAGGAACTGGATAAATTCATGGTGGCTAAGTCCATAAATGGCTATTAGCCAGGAAGGGTAAAGAATGGTGTCCCTAGCCTCTGTTCACCAGAGGATGGAGATGGATGGCAGGAGAGAGATCACTTGATCATTGCCTGTTAGCTTCACTCCTTCTGGGGCATCTGGCATTGGCCACTGTCAGTAGACAGATACTGGGCTAGATGGACCTTTGGTCTGACCTGGTATGGCCATTCTTATGTTCTTAGGAGGAGTCCTGGATTTCCATATCAATTGTGTAAACTTAATCTAGAGGAGGATAAGCTCAATCAATTCTTTCAGTAAATTTTCACTGTGATTCATCATATACACTTCACGTTAGAATGGTGTAGGGGCACTCTCTCGAACAGTATCTTCACAGAGCATTTTGAGTGCTTTTAAAAATGGAATTAGAAAAATATATCTATTTGTATATATTGATTTGTTTACAATACTTGGCCAATGGAGCATATAGTTCTATGTCTATTTTAGACAGGGGGAAAAAAAAGACAGAAAATAACTAATGCTTTTACTTCCCAGCAATTTCTCATATATTTTGCAGTAACTGAAGCCATTTACTGACTGCATTCAGCATAGTTAGTTGGCAGAGTATATTGAGATCCCCCTCACATCCCCAGATCACCTCCTGTTAAATAATATCATTAAATAGGCAAGGCACACATTTAACACAGAGGGATCTTTTGTAGTGAAACCTACTTCACATATAAATCCAGGGAGTGGTTCAATGTCTAATTTACAGATAATCCTTGTTCAGACCCATGGATCTTTTGCTGGTTAGTGGTGATGGCACATGTCATAACTTGATAGATGGGAAAGATTCATCTCAAATCAGCATACTGTCAGTTCTCAAATGAGAAACTTAGTTGTACTCAAAAAACTGGAGTGAACAAGTTAGATTGCTCCATAGTAAAATATAATTATGGCAGTACTTAATCCAATGACTCACTTGTCCTGGCATGGAGGCATGTTTATCTTTATGTACAGATGATCAGTTCTTAAAGAACTCATCTTATCTGTACTGCGTGACAAAGCTCTGTCCTTGTCTTCGCGGGTCCTGCGTTTCCTGACGGATTTCACTAGCCTCAGAGGCCCACTGTGACCCTCCCTTTAACCTTCTCTCTCTAGAGACAAGGGTCAGTCTTCTGAGCCATTTTCATCATAAGCCAGCAAGGGAGGTGGGGAGAAGCTATCCTTCCTTGCACAGTCTCTGTTGTCTCCCAGTCTCAGTGATTGATCGGGGGCAAAGAGCCCAGGCCCACCCTCTACTCTGGGACCCAGCCCTGGGACCCTAATAGTATCAGCTATGGTAGCTGACCTTTTAGGAACAGGACACATACAATTTCCTGGGCTACTTCCCCACAGTAGCCCCCACTTCCTCAAACTCCACTTCACCCTTACCTCAGGGCCTCCTTCCTTGTACCTAGTATGGTGTCTACAGCTCAGGGTTTGGCTACACTTGCAGCTGTGCAGTGCTGGGAGTTAAAGCTGTCTTTGTACAGCTGTGTAGGGAAAGTGCTGCAGTGTGGCCACACTGACAGCTACCAGCGCTGCAGTGTGGCCACATTTGCAGCATTTGCAGCGCTGTTGGGAGTGGTGCATTATGGGCAGCTATCCCAGCGTTCAAGTGGCTGCAACGTGCTTTTCAAAAGAGGGGGGTGGGGTGGAGTGTGACAGGGAGCATGGGGAAGACAGAGAGAGTGGATTTTTGGAGCTGACACTGTGTCAGCTCCCTGCCTTGCAAGTTCCGACCCCTTTCCCCACCCCTCTCTCATTCACTAAATGCAAATAGCCTTCTTTGTTTTTTCCTCACAGACCAGATAAGCAGCTGCTCTGAAATGGATCTCACCACTCCCGCCCGCCCACCCACCCACCGTGCTGCTTCTCTCCTCAAGCAAACACTAGCTGTGGACATTCCAAAGGGATCCCCCTGCCGGCATCTGCTCATTCACTGCAAACAGTAGCTGTGTTTGTTTTTTAGATAACTTGGGAGCCCCAAGTTCACAACAAAACAAAGAGTGTTATCTTTACTTAAAGGCATTATGGGAAGGTTCTGGAGGTCAGTTACAGCGTAGTAAGATTAATCGCTGTTTACACTGGCATCCCAGCGCTGCAAGAGCAGCAAAGTTCTCTTTATTCCTCTCCTTGAGGTGGAGTACAACCAGCGCTGTAGCCAGGGAGATACAGCACTGTATGTGCCTTGCCAGTGTGGACGGGGAGTAAGTTACAGCGCTGTAAGGCCACCACCAGTGCTGTAACTCTCAAGTGTAGCCAAGCCCTCAGTCTCTCCAACAGCACAACTTCTCACAGCTCCTGACATGCACACCCACCTGACTAACTGGGAGGCTTTTTAACTAGTTTCAGCCAGCCCCTAATTGGCTTCAGGTGTCCCAATCAACCTAGCAATCTCCACTGCCTTCTGGAAATATCTTAATTGGCTCTAGGTATCTTAATTGACCTGGAGCAGCTGCCATTTACTTATGCTGGTACCACGGATTTGGTTAACCTGGGGCTAATATATCTATCTCCCATTACTTTTCTATAGTTAACTGGCCTTGCCCCATCACAACTGTCTTGTTTTATTCTTTTACGTAATTTTTTCATGAATCACAAAAGTTATAAATTGAAAAGACCTATTAGGAGATTAGCTTGTGACATAACCTTAGTCCCAGATTTGGACCTTAGCGTCCAAGATATGGGGGTTAGCATGAAAACCTCCAAGCTTAGTTACCAGCTTGGACCTGGTACTTGCTGCCACCACCCAAAAAATTAGAGTGTTTTGGGGCACTCTGGTCCCTCTGAAAAACCTTCCCTGGGGACCCCAAGACCCAAATCCCTTGAGTCTCACAACAAAGGGAAATAATCCTTTTTCCCTTCCCCCCTCCAGGTGCTCCTGGAGAGATACACAGACACAAGCTCTGTGAAACTACACAGAGAGACTCCCCCTCTCTGTTTCCAATCCTGGAAACAAAAAGTACTTTCCTATTCCCCCAGAGGGAATGCAAAATCAGGCTAGCAATCCAACACAAAGATCTCCCCGATTTCTTCCTCCCACCAATTCCCTGGTGAGTACAGACTCAATTTCCCTGAAGTAAAGAAAAACTCCAACAGGTCTTAAAAGAAAGCTTTATATAAAAAGAAAGAAAAATACAAATGGGCTCTCTGTATTAAGATGATACAATACAGGGTCGATTGCTTAAAAGAATATTGAATAAACAGCCTTATTCAAAAAGAATACAAATCAAAGCACTCCAGCACTTATATTCATGCAAATACCAAAGAAAAGAAACCATAGAACTTACTATCTGATCTCTTTGTCCTTACACTTAGAAACAGAAGACTAGAAAGTAGAACTACTTCTCCAAAGCTCAGAGAAAGCAGGCAGACAGACACAAAGACTTAGACACAAACTTCCCTCCACCCAAAGTTGAAAAAAATCCGGTTTCCTGATTGGTCCTCTGGTCAGGTGCTTCAGGTGAAAGAGACATTAACCCTTAGCTATCTGTTTATGACACGCCCCCCAAATTGCAGACAGTGGGGAAGCTCACTGGCGGCGATTTCCTTCTAGAACTTGAAAATAAACAGATTAATACAACACATAGACCTTTACATATACTCCTAAGTATATAACTAACAGACTTCTAAATTTTAAGAACACTTTTTAACTACTGAATTCTGGGAAACTCTTACGGGAGAGGGCATCAGCTACTTTGTTAGAAGCTCCTGTGATGTGTTGAATTTCAAAATTAAAATCTTGGAGAGCTAAACTCCAACGAAGAAGTTTTTTGTTGTTCCCCTTGGCAGTATGAAGCCACTTTAGTGCAGCATGGTCAGTTTGTAGTTGGAACCGCCGTCCCCAAACATATGGGCGTAGCTTTTCCAGGGCGTACACAATGGCATAGCATTCCTTTTCACTGACTGACCAGTGACTTTCCCTCTCAGACAGTTTCTTGCTGAGAAACACGACAGGATGGAAGTTGTGATCTGTTGCTTCCTGCATGAGCACCGCTCCTATACCACGCTCAGATGCATCTGTGGTTACTAGGAATGGCTTGTCAAAATCCGGGGCCCTGAGCACAGGGTCAGACATGAGCGTTGCCTTAAGTTGGGTAAAGGCCTTTTGACACTCATCAGTCCACTTAACTGCATTTGGCTGGGTCTTTTTGGTCAGGTCGGTCAGTGGGGCAGCGATTTGGCTGTAGTGTGGTACAAATCGCCTGTAGTATCCGGCCAAGCCTAAGAAGGATTGGACCTGCTTCTTGGACCGTGGGACAGGCCACTTTTGGATAGCATCCACCTTGGCCTGTAGGGGGTTTATGGTTCCTCGACCCACCTGGTGCCCCAGGTAAGTCACTCTGTTTTGGCCTATTTGACACTTTTTGGCCTTAACAGTTAGTCCTGCCCGCCTGATGCGCTCAAAGACCTTTTTCAGGTGTAGTAGGTGTTCGGGCCAGGAGTCTGAAAAAATGGCCACATCATTGAGGTAGGCAACTGCAAATTCTCCCAGTCCAGCTAGTAGACCATCTACCAGCCTCTGGAAGGTGGCGGGTGCATTTCGAAGGCCGAAAGGAAGGACATTGAATTTATACACCCCCGCATGGGTGACGAATGCTGACCTCTCCTTGGCAGGTTCATCAAGCGGTACTTGCCAGTACCCCTTGGTTAAGTCTATTGTAGAGATGAACTGGGCACGTCCCAACTTTTCCAATAGCTCATCGGTACGTGGCATTGGATAGTTGTCCGGACGAGTTACAGCATTTAGCTTACGGTAGTCCACGCAAAAGCGTATTTCCCCATCTGGTTTGGGTACCAGAACCACTGGAGATGCCCATGCACTGGTAGATGAGCGGATTATACCCATCTGTAGCATGTTCTGGATCTCCCGTTCTATAGCAGCTTGGGCATGAGGAGACACTCGGTAGGGTGGGGTTCTGATTGGGTGAGCATTACCTGTATCAATGGAGTGGTATGCCCGTTCAGTCCGTCCTGGGGTGGCTGAGAACAATGGGGCGAAGCTAGTGCACAGCTCCTTGATTTGTTGCCACTGCAGACGTTCTAGGGTGGTTGAGAGGTTCACCTCTTCCACGCCACCGTCTTTTTTCCCGTCGTAGTAGACACCGTCAGGCCACTCAGTATCATCTCCCTGGACTGTAAACTGACAAACCTGTAAGTCTCTGGAATAGAAAGGCTTGAGAGAATTAACATGGTACACTTTAGGCTTTAGTGAGGAATTGGGAAATGCTATGAGGTAGTTTACAGCTCCCAGGCGCTCTTGGACCGTGAATGGCCCTTCCCATGATGCTTCCATCTTATGGGCCTGTTGCGCCTTCAAGACCATAACCTGGTCTCCTACCTTGAAGGACCGATCTCTGGCATGTCTGTCATACCAGGCCTTTTGCTCTTCTTGAGCATCCTTTAGGTTCTCTCTAGCAAGGGCTAAAGAGTGTCGGAGGGTGCTTTGTAGGTTGCTTACAAAGTCCAGAATGTTAGTTCCTGGAGAAGGCGTAAACCCCTCCCATTGCTGCTTCACCAACTGTAATGGCCCCTTAACCTCGTGACCATACACAAGTTTAAACGGTGAAAACCCTAAACTGGGATGTGGTACAGCCCTGTAGGCAAACAGCAACTGCTGCAACACTAGGTCCCAATTATTGGAGAATTCGTTGATGAATTTTCGTATCATGGCCCCCAAAGTTTTATTGAACCTTTTCACCAGGCCATTGGTTTGATGGTGGTACGGGGTGGCAACCAAGTGATTCACCCCATGAGTTTCCCACAGTTTTTCCATGGTCCCTGCCAGGAAATTAGACCCTGAATCTGTAAGGATGTTAGAGGGCCAACCTACCCTGGCAAAGATGTCTGTTAGGGCCAGGCACACAGTGTTAGCCCTGGTGTTGCCTAGAGCGACTGCTTCTGGCCATCGGGTAGCAAAGTCCACTAAAGTCAGTACGTACTGCTTTCCTCTGGGCGTCTTTTTTGGGAAAGGGCCCAGAATTTCCACAGCTACTCGCTGAAATGGGACCTCAATTATGGGGAGTGGCTGGAGAGGGGCCTTGACCTGGTCTTGAGGCTTTCCCACTTTTTGGCATACCTCACAAGACCGGACATACTTGGCAACGTCCTTGCCCATCCCCTCCCAGTGGAAGGACTTCCCCAACCGGTCTTTGGTTCTGTTCACCCCAGCATGGCCACTGGGATGATCATGGGCTAAGCTTAAGAGCTTTCCCCGGTACTTAGTTGGAACCACCAACTGTTTTTGCGGCTGCCATTCTTCCCGGTGTCCACCAGAAAGAATTTTCTTGTATAAAAGTCCTTGGTCTATAACAAACCGGGATGGATTAGAAGAGCTGAGAGGCGGTGGGGTGCTCCGTGCCGCCGCCCACGCTTTCTGAAGGCTGTCATCTGCTTCCTGCTCAGTCTGGAACTGTTTCCTTGAGGCTGGGGTCACCAGTTCTTCCTCAGACTGTGGACTTGGGCTTGGTCCCTCTGGAAGTGATGTAGGTGATGGGGTTGTTTCCGTTGCTGGTGAACCGCTCTCCGCTGGTGCACCCGAGGGTATTTCAGGCTCTGGCTGAGCCTTTTGGGTATGGCTGTCTGTTGCTTCTGCCAGTTTTGGCTCGCTGGCGCCCTCTGGCGTTGAGTTTGAAGATGGGGTTGCAATGGCTGGTGCTGGTTGCTGTTCCAGTTCCGGGCCTGGGACTAGAGGTGCTGTGGCTGTTTCAGTGGTTGGCATGGAATCCGGGTCCACTACCTCTGTCTGGGTCTCTGGTAACACAGACGGGGCCTCTGTGGACGGCTCAGGAACAGGAATGGGTCTGGAAGCTTGCCTGGTTTGGCTACGTGTAACCATTCCCACTCTCTTGGCCTGCCTCACCTGGTTGGCCAAGTCTTCCCCCAGTAGCATGGGGATAGGATAATTGTCATAGACTGCAAAAGTCCACATTCCTGACCAGCCTTTGTACTGGACAGGCAGTTGAGCTGTAGGCAAGTCTACAGCTTGTGACATGAAGGGGTAAATTGTAACTTTGGCCTTTGGGTTGATGAATTTGGGGTCAACGAAGGATTGGTGGATAGCTGACACTTGTGCCCCCGTGTCTCTCCACGCAGTAACCTTCTTTCCGCCCACTCTCAAATTTTCCCTTCGCTCCAAGGGTATTTGAGAGGCATCCGGGCCTGGGGATCTTTGGTGTGATGGTGGTGTAATGAATTGCACTCGCATGGTGTTCTTGGGACACTTGGCCTTGATATGTCCCAGTTCATTACACTTAAAGCATCTTCCATCTGATGGGTCAGTGGGCCGAGGTGAGTTACTGGAGACTGGTGAGGTTGAAGGGTAGGGTATCTGTGGCTTTACTTGGGTGGTATGTGGGGTCTTTGGCTGTCCTCGGTTGTAGGGTTTATGGTCTGTGTGCCCCCTGGGGTAATCGTTCCCCTTGACAGTAGCTTTCTTGCTTTCTGCCAGTTCCATCCATTTGGCTCCAATCTCCCCCGCCTCAGCGATATCTTTGGGATTTCCATCTTGTATGTACCGTGTGACGTCTTCAGGAACACCATCCAAGAACTGCTCCATTTGTATGAGGAGGTGCAGTTCTTCCAAGGTTTGAATGTTGTTTCCTGTTATCCAGGCCTCATAGTTTTTTTGCAATGTAGTAGGCGTGTTTGGGAAATGACACCTCTGGTTTCCACTTTTGGGTTCTGAAACGCCGACGGGCATGATCTGGGGTTATCCCCATTCTGTATCTGGCCTTGGTTTGAAAAAGTTTATAGTCATTCATTTGCCGCTTAGGCATTTCAGCTGCCACCTCTGCTAAAGGTCCACTGAGCTGTGACCTCAATTCTACCATGTACTGGTCTTCGGGAATGCTGTACCCAAGACAGGCTCTTTCAAAATTTTCCAAGAAGGCCTCGGTGTCATCACCTGCCTTGTAGGTGGGAAATTTCCTGTGCTGTGGAGCAATAATGGGCGCCGGGTTGTTAGGGTTGGCTGGCACATGCAGCCCAGCTTTTGCCAACTCCAGTTCATGTTTTCTCTGTTTTTCCTTCTCTTCATTCTCTTTTTGTTGTTTTTCCATTTCTTTTTTGTTGTTTTTTCCATTTCTTTTTGGTGTTTTTTCCATTTCTTTTTGGTGTTTTTTCCATTTCTCGGTGGTGGGCCGCCTCCTCTTCTTCTTGCTTCCTTCTGTGGGCCAACTCTTCTTCTGCTTGTTTCCTTCGGTAGGCTACCTCTTCTTCTTCTAGTTTTCTTTGTGTGCTGCCTCTTGGGCTGCCTGTTCTCTTTGGAAGGCTGCCAGTTTGATGCTTTCTTCCTTTTCTTTCATCTCCATCTCTCGCCTGTGTTCAGCTTCTTTGATTTGTTCTTCGGCCTCAATTTTTGCCTTAGAAGTCATGGTTCCTGTTTTCTTGTGTTGGGGTGCCCTCCGGTGTTTATCTTCTGCACTGCAGGCTCTGTTGCCTCCTGAAGTCTGCCTAGCAACAGTGCCTTTAGCTAATCTTCAATGTTAAGTAAACCTGAAAAACCACTTCATTTGCATGCATATAAGTGCTGGTACTTGCCTCCTAATGGGAGGGCTATTGCATGACAAAAGACCCTCAACAGTTTGGTAATGGCTTCTCGCTTAACATGCAAGCCACAAACTGCCAGAGAGAGCAGAAAAAAAAATTCTCTCTGGTTCCCTTTTAAAACCAACTGTTTCTCTCTGCTAAAAAGCCCTTAGCAGAGAAAAGAAAAATATAATATTCCTACTGGCTTCTGGATTCTGTCTAGATCCTCCCACCGCTGCCACTCATGACATAACCTTAGTCCCAGATTTGGACCTTAGCGTCCAAGATATGGGGGTTAGCATGAAAACCTCCAAGCTTAGTTACCAGCTTGGACCTGGTACTTGCTGCCACCACCCAAAAAATTAGAGTGTTTTGGGGCACTCTGGTCCCTCTGAAAAACCTTCCCTGGGGACCCCAAGACCCAAATCCCTTGAGTCTCACAACAAAGGGAAATAATCCTTTTTCCCTTCCCCCCTCCAGGTGCTCCTGGAGAGATACACAGACACAAGCTCTGTGAAACTACACAGAGAGACTCCCCCTCTCTGTTTCCAATCCTGGAAACAAAAAGTACTTTCCTATTCCCCCAGAGGGAATGCAAAATCAGGCTAGCAATCCAACACACAGATCTCCCCGATTTCTTCCTCCCACCAATTCCCTGGTGAGTACAGACTCAATTTCCCTGAAGTAAAGAAAAACTCCAACAGGTCTTAAAAGAAAGCTTTATATAAAAAGAAAGAAAAATACAAATGGGCTCTCTGTATTAAGATGATACAATACAGGGTCGATTGCTTAAAAGAATATTGAATAAACAGCCTTATTCAAAAAGAATACAAATCAAAGCACTCCAGCACTTATATTCATGCAAATACCAAAGAAAAGAAACCATAGAACTTACTATCTGATCTCTTTGTCCTTACACTTAGAAACAGAAGACTAGAAAGTAGAACTACTTCTCCAAAGCTCAGAGAAAGCAGGCAGACAGACACAAAGACTTAGACACAAACTTCCCTCCACCCAAAGTTGAAAAAATCCGGTTTCCTGATTGGTCCTCTGGTCAGGTGCTTCAGGTGAAAGAGACATTAACCCTTAGCTATCTGTTTATGACAGCTTGTCTACTGCTTGGTGAAATGTTGTACACTTACATTTCTCTGTTATCATGACTGAGTGTGCAAATCAAGGGATCACATACTCAATTGCCTAATTGGACACTTAATTCTCAATCTCCGCACACAATCATCGCGACTGGCCTTAGAGGTGGGTGATCAGGGCTGCTGCTCTGGCCACCAACAGTTGGAGGCACCAAATATCCTGGCTCTTTTTAAAAATTGTTGCTTGTACCTTTTGGATGTGTGAAGGGATGGTACCAAAAACATTTTCTGCCCTCAGTGACACAACACCTGGGACTGGCTCTGACAGATGTGATAACCGTACATGTAAATTGGATATAAAACTGAACACACATTTTTCCACACTGGCCATGGGTTTCCTTTAAAACAAACAAACAAACCCCTCAGGCCCTACATGGCCAAACTAATGGGACTTCCATTACTTCCCTTGGGAGACTATTCCACTGATTCCATTCAACAATGCTGAAGAATCACAGAAAGAGTTTCTTTCTTCTCACTGTGACCAAAAATCTTTATTAAAGCAAGGAAAAACCATTTTATCTCTAAATCTATGCGGTGTCTCTCTGATTCACTGTAGAACTTCTGTCTAGAAATTCACCAGCCCCTCTCCCGCTTGGCTTCATCCTACAGTTTTAAAGAAAATATACGCATATAAACACAACAGCCTAATACATACCACTGTCACAAAGTTTTCTTCATAATAAGCCAAAAATTTCCTTTTCTTAATTTAATTCCATTGCTCCTACTTATATCCTCTTTATTGTCCTAAATAATTCCTATCCCTTTTTGGTATTTACACCCTTCAAATATCTGTGGACTGTTGTATTTGGGCAGGGCTGCCGGGGGGGGGGCAAGTGGGGCAATTTGCCCCTGGCTCTGCAGGGGTCCCCATGAGAGTTTTTTGGGGCCCCTGGAGCAGGGTCCTTCACTCGCTCCAGGGGCCCTGGAAAACTCTTGCAGGGCCCGGGCCCCAGGCACCCGGAGCTTCTTCTGCTCCGGGTCTTTGGTGGCAATTTGGTGGCGGGGGATCCTTCCGTTCTGGGACCCGCCACCTAAGGGCCCCAAAGACCCACGGCGGGGGGTCCTTATGCCCCGGGACCCACTGCCGAAGTGCTGGGTCTTCAGTGGCAATTTGGCAGAGGGGGCCCCCGGCTGCCGAAGACCCCAGGCCCCCTGAATCCTCTGGGCAGCCCTGTATTTGGGAGACTGTTGCCTCCGTTAGTCATTACTTATCTAAGTTATAACATATTTAGTGCTTTTAATCTTTTTGCATAAATCAATCCCTTCAGCTTCCTTAAAAAATATGTTGCTCTTCTCTTTGTATCTTCCAGTTTGTCTGGTATGGCGGTATAGGGATCTGAATGCATTATTTTACATACCATCACGCTGCAATCATATATTATATTCCTGCCCCAAGACATGATGTCTCTGCACATGCAGCTCAAAATTGCATTTGTCTGTTTTGCTGCCATATCACATGACAAACTCATAAGTTATTTGCTGTTCACTGTCAACAGTAGCTCTATTTCACATACGTCCTAGCTTTCATTATATAGCAACTCAATTTCCCCCCAAATATATTAGTGTACATTTCCCCAAATTAATCCCTTTTATTTTCTGCCCATGTTTCTCTAGGTCTAATCTCTTCTATGATACTAAAATAATCCCACTTTCATTGACTTATTTCAGTGTTTTTATTCAATCCTTCGTATTCCCACCCCTCTTTTTTATTTAGTGCTTGTGAAAGGTGCCAGATCAGCAGCACTAGAAACTGAGAATATGCACAGCACAACCACTATAAGGGTAGTTAAATTCTGGTATATGCTTCCAAGGAGGGTTGTGGGATCCACTTCATTGGAGGTTCTTAAGAACATGATAGACAAACATCTGTTAGGGATGGTCTGAGAGGTATACTTTATCCTGCCTCAGTGTAAGGGGCTAGGCTGGAGAACCTCTTGAGGCCCCTTCCAGCCTTCTATGATTCTATGATATGATGCTTTATAGAGGAAAGAAAGACATGAACCCCAAATTCGCTAAAGACTTCTTATGCCATTTTGGTAGCATAAAAGAGCCTTCAAGGGGATGGAAACAGCCACCCAAGAATAACCCCTGCTCTGGGCCCTCCCTGGTTGATGTAGAATTAAGATAAGAGCTCTGTGCCGGTCGTAGCAGAGGGTGTTTCGGGGGGGGGACTGGGGGACAAAAGGGGAAGGCAGGGCGTAATTTGATGCAACTTGACAATTTCAATGGCGGGCATTATTACTGGACAGAGAATGGAAAGAGTTTTGAGTAGGGATTTGAAGGAGGAGATTGTTTGGATGTATAGGATCAGGGGAGCCATTTCAGCCATGAGGGACAGCATGGAAGTGCCTGTGGGACAGAAAATGAAGAGTTGTGTGAAAGGACATGGAATTAGTGGAGTTTGAGGCCCCTGCAGGAGCTGAGATATATCACACTGACAGGTTTGGTATGAATCCCAGGTAGAATGAGAAGGTAATGGGAGATGTAAGAGACAAGTTGTAATCTGGGGGAAAGCCTTGAGGATGAGGAGTTTGAATTTAATGCAGAGCTTGTCACCTATCCTGCTGCATATAGACTATTCAGACAAAAAGAAAGAGATTTTATTATTATTTGTATTTCAATTTTTTTAACCAAAGCAGCACTTGGAATACATTTTGTAAAGTCCCTGGTGAGTTCAGTATTGTTCATGAGCAGCGTTGTTTGTTTATTTAGGTCTTCCCATTTTCTTCTGAAACCTACAGTAAATAAATTACTCCTTACCAGTCTAGCAGATATTAACCAATTGTAGGAAACACTGTAATGGCAGTATACTTGCAAAGCAATGCACAGGGCAGATCTAAAATTATATTTTCAAATAGGAGATAAACAAATAATCAATTAAAAATAACTATTTGTATTCAACTGGGAGAATGAATTGAGAAAAAGGCAGTTAATTAACTAGCAATTGAAGCATTGCTTTGCATTCTGTTCTTGTCTGAGGCCCTTTTTATTCCAAGGATTATGTAAAAGTATATAGCAGAACTCTGTGGCATATGGTAATAAGTGTGTCAGTTTGGTTAATTCATAGAAAGCACCATTTTCTCTATGGCATAATTCTTTCCCCACTTGACAATTTTCCTTGTGTACAAAGCAAGGTTTATGAGATCACTTACACATGGTAAAAGCTGCAGAGTGGGAATGACTTTACATTTCAGTTCTCATGCAATGTTTAGTTAGTGTAAACTGTATTTTCCCAAAGCCTACATAACACATCGTTGGAACAGCTAAATATATAGTCGGCCACAGAAGATGAATCTTTCAGAGAGTGCTGTGTAAACTGAAAGGATGCCAGTCCTAGAGGTCAGGTCTATATGAACAGAATTGAAAGGGTAAAACAGGATAAAACCCCACTGAGATGCTTTTTTTCTTGTGTGTATCAAGTGCTTCAGGAACACAGCAGGTTATAGCCCCTGCGACAGCAAATACTAAAAGCTGAGCTTGCAATCCTTATTCACGCGACTAGTCCTACTGATGTTTATGCAATGATTTGCATAAGTAAGAGCTACTCATGTGAGTAAGGGTTCCAGGATCAGGCCCATACCCTTTACCTGAGGAATATAAATATGCTTTTGCTACAGTGCCCCCTGGAGCTTCATGATAATGCAGGCTTTGGAGAGAAATCTATCACATTCTTTTAAGGGGTGTGAGCTTTCGTGGGTGAATACCCACTTCCTCAGATGCATGTAATGGAAATATCCAGGGGCAGGTATATATATGTGTGCTAGCAAGCAAGCTAGAGATAACGAGGTCAGTTCAATCAGGGAGGATGAGGCCCTGTTCTAGCAGTTGAGGTGTGAAAACCAAGAGAGGAGAAACTGGTTCTGTAATTGGCAAGCCATTCACAGTCTTTGTTCAATCCTGAGCTGATGGTGTCAAATTTGCAGATGAACTGAAGCTCAGCAGTTTCTCTTTGAAGTCTGGTCCTGAAGTTTTTTTTGCTGCAGGATGGCCACCTTAAGGTCTGCTATAGTGTGGCCAGGGAGGTTGAAGTGCTCTCCTACAGGTTTTTGTATATTGCCATTCCTAATGTCTGACTTGTGTCCATTTATCCTTTTCCGTAGAGACTGTCCAGTTTGGCCGATGTACATAGCAGAGGGGCATTGCTGGCATATGATGGCGTATATTACATTGGTGGATGTGCAGGTGAATGAACCAGTGATGGTGTGGCTGATCTGGTTAGGTCCTGTGATGGTGTCGCTGGTGTAGATATGTGGGCAGAGTTGGCATCGAGGTTTGTTGCATGGATTGGTTCCTGAGCTAGAGTTATTATGGTGTGGTGTGCAGTTACTGGTGAGAATATGTTTCAGGTTGGCAGGTTGTCTGTGGGCAAGGATTGGTCTGCCACCCAAGGCCTGTGAAAGTGTGGGATCATTGTCCAGGATGGGTTGTAGATCCTTGATGATGCGTTGGAGGGGTTTTAGCTGGGGGCTGTATGTGATGGCCAGTGGAGTCCTGTTGGTTTCTCTCTTGGGTTTGTCTTGCAGTAGGAGGCTTCTGGGTACACGTCTGGCTCTGTTGATCTGTTTCCTTATTTCCTCGTGTGGGTATTGTAGTTTTGAGAATGCTTGGTGGAGATTTTGTAGGTGTTGGTCTCTGTCTGAGGGGTCAGAGCAGATGCGGTTGTACCTCAGTGCTTGGCTGTAGACAATGGATCGTGTGATGTGCCCGGGATGGAAGCTGGAGGCATGAAGGTAGGCATAGCGGTCGGTGGGTTTTCGATATAGGGTGGTGTTAATGTGACCATCACTTATTTGCACCCACGAAAGCTCATGCTCCAAAACGTCTGTTAGTCTATAAGGTGCCACAGGATCCTTTGCTGCTTTTACAGATCCAGACTAACACGGCTACCCTCTGATACTTTTAAGGGGTGCAGCATGCTTCCCCCCTCCATCTCTCATGTGGCTAATTATGTCATTCAGTGTGGTTGCATGCAGCTCTTTGTGTAAGAAAATGAAAATATCTTGAACAAATGCAGTTAGATTGGCTGAACCCCTCTGACATTTTATGTTTTCTTTGCTGAACATTTCAAAATAGAAAAGATTAAAAAATGTAACATGTCCCCTATCTGGAAAAAATAAATTAGTTATGCAACACAAAACTAGGATAGAGTTGATATACTATGTAAGGCCATTTATGGCCCAAAGAGTTTGGAAGTCTTGGAAATGGGTCCGATCATTGTTCAGCTGGGTTTTGTACTAAATACATTGTTGATAATCATCTTTTACATATTAGCTAGCAGTAATCAAACTATTAATTGTGAATAAGTTACCTTAGGATTGTAGTCATTTTTTTTGTCTTGTGAATTGTTGAAACAGACTGATTTTTATGCATGTATTCACTATTTTCCCTTGCTTAGCTATAGCTTATGTGAACAAAGTTTAGACTTTTGGCTGTCTATGAACTGTTCACATAAACTAATTACTATTTGTGGTATGTGACTGGTCATTTAAGTCACATAGCATTGTTTCTGCCCTCTTACTGAATAACTGCCACTTTTTAAATAAACAGAACAGGTAATACCTTAGTTCAGGCACAAACACCTTGTTTTTTATGCGAATACAGGTATTTGTTTGAAGAATAACCATTCCCTAAACAACTGTGCAAAGAAAATCTCATTTGCACAAATGTTCACAAAAAGGGGCAAATCAAGCATCTTCCTCTGAGGGGAAGGACTCTTTGGCATTGGAACCATTGTGTTTCCACTGCAGTAAAGGTGAGTTAGATATGGGGACTGGTTGAATACTGTTAAAATTATTTATCAGATAATTTATCATATACAAGAAAGACAACGTTAGTTGAATAATACATTTGAAAATAATATTTGACCAGCTCTAATGACAAGTCACAAAAGGATCAGAATACAGGAACTACCATTAGAATAGTGGTCCACACTGTTCAATATCCTGTCTCTGACAATGGTGAATATTAGATGCTTCAGAGGAAAGTAGAAGAATCCTGTACTGGACACTTATGGAACAGCTTGTCCATAGAGGAAATTTCTTCCTAATCACAGGAAGTTAATAGCTGGCTTATGTCCTGAAGCATGAGGATTTATATCCCTTATTTTTTGTGTTAGCAAATTTAACTGTGGATGTTCTCATTGTCCATATAAAAGTCTAATCTCATTTTTTAATCCTGGCTGAATTGCGAAAAGTGAGGTTGGCAGGGCAGTAGTTACTTTTCCTGGAAGAAATCAGTAAATTTCCCCTTCCAGTAGTATTCATCTGTCCCCCGGAGTCATACATTACTTTTCTATTTAAAAACTCATCCTAATAATATGTGACTTTTCTGGTCATGTGATTTATCAGTGCTTCTACATTGCAATATACCACAGATCACAAAGATGGATGCTTTATTGATATTTTTGTAACTATTTAAAACCAAGAAATGACATGAACTTTGTTCAGAGACATTATACAGGAGGAGGTCTCTTTCTGCATATTTCTTTTAATATTTACAAGAGCTTAAACCTTGGTTCCGTCTATGTCTAGTGAATTGGAATGAGATGGGATATTTCCACCAGTGCTCTGTAGGGTGAGTTCCCAAATGCTGAACTGATTTAAAAAAAAAAGATTTGGGGTTAACCAAATTTGAGTTGTTTACATAGTAGGGTATCAGAGCTTTTAATTTCAAAATGAAAATTGTGAGTTATACCTTCATTATTGGATCCTGGTATTTTCTCTTCACTGTACAATGATTCAATGCTTAAAGAGATCATAGGTAGCCCACTGTGGCAAAGTTGTGCTTTCCTCTAACTGTACTTGCACATGCAGTTGTAAAGTTGCTTATTTGCCAACTTTGCCCACTATTCCACTTCAAGGACACAAATATTACCCTGATTTTTGTAAATTTAATTTTAATCCATGTGGGTCTATAAGTTAGTGACTACAGAAATCTGTTTCCTAATTAACTTTATTCTGAAATAAAAGTTTTAAAGGTACAGTATCTTTCCTATGCCTTCTGCAGAGTTCCAGGATGTGGAAAATTATGGACTCTGTCACCATAAATGACGATGGCCAGAGTTTCCCAAGTTGCCTGGACTATTAATGAGGATTGTCTCTGGGCAACTAGTGATATGTAACAGCTGTTGCATCAATATAGTGTAATGTGGAGCTGAAAGGAAGCTATTCCTCTAGGCCACTTGTATGGGCAGCACCCAGTCAGCACAAATGAAAAAGTAACCCTATCATACATTACTGCATGGACTTATTGGGTGCCAGAATGGACAGGAACATATTGGTCATTCTGTCACCTAGTGATACTAAACCACATGGCACTTGCAGTTACTGGATGACATTCTCCTGACAGTATGCACTGGATTTTACTGTTTAGTCCTATAGCGGTTTTATTCAATGAGTAACTTCAGTCATTTGACCAAATGCCTGGTCCTAATTTTTGTCAGTAGACCAAAGGTTTGGTAGTTTTAATTATTTAGGGAAATTCACAAGTGAAATGTTCATTTCACTGACTGAAGTTTGACAGAATGTTGGTAACTTACTGTAGATATCCAAACTGCAGGGCTTGATTCTGAACTCCTAGGGGAAACCTTAGTAAAAGTATAAAAGAATCCCAGTTTAAAAGCTGCTTTGGTAGAGCATAATAGTGTTGCATTTCTCTCTATTCAAATCTTGGGTAACTGACTCTACCTGTACTTTATTCTAAGGGAATGCAATTCAAAGGTGTAATTCCTTCTTTCCCTTTTCTCTTTGGCTTCCTATGACTAATTTAAGAAGCCCTGGACATAACACTGATACATTAACTGAATGCTCAGAAAAAGTATGTGATATTACTATGTTTTTTTAAAAAAAATGTATTTGTAAATCATTTAAAATATATGTAACACTTTACAAAACAGAGTAGGACTCAGTCTCTTACAATCCAATACAGCTAAGAGAAAACAAAGGACTGCAGGTCATCTGGTGGGAAGTCTGGAGCAGGAAACTAGGCAAATGGATATTTGCTTGCTCAGATTTATTGACGTTGGGTTAGAAGAGAGAAAAATATTTAAGGGGTCCAATTTTTTTTCCTATCTGAAATTGATATATGTAGCAAATCCTTTCCTTCCCAAAATAATGGGGAAGTGAACTTTGGAAACCTCCTAAAATACCTTAAAAAATAACCAGTGCAAAGTAATATATGGCCTGTAGAGGTATAGATACAATAGCATAAGAAATTATAATAATTGTGAGAAACTACTAGCAACATATGATCTCTCTGTCTGAGGACACATAAAGATTAAATGGTCCCCATATTTTCCCAAATCCTCAGTTTTCCTCCTTTTGCAGGTCTACATAATCACTTATTTCATGGTATTTCTTACAGTATTTAGCTTGCTTACCAACTTCCAATTCCTTATAATAATTCTTTCAGCAGCTATTGATGCTCTCAGCAAAAGTTGCTTTTGAAGATTACTTAACCTCCTAATAAGCTTGAAGTCCTGTACTCTGAAGATCATTGGATCTCCTGGGATATTGTTGTTTAAAACATACTCTCCTTCCAAAACTTTGTTTTAGGCCTATATAGAAGATTCTCATTCTCTTTCCCGCAGTTCCAGGATCACCCCATATCTTACATTCAGAATTGTCAAGCCAAAGTATTCAGAAGTCATGAGTCAATCCCCCAAAATCACGAGATGGCTTAACATTATTTTAAAAAATGTATTTTGGATGCTTTTATTTGCCTTCTGGGCTTTGAGCCTTTAAGGGTCACATTTTTCAGGGCTTTTTTCCCCATAGCCTAAAAGCCTAGAAACTTACCTTTTTAAAAAAATTAAAGTTTAGGTTTCATTATTATCACATGACTCCAAAAGTGGAGCATAAAGAAAAACTCTAAATATCTGCTAACAAGTGACACAGGGACACTAAACTTTAGAAAGGAAGATTTCCATAAAATTAGAAGTTTAGTCAAAAAGGCCCTAAAGTAAAAAGTAAAAGCACTAAAGTCCTTACAGGTGGAATGGTTATTATTAAAATAAATAAATAAATAACTAAAAAATGGAGTCTCAGAAGACATGCATACTGCTGAAGTAAAAGGGTACTAGGAAGGGAAGGAATGAAGCAATATGGCTGAATGACAAGGCTCAAGAGGCTGTTTGAGTCAAACAGAAAATGGTCCAAATTCTGAAAGCTGACCTTAGTGAAGCCAATAAACAGCAGCATAAATTATAAAAAGCATTAATTAAGTGAGAAATTACAAGGGCACTTGCTCTTTCCAGGTTATTAAGATGAGGTATTCTCAGAGACAGAAGTGTGAGAAAAAAGAGTTCTGGAACAAACTGACAATTTAAAAAGCAATATATCACCAGGCCCAGATGTTGTACATCCAAAGGTTCTGAAGGAGCTTAAGTATGAAGTAGCTGAGTGCTAACAAATGCAGTCTCTCATTAAAAAGAGTACTGGAAGGTACCAAATTTTGTACCTATATTTAAAAAAGCTTTAGGGGTAGTCCAGGGATATAGAGGCCAGTAAGCATTACATCTGTACCTGACAAAGTGGTTGAAATGACAATTAAAAAAAAATAACAAAGCAACTGGAAGATTGTGATATGCTATGGTTTAACCAGCATGGATATTGCAAAGGAAAGTTGTGTTTCACTAATCTCTTAGAATTCTTTGAAAATGTCAGTAAAATGGTGGATAAAGGAGAACCTGTCAGCATAATGTATTTATACTTCCAAAAGGCCTTTGACAAGGTTACTAAAGTAGTTAAGTATTCATGGTGGATTGAAAGCTGGTTAGGAGAAAGAAAGCAAAGAATAGGATTAAATAATAAATGTTCTTCATACCTAAGTTTAACAGCAATATCCCGAGATTATGTACATTATATATTTATTAACAATCTGGAAAGTGAGTGAGCAGTGATGTAGTAAAACTTGCAAATGATAATTTATTTAGAGAGGCCTGTGAGGAAATTCAGAGTGACGTAACCAAGCTAGATGAATGGACAATAGGATGGCCAATGACATTAAATGTCAATAATGCAAAGTAATGCACAAAATTCGTTAGTGGAAGATACCTTTCTCTTCTCCCTTTCCTCCAGAAGCACAATGGAGAAAGCAGCAGGGAACAGCTGGAGCTAGGGGAGGAAGTGCTGGGAAATTCTAGTCCCTTCAGCACATCAACATAGAGTGCAATCAGGGGAGGGAGAGTGATGGCAGGATGGAGGGTGGTGGTGGTGGAGGTCTAGCCCTAAAGAAAGCTCCTGGCTCCATTGAAAGTGTAGAACAGAGCTGAGAATTCCAAATGCTGCGTTTCCAGTTCCTTGTGGGGAAAAATCAGGATGCTCTGGTGTCTCAGTGCTGGCACACCCCATCTCAGGGACCCGAGTTGGGGAAAGCTGAGGGAGAGGGAGCAAGGAGGTTGCCAGGCTGTGATTTAGAAGAAGTAGCAACTAGGGGCCTGTGACTTGGCAAGAGTGGTGAAAGGTGGAGCAGGGGAATTTGTGACCTGGTGGAGGATGGAATGGGGAGCCTGTGAACTGGTGACTGTAGGGAGCAGAGCAGAGTGAAGTTTGCTGATTTTATTAGGGGACTCAGAAAAGAGAGTGTGTGTATGTCTTATGGGGTGCATATCAGAAATATTTTTTTTGAGGGTTGACATGGTATCTGTTCTTACAGTTAGGAAGTTTTTCCTGAGATTTAATCTAAATCTGCTTTGTTGTAGTTTGAACCCATTATTCCTTCTTGTGTTGGTCTCTGTGGCAAGAGAGAATAACTTTTCTCCATCTTTTTATGACAGCCTTTCAAGTATTTGATGCTCACTATCATGTCCCCTGTGGCAAACTCAGGACACTTAGCTACCAGGAGAGGGGTAGTAATTAGTCCCAGAAGGCTTAACCATGGAGGAATAAGGTTCAGCTGGAACAGGGGTTACCAGGGAGCTAATTAGTTTCAGCTGGCCCCAATGGCTGGAGACCTTTTTAAACCCGTCCTGGCAGGGAAGCAAGCGGGGGTGGGGAGAAGCGAAGCGAAGCGAAGCGTAGCATAGCATAGCATAGCATAGCATAGCATAGCATAGCATAGCTGCCAGTGAGTAGGGGCAGCTGAACTCTGAAACTTTTCTTGCAAGGCAGATTGCACTCTCCCCAGAAGGAGAGGAAAACAGAGCAAGGGCCGACTGAGAAGGGATCAGCCAGACCCTGCGTGACTGTGAAGGGCTTTTGCTTTGCCCAAGCCTGTGTCTCCAAGGCTAAGAAGGACTCAGCTAGCAGAGGAGAGGCAGGTACTTTGCCACACCCCCTTTAATCTCCTATTTTTACAGACTATACATACTCAGCTCCTTCAGCCTTTGCTCATATGGCTTGTGTTCCATCCCTTTGATCATCATTGTCACTCACCTCTGGATCCTTTCCAGTTTAGCTACATCCTTGCTATACATTCGTGACCAAAACTGATCACAGTACTCCAGCTGAGGCCTAATCAGTTCTTAATAGAGTGATACTGTCACTTCCTGAGACTTACATGCTATGCCTCTGTTAATGCAACCTAAAATTGCATTTGCTTTTTTTGCAATAGAATGACATTGTTGACTCATGCTGAAATTGTCATCCACCACAACTCCCAGATCCCTCTCAGCAGTGCTGCTCCAAGATAGTTATCCTGCATTCTGCGTTTATGCATTTGGTTTTTCTTCCCTAAGTGTAGCACCTTACATTGGTCTTTGCTGAATTTCATTTTATTGCCTATAGCCCAGTTCTCCAATGTATCAAGATCCCTCTGAATTTTAGCTCGATCCTCCAAAGTTTTGGCAGCACTCTTCCGCTCTCCAACTTTGTGTTAGCTGCAGATGTGATCAGTCTGCTCTCCATTCCTATATCGAGGTAGTTAGTAAAGATGTTAAACAACACCTGACTCAGAACAGATCCATGTGGATACCCACTTGAGACATCCTTGCTATCTGACATCATTCCATTCATAGCTACTCTTTGTTTGCGGTTGTTAAACTAATTATGTATCCACTTAATGGTAATTCTGTTGAGCCCACATTTCTCCAGTTTACTTAGAATATCATGTGGGACTGTGTCAAAAGCCTTGCTAAAGACCAGCTATATATGTCCACCACATTCCCCCATCCTCCAAGCCGGTTACCTCATGAAAGAAGGGAATCAAGCTGGTTTGGCATGATTTGTTCTAGTAAATCAAATGCTGGCTGGTAGTGATCACACCTTCATCCTCCAGGTATTCGCAAATTGAATGTTTTATATATTGCTCTATAAAAGCAGCAAAGAATCCTGTGGCACCTTATAGACTAACAGATGTTTTGGAGCATGAGCTTTCGTGGGTGAAAGCTCATGTTCCAAAACGTCTGTTAGTCTATAAGATGTCACAGGATTCTTTGCTGCTTTTACAGATCCAGACTAACACGACTACCCCTCTGATATTATATTGCTTTAGTAGCTTCCCAGGTATCGAGGTCAGGCTGATTGATCTATAGTTCCCTGGCTCCTCCTTCCCCCCCTTTTAAAGATAGGTTCTATGTTAGCCCTTCTCCAGTCTTCCAGAACCTCTTCTGTCATCCAGACATTAGCAAATATTATTGCCAGTGGTGCCAAGATTTCTTCAGCTAATTCCTTCAGCACCCTGGGGTGACCTGGGGTAGGTGGGTAGCCTATGTGACCTGAAATCACTAGATATGATGGGCTTGGGAGCAGAGTGGTGAGAAAAGAGTCAGAGAGGCCCTGAAATAAGAAGATGGAGTGGTGGAGCTGGGAAATGAGATATGAGGTGTCAGTGGCCTGGAAATGAGTATTGACAAGGCAGGAGAGTCTTGTGCATGTGAGCCATAACCAGTGACTCTTGTTCCTTTTGAAATCTGTATTAAAGAATTAATAAATATGATTGTATAAGATTTCAAAAGGGATAGGATGTAAGGGTTCCTGAATGTCATGTGTTCACTGAGTAGAATAATGCTTTATTAATAGAATTGGATAACTGAGCTGCTTTGGAGTTATGAAGTGTGTTGATTGTGTAGTGGTATAGGTTTACATAAGTGTATGCAGACTAGAGCTGGGCAACATTTTTCGTGCAACTCCCCATCCCCACATTATGCCAAAAAATGCAGGGAAAAAAACCCTCAAAAATTCCAGAAAATTGAAAAGTTTGAAAATGTTGAAACAAAAATTGAATGTTTCTATTTGTTGATTGGAAATAACTTTTTGTTTTGAATTTTAGTGCAGTTTTATTTTTAAAAAAGTGAAAAACCTGAGAACAAAATGAAATGTATCATTTGGAGTTAAACAAAAGGTTTTGTTTCACCCAAAACAATTTTTTTCCTGGTTTGGCCACCAAACTGAAAAATCAGTTACTCACACAGCTCCAGTAGAGACCTTTCAAATTTTCAACTATAATGTGCAGCAGCTAACATAGGTAGCTTTCTTCTAACATAGTAGATATTAGTATTTGAATATACACCTCTACCCCGATATAACATGACCCGATATAACACGAATTTGGATATAACGCGGTAAGGCGGTGCTCTAGGGGGCGGGGCTACGCACTCTGGTGGATCGAAGCAAGTTAAATATAACACTGTTTCACCTATAACCTGGTAAAATTTTTTGGCTCTTGAGGACAGCGTTATATCAGGGTAGAGGTGTACTAGAAATTGATACCTTGAATAGCAAGTAGATTTTATAATCTCCTAGAAATTTATTTTCACCTTTGTGTATATTTTTCCACATTTTAGGAAACAATATTAAGGTTGGATGAGCCATATAAGTTAGGTGGGATATTAGTAAGTGCTGAAGGATTATGTGTCATTGAGGAACAGGCTGATTCCATAACTATTCACTTCCAGGAGTACAACATTTGGATTTTTAAAATATGCCATTTTTAATCTTTTAAATATTAATTTCTTTTTGGGTGTTATGTCGACTCCAATGAAACACACATTTGGGCCTTAAGCCTAGTAGTAACTCACCCTCTGCTTTTCCCTTTCATGGTTTCAACTTTGTTTCCTGATTTTATGTCAAGATGCATTGAATTACCATAGGCCAATTCTATTTATACAATACTGCTAGATTACTAAAGAGCAGAAAATATTTGAGACAGAGGGAGAGACTCTTACCTGTTTTGCTGAATTGTGTATTAGCAGGAATACATGTAATGCAATACTTTCATTTGAATATAAGGGACAAGGAGAGTTACATTTGCAACTCTTGATAACAATTGCAGGAGGGATGTGATATACTGTACATTCTGTTGATGCACAGGCAGCACAACATAATCAAATACCATGCAATGGCTTGCAGTACATGTTGCTGAAATGAATAAAGTGCAGAAACAAACTTTTCAGGTTACTTCCATGAACCTAAAGTGGCACTGTTCTGACACTGGGTATGCCATTTGCTTTACTTCTAAATCAGCATTTCCAACAGTGCTCCAATATGCAGCCTTTTCAAACTGAAGCAATTTGCTCCCAGGCCAACTCTATCCTCCTGTTGATACATCTGACTTCAGTTCTAAAAGACATATGGTGAGGCAGCGGAGAGAGTAGGAATTCTAGAAGCAATGTGAAATGCTTGGTGTATCCTTTCACATGTCATTATGTACAGTACTTTTCCAGCTCAATGATTTAGTGTCAGCACTGGCATAAAGCTGAGCATCATGATTTTTACCTTACTTCATTGGTTGCACGTAAAAGATGGAACTGAACTGAAAAAATACATAGCTACAGTTTAATGTATGTAAAGACCCAGAGGAATTTGGAATTTAGAAACAGTATTTTTAGGCAGAACAACAATCTGAAAGTAACAGTAGCTACTGTAACCTATGAGACTGCAGAAAGTGTAAATCAAGAAGCAACTGATTTTGGCAGCAATCACGTCTGCATAGAGTCTTGCTGACTGTAGATGGACTCTCAGAGGTCATTTTATTTCATCTTCCTTTAGAGAAAGTGCAGGTAACCTACATTTTAGATTTGTTTTTCTTTCCCTTTGCCCACACTGTACTGTGTTTATTTTATATCAGCATTATAAACATTCCATGATATTTTTTTCTATACAGTTTGGGGTGGTAGTTGTGATGGTTTCTGTTTTTATAAACCTTTTTAGGCTGCTTCATCCACTCACATTTTGAAGATAATTGCCCTTGTTGAGTCATTGGCAGGCTGAGGAGTGTAAATTAGGGACAATTGCTGAACCAAGTTTTGAATGGCAGCTTCCCTTGAAGGAATTAGGGCAATATTAGTATGCAGCCTGAGTGGGTCTTCTAATGAAAATGTTTGTTGTGCCTTGAGGAAATTTTAGAATATTTGAGCAGAAATCTTTGCTTGTATATAATTCTATAGAGTTTGATTTTGTATCATGTCCTCATACAAACTGTATCCCACAATGCTATGAGAATCAAATAATACAGTTACAAAGTTATAGTAAAAATGAAAACAGTGGGAGATGCACAAGCTTGTAGAGCCCACTCTGCCATACCTTCACTGCAATTGTTGGCCACACTAGCTAAATTGGAGCTAGCATGGATCTGTCTATACAAGGGCAACCAGATCTCTCACTGCAGGATAGACACCCCTAAATGAGGAATATAGGTCAAGAGAACAGAGTTTACTAGAGACATCAATTCATGTTGAACTGTGTCACATCATAATGCATTCTGTCACTGTGGCATTGGTGACGTCAGAGTACAGAGAAACTCCACTATGTCAAAACTCTCAGAGAATTATCATTATTTGTCCGATTATTGATAGAGTTTGGGTGACAGGCTGTTTTGAAAGAAATTCAGCCAGGTCTCATTCAACAGCATGCTCTTGAGCACCATTACAGAGCATTGTCAGATTATATATTTAAGTTTTTAATATATTAGCACACATTCATATGTGTGTGTATATATACATGCATATATGCCATAAAGACAAAAGCACACAAAAATACATAAAGTAATTTATGGAGCAGTTTTTTCATATACACTGTGCATGTAAACATTTGAGAAATTGTGCAGTGGAAGTCACTGTAGTCACTTAATATTTTGACTTTGTAAATGATGTGCAGGCTCATGTCTTCCATTTGAAACACAACTGGATGTTAAGAACTACATTGTGTAGCTGTTGCTATTACTTTTCAACCTGGTAAAACAGATACTATAAATCTTATGGCAGATTTCTGCAGCAGGTATATTGTATATGATAGTGCTATATTTCATTCCACTATTTAGTAAAATGCTATCTAATCAGCAAATGTAACAGCCAGACAATGATTTTCATGCCATGTAACCAAAAAGTTGACAATAACAAAGAGAAAGTTATGTCACATGTTTACATGTATGTGAGCAATAGCATCTATTACATTATATCGTCAGTTGCATTTATATGGTTAATAACCCCAATAAAAACATCACTCATTTTAAATGTTTGAACTTCACAAGCATCTCTCTCTCTCCGCGCGCGCGCGCGCGCACACACACACACACACACACACACACACACACACACACACACACACACACACACACACACACACACACACACACCATATGCATGCACAACTCCTATGGACTCCAATAGGAGTTTTGCCTTCACATGGACTGTAACTTCAGGTCCACAATTTGTAAGCAGTGATCATCTTCTGAGAACAGTTTTGGACACTTTTAGTAACACTTTACTGTGTTACATTGATATTGCTGCACTCCACTTCAACTTAAATCTAAGAAAGATACAGTCTCTGCAGAATAACAGGCCTAAGAGCTAAACATGACTGGCTAATTATAAATGTGCTTCAAGATTCTCTTTTACAAATGATTGCTCTTTTGCTGATACAGAAAAATATATGTTTATTTTGTAAAGAGAGTTAGAATAAATAGCACGTTATAATACCCTACTTTTGGTATCAGTCTGTGCTGTAAGTACCTAATGTTGGTGCTATTTTTAGATGGTCTATTCCTATCTTTGAATTGTGAAATGCTAACTTCCCAGCTAATGTTGTCTCATTTTGAAAAATTAAGTAAATAAAATACTGGTGTGGACTGACACATTTCCAAATAAAAGCTTTTAAAATTCATGCTAAACAGACTTTTATACAGAATATATTCACCACTCAGTTAAATGTTTCTTTTAAAAAGTGGCAGAAAGACAGAGATAAACTATATCCTCACAGATTCCACATTCAACATCTTCTGAAAATCCCATGGTGACTAATTCTAATTGGCCATCAAGTAAAAAGATGGCTGGGTACCAGGTACACACTGGACATTTCCTGCTTAGGTCAAAGATTGCAAACATCCTGCACAGTGCTGAGAGACTCTTTCATTTTTCATTAAGAAGGTGAATGTAATTTTCAGAAAAGCAACATTGTCAAGAGGATCCGAATGTGCAGATCTTTTAATTTATAGTCAATCCATTAAATCAACTCTGAAATTAGGTAGAAGGGCAAAGAACGTCTGAATGGATTATATTTTGTGGAACACTCAGTGTATTATCTCTTAAACAGCTTTCATGTAACATTTTTTGCTCCTGGATTCTGAAGTGGTCTCAGTGTCCTTCAGTCTCAGTTTATGCTGTCCTTATGGCTGCTTCGATCTGTATTGTGGTTATTTAGTTCATGGTTTTTCCATTGAATGCTTGTTCCATTCATTGGCACTGAAGTCACTAGACTTTTGGATCGGTAGCAGCAACAGCAGAGACATGACTGGAAAGAAAAAAAGATTCCAAATAACATAAATCTAGAAACTCTCTATAGAACTATATTCTGTCTTCAGACGTGTGCATGGGATTCCAAGTAAAGAAGCGGGAGCTGCACATAGGCAGAGTTTGGCCTTAAAAATGCAGGTGATTCTGTAATTGCCCATCTCTATGACACAACAAAATTAAGGCCTGACCTTACACTTCTTATTTCGGCAAAATTTTCACTTCACTGAATGGGAATTTTGCCTGAGTAGGGTGTGCAAGTTGAGATGCCACCACACTCCTCAAGTGTAATACATTGTGTGATACATTCCACTCTACAGCAGATCATCCCTTCCTGTCCTGCAAACTAAGGCAGTGTTCCAAGACAAGGTCTAGTAGTAGCAGACAGGAGAGGGTGAGGAAAACAAGAGCTTCTCAACCTCATCCTCTTTAGATTCCCATCCTCAGCCTTTCTTTCTCGCTTCTTCATCCCTTCCACTCTTCTGTAAGCAGAGTCAGGATAAGCTCTACACTGACATCTGGTGGAAAGAATTTCAGAGAGTGTATTTGCATAGGCACGCCCACCCTATCCCAGACTCCCAAGCTGTGGGACTGCTTGGTGACAAATTGCTCACCCTCAGTTGGGTGGTACTGGCTAGACATGGGACATGGGTTCCAAAACCCAGTGAATTGAGAGAGGTTGGGGACAGGTATTTGTGTCTGGTGGTGCAGTCTCCTTGTGGAGCCAGAAGCACCAGTTGCACCCCCTCCTCTCTCCACTGTGGAATGTCAGAGTTGATTTTTTTTATTCCTTTAAGAATTTAAATACAGGTTACTGAGCTGAAATCACTTTGGGCTAATGGTGCACTAGCACTGGGGCTCCCCTACTATGAGCTGGACTCACTAAAAGCTGAAAATCACTAAAGCTAAAATCACTGAGCTGAGAGCACTGAGTACTGTGCTAACTAGTGGGGAGCCCAAAGCTATACTGTGGACCAGAGCTGCTGGCGGAGTGGAGCAGTTTGTGGGGACGGCTGGAGCGGATCACGGGACAGCTGGTGGCAGCAGAGCGGCTGACAGAGCGGAGTAGCTGTGGGACGGGTGGAGCGGCCCACAGAGCGAGCGGAGCTGAGCAGTTTGCAGAGAGAACTGGAGCAGCTCATGGAGCAGAGCAGCTGGTGGAGCGGAGCAGTTTCTGAGGACGGCTGGAGGAGCAGCGTGGAGCGGCTGGTAAAGCGGAGCAGTTCGTGGAGAAGGCGGAAGCAGAACCCACGGAGAGGCAGGGCAGTTGGCCCCGGACCACGTAAGGTGCCCCTTTTTATCCATGCTGGGGGGAGGGACCTCTACAGATAAACTCTCGAACTCTGGGGTGGCATTGACCAGAGACTTTTGGGTTGTTGGACTTTGGGGTGATTGGACTTAAAACCCTAAAGGGAAAAAGGACAGTGCCAAACGTACTTGGAGGTGGGTTTTTGTTTATGGGTTGTGTTATAACCCTGTTTGTGGTGTTTCTCCAATGGGATGCCGCATTAATTCCTTCCTTTATTAAAAAGATTTTGCTACACTCAGACTCCGTGCTTGCGAGAGGGGAAGTATTGCCTCCTAGAGGCGCCCAGGGGGGTGTGGTATGTGAGTGTCCCAGGTCACTGGGTGGGGGCTCGAGCCGGTTATGCATTGTGTTACTGAAACAGAACCCCTGGATACTGAACCCGGCCCTTGTTGCTGCCAACTCAGAGGGGCAGAAGGGTTACACTTCTAAAAAGCAGAGAGAGTAAGAGTAGGAGCAGACTTTTTTTTTTAGCCAGGAGAGTGGTAAGGATGGTGACTCAAGCCTATGCTGCTGGATTCTGCACAGGCTGGGAGGCTCCCTTACCTCTTTTGAAAAGTGCAGCAACACAACCTGCTCCCTCGGTCTTCCTCCCCCCTCTCATGGAAAACAAAGTCCAATCCTAGGCAGGTGGGATTCCTGACTCTGCTCCGGACAGGGAAGGGGAATGAGGACTGGGATTCCAGCAGCAATAGCAGGACTAGTGACCTCTCCGGGACACAGCAGCAGCAAAAGAGCTTTGCAGCTAGGCAGAACTAGACTTAAGTTACCTGTATTGTGTATCTGTGGGTTGGGATGTAAAATAACTGTACTGATACTCAAGTAGAGGGATAACTTAATTGTCACATGCAGGAGCGGCGCCAGGGTTTTTGGCGCTCTAGGCGGGGGTCCTTCCGCGCTCTCGGTCGGCGGCAATCCAGCGGCGGAACGGTCCTTCCGCACTCCCGGTCTTCGAGGCACTTCAGCAGTGGGTCCCAGAGCACGGAAGGACCTCCCGCCGCTGAATTGCTGCTGAAGACATGGAGCGCGGAAGGACCCCCGCCACCGAATGGCTGCTGAGGGCCGCAAAATGCCACCCTCCCAAAGCCTGGTGCCCTAGGCGACCACCTAGGTCGACTAAATGGAAGCGTTGGCCCTGGTCACATGGGAGGGTGGCCTGAATGTACTGTGTTTGATATGGGAGATGTAGGGGTAGGTTATAGTGAGGGGATGAAAGGCATAAATTAATTATATGACGGGGTGCAGGGTGGCCTGAACTAATTGTACTGGGGCAGGCAGAGGGACTGAATTAATTATATTGGAGGCAGCCTGGGTAGGCAGAACTCTATTTCCAGCCCCAGTTCTCCAAATACCCAATGAGAGGTCCAGGCAAAGATCCGTTCCACAAACCCACCAGTCCCCAAGCACCCTGGGCAGGGATTGCCCCCTCAGCCCACCACAATTTGTAACTGCTCGCAAACCTGGTTTTATTTCATTTATAAAGTCTGGAAATATCCAGGGCCAGCTCCAATTATTTTGCTGCCTCGAGCAAAAAAAAAAGAGCAAAAAAAAAAAAAAAGCTAGAGTGCCGCCCCTTTAAAAATGGCCGGAATGTCACCTTGTGAAGAGCGCCACCCCAAGCACATGCTTGGAACGCTGGTGCCTAGAGCTGGCCCTGGAAATATCCTAAAAAACCCTCTAAATTAGTGCATGCAATGCTGAACAAAACACAAGTGTTCCACATGGTAACCATTTGTCACATGATTCATTGGCTTGTGTCACACATTGGCAGGTTTGCTTTCTTTCCTTTGCATATAATCCTAACAGCTAAGGAAACTATACATATTTTGAAGGATCAGCTGGTTTCACAGTCCCCTCCCCCCTATTGTACTTCTTTCTACTCTCTCTTCACTCTCATCTTCTCTTTCACTTTACTACTTTTGTTGTGAATGGGTACTTTAGGAAGCACCAACAACAGCAATTTGGAGGTACTGTGTGATAAGTAAAGGAGGTTACTTTAGCCCCAAGTTTTCAGGTGTCCATTTTGAGTTCATGTGAAAAATGGACTATACAGCTGTCCAGCAACTGCGAAAGCCATTCCACTTATTTAACTTCCAGAGTTTGGATTTAGTTTCCTAACTTTGGGCTTCCAAAGTTGAAAATTTGAGCTGAAGTGTGATTTCCTGATCACGGGGAGATTGCTATTTCTGCCAGATGTATTCATCATTCTGAGTAAATGCTAAAATTGGGAGAAATGTGATCAAATGAATTCCACTCCATGTATGTGCATTAGGTGGGAAGACAGTACCTAACATGTACATGCACAGATCACTGAATGTTTGACTTTGTGGAGTTTGTCAAAATTCTATTATACTGATTTAGTATCTACACTGCATGGATAGTTTCAGCTCTCAGTTTGGTATGTGCTATGTGACCTTCTGGCTAATAAATTAGATAGCTTCATACCTTTAAATGCTCTTCCTTAAACTTTATAAATACCTATATTAAGTACTTTAATGGAGCATATCTGCGGGACAGATACATAAAAATGTCTCATGCCAGAAGCCTTACCTGGAAACAGTTTTTAAACTTCTTGCTCACAAAATAGAGAGCTATGGGGTTTATACAAGAGTTCATGGTTGCCAGATTAATGCTGATGTAATCCAGAGGCAACAAGAAACTAGGCAACAAAAGAGAAAGTAAAATAATTACAATTCTTTACACATTGCACAAGCATAGCACATGGATACTTTTCTCTGACGTATAGGCCAATTCTCTACTGTCTCTACTGGGGTTCGTGAAATGTTACAGGGGGTTCTCAGGAAAAAATTCTCGAATGGCAGGCAGAGCTGACCCTAGAGACCGTGGGCAGCCTGGGGCCAGCAGCCCAGAGCCCCTGGACTTCCAAGAGCTAAGCAAATCAAAGCGAGCATCTCTATCACACTGAGGAGATTTAAACTGCAAGACTCCTTATAAGAAATGGAAAGGGAGGTGGATTTTTTTTTGCTGTTTTTAAAATTAAATAGGCAGCTAGTATTGTTTTTTAAATTATTATGAAGAACAAGCTTAAGCTTTGTTGTAATGTACGTTCTTTGCCTGGACTGCTGAAGACCTGAATGCTTGTGTAGGAGGAACTCTTTGAGTTGGCTTCTTAAATACCTTCCCATTCTTTCACATCTGATACTCCTTGATGAAACATAGGAGCCTTGTCTTATAACGGGCTTATTCAAACTGACATAAGCTACAAAAGTGAGATCTTGGAAGAGTGTTACCCTTTTAATAGTTTAATAAAAATACTGTAATGGTAAATAATAATTAATCATAAATAGTGTGTAATAAGCATGTCATAAAAACAAATTTTGTATTTCCAAGATCACTGCTTTTATAATTTATACTCAGGTAAAGGAGAAAATTCCTGGAAATATTCACTTTTAGGAGGGGGTTCGTGAGACTTGACATTCTATTGAAAGAGGTTCACAGGTTGTTAAAGTTTGGGAACCACTGGTCTATACTGATCTTCTAGCATAGGTAATGTGTCAGCAAAGGCCTGTCTGAAATAACTAGTCAGACATTCCAGTTTGGAAGAATGAGAGGAAGGTGAACATAATGGCAATGGTCCAAATTCTGTTCTATCATGAAACCTCATTGGAATGGAATCCCCTAAAACTGAAGGATATAATGGAAAGATCAGAAAATGGAAGGTGAGCACTTACAATCTTCTATGTCTGGCTCTGACTGGTCAAGTTACCAGTTCTCACAGCTGCATGAACAATCACATTAAACTCTAGGTAACATATCACCCTATATTTTTTCATTCTAAATGGTTGAGAGAAGAAGATACAGTACTTGAGCAGTTCACATCTGTTAGGGTCCCTTTCATTGTATACCATTTTCTTCAAAATTCGGCTCAAATGGAGAGGAAACCAGCAAAGGGCAAAAATCACTACCAGACAGAAAACTGTCTTTGCAACTTCTCGACGCTGAAAGAAAAAAGCAAAGAAAAAGATTACTGATACATGTCAGTCACATTGCTAGATAAGGGCAGGGAAGTGATAGCAGCACAAAAATAGGCAGTCTAGATAAAAGCATGCACTTAAGATTGCTCATGCAAAACTCATCTTTATTCAGGAACAATTATTAAATTGAGTGGGAGCTTTTCATGAGCAGACTACAGGCTCAGGCCTTTACAGGTGGTTTCACCTGAGTCTTGTCAATGCATATGTCCTGTCCAACAGGTGTGGGTGGGTTAGTGAAAGGAATTGTGTGTGTGTGTGGGGGGGGAGTGTTTGAGAATATAGTTCTTGCCTCTGCAGCTGCCACTGGAATATAACATGCAGTGTAAGCCTCTGTTGTTACAATTTTCAGCCACATTACTCCAGTTAATTTCCAGATATGACTTAATATTATTGCTTCTTTCTTGTAATAGCAGTTATCAAAATATGAAATGTGATGCAACTTTGACTTCTGTGCTAAGAATGGGGCTGCTGCAGTCAGGAGCACAATTAAGCATTAATGTGGAGGAGGCTGTGTGAGGAAGGGGAGAAAGTGAGAGAGCAAAAATGACAATTTAAAAAACAGTTTTTTATAAACTGAGGCATAAATCCACCTTGGCTGGGCTTTGGAGATCACAGCAAAGTAGTGGGAGGAGGGAAAGTAATGGGAGGAGTCCTCTCCACACACTTCTATTTCTAATGGCTGGAGTGGACTCCGGGGTCCTAAAGCCACGTTCCCCATGTGGGGAAGGACAGGAGCATCTGCATGGTGGAGGATGCAGTCTCTCCTTTGGTCCACCTGACTCTGGCTCTATTTCCTTTCAAGCACAGCTGTGGAGAGCACTCTCATAGAACTCACTTTGTATTATGAACAGGGTAAAAACCCTAGACCTCACCCTTGTGCAGTGAGACTGCACAGGTATAGCCTTTAAAGGGTCATTCACAGCTGTAGACAGAGGGTCAGGATTTGAGGGGGTGAGATAGCAATTGTAGCCTCCTTTCAGACCTTAATTGCAGGGACTTGGCTAAAGGTTTTAAAACCGCAGTCTGGAAGGTAATACAGAAAAGAGCTGCAAACCAAGCAAAGTACGGTCTGATATTACTGTGTGTAACTTCGCGTCGTAACCAGTGTTTACACTAGACTTCTTGTTGCCACTCACGGTTGCAATAATGGGAGCATCAGTGTAAACAAGACATTGATGTTTTTATCACTATCTAAAAGTGTTCAGAGTAGGCGTAGATGAGGGAGTGGCAAAAATACTGATGGCGGCCCCGAATCCTGTCTACACTAGTGCTCTTACTGTTTCTACCACCAGTACAACAAAGGGTGATTTCTCCAAAAAGTCTAGTGTAGACAAAGTCAAAGTGTTTATAACCAGGATGCATGATCGCTAGCTCTTTTCAAGAAATGTAAAGTATTCAGCTGTAGCTAAAGCGGAAAGGACCAGCAGAGCTTTATGTTTAGGGTAAAAATTCAGAAAACATATTTTTGCCAAATCTTTGTAGCAGCATTCCAAGGAATTTAGCCAGTAGAGATTTAAGGTTAAAGAGTGGATGAGCAAGACTCACACTTTCTTAGGAAAGGAAATAAACACTGCTTAGTCTCTTGAACATACAGTCTCCAATATCTACGTATTCTATAAATTACTCTTGTGTTCTGGGTTTGGTTGAATACCTCAAGGTCAGAAGTCACCAGTAGCCTCACTTTCTATTTCTGGCATTTATTTTATTAAAACCTGTTTTGAAATGTTTATAAACCAACTTGCAGACACAGCAGCAGTGTTTTCCCAACCTGTGATTCCCTAATATTTACCTGCTTAAGATGTTCGCTGAGGGCAATTCTCAAATTGTTGTTCCTTCTGTTTAACATTTCACAAGTCATTAGTGTGTAAAAGACAGCAGTACATGCTAGTGGCACACAGAAATAAAATCCAAACAGCCACCAATCCTTTGCGTTTTTGTAAAACTGAAGATGAGAGAAAAAAGAGAATGAATTCTCTCCAAATGCAATGCAACAGACAACAGAAATAAAACGGAACATGTGGTGGTTGATAGTGGTTCTTCTGAGCCTATTAAGTGGAGTGAGCTTTGTGCATTCTTGTTCCTTATAAGATGTGTTTGTGGTGGAGTAGGATTCTGATTGTTTGCAGAAGATTTTTTTCTAAGGCATCATCAAGACATTTCTCAGGGAACAAGATAAATATATCTAATTCCTACTCCTGATTTATCATCACTTGTTAATTAGCCCAAAGTTTTAAAGGGTTTGAATTAGTAATAAACCTGTATTTTAATCTTCATAATGGTATGACTAAGCTCATCCCTTATATTAAACTGAATAGTTATAAGGTGTTCTCTTACCAAGGTTTGCACCTAGCATATTATGCCCTTGATTACCGTGCTATTTCTATATCTAATATAGAGGAATCAGGGAGATTACCCTTGAATACTTTATAGAGACAAAACAGGCATTTGGTAGCAGCATAAACATTTAATTTACCCTGGTGATAACCTGTCTATAACTTTGTTACAATCTGTCTTGGGTTGTAAATTGCTGCTTCAGGAAGTGCTTGCTGGGTATTTATGCTCATTCATGTAAATCAGTGCTCAACACTCACCACACAACTGACTTGCCAAATAGAAACAAGTTGCAGGTTGACTCCTAAGTCCCAATAATAACACAAACACTACACTGCATATTAAACCTCTAGGATAACAAGTCTTGATAAGAGCCTTTCTCAGCAAAAGTCATTTACCTTTTAAGGCTCCTGTAAACTGTTCTGGATTCCAAAATTGACAAGTTAAAAATGTCTTGTAAATGTAATCATCCTCAGTTATCAGTGGATAGATTACTACTTGGTGTGCTTATGTAGTAGGCAGATAGAGGCCACTTAATGTGTGCTTGTCTGGAAAATGTGACGGTTAAGACTGGCTGCTTCCAATGGCTTCAGCTGCCTGGTTAGTTTTAACCATTTATTTACCTGGTACGTGTGATATGTGACTTTTATGACAGGAAATCAGGCCCAACAATAATGTCCCAATATTTTCCTATGTACAGTTAAACTGCTGGTAGTGATTTAGGAAGCATATTACATTTGACAAAACATTTACAATTTTATTCCTCTGTTGGCAGCTATATTTGCACACTTGAGGACATGCTGTATTCTATTTTCCCTTTTTAAAGAAGAGCTGTTTTAATCATCAAAACTCTCCATTGAAATATTACATTTTAAATACTTCCTGTCTCTAGGTTATTAGTCACTGAGCCGGATGTGTGTAAAATGGGACCATCCCCTTCTTTCTCAAACTCTTTCCCCTAGCTTGTTTATTCCTAACGGATGTGATCTTACTTGTAACATCACAGTTCCCACACCAAAATATCATGATGTTAATAATGGAGGATTATGTGTATCCTAACTACTGTAGAAAGAAGTCAGAGGTCTGAGATCTTGTTTACGTATATTTCTGAATAGTGCTCAGTTTCTGAAAAGGAACAAAATCAAAGCTATGCTCCAGATTAATTGATGTCCATTTAATTAGGTTGTTTTTTTATGCACTCCATCAGTACAGCCATGGGTTACTTCAGAGGAAACATAAGTTACTAAGGGAAAGCTTTCTCTCTGGACAGTTTGAAGGAAAGGAGGGACCACTGGTCATAGGCCTGGTTCTGAAACCTTTATACATGTTGACTATCACACAAATATTCCCATTGAAGCTAGTGGGACTGTTAGTAAGAAAGTACTACTCAGGATAAGATTTTCAGAACTGGGCCCAATAGCACTTCTCCTCTAAAATGATTTTGGGTCTTAAGTAGGGTTTTAAAGCCCAGTGCACCCAATTTCCAATGGACTTCCCCACTAGCTAGGAGGTAACCAGGTCAAACTTCAGTGAACTTACTCCTTCTCTTGTTGCACAGATAAAGTCCAGAACTGAGATCTGAGAGGTGTTATTGGGAGGAAGGCATAAAGGAGATAGTTCAGGAGGACGTCTCAGAGGAATGACTTTACATTCCAGATGGGACTTCATAAGAGCACACCTAGAAAAGCCACTCAGGGCATATGATGAATCAACACACATCCTTAGTGCACTGGCCAAACTCCCTCCCCAGCTGACTTTCTGAATTATATTGGTTGGCTCTTTTCTCATCATCACCACATGGAGGAGGGGGTGGTGGGCTCTTTGCATATCTGTATTCTCTGTGGGCAGAAGTTCCACCATGTGGGATGCACAGCCTGGATTCTGGTAGCAGAAACCCAAAAGAGTCAAGCCTCTCATTTTAAAATTTTTGCTGCCTGGGCTGGGCAGGTGGAGATTGCCATTTGCCACCTTGTTGGCAGAGAGACAAGGACTGACAAGACATACACAGAAAGAATAATTTTCCCTGCTACAGGATGTTCCTCCAGATCATGCTTGAAGCATCTTGGTAGGGGAATGTAGGGAAACTTGCACTGCTGTTCCCCATGGTGGACCTGTTCTGTGCTGAAAAGGAACACTTCACTTTCTAAAACTCCCATGAGGACTACGTGAGTGTGATAAAGAAAAGTTCAAATGAACAACAAAAAATACACCCACAACCTTTACCAACTTGTAGTCTCTGTATACAGCACTTACTTATTGACATGTCCAAGTTATAAAACCTACAGCAAGATGCCTGTAAATGATTAATTAAGGAATCTGAGCTGCAAGAAGCTTACATCAAAGTACAAAGCTGGACTCATTTAAGAGAAATAGGCATCCTTTTGTTTGCCTTGTAAGTCCACATGGAACTAGTTTTCTACAGGAAATGTGCCTTTTAAACATGTTTCTTAACGCTCTCAGCCTCCTGGGATTCACGTCCTCACATGAGTCTTTCAAGTCTTTCAAAGGATAATACTTTAAGGTCAGATTTACTTTTATTAGCTGAGGCTGAATATGGAGACTCATGACTAAAACTGAAGTTCCCTATCCTAGTTAATCTACTTTTGTATGAGTCTCAAACTTTAATGGATAAATAAAGCTTTGTTTCACTCTTCAGTCTGACATCCTGCAAGAGTCTATATTCTAAACTGTCGATTGCAAAAGAAGGAACTTTGATTACTTTAATATTATACATACCATCATAAACTTGTTCGTAGCATTGAGCATGCAGGTAATGTGATTTTCATCTTTGTATTTGAAAGGGATCATGACAAAACCAATTGCTTCTGGAATAGCCAGTATAAAGGAGAGAATCCAAATGGAGAAAATTTCAATAGCAGTGATCATGGGGATACCAATTCCCTGAACACGACTCCAGGAGGCAACTGCTCTGTACCTAAAATAAAGAGATAAGCATGACATTCCAGCCTATTTTCTTTATTAAGATCTAGAGCTCTTGGGTTGTCTTAACACATCAGGGATGGTTCTAGCTTCCTTAAACTGCCTCAGAATGGCAGTCTTAGATCTGTGTTACCTACGTGATAACAGAGGACCCTACTCATCCCGGAAACCTACCACCCATAATGCCACCAGCAGCACTGTGGAACAGATCAGGAAGTTGGTGGTAGACAGCTGGATGCAAATATTTACATAGGGCAGCACTGTATCTGCAGGCAGTTAACTAATATTTTATATCCAGAGTAGGGCTGTCAATCTTCCTAGACTAAAATACTGAAAAAAACCCCAAAACAAAACCAGTCGCAAGCAGGAAAACGTATGTTTTGTTTACTCAGCTTAAAGTGCAATCTTCCATTTATTTTAAATGCTAAAAATACCAGATCTTATAATATGGGGCAATTTCTAGCCTGGCATCAGAATACAAATAGTATGGGTGCTAGATAGTGCTATTGACAGCATGTCAATTCAGTCGCAGTACCTACATCACTTTTCCTATGAGAAACTGAAACACGGGATAAGAAAGTCTGAAAATAAAATCCATGCTAAAAACAGGTCACTTTTTTCCATAACGTTATCCATTTAAAAATAAAGAGGTTACCAGTACTTTTCAGAAACAGACTGTGGTTCTTTGGCAGCAATAGTATATTGTCCCCCTGTAATAATCTAAAGTGGCCTGGTGGGCAGAATTCTTTAATCTATTCAGTTCCACTTTGCAAAATGTTTATGCTTAATTTGTTTGTTTACTTCCCCAAAATAGCAATAAATGAATATAGTATAGTAATTCCAGGTGGGGAGGTATAGGTTTATCATACTGTCTGTTGAAGAAGCATTTTTCTGAAGTTTGGAAAACAAAATAGGAATCCTAGACATACTGTCCAACTCCTTACACAATAGTTATGTACAATATGAATATGGGCCCACTGAAACAGTAAAAATATCAATAGGAGATGTTGTTAGTTATTGCAGGGCCTGGTGGAAGTTCCATGTGCAATCTCATTAATGTGATGGTAGCCTTATGAATTCAGTCTCATACAGCAAGGATATTTGGGAAATAGACTGAATCAATGGATGCAGGGTTGGGCCCTTACTCTCAGAGGAAAACTATTGGATGGCAGGACTGTAGAATAATAGCAGAGAATATAAAAGTGGAAGATGCAAAGTGCTCAGTTTTTCATCACTTTAATAGTATGCAGACTAGAATCTCTCTCTCTGGTGTATACTACAGGCTCATACAGCATACTTGCAAGACATGCTGGGGAAAGGTTCTTAGTCTTAAGTTATATAAGCTCTTCAAGATATTAAAATAGCTTAGGCCATTTTAGATTTGCAGGGGGGGAAAAAGGAAAAATTTTAAAAAAAGCCTTGTTTGAAATGTATTCCTGTGCTCTGAGAATGCCCTATGGGCTTGGCTACACTGGAAAGTTGCAGCGCTGGTGGTGGCTTTACAGCGCAGCAACTTACTCACCGTCCACGCTTGCAAGGCACATACAGTGCTGTATCTCCCTGGCTACAGCGCTGCATATACTCCACCTCTGCCTGGGGAATAACGACTGCAGCGCTGGTGATGCAGTGCTGCTCTGCCAGTGTGGCCACCAAAAGTGCTGTTATTGGCCTCCAGAGGTATTCGGAGGTATCCCAGAATGCCTGTTCAGCCACTCTGCTCATCAGTTCAAACTCTACTGTCCTGGCCTCAGGTGACCCGCCCTTTAAATGCCCCGGGAATTTTAAAAATCCCCTTCCTGTTTGCTCAGCCAGGTATGGAGTGCAGTCAGTGAATCTTTCCAGGTGACCATGCCTCCACGTACCAAACAAGCCCCAGCATGGAGCAATGGCGAGTTGCTGGTCCTCATCAGTGTTTAGGAGGAGGAAGTTGTGAAGTCCCAGCTGCACTCCAGCCGTAGGAATTACGATACCTATGGGCAGATATCAAGGGCCATGCTGGAAAAGGGCCATGACTGGGACGCACTGCAGTGCAGGGTTAAAGTGAAGGAGCTGCGGAGTGCCTACTGCAAAGCCCGCGAGGGAAACCGCCACTCCGGCGCTGCCCCCATGACCTGCCATTTTTACAAAGAGCTGGACACAATACTTGGGGGTGACCCCACTGCCAATCCAAGGACCACGATGGACACTTCAGAGTGGGGGGAGGGGAGGAGGAGGAGGAGGGGGCAGGGGAGGAAGAAATTGAGAGTGAGGGTACTGGAGTGGGGGGAGACACCCCGGAGTCCCAGGAGGTATGCAGTCAGGAGCTCTCCTCAAGCCAAGAGGAAGGCAGCCAGTCGCAGCAGCTGGTACTTGGTGAAGGACAAGCAGAGGAGTGGGCTCCCGGTAAGCGGCTTTTATTTTCAGGATGGAAATGTTTCGGGAAAGGAGGGAGGGTTAGGGCTGCATGCATACATGCATGCCTAGATGTGGAATAGCCCATTGATGTGGTCTATCACATCACGGTAATCGGTCTCGGTAATCTCTTCAAAAGTTTCAGCCAGAGCGTGGGCAATGCGCTTGCGCAAATTTATAGGGAAAGCCACTGTGGTCCTTGTCCCAGTCAGGCTAACACATCCGTGCCACTGTGCCACGAGCAGTGGGGGGACCATTGCTGCACACAGGCAAGCTGCATAGGGGCCAGGGTGGAATCCGCATTGCTGTAGAAGACCCTCCCGCTCTTCCCAGGTGACCCGCAGCAGCAAGATATCTTCCAGGATCAACTCCTGTGGAAAATGTTGGCAGAGTTTAAAAACCCCAGTACAGCCCTGAAGCAATCAGTCCCCCTTACTCACCTTTTCGGGGCTCCTGTGGGTTATGTGTGCTCTCTTTGGTATGGGAAAATTATGCTAAAGTGAAGACTGTAAACTCCTTCACTGTGTGGGAATAACTGTCTGAGATATAAACAATGCTGCCTCTGTTAAGTGTTGCCTTTTTTGCCTTTCCACAAGCAACCTTGAGATCTCGGCTGCCTGTGTTATCAACAGCTCAAAGACTCCAAAACCTCTGGAAGAAGCCGCAAAAAAGCAAAGACTACCTGCTGCAAGCAGTTATGGATCAGTCTGCCAGAGAGAATCAAGAAGTGTAGGACTAGAAGGAAAGGGAAAGCAAGATCCGCCAGAGGAATGCAGCGGCCAGGAAGAAAAGCACAAAGCAGCTGATAAGCATCTTGGCGCGCCAAGTGGACTCTATCCAGGTGCTCGTAGCCATGCAGGCAGAGCACTACCGTGCCGCCCCCACCAAGTCCCAAAGCTCTTTCCCTTGTGCCCCAATGTCAGCTCAAAACCCCCTTCCCCAGCATCCAGGTTCTTACCATCACCAGCTGCCTCCAACACCTGTATGTTCACCAACCAGCCCTGAGAACTACGACCCTTACCCTCTGCACTCAACCCGCATCACCATGCAGTATAGGCATCCTGAAGTGCAGCAGTCATCGCACAGCACTCCAGACAGGACGTATTCAAACCTGTGACTGTACAGTTCCTCACCCCACCCCCCTGCCCTTTTAGGTTCCCAAAATGTTGTGTGTCTGTCAATAAAGTTATTTTCTTTTCAATCTATGAATTCTTGGCTTTGAAAACAGTCTTTATTATTGCAGAAAGTCAAAGATACCTTCGCCCAGGAAAGAAACAGGCACTGCCAATCAGCTTAGGAAAAACAGATTCCTACTAACATTGTAACCACTGCACTTCACTCCCGTGCAAGGCACCAAACATTACTGTTGGTTTTCAGCCTGAAATTCCTCCCTCAAGGCATCCCTAATCCTTGAAGCCCTGTGCTGGGCCTCTCGAGTAGCCTTGCTCTCTGGCTGTGCAAATTCAGCCTCCAGGCGTTGAACCTCGGAGGTTCACCCTTCCCTTCACAAATATTATGGAGGGTACAGCACGCGGATATAACCGCAAGGATGCTGCTTTCCCCCAAGTCTAGTTTCCCATACAGAGATCGCCATCGCCCTTTTAAAAGGCCAGAAGCACACTCCACAGTCATTCGGCACCGGCTCAGCCTATAGTTGAACCAGTCCTTGCTCCTGTCAAGCTTCCCTGTGTACGGTTTCATGAGCCAAGGCATTAATGGGTAAGCGGGGTCTCCAAGGATCACAATGGGCATTTCAATGTCCCCTACTGTGATCTTCCGGTCTGGTAAAAAATCCCTGCCTGCAGCTTCCTGAACAGGCCAGTGTTCCAAAAGATGCCTGCATCATGCACCTTTCCAGGCCAGCCTGTGTTAATGTCAATGAAACGCCCACGGTGATCCACAAGCGCCTGGAGAACCATAGAGATATACTCCTTCTGATTAACGTACTCGGATGCTAGGTGGGGTGGTGCCAGAATAGGACTATGCGTCCCATCTATCGCCCCTCCACAGTTAGGGAAACCCATTTGTGCAAAGCCATCCACAATTTCCTGCATGTTCCCCAGAGTCACGGTTCTTCTTAGCAGGATGAGATTAATGGCCCTGCAAACTTGCATCAAAACGATTCCAATGGTCGACTTTCCCACTCCAAACTGGTTCCCGACCGATCGGTAGCTGTCTGGAGTTGCCAGCTTCCAGATTAGAATAGCCACCTGCTTCTCCACCGGCAGGGCAGCTCCTAATCTCGTGTCCTTGCGTCGCAGGTTGAGGGCGAGCTCAGCACACAGTCCCATGAAAGTGGCTTTTCTCATCCGAAAGTTCTGCAGCCACTGCTCGTCATCCCAGACTTCCATGACGATGTGATCCCACCACTCAGTGCTTGTTTCCTGAGCCCAAAAGCGGCGTTCCACGGTGCTGAGCATTTCCGTGAATGCCAGAAGCAATTTCGTGTCGTACGTGTCAGGTGACTTGCTATCATCATCGGACTCCTCATCACTTTGGATCTTAAGGAATAGCTCAGCTGCCAAACGTGATGTGCTGGCGAGACCCGTCAGCATACTCCTCAGCAGTTTGGGCTCCATTTCCCATAGAAATCGTGCTGCACAGAAACTGTTGAGAGAGTCAAGATGGCGCCAAAAGTGGACAGAAAACCAGGGATTGCTGGGATGTGAAGCAATGCATCACAGGGCGTTGGGACAGGAAGCAGAATGACCTGCACCCTCCGCCCCCTTCCCACAACTCACAGTGCCAAAATGGGACGAGGTGCTCTGTGGGATAGCTGCCCATAATGCACCACTCCCAACAGCGCTGCAAATGCTGCAAATGTGGCCACACTGCAGCGCTGGTAGCTGTCAGTGTGGCCACACTCCAGCGCTTTCCCTGCACAGCTGTACGAAGACAGCTGTAACTCCTAGCGCTGCACACCTGCAAGTGTAGCCAAGCCCTAAGAGTTTAGGTGTTTGCTCAGTCCCTGGAGGGCATATGAGACAAAGCTAATAGATCATCTAACTGAGCAAACTGTATTTGAATAATTTAGGAAATTACCCTCAGTAACAGAGCTGACTGAATAGCCAAAGAAATTTTGCCATAATATTTATTCACATTCAAAATCAAGTTTGTTTGATCATATCTTTGACCCTTTTCAATGTTGCTTTGTGAAAAAATTTCAAGTGCTTGAATTTTATTAGCAGGAATATCCAAGAAGGATAATTTCAGCATATGTACATGAATAGTAATAGAAACTGAACTTTGAACTGTATGCTTGTAAAATTCTCATTCAGATACACAAGTCACGTGATATTATTTCAGTTCCCCAATTGGATGATATATATAACTAATATTGCGTGTAACTGTGAACTGCAAATTACAGTCAAGTACACTATCTGAAGTTCGTGCTGTTAGTTACTCATGTAACTTTTGTAATTGAGTGAATTGCAAGTTGTGAACCTGATTCTCTACTTCCCTACACTTTGTGCAGTCATTTACACTTGTGCAAAGTAAACTATTATTCAGAATTGGTCATGTTTTGCAACCTTTTTGCACAGCTATAAATCACTATGCAAGAGGAAGGGCAGTGGAGAATTGAGTCCTGCATATTCAGTGATTTTTGCAGCTCACAATTCAAATAACTCATCAGACCAAAAATTATTTATTGAATTTGAATAATTTCAAATAAAGAATACATTTAATAATTTGATTATCAGAATTTGTTGAATACATTTTCATACAGAAATTATATGGTCAGCTGTACTCAATTGGTACAAAGATAACATCAGTAAAATAGTATGCTGTAATTTTACAAGTGTGTGTACTGTGAACTATTTAATACAAAGGATCTTTCTCTAGCTCCCAACGGCCTATAATTAGGTGCGTGAAAATGTTGCAGAGTTTGATTCCTTCAAACTTACAGAAATATAGTATGTATATCAGGGAAGTATAATAAAACAAAGGAGCATAATACATTGCATTCAATTCCCCAACCTAAAAGCCAAGTGTGTGTTTTCTGACTTTTCTTTTTCTTTTGTTTTTCTTTTCCTTTTCTTGTCATCAGTGTCTAACACATTCTATTCATCTCCAGATTGTTTTCTTTTCTCTCTTTCTGCATTTGTTATTCTCTCTATTCTTTGAAAAGCCTTGTCTTGTTTCTTTTCAATCTTTAGCTTTCCTGTTATATTGTTTACCCACTTGCTTGCTCCTATATCGTATTGTGACCATCCCTTGCTGTCCTTCTCCAGTTCTCTCTGCTTTCTTTTACGCTATACAGTCTTAATTATTTATCCTCACTTGCTCTTCATTGCTTCTAACCAGTCCTCCCTACTATTTAGCATGTATATAATGCTTTTAGATTCATAGAGTTTAAGACTACAAGGAACCATTAAATCATCTAGTCCAAGAATGGGCAAACTATGGCCCAGGGGCTGCATCTGGCTTTTCAGACAGCTGGCCCTTGAGCTCCTGCTAAGGAGCAGGGTCCAGGGCTTGCCCCACTCTGCATGTGCTGCGGCTCCACGCAGCTCCCAGAAGCAGCGGCATGTCCCACCTCCAGCTCCTATGAATTGAGGGAACCAAGGGGCTCTGAACATCATCCCACCCCAATCTCGCAGCTTCCATTGGCTTGGCTACCCCTCTGCGTAGGAGCCAGAGGGAGGACATGCCACTGCTTCCGGGAGCTGCTTGAGGTAAGCACCGCCTGCAGCCTGCACCCCTGTCCCCCTCTCGTGCCCCTGCCCCAGCCCTGATCCTCCTCCCGCCCTCCAAAACTCTTGGTCACAGCCCAGAGCACCCTCCTGCACCCCCAACCCCTCATCCCAACCCCACCAGAGTCCACCATCACATTAATTTCATGAGCATTCATGGCCTGCCATACAATTTTCATACCCAGATGTGGCCCTCGGGCCAAAAAGTTTGCCCACCCCTGATTTAGTCTTATCTTCTGTATATAACAGACCCTTAAATATAATTTAGGCAGTGTTCCCTCTAATTTTTCCCACACATGTGGAATGAGTTTTGTTATGTGCACCAGTATGGAGGTGATGTGTGATGCATCATCTTTATATTGGTGCACATAACAAAATTCATGGGGCAGGTGTGGGGCTGAGGGGTTTGGAGTGTGGGTGGAGGCTCAGGGCTCTCCCCACCATGGCAGCTCTGGGGCTGGGGCCACAGAATAGGCACCCCCTCCCCTGGCCATGTCAGGTCTGGGCCAGGATTGGGTTTGGGCTGCCCCTCCCCTGGCTGCAGCAGGTCCTGACTGGGTGGTTTCCCTGAGCGCCTGCGTGGCACTTAGTAGGCTGCTGCACAGCTGCGCAGCTGCACAGTTTACAGGGAACTTAGCTGAGTACCCCTGCATTGAGCCCAATAGTCTGTGTTTTACTAAAGTGTATGTGTCAAAAAAGCATCCCGTCTTGATTTGAAGACATCAGGAGATGGAGAATCCACCACTATCCTTGGCAGATTGTTCCAATGGTTAATCACCCTCACTGTTAAAAATGTGTGCCTTATTTCTGATTGGAATTTGCCTCACTTCATCTTCCAGCCATTGGTTCTTATGCCTTCCTCCACTAGAATGAAGAGCCCTTTAGTATCTGGTATTTTCTTCCTGAAGAGGTACTTAGGTATGTCTTAGGGTATGCTGGATCTATCGGGGTTCGATGTATTGCATCTCGTCTAGACATGATACATCGATCCCCAAACGTGCTTCCCGTTGACTCCAGAACTCCACCAGGGCGAGAGGTGGAAGCAGAGTCAATAGTGGAGTGGCGGCCATCGATCCCATGCCACGAGGACGTGAAGTAAGTCAATCTAAGTCGATCTAAGATATGTCGACTTCAGCTACGCTATTTTTGTAGCTGAAGTTGCGTATCTTAGATCGATCCCCCCCTCCTAGTGTAGACCAGGCCTTATACACTGTAATCAAGTCATTCTCAATTTTCTGTTTGATAAACTGAATCAACAGAGGTTTTTAAGTGTCTCATTGGAAGGCTTTTCCCCCAGGCTTTGAATTATTTTTGTGGGTTTTTCCTGCACCCTCTCCATATGCAGTATTCCTGTATCGGTCTCACCAATGCTGAATAGAGAGGTAAAATCATCTGTCTGCTCCTACTCACTAATCCCCTGTTTATATAGAGGTTAAGAAACATTATATAATCATCGCAACAGCCCTACAGTAGCTAAGTACTACCATCCCCATTTTACAGAAGGGGAAACTAATGCACAAAGGGGAAGTGATTTGATCAAGGACAAAGAACAAGTTATTGTCAGAATCAAATTTAGAGTACAAATAATCCCTTGCTTTCATTCCTATGCTAACTCCACTAAACCACACTGGTTCTCCTGCTATTGATCTGTTCTTTTTAGGAAGAGACTAGAATGACTGCTTACTAGAAAAGCCAGCTCAGCTGTAGCCAGCTGGGTGGTGGCTGGGAGGATATTTATGGTGACCACTCAGTGCTGTGGTTTATTGGCATGATCTTGCCCATCTGCATAGATACTGAAAACTGGGCTACCAGATGAAAGCATATAACCTGGAGTGAGTGTTCCACACAGTACAGTATGCAGCAAAGGCTAAATGAGACCTTATACATACGGGATAAGATCCTTACCTTTACCCTTCACCTTACAATCATTGTCTAGGACATGAGCAAGAGTAAAAAAACTCAGTGGGGAAAAAAAACCCCTCAGTGACCTAAGCTTTCCCAACATTACGCAGTAGTGTAGACATAGCCTTAGTCACAGTCAGGCACTATTTAGAAAAGACTCAGATTGTAGTCATCGCCATGAACCAGAGTTTAAAAATGCCTGACAGGGATTTGCAACAAATGTGCGTTTCCTTTAAAGGGTAAACGGCTGGTGTGGCACTGTCTGTCAGCCTCTAAAAACCTTCTCCACATGTGAACAGCATTGTTCCCTTGGGCATAAACGGTTAAACCTTAGTACACCATCCATGCAGGCCAGTTTCTGTGTGGGCATGGGTGATGGGCAGGGTTTCATAATAGACAGACGTAGTTAAAGGCAGGGACAATCCTTGCAAAAAGGAGCAAACTTATGGTTCATAAATCAGGGTTAACGTCCACAAAAGATGATTAGAGGAGCAACAGTGACCAAAGAGGTGGAACGCTGGGTTTTTCTGATTAAGTTCTGCCATTTGAAGTCAAAGATGTATGTGTAATTGACACCAACTGTGGGGCTCTGGCATAAAACAAAGCTGTTTTATTAATGACCATGTATAACTTTTCCAGATATTTAATTATCTATTGCTCTAGAGAAGTAGAAGTTAAAGCAGCAATGCTTTGTCTTGGCTTCCCTTTCAGATAGAATTTCACTGGAGTTTGAATCAGTGTTCAGACTTCTTTTCCAGTAAGATCTCAGATTTATTTTGTATTTTAACAAGGCTTTTAATATGACAAAAGAGGTTGGAGGGTTTTTTTTTTTAGCTTGTTACCTATGAAAAATAAGAATGATTCTTGTTTTGGCAATTTACAGGGCTAACTGATCAGATTTTACTGGAATATATTCATTTAGCTTGCTACGTCGTTTCAACAATTCTAAAATTCTTTCTGCTGCTAACACTAATTTGGAAGTTCGTAACAAACAACCCATGATCCGTTTTTACATATACATTTGTTATTTTGAATGACAAAAGATGTCCAATCATCTTTGATAGCAAGATGATAATAGTTATCATGTTTATGAATACTGTTATTTTACTCCCAACCCATGTTTCTGTGCTTTGCACAATAAGACCAATTAATTTGGCAATAACAAATGAAGCTTTTACTTATGTAAGACATACTTATTTTGTTCTCTGCTTTACTTTCTCAAGTTCTAGTTGAAAATGCTGATAACTTTGATACACAATTTGTCCACAAATATAAGAAATGATATTGTGTTCATGCTATGATGCCAAGCTTAAAGCAGCACTTCCAAAAACTATGTTGGCTTAGTTTTGCACCATGGAAAACAAGATGCACAATTTAAAAATTTACATAATCCACAATCAGCATGAGTAACTTAGTAGTATCTGTATCTGAAATGGAACATAACATTGTGCTATTACCTCATATTTCTTTAACTGCACCCCAAAACTGAAAAACTTAAAACTCCATCCAAATAGCGGGTCTGAGCACTGGAAAAATAATTTTATCTCCCAAAAGATGTGGGAATGATATTTGCCTCAGTGTAAAACTTGGAAGTAGAAATGTGAGATCATGAGAGAGTGCTCTAAGGAACAGATCCTACATCAACAATATATGTGGAATGTATAGTTTATGGGATAAATTCTGACCAGTGCAATCCCACTGGGCCCTATGCTACTGTCACTAATACTGCAGTAAATTGGGAGTAACTCCATTGCAGTCAATTATCACATATATAATACTTTACAAACATTAACTAATTAATCACCAAAACAACCCTATGCTATTTCCATTAAAGAATAAAGCTAGTGTGGGATTAGAATCAGTATCGTAACTCCTCGCTTAACATTGTAGTTATGTTCTTGAAAAATGCGACTTTAAGCGAAACAATGTTAAGAGAATCCAATTTCTGCATAAGAATTAATGTGTTGGGGGCAAACAGACATGTAAGATCAGATTTAAATTTCAGTTGCACCAGAGTAAATCTCAACCCCAGTGAAATCAGGAACTGACCCAGAGAGGTTAATACCAAAATTTTCAAATGAGGGAGTCTAAAGTTAAATACTTACATAAAAGTGACCTGAGTTTCAGAGATGCACTCGGATCTCCCACTGACTTCAACACTTTTGAAAATCAGGCCCACTTTATTTAAGTCAATGGGACATCTACTGACATGAGTAGGAGCACTGGATGCTCTTTGAGTGCACCCCTAAAAATAAGGACACTTTTATTTAGGGGCCTGCATATGGATGTAAGTTCTTGACCTTAGGCACTCAGGTTTGAAAATTTGGGCATGAGTGATTTGTCCATGGCTACAAAGGAAGTAAGCACCAGCCAGGATCAGAACACAGGGATTCTTTGGCCCCTGTGCTGTGCTCTTAGATCATTGCCCACAATGACTTGCACCTAGAAAGCTATTTGTCCTTTGTGTGCACTAAAATTGGGATTTTAGTACACACACTTTCAAAAAAGGCTAAAACTTGCCATACAACAAATCCTAACAGTAAAACTGAATCCTATATGTTTTTGAGAGTATGAACAAGACACACTGTTAAGGTATGCACTTATATCTGTAGCATAACCATACCATTCATGACTCTCAGTTCTAGAATAAGCACAAGTGAGAGGTCTCAAAGAACAGTGTCCAACAAAAGGATGAGAGATACTATACCTGTCCACACTAAGGGCACAGAGATTGAGGACTGTGATGCCCACTGATGCCTTCTGTATAAAGGGGAGGAATTTGCAAAGAAACAGCCCGAAATCAGAATCCTCAAATGGCCACCGCTGAGCATGAAGCTAAAGAAAGGACATAAGATAATCAGAAACTTTGATAATGATAATATAGACTGTGAATATGTAACAAACTGTAATCATGACCTATCTTCAGATCCACACCTAATAGCCCCAAATTCTTCATGTTTAAGCAATTCTCTTGGTAGTGAATGAAACGGGGAGGTAATTCTGCTGCCATAGAAACATGGAAGAATTAAGGAGAGTGTTTAAACATAAGCAATGGGAGGATGTATTGATCCTCTCCAACTGAGGTAGTAACAGTTTCACTGTTAAAGGAGTCTTTCCTAAAATGCTTCAGCCACTGTTATGCACACAGAAAATCAAATTCAATCCTATCCTGGCATAAACTGGACCAAACCCCCTGTGTCTGCTTTCATGAGGGCTGAATCTGGCCCAGAGTCTAGCATTCAAGGCATGACTCACACCTCATAATGGGACACGTAAGAGCCTAATTCTCATTGTTACACACAAACAGATTCTTATCTTGTAAATTTACCGCTTGTGACAGTTTTGGATGCTGGATTATGAAACCTGTGGAAAGATTATTATTACATGTATACAGTTTGTACCATGTTGTATTTTAAAGGGGAGGCATCCCCCAGGTGGGCTGTGGTAGATGACAATAGAGAGGCAGTTGTAAGTGCGTATATGCATGAGTGGCAGCAGTTTGGACTAGCATTTCTCTCCCCTAGGATGTATCAGCATAACAAATGTGAATAAATTGATTCTTGTGCATAATTAGGGAACCAAGAGTAATCTCCATCCCAGATGTCAGTTATGCTTTGAACAAGTAAAGATACTTACAAAGCTTTGCTCCTTGTATTACTCACACTTTTTTCACATCTATGAAATAGGTTTTATAACTCAAAGCCTTATATGTAAAATTGAAATACAGTGCATCTGAGCCTGGGATGAGATTCTGTCAAAGTCCTCAAGTCTGCATAACAGCATTTTTTGAAGGAAGTACAGAATAATAACAATGCGTTCATTTTTTTCTTTATACTCAGTCTTACTGACCAAAGGCATGAAACACAGAGTATTTGCATGACACTCTGCAAGTGGTAATCACAAATGTCTTCCATTTGTTTCAGGGGAAAGTGGGAAGCAATACCCAGTTACTTTAGAGAGTTGGAGAGACTATGCTGAGTTTCTTATTGTGCATAACTTAACTAACAGCAATGATGGGTCGAACCAGTCCCCTTGGGTCCTAATCCTCTGAACATTTGAGGAAGTTCAGATCCAGATCTAGATATGAATTTTGTGGATGGCTGAATTAAACCCTGAAATTTGAATATCCCCAAGTTTCACCTCAGGAAAGAGTAGTCCCTCCACTTGTGCTTTTCTTCCTATCTGTACACCAGCACGCAGGTCAGGCACAATCTGACCAAAAACCTTAAATCACAACATCCTTCTTCTAAACACTGGCCAATCACAGTGTGAATTGGTGCCGAGTTAGAATTGATAATGAAATCCAAAACCACATGAGTTTCATGACATTTGGGTTTTGCTGTGTACATTTCCTACACATCTGCTAAGCACACAGAATATTATTTTTAAATGTCAACGTAATAGCCTAGAGATACATCTGTGGCATTTCCAATCAAAAAATTGTGGTACATCATATTCTGGCTGCCACTGAGCAAGGGCTCAATGCTGGAAAGGTGGGAGCAAGGAGTCATCCTTTTCCCTTGTACAGCTACACAAGAATCAGTTGGAATCTCGGTGCTTTTGCCTTTTGAATACCAAAGGAAAAGTGAGTGTTAGTGGGTCTATACTCCATTATTGCTGCAGTAGACTTAAAAGTCATGGAATAATCTTGTATATTAACTCTGCTACTAAGAAAGCTACAAGGTGAGGTCTTTGGTATAATGTCTCAAGGAGCCTCTCAAGATAAAATCACTCAGAGAAAAAAACTATATAACATCTTTTCTGATTGTGTTTGTAGAATTGGAATAGATCCGATTCTCTAAAATTCCTAGCAAAGCCTTTGGGCCTCTTTCTCCTCTCTTTTATGCCGGTTTTACATCATTATAACTCAGTGGAATTACTCTGATTACATTGGTACAAATGGTAGCAGAATGAGACTTCATCTCTGTAAACTGATGCTACCCATCTGTACAACAGCCCACCATCTGAGTGCTAGCTTGAGTTTGCTTGTTTTTAGAATACAAAAATCTTGAGTTTATTTCCACAAATTCTCGCCCCCTACCCCTGCCTTCATTTCTATTTGCAGCCTGAAATCTGGGGAAAGAGAAGATCTTGGACACTTCCCAGCCAGCATCTTTTCTCGTGTGAGCCCCAAACAGAACTTTGGTCACCGTGGAGGTCAGGAAACTTCCCAATCCTTATTGTTTATTACTAGACACCATAAAGGCATCTATTCCTGAAGTGCTTTTATACTGAGATTGGCTCCTCAGGTAAATCTAATTCAGAGCTTTGACAATCAGATGGTCCATAAACATCTGTCCTCTTGTTTCCTGACTGAAGCCCAGACAAATGATTACTCTGTGGTATTAGTTGGTTTTCAGTCATTCATTAGTTTGTTGTGGGGTTTCTTGCACCTTCCTTTGAAGCATCTGGCTATGACAGGATCCTGGAATAAACTGGACAACAGGGTTTGATCTGTTGTGGCAATTACCAATTGTTCTCAGCCAATTCCAAACATCTCTCCACTACACTACTTTGTTGCTAAAGCTTTTTATCTTTGGAGATATTTTGAAAATCTGTCTCTTCTGTTTGTGCACTTCGGTTTCCAGACCATCAATTCTTTTGTCCACCTTGATTATATGGTTAGTAATTTGGACTGTATTTTTTTCAAGATTACATTCCAGAATCCACATATGATGTGGATGACCATCAATGTTGGTAAAGGAAGGTGTGTGGTAGCAGTTTTGAGCACAGGACTGAGAATCATGACTCCTTAGTTCTATTCCCAGCTCTGCCCCTGAGTGCTGTGTAAACTGGGCAAGTCACTACATGGCTCTGTGCCTCAGTTTACCCATCTTTAAAATAATGCTTACTTACCAGGTTTATTGTGCAATGTTTTCAAAATACTTTGAGTGCAAAAGCATTTCTAATCTTATCAGTACTAAATAATTGAACCTATGGATTTGACATTGAAGAGATTAAAATGAAGATTATCTTTGTAACTGGGCTAGTGCCAATGCTGTACTGAGTGTCAAGATGGCCTAAATTCATTTGGCTAGGCTCCTGTTTTCTTTGGTATCTGTGGCATTTAGTCCAATTCAAAAATGGAAGTTTGCATTATTCATTTTCATGTAAGCTAATACAAGTTGGTACAAAATTGCTTGTTGTTTTGATATTGAATTTAATTAATTTTACTTTGCCCCTGCCGTTTTCATGTTTCCATGTTTTGCAGCTTGTTGTAGTGGCATTCTATAACTGCGTTTTAGAAGCTGGATAAGAAGTGGGCGAGGGAAACTCAAAGTTTTGATAGCTGGAAGTTTTACTACCTGGGAAACGCAGGAGGTAGCTTAATATATTGGGATAAGCATATTATCTGAATGCTTTTCCTAATATAATAAGTTAATAGTGTTGACAATCAATGTCATTAGGTTTCAGAGTCAATACCCAGTTTATGTTTTGGGCTATCTGCATACTTGGATAGACTCTACTACTTTGGCATATAGTCAGTTCATATTCTGAAAGTTATCTTTGCAGCCATATGGCTTAGAACCTTTTTTTCTAAATGAAAGCTTAGATTTTGGAGCACAGTTCTGTAGCATATGTGGGTGAATGCTGCACCAAATTCTGCAGCAGCAGAATTATAGAAAAGACACTGGTAATAGCTCTGCATTGTGACATCCAAAGTAAACACTCTTTTTCTCTCTATTAATATGTTTCAATTGTTAAAAATTATTTAATCAAAATATGACAAATTATAAATATTCCTATGAGATCAGCAAAATTTACATCTGGTTTAATCTTACTTATAGTACAGGCTACTTATCTAGTATTTCTAAATTAAACTTCACAGCTTGTGGTTGTCAGAGCTACTGGGTGTAGTGGGAAAAGTTTGCATATCACAGCAAAATATTCGGTATTCATTGAATACTGAGCATTTAGGTATTGAACCTGTCCTTTAAGGATCAGCTTTGATCTGGCCCATTGAAATTTTGCCCCAGCCTACACCCATCTGCCACAGTCACTCAGAATACTCGGATTGCTTCTATTTATATTTTTTGGCACATAATAGTTTTTTTTAAAAAGTGCCCCTTCAAATATTTGAAAAAATCAGTGTGTGTTGTGTGGAGCATCTTCTTTCCTTCATTTCAGGCCCACTTCCATGTTCTAATTGGATTACTCAGATTTTAACAGGAATATTTTGTTCCTTTAACTGTATATAAAATATGTAGAGAGAGAGAGAGAGTCCCAGACCAAAATCCCAGGTCTCAGTACCCCCTATTTTTGGAGAGGTTTAGAATATAAGCTTGGTTTCACTTGCTATTATACTAAGGGCATGATTCTACAAGGTGCTGAGCACTTCACCTTCCTCAGGAAATGCTCAGCACTTTCAGGTGTGATCTGTAAAGCGGCACACTTATATTTAACCAAACCACAGCAGACAAAATGCTGTCAGCTCTCCAGTGGTTTCCCACTTTGATGAAAACATACACCCTACATACCAACTTCTGATATCCTAATTTAGGATTTGTGCTTGAACCATTGTAAATAATAATGAATGATAGGATGAAGTTTCACCAGCAAGTTATTGACCAGTTCCTTTGATTCTAGCTGAACTTACAGAATGTATTTAACAAACTACAAGCCCCAGTTTTGCAAAGGGATCATCATGCACAAGAAACACATTCTACCTACACTCCCATCTATTAAACAGGGAGGAGTGCAGTCTGGCTCCCACTCATTATATTCCGAGTAACCCAATTAACTTCTTGATAACCACTTTAGTACAGCCAGCAAGAATCTATTCTACATGGACTGGCTGTACTCTAACAAATATTTGCCAGGTATATATTTGCTTTTTCTCAATAATTCTTCTCTTGGTTGAGGCCTTCAATTCATTTCAGGCCACAGAATAGCTGTCAGAGATGGAAGGGCCTAACGTTTAAGATTTTGATTTCCAATGCCCCATAAGATAATTGCCCAGCCAGTTATGGAGACATGGCTCCAGCTGCGAAATTCAGATCTAGGTTTTGATTCCAGACTCTTAGTGTTTGGATCTGAGCCAAATAACTATTGCTTTCACTTCCTACTGCTGAAGGTAGGATTTGAAGTAGCACTGTCAAGGGGAAAGGCTTGGCATGCTGTTATCAATCCCCTTAGACATCCAAACATTTATGTACCATTCTAGTTAACACTTAAGAGTTAGTAGAAAGAAAGTCAGTTGTTCTTTTATTTGCACTGTATATGGCCCCAGCATATTTCAAGCAATGGAAACGAACGTGCACTTTGTAGTGACTATCTGAAACTCTGCTACTATAAAGCGAATATTGGCATCAAAAGGAAAAGTCTTGTACTTGGAAAAAGGTTCATTTAGTCACTGGTTTTCACAGTGAGACCCTGTCATAGTTGCAGCATGTACACTTCCTCCTGACACCCCAGGAATCTCTCCTTTTGCAAGATGAAAAGTATTTTTTTCCTTTTGTTTCGTCCTTTCTATTTTTTCCTTTACTGAAGCAACACTAGTATTGAATCATTGTACGTCCCTTTTTAAGTTGATTTTAATAAAAATCACTGGAATCAGAATTAATTTATTTCATTTTTCAGATTAATTTTACAATTATTTTGGTGCATAGTTTCCATTATTATTCAGCCCTGCTTACGCATTCATTACTTTCCTTTGGATAAGGTGTCAGATTTTTCCTCTTCAAATATCTTTAGAATCGGTAGGTCTGATCCTGCTAGCACTTGCATTAGTTTTACACCACTGCAAGTCCAATGGTCTCTATTTTCCCATTAGGGTGCAAGTAACTCCTAAGAACTTTAGTAGGAGTTACTCATATCATTTGCATGGGACTTTTGGACCCATTTATTTTAATGGAGTTACTTCTGATTTACATGGGCATGAGATAAAAATCGGACCCACTAGGCCTGATCTTCCATTGCCTTGCATGTTATATAGCCTGTGCAAAGTAGATGTATAATGCTACCTAATCAAAATGGCACTCAAGGAACAAGACAGTGGAGAATCAGGCTCAGTATCCCTCCAGGTGTTCTGACTCTCCATAACACAGGCCACGTCTCCACCACAGGAACTGTAGGGACAGATCTACAGCACCACAGCTTTGCCAGTATAGCCCACTAATGTAGATGCAACATACAGCAACAGAAGGGATTTCCCTGTCACTGTAGGAACCCCACCTCCCTGAGCGATGGTAGCTAGGTCAATGGAAGAATTCTTTCTTTGCTGGAGCTGCGTTTACACTGGGGTTATGACGGCTAAGCTACAGCACACAGGGATGTGGATTTTTTATACCCTTGATCACTGTAGCTATGTCGACCTAAGTTTTGAGGCCCCCATCAAATGGACTGTGCTTTTTTAATATCATTAGTAAAGTCTCCAAGGTTTCAGGACAGGACACTTCCCAAAAGAAACATGTTTTCCCCTTGTGTATTTCACAGCCGCAGGGTAGTCTGTAAAATCAATCTATGGTGCAATTCCTTAGAGAGAACAGAGTGTTGTCAACAACATATTTTTACACTGAAATCAGAAACTGAGATTTAAAGGTTCTACTCTTGGTATTCAGAAAAATTGACCAACCAATCACAACTTCCAGAGCATTCCCCTCTCTTCTTACAACAGCCTCTCCACCCTGATTCTGGAAAATTGAAGCAAACAAAGCAGAAGTGTTGAGAACATTTCACTGGAATGATTTTTAAATGTCACCCAGTTGGTTTGACTTTGATGTTCTTGCTATTTGTTAATCACTATTAGTGTGCTAGCTGCTGTACAAAACACAGATAAAGACCCAGGCACCCAGTCTGGGTCCCAAGCAACTTACAGTGTAAGGGACATAATGTTACAGTCCTCCTACATGTGTACACATCAGTACATATACCCATAGGAAAATCTTGAACCTATAGCCAAATACATGGACTGCATTGGGTACTGGATGTAAAATGGCTCTGAGCTGCTCTGTAGGTGCAGGTGGCCATGGCCACATCCCCAGAAAACCAGACATTCCGGTATTTCTAGGAACAGCGTGGGCCCTCCCCTGCTGGTGTGACCTCACATACATGGTACATATAAGGTTACACCACATGGAGGATGCCATTTTTCAGAGCATGCCAACCTGGACCTGACAGCATGACCTTGTGTCCTCTCTGAAACTGGGCTCTGTTTAACCGAGGATGTGTGCTTTTTATGTAGCAGGCCTTCCCCTTATGCAGTGCAATTGCATAGGTTCCGTCACCAAAGGACCCTTTGTTGCTGTGGAGGTGGAGCTGGATTTGTTACTTAGTGAAGACCTCTAGATGGAGCTTTGCTAGGCATTGTAGTCTCCAACAGCTGTACTTCCAGGACTGCAATCTGCTTGTCACAACTTGCTAATATGGCCCTCATTTTGAAAAAGTCTCAAAACCCTTGAGATGAACCATGCAACTTGAAGCAGAGCAATGTGACATTTTTTGCTTACAGCTCTGCTGTTTGTAGAGTAAAAGAAGATGATTTTGACCCATATTTCCCTCCTGCCCAAAACTGGGTGGAAGGGAACAAACTAATACAGAATATCTTTAGCTCTTCCAGAGCCACAGTCCTGGTGTACCCTCCCCCTGGTCTGTGAGATTATTGAGGGAGTATGGATGGGAGGCAGGGAGTTAGTCTGGGACCCAAACTATCCCAAGCCTCAATATTGAAGATACCCAGCCAGCTGTGTGTTGGGACTCCCTCTACACATCTGTCTGGTCCTCCCCAGCCACTTCTGGCCAGTATTCTATCATTGGTCATCTACCCTTATGTTTTATAGGTCAGTCGTTCTCAAGCAGGGGTCTGAGGCCCCCTGGGGAGCTGTGAGCAGGTTTCAGGGGGGCCACCAAGCAGGGCCAATGTTAGACTTGCTGGGACCCAGGACAGAAAGCCAAAGCCCCATCACATGGGATTAAAGCCTGGGGCTCTGAGTGCCACCAGCCGGGGCTGAAACTGAAGCCTGAGGAATGTAGCTTCACTGGGACTCAGTTTGAGCATTGGCCTGCTAAACTCAGGGTTGTGAGTTCAATCCTTGAAGGAGCCATTTAGGAATTTGGGGATTTAGTTGGGGATTGGTCCTGCTTTGAGCAGGGGGTTGGACTAGATGACCTCCTGAGGTCCCTTCCAACCCTAATATTCTATGACTCCTGTGGTGTGGGGCCCCAGGTAATTGCCCTGCTTGCTACCCTCTATAGCCAGCTCTGACTTCTATATGCAGAAAACCAGTTACTGTTGGTGGGGGCCTCAGAAAGAAAAAGGTTGAGAACCCCTGTTATAGGGGATCATGGAGCTTCAAACAACATTAACTTTCCACAATGCATATTACAGCTCTTTAGCAATGGGTTGTGGGGAGCATATTATTAGTTTTGCTCCTCCCTCCTAGTCGATTTTTTGCGAGGACAATGGGCTGCCTATATTTCTTTGTGAGGGGTGAAATGTCATGTGGAGAGGTAGGTAGTATCAGCAAAGCCATTTCATTTTCTCCCCTCTGTACTGTCCCATCACAGTTTTTTCTGCAGCTTTTACTCTCCTTTGTCCTGCTAAGCAGAGGTGGAAGTGAGCAACAAGGCCTCTGGCAATAATATTCTTGGATTCCTAGTTCTTTTCTTCCCACTTAGGCAGTGAGATGTAACTATGGATGGGGCTGTACGGGTCTCACACTGAAGCAGAAGGGTTACATTTCACACAGATGCTGAAAGCTCAGATAACGAATGCCTGGTTCTGAAGCAAACAGCAGGTAAACGTTTTTGAGTTTGAGTTTGTCTTTAAAATTCTTGTACTATTATTTTACAAAGTCTGCCTAGTGGTAAAGCATTCCTTACAATTCTAGACATCTCCCTTGTGGTATTTTTATTGTTTACACAGTATGATTAGTTGCTTTATTTATTTGGTCTGTGGTGTTGGCAAATGTCCTCTTCTTTTGAGGTGTACTGTACTTCAAGCTGTGCTGCTCTTCTTCAGAGGAATTATCTGTTAGGTATGCTTGTGTGCATGGTGGTTTGTTGAAAAGATTTTTTTCCCAATCCCTGGGCAAAATGCCTCTTTTATTTTATTTCCAACTGTGTTGCTTTTTGTGTGTTGCTAAAAGAGAGTGACAGTATTGCTAACGAACTACTGCAGAACTCGTGAACCCTGGATATGCACAGTCAGAACGCTCCCTTGTTATCTGTCTATTTCAGCTGATTGAAGAAGGAACAGAGAGAACATTCTAGTTATACCTAAGGCACCTAGCTACTACAGTGATCAATGCACTACAAATCCACAGACACCATATATTAGAAGGAAGAGCAGGGAGGAATTGGTTATGTGCTTGGTGAGGAGAAGTTACCTCTCAAGGGGTCTCAATACTGCCTATTAGGTATAGCTGTGAGTAAGAGGTGATGCAGCTGTGCACCACCACAGGGGGAGCTCTGGTAAGGATTGTACCACAGGAGGCAAAGTCTCTTCCCCTAACTCTTTGGAGTGCAGTGCAAGGGTACATGTTGTACTTTCTTTTAGGTTACTATAGTCTGCTCCCACAGTGCAAATGGGGAAGACAGGTCCTTGATTCTGTCTCTTCATGACCCTTATCAACCCCATTTGGGGTGATTTGTGCCACTAGTTACATTAAGATGGAGCAATTCCTGTATCCTCTCAGGGCTGCTTTTGTACCCAGCATGTGGGCATCAGGAAGGGAAGACTCATTTTGCTTCTCCTCTCCCAGACACTCAGACTCAGGCACATTCTGACCATTAATGTACTGAGTTCTGCATAACTTGCAGGTACCAAGCCACTACTTCTTACAATCACTGATCTGAACAGAGTGGAAGTTTGGTTGCAATCGGTATGCAATCTACCCTTGAGTGAGCTAATCCTTAATGGAAAAAATGTATTGTACATGGGCCAAATCCTGCTTTAAATTGGAGTTTCTCACCTGAGTAAGGATAGCGGGGTTTAGATTTATGTTTGCAGTGGGCTTGGTCCTGCACCCCTTTTGCATACGAGAGTCCTGTAGACTTCAGTGGATGATACTTGCTTAGAAGGACTACTGGATCAGGTCCATTTTGTTTTATCATTATCCATATTATCTGTGTTAATTGTGATGGTAAAAAGAAACCCAGATAAGTGTACCAAACTGTCAAATATTGCGACTTGTAATTAAATCCTTGTGCAATAGGTGGGGATAGGTTGGTTTAGCTCCTCACCCCACATTCAGTCTTTCCGCTGCCCAAAAATGCTAATGGCTAGTAGTGCTGCAACATAAGACTTCCTTCAGCGGAAAGAAAAAGGCAGAGAATTCATGCTATTTACCACAGGCTGGTTATATGCTATTTGCCAGAGGCATGCCATTCACAATACTCAGCCTAATGCTACTCTACATCAACTGCTGAGGTTTGGATGCTAGTGTGACTAGAATATGAACCTGCCAACAGAAAACCTCTGTCCATAAAAGATAACACCCTTTTGTTCAGCTTGAGCACTGGAGATATATATCAGCTCTCTGAACTGGGGTCATTGACTTCACCACTAGTAAAATGAATATGGAAAATACCCTATTAATCAGATTTAAAGAAGCAAGGTACAGAAGAAGCCAGTTTGGCCTCAGTTATTTGTATGTAACCTAATGGTCCAGAGAGTTAAAAACTACTAAATGTAAGGCAATAAGTCATACATCAACCTTATTTCCTAGGTTAGTTTTGAATGATTAGATCTTTGCTTTAAATATACATTAAAAACACACACAGGGTGGAAGGTGAGCTCATGTTAAAATTGTAACTGAATGCTTTCCTGGGAAGCTAGGTTGCATTTGACTATTTAATTTATGTTTTAATAATAAATAATTATGAAGTCCTATTTCAACCCCTATCAAATATTACTCAGTCCTGAACACTGCCATATTTTACTTCTTATGTTCTCTGCTCCAGCAATTTTTTACAAAAAATAGTGATCAGTTTTTTTATTCCCTTGCTGGATACAAGTAACTCTCATGGACGTGTAAGCATCGGGAAGGGATCCCTGTGTGTGTGTGGGGGGGTTGGCGGGGGATGATTTGGGCCCAAGCAGTGTAAACACAATATAAATTTTATTACAAACAAAACTAAAAGTTGTCTTAAGACCAATGTTTCAGTCTGTTCGGGCTCAGGCCAACTTCAAAGGTCATTAGTGAATATTGCTAATGTCTAGAACATTTTTGTAAATCCTTAGGGGGAAGCAGTCATGAGGAAAAGAGGTTATAGGGTAATAGTAGTTGGAGACAAAAAACTCCTAGAAGATATTTGAGTCCATCTTTCTGCCAAGGCAGATTTAGAAAATAACTTAAACATAAAGGACCAGATCCTCAGCTGATATATGGCTCTACTATGTCTGTTTGCAGTATCGGTTCACATTTAATTAGTTCAAACTGCGTACTACAGGAAGGATCTCAGTTGGTAATATAGTGGTGGACTCTTCAAGAAGAGATAAAGGTTCAGATTGTGAGAGTAAAACCAGTAATTTATTTCCTGGAGACCACTTTCTAGCATTTTGATTAGGTTTATGTAAAAATATATCCAAGTTCTGAATATATTCTTCACTTTTTATGATAATGTATGACTGACAATTAGTAGATTTGCTGCATTTGAAATTTGCTGCATTTGAGATTTGGTGCATTTTATGACTATAATACATTTAGGTTAATCTATATTTTCATGATTGCATATACGTTATAAATGCAAACAAATGCAAATGTAAAGAAACACAAAACAAACAGATTTTGATACAGCAAACAATAATGTAATAACCTGCCCATAGAGGAAGCTTATTCTTAGGCCCGGTCAGTTAGTGTATGGTTTATGCCTTGAATCGTGAAGGTTATGCATTTTTATCCTATGTTGCCTAACTGTGAAAGTCTTATTATCCAGATAAATGTTTGCAGTCTCTGATGTCCATGGCAGTTTGCCTGACTAAATGGTGCAGGATCAGATCTATAACTTACAAAAAATTTGAAATCATTTATACATAAAATATTTTGTTATATTGATTAGTAATAGAAGCAATTAATACTATCTACAGCAGAAAACTGTTCTGGCCCCTCCAAGTCAAACTGGTCTGGCTTTGCTGCAGTTTATATGGTTCAGCATGAAGCTGACCTCTGAAATATAGACTCTTAAAACAGTTCAAAACTGAGTGCAGAAAACCTTGAAACTGGTGATTGACCCGCAAGGAAGAAAGCAAACTCTTTTTGTATCTTTGAATTCTGATTTTTCATTAAAAACCAGTCACATTCATTTCCAAATTCCAGAAGTATTTTCAGCAGGGTCCCAAAGCAGATGTCATGAGTTGCAGCTGTCAGAATGCTGTTAAATGCTGCTGTGGATTTAGGATTCCTATAAGTCCTAAAGACAGAGTGTATTTTAAAAACAACTCTTCCTTTGACTAATAATATCACCATGTCTTTTTTAAAGGCTTTATATTAAAAATGTGCTATAATAGCATTAACATTTGTTATGGGAATTGCCAAGGTGCTCAGTTCTAATAAACGCTTGTCAGCCAACTCACAGTATACTTGAGGGATGTAAATATATAATATATTATATTTCAAAAACTTATTCAGGTCAAGCACTTAAAAATTAAAAAATGGGAGAATTAACTTTCACGCAACTTTAATTCTGCTCCCTATGTGTATGGATTGAACACAAGTTGAAATCCTAGCCCCAGAGAAGTAAATGGCAAAACTCCCACTGACTTCAGTGGGACCAGGATTTCAACTACAGTCTTTAATTACATGATTATATACTATTTTTTCCACAGTGCCAAAAGGGTATTTTGATAGGGTGAGCTAGGGCCATTTTCTTTGTATTCGGTGTGGCTGCTTCAGAATGATGCTTGAGGTACAGTAGGGCTGGGGATCATGCATAATGCCAATGGAATATTCAGAGATACAGGGTAGGTAATATCTTTTATTAGACTAACTTCCGTTGGTGAGAGAGACAAGCTTTTGAGCCACAGAGAGCTCTTCTCAGGTCTGAAGAAGAGCTTTTGTGGCTCAAAAGCTCAAGAGCTCTGTGTGCTCAAAACCTTGTCTCTCTCACCAACAGAAGTTGGTCCAATAAAAGATATTACCTCACCCACCTTGTCTCTCCAATGTCATGGAACTGACATGGCTACAGCTACACTGTACACAATAATGGAATATTTAGAAAGTTAATGAACAAATCTTGAACAGGTTCTATGACACATCTAAAAATGACAACTTTCTCTAGCTTGTAGCTAGATTAAATTACAATGAATTTTCATAAAACCAGCAAAAGGCAGTTCCTCTGATCCAGGACTATCCTCCTCCCAAATTTCAAGTTTCTGCTCTAAATCAAGGAGGCGCTAGAACTGTTTAAAAAATAGCTTGAGGAAAATTTTTAATATTAGCAAAATTACCTCTAACCTCATTCTCAGAACACCTGTACCACTTTTGCTGAAACTTTCCAGTCAAATTCCGTCTCAGGCAAAAGCAGAGCATAGAAAATATTCCAAGATACACCATTGCAGTTCAGCCAGAGAAAGACTAGAGATCATAGAGGATGTAGTTCAGCCACCAAGTCCAGCCCATAGAGAAGAATGGGAGCATGAGGCACCTGAATGGGAGCATGACGTACCTGAGGGAGTGGGGGAGGCAACATAGTGACAGATAATGTGGAAAAAGCTGAAGTACTCAATGCCTTTTTTTGCCTCGGTCTTCACAGACAAGGTCAGCCCCCAGACTGCTGCACTGGGCAACACAGTATGGGGAGGAGGGGAGCAGCCCTCAGTGGTGAAAGGACTGGTTAGGGACTATTTAGAAAATCTGGACAAGCACAAGTCCATGGGTCCAGATCTAATGCAGCCCAGGTGCTGAGGGGGTTGGCTGATGTGAATGCAGAGCCATTGGCCATTATCTTTGAAAATTCATGGTGAGCGGGGGAGAACCCGGCAAACTACAGACCAGTCAGCCTCACATCAGTCCCCGGCAAAATCATGGAACAGGTCCTCAAGGAATCCATTTTGAAGCACTTGGAGGAGAGGAAGGTGATCAGGAACAGTCAACATGGATTCACCAAGAGCAAGTCATGCCTGACCAACCTGTTTGCCTTCTATGATGAGATAACTGGCTCTGTGGATATGGGGAAAGTGGTGGATGTGATGTATCTTGACTTTAGCAAAGCTTTTGGTACAGTCTCCCACAGTATTCTTGCCAGCAAGCTAAAAAAGTATGGATTGGATGAATGGACTATAAGATGAATAGAAAACTGGCTAGACTGTAGGGCTCAGTGGGTAGCGATCAATGGCTAGATGTCTAGTTGGCAGCTGGTATCAAGTGGAGTGCCCCAGAGGTCGGTCATGGGGCCGGTTTTGTTCAACATCTTTATTAATGATCTGGATGATGGGATGAATTGCACCCTCAGCAAATTCTCAGATGACACTAAATTGGGGGGAGAGATAGATATGCTGGAGGGTAGAAACAGGGTCCAGAGTGACCTAGACAAATTAGGGGATTGGGCCAAAAGAAATCTGATGAGGTTCAACAAGGACAAGTGCAGTGCACTTAGGAAGGAAGAATCCCATGCAATGCTACAGGCTGGGGACCAACTAGCTAAGCAGCAGTTCTGCAGAAAAGGACCTGGTGGTTACAGTGGATGAGAAGCTGGGTATGAATCAGCAGTGTGCCCTTGTTGCCAAGAAGGCCAACAGCATATTGGCTGTATTAGTAGGATCATTGCCAGCAGATCGAGGGAAGTGATTATTCCCCTCTATTCGGCATTGGTGAGGCCACACGTGGAGTATTGCGTCCAGTTTTGGTCCCCCCACTACAGAAGGGATGTGAACAATTGGAGAGAGTCCAGTGGAGGGCAACAAATATGATTAGGGGGCTGAGGCACATGACTTATGAGGAGAGCCTGAGGGAACTGGGATTATTTAGTCTGCGGAAGAGAAGAGTGAGAGGGGATTTGATAGCAACCTTCAACTACGTGAAGAGGGGTTCCAAAGAGGATGGAGCTAGGCTGTTCTCAGTGGCAGCAGATGACAGAACAAGAAGCAATGGTCTTAAGTTGCAGTGGGGGAGATCTAAGTTGAATATTAGGAAACACTATTTCAATAGGAGGGTGGTGAATCACTGGAATGGGTTACCTAGGGAGGCGGTGGAATCTCCATCCTTAGAGGTTTTTAAGACTCATCTTGAGAAAGCCCTTGCTGGGATGATTTATTTGGTGTTGGTCCTGCTTTGAGCAGGGGTTGGACTAGATGACCTCCTGACGTCTTCCAACCCTAATATTCTATGATTCTATGATCTCCCATAAATCACCAAAGCAACTCAGGCAGATGTATATTAATGTCAAAATGATCCAAACCTAAACCTTTAGAGTATATTCCATAAGCCAAAATATTTTGATTTGTGTCAGCTCAGCCTAAAACAAAATATTTCATTTTGATTTTCACAATGGAAAATTGAACATTTTTGGCAACGTTAACATTTTATCACAGAACATTTCAATTTTTGCAGAATTTGCACTTTCCATTGAAAAACAATTTTTCATGGAAAATTTACATCCAGTGCAGTTGCTACCAGTTTCTACTACAACACATGCATTTTTATGACCATCGCTTTGACTTGATTCTGATCTCAGTGGTTTAAAATCAGGGTAATGCTATTAACTTAAATGGAATAACTTCTAATTTATACCAGTGTAACTGAGATCAGAAACAGGCCTTGTGTCTTATTTCATACATACATATATATATTTGATTAGTTTTTTAAAAAAGCAAATGAGAATTTCTTATAGCCTTGTGGTATGTGCAACCGTATTATAGTTATGCCCTTAATTATAATTCATAGTATATATTTCTAGAGAGAGATATTTTCAAAATCTTTTATTTTAAAACCCATTTGTAAGCCCTAATAGGCAAACATTTTTATATATTTTATTCATGAATAAAGATATATATGTGTGTGTGAACAAAATCCAAAATTTTCCAAAATTTTTGGGAGTTAAATTGTTTATTTTATAACAGTGGTTTTCAACCCCAGTGAGGGTCCACAGACTATGTCTAAGAAGTCTGTGAAAGGTTGTCATTACTGTAGAACAGTGGTTTTCAATCCGTGGTCGGCGAACCCCTGGGGGTCTGTAGGCTATGTCTAAGATTTCCAAAGGGGCCTGCAACTCCATTCAAAAGGTTTTAGGGGTCCACAAATGAAAAAAAGGTTGAGAGCCACTATTTTATAATGTTATGCCTTGTTTGAGGTCCTAAGGAAAGAATAGTCATAATAATCTCAGCAGTGTGTTTGCTTTCCAGGCTCACAAGGCTAAAGTGAGAAAAGCTTTATAAATATATTTCAAAGGTTTCTAAAACACATTCAGGCAAGTTTCAAGATCATCCAAATATTTTGATCCTCATGAAAAATAACAAGGGTCCAATGCTGTTCTTATTCACGTCAACAACAGCTATATTAGGGCCCACAGGAGTCTTCTGCTCATTTATAAAAAAGCGTCTTTTAAAATCTATTTCTAATTGTATTTCTGTCTTTCCAACCCACAGCATATATCAGTGGAGTCCAGACCTCTTTGGGTCCAATATAATCATATGATTAATCAGGCAAGTTGATGGTCAAATTTGGGCCAGTAAATGTATAATTCAATATAAAAAGTGACCTTTTGGATGTTTGCATAGTTATATATTAAATCTAGGCTGCACAGCGTAATTTAGTTACATTTAAAAGAGTTGTTTATAATCCTTCATGTATTTTGATAAATCCAGCTGCCAAACAGTATTTAAACACTGTTCTGATGTATAAGTGGCCTTAAGAATCATAAACTGATTTGAGATTCTGCCATGAATGAATGTTAAATTCAAGCCCTAACACTCAACTCTAGAAGGGCTATTAAATCATCACATAAAGACTGTGTAAATAATGGGAAATATTTTCTGTATAAACAAAGGAAGAATAGGATATGTTCCCAAAATAGTAGCTATCAATCTGATCCATAAAGAGAATAGCAGTCTCTTCAAAAGATGCTCTCCATTTGTTTTACTCTGTCTTCAGCTAGTTGTCTGAAGGACACCATACAAAATCAAATTCTATTGTATTTTATTTGTAACCAGGTGCTGCTAAATACACAAGGACACACCTTGCTATGGTAGGTCAGAATAACTTGCAAAAGAGGATACGTTGTATCTTCATAAGGAGAAACCTAAAAATGATGTCTTGACATTTGCTTTTGAACATAGACTGAGTTACATTTCCCTTTCCTTTATACTTTGCTTATTAATAAATAGAATAGCAGTAATTAGAAACAAACACACTGATACGTTGTGAACCTGTTAAAGCACAGCAGTTAAAGTGTACCCATTGTTGCTTCCTACCTTATATACATTGATCGGAATATCAATGACAATATAGATAAGATCTCCGAGTGCCAGGCTAGCTATCAGCGCATTGGGGCCATTCCTCATACACTTGTTCTGGTAAATGATCCTCAGCAAAGTTGCATTCCCAACCAATCCAACGATGAAAATAATACAAGATATCACTGTGTTAATGTATTTGAAAGTGTCAGCAATTTTAGCCCGTTGGGAGCAATAGTCTGTTTTGTTGGGTACCATGGGTCGGATAGTAGTAAGGAGTAAGCTGGGCTCTAGTCCAGAGTAGGTGGTCAAATAGTTTCCAGAATCACTCAGGTTGGTATAATATCTGTCAGAACTGTCGCTGAGGCCACATCCAGCGACAAGCAGTAGCAAGGAGACTCTTAAACAAAAGGTTTCCATCCTAAAGTCTTGAATGGCAGGCACAATCAATGAAATACTTCTTTCAATGTTTCAGTGTGATCCTTCTTACTTCTTCACCTATATGCAGAAATAAAACATAAACAAAACAGATTGACAATCATCTTATTTCTCATTTCAAAAGAAGTGCTTGTACAGCTTGTTTTTATACTAGTTAAGCTATCTTGGATAATAGATTACAAAATGAGACAGAAAATCCCCATGGCATTTGAGGGGTAGTGCTAAAGAAATCCTGCCAGATCACAAAAGTGTGTAGGAGTATTTGTCTATATAAGGGATAAAGCATTCCAGACAACAAGTGGTGGATAAGAGTTTTGTCACAAGACTTAGGCTTCCAAGTCGAGTAAATCAGCATGGGATGTCTTGGCAGCATTACTGATACTTGTAGTCAAAAGAAAATTTAAAATTTTCGATAACTGGAGTTCTGCTAAATAACAAAGCCACAATCCCAAATTCATAATTCTATTTAAGGCCAGAATGTATTATTATTATTTGTTTTAATATTTGTTGGTGTACTGCAAAAATGATGCTATAGACCTATTTTTCTTTTCCATAATAATTAGCTGGCTTTTAAAATTTAAAAGTCCTGAATATATAATTTTCAAATCCAGTTCATGAATAAGTAGTTCATTTAGTGCCAGATCCAAAGCCCTCAGAAGTGTGTGGGGAGACTCATATTGACTTCAGTAGGCTTTGGATAAGGCTCTTAATGCTTTTAAATCTGCTACATATACCAGTGGGCTAGTAGAAATTTATCCTGGATATTTCAGAATTCCAGTGCAGCTCATGTTCAGATGTTAGCTGTAGATAAGTTAATTATAATTGTATAAAAAGAAAACATGATAGATATTGCATACTAAATACTTGGCATGGCATCCCAAGGAATAACCCATGAAATCTGCTGCTTGTAAAGGGCACATCAGTAGCAGGACATTCTTCCACCACAAGTGTGACCCTGAGTAACAGAAAAGTCTGTGGCCTATTTACTGCAGTGGAGGATGGTTATCATCAATATTAGTAATGCTGCATCATGCTTCAGGTCATAGAGACCACTCTGGGATTCTCTTTTGTGAAGTTTAGTGTGCACTCTCAAGCCCCAAAGATTTTTTCCCCTTCCCTTCAGCTCAGTGTGACAAACTATTACAAGACATCTCTGTGTGAGCTAGGATAAAGTCAAGGGCAGTGTTGAGCCAAACTGGAGATTTGAAAGTCCAGTGTTGCATAATAATACTAGGAGAACTTGAATGAAGGAGTTGCAGAGATACTTTTAAGTTAATAAATTCCAGTATATGTGGAGATTCCCGAATAACAGTGAAGAATTTACAGTAGAAAACAATGAGAGAGAGTTCATTGACACTGGGCCTTTGGGCACTATCATAATACAAATATTTAGTACTACTACCTACTATGCTCTTCCATTCCAGTAGGTGGTATGTAAAGAGTCATGAATGTGTAACAGGAGCATATGCATCCCTAATATGTGTGTGTGTGAACGTGCGTGCGTATTTTGCATAGAGTATATGTATTCCTGTGTTTGTCCTCAGTGGTACAAATTCTGACCCTACTACATTGGTGTAGCTAAAATCATAACCTGGCCCACTATATTAGTCTGTGTATATGATCTTAAATCCTAATGAACTGGATATCCGTCTAAGATATTTATTTTAAAAATGCTTGTTCTACTGGTATCTAAGGACCACTAGCAATACTTTGCACCACTTTAGTGCTTTCAGTTTAGGATTCTTAAGCACTTTGTAACAATTTTACAACAACAATTTTACAAATGGAGAAAACTAAGTCACCAAGAATTGCAGTGACTTATCCCGTTCATAGAATAAATCAGTGATACAGCCAGGTATAGAATCCAGATTTTCTAACACCTAGTCCTATGATTAAACCATGCCACTAACCTTCTCTTTCTCAATTTATGAACTTTGTATGTGCAAATTTGATATATTACTTATATACCACATAAATGTGATGTCAACATGGCAGTCGTACAAACAGCATGAGGAACGATGGACAAAATACCCAAGACCCCAAGTAGAAACTTTTCCTGAAGAGGTAGCAAAATCAAAACAAAAAAAAATCCCATATACTAATTTCCAAGAACATGGATTCATGATATACATATTCAAGATATCGAGTCACTGACAAATGCTCCATTACTATGTGCTTGTTTTCAGTGTGCCTGTATGCATGTGTAATAGCTGTGCACAAGCACCCCACTGCATGCAATATAATAATATTTGTGTTAACTGTCTGTAAGAATACAATAAAATAGGCCATTGTATTTATGTAATCTCAGTATCTAGAATAGCTAAGGAATTTCTGTGCATTTACAGGCCCTATGCATGTGGTGTCAGTGTGTCACTAACACAATGGTACACAAAATTTCTTACAACCAGCATGGGACGCTGAGAACAAAACTCCTAACTTCCTAGCAACAAATATCCTGCTAGGGAGAGTAAAGTCAGGACAATCCCTATGCCAAGATTTCCAAAACCAAACCGGAAAGTTTGAAATGAATTGTTTAATTGATTAAACACTATTGAGATTTGTAAACATTTAAATCATTAAATTAAAAAGGCCAAAAGGCATATGAGGTTTAAAATGGGATCTAATAAACTTAACTAGGATGGACGTTTCAAAGCAATTACAATAAAACGTACTTTAAAAAATCATTTGCTTCTAGTTAGATCTCACTAAGCAAAGTGTAGTTGATTGTGGGATATCTGCCCTTTTCCCTTCTTTGAGCACAAAATAAAACATCCTCCCTTCTAGCACTGTCAAAAGATCAGTTCCAAAATGCAGTGGCAAAGCATTACCATCCACAACTCCCCTTCAGTACTGGGTATCTGATATGCTCTATATATTTTAAACTTTTTAAAATAACATTTATTGAAAAGGTAAAATAAGGTGCCTGATAACTAACACACACTTTTATCATCATCACCCAATCCCTTTCTGAATTTTTAAGGATAAGTGCTAAAACCATACCATGAAGCTCCCTCTAGGCTCTCACACGGGGAACATGCAGCTGCTTCTGCCCCCATTTCCGTGCATAGGAGACTGCAAACCCATTCCAAGTGTAGTTCAGGCTGCTGCTGAGAATTTACTCAGCATGGTTTCTCCTGGGAAAGCCTTACCAAATCCTCCTTTCTCAATGTGACTGGGTGGGATTGGAAATCTCCACCTCCGCTGTATCAGCGAGAGAGAGAGAGACAGAGATGTCAGAACATCCCCTCTTTCTGTCCCCTCCCCCATTTGCCCCCTCCCCCCCCAAACCTCCAGCCCAGACTGAGACCCTGCCAATGTTAAACACAAAGGCTGCCTCCCGGGCACAAGGAAACAGTGAGTTCTTTAACCATTTCCTCTCTGAAATGGAGTTAACCTAATATGCTAGGTTCATTTAAGCAATAGATCTTAGAAATCTACTACAGTAGCTTTCTGCTAAAGAAGCCCAGGACAACCCATTGAAATACTGGACAAATGAGCGAAATAGGAGGCATAAGACAGATAAGCACAGTGGGAAAACATTGGCTCTTGAAGATTTCCATAATCTTTGCTTTGTAATTTCCCATTTATTATGATTAAAAGACTTTTACAAGAGAGTCACTAAAATATGATTTGTAAAGTGTTAAAAAAACCTGTATCCTGAAAGTCAGATTGCCCAGAGGCAGAATTCTCCAAACTGTGGTCCGTGGATAGCTTGGTGGTCACATGTTCCTATATTTCCTCCCCCCCGATTTCCAACTGCTAAAATGCATTAAAAAAGTCAGTGAAAATACATTACATTTCCTAATATTGCTATGTTTCCTAATATTTCCAAGTATTATTCTCCCAGGTGAGCAATATCTTGTGTAGTTGTAGTTGCCTCAGAGATGTTAAGCATTTATGAATGGGAGGGCATACTGTCCATGGAATTGCAGATGAGAGAGGAGATGTCCATGAGACAGTCTCTCTATTCGAATGAGGTCCATGCTATCAAAAGTTTGAGAAGCCCCACCTTATGGTAATGAACCTTTTTTATTCTGAGAAAAATATGATTATCTCACCAAAGGCACATTTCTCCACTCACAGGGCCTTAGGCACAGTAAAAAATTTGGCCTAGGATAAGTGTCATATTAAAGCAATCCAGGAATGCAAGCACACTACAACTCAGGGCTCTGTGAGTATGTCTACACAGCAACAACAACAAAATCCGACGGCTGGCCCATTCTAAGCAGCTTGGGCTCATGAGGCTTGAGCTGCAGGGCTCTTTCATTGCTGTATAGACTTCTGGACTTGGGCTGAAGACCGAGCTCTAGGACTCTTCCATCCCACAGAGTCATAGAGTTTGAGCCCTAGCCCGAGCCTGGACTACACAGCAAATGAAACAGCCCCGCAGCCCGAGCTTGAGTTGGCTGGCATGGGTCAGCCACGTTTTTTTCTTTGCTGTGCAGACATACTCTATCTGGCCCAGAGTCCACCCATGGTTGGTATGGCAAAAGCAGAGGGGCCCACTTCTCTCTCAGAGAAACAGAGGTGTCAGGGCCTCTCTCCTCCCCCCAAGAATGGCCCCTGCCCATGTCTCTTTGGGAACAGCAAAGGTCCTCCTTCTCCAGTAGAGAGGCAGAGGAGGCAGCAAGTGATAGCCTGGTCCTTACCCCAGCAGTTGAGGTGCTCCTGATTGGGTAGGTGGGAAGGTCCTTCCCAGAATGTTCTGCTGGGATGGTGCTGATAGTGCCCCTCCCTACCAACCTGAGCATTCTGAGCAGTAGGTCTTGGCGTTAACACCTCCATTGAAATCAATAGGGCAGTTTATGCCTCTTGGAGCTATTGTTTCAGAATCTTTGCAGACTTCTGCAGAGGTTACAGTGTCAGCTACATTGAGCTTATGTTTTCAAGCTCTTCTTTTAAACCACCAGGGCTGGAAACATTTTTCAAATGAAAGCTCAGATTTTGAGGTAATCACATGACTCCCAGAGCCTGGGTCTAGGCAAAGGCATGTTGTGCCCATGTTTTCATTCAGCCCTAGCTGAGATGATTTGATACTCCATGAAAGCTAACCAATGTTGTCTTTGAGCCCCTGGCTGAAGCCTTTTAAGATCTTCATTTCAAGAGCTAATTTTGGCTTCTCAAGTGGTTACACCAGAGGAATAGCTTTATAAACTTTTGTGGACTCCTTTTTGAGCACTAAAAGACAACCTTGCTCAATTTGATGCCAACATTTGCCATTCTAAAAGAATAGGAACAGATTAGGAAGAATGGATCAAGATGATGGAGCCACACAGTCTGCAAAACTTGGAGATTTGGTAACCAGATCATATGAGAAATTCATTTATACTTGCTCTGAGTATTGGATAGTAAATTTTCAGAAACTGAAATATCTCTAAAATCTTCTTTTAGACCAACTTAGTGAAAAGATTGATAGATTTCAAAATCAGATAACAGCAGTGGAAAAAAGAGCTGTGGCATCTGAGTCAGTCCAAACAACATGCACTTTTATGTATCTCCTAGAAAACCAGCTCACCTACTTGATGAGTAAGAACACTGACTATCTTAAAAGAAACATAATCCCTTGTTTAAAAACTCTTCAGAAGCCTGAAATTTGCGAAGTCAAGCAGAAAAGCTTAACTCAACATATCTTAAGGCATGTTTTACATTAAATTAATGCCGGTATGTAATTAAACTGGCAATATTGTTTGTTAAATGAAAGGTATTTAAATAATTCATATTTATTAGTTTTATTGTACATACTTAGAATCACTGATATGTTTTTATTAGGAATCATCTTGTGTTGACAATCATTGATGATCCAGATTCAGTGCAGTCTGCACTTTCCATATAATCAATAGACTAAGCATACATTAAGGAGGCCTATATGAAATAACATTTGTATCTTTCTCATAGACTCTCTAAACAGTCTCAACATCCTATTCCTTTCCTATGGCCTATTGATCCTTATGCCTAACTTGCTAAATAGGAGTAAACTTGAATTTCTGCTCTCATTCAAGCCCACATCTTACCTTACTGATTTATAACTAATCTAATTAATTTGGAAGGTTCAAACAACACAGTCCAAATTAAGTCATGTTTAGTTGTATGTATTTAATATTAAACAAAATAAGAAAAATTCATAGTACTTGTAAAGCTCTCTCTTCTACAAATTACAATAAAGATAGGGCTGTTACCATAGTACATAATTCTATTATTGCCAGTTAGCCTATCTAGTGTTAACTATACAGTATGACAATATTAATGTATGGTTAATAATGGTTCTGTGTTCTTTAACAACTGGACCTTTGTTCTGTCTTTAATCGTGACAGTTTACCTTCAGCAGGGTCTTGTAGTTAGTTTTAATGTATCTAAAATCTGGTTTAATTTAGAAGTTTCATATAATTAGTCAGTCGATTACCAGCTAGTTTTCCTATAGACAAAGCTCTTAAGTTTTTGTTTTTACCGAAAAATTCGTCAGGTTTACAAAAGTTATTCGGTTTTCACCAATTTTTACTTGAATTTTGAATACATGTATGCAAGTACATGAAATTACTGATTATATTAAGAAAATAGAATAGATTACAGTAGGTAGATGTGTTTATGCTATAAATTAGTTTAATTGTAAATGTGAGGCTGTATGTAAAGTGAGGAAATGTAGTGGAAGGTACACGTGCGGGCATACGGCAAAAACAACTCCCCAGACCCAGCTTCCCTGAGCTGCAAGGAGAGATGTCAGCTTGGTAACTTGGGTAGACCCTACGGGAGCCCAGGTGGATTCCCCCATACCCAGCTCCCTGCAACCCTGGAAAGGGAGAAAACTGCTTGGTGACATGGGCGACCCAGGTTATCGAATTGCCATCTCTCCCTCTGGAGTGGGTAGCAGAGCCAGAAGTACTCTTTCTTTTCTCTGTCGCTTTTCTTCTGTTCTCCCATCCCCGAATATTGACCCTGATATTTGCCCAGAAACTCTGAGTTTATTTTTTGTAGTGTTTTTCACCTATTTTTTTATTTTTTTAATCAAGACATGGGAAATTCTAAAATAAAATCCGAAAATGAAATGCATCTGAAGAAGTGGGCTGTAGCCCATGAAAGCTTATGTTCAAATAAATTTGTTAGTCTCTAAGGTGCCATAAGTACTCCTGTTCTTTTTGCAGATACAGACTAACATGGCTGCTACTCTGAAACTTACCTAGGAAAGATACCCTGCAGAGTAAAACAGCATTAAGCAAAATGCAATATGCCATAGATGCTGAGAAGTCATTCAATAGGGTTCTTTGGGCCTGCATTCTTTTAGTACTGGAGAAGTTTTGGCCTTCATTATCTGTAAGTCTCTGTATGCATTCCTTTGTTTGAACAGATCCCGATTAAAGACATTCTCTTGAAAAAGTGGCACAGCGCAACGCAAGAATGTTCTCTTACCTCTTGTGACAGGTTTCTCCACCGAACCACTTGCATTAGCTTTAGGAGATTCAGAGCATCATAACACTCATGATGACATGATTATTGGCTGTGCAGATGGACATTCTATTATATTTCAGTGAAACACAAGCTTCCATTCTATACCTTAAATAATTCTTAAAGGCGTACAGCACTATGTTTTGATAGCTGAAGCAATTGACCTTTCAATGAGATGCTAAGTACTTTCTTAAGCTTATGGTCCTCTGAGGAATTCAGTTGTCAAAGGAACACAACTTTCACCCAGTTTAACTAAACTAATAATGTTAAACCTGCAACCCCTTTTATACACTTGCCCTTTAAAGGTGGCATAATTTAGCATTATCTATGTTTGGAAGCGTTAAATGGATTAAAATTAATGTTACCTGAGTACTATAGTACCCATAAGTCTTTCTACTACTGCTACCTGGTTGATATAAAAAAAGAGTAGATAAAATGAATATGCTACAATTTTTATAGCTTGAAAATTGCCAACAAATCCATTTGCTGAGGTTCAAAAGAAAGAAAACATGCAAAGATACTAACACCCTCCTTGTCATTGCAATCTGGACAATTGTAATTAAAGATGTTTGCAACAGGTTGGATTTTACAAAAAAACAGCTCTCCAGGGCAAAACATTAAAACAGCTTGTTACTCTTATTCTTTCCAACTTGATTTATGACAGATGCTTGTCCCCCTCGGGAGATCAGACAAAATCCTATCCTAGGGAACATTCTGCAAATATGGAGAAAAATAATTGGGTACCTTGGTGTAATGCCAGAACTCACAGTGGCTTCCTGGATGTATGGGCCATCAGGTTTTCCTCCAGGACTGGATGATGCTAACTTTAAAAGATGAGATGCCAAAGGTCTGTGAACCATTGGAGATATTTTCCATGGTATAACACTAACAGAAATTTGTACAGCTCAGAATTAAATTTAATCTAGCATCTTGAGCTTTCTCTGTGTATTTACAAGTTAGCCAGTAGTTCTCAACCTATTTACCATTTTGGGCCACATCCAATACTACCTGTATGGCCCTAAGAATGTCACATGGGCCGCAGCTCTGTGCTGATTGGGCCGCAAGTGGCTTGTGGGCCACACGTTGAGTTAGACAGTTCCTAGACCAAGTTATTTAAAAAAGAAACTGAACAATGAAGAAGAAGCAATTAGAAGATGGTGGCTAACCTAAGTAAGCTTCTGTCTCTCCCATACAAGTGCATCTCCAATGAACACAAAATAGTGTATAAGCCAAATTCTATAACCTGCACTCAAGACATTAAAATTCCTCTTAAGAATAATTAATATCAGAAAGCATTTGAAAACTCCATTGAGGTCTCTATTTGCAGCACTCCTAAGCAAGTGCAGTACTTTGTGGTGCATAGACTTTAGCATTTTCCTCCATTTTCGAAGGAAAATAATCCAGATATACATTTGTTCATGTTCCTAAATGTGATTATCAACCACCCTCACTGATACATTGTTTATGGAGTTGCTGTAACACAAACCCATTTTGGGCACTAATCTCCACCTTTTCATATATCCAGCATGGCAACTGACTCAATGTTTACACCTCTGATGGGGTATACAAACCTCGCACCTTTAAGGAAGAGGTTAAGCAGCTGTTCTGGGTCTAGGCAGCCCCAACCCATCACACCTACAAAAAGATGCATGGCTTGGAGGAAGAGCTCAAAAGGAGAGCAGGCCAGCTCAGTAAGGCAGCAGACTGAAGAGGTGAGCTGACCTACATTTCTGAGCTCCTGCAGCCTGAGGCCTGACTGTAGTATGGCCAAACCCAAAGAAAAGAGACTTGGGAGTTGTAGGTCTGAGAATTTATCTCTGATTTCCACTTATTTAATGTCTTTACTTTACCCGTTGGAAAACAGAGGACTGGTAGGAAGTGTGATCCAGGGAGGCAACAGTATAGCACTTTGGTAGTGCAGAAAGTAGCTGCCTACACTGGGCCCTGCATTGGAACGCGATGGAGAAGATTGGCCTATGAACCCCTAAGGCGTGCCAGAACGGAGCAGATCTCTGATACAGGGAGTCTAAGGGAGAGAAGGCCCTGAAGCCTGAAGGACAAGATACTGAGACCTCAACTCAGAGTGAGACCCAGAGACCCACAATTAACCCAGAGAGCTACTTTGTTGTTGAACTCTTCATATACCCTGAAATGGGCAGACCTGAAACATGTGACCTGATCAGAGGGGGCTGAGTCATGGACGGACCAGATCACTGCAGCACCAGAGCAACTGTCAACAGGGGCATCCTCTGGATCCCTGATTTTGTACTTATGACCCTTATTCTTGACCCTGTTCTTCATTAGTTGTCCCCCATCCTCATTTGAATCCCAGCTCCAGTAGCTCCTCCCCTTATGTGGGGGGAGAGGCCTTCAGATGTGGGCAGGCTTGCACCCTCTCGCCTCCCAGAGTTCAACAGGTGTGAACTGGGGCACCAGGAGAGAAGAGGACTTGCCATGCCCTGCCTGACCACTAGATGAGTGAACCCCTTCACAAAACCATTATTATACATTCTGGGACTAACCTTATGTGTGGCTAGCATTGTAGGTAACGGAATATAATGTCTGAGGGAACGTGTTTATAAGTAGAGATTCAAAGAATGAAATATTTTAACTGATCTAATATCATACTCATTGAAGTTGTAAAAATCTGATTGCTTTTCATAAAATACACAGAAAGTCACGGTTTCCCAGTAAGTGCTTTATTTACAGTATGTTTCCTGTTATGACATATTTATTAATCCTACTCTACCTAAATGATAAGCGCAAATAAACCCTCTATTCCTATGCCAAGTACAGCTTATTCTCTCCCTTCTTTCATCATGTTCCCAGAGTACTATAGCCACTAATAACACGGATTTATAATTCAAAGTAAATTCTAAGGAGGACATTTTTATATTAGCTCATCATAATTAGGTAGATGTTCAGAGTAGTGCCACCAAAGAATCTCCATAATGGTCTTGTATTGGCTTAGGCACAAGGCTGTGATGGAGTGCCAAGAAGGGATAGAGGATCCATGTCTAAATGACATAGTAGAGCCAACACCTTGTGCAGTTGGTTCAGGATGAGCTGCACCTGCTATTCCAGCCCATAGATGATAATATGAGTCAGGGGTTGAGGATGTGGAATGGCTTTGGAGCTGTGCTGCAGCCTGTTGTGGTCTCATCATCCTAGAGCATCCTTCCAAGGTGTGACACAGTATTTCAGAGACTCTGCTTTGCTTTCCTCCTCAAAACTTCAGTGGTCTGGTACAGTGGTTACTTGGTCCTCCTGCCAGGTCACATTATAGTTCCTCCCCTTCTGGGGTATTTATGTGCCAGACAAATAGTGCTTGGCAAATAGTGATAACCTACACAACCTCTTCCGTCCCTCCTGGGCTCCTCTTCAGCCTCACTTTTCTTCCAGAGCAATGGAGTCCCTCAGCAAATCTTAAAAAAAAAAAAAAAAAAAGCTATTTCTTCCGGTGCTTCTTGTCTTGAGCTTTTAGTCCATTTTACACTCTTCCCATTGCTCCATTCTTCTGCAGAACATCAACTGACATGACTATCTCCTTGGAATCTTGCCCCTGTTTCAAGGCCCACAAAGAGCTATCTCCACTCCTTTCCCATAGAAATATGGCCACCTGGCTTCCCTCAGGCACTTCCCACAGAAAAAGAACTCCAGGCCACCTCTTTCCTGGGTCTACTTTTCACATGCACTAAACTCCTTCCCTTTAACTCCTCCCTCCTGAGTCTGATTCACTCTCAAGATGTAACAAAATGGGGTAAAAGAAATCTTGGGCTCTTGGTTGGTGTGCAGTTTATACACCCATTCACACAGCCTCACCCACTGATCCTGATTTGGGGGCATGTGAACTTTACCTTCCAAATCTCTGTGCACTCCACTTGTACAGAGCGTGACTTCTCAGGCTCTCTTGTGAGTGTAGTGGATTTCACCCTCTATTGGAAAGATGTAAGGCTCCTCCAGTTTAATATACCTTATTACAGTTGTGCTACACTTGGTTACATTACATTATTCTGTATATAAATGAAATTATTTTAGAGAAGAATGATGCAAAAGCTACAATAAGAGAGGAGATCACTGTCCTTTTAGCATTCAGCTTGGAGAATTGCTAACCTGAATCATTTACTGTCTTCAATTACTGACCCTTTCTGCGTCCCCCAGAAGTATATTTTCATATTTTGTTTGAAATAGTAGTCTAAGAATAAACCCAGGAAACAGTGTCTGGGAAAGGTAGGAAGTGCTGCTCTGTGTTATACACCTCTACCCCCATATAATGCCAACTGATATAACACGAATTCAGATATAACACAGTAAAACAGCGCTCCGGGGGAAGGGCGGCGGGGCTGCGCACTCCAGCAGATCAAAGCAAGTTCGATATAACGTGGTTTCACCTATAATGCGGTAAGATTTTTTGGCTCCCAAGGACAGCGTTATATCGGGGTAGAGGTGTCGTTTGTCAGCATCAAACCTTTGGGGATATAAAACAAAACGTTACTTTTCCTTTCCTCTTTAAACATGAAAATTGTTACAGTAGTTTTCTATTTACTGGAAAAAAACTACCATAAGCAGAGAGTCTCAGCATCACAAAGAATATACTATGTCAAGCCACAACCCCCTCACCCTGCGCCAAACATATTGCATCCAAGATCCCTGGTTTGCAGAGAGGGGAGGGGATTTTAGGAAAGAATGTAAGTAGTAATAACTCTGTACTTTTACTCTTCATATATTTTTGACAGGTTTCCATGCCCCCTGTTATATTTTGTTCCACTCCCTTTTTGCTCCAGGAGTTGACTGTATGGTGGCAAAGTCCCTCTTACTTGTCCCAGGAGCCCCAGGTACCATGTTTGGACATTTTTGGTACTATTGGCCACTTTGAGGGTGAGGGATTTTTAAATTTTATTTAATTTATCCTTACTGAAATCATTAAAATAAATAAATAAGTACAGATTTCATGCCTTTTCCTCATTTTAAGTGGAACATACGCTTGCTATGCATTTAGTACATATCTAAAGTTATTAAAATTGTACAAAATCAACAAAGGATAAGTGTCAATACATATATCCACAGAAGTTATTTTTTAAAAAAAAAAGCACAGAAAGCACAAAAAAGGCAGAGAGAAGAGAAAAGCATCTCACCTCACAGACTGTTACTAGTCAAATGGCAGAAGCCCCTGTTCTTTGACCTGATGGAATCATATACTGTATGATAAAATATTAAATTGCATTACATTTCATGAAGATTTTTCTAACCCCGTGGCCTTTTATGGAATTATTCATTGTGGTACATTAAATTATAACTGAAAGATAAAATACCGTCCAAAATGAGCAAGTATGTAGATTTCTTTAGAAAACTTTTTACAAAACTTAAGCTAATTTAGCAATTAGCCTTATTTGTTTTCTAATTCTGCATCAGGAATAAAATTTCCTCTTTTTATACAATTCCTTTAACAATAGTCTTGAAAAACAGATAGACGACTGTAGCGAGGCGGTGTGGCTCCCCTCCCCCTCAGGGAGGGTTGAGCCCCGTCAGTCATCCACGGGGGCAGGGCCACTGAGCGGAAGTCCCGCCCCTCAAAGGGTCAGGAGGCGACCCGGAAGAATAAAAGCCAGGCCCCAGGCTTCAGTTGTGGCTCGGCCTTTGGCAGGAGCAGATGTGCCTGCCGCTGCTTGTGCCTGGGAGGCTGCCCAAGCCAGAGACCGAGACCAGGAGCGGCCAGAGCTGCCGCGCCCCTACTACGACGAGGAGCCGCCAGAGCTGCCTCGCCCCTACTACGACGAGGAGCCGCCAGAACTGCCTCGCCCCTACTAGGGCCCTGAGGAGCCCCCGAACCAGGCGTGGCCCGACTTCCCCGAAACCCTACCGGACCTGCCGCCCAGCCCGGATTGGGAGGAACCGATGGTCCTGGACGTCTCCGGAACAGAGGCCCCGGACCAGGTAGGAATAGAGGGGAAATTAGGAAGTAGCCCGGGGGCAGCTGACTCTAGTCAGGCTGCAGAGCTACCGTTGCCCATGTCAGTGTGTTGCAGTCAGGACCCCACTGACCACCAGTAGCAGTGACAACCGCTACCAGGGCCCTGGGCTGGAACGCAGAGGAGTGGGTGGGCCTGCGTTCCCCCTGCCACCCGTAACCGGGTGGCAGATTCCCCCTCTTCCCAGTCGGAGAGGCTGGTAACTGTTTAACTGTGTTTGGTGCCCCGCCCGAACCAAGGGCTGGGCCCCTTTTGACTTTGCCACTGCTCTGCCTTGCTCCAAAGGCCAGCGCTGTTTAGAACTGTGTTTGGTGCCCCGCCCGAACCAAGGGCTGGGCCCCGCTGACTTTGTCACTGCTCTGACCTGCCGAAAGGCCAGAGCAGACTGTAATTGCAGGGAAGACATCGAGGCCGGTGTGGCTCCCGTCCCCCTCAGGGAGGGTCGAGCCCCGGTGGAACCCGTCTAATGTAGTTACATGCCGAACCCTTATCAAAATTTCCTTTATTCTATTTACTCAAAGTAATGTCTTCCTTCATAACTATGTATATTTACTGGAAATTAGCAACTGTATTAGAGCCCTTATAATTTTAGAAAAGTTTTTGAAGGACAGATAAATTAAAAGAATATTTTAGCAAAATATACAACATATACACTTTAGCAATAAAACAAAAAGAGCAATGGCGTATTCAGGAAACCTATATTTTAATTTTTGGGAGGCAGTACAGGGCCGGTGCAAGGATGTTTCGGCCCCCCCGCCGCGCCTCCGCCTTGAGGTGCTCCCCTTCGCGGCAACTCCTCCCCTCTGCCCTGAGGCGCCCCTCTTGTGGCAGCTCCCCACCCACCTCTCTGCCCTAAGGCACCCCCTCCTCCCCAGCTCACCCCTTCTCTGTCTCCACCCTGAGCATGCTGTTGCTGCTTCACTTCTCCTGCCTCCCAGGCTTGTGGCACCAATCAGCTTACGCGCTGCAAGCCTGGGAGGTGGGAGAAATGAAGCAGCACCGGCGCTCGGTGTGGAGACGGAGCAGGGGTGAGCTGGAGCGGGGAGCTCCCGTGCGTGCTGCCTCCCCATCACTTGCTGCAGGCGGCCCTCTCTGCGCTCCCCTGCCTCAGCTCCCTTTGCCTAAATGCTGGCAGTGGCCGAAGCTCTGGCCGCTGCTGTTGCTGCTGAAGGAAATGGTGCCTCCCCAAATCCTAGCGCCCTAGGCAACTGCCTAGTTCCCCTAAATGGTTGCACCGGCCCTGAGGCAGTAGATACATACAAAATATTCTCCTGAAAATTCTATACAGTGTATCTTTTTTTGACTTTTTTAAATTAAAATGCCATTTTTCCATATTTTTCTGTTAAACATACAATTTTTAATCATGTCTATGAAATAAAAGATAACATCAAATAAAGTCTTAAAAAGAAACTATACTGAACTTTCAAAAGTTTAACTATATAAACAGAATATGGGGGTAAGAGCTCACTTTGATTTTAGGGGAAACTTTGACAACGGATTGAATTTTTTTTTGGTTTGAAACTGTTTTTTATCTGTCCTTTGATAGTTATCATGCTAGAGCATGGACAAGCGTTTGTCATGCAGAAACTCTACCAAACTTCATGAGGCATTATTGTTTTGCCAAACTATCTAACTGCTCTGTCACAGGGTATCAGAATTTATATAGAATATATAATATTTAATAAAAGCACTGGGCAGATGACATACTTGGTGATATTTTGTAATAGTACCTGCAAAGCAACTATTACATTTGTTTTTGTTTTATTTTTCATCAAACTGAAAGAATTATTTTTCCTGTTCTTATGTACAAGATGTAACTCTAGTTAATTTACAGTTAAATAATGTAAGACAATATATGATGTACCTGAGAAATTACTGAAAAAAAGAGGCATTATGGTGACTAAAACCTTAAGTCACGTCATTAGACCTTTTATGATAAACAGTATGTCTAACAGAAGGATATTGAGAAAATGGACATTTTTGATTAAAAAAGAGAATTTGGGAAAAGAGGAAGGGAGTGTGGCGGACAGCCTTTACCTCTATCCTTCATGAAGTTACAAGGCAATGGCTTGTCTTTTCACTTTTATTTTTTAAATAGTAAAACCCCTGGGTAAATGATGGATTTTTTCACTATACCTTGGAATCTAAAATTTTCTTCACAATTTACAAATGATGAGCCTTTAGTACAGTTATCTCCTTTCTTTATATGTTGAGAAGATTTTGTTTGGCTATCTTTTTTTTTTTTTTTGCCCACTGTGCAAAATTTTAAAAACAAACTAATGCTATTTTTAAAGGTTGGTAGAATGTATCTTTTAATCATTGTAATAGAATTTTTGTTTTAAGCTACCTCTTCCTCTTAGATTAAGACAAAATGTTGATGAGAGGTGTTGTGTAGGGGTGTGAGCTAGAAGTTAGTTTCTTTAAAATGAACTATACAATTTAAAGTTTTATACAAGTGCAGGAAAATTAATTCTTCTGGGCTGCTTCAATATGATGATAAATAAAATGGGGAAAGAATAATTGTTTTGTAGATAGTTCTATTCTTCTTCCTTTTTATGGCAAGAGAGGTGATTGACAACAGTCAAATAAACAATCCCAGGTTAGTAAACCAGTGCATAACTTTGGAAGTGGATTGGTTTAGCTTGTGGAGTTACCTTGTAGCTATAAAATATTGCTACAAATGTAAAACTGTTTTGTTTTGACTGTAACACAGAGCTATTTTATCAGCCAAAAATGTCTGGGCTTGGAGATGTGCCCCAATGTGGCTCACAGTACTTTGCCAATGGCTTTCCACCCCATCATTCTGTTAGGTTTCATCTTTAGTCACAGCTATTCATTTAGGGTCCAACATGTGTCAATATATAAAAGTTGTTGCTTTTGAGGTACTTCTGTATAACATATATGTAATGACAAGCATATTTGTTATGTTACAGTGTTTTTCTTCCCAGTCAGAAATGACCAATTGCGTGTTTTTGCCTTTGTATACATGCCCAATCCTCCTGATGCAAATTTGCAAAGAATATCATTTGCAATGAATAATTTGACTGACTCAATTATATGCAGGGTATCTGGAGAAATGGAGCTTGCCGTGGCTACTTGAAATTCAGTCAACTGCATTTTCTTTTGGAGACATTCTGACTCGCCTATGCTTGACTGATTTCTACTAGAAGCCTACTTGTTCAGATGATGAAATCTGTATAAAGAAGCCAAATGCTCAGACTGCTAGGACTAAGAGACAAATTTTTTTTTGAATAGTAGAAAACTTCCCAACAGCAAGAAGCCAGATTTTTTTTAAAGGGCCTTGAGGTTAGGTTAGTCAGGCCGAATGGTTATTTATGTTTAGAGTAACTCTTCAGCGAAATACCCAAATTCGTAACTACGCATTGGAGAAAAAAATGTTCTAATGATTCAGGATTAACAGACTATGGAGAAAAGAGTTTAGGGATCATTAGTATTTTTAAGGTACAGCCATATATTGGGGACATTAAGAAATTGCACTGCTCCAGCATGCTTTCTGATACACTCTTCAGGGTTACAGCATATTCACCCCCAAATGGCTGACCAACTCTGTGGCCAATGTGTGAAATGGTAGGCTCCTGACAACTCATTCTGCTTACCCTCTTTAGGGTATCTTATACCTGAGGAGGTTCATGGAGGGCTCAAGGACTGATATTGTGCCTCCTGCTGGGCAGGGATGTAAAGGGAGGGGCTCTTTGCAGCACCCCCTGTTTCCCCCTCCTCTACTGTACACTTGTGAAACATCTGGGCACAATCTGGCCTGATCTTAATCCCTTCAGCCCTGATTCAGTAGCCCATCCTAACTTAAATACATGCTTGACTTTAATTCAATTGACTTCACTGCACTTAAATTCTTTGCTGAACTAAGATGGATTTATGCATGTACTTAAATATGCTTTTCTGAATTGGGGCCTTTGAGGGCAGTAAGAGTGTGTCTGTTGAGCAGGTTTGATTCCTTTTATCATAAGATCACAGTCCAGATCCACTGTCTGTCTCTCTCTCTTAAAAAAAAAAAAAAAGAGTTTTTCATCTGTAGGATTAGATTTTAGTGATTTGGGTCCGGATATACCAGCTAATTCAGGATGAAAGTCGTAAAAGACCTGGAATGTTTTCCAGTAGATAAAGCTCTTAAAGTCTCCTGCTATGGATGCAAAATGTTTCTTGTCACACAGAGCACAATGTCTGAGTCCATGCAAGTGATGTGGGAAATTAAATATGAATGACCTTTTAAATGTTGTAGTGTTCAATGTTTAAAATAATTATTTTCTTTTAAAAATTGTTTATTGGTATTTTTTGTCTGCAGAGTATGTTCATAAGCAGACATATGACATTGCAGGTACACGTAATATGTAACAATTGTTTATATGCAGAGTGAAATTATATAGGTTCTCTTTACATTAGTTTCCTAGTTGATTTATAAAGCTTTGGTATTGTTTGGCAGTTTTACTTCTTCTCAGTCTGGCTCATTCCATTTAATTTCCACTAATCTAGTATGTATCCCTGTCTCATCCACACAAGGACTGTTCACTAAGGATATTTTTATTATTGCTATAAAATATATGCAATCACATCAAAGAGCTGGGAGACCAAGTATGGGAATGCCTGAACACTGAAAGGGTCATGTCCTCTCAGCTCCCACTAGTTGTGTTGGTGCCTACATACATCAAATCTTCTTTACTTGTTCTGTATTACAGAAATACAAATAATTCCAGGAAAAAGAACCAGGAGATAGTTTCACCCTTTTACTTTTTTACTGCATCAAATCAAACATTTCCTGGATACTTGAAATTAAACTGCCATTTCAACTGGAAACCTAGTAACAATGATATGCATTTACAATAAATAATATACCGGTAATATCAAAATTAAGGAACTATTTTGAGATCCTCCACATTGATCAGGAACACTATGCAGAATTATACTTGGTTATTTACTGTAACAGAAGTTTTATGGGTTTGGATTTTATTGACTCAATCCATAATATTTTTACAGTGCAGCTATGGACCCTTTTCCCTTTGGGAGCTGCTCAGTACTGCTGAAAGTCAGGCCCCTGTATGGAACTAATTCACTCATCAGTACTTGGCTACATTAACAGAACAAAATGTATGATAAGTCTTGGAGCCCTCAGGATAATTGCTCTTATCTTGAGGATTCTAAACTAGGGGTTGGGAGTCAAGGAGACTTGGCGCTCATTTCACTCCTCTTTTCCCTACATCCCAGATCATACGGAGCCTTGTTTCTCTTCCTGCTTCTTTCTCTCTAGCAAGGCCCTCTCATATCTTTTCTTGCTTCATATGTGTACCAGAAGGCCCCACAACCCCAGTTGGCTGACATCCTCACATTGCTGGTCCCCATTCCCTCTACTGTGGACCCGATGGCTTTTCTCTTCCCAGTCTCTCACACCACTGGAAATTTGCCAGTTCCGTCTGTCACAGATCCTAGAGATTGCACCTTCCTGCCACCCGCTAGGATAGCTGGGAGGGGAATTGAAGCCTGTGCTACTCTGGATCCTCAGGGTGTTTCAAGCTCCTAGAGACTGAACGGAGTCTAGCCACTGCCCCAAATTTGAGGACCCTAGGCACAGTCTCAGGATTCAGACTTTCTGTCTTGCACCACCTTCTGAATGTTAGAACCCGCTACCCAGATGCCTACCCCCTCTGGGCACAACACTGACCCTTCAGACTTTCCAGTACTTAAATGCATCCCTCACTCAGAACTCTACCCAAAAGGTCTGAAGTTTTAACTCTCTCAGGGGAAAACAACATTTGTGAAGCAGTCAATATGCATACACTTGTACAGTGTACCATCTTTATACTCTTTTATCCTTAATCATGTGAAGAAGAGGAGAATAGAGATAATACAAAACAATAAAACATCCTAAATGCAATGTCCCTCAGTAGCTCACCTTATCCTTTGGAATCCTTGGGGGACCATCTGTGTTCTGGCAGGAAGGGTCCTCTGCCCCCTTACTTACCCTGCCCCTGCAGCAGCCTCCCTTATCTTAATCTGGTACAAAATGGTTCTCACTCCCAGTTTCCCCCTTTTATTAGACTGCAGCTGTTCTGTCTTTTGGTGATTTTTTCCATTGCTTTCAAAACCTCCTCCCTTCAGATAGGAGGAGAAAGAAGTATCTTCTCCCAGTTATAACAAATTCATTGTTCCAAGGTGTTTAACGTTGAATAGACTATCATTGAGTGTTGTTCTCTCACATTGGCTCTGGCCTGGCAGTGACATGACACAATCCTGCTAAGCAGTGTTGTTGTAGCTGTGTTAGTCCCAGGATATTGGAGAGACAAGATTGGTGAGATAATATATTTTAATCAATGGACCAACTTCTGTTGATGAAAGAAATAAGTGTTTGAGACACACATACCTGAAGAAGCTCCACCATGTCACAACATGGGGGTGGGGTGGACCATTTTGAAGAATGCACCGCTTCTCCTCTGCTGGCATTCAAGGTCACACTGGTGGGGGTGGAGAGGCACATTCTTCAAAATGGCATGCCCCATCAAATACTAGACAAAACCACATCCGGTTTGTCTGAGTACTGTACAGGGGACAAATTCTAGAAAAACAGGACTGTCTGGTTTAATACCAGATGAATGGCCTGCCTAGGTTAGGAATGACCAGTGGAAGAAAGCAAGCATATACGGAAGGCAGGTCTGGGAAGAAATGGGGTTCCTAGGAAGACTGAAGTAGAATCAGTCAGGAGAGAAGAAGCGGGGTTCCTGTGGTAGGTTCCACTGAGGTTACAAACGTTCTAAACAAGCGATCCAACCTAGTCCTGCCTCCCGTTGACCTGAAACTCTTCCGCCTCTGGGGACCGTCACATTTAACCACTCCCCTGAAGTATTTTGAAACTGAGCAATCTTCCAAGTGTTAAACAGTTGGGAATTAGAAAGTATCCTAAGAATTAAAAGAAAATTATGGAAAGACTTTCATACTAAGGAAAATGGTTAACCATGCTAGACCTAATTATATGCTCATAATTTACTTTCTGTTTGGTTTTCATTTTTTTCTTGCCACAGTTGCTAATTCTCAGAAAGACTGTTTTTAAACAAGAGATCTGTTCCTTCCCAGTCTGTCTTCTGTTCCTATTTGATTCTGCAGTAAAGTTATATGAGCATGACTGTTTTAGAAGTACTAACCAATTGTGACTCTGGGTGAAGTCAACAGGAGCTGCTGAAGCTCAGCACTTTAAAGTCAGGCTCATAATATTAAATTTTTGACAGCACATCAATTTCAGAGCAACAGTCTCGCATGTCACAACAGAAAAAAACATTCACAGCACAAACAAGGCCAAATTTGTCTGTCAGGGAGAAACAGAGAGGAATTTGATTCATTGTAGAAAAATAAAAATCAGGCACTGTTGAGACCTATGCAATACCTGGATACAGTAGGATGCATAATGAAAGGAACTTTAGACTTTATTCAGAGTTATTCTGAATATGGTCAAAAGCACTGCAATTTTTTTGCTATTGTTGGTAATTAAATAGAACTGTATATTTATTTGATGTGACAACAAGCAGAATAACTCACATTTTTTAAAAATTAACTTTAACTTCTACTTTTCTCAGTTCCTAACTAATTATATTAACCGTAATTGCTTTAGTATGTTGCCCTACTTAACTTATTTAAAGGCAGGTTTTTTTAATATAAGGAATGAATACACGAATATGAGCATATGCATGCTTTGAAACACTGAGCTCATAATTTGCATCATACCTTCCTAAGGAGAAACATCTGGAAAAACACTTTCAAGTGCCTCATAAACATAAAATTCATCTTCTTAATCCATAAGTAAATGATATCATGCTAAATCTTAAGTAGGCCAAATTTAAGGCAGTGGGAATTTAATTTTCTCTTTAGCAAGATGCAAGCTCTATGGCTGTCTGGCATTCTGAAGTCTGAGTATACTGAAGACCATGCATATCCACATCATATTTTGCTGATTGTGAGGTTTCACCTTATTTCCCTTTCTGTATTAGGAATAAAAACACTAGCCTCCCTGATAACCTTTTTAGAAAAGTTGTCCACTCAAGTCCCACTGAAATCTTGACGGTGTAAAGTTTATGCTTCTAACCCTGCTAGGTTGTGAGATGTCACACCTTACTATCATCAGATTCTCAGTTGGTGTAAATTGGCACAAGTCTATTGAAGATAATGGAACTTTGCTGATTTGCTGACAATGTTTCTTTATAAGCAGAAAAGTAATTTTAAGTTAATTTTTACAGATTTACAAAATGTATTCTTCCTCTTCTTCTTTTGGTATTTACAGGCTCCAGAGATATAAATATGGTTTCAATAGTTTTAAAAAAGATGTTTTGTAAAACATTGCTAAAATAGCTTTTTAAAAAAATATATGGCATATAAAGATTCAGCTATGTATGTGTTTGCCACTTTGGAGTGATTATGGCCATCTCAGACTCATGCCAGTAAGACTTTATTCAGAACTACGCCACAGTTTTTAAATAAATTTACTTCAACCACATTCGTATCCCTTTGTTTCTATATTTCATTAATGTTCTGCCAAATGAATTTATTATAGGTGGAAATGTTTGCCTATATCAATAGTGTTGAAAAGTTTTGGTAATCTCTAGCATTTCTACCAGAAACTTTATTCTAAGAAACAGAAATGTTTACCTTGCGATCTGTGTCCAGTGAAACCAGCTTAAATTTCAAATACACCTCAGATTCAAACACTTGGATCAAAAACTGCACCTAGTGTTTTTGATCATGTGTTGCATCCATTTAGAAAATTCGTATTTTCTAGTTCTTGTTTTGTGGCTCTCAAATCACATGCAAATCACTCCTTATAATACTTTGAGCAAAAAAGACTGGAAATCTCACAAGAACCACTAATCTCATGAGAGTTTAATCCATTTAGGAGTGAAATCTCATTGGAACAGATTGTAAGATTTTGGTAAAATTTAATCGAGTCTAGAACTCTAATTCCAATTTGGCCTTGAACCTGCACCTTAGACCTGAAGCCTAACCTTTACTTAGACCTGGGTTTGAACACTGATTCCATCTGTGGAATCTCTATTAAAAATAGAGCGGGTTGGAGGCAGGGGAAACAGTAAAAATGAGAGAATATATTTGAAATTTTTTACTGTTTCCTTGAAATTTCAAAAAATATTAAAATGTCAAGATCTTTTTATTGTCAAAAAATGTTTACTAGCCATGTAGCTAATTGAAATCCTCAAACTATTTAGACACACTTTTTGTCATACTTTTTTTGTTCAATTTTCATTTAAAAGAAAAACAAATTTTCAACAACAAAAAATAATCAAGAGTGCTATGTCTGGGAAATCTCAACTATCTCTTTTAAACAGTATTCTATTTCCAGATATTTTCATGGTTTATTGCTTTCCCTTAGATTAAAGAATTTAAATTCACATCCATGTATATTTAAATATAAAATCTGTACACAAATACTAGATTATTGGAAGAACTTGCCTATTGTTCAAATTCATATATAAAAATACCCTCTCGAGTTATACAGAAATAGAAAGAAATCCTATATGATTGTAGTTGCTAGCATTTGGCTAGACTAAAGAGAAACGAATCAAACAGATATCCTATTGACTGTCAAAACATAATGAGTGTGGTATTAATGAATATGTCTGGACTAAGTACTCTCTAGAGATAGTGGCAATAATTGTTTCCTCCACAGAAGTCATGTGACTAGTCTGTACAGTTTTCTAATTGGAACAAATACTCAATTGCTTTTTATTTTTAATGAAGAACTGCTCTTATTACAACGTTGTCTGCACATTTAACTAACAGTCTCTAACATATCTCAGAACAAAACTTTTTTAAATATAGTGAATAGAAGCTTATAGTTTATTCCTTAAGTCCTGATGGGATTGTGTGACATGGTGTGTTGAGGAAATGCTAGTTTGAATAGATGAGTTTGGTAGCTTACTCTAAAGGTGATTAAATTCAGGCTCAGCCTGCTTCCCTGTGGAAATTTGTTCTATAACGGTGAACCCTACTTCCATCATCATAGTGGAGCTGTTGGTTACCAGGGTGTTCTGATAGAAAGTAGCAAGTGTGTTGGAGAGTGGAGAGTGTGACTGTCCCAGGGACAACAGGGTCCTGTTTTATTCAAGGCTTTGAATATGAGATTGAGAAACTTTAAAGGGTCCTAGAATTCTATTAGCGGCTAATACAGTGTGCAGAACACAAGTTTTAACCCTAGTTGGCATTGTTTAGAAGATAAAATATAGCTTGTTGCACCACCTATAGTTTCTGCATAGCCCTTGGGTCAATCCCAAATAGAGGGAGTAGTAGTAGCCCAGCTTCAGTATGATAGAAATTGTCTGTTGTGGTAGGAATCGGCATTGCTTATTGCTCTGAGTAGATAATAGGTAAGGTATTAAAGGTCACTCTAGCTACCAGTGTCTGAAGAGCAGAGAGGAGCTAAGCACAACCTTTGATCACGGGGGGCCAGTAATAATAGGAAAGGTCGTCTTAAAAGCTAGTTCCTCAAAATATTTCTTCCTACTGAAGTGGGGTCCATCTGGCGTGCATTGTGCTTGAGCTAGCTGCTCTTCATATAAGTCCTCATTTCACACAGTCATTGTATTAATAAGGGGATCACTGTGTCTAGGCTAGCTGAAGGTGGCTTCAAAAGATACTAAGAAGAAACAGGATGAATAGAGAGGAAACAGGATGAATCCCTGAAGGACTTCACATGTGAGAGCCTTTGAGGAATTGGACAAGTTTCTCTTCTCTACTCTGGCATCTCTAAAAAAAGAACAAAAGTAACCATCTTAAAGAAGCTTTACTTACTTCTACCAAGTGCCACTGGTGGCCATATTACTACTACTACTTATTATTTGTTATGTGTGACTGCTTTACAGAACCTCTGTCTAGAAGAGTTTGTAACCTAAATTCAGACAGGACACAATAAAAGACAAGAATTACAATTGTGAGATCACATGGTGTTTCAGTTAAATTTTATACATATCTTGACTGTATACATAGTCACATTTAGGGCACTTAAATGCACTCATAAGTTTTGTACAGGGAGTCCCAGAGGGTACAATAAGGTAGGTCTATGTACAGTTACTGCAGCCTAAAGAACATTCTGCCTTATTATTGGAAGCACATACTCAAAATGGTGGTGCAACTCCCATAAACAAGCAGGAAGTAAGATCAGGGTGACGCATGCCTCCATCCCTTAATAGCCAACTACAATGAGAATGACCTCCACACTATCTAGGCAGAACATTCTGCCTTATTATTGGAAGCACATACTCAAAATGGTGGTGCAACTCCCATAAACAAGCAGGAAGTAAGATCAGGGTGACGCATGCCTCCATCCCTTAATAGCCAACTACAATGAGAATGACCTCCACACTATCTAGGCAGAATGCAGGTATCTACCTCAGTGCCTTCAGAAAATGTCAAAATCACACAAGTAAATTCCTGTATGCAGCACTTGTTCCCTCAGCTTCTACTACATAAATCAATTATAACTGACACATACACATAACATATAACTGGCATAATCATGTTGGCAAGCTCAGCTGAGAACAAAGGACTGAATGGGCATAAATACTGAACAATCTTCTCATCACTAGATGTGGTCGCTCCAGGTCAAGGTTGAGGCCTGTTGGCAAATCCATGTGGGTGGGCTTCCACAGTCACTGCTATTCTGTACTTGTTCTGTGGATAAATATAGGGTTTCAGTCTCCAGGTGTGTCAATGTGGCATTGTAAGTACTAAATTAACCACACACAAAAATCTACTTACATACTGGGTTTATCCTGGAGAGTCTTCAAAGGACCAAGGTAAGTGTCAATTTAAACAGAATTCTGTTGTTAAGCGTTTACCTTTTTGGTCACCTCTGATATCTCGTTCTCACACATGCACACATAGAGCAGTTGATACTGTCTGTATCTAATGTAGCTGCAGTATTTCAAGAAGGAGAGAGAGTTTTTTAATGGATAATACTGTGTTTTCACCCACTTAATAAAAGTCAAGCTGATCCCGAGTTTTAAAATGAGACCAAACATGGCTGGTGCCCAGAATAAGATCAGTGCATACAAAATAATGAATTTCTGCTGTGTGGCATTCTTTTGTGCTTTTACAGGGAGTTAGCAGTTGCACTGGAGAACTGGTATAAAATATCTGCTATTTGACTTCTTACAGTGACATGGCTCTTCTTTCCTAGCTCAAATTAGAGAAAACCACAAAAAGGGTAAAAAGCTTTGAAATGGTATAATTTGATTAGAAAATCACTTAAAAGTTATCTCTAATTAATAAACTGATTGATGTATGTAATTCACATCTACTAACAACTGCTGTAACTTAAAACTGCCTTCAGAAAGTCTTCCTCAGTGAATAGTAGCATACATATTATAGTAGCAAGGCAAACAATCTTGGCTGATTTTTACTAAGTACTGGTATACACTACATTTAGGTCAGTGTAAGGCAGCTTATGTCAGCCTAACTCTGTAATTGTCTACACTAAAATGTAGCTCCCACCAATGTAACTTACCCACTACACCGACGTAATAACTCCTCCTCTGCGAGAGGCGTAACACTTAGGTTGCTGTGGTTAGGTTGACGCAGTGTCAGTGTTGATACTGCATTCCTTACATTGGCTGTTGCTGCCCTTCAGAATCCGGCCCACAATACCCCACACTGACAGTTAAATTGGTGCAAGTGCTTCTGGTGAAAACACACACCACTGACACCAGGAGCGCATACAAAACCTATTTAATAACTGTGGTGACTGTTAGTCGACATAACTTAGATCACTTAATTTTGTAGTGTAGACTTTCCCTAAGTGAACAGGGTCCATTTATGAAGTTTTTATTTAGGCAAAACTGCCATTGGAATTAGTCATAGTTTTTTGTGAGTAAGCACTGTAGGGTCAGATTTCCAATATTGATGCAATAGGTAATATCAAGTGCTTCATAATTGTTACTCCACTTAGTGATGGCACCTTTTTTACTTACGTTTATAGTAGCATATGTTCTATAATTTAATATAAGGATTTAGTTGTAAACTAGTTTACAGAGCCTTCCCAGAGGACAGGTGGCAGGAAATAGCTATTTACCCAAGGAAGCAGCTGGTTAAGAAGATTCTTGTATTTCTGGAACCTATCTTTCCAATGTAGGGAATGTGTCCTATGTTGGTCAGATCAGATTTGTGTTGAACAGATTTGTTATTAGACACTGAGCCAGAGCCCAAACTTCTCCCTCACATAATCTTCAGCTAATTCTTATCTACCATAAGGATGTATCATGCTGCATTTATGTCATGTTGCAGGACAAATAGGAGGCAGTTCTGCTCACATTATTATCCTAAAAAGGAACATGGCATTTAGGTTTGGCCAAAATCCTGTAGCGTTTGCTTTAAAAACAAAACAAAAAACCTTATATAAAAATTACTTTGTTTCTCCACAGATGTTTCCTGTCACCCCAGGCCATAGATTCATTAGGTTAAAAGTTTATCTGGACTCAAATGTTTTAATGTAATGGTTGAGAATCAGTCAAATCGGAACTATTTGAGAGTAAAAAGATAATCTTCTACTCTTTGAATTTGTATTTTCCTCAGTAAAACCTTCTTGGTATCAGATTGGAAAGATTTGTCTCTTTCCATCTATCCATGCCAGCATCCAATTATAGAACACATCCTAGTAAGGGTAATACACAATAGTAATAAGAGGGGAGTGAGAGAAGGGAAGACATAGTCCAATTTCAATGGTGACAAATAAGACCCTTTAATAAGAACTCTTTATATTCTTTTGAAATTCACATTGCAAAGAATTTTTCCCTTGTTATAGAGGAATGGTACTCTTCTAACTTCTTAGTGCATTTGAAAATATACTAAATGAAGCAGCACCTTCTGCACTGAACAAAAAAAACTTATGGTTACACATTTATTCCTGACAGGAATCTCCCACAGGTTTCCAAGGCTTCTGAAAGACAAGATGCCAATTTTGCAGAACCCTAGATTGAAAGGAATGGGTCAATGGATCAAATGTTTATAAAGTAAGGCGGCACTAAATTTATGACTTCACAGAGACATGCTTGTACATGGGGTCAGAAATATTTGTGAAGTGTCTGGAGCCCATCAGTATGTTTATTGATTATCACCATTTGGACTTCTTACCCCTTGCTCTTCCCAGGTTGAGATCCCTGTAACTATAGACTTGGTAACTTGTCTTAATTTGTCATATGACATGCCTATTCATTTACAATTTTTTTTTTCATTTTCCTAATTTTGGTCCTCTTGCTGGGGAGAATTAATTCCCAATACTTGTGGTTTTATCCAGTACTGAAAAGGCAATGTCTCGGTTATACCTTCCAATATCAAGAAACAGATAAGAGTGATTTTCAGATAATCACCTCTATGCATGTGCTTTCCCCTTATCTGTGTAGTTCCTCCCTGATGACTAGTGCAGTACTCAGAGCAGGGAGAGTATGCATCTCCTCCGTGCCCTTCCACTCCCATTCCATTATTATTATGGTTTATTATTTGTATTACCATAGTATCTAGGAGTCCTAGTCATGGACTATTGTGCTAGGCACTGTGTACAAACACAGAACAAAAAGACAGTCCATGCCCCAAAGAGCTCACAATCTAGGTATAAGACAAGAGACAACAGATGGATTTGGACAGACGGGGAGTACCAGGAAACAGTATTCTTCAGCATGCTAGGCAGTGGTCACTGGACACCAGTGGGCTCACTCTGTCAATTTTCTTGAAGGCATTACAGCAAAGGAGAGTTTTGAGGAGGGATTTGAAAGTGGATAATGAGCTTTGTGGATGGTCTGAGGGAGCGGCTCCCCAGCAAGCGGGGCCGCATGGGCTAAAGTCTAAAGGGGTTTGTTTGAAAATTTAACAAGTGAGCAGTGGAGGCTGGCCTCATGGGCAGGTCAGAGACTAGCATCCACAGCTAAATAGTGACTGATAGATGATTGATAGAGTGGCAATTGACTGTGAAGGGCCTGTAAAGTGAATACAAACAGCTTATGTATGATGTGATAGAGAAGAGGGAGCCAGTGGAGGGATTCAAAAATAGGGGTGACATTGTCAAAACAGGCTAGAAAAATGATCTTTGCAGCAGCATTCTGAATGGATACGAGTGGCGCAGGGTTGCATTTGTCAAGGCCAGAGAGAAGGATGGTTGCTGTAATCAAAACATGAGATGATGAGACTCTGAATGAGAGTTTTTGTTGTGAGGATGGATAGGAAAATCCATATCTTAGAGATGTCACGCAGCAAGAAACAGAATGATTTAGACATGGCCTGCGTGTGAGGACCTAGACGAACATTATGCCAGTTTACAGGTTTCAGTCCATCGCAGATCTTAATATGTATTTGTGTGTCTGTTTTTTGCTCGGGTTAGAAGGGTGTACTTATGCGGAAGATTTTTCCTCAACATGGAAGTAAACCCCAACATTTCTAAAATGTACAGGATAATCCCCCCTGTATTAATACATTTGTGTTTCTCATTAGGTTTAGTACTGAGTGTTCAGTTGACTTATAGGAATAAAACAAAAGCTACTACAAAGATTCAGTAGGGGGGTGAAAAAACAGCATGTTTCATGGCAAGAAAAGTGATTTCTGTTTCCAACTCTGCAGGGAAAATAACGTGTTACTTAATACAAGTCCACTCCTTTCAACAGGGGGACATCTTGTGCATATCCAAAAATGTTGTGCCTGGATAAGTAGAACTAGAATAAGACCACTAAATAGCCAGATGATATCTTGCCATAGAAGACAATGTATAATTGAATTTATAATCATTATTATTTATATAGCATCATTATAATGGAACACTGCCTCAGCTACAGTTAAGGTTAAGACCAGCTTTTTGCTTAAAATTTGACTCAAAGTGCTCTAAAATTCTCAGGGTTACTCAGATTGCCTTGAAATTTGGCATGCTTCATGGGGCGATGGGGTTAAGTTACTGATATAAACTTTGGACCTTTTGATCAAGTGGTTACCGAAATACACCCACCTCCGAACCTCCCTACCTCATTCTTTTTTAAAGTTGATGTGTTTTGGCAATGTCTTTTTGTGCACAGATAGAGATCAAATCAGAGCTGAGATCATCACACCACAGTCTGCTTGAGAGTTACCCCAACAGAGTACATACCACTCACTAGGCCTTTGGGGGAAATCAAATTCCAGCTTTATTAGCCAAAGAATTTGGTTCTCCACTTAGTTACATGGCAAGCAGTTCTAAGGCTCACATGCCAAATGGATAACACTGTGTGTGCAGCGAGTGACACTAGGGGGGTTGAAAGTCATTTACAACCCACAAAATCTGAATAGTTCAAGGGGGAATGTTGTGCTTATGGAACGTGAGTACCAGCTAGCCAGTGGAGTTCAAATCCAACCTTAGGCAACACGGAGGGAGGGAGGAGGGACTGAGGACTCTAGCCATCACACAGTTCCCACACTCTCCGAAAACCATTTGCATTCTTGGCTGAGCTCCCAATGCCTGAAGGGTCAAAAACATTGTCGCGGGTGGTTCAGGGTATATGTCGTCAACCCCCCGCACTCCGTGAAAGAAAAGGGGAAAAAAATCATTTCTCTCCTTTTTTCAATGTCACCGTATGTCTACTGGATGCTGCTGGCGGACGCGGTGCTGCAGCGCTACAAAGCAGCATCCCCTTGCCTTCCCTTCCTGATGGCAGATGGTACAATATGACTGGTATCCATCGTCATCATCATCATCCCGTGAGTGCTCCTGGCTGGCCTCGGTGAGGTTGGCCAGGGGCGCCTTCTTTAAGCTTTGTCTCCTGGAGATTCAGTCCTGTCTGGAATATCATAGCAGCTGGAGGCTGCCTCCCCCGCCATTTTATCTCTGATTGCAGACGCAATAAAGTCATCATTGTTTCTTATTCATGCATTCTTTATTACTTCATCACACAAATGGGGGGGGATAACTGCCACGGTAGCCCAGGAGGGGTAGGGGAGCAGGGAAGCAACAGGGGAGATTGTTGCAGGGGTACCCCCTAGAATGGCATGCAGCTCATCATTTCAGTGGGATGTCTGGGGCTCTGACCCGGAGCGGCTGTTTGCCTCTCTGGTTCTTTAGTAGACTTGCCTGATATTCTAGGCAGGACTGACTCTACCTTTAGACAAAACTTAAAGAAGGGAATGACCTGGGGAGTCATTCCCACTTTTGTCAATGCGCACCTGGCCGACCTCACCGAGGCCAGCCAGGAGCACTCATGACAGCAGCAGATGGTACAATATGACTGGCAACCATCTCTGCTAACTTGCAAAGGCAAGGGGATGCTGCTGTGTAAGCACTGCAATACCGTATCTGCCAGCAGCATCCAGTGACAATGAAAAAAGGCTGAACGGGCTCCATGGTTGCCATGCTATGGCATATGCCAGGGCAATCCAGGGAAAACGGGTGCAAAATGATTGTCTGCCATTGCTTTCATAGAGGGAGGATTGACTGACGACATTTATCCAGAATCACCCGCAACACTGTTTTTGCCCCATCATGCATTGTGATCTCAACCCAGAATTCCATGGGCGGGGGAGACTGCGGGAACTATGAAATAGCTACAGGATAGCTACCCACAGTGCAACGCTCCAGAATTGATGCTAGCCTCGGTAAATGGACACACACCATCGAATTAATGTGCTTAGTGTGACCGCGTGCACTTGACTTTATACAATCTGTTTCCAAATGCCGGTTTCTGTAAAATCGGAATAATCCTGTAGTGTAGACATACCCTTACCCTTTATTAAATTCACAGCTCAAGCTCATCTCCCAACTAACTGCTGACAATCCCCATAGCAGGAAGACCTCAGTGTCCTAATAGTGACACAGCATACACAATGCAGTGACAAAATGAGGTATACTGGTTCTCTCAAAGTACACATGCTCTTCTTTCCTTTCACATATACAGAGCTCAGGGAGAGAGGCTCACTCCCCGCGCCCCTCAATGACAGCCCTTCAGCTCACCTCATATCAAGCTTCCAAGCTGTTCCAGCTTATTCCTGTACTATTCAGTAAAGCTACACTTAACACAGAGAATGCAGCTGGAGTGCATGCAGAATTCCCCAGTGACTATTGCAAACTCCAAGGGGACTGAGAGAGGTTTCTTGGGCCTGTACCTGAACTCTGCATTTCCTGGTTTTCTCATATGTGAGTTTTGCTGAAATCAACATTCTGGAAGGGCACAAGCTATCATCAGGCAACCTTAACTCTGTGTTAATTAAGTTTTCTGTCATTTGCTTTTCTGTTTTCTGTCATATGCATACAATCCCTGCTGTCTTGAACGTCAGTGCAGCGTTCAAGCACAGTTGTATATATGTGCTTAGACTATTGTGTGAGATATGTTAACCAGCCCAAGAAGGCCAATACATTCTTTTCCACTGTAGACTGGCAGAGGGGAGTTTGTGCAGTACTCTCTTAAGTACCTCCTGAACGCTGGGGAGTTTATGCAGTACCCTCTACATGCTGGAAAGCTATAGCAGACTTTGTATCTACACAACAGGGAGCAGTGTCTACCAGGTGTAATTCAATCACTGTTACTTCAGTACTGAAACCACAAATCCAACTAAGTCTTTATAAAAAGGAAATTATATATAAAGACAATTCAAGGGCCTAACCATGCATAAACACAAAATATTACGATAATCTTATAAAACTATTCCCAGAATACAGAGCACTGTGATTATACTGGACTTTGTTGGCGGATAAATGCTGTGATAGAAGAGACTAAAATCATCCTATATTATAGCTGAAAGATTGAATCTAATTTGGTACAATAACTTCTGAGGACAATTGAATTTTCTATGTAATTATTTTTATTTTTATTTAGAAAAAATACACAGCATATTAGAATGTGTATAGCATGTTTGTGGAATATGTCAAAAAGCTGTCGTTATCTGTGATGTACTTGAATCCAAAAGCCCAGTCATGAAAAGACATGTGACTAGCCAATGGGGTGCTTGCACAAATAGTTACTCAAATGTGCACCTATTATTTTTTTTGCAGGATAGCACCCAGTGCTATTCAATCTACTGAAATTTGTTCCATTATTAAGGTATAGAACTAATGTAGCACCCATACTATAATTATTCTTGTACAGTACAATTCCAAGTCTCCTCACCCTGCTAGGAATATTGGCTACATAACTCCTGTTCTCCTCCCCAAGCCTGAACTCAGCTAAATCCTATGTGCTGCGCATGCATGGGGTGCAGTTGGTCCTTACCCCCTTTATTTCCCTGCACAGCTGTTTAGGACAGAGACTTATTCCAGCTCTTAATGAAAGTTTTTGCCTTTTCTCTTCTAGAGGGATGTATGAATTAAAAAGTTGACACATGCCTTCTTAGTGATCTCACATTTGAATATTCATTTTGATTTTTATTTAGTTATTTTTTATGAGGCCACTGAGCTTTAGGGTACATGTATACAATGTGTCCATTATGGCTTTTGGGTCCTTTAAAGCTGGGAGCAGTAGTTACCAGGCATATGACTAGAAGCAAGCCTGTGACTTATAGGAAGTCAGTTTCAAAGACATCCTGAAAGTACATCTTAAAAAGGGAGGCATCAACTCAACAAACCGGGAGGACTCAGCACGGAATAGAACACAGTGGCGCCACACATTACACCGAGCCACAGTTCACTTTGAGGAGAACAGACATGCTTATGAGACAGAGAAGCAACAAAGGAGGAAAGAAAGGGCACAACAGTCCAGCCAACAACTTTGTCTCTTCTAAGATTACACCCGTGACTTCTGTGGGAAAATCTAGAGGGCAAGAATTGGGTCCTCAGCTACTTAAAAACCTACCAGCGAACTGAACCCCCTTGGCAGACATCCTCGCATCAAGAGATGGACGAAAAAGAAGTTATAAAGCTTCCTGCTTCTTAGGCAGGAGCAGCAGATGGGAGAGCTGGAAGGAAGGGCTACTAAAGGGTGTGTGCTCTCCCCTCGAAGCCAGCAGACCTTGGGTAGTTCTTTTGTTCTAGTTTTGAGTCCATGTTTTAGGAGTAAAGCAAGCCCTGAGGAAGGTGATATGAAGAGACCTGTAGTTGGGACTTCATTTTTCCATCCCTGGCTGGTGAGTCTGCACACTAACCTACACGGCTATCTTGGAATTTTTGATGAAGCATATCAGAAATGCATTGCATGAATAAACTGCAATGATATTTCACAAACAAACTGTTGTGCTGCTAAAACTGTAGAAATATCTAACTAAAACAGCACCCTATTAAAAGTACAGAAGTCCCTAAGGTCTGCTTTGATGGGGCCAGGGCCTGTGCAAGGATGTTTCATGCCCTAGGCAAAACTTCCACCTTGCGCCCTCCCCCCCACGCCTCCACCCTGAGGTGCTCCCCTTCGCGGCAACTCCTCCCCTCCACCCTGAGGCACCCCCCTTGTGGCAGTTCCCCACCCACCCCTCCGCCCTGAGGCACCCCCCCTCCCCAGCTCACCCCTTCTCCGTCTTCACCCTGAGCATGCTGCTGCTGCTTCACTTCTCCTGCCTCCCAGGCTTGTGGTGCCAATCCGCTTATGTGCCGCAAGCCTGGGAGGTGGGAGAAGTGAAGCAGCCCCGGTGTGCTCGGGGTGGAGATGGAGCAGGGGTGAGCTGAGGCGGGGAGTTCTCCAGCGTGCTGCCTCCCCATCACTTGCAGCAGGCAGTCCTCTCTGCGCTCCCCTGCCTCAGCTCCCTCCACCTAAATGCTGGTGGCGGCCGAAGATCTGGCCGCTGCGGTTGCTGCTGAAGAAAATGGTGCCCCCCAAATCATAGCACCCTAGGCGACCGCCTAGTTCATCTAAATGGTTGCACCGGCCCTGGGTGGGGCAAATAAGCAACAAGAGGGTTAAGGAAAGCCTGTGGACCCAGTTGTCCCAGTTCTGCTACACTTGCAGACATTGTCAGGTAAGGAGAGGGGAGTTAAAGGAGGAGACTTAGTCCAGTTCAAGGCTGACCAGGAAAGCTAGCAAAGTTCTCCTACACCCTCAACAAGAGAAGCCTGGTTCCAGCCAAAAGCCTCAAACAGCTTGGTACCCAGATGAGACATTTGGGGGATGGAGTAACTAGGCCTAGGAAGATGGACAGTAAAGGATTCACTGCACAGAGACAAGCCCAGAGCAGAAGGATAGAGTCCTGCTGATGCATTCTAGCATGACTCTGATTTTTAGCTTGCTATTTTCCTTTTTTTGTTTTGGACATTAACACCCAAGAAGCTGTAGGACTTCAGTGTTCCTTAGCTAGAGGGCAAAGGCATCATGGCACCAACTCTGCGAGGGGTGACATCATCCCCTGATAAGCCACAAGGGGGCGCCACCTAGACAGCTCAGTTACAGGCACATTGAAATTGTTGGGCCAAATTCTATATAGCAGAATGAAGTTCAGAGGAGTTGCATGCATATACTCAATTAAGCTGAATTTGAACCTTGAGGATTTTTCATTCCAGTTCTTCTGGCCTTAGTCACTGGCTTTGAGAAATAAACAAGGTGAAGTATTGGAAAACTAGTAATGTACATTTAGGAGAAACGTTTCTTTAATAATTATTCTTCTAAAATGTGTTCTGGCATATTAATGTAAGATATTATTAACTATATAAATATTACCATTTGTGCCACATGGTTGAAAGTGCTCTCTGAGCCTTGACAGAAAAATAGTCTTAATTTTATATAAACACTGCAGAACTAAACTTTTTTTAAAAATTGGAATAGAAACATGAAAATCTTTAAATTTTGAAAAGATGAGATGTCATTGTGAGAGTCTCACACACACCTAATTTGCTCCATCCATCACGTATGGTAAGTTTAGCAGAATTATATATATATATATTATATATATATATATATATATAAAATATATATAATTCTGCTAAACTTACCATACGTGATGGATGGAGCAAATTAGATGTGTGTGAGACTCTCACAATGACATCTCATCTTTTCAAAATTTAAAGATTTTCATATATATAAAATAATTTCAAGTGATAATATCATGGTGTATTTTAAGCATTTTTTCAATTTTTATTAATTTAAATTTTCACAATTGTAAGTAATTATGGAGAGGTTGTCAGACAATAATTACTTAGTGAGTGTAGATGTTGGGATTCAAAAAGGAAAGCTTTATAACTATCAAAATGCAAGTTGTCAACCTCACATGTCAAAATAGACAAAATAAATATCCTTAAATCACACTCTAATAAATTCTCAAGCGGCATTTTCCTCATTTTGCTATGTGTGAATTTCAATTATTATTGATGGAAATATTTTTCTGTTTGTGTGTGTGGTGAAATTGACATTTACCAACATTTACCGATAAAAATCAAATCCTTCCACGCTTATCAATGGGTAACAATTTTTCAGTAGGAACCACAGTATTCACTAAGGGCTGGATTGGTACTTTGCAAACTCTGAGTACGGGACAGTGTGTAGTAGCATTGCCCAAGGAGGAAAGCAGAGACAGAATTGTAACTGAGAGTCATTATTTGGTCTTTGTTTTCCCCACGTACATCATGGAAGCAGTAAGCTATGCCAACCCTTTTGGTAGTCCAGTTTACTTTCTCCTTTGTGTTTACTCAGCTGAAGCAGCTGGTGCATTGGAGAAGTTAAACTCCGGCTTCCCTCCACTCATCTGCATGCTCTCTTCCTAGTACCACCCATGCTGCTGATAGCCTACACAAAGGACTATGGGATGCCTTAAACCTTCTTTCTGTCCTCAATGGCAGGAGTTCTCAACCTTTTTCTTTCTGAGGCTCCTGGAACATGTGATTAAAAACTCCATGGCCTATCTGTGCCACAACAACTATTTTTTTGATATAACAACCAGGGCCGGCATTAGAGGGTAGCAAGCAGGGCAGTTCCCCCCGGCCCACGCCACAATAGGTCCTGCAAAGCTAAACAGATCAGGCTCTGGCTTCAGCCCTGGGTGACAGGGCTCGGAGTGGTGAGGGTTCAGCTTTCTGCCCTGGGCCCCAATGAGTCTAATGCCAACCCTGCTTGGCGGACCCCCTGAAACCTGCTTGCAGCCACCCAGCGGCCTTGGACTCTTGGCTGAGAAACGCTGCTCAGTGGGACCATAGCCAGTGTTACAATATGGTTCTAAATGAAAAAATAATCACAGGTGTTGGGCAGTGGATATCCCTTGAGTTCCTGAATACCTTTGGTTCCCAATAGGAACTGAACGTATTCAGCACCATTGAGGATCAAGGTCTTAAAGCCTGAAATTGCCTTCTTTACTCAAGTTAAATATTGGCTTACTCCAGAAATGCTGACATATACATAGAGGCAACACCCTCCAGAGTAAAGATGGAAGAATCAGGCCTTTAGTTATCACTTTGGTCCTTGGATAACATTAATGTAAAGGGCCCATCCTGCTCCAGTTCAGTGTCGTGGGTTTCTTGAAATTGGCTTTTCAGTTTGAAGGGTGAAAGATTGCAAATACTTTCAAAATGGTAACAGCATTGTTGGAAGGAATATTTCTTGTTCTCTGTGTACAAACGTGGTGAAAAGTTAGTAAGTTTAGCTCCACAAGAGGAGATAAATACACTAATGTCTTCAGTTCTCAAGTCAGGGACATCTGAAAGCATTTATCTTATGAATGAACTACTTCAACATTGAACTTGTAATAATTAAGTAAACACTGCACATTGCTTTATCTTTTCAGGTTCAGGCAGCCAGTAGTTTGCTAGGAGAAAGCCAGAGAACTGGAGAGGTGCAAGCAGGGAGAAGAAAGGGTCACTGGTATTATGTGCTAATGAAATGATCATTTTGGTGTTCTGTTTGTTACAGATAAATACTTTTTCATGGAAATTTTTGGACATTGTGACACTGAGTAATGCAATGTGTCAAACCCATGGAAAGCCTTTCACATTGTTAAAGAGCATTCCATGTGAGTTTAATACAAATGTGGTGGGACCTAAACTGCACATGTTCAGTACAGAGCAAAGTCATCACGATTCAGAAGGGCTGAAAGGAAATAACAAGAAAGGCACATGGTTCCACGGCCTGCAGCAAAGCCAGGGCAGAGGTTAAAGGAGAGGGCACTACCAGCATAAACAACTATACTGAAATTCAGTGAATGGTGGATGGATTGGCTGGAGTGATTGGTTCCATTTGCAGGAGCAGCTATAGGAAAGAAGCTGTGTACATCATTGCTGGCTCTGGGAATATATAACATGAAACGATGATTGATTTTCTGCTGCTATTTCAGAAGTATCACACTCACACTAGGCCAAATTCTTCTTTCACTTACATTGGCATAAATACAGAGTAAGTCTATTGACTTCAATTAAGTTGGTAGGCCCTAAATTTGCAGATATGTTCCAAATACTGTCAGTGTTGACATTAATGGTGATACTTTAGATTTATACCAGGGTAGCTGAGAGCAGAATTTGTTCCAGTATGTATATCACAAGAATGGGGATATCTGTCTTTTAAATAGACCTTCATAATGAAACCTCATGCTGCCTAATTTTCAGGTTTTATTACCTACCAGAAATTCAGGCTTAACAAAAAATTGAACAAAGGTTGCAAACATTTCAGGCAAACCTGGGTTGAGACATCCTTTTTCACATATACCAGGTTAGTTTCAGGCTGAAACCATATGAAACCAGTTTAGACTGATTTTCACTTTTGTTTGAACTGAAATATCAAAGCAAAATTCAGTGGATTGTAGATTAAAATCTAGAGAAAGAAAATATTTACCAAACCCAACATTAATTGAAACAACTGAGCTTCACACAACTCTGCTTTGAAACTGAAAAAATTGTCTGGATGCAGCCAAGTGAAAATCTTTCAATATGTGAAGGAGCTTGTGCTTCCAGCAAACTGTTTGAGATCTGTATGGATCATTGGGCCTTTTTAGAGCTTGGTGACTGAAAGCCTGCTACTGCCCCACACTCTTTTTGTCAAGTATCAGAGGGGTAGCCATGTTAGTCTGGATCTGTAAAAGCAGCAAAGAGTCCTGTGGCATCTTATAGACTAACAGACGTATTGGAGCATGAGCTTTCGTGGGTGAATACCCACTTCATCAGATGCATGTATTCACCCACGAAAGCTCATGCTCCAATACGTCTGTTAGTCTATAAGGTGCCACAGGACTCTTTGCTACTCCTTTTCCGGCTCTGCAGCGTTTATAGGCATAGTCCTGTGCTAACTCTCTACCTAGCAACCTGCTGATGATTGCTTACTTCAGAGTCATGAAGACCAGCCCCCGTGTGGCGCTCTGCCCCTGAGATCCAGTTGGCAGAGTCCCAGAGCAGCCGATTAGCCCTCTAGTCCTATTTAATCCAGCAGCAGGAATAAGAGGCTGTCTAAACAACTGGATTATGCCTTGCTCTGGACTATGTGCCCCCTGGCTTGATTTCCTGTCCCAGTGTGACTCCTGGTATTGGACTTGTGGTTCTGACTTCCAGTTTGTCTCCTGCTTCAGATACCTTCACTTCTGTCTCATGACTGTAGACTCTGTCTCTGACTACTAGGTATGGCCAGCCATGACACTTTTGTTCTTTACACAGCAAATACGATATGAAGGGAACACAGGGGCATGTTGGGGTCTAAATACCCGTGTTTGTTAAATATACACAACATGCAAGGCCTGCTTACTTTTACACTATGGCTGCTCTAGCTGGTTTCTAGAACATAGAACTTGGCTAAAGGACTTACAAACTATTTAAAGAGATACTACCAAATTCCTGTACAGTGTGGGTGGGAAGTAGCAAACAGGCCCACTTCTTCATGGAATTTTCCTCTCCTTTCTGCTTTCCAGAGATTTTTCCTGAGATAGGGTGGCCTGGCTCTTTATGGTGGATCCAGCCTCCCACTTGTGCTATATTTCCTAGAGCAGTGGTCACCAACCAGTTGATTGCAATCAACTGGTCGATCCTAGACGATCTCCCAGTCGATCGCGTTCTCTGGTGGTGCAGTGTGGCTGCTTCTAAGGCAGACTCCCTGCCTATCCCAACCCCACGCTGCTCCTGGAAGCAGCCAGCACAGCCCTGCAGCCCCTGGAGTGGGGAGGGGTCTCCCTCTGTTTGCTGCTTCTGCCTGCAAGCTCTGCCCCCATAGCTCCCATTGGCCAGGAGAGCTGCAGGGGTGGTGCTTGCAGAGAGAGGCAGTGCGCAGAGCCGTGTGCCCTGCCCCACCCTCCCCAGAGGCTGCAAGAGTGCGTTGGCCCTTTCCGGGAGTGGTGTGGGGCCAGAGTAGGCAGGAAGCCTGCCTTAGCCTTGCTGTGCCCGCCGCCAACTGGGAGCCACCAGAGTTACGTGCTGCCTGGTGGGAGGCTGCGCCCCAACCTCCATCTCTGAGCCAGCACCCAAACCTCCTCCTGCACCCCAAGCCCCAGCCTGGAGCCCCCTCCCAGAACCAGATCCTGTACCCTCTTATGCATCCCAAAACTCTGCCTCATCCCAGAGCCCCCTTCTGCACCCAAATTCCCACCTACAGCTTGCACCCCTCACCTCCTCCTGAACCCCAACCCCCTACCCCAGGCTCAGCCCAGAGTCCCCTCCCGCACTGAGAACCCCTTGGCCCCAGCCCATAGCCTGCACCCCATCCAAAACCCCAACCCCAGCTTGGTGAAAGTGAGGGAGGGTGGGGGAGGGCGAGCGACAGAGAGAGGGGATGATGGAATGAGTGAGGTGAGGCTTCAGGGAAGGGCAAGGCCTCGGAAGGGGTGGGGTAGATCCTGGGTTGCCTTTAGATTCAAAAAGTGATCTTGGACATAATAAGGTTGGACACTACTGCTCTCGGGGCATGAGGAGACTTTAAAGAATATAGGAAATGGTATGATTTGCACATAAAATTATTCCCTAGTTCCTCATTTTTTAAAAATAATCTCTGCATAGCATACAAGAGCAGCAAGCCAAGTAAAAGGTGACCCTTAAAACATTCCAAGATCAGGTTTGATTTGGATAAATGACCAGATTTTGGATGTGCCTCTGAAATGCATCCAAACCTCTTGGATGAGCAAAAGTGGGTTGGAAGCCTTATGGCTTTCTCATAAGACTTCTGGAACTTCCGTTCAGTCCCAGCTGGAAGTTCATAGGAGCAGCCTTCCCACATCATTTTGGCACCATCAGTCCTGGCTCAGTCTAGGAAGGTTTCCTCTGTAAAGGTTTAGTTCAATTTAGCTCTATAAATGAACAATAGTTTGGGGTCAGTGGGGATACTGATTTAATATGGAGTAATTTTCATTTTCATAGTAATATTTTAATTGTCTTCTTCTTTATGTTCTGTTAAGAGCAGAATACAAGTGTCACACTGGATTGTGAATCAGTCTTTGTTCTTAAATTTTATTTTTGACTCATTCTCTCAGCTGTCGACTATAGTTTTAACTGAGTCAAACTCCATGTTTTCCTCCTGACATGTGGAAGCCTTAATATATGGTGCACAACAGACAAATATGAACACAAACAATGCATTTATTTCACTCTGTGCTGACTGACTTAGCCTTTAACTTGTGCCTCTGCTCAGCAGACTGAGTTTACACTATATTTGAGAAAAACAAGTGAGATATACTGGTAGATAACATGACCATGAATTATATGGTCACACTTCTGAGAAATATCAGTTTAGTTTAGCTGGCAAATAATTATTAAAACAACTCAACTTAAAATCCCTTGATTTAACCAAAAAACATTGACTACAGTAAACCAATCAGCTAATTCTGTTTTGTGTCACAAATGCTGACAGTGACTAATACTTGGAAATTTCTTCTTGGGCCAATGAAATATCTCAGAGGCCTCATTAAACTCACTTTGTCATTCTGGTTCAGATAAAACAAAACCTCTTTGCTTGCTGTTATTCATGGTTTTTAAGGTTAATCCATGTGCATACTCTTAAAAATAAGATTTTCAAAAATCGGAACCTCGAGTTAGGATGTCTTTGCTACAAAATTAAGTCGACCTAACTTCTGCAGAAGAGAAGAGTGAGGGGAGATTTGATAGCAGACTTCAACTACCTGAAGATGGGTTCCAGTGAGGATGAAGCCTGGCTGTTCTGAGTGGTGGAAGATGACAGAACAAGGAGCAAGGGTCTGAAGTTGCAGTGGGGGAGGTCTAGGTTGGATATTAGGAAAAACTATTTCACTAGGAGGGTGGTGTGGTGAAGCACCGGAATGGGCTACCTAGGGAGGTGCTGGAATCTCCATCCTTAGAGGTTTTTAAGGCCCAACTTGACAAAGTCCTGGCTGGGATGATTTAGTTGGGGTTGGTCCTACTTTGAGCAGGGGATTGGACTAGATGACCTTCTGAGGTCTCTTCTAACCCTAATATTTTATGATTCTATAACTTACATTGGCATACAGTCGCCTCAGTATACATATTGCTCCTTGTGTCAGTGGCGTGTGTCCTCACCAGGAGCGCTTATACTGATTGAACTGTCAGTTTGGGGCACTGTGGGATGGCTTCTGAAAGCCAACAACAGTTAATATAAGCAATGCAGTATTTACACTGACACTGCATCAACCTAAATACATTGATATTGACTCTATGCCTCTCGTGGAGGTGGAGTTATTAAGTTGTTGTAGCAGGTGAGTTATGTTGGCAGGAGTGAAATTTTAGTGTAGACACTTACAGAGTTAGGTTGACGTTAGCTGCTTTGCATTGACTTAACTCTGGGTTTAGGCTTGTACATCCACAGTAAGGCACCTAAATAAATAGCTCGATTTTCAAAAAAGAGCGGATTGCCCAACAACTCATAGTGGCCTCAAAGGAAGTTGTTGAGGACTCTGCACTCTTGAAAACCACACCCCTTAATCAGGTCATTTTGAAAATCTTAGCCTAAATCTCTAAGGACTGTGGGGTGAAAAGTCAGTGGGATGTATGCTTCCTAAGTCACTTCTGTGCTTTTCGAAATCCCAACCATGGAGTTTGCAGAAACAGTAAGTCATTTTGCTTTACAGAGAACACATATACTTTTGTTTCTTCAGGGAGAATTTACTTTTGTTTACAGTTAGATTTATTGTTTGTTCTCTTGATCTAAAAGAAAGGTCATTCTGGAAAGAGGGACTCTCAATATATTAGTCAGTATGTTTGTACCTTGAGAGGAATGGACTGATCATGCACTCCATGGAGGGGACCGGCATACTGCTCCCACATTCCATGTAATACAAGGAAATGCTTACATACATGCTAGTTAATAGCTGACATATTCCCATAGTTAGACAAAGCTCATCCTGTACCATCTCATGTTCACGGGATTCTACTTTGTGCAATCAGGCAGCAAGCTGTGATGATTCCATGGCCACCTATAACTTCACTATGTTTATTATTCCGGATGTTACTGTTGTAGATGTGGTGAGATGTCACTGAAGCTGGACTGTGTGACTGCCTTTCATTTAAAATAGCTGTAAGTAACCATTAAGCTCTTTTATGAAACCATAGTGACCTCCACACTGAACTCAGGCAGATGTCACTGCCTAAAGCAAAGGCACAGTAAATTATGTGGGAAGGGTTTGATGTGTGTGTGTGTGAGAGAGATGCAGAAGAAATATCACAGAAATAGAGAAGGAGCAGAAAAGCCAGAGATAGCCTGAATGAGCCCTGAGACCATGGACCTGAGAAAAGCCTAGAGACAGAAATGTTGGGCTGAGTGCTGGCTGAAAAGTAGCTTGGAGCTGTGAAGAAAGAAACAGTCTTCTGTTTGATTTCTCCTGTGTTCAAGGGAACAGAACTTTGTCTATTCTTTGTAAACAAACACGATTTCATGAAAGACACACCTGACTTCATCATCAAATTCTCCTCCTAACAGAAACTACCACAGGGCTCTGAACTTTGGTTGACCACTGGGATTAAAAGGGGAAACACTATATAACCTGAACTTTCTAGTTGTAAGGAAGGAGTGAACTTGCTTCTGGAGATTCTCCCTTATCCCCAATGACATTTGATGAAACTTCATGAAATCTCCAAATCAAAAGCTATATATATGACAGTGTGGGCAATTTTTCAGTCTTCTCCTTTTCTGAGAAGTTGGTTGGCTTTAACTCTTTCTGTTTGTTTTTTTGTCTGTTCCAAGGTTTTTGTTTTATTTTTCTTTCAAACTGTGAATTTCAGAAAAATTGTGATGAAACCGTTCTTTTTCTATAGCACTGCAGTTGCTGCTTACCTGTACTTAGCAAAGTTACAGCATGCTCTCTGCTCACAGTTCAGAAAGATGCACCCATCCTGAGTCTGAGGGGACCCCAGAGACCTGAACTGTTTTTCATTCGCTTTTTGTCATTGACAAAAAGCCAACTGTTTGCAAACCATTTTGCGAATACTTTTCTTGAGATTGGTAATCTGTCTGTAAACCTATCTCAAGGTTATCATTTGCTTGAGTAACTTTAGTGAAATTAGGGGAAAATATCAATTAATGCTGACTCTTCATGTAAAGGATTCATTCCTTTCATCTTTTGATGGGGGTTCAGTATGAAAATCTGTTTTATCTTGGCACAGAATATGTTCTTTGCCTTCCCCCCCTTTCTTCACTTTAACCAAAACATCAGGATCACTGTTAATCTTTTATTCTGGTGGACAGTCAAGTAAAATAGATCTCACTCATATAAATACTTAAAGTTCTGTCAGGCATTTGACTTGTTACCACATGACATTTTGATTAAAAAAACTAGGACAACATAAAAATAACATGGCACACATTCAATGGATTTAAAACTTGCTAACTGATTGGTCTCAAAATGTAACTGTAAACAGGGAATTGTCACTGAATGGGTCTCTTTTCCATGGGGTTCTGCAGGGAGCAGTTCTTGGCCCTGTGCTATTTAACATTTTTATCAATGCCATGGGGGCAAAAAACAAAATCATCATTGATAAAGAAGGAAGTGGCTAAATTGACAAGGGTTCAGAGAAGAGCCATAAGAATGATTAATGGATTAGAAAACATGTATCATTGTGAAGGTTACGATTCTGTCATGGAGATCATGGAGGTCACGCATTCTGTGTCTTTCCAGGACTTCCATGACTTCTTCTGGGGCTGGGCTGCAGCAGCTATCAGCCCTGGGGCTGCCAGAGCAGTGGTCCGTGGATGCAAGAGCAACAGGAGGGTGGGTGGAGCAGCTGCAAGCCCTGACAGCACTCCGTTTGTCCCCCACAACCACCCCAGAGTACTTTTAGTAAAAGTCAGGGACAAGTTGTGGGCTTCTGTGAATTTTTGTTTATTGCCCACAACCTGTCCCTGTGACAGAATCTTAATCTTACTCATAGTGATAGACTCATGGTGCCCAATCTATTTAGCTTAACAAAGACAAGGTGAAGGGGTGACTTCATTACAGTCTGTAAGTATCTACTTGGCAACAAATATTTAATAAAGGACTTTTCAATCTAGCATGATCCAATGGCTGGAAATTGAAGCTAGACAAATTCAGACCACAAATAAGGTGTAATTTTTTTAATGGTGAGAGTAATTAACCATTGGAACAATTTACCCAGGGTCATGGTGTATTCTCCATCAGTGACAATTTTAAAATTAAGATTGGATGTTTTTTCTAAAGTCATGATCTAGTAATTATTTTGTGAAAGTTCTATAGCTTGTGTTATACAGGAGGTCAGACTAGATGATCATGATGGTCCTTTCTGTCCTTGAAATCTCTGAATTTATATCTTTACCCACATACACGTGTGTGTGTGTGTGTGTGTGTGTGTGTGTGTGTGTGTGTGTGTGACGTGTATGAAAGACATGTGTATGAATAGATATATGGACAGAGTTGGCAATGGGCTTTGTTGCAAGGATAGGTTCCTGGGTTAGTGTTTTTGTTGTGTGATCTGTGGTTGCTGGTGAGAATTTGTTTCAGGTTAGGGGACACTATCCACATATCTATTCAGGGGACACCATCATAGGACCTAATCACATCAGCCACACTGTCAGAGGCTCGTTCATCTGCACATCTACCAATGTGATATGTGTCATTATGTGCCAGCAATGTCCCTCTGCCATGTACATTGGCCAAACCGGACAGTCTCTACATAAAAGAATAAATGGACACAAATCAGACATCAGGAATTATAACATTCAAAAACCAGTCGGAGAACACTTCCATTTCCCTGGTCACTCGATTACAGATCTAAAAATCGCAATAGTACAACAAAAAAAACTTCAGAAACAGACTCCAACAAGAGACTGCTGACTTGGAATTAATTTTCAAAATGGACACCATTAAATTATTTTTAAATAAAGACTGGGAGTGGATGAGTCATTACACAAAGTAAAACTATTTCCTCATGTTCCGCCTCCCTCCCTGGGTTCCTCACAACTTCTTGTCAACTGCTGCAAATGGACCATTTTGATTACCACTACAAAAAGTTTTTTTTCTCTCCTGCTGGTAATAGCTCACCTTAACTGATCACTCTCATTAGAGAGTGTATGGTAACACCCATTGTTTCATGTTCTCTGTGTATGTGTGTGTGTATATATATATTCCTACTCTTTTTTCCACTGCATGCATCCAGTGAAGTGGGCTGTAGCCCATGAAAGTTTATGCTCAAATAAATTTATTAGTCTCTAAGGTGCCACAAGTACTCCTGTTCTTTTTGTGGATACAGACTAACATGGCTGCTACTCTGAAACCAGTTTCTTAATGTATTAGGCTTAGACTTGCATGTTGTTTTATTTTGCTTGGTAACTTACTTTGTTCTGTCAGTTATTACTTGAAACCACTTAAATCCTACTTTTTATACTTAATTAATAAACAAAAGTGATTTTATTAACTCAGAGTAAGAGATTAATACCTGGGGGAGCAAACAGCTGTGCATATCTCTCTATCAGTGTTATAGAGGGCTGACAATTTATGAGTTTACCCTGTATATAAACTTTATACAGAGTAAAACGAATGTATTTGGGGTTTGGATCCCATTGGGAACTGGGTGTCTGCATGCTGGAGATAGGTAACCTGCTGAGTGGTTTTCGGTTAAACCCTGCAGCTTTGCAGGTGTGGACCAGACCTGGATCTGTGTTGCAGGAGGCTAGTGTGTCTGGCTCAACAAAGCAGGGTTCTGGAGTCCCAAGCTACCAGGGAAAATGGGCTTAGAGGTAGTTTCAGCACATCAGGTGACAGTCCCAAAGGGGTCTCTGTGACCGAACTCATCACACGTAGCCTTTCTGCAGCCTGGGAGTGGCAAACTCGATAATAAATTCATACTGGTCTGGGTTTTGACCAGGACAGGACAGTACAGCTATCGGGTCTTAGGCTGGGAAGCTGGAGGTTATCTTGGCTGTAGCCTCTCTATTGTTGGACTATGCAGTGGCTTGTTGGAGCCTGCATGTAACTGCAGCTGGTGTGTCCCTGCCTGTGTGAATGCTGGTGGGAGTATAGGACTGGGAGCCATCTATAGTTTGTCACAGCAGTACAGTGTGAAAGGGAGCATAGGCTGGTGAGTCAGAGGGCTTGGTGGTACCCAAGTTCCAGGTGCACTCTGGGGGGGAACTCATCAAGAGTTTTTCCTGGATAATATTTATTTTTTTAATGTTTATATTACTGTTGTACTCAGGGTTTCCAATCAGGATTGGGACTCCATTGTGCTAGGCATTGTTCTAACACTTACAAAGATATGGTCCTTGCTCTGAACAATTTCCAGTATAAAGAGATGAATAACCTGTGGAGAGTAGAAGAGAGGGATGCAAACAAATATACACAGTTGTTATATATTTATGTATGTTTTCAGTTGAATAATATCCTAACTAGACAAAGTAGATACTTCATCCTAATCCTCATTAATTACTCAATCGAGCAAACACTTATAAAATGGTCATAAAGTTGAGCATATGTGTAAGTGTTTGTAGGAGCAGGGCCTACTTGAATAATTTTTGCATAGGTGTCATGACAGAAGTTGATCTTGAACAGAGACCTGAAGGGGGAGAAACCAGAAAGGATTACTGGTTACATTAACAGTCCTTCTTTTCTTTTAATAATTTGAAAAATAGTGACTTGAAAATGTGCACAGAGTTAGTCTGTGTATCTGCATGCACCAGTCACTGTAACCCTAGCTTTCTCTTTCCCGATGTTTGGGCCTGATTCAGGAAAGCACTTAAGCATGTGCTTAAAACTAAGCACATACTTAAGTTTCCTTCCTGAATACAGATGCTTTCCTGAATTAGGGCTTTTGTTTGTTACACCCATGTTATCTGTCTTAATTTAGATTGCAAGCTTTAAAGGGCAGAGATTTTTACTCCAGGTATGTCTTCACTGTGTTAGCTTGAGATATAACTCAAGTGTTGACCCTAATTTGGCTCCTGTACACATACAAATTTCTAGCGCAGGTAAGAGCTTTAAACTCCAGCTAGCTGGCATGTGAGCAAGTGTGGGCTGAACGCTTGAGTGCCACAGATGCTGGAGCTAGTAATGGAGTGGGGGTGCAGCTACTCTGTGCTGTTAATACAATCACTGTGTGCACTCTGGAGTGTTAATAGTTTGGTCGTTCTCACTCCAGCTAGACTAAATCCAGAGGAATTAATTTTGAGTGTAGTTAACCCTGCAGAGAAGGTATATTGTGATGGGGTGTATAAATCCTGCACTGAGAGGGAAGGGGCTAGGGACACTCTGTGTGCTAAGGTAGCTTGGTTAATCGTGCATGATAGGGAGGAGGTTTTTGAAAGGAGGAAGTTGAAGTCAGCAAGGAGGAAGCCCTGAAGCAGGATTTGGAATACCCATGTCAGAGAACCATCAGGTCTGGGAAGAGTCCAGCCAACCTCACAGGTAAATCAGGTAGGGAGAGACTGATCCAGCTCTCTGCCTGGAAGAACTCAGTAAAGCTGCTATGCAGGCACTCCTAAACTAAGGTGGTGCCACTGATGTTTTTCTCTTTTTGCTCACCCAGAAAAAGGTTCTGTGAGTTTGAACTTTTGCTTACCCCACATGCAAACAAAGTAAGAAGGCCTGCAAGGATGGGGCCCATTGCAAGGCTGGGCTGACCCTGTTTTAGGGTTGCCAAGCCTCCAGGATTGTCCCAGAGTCTCCAGGAATTAACCTTTAATTAAAGATTAATCGTTATGTCATGTGATGAAGTCTCCAGGAATATATCAAACCAAAATTGGCAACCCTACAAGTGGTATCTGGGTGTGGCAAGGGGCCTGTAATAACCTAGGTCCCAGATTTGGACCTTAGCGTCCAAAATATGGGGGTTAGCATGAAAACCTCCAAGCTTAGTTACCAGCTTGGACCTGGTACCTGCTGCCACCACCCAAAAAATTAGAGTGTTTTGGGGCACTCTGGTCCCTCTGAAAAACCTTCCCTGGGGACCCCAAGACCCAAATCCCTTGAGTCTCACAACAAAGGGAAATAATCCTTTTTCCCTTCCCCCCTCCAGGTGCTCCTGGAGAGATACACAGACACAAGCTCTGTGAATTCAAACAGAGTGAATCTCCCTCTCTGTTCCCAATCCTGGAAACAAAAAGTACTTTCCTATTCCCCCAGAGGGAATGCAAAGTCAGGCTAGCAATCCAACACACAAATCTCCCCGATTCCTTCCTCCCACCAATTCCCTGGTGAGTACAGACTCAATTTCCCTGAAGTAAAGAAAAACTCCAACAGGTCTTAAAAGAAAGCTTTATATAAAAGAAAGAAAAATAAGTACAAATGTTCTCTCTGTATAGATGATACAACACAGGGCAATTGCTTAAAAGAATATTGAATAAACAGCCTTATTCAAAAAGAATACAAATCAAAGCACTCCAGCACTTATATTCATGCAAATACCAAAGAAAAGAAAACCATAGAACTTACTATCTGATCTCTTTGTTCTTATACTTAGAAACAGAAGACTAGAAGGTAGAAAGTACTTCTCCAAAGCTCAGAGAAGGCAGGCAGCCAGAAAACAAAAACCTTAGACACTCAATTCCCTCCACCCAAAGTTGAAAAAATCCGGTTTCCTGATTGGTCCTCTGGTCAGGTGCTTCAGGTGAAAGAGACATTAACCCTTAGCTATCTGTTTATGACACGCCCCCAAATTGCAGACAGTGGGGAAGCTCACTGGCGGCGATTTCCTTCTAGAACTTGAAAATAAACAGATTAATACAACACATACACCTTTACATATACTCCTAAGTATATAACTAACAGACTTGTACATTTTAAGAACACTTTTTAACTACTGAATTCTGGGAAACTCTCACGGGAGAGTGCATCAGCAACTTTATTAGAAGCTCCTGTGATGTGTTGAATTTCAAAATCAAAATCTTGGAGAGCTAAACTCCAACGAAGAAGTTTCTTGTTGTTCCCCTTGGCAGTATGAAGCCACTTTAGTGCAGCATGGTCAGTTTGTAGTTGGAACCGCCGTCCCCAAACATATGGGCGTAGCTTTTCCAGGGCGTACACAATGGCATAGCATTCCTTTTCACTGACTGACCAGTGACTTTCCCTCTCAGACAGTTTCTTACTGAGAAACACGACAGGATGGAAGTTGTGATCTGTTGCTTCCTGCATGAGCACCGCTCCTATACCACGCTCAGATGCATCTGTGGTTACTAGGAATGGCTTGTCAAAGTCCGGGGCCCTGAGCACAGGGTCAGACATGAGCGTTGCCTTAAGTTGGGTAAAGGCCTTTTGACACTCATTAGTCCACTTAACTGCATTTGGCTGGGTCTTTTTGGTCAGGTCGGTCAGTGGGGCAGCGATTTGGCTGTAGTGTGGTACAAATCGCCTGTAGTATCCGGCCAAGCCTAAGAAGGATTGGACCTGCTTCTTGGACCGTGGGACAGGCCACTTTTGGATAGCATCCACCTTGGCCTGTAGGGGGTTTATGGTTCCTCGACCCACCTGGTGCCCCAGGTAAGTCACTCTGTTTTGGCCTATTTGACACTTTTTGGCCTTAACAGTTAGTCCTGCCTGCCTGATGCGCTCAAAGACCTTTTCCAGGTGTAGTAGGTGTTCAGGCCAGGAGTCTGAAAAAATGGCCACATCATCGAGGTAGGCAACTGCAAATTCTGCCAGTCCAGCTAGTAGACCATCTACCAGCCTCTGGAAGGTGGCGGGTGCATTTCGAAGGCCGAAAGGAAGGACATTGAATTCATACACCCCCGCATGGGTGACGAATGCTGACCTCTCCTTGGCAGGTTCATCTAGCGGTACTTGCCAGTACCCCTTGGTTAAGTCTATTGTAGAGATGAACTGGGCACGTCCCAACTTTTCCAATAGCTCATCGGTACGTGGCATTGGATAGTTGTCCGGACGAGTTACAGCATTTAGCTTACGGTAGTCCACGCAAAAGCGTATTTCCCCATCTGGTTTGGGTACCAGAACCACTGGAGATGCCCATGCACTGGTAGATGAGCGGATTATACCCATCTGTAGCATGTTCTGGATCTCCCGTTCTATAGCAGCTTGGGCATGAGGAGACACTCGGTAGGGTGGGGTTCTGATTGGGTGAGCATTACCTGTATCAATGGAGTGGTATGCCCGTTCAGTCCGTCCTGGGGTGGCTGAGAACAATGGGGCGAAGCTAGTGCACAGCTCCTTGATTTGTTGCCGCTGCAGACGTTCCAGGGTGGTTGAGAGGTTGACCTCTTCCACGCCACCGTCTTTTTTTCCCGTCGTAGTAGACACCGTCAGGCCACTCAGCATCCTCTCCCTGGACTGTAAACTGACAAACCTGTAAGTCTCTGGAATAGAAAGGCTTGAGAGAATTAACATGGTACACTTTAGGCTTTAGTGAGGAATTGGGAAATGCTATGAGGTAGTTTACAGCTCCCAGGCGCTCTTGGACCGTGAATGGCCCTTCCCATGATGCTTCCATCTTATGGGCCTGTTGCGCCTTCAAGACCATAACCTGGTCTCCTACCTTGAAGGAACGTTCTCTGGCATGTCTGTCATACCAGGCCTTTTGCTCTTCTTGAGCATCCTTTAGGTTCTCTCTAGCAAGGGCTAAAGAGTGTCGGAGGGTGCTTTGTAGGTTGCTTACAAAGTCCAGAATGTTAGTTCCTGGAGAAGGCGTAAACCCCTCCCATTGCTGCTTCACCAACTGTAATGGCCCCTTAACCTCGTGACCATACACAAGTTCAAATGGTGAAAACCCTAAACTGGGATGTGGTACAGCCCTGTAGGCAAACAGCAACTGCTGCAACACTAGGTCCCAATTATTGGAGAATTCGTTGATGAATTTTCGTATCATGGCCCCCAAAGTTCCATTGAACCTTTCAACCAGGCCATTGGTTTGATGGTGGTACGGGGTGGCAACCAAGTGATTCACCCCATGAGTTTCCCACAGTTTTTCCATGGTCCCTGCCAGGAAATTAGACCCTGAATCTGTAAGGATGTCGCAGGGCCAACCTACTCTGGCAAAGATGTCTGTTAGGGCCAGGCACACAGTGTTAGCCCTGGTGTTGCCTAGAGCGACTGCTTCTGGCCATCGGGTAGCAAAGTCCACTAAAGTCAGTACGTACTGCTTTCCTCTGGGCGTCTTTTTGGGAAAGGGCCCAGAATATCCACAGCTACTCGCTGAAATGGGACCTCAATTATGGGGAGTGGCTGGAGAGGGGCCTTGACCTGGTCTTGAGGCTTTCCCACTCTTTGGCATACCTCACAAGACCGGACATACTTGGCAACGTCCTTGCCCATCCCCTCCCAGTGGAAGGACTTCCCCAACCGGTCCTTGGTTCTGTTCACCCCAGCATGGCCACTGGGATGATCATGGGCTAAGCTTAAGAGCTTTCCCCGGTACTTAGTTGGAACCACCAACTGTTTTTGCGGCTGCCATTCTTCCCGGTGTCCACCAGAAAGAATTTCCTTGTATAAAAGTCCTTGGTCTATAACAAACCGGGATCGATTAGAAGAGCTGAGAGGCGGTGGGGTGCTCCGTGCCGCCGCCCAAGCTTTCTGAAGGCTGTCATCCGCTTCCTGCTCAGCCTGGAACTGTTCCCTTGAGGCTGGGGTCACCAGTTCTTCCTCAGACTGTGGACTTGGGCTTGGTCCCTCTGGAAGCGATGTAGGTGATGGGGTTGTTTCCGTTGCTGGTGTACCGCTCTCCGCTGGTGCACCTGAGGGTATTTCAGGCTCTGGCTGAGCCTTTTGGGTATGGCTGTCTTGTGCTTCTGCCAGTTTTGGCTCGCTGGCGCCCTCTGGCGTTGAGTTTGAAGATGTAGTTGCACTTGCTGGTGCTGGTTGCTGTTCCAGTTCCGGGCCTGGGACTGGAGATGCTGTGGCTGTTTCAGTGGTAGGCATGGAATCCGGGTCCACTACCTCTGTCTGGGTCTCTGGTAACACAGACGGGGCCTCTGTGGACGGTTCAGGAACAGAAATGGGTCTGGAAGCTTGCCTGGTTTGGCTACGTGTAACCATTCCCACTCTCTTGGCCCGCCTCACCTGGTTGGCCAAGTCTTCCCCCAGTAGCATGGGGATAGGATAATTGTCATAGACTGCAAAAGTCCACATTCCTGACCAGCCTTTGTACTGGACAGGCAGTTGAGCTGTAGGCAAGTCTACAGCTTGTGACATGAAGGGGTAAATTGTAACTTTGGCCTTTGGGTTGATGAATTTGGGGTCAACGAAGGATTGGTGGATAGCTGACACTTGTGCCCCCGTGTCTCTCCACGCAGTAACCTTCTTTCCGCCCACTCTCAAATTTTCCCTTCGCTCCAAGGGTATTTGAGAGGCATCCGGGCCTGGGGATCTTTGGTGTGATGGTGGTGTAATGAATTGCACTCGCATGGTGTTCTTGGGACACTTGGCCTTGATATGTCCCAGTTCATTACACTTAAAGCATCTTCCATCTGATGGGTCACTGGGCCGAGGTGAGTTACTGGAGACTGGTGAGGTTGAAGAGTAGGGTATCTGTGGCTTTACTTGGGTGGTATGTGGGGTCTTTGGCTGTCCTCGGTTGTAGGGTTTATGGTCTGTGTGCCCCCTGGGGTAATCGTTCCCCTTGACAGGAGCTTTCTTGCTTTCTGCCAGTTCCATCCATTTGGCTCCAATCTCCCCCGCCTCAGCGATATTCTTGGGGTTTCCATCTTGTATGTACCGTGTGATGTCTTCAGGAACACCATCCAAGAACTGCTCCATTTGTATGAGGAGGTTCAGTTCTTCCAAGGTTTGAATGTTGTTTCCTGTTAGCCAGGCCTCATAGTTTTTTGCAATGCAGTAGGCGTGTTTGGGAAATGACTCCTCTGGTTTCCACTTTTGGTTTCTGAAACGCCGATGGGCATGATCTGGGGTTATCCCCATCCTGTATCTGGCCTTGGTTAGGAAAAGTTTATAGTCATTCATTTGGTGCTTAGGCATTTCAGCTGCCACCTCTGCTAAAGGTCCACTGAGCTGTGACCTCAATTCTACCATGTACTGGTCTTCGGGAATGCTGTACCCAAGACAGGCTCTTTCAAAATTTTCCAAGAAGGCCTCGGTGTCATCACCTGCCTTGTAGGTGGGAAATTTCCTGTGCTGTGGAGCAATATTTGGCGCCGGGTTGTTAGGGTTGGCTGGCACAGGCAGCCCAGCTTTTGCCAACTCCAGTTCATGTTTTCTCTGTTTTTCCTTCTCTTCATTCTCTTTTTGTTGTTTTTTCCATTTCTCGGCGGTGGGCCACCTCTTCTTCTTCTAGTTTTCTTTTGTGTGCTGCCTCCTTGGCTGCCTCTTTGGCTGCCTGTTCTCTTTGGTAGGCTGCCTGTTCTCTTTGGTAGGCTGCCTCTTTGATCTGTTCTTCTCTTTCTTTCATCTCCATCTCTTTTTGTTTTATTTCCAGTTGCTGTTTGTGTTTTTCCATCTCTCGCCTGTGTTCAGCTTCTTTGATTTGTTCCTCAGCCTCCATTTTTGTCTTGGTAGACATGGTTCCTGTTTTCTTGTGTTGGGGTGCCCTCCGGTGTTTATCTTCTGAACTGCAGGTTCTCTGTTGCCTCCTGAAGTCTGCCTAGCAACAGTGCCTTTAGCTAATCTTCAATGTCAAGTAAACCTGAAAAACCACTTTATTTGCATTCATATAGTGCTGGTATGACTCTCAATGGGAGTGCTATTGTGTGACAAAAGACTGTTAATAGTCCTTAACGACTTCTGCTTAACATGCAAGCCACAAACTGCCAGAGAGAGCAGAAAAAAAAAATTTCTCTCTGGTTCCCTTTTAAAACCAAACTGTTTCTCTCTGCTAAAAAGCCCTTAGCAGAGAAAAGAAAAATATAATATTTCTACTGGCTTCTGGGTTCTGTCTATCTCCCACCAGCTGCCACTCATGTAATAACCTAGGTCCCAAATTTGGACCTTAGCGTCCAAAATATGGGGGTTAGCATGAAAACCTCCAAGCTTAGTTACCAGCTTGGACCTGGTACCTGCTGCCACCACCCAAAAAATTAGAGTGTTTTGGGGCACTCTGGTCCCTCTGAAAAACCTTCCCTGGGGACCCCAAGACCCAAATCCCTTGAGTCTCACAACAAAGGGAAATAATCCTTTTTCCCTTCCCCCCTCCAGGTGCTCCTGGAGAGATACACAGACACAAGCTCTGTGAATTCAAACAGAGTGAATCTCCCTCTCTGTTCCCAATCCTGGAAACAAAAAGTACTTTCCTATTCCCCCAGAGGGAATGCAAAGTCAGGCTAGCAATCCAACACACCAATCTCCCCGATTCCTTCCTCCCACCAATTCCCTGGTGAGTACAGACTCAATTTCCCTGAAGTAAAGAAAAACTCCAACAGGTCTTAAAAGAAAGCTTTATATAAAAAGAAAGAAAAATAAGTACAAATGTTCTCTCTGTATAGATGATACAACACAGGGCAATTGCTTAAAAGAATATTGAATAAACAGCCTTATTCAAAAAGAATACAAATCAAAGCACTCCAGCACTTATATTCATGCAAATACCAAAGAAAAGAAAACCATAGAACTTACTATCTGATCTCTTTGTTCTTATACTTAGAAACAGAAGACTAGAAGGTAGAAAGTACTTCTCCAAAGCTCAGAGAAGGCAGGCAGCCAGAAAACAAAAACCTTAGACACTCAATTCCCTCCACCCAAAGTTGAAAAAATCCGGTTTCCTGATTGGTCCTCTGGTCAGGTGCTTCAGGTGAAAGAGACATTAACCCTTAGCTATCTGTTTATGACAGGGCCCCAGCCCAGCTAGAGAGCTGCCCTAGAAAGACTCTTTTGCACATATCCTATGTGATTATACAGCGCCCAGCACAATGGGCTGCTGCTCTGACTGGGTCCTGTGGGCACAACTATACTACGTGTTTTATGAGGGCTGGTCTACACTACTGCGGTAAATCGATCTAACTTATGCAACTTCTGTTATGTGAATAACATAACTGAAGTTGATGTAGTTAGATCCACCTACCGTGGTGGCTACACTGCGCTGTGTTGATGGGAGAGCATCTCCTGTCTACTTCCCTTGCACTTCTCAGGGAGGTGGAGTACATAAATCGATGAGAGAGTGCTCTCCCATCGATTTAGCATGTTTTCACCAGACCTACTAAATCGACACTTGCTGTATGATTCCAGTAGTGCCGATCTACCAGTAAGTGTAGACATGCCCTGAGAATAGCACACTGAGATCTATGGATGAAAAAAGCTCTGAAGACTTAAGTCTTATTACTGGCAATAATTTGAATCTAATAATGAAATAATGTAAGTATAACAACATCAGGAGTTTCCCACCGAGTTGAGTCTTGTAACAATATATTTATATCTAATTCTTCCCACATCTCCTTCTCTCCATCTAGATATGTGTGCTTACATATGTTGTGCTTGTGTACAGTTATACAGTCTTTCTTGTCTGGAAATTGTCATTTTTCACCAGCATCTTTTGATAACTTCTCTTTGTGATTTTAATATTTGGACCCATTAGTATTATATCTTATCAAATGTTGATATTAATACTAGAAAAATATATTCGGTAGACATATTATACGTGTTCTCATATTTTAAACAGTTGATGTTCAGTGCAAAGCCTTTGTATTTTGGATCTCATCATTAATATCCATGTGTAGTCCTTTCACAGATACTCAACCACATATCAAGCATGTCAACAATAAATCATTCTCACTCATTCATTCACCTCTTAATTTCTTGGGTCATGGAAAATGAAACCTTTTTAAAGAGTTAAACTTTTGAACCAATTAGTTGATAGAATTAGATAAACTGTAGCTGGAAATACTTGTTAAACTACCTATTCCATCCTCCTATTAGGATTTGCAGGCTTGTGCCCTGTAGAATTCTGTGCAGTACATTGTCCACTGCAAGTTTAAATGATCAAAACAATGGGGTTTCTACCACTTCCTTTAAGAGTCCATCTGGCAGTCTAATAGATATTATTAAGAAATATTTTGGTTCCATTGTCTTTAAGGTATAAGCTGAAATCATCATTGTATCTAATGAATCCCCAAAGCTACTGGATAACTGCCTCTTCAACAGAGGCACAGTGAAGAAATCAAAGTGTAGTTATTCTGCAAAGTGACTGTAAAAAGTACGGTTCCATGTCTGTTCTCTCTCAATGACTTCTATATCCATTCTGCTCAATTTACAAGTAAAAAATGTACAGTACAGTACAGCAAATTCAGCTTGATCTGTACATAAAGCTGTGTTCCGTCTGGCTTGTGTAGTAATAAAGATCCTGCATTTGGAACTTAATTATCAATTCTGCTGATGAGTGAGTCAGAAAACAATCCAGGGCACTCCTGCGTGTAACTTTATTCCTGTTACTAGGCAGAGCAGCAGTCTCATTTATGACAGTTTGGCTTTCCCTGTGCTCCCTGTCCTGCACATCACTCTTCACCTAAAACTACACACCCCGCACTCCACCTGCACTGAGCAGGTATGGCTACACAGCTCATGGCAGCAGGGCCGCACAGAGGATTCAAGGGGCCTGGTGCAGGTCTGGGTCTTTGGAGGGAAAGACCCGCCGCCGAATTGCAGCCGAAGAATGAAGTGGCGGTAGTAGAGCAGCCGAAGTGCTACTAGAGCAGTCTAAGTGCTGCCGATCACGGCTTTTTTTTTTCTCCTGCCGCTTGCCGTGCTTGTACTCACCGGGCAGTGCTCTGAGGCATCGGCAGTGCTTCAACGACAGGTCCTTCGCTTGCTCTGAGTCTTCCGTTGCACTGAAGGACCTGCCACCGAAGACCTGGAGCGAGTGAATGGCTGGCCGCAAAAGTGCCGCAGAAAACCCAGAGCGGCTCACGGGTCCCCTGCAGGGCCTGGGGAAAATTGTCCCACTTGCCCCCCCCAGGGTGGCCCAGAATGGCAGCGAATCACCCAGCCCGGGTAGACAGGACTCACACTAGCACTCTAACAGGCTTCAGAGCCTGAGTTGCAACTTCAAAGCACTGTCTACCCAGCTATTATTAGAGTGCTAGCATGAGCCCTGTTAGCCCAAGTCTGTTGATCTGGGCTGGGAGGCTTGTTGCTGTGTGGAGGTACTCTGTGGGATCAAGCCCACTCAGTACAGATAATGTCATCTAGGGCTTTACCTTTCTTGTGTCTGTATGTAACCTTTATTCACACTTATACTGGAGTGAAACAATGCTGAGCTTTCTTTTGCATCTTGTAAGGAATTCTATAATCAAGGCTTTTATGGTATATCCTACTTATATTATTTCCCTGCAAGGTAATTGTAACTTTTAATGATCTTCATTTAGATTTAAGAGCCTAATTGTCAAAGAATGCAATCCAAACCCCACTGATGTTAATAGGAGTCTTTCCATTGACTCAGTGGACTTTGGATCAGGCCCTTAAGAAGTTTTAATATCACTTGTACCTTTTAAAAATGCTCCCTTAGACTTCCCATCTGTTCATAGGTAGGATAATCTGTGCACTCCCTCTGATATTTCTTAACCTCTGTATTCATTACACTTTTATGTATTCTAGATGTTTGAAAGTACAGTTACCAAATATGTCTAAAGATCATAGAATCATAGAATATCAGGGTTGGAAGGGACCTCATGAGGTCATCTAGTCCAGCCCCATGCACAAGCAGGACCAATCCCCAACTAAATCATCCCAGCCAGGGCTTTGTCAAGCCTGACCTTAAAAACCTCTAAGAAAAGAGATTCCACCACCTCTCTAGGTAACCCATTCCGGTGCTTCACCACCCTCCTAGTGAAAAAGTTTTTCCTAATATCCAACCGAAACCTCCCCCACTGCAACTTGAGACCATTACTCCTTGTTCTGTCATCTGGTACCACTGAGAACAGTCTAGATCCATCCTCTTTGGAACCCTCTTTCAGGTAGTTGAAAGCAGCTATCAAATCCCTTCTCATTATTCTCTTCCGCAGACTAAATAAACCCAGTTCCCTCAGCCTCTCCTCATAAATCATGTGCTCCAGCCCCCTAATCCTTCTTGTAGTGTGGGGCCCAAAACTGGACACAGTACTCCAGATGAGGCCTCACCAATGCCAAATAGAGGGGAATGATCAAGTCCCTCATCTGTTGGCAATGCTCCTACTTATACAGCCCAAAATGCTGTTACCCTTCTTGGCAACAAGGGCACAGTGTTGACTCATATCCAGCTTCTCATCCACTGTAACCCCTAGGTCCTTTTCTGCAGAACTGCTGCCTAGCCACTCGGTCCCTAGTCTGTAGCAGTGCATGGGATTCTTCCGTCCAAAGTGCAGGACTCTGCACTTGTCCTTGTTGAACGTCATCAAATTTCTTTTGGCCCAATCCTCTAATTTGTCTAGGTCACTCTGTATCCTATCCCTACCCTCCAGCATATCTACCACTCCTCACAGTTTAATGTCATCTGCGAACTTGCTGAGGGTGCACTCGTTGCCATCCTTCAGATCATTAATGAAGATCTGGAGGTATCAAATGCAGAAAAGTTCACAGCAACATATTAATGTATAAATGAGAAATGGTAAAGAGTGTTTATAAATAAAGATCACAAAAGAGGAAATACCATATTCAAAATATCAGTTTTTCTACATGTACTCAGTGCATGAGTCTGATACCAGTTTAACTTGTGTAAATCCTCTGAAGGCAGTTACCTCCTAACTGAAGTGTGAATCTGACTTGAAATTAAGTACAGTACAACCTCAGAGTTGCAAACACCAGAATTATGAACTGACCACCCACACACCGCATTTGGAACTATAAGTACATAATCAGGCAGCAACAGAGACAAAAAATAAAGCAAACACAGTACTGTGTTAAATGTAAACTATTAAACTGCTGCTTTCCCTTTATATTTTCTTCTGCATAGTAAAGTTTCAAAGCTGTATTAAGTCAATGTTCAGCTGTGAACTTTTGAAGGAATAACCATAACATTTTGTCCAGTTATGAACATTTCAGAGTTATGAACAACCTCCATTCCTGAGGTGTTCGTAACTCTGAGGTTCTACTGTAAGGCAAATTTTCAGAATTGATCAAGTATAGCTGAGCTCTAAAGCCATATTTAGGCACTTCTAATGAAATGGGGTGATTTTCAAAGATTTTGAAGACTTGTAGATTCCATCGAAGACCATGGGAATTGTAAATACTCAACATCTCTGAAAATCAGACCACTTTATTAAGATGCCTAAGTGTGGATTTAGGAGCATAACTTGAGATAACCGCTTCTGGAAATTTTAGCCTTAGTGGCTTCACATCCAGACAAGAAATGAGTAAATGAGTTAGTAGCATGAAATCCATTTTGTGAGTGTCTGATCTGAACTTACCTTGTGACTTAAATATACTATTGTTCCATTTCATTAACAACTTCATTAGCCAATGTGCTTTAATTACAGAGGTCAATTACTGTTAACTCATTATTTCTTTCCATAATCTATAAAAATTGTATACAATACCCTTTAAACTTTTCATTTGTTTCTTTCATTTGGTGAGGGAGAAATCTGCTGTCCATATGTATAATATAATAGGTCAGCTGAGACACATTACTAATTTCACTCAGCTGTGTGCACCATTAAATTCCTCTTCACCCCCCTGTTATACAGCTACAATGCAAAATAATCTGTCAGACTCATGAGATGTAAAGTTATGTTTCTGATTTTGATGAGCATAACAATTAAATAAAAATCATCTGTACATACTGAGAGAATTATCCAAGCATTCTGATACCACATCTGCAAGGCACATAATTGTACACAGAACTATAAAAATAATAGCTATTTTTTGTTCCGTGTGGTAAGATATTCTCTTTTCAAAGAGTTTTTGTATGGATACACACAGTATTATATATCTGGAGGGACAACCTCTTTCTTTTCAATAGTGTTTTTCACTATTTCCAGCATTGTTCTGACCTTAGGTTTCATCCCACCATGGTCAGTGTGCCTATAAATCCCTACCGAGGAATGCTACGTGTCCATTTAACCCAATACCTTTAGTTACATAGACTGAGACACCTTTGAGTAGAAATGGGATACTCGATATTGAAAGGTTTGGAGGCTTGATTAACTTTGGATGCATATCCAGACTTCCTTGTTCTGGAAATTAAGAACAGGCTTTATTACTCATTTTTATTTCTTCTGTGGATCAGCCAGATCGGAAATACTATGAGAGTAATCTTACTCATGGTCCTTTTATTTCACGTTTTTTTTTCTCATATTTCGTTCACTTCATGCTTTGCATATTCCTTAAGGGGGAAAAGTCAGAGAAGAGTTCTGTATTAGCATGTGTAGGCATATGTGCTTAGCTTTAATCCTAAAGGCAGAAAATTGTTATGCATATTAATTACCCTTGTGATCAGAGATAGGCCTGAATCGATATCTAAGAATTGAACTTTGTGGGGAAGGGAGGAGTAGTATTTGAATTCCACACCTACATCAAGAGAAATTTTTACAGCTGGTCACTTTGGGCCAGATTTTCAAAGGTATTTACTCACTTAAAGATGCAGAGAGGCACCGAGTAGGATTTCCAAAGGTGCCTAAGCAGGTTAGGCACTTAATTCCATGGATTTCAGTGGGACTCTGGCACCCAAACGAGTTGGGCATTTTTGAAAATCCCACTAGGTGCCTATCTGCACCCTAAAGTGCCTAAATGCCTTTGAAAATCTGGCCCTTCGTCAACAGTGGACCAAACCAAACCCCAAATCTAAACACTGCCAAACGTCAGTCTGAAATTCATATCTAGATCTGAATCTTACACCCTGAACTCACCTCTCCTGTACACATGTATACATTACTTGTGTATTACATTTCAAAGTACTGTACTACAATTCAGTTATGATAGACTTAAATAACAGTTATTTTTCCATTCAAATATTTTACAATGCTGATCCTTTGTAGTATCTTACCCATAGAATAGGGTCATATAACCTTAATGGCTAAAAGAATTGTATTGTACATGCAGCTTTCCAATATTGTGCATGGCTTGAGGTTTGTGGTCTGCAGTATTGGGAGCTGAGTGGTCTGTGTGCTTTCATCAGTGTCATGATGGCTTTTTTGTCTGCTTACAGTACTACAAACTGGTGGAGTGTCTGCCATAGTGATTGGCAATATTTCATTTTTGAGCTACAATTATTTTTGTATGAAAGGCTTAAACATGCAAGATTTTTAATATTTTGACATCTCAAGGTCTAAGCTGATGAACAAATTTCCATAATTGATTCAACTGGAGGTATGATTAAGGGCCTGATTTACAAAGGCCTGCGTACACTGCTAATATAAGTGTACATGAGCAAATCAAATGATTAGCTTGGGCTCATGGCCAATAATATGTCCAGTGTGTCACCTCCATTTGCAAGTACTCATTTTCAAACACTGTTGTGCTCTAGAGCTTCGGCTCAAGGAGTCATTTTATAAAGGGTTTGAAGTAGGGTGACAAGACAGCAAGTGTGAAAAATAAGTGTCTGCAGGTAACTGGCTCCAACCTTTGTATCACCTTTACCCCGAGAGGAGAAATATTAGCAACCTGACTAGCTGCTTTCAGTGTCAGTGTGAATTAGGAGTTCATTGTCTACCAAGAGGTGCTCAGCTCATTGTGGGATAAAGCTCTTAGAGACTTCTGAGAAACTAATGGTCTCAGCTCATCCTGACGGTTTTAGGTTTGCTTGCATGCACACACAGTGCTGTTTATTTTTGGTTTTTTTTCTGTCAATTCCTTTGATACTTGCTGTGCACTTGTGAAACAGAAGGTATGAGTTATGTTTATGCTTCCAAACTTTCAGCTGAAATTTACTTTCTCTTCTTACTGCTGTCTGAATTGATGGTGTATAAATGTTTTATGTTAGGCAATAAAATGAAGGCATTTTGATAGTATTGGGAAATGCCTTAATGCATCCAAAAATGCAATTTCATTAACTTGCCCAGAGATGAAATATTGCAGCTGGGCACTTGTCTGAAGACAGATATTCAATATGTAGTTTCTTTTAGATTACATGAGGAAAATCTGTAACGAAGTGGTAGCTGATGCCTCTTTCAGGAAAAAAAAAAGACTGGACAAACAAGAAATTAAATGTTTGTACGTACATGTGAGTCTTGAAATAAGTGTCTCATGAAGACTTTTGAGGGTAATTATACTTGAGAACTGAGAGATGTGGACAGAGTTAGTGATTTACTGATAGGATCACTGCCTGCATCTTCACATATTGTATTACTTCTCACCACTGCCCCTAAAAATGGGACCCTATCTTCATGGCTGGAACTAATATTAGCTCTTTGAGGATTTTTTTGAATTGTGACAAAGTTTTATTTTCAGTAAGCTTCATTCTGATCCCACTTACAACTGACTTACTCTGGTACTTCACACCGATCTTCAGCTGATTTACTACTGACTTATTCTGGTGTTAGTGAGAGCAGAATTGGGCCCTATTCTTGCAGTGGGCATCATGGCTTGTAGGGACCAAATCCGGCACTAATTTACACTTATGAAACCCCCTTGATTGATCAAAGTAGCCTGATTAATAATAAAGAGTTGCTATGGGTTTAACTAAGGCAGAATTTGTCCCTAAGTGTTTAACTTACTGAATATTTAGATCCTGATATCACCCTATTTCAGACAATTGCTGTGAATAATAATAAATAATACCATACCAAACTGAATTGTAGTGTTTTTTCACCAGATTCTCACAGTCTCATTCCCTTTCTCATTTTTAATGGGTTCATGAACTATTCAAACTTCTCTGGACGTAAGTACAGCCCCTCAGTTAAGTCATTAGTAATTCTATACAACAAAGGAAGCAGGGCCTCTGTCTGGCAACAATTACATTCCAGGTTTGTTTCTTTATTTCTAATGATTTGTGCTCACCATTGCTATGGCCTTGTGCTAAAGGGCCAAGTGAGGTTACATGTAGGTCAAGATACAGAGTGGTCTTAGCAAACCAGTGTATCAGGTACAATGGCATGTAAAGAATTCCACTTGCAGTAGGAAATTCTCCACTGGTGGAAATTTGGTGGAAGCAGCACTGCTGCTTTTTGCACCAGCTGCTCCTTGCACTACTGGTATAAGAGGAAGAAAGAGGCAGGTTGGGGACAGAGTCTAAGCAGAATTGAGAAGGGATGAGGCAGTGTGGAACTCCACTACACCTTATTCTCCACTGGTGGAAGGTCCTCAGGGTTGGGACTTGTGTGCCAGTGCTCTATACTAAGGCTTTCCTTGTGCAATTGTAACGTCTGCTGGAGCTGAATGGCTCCAAACCAGCTTTGCAGCCCTTGGCAAAACTCACAGGGAGTGAAAAATCAAGTCCCTAGAGAACTGTGTGGCACAGTTTCAGGGTAATTGCACCTGTATTCCCTGCCCCCTCCCTGTGGTACACTCCAGGAGTGCTCAGTCAGGTCTCTAGCCATCACCTGTCTCTGAACAGGGACCCTTGTCCCATGGTCTCCTAACTGGGAGTTTAGGGTGGCACAGCTCCCTGCCTTACACTGTAATATCCCCAGAAAGCCAGTCTACTTAAAGGCTGGTGCTTATGCTTTGTTTTTTCTGAGGGCTGTGACCAGTGTATTGCCAACAGTTACATGTTACCACATAGATCTTTCTAAGCAAGCAAATTTATTCTTAAAGTTAAAAACATTACAGAGAAAACATAAAACCAATAGAAGTTCCTATATGGGTGCTAATAGCTTACTAGAGCTCACACATTTGAGATCCCATCAGTCTTATGGGACTGTAATAGGTCAAAGTCTTTCCAGCTCTTCTGCAAGGATTGAAACCCCACTTTGGGCAGAAGGTTCTGTCTATTTGCTGATCAGAAAGAAGGATTGTGTCAGTTCAAGCTCATCCTTTCGTACAGCCTTGAAAGGCTTAGATTTTTATTGGTAAATGTTGGTAAACATCAATTTCACCATACACACATAGACAAAAAAAGATTTATGTTGATAGTGAGCAGAATTGACAGATGGGCAAAAAGAAAAATGCTGCTTGAGAACTTATTAGAGTTTGATTTAAGGAAATTTACTTTGTACATTTTGATATGATGTTGACAGTTTGGTTTTGAATTGTTATTAAGCTTTAACTTTTTGAATCTCAAATGTCTGTCATTAAATTGTCTGCCCCCTCCATACCTTCCCAAAACTGACAACTTAATAGATAAACATTGATATCTGTCAAAATTATTAAAAAAATAAAAATGGATTTCCTCTAAGCCTACTTTTATACTAAAAGCCCTTTCTTTGTCTCCTAGTCTCAGGAAAACCCAACTTGAACCAGTATATGCAAACCACTCCAGAAGGAGTTCCTCTCTAGAGTTGTTTAGTCTCAGTGACTGTACTTAATTTCCTCCCCTCACAAACTGTTTTAAAATCTTGTAGAAGCTGTGCTAACCCTCCCCATGAAGTAAAACATAAATATATTAAAGGTTTATGTTTACACTGGGCCCCAAAGATACTGCATGGGGTTGCGATATGTGTCACACAAGGCACTATTTAGGGCACTCATATTACAGAAAGGAGAGAACTGGGTAGAGCACTGAAGAGGGCAACTATTGTATCACAAGAAAATATTTCAGAGAATTAGCTTTGTGGAGTGGTGAGAAAAAATAGCTGCATGATCATTAGGAAGGAGAACAACAACTAAGAGCAATAAGAAAGATCATCTCACCAATCATGTCTCTCGAGTAGGCCTTCCAAGACACCTAACTGAAGCAGAAGTGTCCCAAAGCCTCCTCTAATTTCTCACCAGTACCTGTTCAGATCACTTTTTCCACTCACTTTCATAATATGTGGCCAGCACGTGGAGCTCAGTACTGAATAGGTGTAGTCCTTCTTCTGTTAACACAGACATGAGCATTGCCCTGACTAGCACTCAGCACCCTGCTCTGGCTGAGTAGAGTGGCGATAATTGGATTGACTGAAGCTGAGGGGAGGACTGATAGTTTCTCTGTAGACTACACAAAATTAAATTTTGCTTACTTCTTTTATACTGTAAACAAAACCAAAATCCACAACCTCATTATTCACACATTCCTCCAAACCACTTCAGCTCATCTCTAGTCATATTTCTGGAGTTGTAGACTTTTGATTTCATGGAGAGTTCCCATCTTGACCATCCCACTGAGTTTTGTGAAGCTCTTGCTAATGGGATTACTTTTGTGCTGCCAATGTTGAGTGGGCTTTCATGTTCTGCATACAAATCCTGAGGTGCATACTGAAGGTTCCTTCCTGTCTATGTAAACAAGGCAATGAGGTGATAAATCCAGTGATTTTTCTTGAATATGGGGTGTCCAGCCAATATTCTAATGAGAGACGATGAGAAATAAAATCTTTCATGTCTCTTCACTTTAATCACCAGTGCCTACTATCTGACTTGCTTTAGATTAGCTTTCAACTCCTCACTCTTCTCATATGGATTCCTGAGGCCTGTGCCATAGTCATTTTTTTAATACCCTAGGATCTTCCATGATCTTATAAGATATTCTTTGTACATTGCTAACTGCAGTCATCTTTTATGAAGTTGACACTATCCTTTAAAATGTTAGTTCAGAATTGGCCTTCCATTGTTTTGACCTGCTCTGAATCAATATCCAATGGTGCCAACAGGGTATCAAATCCCACTCTCACTTACACAGCTATAGCTCTACAGAAATCAGAGGGGTTCCGCTCATGTAACTCAGCACAGAATTTGGCTTAGAATGTATAAAACTCCTCTGGGAAATCCTATAGTTTGTGGGAAACATCTAACTTCTTTCATTTTCCCATTCATTGCCTTTCAGGTTTCCTGTAGGACTGCTGGGATTCTCCTCTCAGAAATCCAAGACATATAGTCACTAATATAAATATACTGAAACAGAACAAGGCATATGGCTTATCAGCTTTGTTTTTTTTTTCTCCCCTCAAAGGAAAAAGTGGGTATAAATTCAAATTACTTCTGAATCCCATGTTAGCTCTAGCTCAGTTACTCAATATATTCTCTATTTATGAACAATAAATATGGAAAGTCATTCAAACAGAGTGTGATTTAGCTACTGTTATCTTCAGCCGCCTGGCAGAGCAGAATAATGGCCTGGTTCTGTCTGCTGACTATAAATAAACCGGAAAATTAAAGGTCAGATTTTCACACCTTTGGCCAGTCTGAGTAATACTTTACTTTATGAGTAGTTCCAGAGCAAATCAGTGTCACAGCTGGAATTAAGTCCTTGCTCAGACAATCTCTGCAACTCATGCTATTGAGCGTCTTGGCTTTGTGATCCGAGGTCATGCTATCTTCTCAGCCGTTATAGAACTGCTCCTTACATTTGAGGTCTTCCCAAAAATCAAAGTATCACAGGTTAGATGGTGTTGCCAACTCTGAGTATTCAAAAATAATTAGTCAGGTCCATAAAAATCATGAGATTTGCTTTAAAAATGAGATTAACAAAATTCATCTAGGAATATTTATATTTGTTTTCTGACGTTGGAGCCTTTAGGGGTCACATTTTCATTTTTTCCTCTGAAACCCTGAGAGCTAGAATCTCCCTCTTTTAAAGTGAGAGCTGAGATACTCTTGTAATAGCATGGCTCCAGGAGCTGCAGCTTGTAGGAAAACTCTAAATAGAGCTAGACCCGGGGTGGGCAAACTTTTTGGTCTGAGGGCTACATTGGGGTTGCAAAACTGTATGGAGGGCTGGGTAGGGAAGGCTGTGCCTCCCCAAACAGCCTGGCCTTGTCCCCTATCCGCCCCGTCCTACTTCCTGCCCCCTGGACTGCCCCCCTCAGAAACCCCGACCCATCCAATCCCTGCTGCTCCTTGTCCCCTGACCCCCCCCTCCTGCAACCCCCTGCCCCTAACCATCCTCCCAGAACGGACCATCTCGTATCCAACCCCCCCACTCCCTGCCCCCTGACTGCCACCCGACCCCTATCCACACCACTACCCCTTGACAGCCCCCCTGGGACCCTACCCCCAACCCAAACTCCCCCTGCTCCCTGTCCTCGGACTGCCCCGACCCCTATCCACACCCCCACCCCCTGACATGCTCCCCCCCAGGACTCCCATGCCTATCCAGCCCCTCCTGTTCTCCATCCCCTAACCTCTATCCACGCACCCACCCCTGACAGGCCCCCTGAGACCCCACGCCTATCCAACCCCCCTGTTCCCCATCCCCTGACTGCCCCGCCCAGAACCTCCACTCCATCCACCTGCCTCCTACTCCCTGTCCCCTGACTTTCCCCCAGAACCCCTGGCCACCTTACCATGCCACTCAGAGCAGCATGTCTGGCAGCCGCATCGCCCGGCTGGAGTCAGCTGTGCTCTCCGCACGGCGGCGTAGCTGCGGGGGTTGGGTACCGCAAGGGAGGGGCTGGGGTCTAGCCTCCCCGGCTGGGAGCTCAAGGGCTGGGCAAAACGGTCCCGCAGGCCGAGTGTGGCCTGCAGGATGGTAGTTTGCCCACCTCTGAGCGGGACTCACAATAACATCGCAAGAGTTGACAACCCTGTTCATGAGTTTCTGGACTGTAAAGGCCAACTCTGCTTGCCTGTGAATAACTTGTTTTCTTTAGGCAACATCAGTTACAAGCTTTCAATCGTAGATGTTGGTTTGCATCACTTTATATTTTCAAGGTCATATTTTAATGAAAAGGGCTAGAAACTTACTCTGAAACAAACTTTACATTTCCTGGATCTCCAAATGAGGGAGGCTCACAGCTGCTGAATGTATATATCATTACAAAAACTTGGCTAGGAATGTTTTATTAAATGACAGAATGGCTAATCCATTTTTAAATATTCACAGCCTGAGGTCAATGATCTTTCCATAGCTTTTATCTTACTGCCATGTTACAAGGAAATTAACACTCATGGGACTGATCTGAGGATTTAAGGTTTGTCAGGAATCAGAGCCTGAAGTGTAAACAGGACTTGCAGCAGTACATTGGGCAACCTAATGAGTGCAGCTGGTCTATAGTAGGCTGCCCGATTGGCCGCACCACATGACTGGTTGGAAGAGTCAGCCTATCAGCTCTTAAGCCCAGCCACAGCATCTATTCAAAATATTTGGCCATGGCTGTGATAGTTCTGCTCTCCTTCATTCCCTCCAGGTAATCTGGGTGTGATCCTTGGCTCTAGTGCCTGGCCTCTGACTGTGGCTCTGATTTCTTCTCTAACTATGGGGCATACCTGTTGACTTCCCAGTCACTGACAATATGTTTGTTGTATGGTTCATTTTATTTTTAAAAGTTAAAGGTTTCTAACTTAAGGATTCTTCAGAATTAAGGCTCTTTATTTCCCCCATCTCATGTATTGCGCAATGCATCAAAAAATGATGTCCTTTCTCTGGATGATGTGTGTGCCTATGTAAAACATTATTGACACTCTTTAAATCCCTCTATTGCTTTATTAGAGGGAAAGGGGTTGAAAACTTGTTGAGGTGGTGGTAGACCTACATTCCTTGTTTCCAATACATATTTTTTAAATGAAATTTTAAATAAATTTTTTATCATTACTTAAAACTGAGAATCCATACAACTGTATTTGAAGTGCCTAATCATTCAGAGGCATCAATAAATCCCATGTATCCACATGCTCTATTCTCTTATGTTGTTATTTTGAGGTGCAATGGCAAGACAGAGTATGCATCTCATGGACAGTATAGAAGACAAATGAGGACAGAGTCCTGCACATTAAATGACCGGTCAGTGTAATCCAGAGGTTAGATCTGATTTGTATTTCAAATTATAGTATTTCTGACCCTACTACTGAAAGTTATATTTGTTTTTTATTTCAATGTCATGGCTATCTGGCTTATCTTGTGTTTATAATGACACTGAAATTCTTGCTTCCCACATTATTTTTTTTCTTGAAGTAACAACTAAATTTTCTATCAGCTGTTTCCCCTCCCCTATATCCACTCTGTTCAAATTACCATATGTACAAAATTCAGCTGTGAGATTTCTGACTGGCCCTGGGTCCTGGGAACATACCACTCTTGTTTTGATTTCTCTGAATTAGCTTCCTGGACAATTTCCTGTCAAATAATCATGAGACTTGTCCTTGTGTGTGTGAGTGATCTTCTCTTTTCACTGCACTTAAACTTTCTCTGCCTAGTTAGCTGAAGCCTATTTATTGAGCCTTTATGTGGGTAAATGCAAACAAGCCTTCCTCTACTATGCATGTACCAGGTTCTTGGAACTGGACCCACAGACATATTCCAGGTTAATACTCAGAATGTAAACATAAAGGGGTGTGTGTCTTTTTTTAAATTTTTTTTATTTTCTAACATAGCATTTCCTGGCATCTTAAAAGTTACTTTCATATTATTTTTTAAGATCTCAGCTCTATGAACTTCGTTACGTATAGATAACATAAAACCAAATTTTGGAAGGAAGCATGGCCTAGTGGTTAACCACAAGAGAGGGCTAATACTGACTCTGCCCTGACTTGATGTGTGACTGAAGAGAAGTTAAAAATTTTCTAAAAGTGGAAATTAATTTTGAGTAAGTGTGTATGGTGTCAAGATTATTTGCGCCTGATTTTCATGGACATCAGGTCTCAGGTTGGACAATGAAAGCCAGCAGCTGCTTTTGCAATCTTTGACCACAGGAGTTTTGTGAGGCTTTATTCTAGAAACAGGCATGGACCAAAATTCTGAATCTGAAGATGTAGATCCACATTTCCCATTTGATACCTACAGTCTCCGGATCCAAATTTTGTACCTCACAATGATCTCTAAACTTTGTAAAGCTATTTTAAGTCACTGGATGGAAGGCTCTTATATAAGGGCCTAATCCAAAGCCCACTGAAATTTATGTGTGTGTTTCCACTCTTTTTCGGTGGGCTATGGATAAGGTTCCAAATCTGAAATATAGATTTATGCCAAGTTTTACTCCTGTGTGTACTGGTGTAGATCTGTAGAAATGCCATCAATTTATACCTGTGCAACTCAGAGTTGTATTTGGCTCATTATTATATGTTCAGTTTCATGGACATATTTTTTCTCTCTAGTTCCTGATATTTTACTTTCCATTGGGTAGAAATGAGGGCTGTTGCACTGAAAATGGTAAGTTGTGGCTCAAAAGCCATTATCAGCCAATTGTTTAAAGGTAGACTACAGGCATCTAAGTCATATCCAATCCCACACTCAAATACTAGTGCATACAGAAGCTAAATGCACATCTAACTACCAGTCTGCTCTATTACCTGATCTGGATTTTCAAATGCCCATTTGCACTTGCAAATGTAGGACCTTTGGGTGCAATGAATATGGTAAGTTTTGCAGATGCTATTTAGAAGGACTAGTGCTTTTGGATGGATTGGATATACAGTAAGACATTGTCAAATGCAAAATCAGAACCTACTACCACACCCTTAATTCGTTTGTAAGTCACAATTTTCATATAGAAATGTAGGATGTGTGAGCATGTTAAATGGGCATCCTGTTTTGCGGGTTCTATTTACATATAATCTAGATCTGGTTGAATAGTCATGAAAGAGTTTGTTCAATCAATACTGATGTTTATTTTAATTTATGTCCATACTGCATTATTTTAATGAACAAAATCTCTGAATAATTTGACAAATTTCATGACTTTTTCAAATGAAGTAAGAGTTATTTTTATTTGCCCAGTTTTTGTGCCAGACTTTGAAAACACAACCTTATTATTATTATTATTATTATTAGTTAAGTTTGTATTCAGTGTATGTTTTTTCCTTTGGCACTGTGTGGCTGTGTGTACCACCTGCTGTGTGATTATATTTCAAGCATGAGAACCCTCCATATTTAGTCTATTGATTGTTGTTTTTGTCTGTGATAAATCCAAGTTATTTTTGTAAAAAGAAATAGTCTCACTGCAAGAGGATCACACTCTGCAGCATCAGAAGTGGGATCTAATCAGAAGCACACGTTTAAACACATACTGAACTATAATTGCAGAGGGAATACACTGAACATACTCTGAGACTCTAGCACTGTCTAGCACTTTGGCTGAGTTTTAAATTGGCTGATGTAAGGGTGTAATGAGTCATCTGTGAAGCTGAATTACAGTAAAGCATCCCTTGTGACATATGCTGCAGCTGAATAGGTTGGCCTATAGCAAAATTAAGCTCTATGACCTATTGTGTTGAATGAAAAGCAAGAGACACTCTTTTTTCTTCAGCTAGCCTTAAGGAACAATGACTATATAAATCTGACTGTCTTGTTACCTTTCGTTTTCTATTAACAAAATGGTATATGTGGATTTAGTCGCTGAACTGACAGCCCTTGAGTCTGAAGAATGAAATTCTCTATATATCCAAAGCAGATATAGCCAAGGAAACAACAATGACATTTTCTTGCACTGCTCCAAGTATATGTGTGTGTTCTGAAATGGAGGGACAACCTTTAGTAGAAAGAGGGGTAGTTCAGCCTCCCTGCTCTTTAACTGTTTGATCCCATGCCATTGTTGTCAAATGCGGTTGGACTGGGCCTGCAAGCTTTGCCCAGTCTGCTGAGACTTCCAACAATTAGTGCCAATTCTGAATTCTTCAGCGTGTTTCTTAACTAATGACCAAACTCTGCTCTTGGAGGCAAGTTTCCAGTGAGGTCAGTTTGAGGGGAGAACTTGCACCAACGGCCCTAACAGCTTTTTACATATCTTATCTGAGAATGCTGTAGTGCTCTGACAATGTGTGCACTGATGGGGCAAAAATATTTTTGCAGTTAAATCAAAGTTCAACAGCTTCTTTTATAATAGCAGGTGTAAGGCTGACTGATTAGCCTTCCATTCTGTGATAAGGAAAGGGGTTTAGAAAAGCTGGGTTGCTACTGACATGCAGTAAGCAGAAAAAGTCTTGTAGTGTCTAGCTGCATCTACATTAACAAGCTTTATAGCTACAGTTCACAGTGCAGCTCCAATGTTGGTAAAAGGAAAAGCTGTAGTGTAGACAGAGCTCATGTGTTACTACTTAAACCAACTCAGACAACCTTAATCTGCTGTATGGTGGAAAAAGCATGTGAGACCTATCTACACTATAGAGCTTTCTCCACTTCTACCTTTGATAGAGGGTGAAATTATAGCTACAAAGTGTGCAAGTGTAGATGAGGCCATTAATAAACATGACTAATCCCATCAGACTCTGATACCGCCACTGCTGCTTGACTAGTGAGAGATCTTTGAAGTTGACAGTTTTTTCTTTGCTGCTGCCAACATAAAAATACTAAAAACAAACAGATCAGCAGCAAGATCTGTGAATTCAGTAAAATAAAAAATGAGCAAATGTGGTAAGAGCTAATATTCCATCTGGTGTCGGGGGCAGGGGGAGGGATTTAATCTTGCAGTTAATGTCAACTCCAAAAGTAATTCTCATGTTTTGTTTTTACTAGATGTTGTAGTACAAAGAGAGTGTATGGCACATGAAGACATAATCCCAGATGAAAAAGGTAAACAATTCTCAAACAGTTATTGACATTGGACCTCAATTATGAGATCAGTGAGTTTTTTGCCTTAAGAAAAACTCCACAAGTTTGGGCTAATTCAAACTGAATCCAGCCCATATCTTTGCCCCTCCTTTAAAATGAAGAGGCTTTTTGTCTATTTCTTTTGTTCTGTCCTTTCCCATCCCCCACTCCCAATATACTTCCATCTCTTTACTTCCTGGATATAGATGGGTCCAGAATTGAAAGCGCTGGAATAGTCTGAAAGGCTGATCTCATATTTCCAGCCACCTGAGCAAAAACTGGAAGTTATAACAATAATTTACACTCCTCTTGTACTTACTGTCAGATGATGTGATAGTGATTAACGAGCATTAATGAATTAAGAGGCAGGATGGCCTTGTGGTTTAAGCACTAGATTGTGTCTCAGTTGAGTTGAGTTCTCTTCCTGACTCTGCTACAGATTTCCTGTCTGACTGTGGACAAATCAGTTCATCACTTTCTGTGCCCCTTCTGGTGAATGGGGATAATATTTCTGTACCTCACAGGGACATTTTGAGGACAAATTCATTAATGTTCACAAAGTGCTCAAAGTGTGGTAAGGAAGGCTGTATACATACCTAGACTGGATAGCTAAATTAGAAGTGTTACCGCACTTCGTAAGTATGGAAACAGATGCCTAGAGAGGGTAAATGACTTGCTCAATGTCACACAGCAAGTTTATGGCAGTGCTGGAAATACATCCCTGGTGTCTGATTCTTAGTCTCATGCTGTAACTGCTGGATCATGTTTCTCCTGCTGGAGTGCTTGTGAAAGAGCTTATTTTCTGGAGGCTCAAGCCCGATTTTGTGTAGCAAACTGATTCAGATAAACATCAGGAAAGTCAAGGTTCTTTACCAAACCAAGTCTTTAAACATTCTGGGTTTTGTCCATCATTACTGAAAGTGTTCCTTGTTGAATTGTAACAGCAAGTCTCTTCCCCCGGTGACTAGGGTTATTCATCATATGAAACCATGTCCCTGCTGCCTAAACATTTTTGCAGCTTTAATGATATTGTGCTTCTTTTGAAGGGGGATGGGGAAACAGCCCAAGGCAAAGCTGATCATTTTCTCATACTTTAACAATACTATTTTTATAAAATAGGGGCTGGATTTGAAATGTAGTTAAAGTATATTGAGGCTATTGGAATGGACACTGTTATAGGAACCCATCAGTCAAGAGTGGTTTTAATTTACTGTAAGGACATCAGCCTGTGATATGCCTGTTCATTTTATTTTCCTTTTTCTTTTTTTTCTTTTTGTTTTAATAAACTTTCATAAAAACTTTAGTTGAAACAGAATGTTCCTGGTAGGTCCAAGACTGTAATTCATAGTAAATAAAACAGTGGGCTATTGTTTTGGTGTACTAAATGAGCAGAAAACATGTAAGGGAACACTAATGTGGTTCTGAGAACTGGAACATAAAATTTGTATGACCTCATGACTGATAGGTCTCTATTCCTAGTGGGATTGTGTGTCTTACTGAGAAGCCATGACAGCTCCTCTAAGGTTTGGCCAGAAGCCCGGAAGCAATACCAAAACTTTGTTACATATTGTATTCATTCAGAGATCATCAAAACTTTAATTTTAAGAAGAGAACATCAGCAGCAAATAGGTGTGCAGCTAGAAAATTCATAGTTCTGCTTTATCATATACCTATCTAAATAAAAATGATGAACTATTCCTTTTTTCTCTGGGGGCCAAGTCTTCATTGTAGTAAGTTTAGTTGAAAATTTTTGAATGGATCAGGAAATGCAGTTTTGTTGAAATTGAAACGTTTCTCAAGAATGTATGGATCTGAACTACATTTTCAATGGAAAAAAGTCTAATTGTTTTGAATGATTTCATTTTGAAAATGTTCAAACACTTCATTTGAATGTTGAAACTCTTTAAAATAAAAGTCAAAGTACTAACTTGAATATGTCTCATATTATTGTGAGGTGGACGTAATAGAGCAGTTAGTGCATTTGGGGGTACCTGAAGGGTGGGTCAGGCTCAACTGAAGATTAAGTTTATCTGGGGGAGAAGGTGGGTTGTGAGCATGAAGGGAGCAAGCCCAGATGAGAAGGAAATGGTACAAAGGGGCAAAGGAAGAACTCCGCAGTCCCTCTCTGGTTCTTAGAGTGGAGGAAAAGCCTAGATGGAGGCAGACATATGGTAAACCTAGGGGAAAGAACCTGAAGGAAGGCCAAGATAGAAGAAGTCCAGGGAGGCAGTAAGGAATCTGAAGGAACAGACATAGCTGCTTGCCACAGAGTCCCTGGACTGGAACTCAGAGGAGAGGAGGGCTTAGGTTTCCTTATCGGTCTACCAGGAGAGGTGGAGTGGAAACACCTTGGTACAAGGACAATTACTGAATTTGGAGCCTGGTCTCCTGTGAGAAAGCGCTGGGTTCCCACAAGAGCAGCAGGACAACCCTGCAGATCCTGGGAAAGGGTGAAATTATGTTTTATTTTATTTGGCCTTTGTTCACCCTGAAGGGCAGGAGTAGGGAACTAAATGTAACCTAGCTACAGAGCCAAATCACAAAAAGGGGAGACCACCACAAAGCTGCACTTGCTGTTAGCAGGGGGGTGCCAGAGGAGGAGAGATGGCTGTGCCACTCCCAGAGAGGAGGTGTCTGTGTGTGTATGTGTGCCCGTGGTGAGTCTACTTCTCTACAGTGATAGAGGTAGTTAATATTTTATTGTTTTGACACTATTAAAATGTTTCCGAATTTTTGTTCCACAGGAAACTTCAAAACTTGGCTTTTTGTTCCAATTTGGTACAAGTGGGTACTGGCCCCAGGCTGCTCCTCCTCTCCCCACCCCCAAAATTGGAATTTCTCATATTGCTGGTCAGAAACCAGAATCTCTGTTCCAGCTGTTGTATCCAGGCTGAGCAACTGGGATGGGCAGATTCACAGGAGGCCAGAATTAGAGCGATCCACCCACCTACATAATCTGCTGTGTAGCTGCACCATGGAAGTTACTTCTGTTCAATGACTCTGTGCTCTTGTACACCCTCCAAGAAGTATTGAGATGGACAACAGGACACTCCACCCAGTAATGCAATCTCCTTGGCTTGGCCTTGCCTCCACCCACCCACCTTTGTGCAAACTGCAGGCATGCCACATACCAAGCCTTCCAAACCCAGCTTCTAGAAACTGGAGAAAAAGCCTCCTCCAGCAGAAATACAATTTAAAATACTTCCAGCCAAATACACATTAGACCTCTACCAGCCAGATACACATTTGCAAATAAAGAAAACCAATTAAAAAGACTAAATCGCCTTTCTACTTGCACTTACTACTTGAATAGAAAATTAGAGCCTGTAGTACATCCAGTCACTCTCAGATCCCGGAGAGAACAAAGTCAAACCCAAAAAACACAAACAAAGGCTTCCCTCCACCGAGATTTGAAAGTATCTTGTCTCCTGATTGGTCCTCTGGTCAGGTGTTTGGTTCCCTGTTTGTTAACCCTTGACAGGTAAAAGAGACATTAACCTAACTATCTGTTTATGGCAGGCAGGAGTCAGCATTTTTCCCTTTTAAATCATAAAAGTTAGAATTAAACCAACAGGCAACAACTAAGATGTCTGTGTGTCACTGACACTGACATTTGTGAGTGCAGCAAGACTTAGAATGATCCTTCTCCAAGCCTACCCACACCCCATCCAAAGACTTTTCTTATCACAGTGTTGTATGGAGCCTGTTCTCTGTGGGGAACATGAGCTAGTACTTTCTCAAAGACAGATGGAATTTAAGGGCTTCAAAAATGTGCTGGCCATGTACGAAGATCCATTTTGTAAAATGCCTCTTATTTCTATTTTCAGTGGTCAGCACTGTCCTGCATAGACTGTTGAGAAAACACACCTTGACAAATCCCACAGCCTGAATGCTTATTTAACCCTTTAGTTCAATGAGCTACCTCAATAGCCCATTGTGAACTACCCAATGATCAAAAGGTTCTCCTACTCTCAGAGGACTGGAAATGCTTTGCTTGCACAGAGCCAGCTCTCAACTAGTTCTGGGCAAAAATTTTTGTCAAATTTTTTTCAGCAAAAATGTAGATTTGGCAACTCCAAAAACATTTCATGAATTTGTGTAGGTTTTGCTGAATTGTTCACATTGGAGAAAACAAACTTTTTTTTTAGCATTCCAGAAAGAAAACATTCAGATTTGTTTTTCAGTTCAAAATCATTTTTCATATAGAAATTTCCTTCAATTTTATTAAAAAGCAATAAACTCGAAAATGGTTGACACTGAAACAAAATACCTCATTTTTGTGTTAAATAAAACATTTTGTTTGATCCAGAATACTGACTCTCCAGTTAGCCAAACACTTAATTCTGGGTTTGACACAACTTGTTTTTATTATTTTTTTGTTTTTTCAGAATTGCCACTGAGCTGAAAAATCTGTTACTTAGATAGCTCCTCTGCCAGCTGGCTCTGTAGCTTTTCCCATACTTATCTCACATCACCTTCTAGGCCTGCCTCTTCAGAGTCCCCATTCTGTGCGATGCAACTTCAGCTATCTGTGCTCATCTGGCACAACTACAGCTCTGGTGTTCACAACCACAGCTGCTCAGTGCAAGCTGCCTAGGTAGCCAGCCCTTCTTCCAGGTTATCCTGTTATCTACCCTGCTTGTCTTGCTCCCTGAACACAGTCTGTTCCTCCCAGCTTGCCATCCTAACTCCCTCCTGCTCCTACTTCTCCTTTAGCTGCAACTTTTTATCTGCCATCCCTTCAACTCCTGAAAAATATTCTGTAAAGAAGGGTTAAAATAAACCTCCTCCCTCACCTGCCATCTGTTTAGAGTTATAGCTGAAGCAGAAGGGATTATTTTTTTACAAATGGGTTTGTGGCAAGTACAAAACTGCTTTGCACTACAGACTCATTATCACTCATTTAATCTTTCCTTTTTTTGTTTTTACTATTCAAACCATCTGTGCCTCTGATTTTATCAATTTATTTTACTTCACTATGCTTTTTTCCAGATTGTTTCCTTCCCTCCTGCACTGGATAAAGTGTCTAAAAACCCCATTGGTTTGGACATGGTGCACCTTATCGAATACCAACTTCACTTTGGAGATGAAAGGGTGTTGAGGGCAAATGTTTAACCCAGGTGCAGCCTAAGGCTGGATAAAGGTTTTAAAAAATATTAATATAATGAATTTATGGTTTTGAAATGTTAAAACTTGGCACTAAAGCAACTTTAAAATAAGGCCTAGATTATCCCTAGCACTTGCATGACTCCTTAGGGAGGGAGGAAGAATATGAAAAGAGCTTTTCCTATCTTGAAGATCCTGTGATCTCTCCACACCCCTCTTTCAGAGGTTTGCACAGAGGGGATGGGCAGAGGAGTAGGGTCCAAGGACCTTCCCTGGCCTGTGGAGCTGGCTGGGCATATCAGGGGGAGCAGAGCATACCTCCTGTGAGATAATCTGCTCCCAAACTCCAGCTGTGCAATAGAGCTCCACACTATATCAAATGCAGACTCCATGTTATAATCTGGCCCTAAATCAAGCTCTGTCCACTAAATCCCTCTAAACTTGCAATAAGGACTGACTCTTTGGCTGGCAAAGTGGCTTGTTGTTTGTGTTCAGCAGTAATACAAGATCAGCTTTCTATTGCTGAGCTCTGCAGAAGGATGTGATCCAGGATAATGCCAGCATTTTGGAATGGGCTGGAAAAGCTATTCTTCAGGCTTCCCATCAAACTTAACTAACTTCTGCCCAACTGTACACCACTATACACAGGACCAGGCTTAGGAAAAGGTCAGCAAGACAATTCCTTGGGTCCCTCACAAAATTAACTGACTTTTATATAAAAGTTAAGGGATCTTCAGAGTGCCACCCATCTCCTCTGTGTCAGAAGTGTCTGCTGCTCTTTAGGTCTGTGAATAACTGCCAACAGTTGCGCTCTTTTAGTTTCAAGGGATAATTCACCAAATCAACAAGGTTTCTAGAACTGTTAAGGTTTTATTCCCCCGAAGGATTTTATGGCCATTCTGGTGCACCTAGCACAATGTTGGTAGTACAAAACAGTAACAATGAACAACAGAACAATGTATCTTAACCACAGAATCCAGAGTAGCCAGAAATATTTACATAATTACTGGTCAAAATTGCCATACATGCTGGGACTCTTTTTCTGGTCTTTTCTCCATGGGCAGTTAAGGTTGAAAATGTGGTTGTCCCATCTTTTGGGGAGCTGGTTAATTCTCCTTTTCTCTTAGTTTAATGAAGTATTGTTGCTGCTGCAATTGTCTGAAAGCATTTCTCCACATGCTGTTTGGTTTTGAACTACTGTTCCTTAGGCTTCCCATTTTTACTCCCTTTGGCTTTTAAGTGTATCTGGCAATCAGCTGGCCAATATGTTTAGTATGAACTTGCTTTAATATAAATCAAAATTCCAGACTAAGTCAGAACTGAGACTAGAATTTATTTCAACTGCAAGCTAAAAGTCTAATAGATCATTGAGTCCTCAACCTTTCCAGACTACTGTACCCCTTTCAGGAGTTGGATTTGTCTTGCATACTCCAAGTTTCACGTTACTTAAAAACTATTTGCTTACAAAATCAGACAGAAAATGACAAACGTGTCACAGCACACTATTACTGAAAATTACTTATTTTTTCATTTTGTCTGTATGAAATTTTAGTTTACATTGACTTTGCTAGTGATTTTATGTAGCTTGTTGTAAAACTAGGCAAATATCTAAATGAGTTGATGTACCCCCTGGAAGATCTATGTACCCCCAGGGATACATGTCTCCCTGATTGAGAACTGCTGCTGTAGACTCATAGAACATCAGAGTTGGAAGGGACCTCAGGAGATCATTTAGTCCAACCCCCCCTGCTCAAAGTAGGGCCAATCCCCAGACAGATTTTTGCCCCAGTACCTAAATGGCCCACTTAAGGACTGAGCTCACAACCTTAAGTTTAGCAGGCCAATGCTCAAACCACTGAGCTATCCCTCCCTGGGGCTGGTGCAATAATTTAAGCAAACTAGGTGGCCGCCTAGGGTGCCTAGTGGTTGGGGGCGCCTAAAAGTCCCCTCAAGCGAGGAGGTGGAGTGGATGTGAGCTAGGTGGGGGGGCACATGGGGAGGGCTACCCGCAGTAACCGGGGGTGGGGGTGCACAGGGGAACAGCTCCCCGCCCCAGCTCACCTCCGCTCTGCCTCTCCACTGAGCACACAGCCCAGCTCTAAGTCTCCTCTAATCAGCACCGCAAGCCTGGGCGGGGAGGAGAATTAGAGCAGCGCTGGCGTGCTCAGTGGAGGAGGTGGAGCTGATGTGAGCTGTGGCAGACTACTCAGGCAGGGTTAGTTTCTGCAGGAGGTCTCCCCAGGCAGGGTTAGCTGCTGGGGGAAGGGGGGAAATCTCCCCAGGCAAAGTTAGCTGCCGGGGGTTGGGGGAAGGGGGGAAGCCTCCCCAGGCAGGGTTAGCTGCCGGGGGAGGGGAAGGAAGGGGGGAAGTCTCCCCAGGCAGGGTTAGCTGCAGGGGAAGGGGAGAAGTCTCCCCAGGCAGGGTTAGTTGTCATGAGGGGATGGGGGGAGAGGGGTTAGCTGTCGTGGTGGGGGGGAGCTGCTGCGGGAGGGGCTCCCCGGGTGGGAGGCTGAGTTAGCTGCCTTTGGGGGGGGGTTAGCTGGAGGGGTGCAAGGTGGAAGTTTCACCTAGGGCTCAAAACTTTCTTGCACCAGCCCTGCCCCTCCCTGTAGATAACATCCATCTGGTTTGAAATCTACGTCCAATGATATAGCCCAGCATTGCTGATGCTACTGCTGTTCACTGCTTGCTGTATTCATCAATGTTTTGTTGCTGGTTCCGTGTGTGTGTGTGGCTTGTTTTGATTAGGTTCATGGTGAAAAAACTATATTCTCCCCCAGCAGTGATACAAGACAGTAAGAACGTTATTTATATCTAGCACAATTGTCTTGAAAGGCAGGTGGCCTAGTGATCTAGAGCTTCGTCAAATGTGCATGTGCATTGTTTGTGAAAATATGTTTATGCCATCAAATATATATCCCTGCAGATAAAATTTTGGAAATATGAATCAAGATGATCTCTCCTTGCTGTGTCTTCTAGTACTTCTCTTGTTGCTTGAGATTCTGCAAGAGTTAGAAAGTGATCATCTTGAGAAGGAACAGACTTCATTGGCAATGGGAATTAAGTCAATCATGAAATAAAGTGCTGACACATTTAGCTGGCTTGATCTCATTGGAATAATCCTTACTCAGGTTCCATCAGTTCACAGCTCAGTTTGCACAGTGTGTTCTAAATGGGTGATAGTGAGTACTGTCTTTAGTGCTCTGCATGGACTGGCATCCCAGCATGCATGATAGATACCTCTGAAATAAGTCATTGTTGCCTCAAACTATCAATAAGAGCTTGACAGAACTGTAATCTTTTGGAACCTAAGTAGTAAAATTTGACTAGACATTTCAAAATAAACTCAAACTTTGAAGTAAATCTTTTCTGGGATCCAGAAAAACAAGATCTAGCAAAAAGAGCTGTAATATGTGGTTGGTGTCTCCCAGTCCCATGAGGAATAGTCTATCTAAACATAGACTTCACTCCAGTTGAGCTACTACTGTTCCCTATGACACCATCCAAAGTCAGGTCACCCTGTTTTGACGTTTTTTTTCCTCCTTGATTTCCCACAACTATGGATGCTATTTTTATTCCTCAGCTATCCTAGCTTCCAAGACTGCTAGGTCATATAACTCTTCTGCTAGGTGCTAACAGCAGCAACAAGGGCTGAAAGCAATGGGTCTAGTGGTCCTTTTCTAAAATAAATAAAATTATGGCTTAAGCCCCCTATCCACAGCTACTTCTGCTTCTACCTTTTGGACAATTAAATGTATCCTCCTTCATTAGCTCAGCAAGTGCCCTTGAGTCCTTGGGAATAGGGAACTACACATACCTTTAGTTTTCTCCAAATAAGACAAAAGAAAAATCAGATATATTTTGCACATTGACTGGGTTTTGCTCACTTATTGTGTCAGAAATATGGTCAACCCCATAGTCTGAAGTATAGTTGGCTTGTTGAACTGCTGAAGTCTTGTTCAAGGCAGTTCCCACCCATCTAAAACCCTACTCACTGGTCCCATTAGAGTCTGGGGCTTTTCTCTGCCAGTCTGTCCCGGTCCAGAGAAGTTGGCACCATCATGTTTGTGACACAGAGGCCCATTGGTGTCAACTGGCAAATAGTTCACTCCTCTGTGTCAGCAACTCGTATCAGCCCTGACAAACTCACTATCCTCAACATGTTGCTTTCATGGTATTTATCCAAAATGTGTCTTGTAAGATATCTAATAAAATATTGTGTCATACTGATTCTCAAAATTGTTGCAAGATGTAGGTACCACTCCATGTAAAGAGAGGTGTGTGTGTGTGTGTGTGTGTGTGTGTGTATAGATATATATACTGGAAATATGCTCTTAAAAAGTCTGTATTAAGGTAGAGTTGACAAACCAGTTTCTTCCAGATAGGAGATAAGATGCGTGTATCTTTCTTTGACATGTGAATTAAGTCAACACCATGGAAGCTCCATTTGTGCATGAAGTTTACAGGAAAAACAGGTTGACCTGAGGGGTAGGGGATGTGAAACCAACAGAGGGGAGCATACCAGAGAATAAGCAATGGGGAAGACGAGTCTTAACTGGGAGTGCCCCAATCAAAATGGGCATTTCAAAGGTTTACTATAAGGAAGGAAAAAGTACCAATCCCTTTTCTTATCCTTCACTGAGGAAGCAAAAAGGACAGTGCTTTCTGTATTCATGAAAGTTGGATTCTGGTCATGTGGCTAGTGATGCTGGGAGCTTGTTTTAGGTGTGAAATTGCTTTAGACAGGGGTTTTAGCCTGTTAGAGTCAAGTTTAGACTCTAAGAATTGTGTGAGATCTCTTGTTTTACATGTAACCTGTGATTATCTTTGCATACTCCCTCTCTCTTTTTAATCTGAACTTTTGTTAAACTTGTATCTGTTTTCACTATAAACAGATTATAGGGATGTGCAATTCCATTGGAATGGATACTCCGCGGAATGAAACAAGCTTGTGTATGTTGTGTGCCCTTGGGAATAGTGAACCTATTAATTACTATGAATGCCTAGTGATGGGCTGGATATTGCAGTGGGGAGGCTGGCAGAGGGGCTCTGGGGTTGGTGTATAGCTGTCACTAGCCTCCACAGAGAGGGCGAGTTCTGTGGAGACATGGAAATCTGTGCTCGTCTGTGGCCACAAGCTGTTGGTTTCAGGGAGCTGAGCTACAGCAGGCACCAGCGAAAAAGTGCTTCATGGTAAATGCAGTTCTCCCATGGGGGCAGGGAGGGGGCATCTACTTCTACTTCAGGTAGCAGCACATTCTACTCAGATGTGCTGCCACCTGACACAGTTTTGTGACATCCACTGTGCTGCCACTGGTCTGCACAGGGCCTGTTGTAAATTCGACTCTGCTTTGCTATCTCTGGTCTGACTGTGCCCTTGCTTTGACGTCTACTGGTCTGGCTCTGTTGCAAAGCCTGCTCTGTGCTGCGGCCACCAGTTCAGCTTAGTCCAGTCCTGCAGAACCATTCCAGGTGGAGAAATCTGAACAACACAGGGCCCTTGGACAGAGTCCATGATCCCTGGGACAGAGTTCCTGTTCTCTGTAACAGAGCCCTCTACCCTCCCTTGTGGAACTTCAGTCCTGTTCCTAAACCACAGTCTACTACCTGGTTGGATGACTCACTCACTCCAGGGCCTACCTTGCACACTTCCTATGCCTGTTCAGGAGTATAGTTACAGGAACAAACTAGTGTCACTTATACACAGAACGTACACAAATTCCAACTAAAGCAACAACACACTGTATGAACTATGCATCAGCAACATTATAATGAATGTAAATGAGGCTAACCAGAGCTGGCTTTTCCCCTAGAGAGGCAGTTGAGAGTTCCAAGTCTCTAAGCCTAATATCTAGGGCTGACATCACGAAACACTTTCCAGTCCTCTACAAATTTGATGTAATCTGATTCTTGCTCAAGTAACTAAGCACAGTAACAAACTCCCCGAAGACTTCTGTCAGACCCTGATCTCACTTTTTGTCAATGCTGAACTAGAGGAAGTATTGGTTCAAAGAATACAACAGACTTTAGTGACACTATTCATGTGCTTAAAGTTTAGGCACCCTGCTGAATCAGGACCAGACAGCAGACAATTTGAGGGTAAAGATTTTGCAATAACAAATCGCTAACAATAACTAAGCCATTAAAAAAAAAACTTTTGCCACCTTTGTTTTCACCCTGCTCTATTATCATGCTTCCCCATGTACCTTCATCTCATATTTCCCTCCCTCTTATCCTCTGCAAACTAGCCCAGGGTTGAGCTTTGCATGCTGGCAAGTCATGAACTAACACAACAGAATCCTTATTTCCAAGACTGTACATTCAGAAAAGGTGAATCATTGCTTCCTGCACCTGCATCAGCATGTTATTTGCCAAATGTTTCCCTTTGTTCATCAACTGATTTTCTAAGCAGTGTTTGAGTTGGGCAGTAAATTGAGTAATCATCTGTAAAGCACACATGAAACCACAAAGGAGGTCACTTGTCACAAGTAAAAAAGATACAAAGGATGAAGCATTTCTCTCTGATAAATGGCTAATTGGGATAGGGCAGGTCAGTTCTCTTTCTGTAGGCATGGCATGCATACAGAGCCACAGAGCCATGAACAACTTCATCCTATTTTTTTATTCCTATTGGTTAATTCTTTGTTTTTTTTAATTGGGTTCCTACCATTTTTTTTTTGGAACTGTTGCCCACAGACACCTGCTGGATTAATTGAACTGCTGAAGTGTGGGGTTTTTCTTTTCATAATATTTTTTCTAAGCAACATTTTCCCCTGTGCTTTTTTTTTTTAATAAATTTTTTTTAAAAACCTTCTAACTTGTGTCTTTTGGCAGGACTTAAAGTGTGAATTGTGATGCTCATCACTAACAGAAATTCCCTGGATTGTCCTCGACAAAAACATCTGATTTTTAACAGAGAAAAACAAGAGCCTATTACTGAAATATGATAGATTATCATAGATGTCCTGCTCCCACTACAGTCAATGGCAAATGTCCTCCAGTGGGAGTGGATTCAGGCTCTGTATATGTTAGGAGGTTAAGAAAGTCTGATGACAGTCTGGTCTCTGCCCTGTATTTCTTTCAATAATCTTACCAGGTAAATGAATTTTGATTACTCCCACCCGCTTTCATTTTAAAGTTGACCAGACATAAAGTGACATTCCTACAAACTCTAGATAATGAGTGCCTAAACCATATTCCACCAAATAGGAGCCCACTCCTTCAATACACTGAGGTTGATGGGAGCTCCAGAACTAGTTATCTCCCAGGCATTGTTCAACACCTGAGTGAGGTGTCAGTAAAGAACCTGTTTTAGCATTGAAAAAGTCATCTTCAGTAATAGCACTAGAATCAATATATTTGGCACTTTTTCTGTGGATTTTCTATAAGAATTCTTAGCCTTTTCAAATTCAGATTGGATTGGCAAAATTAAAAAATAATTAGCATATGTTTGCTTCTTCATGGCCTGTATGAAATGAGTTGGTGGTCTCAGTCAAATTCCTAAATGGACACAATAGCACAGACTCTCTACCACAAATGACAAAAAACAGCACAGGTGTTAAAGACTACATGGGTATTATATTTTTTGTCTGCTCTTGTTCAAGTTATTTAAATTGATACTTGCTCACCTAAATTTTGAAATGAGGTCAGAGAAGAACATGAAAAGTGCACACTTCTGGTTGATGTAATCTTTCTTCCAAAATACTCTTTTTATAATTTCATTTATTTTCACTTTTTTCACTGCATATTGTTGAATCTAGGTGCTTTGATATATTTTAAACAACCAACTTTTCATAAAAAAAGTTGTCTGTTTAAGAAATGCTTGCAAAAATTTTTACCCCTTACCAGTTTGTTTAATGTAATAATGTGGAAAACCATTTCTATTATTGCACATAGAGGATGAAGTTACATTCAGGGCTTTGTTCTACTAGCTGCTGTACAGACAGAGTTAGACACAGTTCTTGTCTGGAAGAGCACTCCAAAGACTGCTTACTGTATGTACATAAATGTTTGTGCGGATACTCATTTGCAGGATTAGTCCACAGGCTATTGAGGAAAAAATCCACTTTCTCTGAAGTCACACTTTAATGCAAAACAAGCCATTAATAATCATTCTGTTTGTGGGTTATTGAGAGACTGCAGACCCCTATAACAACACTATTCACTTCTCTTTTCTTTTTTATCTTTACGTACCTATCCCAATTACAGTACTGGTCTTTTGCACAACTTCTGAACACCATCAGGGTCTGGTGGATGACAAAATACATATTGCAGAGGATATGTGTGCAGCTTTTAAAGATCCAAGGGGAAACAAATATGTATACATGTAAATATATGTTCATAAAATAGACACTGAGTGCAAATGCTGTCCATTGTATGCTACATCTAAATGACTCCTAATTATTTTAGGCAATATTGCATGATTTGATTATAATGCTTCCTTTATATCACAACGTTTTCCTATTGAAACAGACTCATACTAGCATTCATGCAAACTTACTTTCCTTCACATGGCATTGAGGGGAAATTATGTTAAGAGAAATATATTCATTTCAGGAAAACTTTAAAGATGAACTTTAGTTAACTAATGTTTGGTTCTCTGATCCATTTTTTCTTTTTTTTCCTTCAAGCATTCTGAAGGATTTATATTTAAGGTAAAAAGGCTGTTCAAGTTATGTTAGGTAGCTTGAATCTGTGAGATCTATTTTTTTTTTAAAAAAAGCCACGGTATTTCAGAATAATAGTTCACCCTCTCAGAGCATGGTTGTAGGGCTTGTTGGCCAATGACGTTACAGTGGTGTGAAAGGGGGCTCACTGATGAGAGTATTGAACCCAAAACCCTTGTGCAGATGCATAAATTAGTTTGACAGTGGCAAAAATATTTTCCTTTTCCCTTACCATCCATACATCTTGTATGAAACTTATTTTATTAAATGTATAAATGCTATGCATCCACTTTCTGAACCGACCTTGAAAGAATTTGTGGCAGCCCACCCTTCATCAATCAGATCTCAAATCCCAAGACACATGCCTGAGAGAAAGCTGTATGCCTCCCACTCAACCCCTGTGGATCCTTTTTATAACCTTTCTGAAGGAGGCAGGATTTAACTGCAGAAATAAATGCTGTACTCAGGGCCGGTGCAACCATTTAGGTGACCTAGGTGGTCGCCTAGGGTGCTAGGATTTGGGGGGCACCATTTTCTTCGGCAGCGACCGCAGTGACTGGATCTTCGGCTGCCCCGGTCGCCGCTGGCATTTAGGCGGAGGAAGCTGGGGCAGAGGAGCGCAGGGAGGGCCGCCTGCAGCAAGTAAGGGTGGGGGGTGGCACGCAGGGGAACTCCCCCCTCGCTCACCCCTGCCCCGCCTCCTCCCTGAGCACGCTGTTGCTGCTTCACTTCTCCCACCTCTCAGGCTTGCTGTGCCAATCAGCTTAGGCGCTGCAAGCCTGGGAGGCGGGAGAAGTGAAGCAGCGATGGTGTGCTCGGGGTGCTCGTGCTTGTGCGCGGAGCAGGGGTGAGCTGGGACGGGGGGGGTGCCTCAGGGTGGAGGGTGGGGGATGGGGAGCTGCTGTGCAGGGTGGGAGCCTCAGGGCGGAGGTGGGGAGCTGCCATGGAGGGGGGCACCTCAGGGCAGGGGCTCAGGGACCGGGGAGGGCACAATGTGGAAGATTCGCCTGGGGCGCGAAACATCCTTGCACCAGCCCTGGCTGTACTCTAATCAACAGGTTGGGTCTGTGTATGCTGCAATTAGACAGCCGTGGCTGGCCCATATCAGGTGACTGGGGCTCAGGCTATGAGGTTTTCTAATTGCAATGTTGTAGATGCTGCAGCCTGAGCTCTAAGACCCTCTCATCTTGCAGGGTTCTAGAACCTGGGCTTCAGTCCGAGCCTGAACATCTACACAACAATTAAACAGGCTGTGAACTTGAGTCAGCTGGGTTTTTAATTAAAGTGTAGACATCCCCTTAATCTGCCCCGTGACAAAACCTCAGGTAGTACAAAGAATCATTCAGAGGCTTCTGTGAGAAGTCTCCCAGCTCCAGTATTTGTCATGTGCACCTTGTAGGTTGCAGGGCTGCTACTAGCAGGTCAGGCTGCTGTACCAGATTTGGACTGGCTATAGAGCTTCCTTCATGGAAAGAGACACAAGATGCGTTCTCTTTGAGATATTTTAATGCATTGCCAGGTACGGCTGTGATCAGCTCAGGTGAGGTATGTTACACATTATGCCACCTTGTGGCTGAACATTATATAATACAGTGTTAGCATTCCATCACAGCAATAGTACAATGTACCGAGTCCCCAACACATACATACTCTTCGACCCTACTACCAGTGTCTTGTTAAAAAACAGGTATTTTGCTGCTTGTAGTCACTTAGCGCTCAGTCTCTGCTGCATTGCCTGGTGTCCATCCACACACTCACTTTGCTGGTTCAGAGCTCTGCTGCTGTATATAGGCTGCCTCCTCCTCCAGCAACACGCATTCTCACATCAGGCATAGGTCTCCTCTTTACAGCCCCACCCTGGTGTCAGCTGATTAGCTTAGACTTGACCAGCTGGCCTGGACCTACCTGTCCCTATGTGGGCAGGGTGGAGCTCCTGCTATGCAGTGACATTCCTGTCCTTCTCCATGGGAGGTAGTCTGGCAATAGGAAGTCAGGGATGGGATTTCCTCCTCATCCTACAGCTAACTAGGGCTCTGGGGCCAGCTCCCTTCTCTGACCCACTTGTACACAAACAGGACTCTTCCAGTTAGGGTTGAACCCTTCACATTGCAGTGGGACTCCACATCATTCAGATTTCAACCTGCTTTCCCGTATTATTCAACATTTATACAAGGCTGCTGGGAGAACTGGTGAGAATTCCAAGACTAAGGTGTTAGTAGTTTGGAGACAACATCCATCTTCTGTAGGAGACAGTAGTGTACATTTTACAGTGCTGAGATGAAATCACCCCCTGGATGGCTGAAGTTGAGACCAGGTAAGTCTGAGGTGACGCTGTTGGGAGAGGACAGTGCTTTTAGTAACTTGCTCATACTATAACTTCTCCCACTATTGAAGATATCTACTGTCGTACTGTCAAGTTGGACTGCAGCTTTGGGGTCCTTCTGGGATTCCTCAGTGCTATTGGACGCCCAGATAGCTCTGATGGCTGGCTACCCATGCTGCCATGGCTGCACTGCTATTTTTTAGCAGGCTAGCTCCAGCAGAGGTAGGGTGTGTCTGTCTGCCCACACTAAGAAACACACTCTCAGTGATAGTGTGGACGATCCTTACTCATAGTTAGTTCTCCTTTAGCTGACATCACGGAAGCATGTGCATCTGCTGGCAAAGGATCAGTTCTCACTGGTGACTGGGTTGTCTGCATATGTGTGACCATAGATATATTACAAAGCGACTTGGATTTCAAGTCTCCCGTAGATTTAGCAGCACCACCAGTCTCCTGTTTATTTTGGTGCAGGAGGAAAAGGGAGAATGTTGTTTTAAATGTTTGAAGTGAACAAACAGATGGAAACTCCTGCATTCATTTCTCTTGGTGAGCTACTCCCTCTGATACTACTGTTCCAGACTTATTTACTAGTAAAAAAAGAGCATATTATCCTAACTGAACACAGATCAACCACACAAGCTGCGCACAAGCGACCAGGGAGCTTAGCGAACAGGAGCTGCTAACAGGGAGTTTTGCAAGGGAGTTTGGAAGGGGAGTAGGAAGGGAGGAGGGGTCCCTTGTCGGTCTCATCTGTGACCCATTGGTCCCTTGAACCCATAGCCTGAGCCACATTGAAAACCTTTCTGTTTACAGCAAAGAGGAGCGGACAGAGAGCTGTAGACGGGAATTTGAGAGTTTGACAGAGGGAGGCTTACAATGGTGAGGAGGACCCGCAACACCTGTGCCAGCACTGCTTCTGTCTCCTCCACCTGCGCCTGTAGCCAGACAGAGCACCAAAGCATGGATGCTTTTACCCAGATTCTGGTGTGGGCTTGCAAAGACTGTAATTTGCAATTTCCACTTACTGATATCCAGGCTGGGGGTGGCATCCAATGTGAAAGGTGCCTACTGGTGGAATCTCTCAGGCAGCAGGTGGGAGAGCTACAGGAGGAGGTGGCCAGGCTGAGGAACATCCGTGTCCATGAGCAATTCCTGGACAGTATCCATGTGGAGACAGCTGATGGTGCTGTCCCAGTTGACAGGACTACTGACACTCCAGTGGAAGAGGAGATGCCTCAGGGTGTACCTGACACACCAGTGGAGGAGGAGGCTCAGGGTGGACACAGCCAGCTGGTTACTTCTAGCAGCGGGCAGTGCTCCACCGCTGCTGCGAACCCTCCTGTTGTGGTAAAAAATACAGGAGAGAAGAAATCACCCCCAACAGTTAAGGGGGTGAAGCCTCGTACCCCTAAGGCTGGGAGGTCTGCTGCCACCACTCATAAGAAACGTAGGGTAGTGGTGGTTGGAGACTCTCTGCTGAGGGGGACGGAGACACCCATCTGTCGCCCTGACCGTTCATCCCGGGAGGTATGCTGCCTGCCAGGGGCCCGTATCCGAGATGTTACAGAGGCTTTGTCGAGGATTATCCGGCCTTCTGACTACTATCCCATGCTACTCATCCATGTGGGCACAAATGATACTGCGAGGTGTGATGCTGAGCAGATCAAGAGTGACTACAGGGCTCTGGGAGTACGGGTTAAGGAGTTTGGAGCGCAGGTGGTATTCTCTTCGATTCTTCCTGTTGAAGGTAGGGGTCTGGGCAGAGACAGATGCATCGTGGAGGTGAATGCCTGGCTGCGAAGATGGTGTCGCCAGGAGGGCTTTGGTTTCCTCGACCACGGGATGCTACTTGAGGAAGGACTGCTAGGAACAGATGGCGTTCACCTTTCGAAGAGGGGAAAGGCCTTATTTGCGCACAGACTGGCTAACCTGGTAAGGAGGGCTTTAAACTAGGTTCGACGGGGACAGGTGAGCAAAGCCCACAGGTAAGTGGGGAACAAGACCTGGGAGATGGGTTGGAAACAGGAGGGAGCACGGGCTATAATGGCAGAGAGGAAGGAGGGTCAGGGCAAAGCTGGGAGGCAAAATCAAACCAGTATCTTAGATGCCTTTATACAAATGCGAGAAGTATGGGTAATAAGCAGGAAGAACTGGAAGTGCTAATAAATAAATACAACTATGACATTATTGGCATTACTGAAACTTGGTGGGATAATACACATGACTGGAATGTTGGTGTGGATGGGTATAGTTTGCTCAGGAAGGATAGACAGGGGAAAAAGGGAGGAGGTGTTGCCTTATATATTAAAAATGTACACACTTGGACTGAGGTGGAGATGGACATAGGAGACGGAAGGGTGGAGAGTCTCTGGGTTAGGCTAAAAGGGGTAAAAAACACAGGTGATGTTGTGCTGGGAGTCTACTACAGGCCACCTAATCAGGCGGAAGAGGTGGATGAGGCTTTTTTTCAAACAACTAACAAAATCATCCAAAGCCCAAGATTTGGTGGTGATGGGGGACTTCAACTATCCAGATATATGTTGGGAAAATAACACCGCGGGGCACAGACTATCCAATAAGTTCCTGGACTGCATTGCAGACAACTTTTTATTTCAGAAAGTTGAAAAAGCTACTAGGGGGGAAGCTGTTCTAGACTTGATTTTAACAAATAGGGAGGAACTTGTTGAGAATTTGAAAGTAGAAGGAAGCTTGGGTGAAAGTGATCATGAAATCATAGAATTTGCAATTCTAAGGAAGGGTAGAAGGGAGTACAGCAGAATAGAGACAATGGATTTCAGGAAGGCGGATTTTGGTAAGCTCAGAGAGCTGATAGGGAAGGTCCCATGGGAATTAAGACTGAGGGGAAAAACAACTGAGGAAAGTTGGCAGTTTTTCAAAGGGACGCTATTAAGGGCCCAAAAGCAAGTTATTCCGATGGTTAGGAAAGATAGAAAATGTGGCAAAAGACCACCTTGGCTTACCCTTGAGATCTTGCGTGACCTACAAAATAAAAAGGCGTCATATAAAAAATGGAAACTAGGTCAGATCACGAAGGATGAATATAGGCAAATAACACAGGAATGCAGAGGCAAGATTAGAAAAGCAAAGGCACAAAATGAACTCAAACTAGCTATGGGAATAAAGGGAAACAAGAAGACTTTTTATCAATACATTAGAAGCAAGAGGAAGACTAAGGACAGGGTAGGCCCACTGCTCAATGAGGAGGGGGTAACAGTAACGGGAGACTTGGAAATGGCAGAGATGCTTAATGACTTCTTTGTTTTGGTCTTCACTGAGAAGTCTGAAGGAATGCCTAGTATAGTGAATGCTTACGGGAAGAGGGTAGGTTTAGAAGAGAAAATAAGGAAAGAGCAAGTAAAAAATCACTTAGAAAAGTTAGATGCCTGCAAGTCACCAGGGCCTGATGAAATGCATCCTAGAATACTCAAGGAGTTAATAGAAGAGGTATCTGAGCCTCTAGCTATTATCTTTGGGAAATCATGGGAGACGGGGGAGATTCCAGAAGACTGGAAGGGGGCAAATATAGTGCCCATCTATAAAAAGGGAAATAAAAACAACCCAGGAAACTACAGACCAGTTAGTTTAATTTCTGTTCCAGGGAAGATAATGGAGCAGGTAATCAAAGAAATCATCTGCAAACACTTGGAAGGTGGTAAGGTGATAGGGAATAGCCAGCATGGATTTGTAAAGAACAAATCGTGTCAAACTAATCTGATAACATTCTTTGATAGGATAACGAGCCTTGTGGGTAAGGGAGAAGCGGTGGATGTGATATATCTAGACTTCAGTAAGGCATTTGATACAGTCTCACATGATATTCTTATAGATAAGCTAGGAAAGTACAATTTAGATGGGGCTACTATAAGGTGGGTGCATAACTGGCTGGATAACCGTACTCAGAGAGTAGTTATTAATGGCTCCCAATCCTGCTGGAAAGGTATAACAAGTGGGGTTCCGCAGGGTTCTGTTTTGGGACCGGTTCTGTTCAATATCTTCATCAACGATTTAGATGTTGGCATAGAAAGTACGCTTATTAAGTTTGCGGACGATACCAAACTGGGAGGGATTGCAACTGCTTTGGAGGACAGGGTCAAAATTCAAAATGATCTGGACAAGTTGGAGAAATGGTCTGAGGTAAACAGGATGAAGTTCAATAAAGATAAATGCAAAGTGCTCCACTTAGGAAGGAACAATCAGTTTCACACATACAGAATGGGAAGAGACTGTCTAGGAAGGAGTATGGCAGAAAGAGATCTAGGGGTCATAGTGGACCACAAGCTTAATATGAGTCAACAGTGTGATACTGTTGCAAAAAAAGCAAACGTGATTCTGGGATGCATTAACAGGTGTGTTGTAAACAAGACACGAGAAGTCATTCTTCCGCTTTACTCTGCGCTGGTTAGGCCTCAACTGGAGTATTGTGTCCAGTTCTGGGCACCGCATTTCAAGAAAGATGTGGAGAAATTGGAGAGGGTCCAGAGAAGAGCAACAAGAATGATTAAAGGTCTTGAGAACATGACCTATGAAGGAAGGCTGAAGGAATTGGGTTTGTTTAGTTTGGAAAAGAGAAGACTGAGAGGGGACATGATAGCAGTTTTCAGGTATCTAAAAGGGTGTCATCAGGAGGAGGGAGAAAACTTGTTCACCTTAGCCTCCAATGATAGAACAAGAAGCAATGGGCTTAAACTGCAGCAAGGGAGATTTAGGTTGGACATTAGGAAAAAATTCCTAACTGTCAGGGTAGTTAAACACTGGAATAGATTGCCTAGGGAAGTTGTGGAATCTCCATCTCTGGAGATATTTAAGAGTAGGTTAGATAAATGTCTATCAGGGATGGTTTAGACAGTATTTGGTCCTGCCATGAGGGCAGGGGACTGGACTCGATGACCTCTCGAGGTCCCTTCCAGTCCTAGAGTCTATGAGTCTATGAGTCTATGAGAATCTCATGCTCTACTTTTTTCTATATTTGCACATGGTGATTTATTTCTTTTTGGCAATTATGGCTTTACTTGATTCATTCATAGAATCATATTCAGCAGTGTTTGTACAGTGCCTGGAAACTGAAAAGTCCCACATAGGAACTGTTAAGTGTAAAAGTATATTGCATTGTTTCCCATTAACAAAACCATCTATATGCAACAGTGACTGTTTCATATTGTTCAGACGTGTAAGCATGAAGCTGGTCAGATAAATCACCAGTTTTATTGGATTAATAAACACCAATGTAGAATGACATTCAGAGAGGTATTCAGCTGGATAAACTAGGTACTTTTCAATAGGCTTTCAGATTCTTTATATGTATTTCTCCACACTAAATGTATATGGGATAAGCTTAGGAGGTCAAGAGAAAATAAGCAAAAGTCAAAGAGAGACTTGCAAAATAAACAGCACCATCTGGCAAATGACTTCCTCCTTCCTTCACAGGAAGAGTTCTTGTTCAATGCAGTTCATGTGAAATGTTTTTCTTGGCGTGATTATAGGATTAATGTCCATCAATCTGGGAACGGGGTTCATACAGGTTTATTATATTCCTATTAATCTTAAAAAAAAAAACTACAAAGCTGGATGGTTACATGTAGAAGCCATATGCAGCAAAGGACGACAAACTAATGTTTTATGTTGAACTATTATAAACAGGGTTTATCCCCCTAAAACTTAGTAATTTTATGAAGATTTTTCCCATCTCTGTTCTAAATTACATGACTATACTGAGGAGTCCTAGCATAACAGTTATTCTTCCTTTCAATTAATGCACTTCAGACCCATCTTCAATTAAACAAAAAGATACTAAACTCCTAGGACTAGATGGAGCCCAGAGATTCAGCAGCTCCCACTTAATGTGTGAGGACCCTGGGAGAAGAAAGTCTTCCCAAAGAAGGTTGGTGGCACCTAACATCAGTGGCATTGGATATGAAGGGGACATGGCTAAATTGATAGGTTGAACCACTGGTTCAGTGAATTCCTGCAATAGCTTCTGCTGACAGGACTTCTAGGGAGCCCAGGCTGTGAGTTAAAGCTGCCCTTCCCAGCAGAATTGCCTCGGATGGGTGGCAGTGCAAACTTGGGAGTGAATCCTCTCTGAGATCCATTTTCCCCAAATGGAGCAAGGGCGAACATGCAATTTTAACAGTATGGAAGAAAAAAGTCCCTAATCTCTACAAACAGAGGTTTAAAAGTTCACAGACAGCTAGTTTCCTCAGTCAGAATCCACATAGTAGTGCTCAGTCATATGAGTACTTCACTGAATTCATCTAAGCATGTTAAGACTTTAGACATCGGTAATGAAATTTCCTGTGGTCTTTTGCACTGCTTGGACTTTGTTCAATAGTAAATAGTTTAATTGGAAGAACAGAAATGATCCCCTCTGAACTTGGGTATGTTTGGACAAAATGGAAACCAAAGAAACTCTGTAGGAGCAGCTGGCGCCTGGACCAAAATCTGTGCTTTAGTTCAGCCTCGCGTGCTGTGTGAAAGGCAGTTTTTAATGGTTTTTCAGTGATGGGCTGAGAGATTAACTGTCATTCATGAGGCCACACGGAAGATACCTTCCCCTTGCTTGCAGGCAGTGGGGAAAGGAGATGGGGGAGATTAGAGAGATGGATGAAAGCGAAGTCCTCTTTGCTACACATAATTCCCTTGATATACAATATTAAAAATTCCAGAAACAGGGTTTGTAATTTGGTAGCATCTGCATTTGTACTGTCAAATTCTGCCTGCCTTACTTGAGGGGCCATGATAATTGCAACAGAGCAAAATCTGGCCCATACAGTGAAAATACCATAAATGCAGTCTTGTAGACTGTCCAGATTAATTGCAATGTGATCCTGATGCCAGTACACTAGGTTAGCTTCTTCAGTCGAGTCACTCCTGATTTAAACTTGTGCAACGAAAGCACACTGTGACCCTCTGCTTTTACATTTATAATGAAATGTGTCTGCGGTCTTTGCTGAAAGCAGAAGAATCCTCTTTGTTGGCAATTTTGGGTGAATCATACAGTTGTCCTGATAACAGGAGATAGTTGTATTTAACTGTCATCTTTGATTAATGTCCTCTGGCTACTCCTTATCTACCAAAATATGACCTCTCTGTAGGCATCCTCCACCTCATGTCAGCAAGGGCAAAAGCCAATTTCTGGGCCTTTGTAGCTTGGGCTAAAGGAAGGTATTGGGAGCAGAGAGCCACAATGGATGAAAGTCTGGGAACAATTATTTCTAGTTGATCAACACACCAAAAAGAGCAGGAAGCAAGCTTATTTATGTCTATTAAGAAAACTACTGTAGTTTTATTTCTATCCCAGCCCCAACCCACCAAAAAGGTTAAATAAAAAGTAAGCAAAGGAAAAACATTTGCGCTGTTTGAAAATTAAAACAATCTCAAGATCAACCAAAGGGGAGATAAGTCTCAAACTTCTCAGGGAGTTTCAGTAGTCATTTCCTTAAAATGCAAGACAGCCATTTTGTCTCTGCTTTCTAAAGCACATATTGTCTATTCTTTTTCTAAAGGTGATATAATCTTATAAGAAGATAAGAAAATGATTCCTCACATAGAAAGGAGACATTCCAAGGTGGGTAAAGTTTCATTTAATTTTAAAGGTGAGCATTAATCAAGTGTATATCCGTGGGCTAGTGTGTGCAAATTTTTCAGGCCTCAGAGTTCAGGGCAGGACTGTGCTGTGCTGCCCATTGGACAGCACAGGGAGAAATTCTGCTTCCAGTAGGAAGAATTCCTCTACAGTGCACAGCATAAACGTGTGAAATGCTGCAGCCCTTCAGCTGGTCCAGAATAACCACTGTTCTCCCCACATGCATTTGTCCTGCTCCAGCATGGTCTCATATTTTCCTTTTGGTGTGGATTCAACCCCTGAGGACAAAGGGAGAAAGTGATATCAGCACTCTCCTGAGCCCAGTGTCTACAACTGTGGCTGGACCTTATGCAGATCGTGCAAGGTGAGGAAGATTCCTTGTACTCTTCCCCCATTATGACCATGTGAGGGCCAGACACAATCTGGCTCTGTGGCTATTGTCAGTCACATGTACACTGTTCTAGCATTATTTAAAAGACAAAATGAGTAAAGATAAATCATTCTCTTTGAAAAGTACTGCTATATTGGGCTGATTTATTGGACAGATTCTCTTTCGATCTCTCCATGCATTTTTCACCCATTTTGCACAGGTATAAATGATAAGGTAGAAGGCAGAGGAGAATCAAGCCCTGTATTACCTTTACTCAATGTGAGCAACACCAGGTCATGTGAGGAGTCCTTACTGACTGCTACTCCATGAAAGGAATTGGACCCTGGATGTTTTGCCTAAAGACTCTGGGCCAAACTATGCAGAGATGAGTGGAAGAAGAAGGCACAAGCAGCCTGCTCACTTTCTCCCCTGCACAGGAACTGGGCGCCATTTCAGTCCTTGAGCAATATGAGCGTGAAACCCATTAGGCCAGTAACCACTGCAGCATTAGACTCTCCAAAATGAGCAGATGGCAAGGTCATAGTCTCACTCCCTTTCACAAGGGCCAGTAGAACTGTTTCCTAGTGTATCAGTACATACTGCATCCTGTAAAAAGGCAGACCAATGGCTTCTAGTCCTCTGTGCTTCCCAGCATGCCAAGTAACTTTGAGCCTCACTCAGCACCTCTAAAAGCCAGTCATTCCTTTGAAATGTAACAAGAAGAATGTCATCATAAATTCATATTTTAAAAATAATTGTTTGCAAGGACTGTAATTATGAAGAATACAGCTGGTTACTTCCTGATGCGGCTTTTTGAACTGAGATGAAATTTATAACTTTTGGGGGGAAATTTTGGCAAAGTTTGAATTGAATGTCCTGAATATATTTTGGCTACAGTCACCATCTTTTTGTTAAATCACACCACGCTGAGTTTGTATGGTGTTAGGCATAACTACTAAGTCTAGAACATTGTTACAAGAAGATGATTTTAACAAAATAGATTATGTTAAAACATTGGGAAACCACGTTCAACCCCCATTTTAAGTACCAAGGACAAATTTAGGATATCCATTTACAGTGCTACCAATCTATTTTCTTATATATCCTTCATCACGTGAACCCTGAGCGCCTCCCACATTAAAAGGAAGAACAAGAGCCTTCTTTGGCTCTGACACTTGGCAAAGAACCAAGTGGCAGTGACAGACTGGGTGGAGGTGGGGCTGTGTCTGTGTCACCCATCTCCTAGCACTGGCCAGCACAGCAGGGTGAGTAGAGGGTTGTACAAGTTGTACCCACATAATGCACCATTCCCCAACGAAGAGTGTGCCATCTATTAGGTATGAATGAGCCCATACCTCACATCTCCACCCCTTCTCCACACACACATCAATATTAGTAATAAAAACAGATGTAATCCATGCTAATGCAGAGAGACCGCTCAGGAAAATTCCACCAAATGAAAAAATACATCTCTCGTGAGGCTAAGAGCTCTAAGACCCCCACCTGATTTAGTTGGATGCTCTTCTCATAAAGATTTGAACCACTGCAACAGATGATGACTTTGCAAGATTTTATCCTGTGTAATTGTACTTCTGACATACAAATTCTACTATCTGGCCAAGTTATTTATTATTTTTAAATGACTGCTTACTTTATTGTGTCTGCAGTTCACTTATTTCCTGGGTGTGTAATTTTGGAGATAAATGTTATGTAGTATGGAATGTTAACCATCATATTTTAAGCTAATTCAAAAACTCATAGATTTTGTCTGTGATGTCACTTACTCACAGGAAAAATTGTTCTCTCTGAAAGAGGGAATGCAAGTGATATCTTTGGTTGAAAAACAAAATGAGAAAAGAGAGCGCATAAGCACATGTCCTTATAAATGAAAGCTGATTTGTTGAACAAGCTAGGATTTCATAGCAATGTCTATTATTTTCTAAACAAAAACACGTTCTCCAGGTGTTGAGTGTGAAGAGAGTGATCAGGAGACTTCAGTCTTTTGTGTACAGATGTTACCTCCAGCTTTCAACGTGGATTTACACTTGATAAGACATCATGGATCATCACTCATTATTCTGGGAGGAGAATAAAAGGAAGGAATGCTTGAGAAATAAATGTTCTTTGGTTGTACATTACATCCTGTGGCCAGCTGTAATTTAAACAAATCCTTGCTTATATATTTCCTTCCAGCTCTGGGCTGAGTGCAGACTGTGTTTATACCTCAGGTGCTTCCTGTGAACTTTTGGAAACTATTGGGCCAGATCCTCAGATGGTGTAAACAGTCATAGCTCCATTGGATCTGAGCCAGTGAAATTCGCTCACCTCCCATTACACCTAGAAGACAGAGTTTCACTTTTAGTCTACTTGACTTTGTATCTCACTTTGAAGCAATCTGAGCTTCTGAGGGTCAGATGTCTAACACCCCTCTGATGTCTATGGGTCAAATTAAGACACATGAAATGACATTGTGAGTCTCAGCTGAGACCTCACTGGACATTCATCTTTGCCACAAAACCAACAAAGAAAGAACACAACAAGAACATTAAAATAACAAAAATTAAAAACAAAGGGCTAGTCTTTCCCAAAATTCATTTATATCACTATCAACCTGCACCTCCTCAGTGCATTAAAGAGCAAACTTGTAAAATATTTTCATCTTATCAGTACTACAAATAATACTTGGGTGATTCATGGCAAACCTTCACTCTTTATTCTTCCACCTCACTCAGAAACTGAGCCATATTGTGCTTGTAAAGCACAGTCCTGCGTTGGGGAGCAGTATGCAGGTGCACTCTCCTCGGGTGAGCTCCAGAAGGCACTGTACCTCCTTTGGAGATGCTAGAATAGGCAGTAGGGCTAGAACTGAGCAGCTTTTGCACTCTCTGTGCGCAAGGACTGCCATTATGCCCATCACTACATGGGAATAGAATGGAGGAAAGCTCCTTTTGCCCTCTTCCCACCTGCAAATCAATACAGAAGCTAGACACAATCTTGCTCACTGTCTATACTGCTATCCCAATTTGTTGTTCAATGATAGTCTGAGAAAGAAAGCAGTGTCACAGCCTGCTTTTCCTCCTCATCTGTTGTGTATTGGGCTCAGGCTAAGATCAGTAACTTTTGCAGATTTAATGATGTTACAGCAAGTCACACATCCAATGCCAGGCAATCTAAGTCCCAGTTTAGGAGAAGAGTTAAGAGGCAAAGTCTGATAGTAACTCTGCCAGGGGAATAGAGTCTTTGTTCTGAAGCCAGAAACAAGGCATGTGAGTAACTTTTTACAGTGAAAGCAAAATGAGGTCAGGGATTCAGAAAGAGAGCAAGTGAACAAGATGTCTGACAGGTCAACTCTCATTTTTTAGGGACAAGTCTGGTTTTAAAAGTAATGACAGTTATTTCCAAACAATAACAGGTTTAGAGGCTTTATCCTTACTCTTGTTTTATTTCTTTGTTTGGTGGGCTTGGAGGGGGAGAGGTGATCATTGTCTCAAGCCAAAATGGAGGAAGAGTCTTCTTCTTTGATGGTCCCTATTTGTTTTTGTTTGATTTCAGGCTAGTAAGACTTCCCAGGCATAGGCCTTTTTTAGAGCTGGTTGGAAAATGGAGTTTTTAATTCACAGAAAATTTTGACTTAGCATTGAAAAACTGAAAACCAAAGATTTTCTGCGTTTTTTTCCCCTGAAAACTCAACATTTTCCATGAAAAGCATTTTCCCCCCAAATTTTTGTTTAGTCAAAAATCCAATTTTCCATAGTAAAACAGTTTTGATGAAAAATTTTCAACCTGCCTTTGTTGGTATGGGGTAAAAGATGGCTCCCTGAGATAAGGGATGTGTTCTCCACAGTCTTTGCCTACTTGTCTGTCTGCCTTTAGATCCCTTACTGAATGGCTAGAAAACACCTAGGACAGCATGAATGGTACTACAAACAAATAATTAAGAATACAATGCTAATAAGCATATTGTAAGAATGAGCAAGTTGATCCATGAAGTCTGAACATACCGGTTAGCATGATTAAATCAAACAGGCAAAGTTAAAATCTTCTGTGGAAAATGAGTGAATTATATGTAGGGTCCTTTTACAAGTATCATAGACCCTCAGGCTTACCTATGTGGTATTATCCTGCCTGAATGCATATGAAATCAAAGGAGGTTGAAAGAACAACCTACAGGGAATGAAACAATGACAAAGATAAAGTGCTATGATACATATATTAACAGTCCCTGAGGGCAACCATTAACTGGGGGTAATACCCAATGCCTCGCTTCAGCTAGTCTGGCGAGGTGTATTCTTTTCTCAAAGGGAATCTTGAAGATAGTGGTCTAAAGATAATGTGAGGGGTTTGGGTTGTCAGCAGACAGACAATGATATTCATATTGACTGAGTTACACAGTGAGAGAGAGAGAGAGAGCATGATGCAAGCAGTCAAGTCTGCTTCTCTCATTCAGAGAAGTGGGGTTAGCTGGGTTGAGGGGAATTTACAAATGCTTGTAAGGCCTGGTCCACACTACAGCATTAAATCGATTTAAACAGTGTTAAATCGATTTAACTCTGTACCCGTCCACACTACAAGGCACTTTAAATCAATTTAAGGGCTCTTAAAATCGATTTCCGTACTCCTCCCCAACGAGAGGAGTAACCCTAAAATCGATATTACTATATCGATTTAGGGTTAGTGTGGATGGAAATCGAAGTTATTGGTCTCATTCCTTTAATGTAGCTACCCAGAGTGCACCGCTCCTGAAATCGATGGTAGCCTGGGACCATGGACGCACACCACAGAAGTATTGTGCCCTAGTGTGGACGCGTAAAATCGATTTTATAAAACCTGTTTTATAAAACCGGTTTTAATAATTTCGATTTTATTCTGTAGTGTAGACGTGGCCTAAGGAAAGATTAAGGTGTAGGTAAAGGGAAGTATGCATATACGACTGTTTGTTGTTTTAAACCTTTGCTTAGCATGCTATGTATGGTTGGGGGAAAGAATAAATAATGCTTGTTTTGGAAGAAGCTATTTTTTGAGTCACTAATAAACCACTGTCACAGGCTTCTGGAGAAAAAGACTTACAGGTACCAATCTAAGTTGGGCCTGTCAGGTTAGCATGATTGGGAAGCAAAGAGGGCTGCCACCCAGAGACCCAATCTCAGAGTGGTTGGACTGCATCGTTCCACCCAGAGCGAGGTGCAGGAAACCAGGCCTGTCACCTGAGGGGGGCACTGGAGAGGCACAAAAAAGGGTCTAAGATGCACCTTGCCCAGTAACCGTGACCCTACTTTGTGAGTATTCACTTTCCCCAAGCGGACCCTAAATTGTCTTTGGTAAGATACCTAGAGATGCCATGACATGAAAAGAGATGATGGAGCAAATTCTGCCCTTTGATATAGTATGGATTTACCTCAAAGGAATTGCATATGTCTATCTGAGGGCAGAAGTTGTCTCTCTGCAACGAAGATAGTGTTGCTGTTAGTTAAAATTTGCTATTATTTATTTGTATTAATAAACCTGTTCTCTCTCCTCATTAGTTATTCACCCTTCTTTCCACATAACTCCTCCTTTACTTCCATCTTGTTCCTTTGGGAAGCGGGGCGGGGGTGTGTGTATGTGTGTGTGTGTGTGTGTGTGTGTGCACAGTAAGTTACTGCAAGCCTTGAAAGGATGCAGTTTACTTCCCTTCCTGTACTTTGATTAGAGAGTGTGTGGTGTGATGGGGCAGAGTCATGTCTCTGCTCTCCCTGCCTCCTCCCCTCCTGCTTGCTTGAAATGGGGAGTATTTGGGGAACGAGTCTTGTGTTTCCCACCAGATCTAGTTAGGCTGAGCAATGTGTCTTGGGGGTCTCACTTCCCTCCTCTGGAAAGACCAAGGCACAGTGCAGCCGTTAATATTTTTTCTGCTTGCTGGTGGATGACTGAATGTTTCAAAATAAGAGAATGGTGAGTAACTACTAGCAGGTAACACATTCCAATAAGAACTTTCAGAAAAATATTAATTCCACTAACATTTATATAACTCTTGGGATTGGTGAACCTTTTCATGGATATCCTAATACTCGTTTAGAACCAAGAATATGGCCCACAAAGTACAGCACTCAGGACTTGGTATTTTTCTGCACCAAAATAGTTGAGTGGGTTTTTGTATTATTTCTCCATCTGGTCATGTAAGTCTGGGCAGGCCTGGCCCAAGGTAGCTCTCTTACAGCTAGATAGATCAAGAAGAATTGTTACTTTTATCTTCCCCTCTTATGAGATGCTGTAATTTGCTGACATATCATCCCAGGGTGGGAAATGGCTTTGTGTCTCATCACACGGCTACATCAGCCAGTGCCTGCCTTAGGTCCCAGGATATTACTGTCAGGGGGATCTGAGGTAATTCCAAAGGCAGGTGCTGGCTGCTCCTGCTTGGAAGAGAGTGGCTTTAGAAGACTGAAGAGAAGCTTACGTGGCAACAAGATGTTAGTGCTAAAGGATCACAGAGTCAGATCACATGTTTCTCCTGTCTTTCTGTCATTGGAAAACTTCAAAAAGATTGAAATTTCAAAGGAAAATTAAAAAGCAAATTCTGTAAAAATGTTAGAAGAATTCCCCCCCACACCCACACTTTTTGCCCGGCTCTCATATGTTTTCATGCTCAGCGTTGCAGCACATTTTTTTCTGACTTCCTCCAATGTTGTTCGAATTAGCTAATGACCCCCAAGGCCTCTAGTCTCTCTTGTGCCCACTGGTAGTCAGGACCTTTTGCTCTTACAAAGACCTGCCTGGCCTGACCCAGCTTTAGGCTGTTTCCGGCACAGGCTGCACAAACAAAAGTCAACTCTGCTGCAGCTTCAATGCAAGAAAATAAACACAAACACACAGACACTAAAAGCAATGAAAGTCAGGCAAATTCTTTTCAGTTCAGCCTTACTCAACCAGGGAGCCTAGAGAAAAAAGTCAGGCGTGGAAGGAAGAGTCCTGCCTGTCTTTCATGCAGAGAAGCCTGACTTCTTCATCCTTTTCAAGGCAACAGAACGTCAAGTAAGGTTGTGTTGCCTCAGGCTGCTATGCAGCAAGGGGATTTAAATGTAACCTCAGCATACAGAATAAGGAAGTCCCTTAATTCATTCAATATTTTATTAGAAATCTCTTAATGCTGGTCTTATTCCTGAAGGTAAACATCTCAGAGGCTTTTCAAAGCCTGTATTTCATTATTTAATAATCTGTTTTCAGTAATACAACTCCCAAGCTTGAAGCTTGTAACTACATCCACAGGCTGGAAATAGCAGCAGTCCAGGAATCGTTAAATAATTAAGTTGTTGGTGCCTGAAAGTGTTAAGGCTCAAATCACTCATATTTTTATCATCACAAACTACTGGGGAAGAAAAGTGCTGTAAAAAGCAAAGATAACTCACTAACTCTCTTAAAAATAAGATTTTGCCTACAAGGAAATATTGTCAAAGTGATGCTTATGGATGAATCCTTATCAGTGGGCCTGATCATAGCCTATCCCTCAATCCCTCATGGAAGACACACTCTCCTGTATGGAATGGGGGCCATACCTTCTTTTGGACCCTCTTTATTCACACAGAAGTTGTAATACACTTTTATGGCCTTTCCTTTGTAGTGGGGAGTTCTCTTAAAGTGGTCACAGGAAGAGACACAGGCTGCAGACGCTGTGACAGGCATGAGACTGCTGCAGCTGGATTGCTATATTTTGTGTGTGTGTGTGGGCTGCCAGAGACAGAGCCGGTGTGAAGACAGAAGCCCTCTTTGCAGATGGACCCTAGCATTCGCAAGATTTTCTCCACGGGTGGTCCCTGTGTGTGTGCATGTGCTCATAAACTGTCCCCCGAATGGAATGATTGGAGAGAAGGCTCTGTGAGGTGGAACTAAGGGCCAAACATATGCACAGTTGTACAAAAATACAGGAAGACCCAATCCCTGAAGTACTGCCACTTAACTCCTCAATCAGGAACTGAGGTAAATGAGAGATACTTTTGAAAACATAGGATGTGACACCGGTTATTGTCTAATTGCAGGATCACAAAGGTGAGGTCAATAGATCCACAAATGTCTGTGGGTGACATGTCATGATTTTTCTTCTGAGGATCAAGATGAAGATGATGCAATCACCGTACCAGTTACTCCTGAGGGGAAACAGAAAGAGGAATATGAAGGTTGTGGTAGGAAAGAATAGAACATGGAGGAGGAGGATAACATAGAGGACTAAGCATTAATAATATGTGTGCCAAAGTATGCTCACAGTAGAAAATGTGCCAGTGGCTGCCTTATTTCAATGCAGAACCAGACTGCCTTTTGCCTTCAATTAGTTAACAGGTGTATGCGTGTAAGCACAGGTTCATAGATAGTACTACACTCAGTCCTCAGGAATTGGCACACATATCAGAACTACCTTTTTTGTTTGGTTTCATTTGATTATATGATATAAACAACTTGTATCCATCTGTATCTTTATACATAAGTGTATTTATTATCTATAAAACCTTACATATAAGATTTACAGATGGTGAGGGGATGGAAGTGGCCCCATTATTCATTGTATGTATTTGACATCTGTCATAGTATAATTCCCAAATCTGAACCTTAGCGTCCAAAATATGGGTACTAGCATGAATTCCCCTAAGCTTAATTACCAGCTTAGATCCTGTAGTGCTGCCACCAATCAGGACTTAGAGTAGAGCGCCTGATGGACTCTGGTCTCCCCCAAAACCTTCCCTGGGGACCCCAAGACCCAAATTCCTTGCGTCTAACAACAAAGGGGAATAAACCATTTCCCTTTCCCCTCCTGTCTTCCTCCCAGCTCTTTCCTGCCCTGGGTGCACTAGGAGATCACCATGATTCAACTCCTTGAATCACCACACAGAGAGGAATGATACCTTCCCCAGAGGCAATCCAGATTCGAGTTCTGTGAATCTAAAACAAAGGGATTCCCCCTTCTCCCCTCCCTCCCTGTTAAGTACAGACTCAATTCCCTTGAGCCTCAACAAGGAGAAAAAATCAGACAGGTCTTAAAAGCAAAACTTTTAATAAAAAGAAAGAAAAAAGTAAAAGGTCTATCTCTGCAATGTAGATGGTAAAAAGTTACAGGGTCTGTCAGCTTATAGAAACTAAAAAGAAGCCTCCCCCCCAGCAAATACAATTTAAAATACTTCCAGCAAACTACACAATTGCAAATAAAGGAAAAGAAATAAAAAGACTATACCGCCTTTCTACCTTTTTACTCACAAAATGGGAATAGAAGATTAGAGAGCCTGCAGGTACATGTGGTCACTCTCAGAGTCCAGAGACAACAAAGCCAAACCCAAAAACACACACAAAGGCTTCCCTCCACCGAGATTTGAAAGTATCTTGTCTCCTGATTAGTCCTCTGGTCAGGTGTTGCAGATCACTGTTTGTTAACTCTTTACAGGTGAAAGAGACATTAACCCTTAGCTATCTGTTTATGACAACATCCTAAATATTTTAGAGCTCATACGATCAGTAGTGGGAAATCTATCTCTATTCCCTTGAGGATTTGTAGTTTGCTGTGTTTAACAGGCCAATCTATGTTGATGTGTTTATTAAGGAGGAATCAGTTTTGGGAGAATCAGGGGGCTTTCAGAACTCTATACATATAATTGCACACAAGGACTACTTTAAAAGAACATTATTAAGGTTTCAAAGTCAAGCCACAAAAAGTTAGAAAATTCTAGAATTAAGATTGCCTGTACAACCTTAATTCAGCTCTCTTGTGTATGCATTATAAGTCTTTAATTATATGTTCACATACTATTTTTTTCTTAATTCAACTCTAATTCTCGTATTTCCTAATGTTTGAGTGGCTTGATTTTTTTTTCAAATTTAACAGTGTCCTTGTGTGTAATTTCCTAGATTGTTTGTTTTAAACAGAAAACTGAGAAAACAGAAATTCCATCATGTGGTATCATGTTGACAACTCAGATGGGTATTCAGCAAGTTTGAAATCTTTAGATACACTGCACAGATCCCTGCTACTTGAGCTAAGGGAGTAACTGACAGCAGTAGTAGGTTATCACCCCCTGCATGGACTAACACTAGAGGGGGATGGGATGTTTTGCCAGTGGGTTTCACAGATGGTTGCTGACAGTGGAGGAATGACAAGATCCAGGAATTCTGGGTTCCATACCAGACTCTGCAGGGTAGTGTGCTCTAGTAGGCACAGACACTTCTGCCCACTTCCCCCAAGCTTGCTCTATTCTGCCTCTTCCCCTCCACCCTGTCCTTGTCCCAGTCCTGTCTCTCTCCACTCCTGGACCATTGTTAAGGTTTCAAAAGTCTTAATAACTCAAAAGTTAGCAAATCATCCCAGTCCCCTTCTGCTCACCCAGCTAGTCCCAATCTCCACCTCTCAGGCTTCTCATCCCAATTTCAGTCTCCTTGTCCCTCACATCCTGGTCACCCTCCTCACTCCCTTCCCAATCACTTTTTCCTAGCCAGTTCCAGTTCTCTGATTGCACTGTGACTCCCTGTTAAATCTGTCTCTTCTCATCTCCCACCTCCTTCCCACAACCCCTCTGATTTCTCAGTCCCAGTCTCTTCCCCCAGCTCCAGATCTCAGCCTTGGCACCATCTCAACACACTCAGTCCCAGGTTCCCTCTCCCCTACCAGCTTCTCACTCTCTCAGCCCAGATTCCTTGCCCCAATCTATTCCTCCACCCCAGGGCTCAGCTCTTTCCCCTTCTTCAGTTGAATCAGATAATTACTTTCTCCACACTGCCTGTGCCTAGCAGGGGCATCACTGAGAGCACCAGAAAGACAGGACCCCTATTCTCTGTTTCAGTGCCCAGCATTAGCCAGGCCCACAGAACTCTAGAACTGCTTTTGCAGGGACATTTCTGCTCAGCCATGGGCTGGAGCATGCCCAATGTTGAATGTAATCTCTGGGAAATGTTAGAGCTTTTGCTAAAAGGTTCTACTGAGCATGCGTGAATTGTGATTTCTTCAAAGGCTTATATCTTGACCAAATTTGGGTGGATTTTCCTGGGGATGGCAAAAAGGCACATCCCTGGCTTGAAGATCATCCCCTATGAAATTTCAAGTCCTTGCTCCAAAACATAGGGAACTAGAGTTTCTGAAAGTAAAAGTAATCAGAATTTTTTTAGTGTAGTTTTTTTCCTAGCCTTATTCCTGGAAACAATTGAACCATTTTGGCTGAAATTTTTGATGTCTGGTGTTTACCTCAAGCTAAAATTTGGCAAAGTTATAAGCAACTGAAAACAGGGTCTTATAATGGAAAGTGTCAGGCAATTTTAATAGTAACAGCCATGCCTGAACTATGCTACTTCTGCTGTTGCTGTTACATGGCTCCTTTGTTTAATTTATGGACCTTAGTTGAGATGGCTGTTATGTTACTTTCATATTAAATTAATTTAGTTTAATTACATCCAGCTTTCAGCTATGGGCCTGACATTTGTTTTCTGCTAACAGTGACATGAACAAAACTTTGTTTGTCTGAAGATTCATAAGAAGTGAATACAAAATGGGTGAAGATATGAGTTGAAAAATTGAAATTTGATTTCTAATTTATCCAAGTATTTATGAATAATTTTTCTTCCATCTCCAGCACTGAGCTAATTTCTTTAGTCTATTTTTTTAAAGTTTATATTCAATTACTGTTTTGAATCTTTCCATTGTCAATGATGAGTTAATGTCCTTTGAAAAAACTATGATCATTTTCAGCTGTCTTGAGCCAGGGCTGCCCAGAGTGGGGGGCAAGTGGGGCAATTTGCCCCAGGCCATGGGCCTCGCAGGGGCCCCCATGAGAGTTTTTCGGGGCCCCTGGAGTGGGATCCTTCACTTGCTCTGGAGGCCCCGGAAAGCTCTCGAGGGGCCCGGGCGCCCGGAGCTTCTTCCGCTCCAGGTCTTTGGCTACAAATCGGCAGCAGGGAGTCCTTCTGCCCCGGGACCCGCCACCAAAGTGCCGGGTCTTCAGCAACAATTCGGCGGCAGGGGCCCCCCACCGCTGAAGACCCCAGGCTCCCTGAATCCTCTGGGTGGCCCTGTCTTGAGCAACTAGTGAACTCCAGATCAAAAATCAGTAAGCTGTACATGAATGCTGCAAGCCAATCAAAGAGTGTTTCTGCAGTTACAAATACAACCTATATATCTAAGTAATGCCTTCAGTTTAATTATAAATCACTTACAAATTCTTATTAATAATTGAATATTTGAAGTACAACCTTCTTTCTCATGGTCTCTTTTCTTTTGATCCTTCTTCAAGCAATAAAATCCTACTTTTATGGTAACTTCCAAAAGCACCAGAAATAAAGAGTTATCATTTCAGTCACATTAAGGGAGCAAAAAGGGACAATTGTATGCCGAGACATCGAAAGCAGTTACTAATCCAATACTTCCAGATGAAATATTCAGACCTCCAATAAAGGTGAATTGATTTTACTTTTTATTTTGGGGGCTTAAAGTGTGTTTTGCAAAGCCAGTGAGTAAAGAACTCTGAGTAGGGCTGGTTTAAACTTTGTGTCAAATTTCTTTTTTGGTTTTCAACAAAACAATTTTTTTTCTCAAAAAGTGGCTGCTTTCTGCAGAAAATGTTGAATGTTCATCAAAACACTAGTTTTTACTTTTTTGACGAAAAGCCAAAATTTCCTGCTGGGGGATATAATGTTTTCTGACTACTTCTAGCTTGAGATGTGTGTCAGATCCTTTTCTGAGGCTAAAAGAGACTTCCTGAAAAGAATTGGGGAAGAGAGGTTAGTACTTCAAAACAATTTTTGGTAGTGTCTCTCTGGCAACTTTGGCTGATCTTACCTAATGGTCCTACTTGCTTCTCATTCTGCATTTTATCAGGAGAAGAAAGAAGTTAGAAATGAATGGCTTCCAGACTGTCACCTGAGTCACTGCCAAATTTTATCCTATGTAAAGTAAAGAAACTCAACATCTGCAACAGTAACAGAGAATAAACACCATCAGCTGAAGAAGCAAATGAATTCAGAAAATCTTTGATTGCAAATTTCTGTTCTTAAGTCTCTCCACTGCTCTATGCCCCAGTTTCCCCATCTATAAAATGGGGATACTTATAAAGCAATTTGACATCTATAGCTGAAAAGCACTACATATTATTATTGTTGCTATTATAGTTACTATTTTTTTTCCTTTTGCAACAACTCCCATCCTCCTTCAGTAAATCAGTTTACAAAACTGTTCTAGGTGTCTCTAAAAATCAACTGACTGTTGAGAACTTTACTGTGTATTTTAAGAACTGGGAATGAACGCCACATGCAGTTTTAAATGCTATTAAAATGCTCTTCACATCTGATCCTTGTTGTTATAACTACTATTCTAGCCAGTGGTGTTTGGTATTAATTAAAAAAAACCCAAAGTTTTCCATCATTAACTTTCAACATTCTGAAATTTTCCAACAGTGATGTGTTTTTAATATATATATTTTAATATGCCTTAGTTCATTGGAAAGGTATCCAGTATTTCCTTCAATAATGCCATTTTATCCCACTGAGGCCTTTCTATTGTTTGCTTTGCAATAAAGTCATGTTGCAGTTCACATTTTTTAACTTTTCTCAACTCCAGTGTCAGCTTTCTGTTTTTTGCTTCCATAAAGTTAAACCATACATTTCCCTTCCAGTGAAATATGAGTTATAATCATGCTCCTTATATGAAAGACTAACTCCTTTAATAGCATACTCAGCATAAACATTCCTCGGGAAAGGACTTTTGGCTATAAATTACACGAGTATTTACCCATGTTTTATCTGTATTTAAAAAAGCAAACAGGTTTATAGGGGGAAAATTGATATTAAACCCATTATACCAAAGTGAAATTGACACAAAGGACATACATTCAAAGAGGTCAGAACATTTACCAGTTAAATTATCTTTATGACAGCAACACCAGAAACCTTGATCTTCCTGTTCATTCTTTACGGGTCAAGTGATAAAGTTTTAAAGTTATAAAAAGTGATTGTGTTATCTCTGTTCTACTTCCAGTTTTAAACCCTCTTACATCTTGGTCAGGACAATGGATTCAAGTTTAGCAGCTTTTGTTCTTTTTATTGTCTGTGCCAGGAGAATATGGCACCAGAAGCGGCATGCTGAATACCATGGAAGCAGTCTATTGATAATGGGCCAAGCTTCTGTGTTCTTTTCAAAATTCTGTATTTTGTTTAGTGGCTAAAGACACTTACAGGTAAATTTTCAGGATAGCATGTAGGGAGTCAGTTTTCAGGTCCCATTGATCCCGATGAGATTTGTCAGTGGAATCTCTACACAAATCATTTTGAAAATCTCTTATGGAATACAAAAGGCTAGATGAGCATTCCTTTACTAGTCTTAACAATCAGTAGTTTCCTTATTGCATGGATAGTAAAAATAACATAAGCATGTGATGCAAGAAGATCACAGAGCTGTGTAGGAAACTGTTTTCCCATCTTTGGAAAATTTTTGAGATTTTGAAAAATTTTCCATTCTTGGCTCAAGATAACAAGTTGAAATCTTAAATTATTTCAAACCAACAATCTAAAAAAACCAAATACCAAACCAACCAACCAAAATAAAGAACAAAAAAAAACCCAACTCAGTTTGTCAATCATGATGTTTCGTTTTGATTTTGACATTGAAATTTTTTTTTACTCTTAGTTTAAATTTCAAAATGAAAAAGTCATTTTGAACTGAAAAAAAAATTCTCATTTTGCAAATGTCAAAACAGGATTTTTGACAATTTCAGAAAGTTTTTTTTTTCTGATTTTTTTCAAATGAGAAATTAATTGAAGCAGACCCTTTCCCATGAACAGCTTTGGTTTTGATGAACTGACATTTTCCAAGAAAAAAAACATTTAGTCAGAAAATTCTCAACTACCTTCAGATCAGAAGAACAATTATAGGCTCATGAAATGAAGACGTAGGCAGCAGTAAGCTGGCTGAATGTCACATGGAAAGAAAGAAAAGGTGAAATCATGCTTGTGGGGCATTTGTTCTAAGATGGACTGAACGTGTCTGCTGCTGGTGCAGATATTGAAGATGATAATGGGAGGGTATAGTGAGAAAATGGGTATGTAAACTGGCACAGAGGAGACACGAGAACAAAATCATCTTCAGTATAGTGATCATAGAATCATAGAAATGTAGGGCTGGAAGGGACCTTGAGAAGTCATCAGGTCCAGCTTCCTGTGCTGAGGCAGGACCAAGTAAACCTACATCATCCTTGACATGTGTTTGTCCAATCTATTCTTAAAAAACTCGAATGTTGGGGATCCCACAACCTCTCTTGGTAGCCTATTTCAGAGCTTAACTACCCTGATAGTTTAGAATTTTTTCTAATATCTAACCTAATCTTTTTTGTTGCAGATTAAATCTATTGCATGTTGTTCTCCCTTCAGTGGACATGGAGAACAATTGATCATAGCCCTTAACATATTTGAAGACTGTGATTAGGTCTCTGGTCAGTGTTCTTTTCTCAAGCCTAAACATACCCAGTTTTTTAAAACTTTCCTGATAGGTCAGATTTTCTAAACCTTTTATCATTTTTGTTACTCTCTGCTAAACTCTCTCCAGTTTGTCCACATTTCTCCTAGAATTGGCCACTCCACTGCAGCTGAGGCCCACCAGCGCCAACTAGAGAGGGACAATTACCTCCTGGGTCTTACATAGGACACTCCGGTTAATATACCCCAGGATATTAGCCTTTTTTTGCCACTGCATCACATCGTTGACTCATATTGAATTTGTGATCCATTGTAAATCCCCAGATCATTTTTAGCAATTCTGCCACCTAACCAGTTGTTCCCCATTTTGTCATTGTACATTCCCCATTTGATTTTTCCTTCCTAAGTGAAGTACTTTTCACTTGTCTATGTTGAATTTAATCTTGTTGATTTCAAACCAGTTCTCCAATTTGCCAAGTTCATTTTGAATTCTAATTCAGTCCTCCATAGTGCTAACAACCCATCCAAGCTTGGTGGCATCTGCAAATTTTATAAGCATATTCTCCATTCAAGTTATTAGTGAAAATAGGACAGACTCCTATGGGACCCTACTAGATACACCCTCCCAGTTTGACAGCAAGCCATTGATAGAACACTTCACCCACATAAAAGAATTATCCTATCACAGTGACTCACTGACCTTCTCCTATGGGTTGTCAGAGAGGCAGATCCTCTCATGAAATAACACTATCCAGTCCTCGATGGAGTTGTGCTCTGTGCACCACCATGAAGGTTAAGTCAGAAGCTAGAGAAGTGACATCATGAGGAGAGTTGGAAAAAAATAAAAAAGCCTTCAAATGTAATTAAGTGGACTGCAGTTAAAGTATCTCGTACACTGGGCCTCGACATGTTTACCTGAATAGTTATCAGTACATATGAATTTTTGTTTCTAATCTGAAGACAAAGTGATTCCCCAAGGAAACAGGAAAGCTGCAGTTTACGAGAGACAGTGATACTCTGACCCTGATTAACAGGCAAAAGGTGAGCTCAGTTGCCCAGGGAGAAAAGTTGAGAAAAGCACCTGCAATAGAGCATGCAAATGTTGCAAAAGGAATTTAATTATTTTACTCTGAGTTTATTGTATACATGTTTATGATTATTTTTGTTGGTTTCCTGTTCTAAGATTGCTTTAAAGTTTTTGGCAAGGTTTTCTGCTGTAGCTGAGATGTTTTAGGCACAGCAAAGAGGGTGGCTTTCTGAAGAGTGGGTTACATTCTCTCCCAGGTTTGAGACTGTCTTTTGTTAGAGCAGCCTAGGTTTCTCTAACCTACACAATCTAAAATAGTTTGCAAGGGACCATTGACCATCTGGGGATAAATGAAATGCAATCTGATCTGTCCACACTTCTTATACCAACCCTGCAACAAGGTTGGAGGCTGGCATAGGTGTTGGCTATGTTGGCTATATGCGTGCTGGGTATTCTCCACATATATCTGAGCAGTTTCTGCTCCATTTGCACTGGTTGGGTGATGCAAAGGATGGGTTGAGCCCTTTATTTGTATTAAGTTTTGGTTTATAAGTGCAGCATGTTACCTGCCAAGTTTTTAGACAAGCAAAGAGTATGGACACTTGGAGTAATATTTTCAAAAGTGACTTAGGAGCCTCAGTCTCATTGACTTTCAGGCAAAGACCCTATCTTTGAAAATATGAAATTGCAACATGCTTTAAGATTCTTTATAGATGCTCATTCTTAAGGATACTGAACAAGACTGTCCTTCATTGGGATATATATTACAGATATACTAAAGTGGCTTGCACAAATTATTGATTTGTATTCTGATATGTGACCCTAAGAATGAATCAGTGCCAACTGGCAAAGGGTTCACTGCTCTGTACCGTAGTCCCCAACAGCCTGAAAAACTCAGTACAGCCAACATATTGCTGTCAGAGTATTTATCTGCCATTAAATGAAACTGATCTTCCCAATCATTATATGTATGGACAATATGTAAGAAATTGTGCATATGTACTTGTGATGGGGTGTTTGTCACACTAGCCTAGAAGGACGTCAAGTATCAGAGGGGTAGCCATGTTAGTCTGGATCTGTAAAAGCAGCAAAGAGTCCTGTGGCACCTTATAGACAAACAGACGTATTGGAGCATGAGCTTTCATGGTTGAATACCCACTTCGTCAGATGCATGTAGTGCGTTTACATAGCCTAGAAGGAGTTAATAAGGCCTAGGGGCCAATCAACTAGATAGGCTACAGCTGAAGGGAATTAGGTGGCCTAAGTAATCTCCTAAATGAAGATGGAGCCCAGCTGAGAAAGTACAGGTTTGGCTAGTATAAAGCCAGGAAGCTGGCAGCAGCAAGGGGCTGCAGTGAGGGAGCCTGTAGCTGCTTCCTGGAGAGGGAGATCTACCTGAGAGGGTGTAGGAAAAGGCTCAGGGAAACAGGAGCAATGTTCAATACGGTGCAATTCTCGGCTGCTGATTAGAAGGTCCCTGAGTTGGAACCCAGAGTAGAGAGTGGGCTTGGATTCCCCTGCCAGCCAGTGGGAAAGTGGCACACTCCAGAAGTGGATGGGAAGACTGCCAGCGACAGTGAGTAGGAGAGACTATGATACCTTGGAAGGGGAGGACTATCATGACCTGACCAGAGGGCCAAGTCAGGAAGAGAGAGCACCCTGAGTCGCAGAGAGAGAGACAACAAGGCATGTGAATAAGCAGCAGAAGGGGTATCAGATCTGGAAAGAGCTAATCCCCAGAGCAACCAGGAGGAGGTGCCCTAGCCATATTGGTTGGCAATGCTGAGAAATTGCTTTAGGTGAGAACTACTTTAGACAAAAATTGTAGCCATTAAAGTTCAGACTCTAAGAAACATGTTATATATTTAGTTTTATATGTAAGCATTCCTTTTTCCATTATCTTTACTCACTATTTCTTAAATCCTTATCGTTGATCATAAACTTATAATAATTTTCACTACATCTTAGTGCTGTGATGTTATAAATGAACTGATCCTGAGTTGTACCAGTCAAGCTGTGGGTATATTGTTCTCCTGAAGATAGAAAACCTGGTAATTTCTGTGAGTGTCTGGTGACATGGGCTAGACATTACAGGGGTACATTAAGTACGTTGTATGTGTCCAGAAAAACTTGATTGTGCAAAAGGAGCTCAGTATTTATAATGGACTCAAATGATGTTTTATTCACTAGTGTGTGTTATTTTTATTGGAAAGCAGTTAACATGGAGAAAAGGCTACAGAAAATGTTTAGAAGATCTGAAGTACTAGTACAAACACTTAAGACTTCCTACATCAGCTCAGTTGCATGCTAAACTATCCTTTATAATTGCTTAAATATTCTTTATGATCAAGATCAGAATTCGGCATGTCAAGCTCATCTTTGCTACAAACTTGTTTTATATTTTCTTTAGTAGAAAAAATATTTTTCTTAGAGGACTGAAGCCAATTTGAATGTTTAGTTGCTTATGTATTGCTTGTATTTCTTTAAGGTCTTTAAAAATCTGCTCAGTAAAGAGTCGTTAGAATAGCGTTAATTGGCTAAGGTGAGCACTCTGAGATTTAACTTTGAATAATATCAAATAATTATAGTATGAGATGCAACATTAACACCTACATACTTGGGAAAGGATAGAGTCCAAACCCAAAGACTGCAATAACTGTGTGAGTTTTGGAGAGTATTTTTGGAGGCAAGAAAGCTACAGTCATTTAAAATGTGTAAATAGGATTATTTCAAAAATTCCTTTTGTACAAGGGTTTTTTTCCCACAGAGGTCACAGATTGGACCGGGTAACTAAAACAGATTTTAAATTAGTCCAAAAATATAACATCTTATAAATTAAACTACTGAATCCTAGAAAGTAATGAGATTAGAAAGAAGGTTAGAAGGCAAACCCCACATGGAGTCTAAAGAAGGCAACGTAACACATGGTGGATTCTGAAAGTAAATTGCAATTGAGAACGTCAGAAAGGCAGTATCAGAAAAATGAAAATGGCTTACAGGGATGAATATGCACCCAGAATAACTAGCCCGTCTGCCAGAAATAAGCTACCATAGTATTGACCTGTCCTCTCACCCTGCAGTTGAGACTCACTTCCCTCTGAATCTGGGATCACTTAACTTATTATTTCCTGAAGTGTCCCCATTTCCAGTTGTGCTTTTTCGATCCCAGGAGAGCATCCACTTTTGTTGAGAAATGTGAGAAGAGAAAGCCTTTTGGCACGTTATCACCATTACAGTGAAGTGGGCAATGGATTGAAAATAAGCAGGGTCTGGAAACATGAGGGTATTGCAGGTGGGGAGGGAGAGGAAAATAATAGAAGAAAAGACATAAAATAAGAGGTGGCAGACTCTAATATGCTGTATGGAGATACAAGGCTTCTCTCCTGAATTATTGTGATGCTTGGCCCATGAAGAAAAATGCAGAATAATTATTGAGGTTTTTTTATTTAAAAGAAGTCAACAGTCTTTTTCTTTAAGAACTTATTTTGCATGAATAAAGTTAATTCACTACTGAAATAGCAATCAATAATTCAATTCCACATTACCCTTCTTATAGCAGATATAATGCATAAAACCATCATTTTACAACAATCATTTTACTATTTTAACTTTTAAAAGGTTGCTTTAATATTAAGCAGCAAAGAATCCTGTGGCACCTTATAGACTAACAGACGTTTTGGAGCATGAGCTTTCGTGGGTGAATACCCACTTCGTCAGATGCATGATTAAGAACATTTTGAAAATGCAGTGGCACAGTGTGGGGAAAAGAACTAAAAGGTGGTGAGTGAATAAATCTGTGCCTTGGAGCTGTGTCAGCTCTGTGTTTGGTTCTTTCCTCTCTCCACTGGATTGCTGATATGGAGCTTTGTAAGGAGTACCTGGAATTTAGCATCCCTTGTTCAAGTGCCTTTGTTTTGGCAGGAAGAGTAAATTTTGATGATTATTATTCAGAAATAAGTATCCGCAAAACCCCATCGAAAGGGGGAATAAAAATTACTTGATACAATGCAGGTGGAGAATGTATTATGGGAGAATGGGTCTACTCAAGAGCTTAGTCATCAGGGTCTAGGTCTATTTTTTTTCCTTTCATAGGATCGAAAGAGAAATCTCCCCAACAAGAAGTTTAATGTTCACAACAAGAATTGCTAAGTCAAGAATGTAGTAAAGATTGATGCTCTTACACTGAAACTGAGAGTTTACAGCCAGAACTTTAAAAAGTGAAATCCAAGTATGCAAAGGCTGATATTAATTGAAGGAAAAGTTCTAATGTTTAAAGAACTGAAGAAGTTGGAAATTTACTGTAAAAACAAGAATAAAAGAGGGTAAGGTGGAAATGGAACCTTTAGATGGCATTTAAAATTGATTGGAAATGTTGCTGGAAACTAAATTTGAGACACCCATAAGAGTAGAGAATGTTTGGGGGATCCCTGGGCTACTATTATGGTTATTATTTATTAAGCACTGACGATGTGACTCTTGCTGTATGAGTATGGTGGGCAGTGGCATTGGAACACTTCTAATAGTGGGGGTGCTGCACCCTCTCTTACCACTGTCTGTGCTCCCAGCTGCCCCTAGAGCTGGGGCCAGGAGCAGGGCCACAGGCTTGGGGCTGGCGACTGGGACCACATGCGCAGGGCCGGGAGCAGAGCCCCATGTAAAACCTGAGGATGCTGCAGCACCCCCTGTACCCCTAGTTCCTGCACCTATGCCAAGGAGAGGTTAAAGAACTCCTGTGGTCGCAGTCTGCCCCAACCTACCACACCTCTGAGGCTTGCCAGACCTGGGAGCTGACCCTTGAAAGGGAGGAATTCAATACAGTTGGGGTGGCATTTGGAAGCAAGCAGAGTTTGGGCTTCCAGACTGTAGCACTAACTGATGGATAGCTTGAGAATGCTGCCTGCCTTGGCCCTCTGAGGACCATGATGACTTGGACTGGTTTTTTTGGTTTTGTTGTTAAATCCCAGGACTAAGCCTGAGTTTAGCTTCACAAAAGAGTGGGCGCTGAGACATGCCTCTCCCTTACATGAGAAGGAGAGCCTGACTTCTTTAGGATGGCAGAAGTGTCCTTCTTTTCTTTGGACTGCATTATGTCTCCTGGGAGTGGATAGGCTTGCTAACAGGCTCGGTTGGAAGGCTGTACGCTGTATCCCAGAACTGGAGCGCAGAATTGTGGCTATTCAGGGTGTGATGTATGAGCTAAGCAAGATACCTGTCATCACTGCAAGGGAGTGACCTTGAGACCTAACTTTTTTGACATCAAGGAACAAATGAAGACAGCCTTTGAACCTGAAGAGGTTACAGGAAAAAGGACAGATCCAGAGATGTCAATATGTGGGGAGAATGAGAAGAAATGGTAACTTACTTTCTCTAATTGTTGAAATCTTCTATTATTGATGTTTCTTACTGCTCATAGATTACTAGAATGACAGAGTAGATCTCAAAGGTTTACGCTGGTGGAGATATTTAAAAATTTTTAATGTAAATATTATGAATCACAAATGTACTACATCAACAGTCGTCTCTTTAGCCAGAGAAGAATGTATGACCTGGCTAGTGAGAAAGCTTAACTTTTGGATGACGATGATAGTTTTATTACTCCATTTTGGACAGAGCAGAAGAGAGGGATAGAGAAACTGGGGAGGCCACAGTCTACTTGCTGATGCTCCAGGCCCTAAGGAGCTTTTAACAGGGTCTGTTCAGAAGGACTACCATTGTGACTTTTTCTTTGGCTATAAAAAGCATGGGCCTGAGTCACTCCCTGTATTGATGCAGAGGCTGGTGCAGGGAACCAAGGGGGGATAGTTTGTGCTTCCATTATCCTGGCACTGGTTCAGCACCCAATGAAGGTTAGGACATGCTAGGAGCTGGCTTAGCTTGTGCCCTGGCTGTCTTGGCCCCTGGGCTTTGTGGCAGCGAGGAAATGACAGGGCACAAGAATGCCTTACATATCTCTCTCAACATTCCCTGGAATGTGAGCTGCTGCAGGGTACCAATTATTCAGACTCTATGAACACATAAGGAAGTCCCATTGCCTTCACTGCATTGACCCAGTGTGCTATACATAAATAAATGGACCCAGATGATGAAGGGAAATTTTGTCTGAGAATCCAAACATCTGTTTTCTGACTGACCTCCAGTTACACAATTTAGGAAGAAAAAGTCAGAGCATTTAATACTTAAATATCTCCAGACTGGAGTGGATGTTGTAGTGGTATACACAGAGTGCTTCCTGTAGAGATTATATTTATTTAACTGGATGGTGCTATGAAACCTGGATACACAGTTGTTGATTAAATTGTGAATGTGAAGAAAAAAGTGCTTCCTGGGGAGATGAGCCTGCTGAAATGGAAAAGGACTTGTGTATTGGGCCCCAGCCTGTTCTCATTGATGTTTTTGACAAAGTTCCATTTGATTTCAGTGGGAGCAAGAGCAGATCCATTTCACAGACCTAGTGGAGGGAGAAATAAGCATAAAGGAGCAGAAAGAGATTGGCATTTTTTAAATGTGGGGTGCATTCAAGAGGCTCCCCCCAACCAAACTCTGCAGGGCTCTCACAAGTGTGACTTTATTGCCTTCAGTGGAATTGCATTGGTACAATTGACAGCTGAACTTGGTCTCATATGTTACCTTTTTCAATCAGAGAACTGTAACAACTGTATTTTTATTGTAACAACTGAGTTTTATTTCCTTATTTAAATAGCAGCACATGTAGGAAGAACGGAAAGAGTTTCTTTCTTTCAGCGCCTCTCTGGGTCAAAATTACAAGATGTATTGTGGCTGCACAACTCTGCACTTCCTGTTTTGCGGAGGACAGGAAGTAGAAATACTATAAAAAAGACAAGGCTATTCTTGCAATATTTTCAGCCCCGCCCATATAAAAATACTAGTGGTCTCCTATGATCGCTTGCTCTCCTGAGATTTGCAGCCCACTTTCCAGATCAAATGTCAATGAAGTTTCACTATAGAAAATTGAGGGGAAAATGTAAGCACCTTAAGTAGTGCCAAGGGGTCAAATCACAGGAAGATGAAAATACTTTGCCGACTGTATGAAGATCTAAAAAGTCTTCCACAAAGGAAACATCTTGCCAATGCTATCAGCTGTAATTTCTTTCTTGTTCAAACTCCAAATACATGCTCACAAACCTTTTAGAATGAAGAGACATTATGAACTGTACAGTCCTTATTCTGCTCTCCAGTGTATAGGGGAAACTCTTACTGAAGCATATGGATGCTTTGCTCTACCTACGATTCTACTAGTGTGACTGATGCCATCTCTTCTTCAGCCTCATGTTCATTCTTCATGAGATGTTTTTAACGTAAGATTTGTATTACTGACTTTCTAACAAGACATTTCAATAAGTGTGTTTTGTGTATGTCAGCAAGCACAAGAGCCAAAAGGAGGCACGTGCTATCTGTTTCTACTTATTTGATTATTATTACCAGGTGTATTTGAAGCTGTATTTCAGTAAGAAAACTGTAGATGATTCTATCAAAAATATAAGTCTTTTGGCTATCAAATGCCAAACACTATGCACAAAGTACACACAGGTATGTGTAGTTATGGGTATATCTACATTAGAGGTTTTATTTAACTTTTCTTATTTGATTGCTGATTATATCTAGTTAAATAACACCTTTGTACATACTAATCTGCTCTATCTACAACCATTTATTCCAAAATATGGAGCATTCAGATGTGTTAGCAAATTCTAGTTCATTGGCAGTCAACTCACTCATAGTGAAGGGTCTAGTGTAGACATACCCTGTGTGTGTGCTTCTGTTGATCCTTCTGCATCATCTCACATGTCATTTGATTGATTCAGAAAAGGTTGGAAGGATTATCCATTAGAGAGAGAAAAAAGCACCAAAAAAGTAACATCACTGCACAGATAAAGCTCTTTTCTCTTCTCTTCTATTTTTTTTTTGCCTTTACTCAAATTGTATCGCCCCACTCCTTTATTCAATACTCTGGCTGCATTACTAAATGCTTGTGGAAAAAATCTTGATTCTACTTCGAGAAGTAATTTCTTTGGGTACCAAATCCTGTCTCCTATTCTGTCCGGTACCTGATTATCTCATTAAATGTGGTCATTATTATTTTACTACGTAGTTCTCAAGTTATTATGGTAACACTCACATAGAGGGCCCATTCTGGTAAACACTGTACAAGCACATAATGAGAGACAGTCCCCGGCCAAAGAATTTACAATCTAAATAGTTAAGACAGCATGGGGGAAAGGAAGTATTATTGTCCCCTTTTAGCAGCTTCTAATAGTAACATTGTACTCTTCCTCAGATGAGGGAAACTTCAATAAATTAGTCCTACTGTTGGTGTTAATATGGCTTCAGGTTTCCAAAAGGGTTGAGTATCTTAGATGCTGGATGTTAGGAAAGGAAAGGAGCGTACTCATTTTTCTCCTGTTCTATCCTTAAGAAATGACAGACAAAACTTGTGAAAGAAATGTGATATTTTCTCACCTGACTAATGACGATATTCTAAATTCACCTACTGAATATCTGACTTTAAACTGTTTAAAATCAGACTCAAATTGAAAAGAGCAGATTATTTTAAATGTTTTCACAAAAAACTAGCAGGATAATTTTGCTAAGTGTATAGAAGTGGGGTTTTTTTTGTTTGACTTTCCTTCTGCTGACCAATACTTGCCTAGTCACAATACGCATGGCCAGCTCCTCTCTGGCACGCTCACTTCTGTTTGCTTGACATTTCTGCATATTCTGGAAAAGAAACATTATAAATGAGTGTCTACAGCTTTCCCCCTTGCATGATTTTGAATAAATTAAGCAGTCAATTATAGCTGTGGTTTTTAAATATATATATTTAAAAGATATCCAGAGGATCCATAGCCCCTCTGGTGAAGTCTTTCCAACTTCCTGTCACATGGAGGGACTAATCACCTCCTGGTGGCTCTCAGCCCATCGTAGGAGAAAGCCCAAGAGCAGTTATGGCAGGAATGCAAATGAATTCCATGATACAGTTTTAACCAATAACATCCAAGGACAGCTGTTACTGCCTCCTGTCCAGTTCTGAGGGGGATGAGGAAGGAAGAATAAAGAGAACCCAACAGTTTAACAGAAATGCCACTTGCATGATGTGGAGTACTATGATAAATTCTATTTTTTTTGGACAAGGAACAATGACCTGAAGGAAGGGAAACATTTAGGCAGTAAGAGCAACTGGGTGTGCAGGAATAGACTCCTAATGGTGGTGATGGATGTTCAAAAACAGTTTAGAAGACTTGTGCAAGTCCTGCATGATGCAAGGCGCTCAAATTGGGTAGCCCAGGGAGCACCTTTTGTGGGTCTAGATGCACTTCAGGACATTTAAAAAGGCTGAGAACAGTTCACAAAATAAATCTAACTCCTTTTTAAAATAGAAAAGTTATAGAAAGAGTAGGAAGGATACTACAGCAAATTCATTTTTCTTAACGTTGTAGTCTTTTGATGTGTCATAAGCCTGTTGTTGCCTTCCCAACAGAAACAGAGCAACATCAGTCTAACAGCTGCTTCAGTTGCTCCCTGGGCCAAATCCTTACTCACTCCTTTCTTAGGCAAACTCCAAAATATTTTAAAGAACTTTTCATCTTTTCCTTGTTTGTCTCCCATCTTTAATTTTTTTTTAATGCAACCTCCACCTGACTGGCCTTCTCACTGCTCAGAGCGCACCCATCCAAAATGTGGCCACTGAAATGATTTTTCTTGTCCAATCACTCTTTGAATTCTGCCACTATCTCCAATTCCCTCCATGATCCCTGGGTCAAGTTTACATTTCATCATCTATAAGGCATAAATCACTCATCCTTGCCTACATCTCCAATCTACCTGCTTATTGTGGCACTATCTCTTTCCCTTCCACTCCTTTACCCCATACCCCTTACCCACCCCACAGTACATTTCCATCTTTCCTTCTCATTTCTTTATGGGCCCATAATGTGCCCATCTTCTGTGGTTCAGAGATGGATGTGGTTCATTCTATTTGTGCCACTCTTTATACTAGCTAAAGGGTGTTGACACGACATCATGCAAGGTGCTCACTTCCTCCAGAGCCGGAGATATCTATACAGTGCTCCAATTGCCTGCTAGCCTGCACATTCAGAACTAAGAATGGCGTCTAAACTTGGCTCCCTGAATGGCAGCCCGTGCTGGAGCCAGCCCAGATATAATTTAAAAGTGTCCAGCTTCATTTCTTGTTTTTCTCTCAGCAGCTCTATGAAGACAAGGAGCCATGTCGCCATATTGCCATCAGGGGAATCTGCTAACATCAGAAATATTGAGTGGAAACGTATGGCCAGATACACTGCTGGTGTAAATCAGGATAGCTCCACTTAAGTAAATTGGACTACACCAATTTATACTGAGTGAAGGTTTGGCCCTTAGAGGATTTCTCAATAGAATCTATGATATGTAATATTTTTGTATATCTTTGTTCTTTATGTGTGTGTATTACAATACAAGGGTACACTGTGGTTTTCTATTTACTACATATTTTTCATGATAACCACCACAAAGTAAAATGACTTTTTATATTGTGGCTTACATAAACTTTGAGAAAACACATTAGATTCAGATATTAAGTATGTCATTTATTTATTTTACTGAAAACTTTTGGCTGCCTATTGCTATGGCATGTATTCACTAACAAAAAATAAACATAGAAGCCACTTTCAGAGTGTAGCAACAAGGTTGTATGCTGGGGCTAGAGATATAGCAACCATTAAATTGCTGGCACCCAACAAACATGCAAAATATTAACCAGCAGTGAACTTAGATAAAAGCATTTTATACCACTGGTTTTCAAACCCAGGCTCTGGTGGAATGAGTTCCAAAGACAAGGACACTCTTACTGAGAACTCTCTGCAAGTCCTGGAGAACTCATTCCATGAGAGCAGATAGCGCAGATCTTTTCCATTTAGTGTTTGCCCTGCACTGATGGGGCCTGATTCTGATCTTATTTACATCAGTGTAAATCAGGTGACAGCTACACCATATATAAATTATGTTTCAAAATAAAGGGTTGGCTGTACCCCTCTAGGCCTGCAGGGCAAAAACCTCAGGAGAGAGATTTAACACAGGGGAGGCCAGGCAGTAATAACACTGTATGTTCTTCTAAGGGATTCCATCAGGCATGGACAACTTTAAAACCCAGGAGTCCTGCTTACAGCAGTTCACTAGGAGATAAACTAACAATTCATCTCCTGCCCTGGTCCCATCCAATCCATGGCCAACCTAATACATTTTGTGGACTGTACTGTTCAGTTCCACATCCTCAGCTCAATGGGGTTTGCAGGCAGGGAAAACTCTGCCGCTGAGGCTGTGTAGCCATGTTCCTCCAGAAGAAACTAGAGGAGCCTAGACAGTGAATCTGATCCAATGTTGGGATGGTTACTGACACTTGAGTCTGATACTCACATTGGCCATTAATGTGAATAGTGACATCTGTGACCCCAGCAGTGTAGATGTTCAGAGCCAGAGACTATTTCAGTGTCAATATTTAAATGTTGAATATTAGATTAAATATTAAGGTGTTGATTCTCCACTCCATTACACCAGTCTTATGCCAGTATTACTACACTGACTAAATCGTCAAATATTAAATCTCTTCTGACTGCTACGCAACCTCTGGCACTGGGCTCCAAAGCTGCTGCTTGTATCACAAATGATGCCAGTTGCTAGAAACACAAGGATTAGCAGCAGCAAGAGATGTTGTAATATCTACTTTAATTGCAAACTTTTCTTTTGAATTACAATTTACGGTTGATAAATGTGTGAAACTCACTTTTCAACATAGTTTTCAGAACCCTGCACCAAGCAACAGGGCCTTGACAAAAGCAGTTCCCCCACTGTGTGACAGAAAGCAGCTAAACCAATCCTGCCAGTCTTCAGCATGTTTTTCTCGACTCAAACTTGGTGGCAGCCTAAACTTTACAGCAGGGATTCAAAGCCTCAGAGGAACACTAGAGACTCAAACCTTTTCCCCAGCATCCATCACAGAGTTAGGCAGGAAAGCAGTGCAGCAGCAGATTCTGGCTTGTGCTAAAATAGGATAATGAATAGCTCCAGGGCACATAGGCCAATGCCATCTATTAATTAGTTTGAAGGTAATTTAGCAAAATGTTGCTCAAAATTATAAGCATTGCCATCCAGAGGTGAGTGATTTGTTAGGTGTCCTGTGCAACAGGAATACCAGTGTGTAGTCACTGCAAATGTGCTACATAGTGGGAGATTTCAGTTCTGAAAGTTCAGCTCATTCTATTCACCTTTACACTAAGTCTAGACTAGTTGAGAAAGGTACATACATTGCTTACAAAAAACTTGACAATAGTTAGGTTGTTGGAGTACAAAGCCCACTGTCTATCATGCTAACTGGTATTGTCTCATTGTTCACTTTAGCTTCTTTGTCTATCCGTTTCCATCTGTTCGCTTATCTTAAATTTAGACTGTAAGCTCCTTAGACTGGGACTGTCTTTTTGTTCTGTGTTTGTACAGCACCTAGCAGAATGGTCCTTGACTAGGGCTCCTGGGTACTACAGTAATACAAGTAATACATCTTCTCATCCTGGAACATCTTTGCAACTATTTATGTGGGCCCTGAGTGGATGAAAGACAAGACAGCTGAAGAGTTTGCAGGCTAAATTATTTTTTTTCTTCAACTTAAACATTCAAGTATTTGTTAGATGTACTCATCTATTCAGGAACAGTGAACAGAGAACAGTGCCACATGACTGTCCTACCACAACTTGAATTTGAAATACCAAGCATTTGTGATCAATCCAAAAAGAAGAAACATTTAATACAGCTTCATAAAAAGATCGTGATCAGCTTGTGGATATTCTTTGAGCAGGAAAACAGGCTAAGCGCACTGAATAAATTATTCCTTATGAATGACTCATTCAGCTCTAATTGTGGAGTAACTCAGTGTTTGTAAAGCTGATATTGGAATGTGCTATGTAAGTGCAAAAGCATTATTCTGTTGCTCAAGACATCTCCTCTGCTTAGATCCCTCCTAGATGATTTCTACCTGCTCTTTTCAATATTCTTCTTTGTTCCAAATAACTTTTCTTAATTTCCCTGTAATTTTCAGGTTCAGCTGGCACTGTGTGCCTCTTGGTAAAACAATGACAGGAATCTCAATATCCCATTGCAGAAGCTTATTTTAAAGGGCATCCCATACTACTGAGTATGCTGCTCCACGCATTTGACAATTGCTTTGCTGAGGTCAGCATAGGAGAAGGCATTTGAGTGATATTTAAAAATGAGGGGAGATACCAGGTTTCTGTATGTAATGGGCTGGCTAAGAGAGTATGACTGATGCACACAGAAGAAAAAGCTTTAATACATCTGATTGAGAGCAGATTCTCCTTTAGGTCCAGAGGTAGAGTCTGTGTTTTTGGAGTCAAAGGTCTATGGGGTCTATTATTGATGAAAATTATAATGTCTGTATGTGTGCAGCACTTGCAGTTGTGACACAACTTAAATCAATATAACAAAACTGCTCATTTTTTGCTACAGGTGCCATCCAAAGGATGTGTCAGAGGGAAATAGCAGTGTTGCAATTTCAATAGCTAGGTTATTCTCTGGACACTGTCATTCCTCAAGCACTAAAAACAGTCTTCTCTCAAAGGAAATTGGCTTTTTGGTTGCATGACAAAGGTATCCTTACGTAAACCAAAAACATGTTCAGTTTTTAGTATTGGCTTTATATGGCCATTTCTTTTTGCTCTTCTGAATATGCTGCTTATGTTTAGGCTAGATGAGGGTTATTCTTGCTGCTGGGAAATGATTTGATTTTTGTAGAAGCACTTGAAGTCAGCAAATGCATGTGAAATTGGAAAATGCACAATCTGCTTTTCCCTTAATGGTCCCTGAAATTCCTTATTGCTTTTGGTTGCTGTCTTTGTTCAGTGACTAATTCTGTATTTGTGTACCATTCGTAACACCTGTTATTTTGACAGCACACTACAGAGTGTACTAGAAGGAATATGAATGACCTTCATATAGCTCCTGTATTTGAGAGTAGAATAAAGGAGGGTCTGGGAACAATAGACCATTAAGTCAATTGAGAGCTAGATTTTTAATATTTAAGAGAAGGTAAATTTACAAAACACTTAGAACTATGTAAATCACCAAAGGAAACCTCAGGATCAGAGAGAGAGAGAGAGAGAGATCCTATTTGACAGGCTGCTTGAATTCTTAGAGAACATTATGAAAAATATAAACATCTTTTTCTGAATTTAATTAGATCTTTCAATATTAAACTGTACCCATACAGCGGTTAGTGATGTTCATCATCAAAAGTATGATATATGGGAACACTAGTGAAACAGATTAAAAAATAGTTAAGGAGAGGTCTCCAACAGAGGTTTGAAATACCCTTCTGTCTCAGAAAACTTTAAGTAGTAAAGATGTGATTTAATTTTCTCTCTTGCCTATGGTTCCTTTTTAATTCAAGGACAGAAACGTAATCTTTCCCGAGCTATTTCCTCCCCCATACCTTTTTTTTAATTCATTTTTTTCTCTTTAAGCAGCTCTCTGCTGCAGAAGTGTGTTGGGTGGGGGGAGGCAGGGAGGTAAAATGGAGGAGAGACCATTTGTAGTATTAGCTCCACCCATAGGTGTGGTTACAATAATTAGGATTGAATCTAAAGTCTTATATATTCCCCTCTGGTTGTCAGAACAGTTAGTGTGGTTTATTCTGGTGGTGACTGAGTATGTAAATAGTCTGTTTTATATTGTTCTGCTCTCTTCATTTACTTTTCGAACATGTCTTATGGAGTTTTTATTTAAGTATTATCTGTTGCACCTGAAATTTTGATATATACATAGACTGCTTTTATCCATTCTCCCAATCCCATCACAAAAAAGAAAAGTGGCTTTCAGCAAAAGCGAAGAAAGGGTCATGAGTCACCATACTTCTCGCTTACTTATCTAATTTTGATGTGAATTACTTTAGGCAGGCAGCCTTCTTCGTCATCTGTATCGTTAGCATGTTTCTTCTAATTTCTAGTTTATTTTGTCTTTTACTAACATAAAGCCTGTAGTCTTTTTGTTCTAAAGTCTGGCATAAGTCTGGCATAGTCTTTCTCTCTCTTATACTTTTAATCTTTAAGAACAACAACAACAAAAAAGCATTTTAAGAGCAATGAAGGCAATGAAACGTAAATGCATGTATCCAAGAGAGAATCTGAGCCCCTGTATTTAAACAAAGTAATCATATTCTTGTTTGAACATTTTTTTAGGTTCAATTTCCTGAACCTGTCTTTATAAAACATATTCTGAAGTCACCGCTATCTTTGCGCATTGCTTTCAGAAAAATTCAGGGATCAAATAGATAACAAGTGAGGGGCCACAACACTTGGTAGTAGGCCAAGTGTGGTTTTCCATGTGTAGGTATGCCTAATAGAGGGAAAAAAAAGAATCCAAATGGATTTATGGGATAATAAAGTGAGATGAGAAATGATTTTGGCAGTGCAGTTTCCAAAAGGTCAATACAAGAGGTAAATGACTAAACAGAAACATATCCTTTAGTGGAGACCAGTTCACAACACAGAAAAAGAATTTGGGGAGGGGGAAATCATAACACATTAAAAATATCTGAACCAGGCTTAACAGCTGCAAATAATGTAAAGAGGTATAAACTATATAGGTAGAGATGCAGAATCTAGGTGATGGGGTATGGAATAATCTTCCAGTGTTAGTAGTAAAAGTTGTAAGAATCAATTTGAGAGAGAGAGACAATTTTGAAATAGGAGACTATATCAGTACATAGATGTTAGGAGGCATAATCACTAAACAGATGTTTTTAATTAAGATGCTGGCACTTCAGTTTTGCAAAAAGCCAGGGAGGTGTATGCCAGTATGTATAGCATTTCTTGAAGAACAAATGTATATCATAAGTGGAATAAAATATGATATCTGTTTCCCATTTCCCCAGCACTTTCATGGGCTTACTGCTTGCTGGTGCTTTCCTGAGCCAGGACACCCCCTGACTAAAACTGATAAGCAATCTCAGTTCTTTCCCTCTGAGTACCTTAAAATATTGACCCCTCCTGTAGACATATTGACAGCTTTATTCAGTGGATGGAAATGTTCCCAGGTAATTGTAACAGGGTGCTGGCCAGGGGGTCTTGAACCAGGCCCCTGTTAGCCCAGCTCCAGTAAAGAAGCATTAATTGGGGCTGGCTGAGTATGCCACACCTAATTGCTAGCTGATATAGGGAGTTATATCAGGCTGGCAGGAAGGAAGAGAAAGGAAAGGGTGGAGTCAAAGGCTATACATCCTTGCTGGCTGGAGAAGCTAGCTGTCCCCCAGGTTGCTGGTTTGGAGCAGACTGTAAATAGAAGGTGGTGGGAGCTGACACTGAAAATGAAAAGCACTAGTGATTGCCTCAGAAGGGGTCTCTGGCTGACTTGTTGTGAGGGCAAGCGAAGGCCTCATTGCAGTAATGTTTTAGCTTTTGAATTCACTTTCTTCTTGGTCCAAAATAGCCTAAATCTGATAACTCTCAGGTAATGTTGCAAAACTCATCTCTTATCCCAGGCATTAGAAAATAGAAAATCATTGGATTCGGAGGGATGAACTGTTTAGATGCCTGAATTAACGGCAATCTGTTCTATTAAATTGCTTGGTGCATTTAGAATATTAACAATTTATTTTTAAAGCATGTCAGTGGCCATCTAGAATGTATAGATTTTCCCCCATCTAATAAACATACAAAATGAATTTTGGCCATCCAGTCCACATTTCTTGTGTTGTAATGTTCCTATCCTCCCCCATCTTTTCCTCAATTTTTAAATTATGCACTTTATCTATTTTCCTTTTCCTTCCTTTTTTAGTACTGACCCCCACTTGCAAGAATGGATTGATAGCCCTTTCAGACGGGGCCAACAATGAAACAGCTCTTCCAAATGGTGCAATTAAATTGTTATGAGCTAGATTAAATCTTCTTATGGGTTAAGGTAAAACCTCACTGAAATTAATATGTGAACCTCCCCTTGGCTTGAGATTGTGGTAAGAGAGAGCTAAAGGGTCACCCTTAAAACAAGGTCTACCAGGATTTGCCCAGAAAGTACCATGTGGGTGGAGGGTTTAAATGGGTATTGTTCTGACTCTGTGTGTGTGTTTAATAAATAAACATAAAGCAAGCTGCGGTGCAGACAAAAACCAGAGACGGATAGTATAGAAAAGAAAGCAAAGCTGCAGACTGTAAGCATGGTGCAGCCTGGGAGAAGCCTAGAGAGAGGTTTTGGGACAAGGGTGCTGGCTGAAACATGGGCCTGTAAATTAACAAACCACTCCTTTTACTTCTGGTTCCTCCTGCATTCACAGAAATAGGACTCTTGACATTCTTTGTAAATAAACAATATTGAATCAAGAAAATACCAGACAACACCATCAATTTCTGCTTCCAACTGGAACATCCCCAGGGCCCAAAGTTTGACTAGTGGCTTGGGTCAAAAAGGGGTAACCTAATATGACAGGCTTCCCACCTTTAGCTGTTAACAGAAAAACAATTTGAATTCAATCTTAACAGCGCGTTAAACATACACTACTTCTAAGATACAAACAAAACTTTAACTCCATCTCAGTAAGTGCTAAGAACTCGTCCTGCCAGGACCTTAGACTGAAGAAAGGTGATAAATCTTGTCAAAATCTTAAAGAAATGCTGCTTCTTTTTTCTGCTTCATAACCTCTGAAATCCTTTGTGACTTCATATTATAGTAAATTATTCCAGACAAACCTGACACTAATGTATTGAAGCCTGAACCTAGATATAGTGAAGCCACACTATTTGGGAGTAGTAAGGTACCTGCTTGCATACAGTAAAAGAGATGATGGTTTCTGATGTGTAATATTTCATGTCTTACTAGAAATGATTTTGTTTTTTTGCTGGGAAGGAGCAGAACTCCTTAAAAGAGCAGCTGACTGTTTTCTGTGAGGAAACATGTTCTCCTATGCTGTGACTTATTGTTACAAATCATACAGAGATGAGTTCAAGCTGCAAAATCTAGGACCAGATCTCAATTTGAATACTACAAAGATCAGGATGTTTTAATCTGTGGGATGGATTAGTTCTATTGTAAGGATAGAGGGGCTACTTTTATAAATTGGGATCCGGGTCTAGGTTTGGAGTTCAGGTCCCCTCCAAACTCTGAGTATGATAGAAAAAAGAGTTTTTTGGTTCAATTGCAACTCTAAGTATAAAGCCAGTAGACTTTGGGCCAGATTTTTGAGATACTTAGGTGCTTAAAGATGTGCATGGATGCTTAGTGAGATTTTCAAAAGCATCCAAGACTCTAACTCCCATTGATTTCAATGAGAGTTGGGCACCTATTAGGATTTTCAAAAGTGCCTGGGTGCCTATCTTTATCTTTAGGCCAAGATAGGGTAAGGGTCTGACTGATGAGTTGTCTCCTATCAAATATAAGCTTGGAACCCCACAAATCATAAGACAAATGATATACACTATAGATTTTCCCCCTAGGGAACAGACAAATGGAGTAGCTAATAATTTCTACAACTGCAGGTTATATGTTTTCCATTCGTACAATACACTGTATCTTATCTTCCAGGCTGGGCAATGTGGGGTATGATTTTCTACATCATGTGTCATTCCGGTTAGTGCAAACTAAAGTCTTTGTTTCTGTACTGGCAACTGGAAGCAGCAACTCCAAGTTTATTTTTGGAAGAGAATTGCATTATCTCATGATAACATGAACACAATGAAGTGTTGTCTGAGTGATTGTTTCCAACATTTTAACTTGTTCCCTGTTAAAAATTAGTTTTCATTCACAGAATATGAATTAAAACTTCAGTATGGTTCAGATTAGCTTGTCTACTCCAACTAATGTGTAATTACTGTACTTGACAGCAGGGTCCAGATCCTTAGCTGCTGTTCTTCATCATAGTTGTTTTTATTATCATGGCACCTGGAAGCCCAGGTCATGGACAAGGACCCATGGCACTGGGTGCTGTATAAACAAGAACAAAAAGATGGTCCCTGTACCAATGATCTTGAAATCTAAGCATAAGACCAGTGACAACAGAGGGTTACAGACAGACACAGGGGAAGAAATTGGGGAGTACAAGGGAACAAGGAGATGACATTGTCCGACATGAGAGGCAGTGGTCTTAGTACAATTCCACTGAAAGAAATGGAACTACACCAGTCTACATTAGGTGAAGATCTGCTTTCAGGACACTAAAATGAATACAATGAAATTACTATATAGATTAAGAAAAAAACTTTAGATGAGAAGCACAAGGTTATACAAAATATAACAACTTCAGGGGAAATTTTCAAAAGCACCTAAAGAGCTTAGGAGCCCAGATTGTATTGACTTTCGATGGTAAATAGCTGTGATACTCTTGAGTATCTTTTCCAGACCTGAAAATGAGCTGTGTTATCATCAGGAGAGGCACCAGGGTTTTTGGCGCCCTAGGCGGGGGTCCTTCCGCGCTCCGGGTTGTTGGAGGCAATTCTGGGGTGGGGAGTCCTTCCGCAGCTCCCGGTCTTCGAGGCACTTTGGCGGCGGGTCCTGGAGCGAGTGAAGGACCCGCCGCAGAATTGCCACCGAAGACCCGGAGCATGGAAGGACCCCCCACTGCCGAATTGCTGCTGAGGGTGGCAAAATGCCACCCCCCCAAATCCTAGAGCCCTAGGCGACCGCCTAGGTCACTTAAATGGAAGTGCAGGCCCTGGTTATCATTTGAAAGCTTGTCTCTCTCACCAACAGTAGTTGGTCTAATGAAAGATATCGCCTCACCCATCATGTCTCTCTGATAAAATGGTTAAACATTTGTGAATCTCTCCCTCTCTATTTTTAAATAGTTTACTTTTCTGTTCTAAATGCCATTAAGAGAACTAGTGAATTCTACCAGTGCTGTCTTTATTGCTTGTGTTAGGAAAATTGCGGAAAGCAGAGCTGTCATCAATGTCTTCCTAAATTCTCTTTACTAGCACTATTTCCTTTATGAATTCATAACTTCTCACTTAATATTGGACTAGACTGGAGAAAGCACAGGACAATATGTAGCAAGGAGTGCTCCTGCAGTGGTAGGAACAATGAGTATTTTCATTCTCTAATTTCTGATATTTTACAACATTTTTGGGACAATAAAATCTGTTTTAAAAACTAGTTTAGCTAGAATTGAGATTTTTTTTTCAAATTAGTAAACCAAATGCAAAAAACTGCAATATAATAATTTGACTGGGATTTTAAATGCGCAAAGTCAGGAAATGTAACTTATAGTTCCCACAACTATAATTTGGCCACATTGCACATATATATGAAGGCATACAGAATAATGTCAACATTTCCCATTAAAAGATCCTGTTTTCAGTTGCTTATAACTTTGTCAAACTCCAACTGTTTGGGCTGAAATTTTCCATATTGGGTGTCTGTCTCAAGCTGATTTTTTTTTTTTTTTTAAATTTCAGCCACAATAGTTCAGTTGTTTCCAACAATGTGCTTGGGAAAAATACATCGTTCTGAACATGTTAAAAAATTCTGGCAACTTTTTCATTGAAAATCTCTGCCGCCCTCATGCTTTGGAGCAGGGAATTGAAATTTAACAGAGAGGTGGTCTTTGTGTCAGGGATATGCCTATGAAAATCCACTCAAATGTTGCCAAATTATAAGCCTTTGAAAAAATCAGTTTGTATTTGCTCAGTAGAAATTTCTTATATTTTTAGCATCTAAATTCCCTGAAGATTCTGTCTACACTAGGTATGGTCTAGGCCAGAGCTGAGCTGGACTTTTCCTGGGCTGGTGCAGGCTGTGCCAAGTCTCTGTCTGGGCACCTGAACTGAGAGAGGGGAGACTGTCTCTCCTGTGCTCTCAGCTACTGCCCTGCTGGGCCCTGGTGGCGTGGAGGAGGAAGCTGCCTGATTTGAATGCCGTGAGGACCAGAGCCAGAGTGAGCAGGAGTGTGGGAAATAGATTGGGACAACAGGTCTGGTGAGAAAGATGGAGATTACAGGCTGGCCTGGAGTTTGGAAAATAGGGACTGGAAGGTGGGGTGGGTGAAGACTGAGGCTGGCAGGGGGATGAGGGAAGACAGATCTGATGAGGAGATAGGGTCAGGAAATGAACCGAGGCTGCCTGGGCAAAAAGACTGGAATAAGGAACTAGGGTGTGGTTGGGATACTGAGGTTGAACAAGGAGCCTGGAGAGAATGATTAAAACAAGGCTGATGGTGCAGAGAGCTGTTCTAAAAGCATTCGAACCTGTACACATGGTAGTATGACACACTAAATTGAAATACACAATACTGTGATGTTCACCCCATAACGCTTTATAGAAATATGCTTATGAGTGTAAATATGACATAACTGAAATATGTTTTATGCTAGATATGCCATATATTTGCAAAGGTTATGTTCTACTGAATGCATTAATCCTATTAGTATGCATGTATAATTTTTATTCTGAAGTTATGAGCATTGGCTATATGCTTGTATTTAAAGTGATTGCTGTAGAAAGCACCTTAGGCAGATTTGGTCAACATAGTGTGAAGGGGTTATTTAAGTAAATGGAAGTACTTTGCTAACAATGGACCTTGATAAACACCAATCCACATCTGAGCTTTCCAGGGAACGTTTGAGCTAACATGTGGGCAATGGCTCAGCCTGTAGAGAACTGAGTCATCATGGGCATGTGACTTGCCCATGTGACTCCAAAACACCATCTTGTAGCTGTGATTCTATACAGGGGGGAGAGAGGGGTTTCCACCCACAAGAGAGAGACTACATAAGCCCTGGAAATCCCTCCATTTTGTATTCAGCAGGCTCAAGAGATAGCCTCTCCACCCCAAAGATATGCTTGAAAGAAACTGGAACAAAGGGCAGTAGAAACTACAGGGATATGAGTGATTTCTGGACCCAGATTAGGAGGGAATTTAGTCTGTAGAAGAAGCTTATTGGAACATCTCTGAGGGTGAGATTTACCTGCATTTAGTTTCTTACTGTATTAGGCTTAGACTTGCATGTTTTGTTTTATTTTGCTTGGTAATTCACTTTGTTCTGTCTGTTATTACTTGGAACCACTTAAATCCTACTTCTTATATTTAATAACATCACTTTTTACTTATTAATTAACCCAGAGTAAGTATTAATTCCTGGGGGAGCCAACAGCTGTGCATATCTCTCTATCAGTGTTTTAGAGTGCAAACAATTTGAGTTTACCCTGTATAAGCTTTATACAGAGTAAAACGGATTTATTTGGGGTTTGTTTCCCATTGGGAACTGGGTATCTGGATGTTGGAGACAGGAGCACTTCTTAAACTGTTCTCAGTTAAATCTTCAGCTTTTAGGGGATGTGGTTCAGACCTGGGTCTGTTTGTAGCAGGCTAGCATGCCTGGCATGACCAGGAAGGGCACTGAAGTCCCAAGCTGCCAGGGAAAATGGGCTCAGAGATAGTCCCAGAACATCAGGTGGCAGTTCCCAAGGGGATTTCTGTGACCCAACCTGTCACAAATACAAATTAATAATTGTCCCATTGTGTGGTTTCTTTCATCCACAAATTCCAAAAAGCTTTACAATCTTGTCATAGTTGAGCCACAAAACACCTTTGCAATGGGGGCAAGTATTATCCTCTTTTACTAAATGCTGTGAAGCACAGCAGTTATAATAATAGGTCAGATTCTAAGTATCTGTAAATTAGCATAGCTCCATTGACTTCATTGCAGCTACACGGTTTTAGCATCTGGCTGATGATATTTCATTACCACATGAAAAGTGAATGTCTGGTACCAATGATAATAAGAGGATTGGAGGCACATTGTAGAAATACAACCTCTAATCATCAAAGTGTTGGAAAACTTAAGAAATGATCCAAAAATATAACTAGAAATCTTGTGTATTGTGAAGTTCCGGTTGGAAAACAGCTGTTTGACTAAGACTTAATTTATCAAGAAGATAACGATGCAAAACATTCTTCTAAACTATGTAGAGTCTATTTAAACAAAAAATAGTATCTGGGGAATTAATTAGGATAGAGTAACATCTTGCAGCTCTGACCTCAGGCCCATGGAACAAATATGGTATTAACATCCCTCAAAATTATGAACAACAAATAGATGATTAATTTCATTTTGCTCAAACCTCACCTGAAGTTAGTCTGTGACAAAGTTTGTAGTGAATATAAAGGAATTTATCTGCAGAATTTTTGAAAAAATTGCATAGCTACATTGACCCTGAGACCAGAGGTGAAATGTGAGACAGAAAAGATTTTGGCTTTAAACTATGGCTATAACTTTATTAAACTTTAAGGACAAAAATTAAAGGGTTAGTCCAATTCAACTGGGAGGAAAGATGCAAGCCTTCACCTGGAATCTGGACCTAGCTGCCAAAATCCCCTGACCCCTTTACTCACCAGTTTTGAGGGTCAGCCTGGTGGAACCACAGACAATACAAGAGATTGAGGTTCATACCCTCACTCTTCACTGCATAGGCCTCTGACCTTCCCATCAGTTCATTGGGCTCAACTCCTGGTCCATGCTAATCAAACAACCCTGCACTGGACACCTGCTTCAGTCATGACAAACTAACTAAACTATTACCCCGAATGAACCCTCATGGGTTCTGAGAGGCATGCAAAAACCACCAAAGTACAGGCCGGTCTAGCACTGGGAGAAAAGTTCCTTCCTGACTCCAAATGGTGACCAGCTAGCTGACCCTTCAACTCATCAAAAAAATTCGGCAGTCTACTTTGGTCACATGATATTTTCAACATATATGTAGAGTAGGGTTGGTAGGAATGCTAAAAGGGCCCTGGTAAGTGGTCAGGCTGTCCCTTCCTTGGAAGGCCCTTTAAAAACAATGGGGGCCAACCACCATATTCAGATCAGTCAGGCCTCATGTAGATTGAGTGGCCAGCCAGGGACTATACTAATTTGATTTAATACTGTATTTTAAATAAATTCCAAATTTATCGCTTTAAACATTTTTCTCTGATAGGTTTACATCCTTCTATATAAATCAAGACATTTTAGAGATAAGGGTCAATCCATATCATGGAATATTTCAATAAGTACCAAATTTTTAAAACTGCTGCCCATTTAAATAGCCAAATTAAACAAGACAGAATTAAGGATGTATTGTTTCCCTTTCTAGAGCTCCCAGCTATGGCGTTATGAATTATGGGGTGCTGGAGCTGAGGAAGGAGACTGGAAGAATGTTTTGTTTAGACTGCTACAATGGCCAATTCAATGTCATACGAGGAATGCTGTAGGTTAGGAGTGAGGTAAACTGGGAGAGCTACTATAAATGTGGTGGGTTTCTGAGTTGAAATGATTTAATTCACATTTTCCTCCAAATTTCTTTCCAATGTCTAAGGCTTATAGTATTTACAACCATTTTATACTAGCAACTGAACACCCCCAATGGGTAAAACCATGTCCCTTTTCCTTTTTATCACTGCATGTCTCAAATTCAAATATTTTTTACAGTTTAGTTTTGAATGATGTGTTCGAGTCCCACCTCTTCCACTAGCTTGCTGCATGCCACTAGCTTTCAAGTCACTGCACCTAGGGTGACCAGATGTCCTGATTTTATAGGGATAGTCCGGATTTTTGGGTCTTTTTCTTTTTCTTAGTCTCCTATTGCCCTCCACCCCCTGTCCTGATTTTTTACACTTGCTGTCTGGTCACTCTAACTGCGCCTCTCTGTGCCTCTTTCCTTATCTATAAAATGGGGATAATGTTACTGCCTCCATTTTCAAAGTGATTTGAGAGATACAGAAAAAAGAACCATCGAGTTAAATATTATTTATAGTTTCCTTACAGAGTGGATCCTGTAAGTGCTCTTCACAAAGAACTCCTAAAGAAATCTTAGTCTTCCCACTAAATTTGTGCGTGTAGCAAATTGCAATCTTGTGACACTACTCATAGGGTAGAAATGCAAGCATGTGCACTAGTCTGTGCAGGATTGGGGACTTAGATTGTAACCTCTTGAGGGCAGGGACTGTCTTTTACTGTGGGCTATACATGTAAAATACCACAGCTGCACCGCTGTAGTGGTTCAGCTTAGACACTATCCATGCGGACGGGAGGAATTCTCCAGTTGGCATAGATAATCCACTTTCCTGAGAGTTGGTAGCTAGATAGATGGAAGAATTCTTCTGTTGACCTAGCACTGTCTACATGGGGATTTAAGTCACTTTAACTACGCCGCTCCAGGATGTGGATTTTTCACACCACAAATGACGTAGTTATGCCAACCTACTTTTCTAATGTAGATCAGGCCTGAGTGTTGGTACAGCACCCAGCACAATGAGGTCACAATCTCAGTAAGGCCTCTGGGAGCTAATGTAATCCAAATAAGATTATTGAGAAATAAATGAGCTAAATTTTTATCCCAATTACAACAGTGTAAAAACTGAGTCATTCACTATTCAGAACAGTCTGGTCTCGATGTTCTGATCATACTTCTGTTTAGGCTACTGGTTTTTTTTGTTTTAAAGTATGTACTGTGCCATAGATGCCACTCACTGACTGTAAAAGACAGTGTTGAACGTCTGGACTCAGCATGTGTGTAATCTAGAATCTGCAGACCAATGTATTCTGTTCCCAGACTCTAGTGAGCAGTCATTAAATCTTATACTTTATCTGCAGCAGCAGCTTTAGAACTGCATGAAGGGCAGATCAAGTTTAGGTTATGAAAACACTTGTGTCTGATTCACTGAGAAAGAAGTTACATGGAGACAGCTCTGTAAACATGAATGGTTTGTAATCTGGATAATGTCTCTAGCACGCACAGATTCTTCATAGTTCTTTGGTTTTGTTCTCATGTGCACTGCAATAGAAGGATCGAGTCTGGGACCCCTTTAAAGATAATTTAAAAAAAAGAGGAGTCAGTTACCTGGATTCGTTAGAATGTTGATCCACTAACCAATTGTAATAGTTCAGGTCAGCTCTTGGGTACCTGTATTATTATTAATCAAAATGATAACATATAGTATGTATTTTCAAAGTGCATGTGATAACGTGGGAGAGCGCTCACAAGTGCACCAGGTGGGGATATAAAGATAGAGGGGAAGTGGCTGTGGTTATAGCTACCTGGGGGATGAATGTGTCTTTTCTCCTCCCAGGTGGTTAAGAAGCTAGAAAGGTCTGTAGCAGTTGGGACTGTTCTGAGTAGCTTCATTTTATCTGGATTTCTGGATTCAACACACGAAAACCCAGCAGAAAGGGGATGAAACTCTGCTGCTAAGGAGATTATGATTCATCTTCCTTGGCTGGCAATTCTACCCATTGGCCTATAGTACTGTACAAATAGAAAGGACTTGATTATATCTCAAAGTCACAACTGAATGTTGGAGCACGGTCTATATTAGTCCCCAGCAAAAGCTCAGGAAATGTGCCACAGCAGCTTTGTGGCTTGGGAGTTCTTGGGCATGGAAGGGGATGTAGATGTACTCAATCCTGCTCTTCTCCTTGAAGCCAGCCACCTTTCCTGATGATTGCACAAGGGATGGGAATATAGTCATGGTCCTGCTCCTTCTAAGCCACTTTTTTATCCTTTGGATAGGTTAGTGCTGCTGCTGAGGCTGAAGTTGGTTCCTTATTCCCAGTTCCTTAATTCAAAAGCCAAATTTAAAAAAAAAATTCTCCAGATATTTTTAAATTTTTAGAAATGTTAACAAAATAAATGAGCTTGAAGTTTGACAACATGTATTCAGTAACCCAAGAAGTATGATGTCAAAGCCTACTATTCTGGAAGCATCTGCAAAAGGGAAGGTTGAGGTGTGTGATATGTGACAGCATTTTGCACAGGTATAAAGCTTTGGGTCATGGAGGGGCATGTCCCCGCTATTTAAAAAAGGTCTAATAGTCTTTAGGCCATGTCATTTGGAGTGACATGAGAAGTATTTTGTCATTTATATATCCTCAAATCTCAGTTACTTTTTCAAATTAAGACATAATTATACCATTTGGGACTGATGTCTTGTTTATAGCTCAGAAAAGTGTATTCCTAGACACAACTATATATGGATATTAAAATTTCCTTGGAAGTTTGCTGGAGTCATAGCAAAATCACTGAACAGAGAATTGGGAAGGAAGATGATTCCACAGTTCCATTGTGTCTTCTTGCAGTGAGGATTAAGTAACAAGTTAATGCTGATTATTTTTATTGGTGATGTTGGAGCAGGCACTGGGACAATGATAATTTTATATAACTGGTTATAATATTGAAATCAAATCTAGTTTTTCAAGATATAATTTCTCCAATGGAGCTACCTCATCCCCCTAATCTGTCATTGTTCCAATCCAGTTCCTTAAAGTGTATTAGATGATGAACACATGGGTGTTTCCTGAAGCAACACTTCACTTGTTCACTTCCTAGGCAGGTAAGATCATGTTTACATCGTTTCTTGCTCACAGTCTCAGATAAACAGAGAATCATATCTCAGCAGCCAACAAAGAGGAACTCCCCCAATGCATGTACACAGTTTAGCCTGCCATCACTGTGTAGTCCCAAACTTAACTAGCAGTGTTAAATGTTCCAGCATTAGATGCCAGTGTTTACTATGTGAAATGATTTGTCTGTGTTTGATTTCATGTAGCTGATGCAGGGCTTTCTGCTTTTTTTTTTTAAGCCAAATATTGAAGCATCAACGGCATCATATCTGGCTGATAGCCCAGAATAATTTTTCTGTTACTTAATTCAAGATCAGTGTGGCAACTGATATCTCTAACTCTCTTTCGTTGGTTTTATCTTGGGGGGAGGGGAGGTATTAATGTGTTAAAGGACGGATGAACATGGAAGCATAATATTAGAATTAAAAAAAACTCTAGCTAACTAATTTTTAAAAAGTTTCACATCATGTTCTGCACTATTTATTAGAAATCTGCCACAATCACTTTATGGTATTTAAATACTGTTCTGAATCTGTTTAAAAAAATAAATAAAAGGTTTTCTTACTACAGTAATTCTTCCACCCAGACTCCATCATACTTCCCAAGTCAACTCTGCCCCTTTTTTTTTTTAATGTGCTCATGCAACATACTTCTACAAGAGGGTCAGAAAAATCCTGTCCAAGGCTGAACTCCTGGCCAGCAACTGAGAGCCAGCAGGCTGTTGTGGATGCACAGATGGTGCTCAGCAGCTCTGGAATAGTAAATCAATCCAACTTTCTCACTGTGTTTAGAAAGTGGGGATTACAGGCTATTCCCAAGTCTCCTGAATGTTTTCCCATAGCTGTTGTGTATATTCATTTTTATCTCCTATGCTATTTGAATTTGTTGTAAGATACAGTGTTACAAAAAACAATAATTTGTAAAAGGTATTTTTATTACAGCAGTGCCTAGAAGTCCAAATGAGATTGGTGCCCTGTTGTGTTAAGTATTGTTCAAGCATACAGTCACTGCCCTGAAGAACGTGCAGTTTAAATAGATAAAACAGAAAAAGGATGGGAAGGGAAACCGAGAGACAAGTGACTCACCCAACCTCACAGGAAATAGCAGAGCTGGGAAGAGAACCCAGTCTCCTGATTCTCAGTCCTGTCAGTGCCTTAGCTACTAGGCCACTCTGCTTCTCAATAAAATATATCAGAGCCTAGAATTTAGGGAAAGAAAAACACTCTTCCGTTCTATGAAGTAAAGTTAAGACCAGCAGTAGTCGGCTTATGAAGGGGGATTCAGCTATTTTGTTAGTCAAGACTGTTTTTGCTGTAGTACAATGATGCAACATTATTTACATAGCAATTCTGGTTTTCCTTTAATTGTTTCCATTACAAGCAGATCATCCTCCTTTAGCTTAATCAGTGGCTGATTAACTTTTGCTTCTCGTCCTTGCTGTGCTCTTATTTTGAGGGCCACTGTGACAGATAACATTACTCTTTGCTTGTCATAAAGGACACTTAGTTAATAATCAAAAGTATTTTCCTATTAAAAATAAATGCCGTATTTTAAGCGTCTTATTGTACTTACTAAGGATGAGGGGGAAAGACTCTGTTAATGTAAGTTCATCATATAACAGTGTGGTTATGGTTCATGGTCTTTTGGTGGTTTCCTTATAATCTCTGGGCTAAAACAATTGGTGGTGTAAGCGGGTGGAGTTCCATTGACAGGAGGTTAGAATTTTGCTACTTTGAGGGATTTACACCTGACATTTGGCTACAACATGGATACTTGTTTACAGTCCAAATGTAACATCACCACTGTCTCTCTTCCCTACTGCTGCCTCATTTGTCTTGTATGATATAATGCATTAAGAATAATTTGTTCTAGAGAATCCCATTCCCCACAGTGTGGTTGTGTCTGCGCTGTAGCAGACTGCATTTGAGTGGCAATTCCTGCTTCAGCTTGGAATGGAGACTTCTCACTATATAAAGGTTTAGAACACAGGAGACAAATTGCAGTGGTGTAAATGAGAGATGGATTTAGCCTATGGAAGGGGTTATCATGCTGTGGTAGTCTCCTTAACACTCTCTGAGCTGGTCAGTGTGATGCTGGCACTTTCAGATCCTAAAAGTTGGCATGAGAACACTGCTGCAAACTGCTTAGTGGTGGTGCAAGGGGCAGTCTGGTTCCTCACCTGCCAAGAATGGAATAATTAATTTTGATCCCCAAAAGACAAATATTTCAGAAGACCAAGAAATATAGCTGATCAATTGCTCTGCATCTTGGGGTATACAACAGGAATCCAATCAAAGGGCATCATCGTGAAACATGCTCCAACTCAATACTCTAGTAAATGTAAGAAGAAATGAAAGAAGTCAAGGAGAAATGCAGACTCTGATTACCCAACCCCCACTACTGTGCACTGGACACAATAAATATTTCTGTTCAAGAAACAATTATGTGCAACATGAGCACAGATGCATCAGATGCAGGTGAAAAGCCTGTCTGTCTCTGTGGATGCAGATGGTTGTTCTTTCTTATGTACTGATTCTCTCTCTCATACAGGCCAGGTCAAGGACATCTGGAGCGTTTTTTTGCTGTTTAAGTGCCAATTGCATAAGATGACTGGGCTGTTTTAATTTGTATGTCTGACTTTTGGAAAATAGTCTGTGTTTTGTTCTGATAAATCCACATTCATTGTTCATTTGGGGCGGAGCACCTTAGTTTTCTAATGGCTGGTTTCAGACTAGCAGCCGTGTTAGTCTGTATCCGCAAAAAGAACAGGAGTACTTGTGGCACCTGAGAGACTAACAAATTTATTTGAGCGTAAGTGAAGTGGGCTATAGCCCATGAAAGCTTATGCTCAAATAGATTTGTTAGTCTCTAAAGGTGCCACAAGTACTCCTGTTAATTTTCTAATGTTTCCTTATCTTTTGGTTTATCCACTCCACACCCTTTTCTCTTGCTTTGAACTGAGTGGGTCCTGTTGGATAGCAAATAACTGAAGATGGTGCGAGTTGGTTCCTCTTCCTACACCATTTAAAGATGGATTTAGTCTTTGCTTACACACATTCCTTTTAAATGAGTATGAGATACAACTGATTCAATACATGGCATTGACGAGCCTAGTCATTCAAAAAACATGAGTCATGTCCTCAAAATCATGAGAGATTTTAAATAATAATGTTTTGAAACTTTCACATACAATTGGATGACATTTTCAAACTTCTCTACAACCACGAAGATCACATTTTTTTAAATGAACCTAAAGTTCTCAAGTATTCCTTTGATTCCAAGAGCTGCAACTTTAAGAAGCACAACAAATATCATAAGACTCATAATAAAATCATTAGAGTTGGCAGCACTGAATAAAATCAAAGTGTTTCTGAAAACATTCTCTTGAATAAAGAATCAAATGTATTTTGGCTGTGTCTGCACCCCTATTTCATTTGCTTTTTCTTATATATTCCAGAAAATGAATTTACAGTAACGTTCATGGACAGAACAAATCTTAAATTCATGTTAGACAATAATTGTGGAAAGTGAATTTTGAAATCAGAAGTATTTATGAGCACTCAAGCACTAGAAAACTGACTAAAAGTTACACTCATCTAATTAGGAAATCAGAACAATACCCTGTGAATTGTACCTAATGTAACTCGCAGAGCTCAAATTTGAAACCATCATAGTTAGTTGTTGACAGTCTGCAGATCAAGAATTATTGATACAAATTATTTGGCAAATAATTTCATAGAACAAACACATTCAATACAATCATAAGCTGCTTGCAGACAATTAGCAAACAGAAAAGCAGGCTGCATTCATTTAATAAATTATTTATTGTGTTATTTGGTCAGCTCTAGTATTAAAGAAGAATTTCAAACAAAAATATTTACTTTAATAAAACAAAAATGTCTAAATTCAGTTTCAGAGTTGGCTATGAAAACACTGATAGACATGGGAAGAGTTCCGAACCAGTCTTGATTGTATGTTCATTTGGTGATTTTTTTTTTCTAGTTTTGTTTTCAGACATCTCTGATTCCCAAAATTTGGTCTATTAAAGGGTTCTTAAAATTGCCTCTCACTGTTAGGCCTACTTCCTTCCACCTCAGCCTTCGTCCCAGATGCCCTCCTACCCTTTCTCTCCTGTTGCCTTCCTCCTACATCCTTTTCCAGATCCTCCCACTGAATAGGTCCTTTCTTCCAACTCCCATGCACCATTCTGTTGTCATGATTGCTATCAGTACCTGATACTTGTTTTTATAGCTGTAGGACACTGAGAGTCACAACTGGTTAACTGATAAATGTCCATAAAGAAATAGTCCCAATCCTAACACCCAGTCTGATCAAGACAAAAGCAGAAATCAATTCAGAGTTTCAGAACTGTTTGATAGAATAAACAAGATTATATGAATAGGATGGGATTAGGTTATTGATGGTTGTGAAATCTTGTTAATATGTTGTTCTTTTACAGAGTGAATAGCACTTTTTTCGCAAAGTGAGTCATATTGAACCAATGTTCAACAAGCTGGTAGATATGATAGTTGATTTCTTCATTTTCATAGTCTAAGAATTAGGATAATTTATACCTTGGCACATGAGCCTATTCTTCTAAGAGATTCTGTACTTTTCATGCAGAATGGAAGGACTGCTGCATGCCATGGTAAATTCATTCCATTGGGTTCATGTGACATTGATTCATGTACTGCTATCTTTTCAGGATATTTTATTGTATCACTATAATACTATGAATGTAAAGAATCCTACTATGATGGTCTGGTTGATAAAGTGACTTATTTTGGGGCTGGATGAAAACAAATATTCGGATGGCTTAGTGATAGAGTACGAGGACTGGGAGTGGTGTGTGCCTTTTTATAAATGAAATCAGCTTCACTGGCTGCCTATCAAAGATCACAACACACACAGCTCCTTATCCTCCCCAAGCACACCAAGACGCTGAATACTGCACTCGCTTTATTATCCACATCAATCATCTTCCATCTGCGTGGAGACTAAGGCCTGATCTGTACTTAAAAATCAGATTAACCAAGCTACTTCACTTAGGGCTGTGAAAAATGTTGTACCCTGTGAGACATAGTTAGGTCGATCTAAGCCCAGGTATAAGTGCAACTCGGTTGACAGACTAATTCTTCTATTGACCCAGCTGCTGCCTTTTAGAGAGATGGTGTAAGTACATTCACAGAAAACATACTTCCGTCTCTGTAGGAAGCATCTACACTCTGGTACTATAGCAGCACAGCTGGAATGCTGCTTTAGCAGCTGAAGTGTAGATATGGCCCAAATTATACTTATATGCTATTGTACACCTTCCAGCAGAAGCAATCTGTTCTAACAAAGGACCCAGTCCCGCTTTGTAACCCACTAAAACAAATTCCTGCACCCAGGCAGAGTCCTATTGTTTTCAGTGGGTCTCTGCATGTGTGCAAGGCTTAGCAGATTGCATTGGAGGACTAGAGCCATAAAGATATACATAGTCTTGACAGTCAAGTTTTTGCACTTGGCGAGATATTTAATAGATTATGTCCTTTGTATCTAATGCATACTGCTTTGGGGACATTATTTCCTTTTCTGGAAAAGAATTTGTAGATTTTTTTACTATAATCAGTCCCTGCAAGGATTTAAATATCCTTATACATATTAGTCCAGTCCATTTCAATACTGTTATTGGCCCAGAAGATTTTAATGAGGTATAAGGAATTACCCAGTTGTACTGACCTTTGGTCATGGCCCTGACCCTCTGTTAAGAATTCATGTATGTCAAAATGATCCTAAACTGTCCTGATTGGAAAAAACATAAGGGGAAGAAATATACACCAGCAAAAAGGGATTGAGTATCATGACTTCATCTAGTGGATGGAATAATGGTGTAAGAAATAATGTTTGTAGCCTTTCTATTCTAAAGCATCATAAAAACTCCTGGTACAACTTTGGCTACTTGTAAATGCTGAAGTTAAGGTTTAACTACAGTTTCACCGATTCATTGCTTCTAACTTTCTCAGATAAATTCTTGCTTAATATTTGTGATGCCTAGTCTTAACCCAATGGTCTAGTTTTTGGATAATTTGAGCAAAATCAGTTCAGCTGTTTGAGTTACAGGTGTATGGAACATGTATATTCTCCATGTACTCCAGCTATCATTTTTGTGCTTACATAACTCAAACAAAACTGCTGTTATAAATCTCAAACTTGGCTTGTTTTACAGTCCTAATATGAGAATGAAAATTAATTTACACTTTGGAAAGATTAGTTCATTATTTTTAAGGCTGATGGCTTTGCCCAGACATAGTAGAATAATTTATCATATTGGACATTAACAGATAAGAACACCATTAGGTAAGGCCATCTGAGATATACAAATACATTCTACATATGTATTTATTAAGACCTATCTTAGTTAAGCCCTCCTAAGTTTAGTATGTCTAACTTAAAGGACACAGTCAACTTACACAATCACACTTCTGAATTTTTTAAAAATTACTATTGTTACAAGTAACACCTAAGATTACTACAATTGAACTAATAGCATTTTAAAAAAAATCTGTGTTTTCCACCCTGTTTGCATATGCATTTGACAGTACTTTGTGCATAATCAGTTTTACTGTTTCTCTGGGTACGTCTATGCTATCCGCTGAATCGGCAGATAGTGTTCGATGTATCGTGGATTGATTTATCACGTCTTGTCTGGATGTGATAAATGGATACACTAATCGACGCCTGTAATCCACCTTGGCAGGAGGAGTAAGCAGAGTTGCCGGGGGAGCCGCAGCAGTCGACTCGCCGCTATGAGGATGGCCAGGTAAGTCAAACTAAGATACTTCGACTTCAGCTACATGAATAGCATAGCTGAAGTTGCATATCTTAGTTCGAACTCCCCCGCTAGTGTAGCCCAGGCCTCTGTGTACACTTTCTATTTCACCTATTTGTGTGGGTCACACATCAGCAAAGGAAAGGAAAACATTTTTTTTAAAACAGGAAAATGTTTCTAAAACTAAAAAATTAGAAGAGCACTCAAGAGCAGGTATAATATCTAAAACTACTTTTAGCTCATTGTTTTACAAATTAACTAGATTTCAAGTCGATTGTGTCCCTCTAAATTTATGCTGCTAAAGCAATTTAAAAACACTAAGGCATATTGAAAGCAATTTTGTCCACATTTTCTTCTCTTCCTAAAGGCAATCAGGGAAATTAACTACACGAGTTAGTGTTTGTGCAATATTAATGTCGTGTGGTCAAGCATTAAAAAATTAGAAAAATCCAGCAATAAAGGTTTCTACCATCCACAACATTAACTTGACAAGATTATGTAAATAGAGTATTTGCTACTTCCATTTGCCTTGTTAAATGCAAACCTTAATAAATCATGCTTTGGTATGTAACCTGTGCTACAAAGCTTTGCAATTTGGCTGAGGTAACATTTTTATAAAATCTTTAACTTTTGGAACCTCCTGACTTTTGAGTGCGTTGTACGATTCTCAGCTCTAGCAGATTCTTACATTATTAATCTTGGTATTATTTAGTGTTTTGTATTACAGTGTGTCTACAGGCCCCAATTGTGATCAAGGCCTCATTGTGCTAGGCACCAGGCAAGCATGTAATAAGAGACAATTCCTGCCCTGAAGAGCTTATAGTCAGACAAGGGTATGAGAAAAGAAATATTGCTATCTCCATTTTATAGATGGGAGACAGTGTCAGGGAAAGATTATATAATTTGTTCAAGGTCTCCCTGGAAGTCTGCAACAAAGCTGGCAACTGAACCCCCATCACTAAAGTCTCAATTTAGTGCTTTAACCACAAGACATTTCTACGTCTCAGCTCTCCTACATTTAATAGTAATAAACAGCAATAGTATAGTGTTGTCTCTTTCATAGAACAAAAATCTTGTGACAAAAGCCAATGGCCACTTCAAGAGAAATAAACTCTTAGGGGAAATAAACTTGGTCAGTGGCACGGTAACTATTTACATGGGCTGATAACTGCTCCTTAGAATGTAGATATCTTTAGGCATATTGAAATGGTGAAGCACTATCTGTCTGTCTAGAATTTTATAGCACATTCATCACCACAGTGCCTGAGCATTATGTGACTTAGTATCAAGCCAAAAGTTATAGCCCAGCATAATTTTATAATGGAGCAAAGACTAGTGGTAACACCTCACTACTAAACATTTTGAATCACATGGATTATTTTTCTTTTTCTTAATCATATTGCTTTATCTAACTGCTCTCTGAATCTGCTTTCACATCCTCTGAGGCCTTTTTTAAATCATAGCCAAGGCAAATTACACCCTTTGATCTGAAAGTTGGGGCTGGGGAAGGAGAGGGGTGTTGGGTAAGAAACAGGTTTTGTTTAAAGTTGTTTACCATTGTTAGCAGGAAACTCAATGTCATTATGAAGTGAGCTATAGGAATAGCTGACTGTAGGGTAGTGCTGATCACTGTCAGATGTTTGGGAAAACTCTGAGTGAATGAAAAAGTGGTTAGATATTCGTCTAATGAGAGCAGGGAGACTGACCGAAATGATATTTACAGTTCTCATAAAATTACAAAGGCATATATATACATTTTTTAAAAGCTCAAGCTCAGCCAGGTTCTGGGCCTTCGTCTGAGTTAGAGTTGAGAGGGCTGGGAACTGGAGCCTTCACCTGCTTCAAGGAGGACAGCTTTAGCTGAGTTCATATAGTATGCATAGCACATTGCTGCAGTCTAACTTTTATGGCTTTTAATGTCTCCGAACCACCTCATCGCTTGAGAGGGAATATATTGGAGTTTGCTTTCACTCAGCTTGACAAGGTGATTGGAGGTATATATCCCCCTTACATGAAAACACTTGTCAGTTGTATCAAATTTGGTAAGACAAGCCCCAATGTCACTTGAGAAAAATGTAACTCAGCTGACATCCAATGCATATGCGTATACCAGATGCTGCAACAAGGACCTAATTTCAAGTGATTTATGCAAATACACCCTATTTTCCTTTTTCTATTTCCATGATGCTTTCTCTCAATGCTGCATCTTTACAGATTAAAAATATTGGGCAGCTTCTTCTGAGTCCCCTGTTTAAATAGGCAACATGGGAGAATTCTCACCATATTGTTGTCCAACTTCATCTGAGTTGTTTCCTGTTTAAATAAGTAACTAGGGAGAATTTTCTGCTATGCTGTTTGGTTTGGTATTTAAAAAAAAACACATAAAATGAACAAACAAACAACCCACCCTAAATCCAGAGCTCTCAACCTCCTGTTCTAATTTTATTTTATGGTTTGGGTTACACTGACACAGCCAGCCAGCCTCAGTTCAAAACACCATGATTAGATATTAGTGGATTATCTGGCTTTGTAAGAACTCTGCAGTATATTCATCCCCGATGTAAGTTCATCGACTTCAGTGGTGTTACAGCAGTAATGAATTTTGCCCTTTCTGTTAAATACTAGTCCATTAATAGTCTGTGCTATATGAAGGCCAGACTTACAGTAACTATGCTTACACACTTTGCTGGGAACACATTGCCTTCTGCAGAAGTGTGAATATAATAATTGTGCCTGTCTAGGAGCCTGATTCTTCTTCTACTCTGTGCTTGGAACTGCTATTGCACTCCCACTGGGAATTTCCCAGTCTCTTAAGTGCTGATGGATAAACCATTTTGTCCCATTTTATCCACTCTGAAACATAATCCTTCCTGACAACTAAACTTCAAATCAAACTTTTTCTTAGATTTTAGTTTTAATTTCACACATTTCGGCATGTCTTGGTTTTGACTCAGACATTGCAAATACTGAAAAGTGCTGAATCTCCCCTCCCCCATTTATGTGGAAGTAAACTGGAATTCCAGGTGCTCAGCACCTGTCAGAATATAGGAGAGATTGGTGAAGGAGACATTAACCCCCTTAGTTCCTTGACTCACTCCTTGTAGGAGCCAGAGTATTGAGCTTTGCAATCTATCAGTTTTTCAAATGTCTGTACCCTGACTGGCTACTAAGAGCTGGCCATATACCAGTTAGAGTACCAGGATTCCCATATTAAGATCCTATTGAGATGTAAGCATAATGGGCTAAATTGTGTACTTTTTACTGGTGCTGAGTAGTAACTAATTTCATAGTGTAAATGAAACTGCTTGTGGAGTAAAGCATTATTTAAATGGGTGGCAGGATCTGATGATCAGGGCTGACAAGGTGGGAGAAAGTGGGGTCAGAGTTCAGGTCTTCCCCCAAAAAATCAGTAACTGGAGTGAGATGGGGGTGAAATGGGAGGCGGTGGTGTCCCAGCAAACATGTACTGGGGCCCCCAATTTCTCTCTCTGTGACCCTACTGATGATTATTCCAATGAGATTATCCACAACCCATCAGAGTTCAGGAAATCATACACGGGGAAAAACTATAGTTACATAGTAACAGCTATGCACCATTCCTGCATTTAGAATGGCTGGGACAATTCAGTTTGTCTAATAAATCTTAATTTAAAAGCCAACATCTATCTTAACATTTAAATCCTATGTATCATGTAGTACTGACAGCAGAAACATTGTGATTGGCAGCCAGTTGATTAAGTTTATAGGTTTTTTAGGGGATTAGTTGTTTATTTAATAAGGATGTATGAAAAAGTCTGAGGGTAACAGAAGGCAGTTTTATTGTCTAGGAAAGATTCAAAGGCAGTGGACTGAAGCAGTGGTTGAAAGGTCTTTATTACACTGCTGCTGTCTAGCCAAACTTGAAAACGAGACATATTTGCTCACATGGCTGGAGTTTATCATGCAAAACGAGTAATTATATTTGAATTGTGTCAGCCAACTACCCTAAAATGAAGGGAAGTCAATGAATGTTGTTCCAAGGAGAAGGGGATTATTCGTTATAATTATACTCAGTCCAAGAGAAATGCTTCACTCTCCCCAAATCTGTTGCAAAGAGGGGAGGGGGGACTTCGGTATGTCTTTTGATGCTTAAACTTTCTGAAGGAAGCATTTCCTTGCAGAAATTCCAGCTAAACAAAGTATTATGTGGCTAGTTAAATATCAGGGGGCCCACTCAGGCTGTGTGTAACTTACTAACGACAGTTTAAAATGTGCCCTGTAACAAATCTGCTGATTTTAGCATAATTCAAAATCCACGATTTTCTTACAATAACAGACCTGACCAGAGTTTTCTGTAAGACATTAAATAATAGTTAATCGAGAAATGCCTGCATTAGCCATTTGCAGAATATAGCATCATAGCCACATAACAAGAAAGCACTTCTGGTGGGGAAAACTGTTGCTATAGGTGGAGATGGCAGAACTGCCTACAGTTAAAGTTCCCTAATGCATTCCATTACAAGACTTTGTTTCCAGTAGCTTATAGTTTTCCCAAGCTTCAATCATTCGGGCTGAAATTTTCCATAATGGACATCTGCCTTTGACTGATTTTTTTTTTTAAGTTTCTCTAAAAATGGCGTAGCTGTTTCTGAGATCAGGGCTAGGGGGAAAAAACATTGTTTTTCCAATTATAAAAATTCTTATTATGAACTGTTGAGATGCTGTAGTGCCTGGGGTCAGGGATGTGTCTTTTATTGTCCCTGGGCAAATCACCTAACATTTGTCTGAATTATAGGCTTTAATAATCACCTTCACATGCTTAACAGTTACATGTTAGAGTTTGACAGTAAAACTCTCTGAAGATTCAGTATGGAGTGAGCATACTCCAGAACACTTCCTGCAATTGTTCTTCTAGACTACCAGAGGCAACTATCATGCTGGGCATCAGAACTGGGAGCAGAGCAATTCTCCTATGCTCCCAATTCTCCATCTGCTGGTGTCCAGGAGAAGGAGGAAACAGCCTTAGTTGAACAGAGAGATGATAAGAAGAAAGTGTACAGGTCATGTTTTACTTTGTGTAACGACCCATCCACTCCAAGTCTTTATTCAAGCCTAATTTAATGGTGTCCAGTTTTAATAAAAGAACACAAATCAGACATCAAGAATTATAACGTTAAAAAACCAGTCAGAGAACACTTCAACCTCCCTGGTGTGGTGGAGAAATGGGGGGCCCCAATAATTTGGACTTTGCGTAGTTGGCTTGGGGCCTGTCCAGTGCCTGATGGGCCTGAAAACCTTGACCAAAATACTGTGTGGGGGTGGAGGGGGAAGGTAAAGTGGAAAGCTCCAGCAACAAGAAATATTTTCAATATGTATGCGCTGCTTATGAAATATAATAACTGCTAGTGTGAAGCAATTATCTATAATAAGCCCTAAGTGCCCTCCTGACCCGCCCCCCCCATCATGTGGTAAGGCCCAGTGGGGACAGTTGGGTAAGACAATACCCATAAAAGGCAAGGGTATAACCACGCTGGAAAGTACCAAGGAAGACCTTAACCCAAATTGCACCCATACAAAGGAAGAGTTGGGAAAGGACAATGGAAAGTACCCAAAGACCCTCACTCTTTAATTCCTAATAAGGTTGTTGTTGCTCAAGCATGTGTAATTTTATTCCTAATGTGGTTATCATTTCTTAACTGTGTGTAATTTGTTTGCGGTTTTAAGCTTTAAAAATCTCCGTGAGCTTTGTATTGGGGGTGCAGTATCAAAGCTGTTACAACACGTTGGTGTGTTATCAATAAACGGGCCTCAGGCTTGAGTATCTGAACTAAAATAACTGTGTGGGTGGCTTTTTCCACAACACTCGTCACTCAGTTACAGACCTAAAAGTCACAATTTTCCAACAAAAAAACTTCAAAAACACACTCCAACGAGAAATTGCAGAATTGGAATTAATTTGCAAACCGGACACCATTAAGTTAGGCTTGAATAAAGACTGGGAGTGGATGGGTCATTACACAAAGTAAAAACTATTTCCCCAGGCTAATTTTCCCCCTACTGTTACTCACACCTTCTTGTCAACTGTTGGAAATGGGTCATCCTGATTATCACTACAAAAGTTTTTTTTTTCTGCTAATAATAGCCCACTTTAATTGAGTAGTCTCGTTATAGTCGGCATGGCAACACCCATTTTTTCATGTTCTCTGTGTATATATATCTTCCTACTGTATTTTCCACTCCATGCATCTGATGAGGTGGGTTTTAGCCCACCAAAGCTTATGCCAAATAAATGTGTTAGTCTCTAAGGTGCCACAAGGACTCCTGTTCTTTTTGCTGATACAGACTAACACGGCTGCTACTCTGAAACCTGTCAAATCAATGTTTCAGAGGGGAAAAATCATTTTAAAGTTTCCAAAGTAACATTGTTCTCATTGTTCAGAGTGTGGTTTTAGACAAAACTGGATGTTATGCAGAGGCTCAGCTCAACAGATGTGTAACAGAGATGTAGCTGTTGTTTGCTGATTCTTGGGTCACTTTCCTGTACGATCTGTCATCTCTCTGCTGAATACTTCAATCTGCAGAATGTAATTTTTTGGATTAGTTGTAGTTTAGTAGTTTATTTTAGCAGATAGAAAGTCTTTTATATCACATATAAATTACCAAATGTCACGTTGTCTTAGTTCATGCCTCAAAAGTTAGTTTGGCCTTTTTAACTCCGTAGCTCAAGTTTTGTGTCTGAAAATTAAATTGTTTTCCAGGGCACTTTGCATGTGCAGAATGGGTCTTCTATGTACGGTACTATTGTAAAATGATTAGCATGTGATTAGAGCCCCTCATCATTCATGGGAAATGTTGCCTACTTCTGCAGATTTTTTGTGTTTGTGTGTGAAAATCTGCTGGTCTTTAAGCAAGTTTACAGCATATGTGAATACTAATAATTTGTTTGGTAAATTATTTATATTGTGTTGAAGATCTTAAAATAAAACTTCATTTCAAATTTTAATCCCTGATCATTTTATCTCCTCTTTACCTTTCTGGGAGAGAGAGACTGTGCTTCTACCAGAGGATGATGTGTCCAGCTCCTATCTCCCCTGGCAAGGCCAAGTCACTGGGTGAGAAGATTCAGGGAGGAAGGTGGTGTGACAAGAAAAAAGCCAAAATCTCATTAGAGTTCAGCCAAAAGTTAATGCCTAGTGGTCCCATTTTTGATGGAAGGTTTGCTTGTAACGACGTGCAAAATGGATGGAAATCACCCAGCTGGAAAGCTGACCACTTTCATGTACCCTGGGTGAAATCATTGAGATTTAAAACATTTAAAGTCACAATGCTAGAGATTATTGTTCTCCTTAACATCATGGCGACAAAAAGTGACATGATTTTCAGAGGTTTTCAGCAGCCCCAGCTCCCATTGACATCAGTTGTGGGTGCTCCACACCTCTGCAAATCAGGCCATTTTCTATTTATGTACCTAAATGTGGAGTTAGGTGCCAACCCCCACCCCACGAAACATTAATGGGAACATATAGGTGATTGGAAAAAAATGTACTCCCCTGAGCAGAAATAGGATGATCCTACTACATGATGTAAGCAAGTGGAATTTCCTGCTATACAGACTATATGTAATCTAGATTTATAGCCTTCCTTGATAGGTAACTCAACATACAGACTATAAATCACACTCTAAACTTTTTTTCTAAGCTTAGCTTTTCCTTTACATTCCTTCCTTTATCCTAGTCCCTAGATTTCTCTCCCATAGAGAGAGACTTCAGAGCCCCTATAGCCTCATTTGAGCTAATGAGTTCCATCTGTCAGTATGAGTCAGCTATAATCACTTACACATGGCTCTAACACCTGAGTTTAGGGTGGCTCACGAGAACAGCCCTGTATTCTGATGTGAGATCCTAGAAACTGTCATCTTCACACACAATGCTGTTCTCCTGAACCAGCCAGCCAGCTCCAGAGGTACATTTTTACCAAGTGCTTTAGGGAAATCTTGAATCAATTAGCAATGCTATACATTATAAGAAACATCACCAGGAGCTCTGAAGAGAGACACTGCACTAGAAGATAATCCCAGTAAGACTATTTAGGTGGTTTTGACTATAAATAGTGAATATCTCATGTTAACCACAAATTCTCCAGTGTCTTCTGCCTGTAATTCTTTGCATGGACAATTTATCCAAATGTAGGGAATTCATGGCTAAATATTTGTGGGATTTACTAAAGACTAAATATATTGTGTAATCTCAACAGTTTAGTCTCACAGAAAAGAAGGGAAAGCTGTGTTCAGTGTCCATCTTTCATGATTTACTGCTAGTTTTTCATTTAAAAATGCCCTTAAAATCAGATACTGGAAAGTTGTCTGGGAGAGTGGTGGAAGAGGGATCAAATGCACTGTGTAATTTTGTACTTCATATGGTGGTAATCTCCTGTCTGTTGAACCTATGGTGTTGGAAGAATGTGAGAGTGAAATGAGTCTCATTTTCCCTGGCTCTGCCTTCAGCGGTATGTTGTTCTTTCAACTTCTGAAAGGGAAAAAAGGGCAATGCACTCTCAGAGAGACAAAGTAAGAGAATTGAGTTAGAAATTGAAATTTCTCTAACTTATTGGAAAATAAACATAGCATTATTTCTGTATATTACAAATAAAGGGTCAAACTTTCAAATGGGTGAAAGCTGAGGCCTCCATGCAAAAAAGGTCAAACAGAAACCAATACGTGCCCTAAGCTGATTCATAGCACACACACTGGGTACTCAGCAAACTTGCTGCTTTGCATAAATATGTGCAATACATTGTATGTAATACATATGTTTGTACCCGTACAATTTTTCTCAGTCTCCGCCATTTTGTAAATGTGTCACAAAATGGTACCGAATTTTAGGGAAATAGAACAAAAAAGAAAAGATAATTTCATGTGCTGAGTTATATAAACAAAAAACTTTCGAAGTGGTGGAGTCAGAAGGGAGAGGAGCCTCAAATTGATCTAAAAAGTCAGACAAAAGGACATTGCTAGGGGCTTGGGAAGAAATGTGGATTGGTTTTAATTAACATTTTGCTTAAGGTCATGTCATGCTTATTCAGTTATGTCTTTGTTATGATGAGGCCTCTTTCTTCTTATGTATGTTTTCAATAACTGACATGGAAAGGATTCAGTTCTTTTCCAGAGGAAAGTGATGTAATGTATTGTTATGTCTTTAGTGAGGGAAATGTGTTTGTGTTTCGTATTTCTAAATCTCATTGACAACAGGGCATCTATGAACAAGCAAGCAAATGCAGCACCATTTTTCAACTGTGATTTTTGTTGTTGATTTTTCCATTCCAAAGCATTAGAATAATCTTCTTGGTGGTTTAATCACTGCTTTCCTTGAAGTTTCAATATGTTTATCTAACACATTACAACTTGTTCTTCAGCATTTGGCAGAAATGACAGTGTCTGTGTTACGTTATTCACCTTTCATTATATGTTTCAGCAGCTCTAAAGAACAGGTACTTTGAGTTTTGCAAATGCAGTGCTCTTTTCTCATTATGGTAATCCTTTGTGTTGATTTATTTTTTTAAAAACAATAATTTACTTCCTTTGGGTTCATGTGCTCTGAATCAGGTACCCTTGTTCTGTAGGAGAATGGAATATCTTTTAGGACTACATAGATCATTGTGGAGACTTCTTCAATAAATTATTTCCTTCCAGTATCAACCTACATCCCTCTTTAGACTGTTATGTATAGAATGAATTCCTCTAATAACCCTTTTATGCTGAAGGAAATAATTAGTAATGACAGACATATATCCAACTCAGAAAGAAACACAGTAGGATTATGGTATCCCTCTTCACAAATACTCCCCATATCCCAGACAAGCAATTTGATAGCTCCTACAAGCAGCTGTTGGTAATGGAGTACTAAGCACTGCAACTCTTTGAGCAACCCCACCCTATGCCTGAACTAGGAAAGCTCATATTGTGAAAAATATTAACCAGGGGTGAAGGAATAGGAGGTTCTCCAACTATTTCAGCTAATATCACTTACTAGTAGTATGATGATGATCGTCTTTTACATGATGTGTAACTGGAAAAAACTGTTTTGCTGTCAATACAGTAAGGTTCCCACAACCTTGTCTGTTTAAATACAGATTCAAAGCAATCTAATCACCTGGTACTGCAAGAATGAAGTAAGTCAGAAATGAGTGTTCTCAGCACCTTTCCGGATGGAGGCATAAGCCAGAGCATTCTGAGGCTGTTACCTGTTTCTTTATTTGCGTCCCAGAGCATCCAGTCAAATGATCGGATTAATAACCACAAACAAAAGTAAAACAGCAGTAAATAAAAATCTAGTAGGAGTTCTGAGTGTTTGTGGATGGATGTGGGGAAATATTTGTCCTGCCAATAGCAGTTTCCATTTCAGGAAGTCTTTTCAAAAGCTTTGTACATTGTTTATAATTTGTTTATTCTGAGAAAGAACTATAAAAAATTAAATGTGTCTGTTTGGGTTTCCTACTGATTTGACCATCTGGGGGCAGTGAGGGACAGGGACAGGGATATTCTTTTTTGCTTTCCATATGTGGGATGTGATTTGACATGTATAGAGGAAGGATGGTCTTATGTGTAAGAGACTAGACAGGGACTTCAGGGGGTGGGAGGCCTGGGTTCAACTTTTGGCTGTGTTGCAAATGTCCTGTATGAACTTGGATAAGCCAGGATCTCTGTGTCTCAGTTTCCCATCTGTAAAATGGGGTTATTTTTTTCTTTACCTTACAGGAGTGTTATGAAGATAAGGAGTCATAGAAGTATCTGCTAGGCTATGTTGGATGTACAATATATGCAGGATATGTTGGATGGCTGATTCTGGTTTCACTTACATTGCTTTTACATCAGTGTAACTCTACTGACTTCACTGGAGCTACTCTTGACTTATATTGGTATCACACAAAAAGCCACAATGTTATTTAGGTTTCAAAGTCAAGTATTCAAAAGTTAAGGAATGCTGGATTCAAAGTTGCCTAAGCAATATTAATTCTGCCCCCTTGTGTATTCATCCTGGGCTCTAAAAAGAAGCAGATACTATGGGGAAAAATAGTATGTGATCAGTAATAAGACTGGTATAATGCATTCATGTGAGGGTACAGAATTAAGATTGCATAGGTAACTGTAAATAATCTGGCATTTTCTCTGCAGCTTTCAAGTGCTTGCATTTGAATTTGCAACCTCAATAACATTATTTTCAATGCAGTTTTTGTAACTAGTTGTTCTTTTTTTTTAAAGAAAAAAGGTTAAAACTAATTCCATTATGTATAACTGTGACAACCTTCCCTTTGTGCATCATGAACAATGTTTCAACCTCTAGTATGGCAGCACAGACTCTTAACAGTAGAGCTACCTGAATAATTACATCTACTGGCAGCAGAAGTGTCATCTTAGCGGGGGAAGGGAACTGCTGAGGTTATGCGCTGAGTCTGAGGGCATGTCTACAATCAATGCACTGGGAGGGGGGTCAATTTAGTGAGTCTGATTTAGCAAGTCTTGCTCTCCCATTGACTCTGGTACTCCACCAGAATGAGAAGCGTAAGGTAAGTCAATGGGAGAATTTCTCCCATCAATCCAGTGCAGTGTGGACACTGCAGAAAGTTGACCTAAGCTCCATCGAATCCAGCTATCTTATTCACATAGCTGGAGTTGCATAACTTAGGTTGACTTACTCCCATAATGTAGACAAGGCCTGGGGGGTGTGTTGGGGAGTCCAATCCAGCTTTCTTCCCCATTGCTCCTGCAGCTCTCAGGCTTTCTCAGTGCGGTGTATGCTGCTGTGTCTACAGCAGTGGTATGGGTCCAGTACTTTAACATATTCATAATTATTATTTTGGCATGCTGCCAACATTTCCCTGTGGCCTGCAAGTAAGGGAAGGGAAACTTTGAAAATGAATTACTCATTAGAGCAAGTTTCATGATATAAGTGAAAGGCGTATCTCTACCCCACAGTATGCTGCCCTGATGAATTTCAAAGGGTTACTGCAAACAATGAAGGAGAGCTGCTCAAAAAAAGTTTGCAAGAATCTTTTTATAATAGAAAGTGTTAGCTTAAGTAGAGGACTTGCTACCAGCTTCTCTAACACTATGAAACTCACTTGAGGAGAAACAAGTAAACAAGAAGCAGGCAGCATTATCTTAGGAAAATGTAAACAAACTTCTTTGTCTGAGTTATTGGCTGAACTAGAAGTAGGACTGATTGGACTTGTAGGCGCTAAAGGTTTACATTGTTTTGTTTTTGAATGGAGGTTTTTTCTACATAATTCTACATTTGTAAGTTTAATTCTCATGATAAAGAGATTGCACTATAGTAATTGTATGAGGTGAACTGAAAAATACTATCTTATTATTTACAGTGCAAATATTTGTAATAAAAATAAATATAAAGTGAGCACTGTACACTTTGTATTGTGTTGTAATTGAAATCAATATATTTGAAAATGTAGAAATATTTAAATGGTATTCTATTATTGTTTAACAGTGCGATTAATCCTGCGATTAATTTTTTTTTAATTAATTGACAGTCCTAGTTCCTGGCTCATGAGGTTTTATCTGACCTTTTGGGTTCTTTTGCAAACTACAAGCAAGTCTCTAACTAAAAATTTAGGCTGTTTCATTAGGGAACAGTTCCCTGTCCCTCTTTCCTCCCACCCCCCAAAATGCTGGAAGGCTTTAAGGTGGAACAGACCAAACTTGCTGGCCTCCTGAAAAAGCAGTATGTGGTAAGCAGATGGGCCAGGTGTCTCTGGAAGAGGACAGTGGGGAGGGACTTCTGGCCCATGGACCTCTCCTCAGAAGCCAACTTAATATGGGTGTGGAGAATGAGATATCCGTATTATTTTGTATCAATAGTAAAAGTGCCTCAGTTTACCTGGTTTATATTGTTCTAGCTAACTGCATAGAATTTAATCAAAGGAGGCTGTGGGGGTGGGGAGCAAGGAGGAAATGAAACAATGACAGAAACAACTTGTCACCTGAGAGTTGCTCTCATGAGAGATTTCAAGAGGGGTACAAGGCACTGCTCGCTGTGGAATCATGGCGAGACAGTAATAGGGAGTGTTGTAGCCCGATGATCTAATCTAAAGTGGAGGGAATGAAGGAGTTCCTCTCTGGAGAAAGTACAAGCTGAGGCCTGTCACTTGGAAAGAGTGCCCATGGGGAGAGACCGAGGGAGAAATCACAGATCCAGCTTGCCCCTGAGCTGTCACAAAGGATGGATTGGGGAAGCCCTAGCTTGTAGGGAAGGGGACCTGTGGAGATCCTGGATATTGAAAAAAGATGAGTTTCACATGGTTTTGCTTTCACTATAAACGGTTGATGTAGCTCTAATTGAAATGGCATTCTGTTGTAATGAAAAAAAAAAACAAACAGTACAAGTGGAAAGGATTCAAGATTTTACTTTATTTAGATCTACAGTTGCTTTCCTAGTGATATTCAGTGATCACTTTGTTCTCTTGTAATCCATATTAAGTTGCTAGTCAAAATTTTCAGTGACTGACGTAGTTCACTGACTGGAGCAGCCTCAGATCTCAGTATTTCACTTGTTTATTAGTGAAGCATGTTTCAGCAATATGATTTTCTTTTTTCCAAATGCTAGTCTCTTTTGATTTATGCTTTGACATCAAATGGTTGATTGTTTTGCTTAATATCATTAATATCCTTAAATAAATGTTTTTATTTCTTCAGACTTATAGAGAATTTTAATATTCATTTGACCTGCTGCTCATTCACCAACATTATTCACCTGCTTCTAGCATGGATTTGTTTTTAAAATGCAGCTGAACTCTTCTGCTCGACACATTTTAACGTATCATCCATCTTGATCTGTGACCCTTAGTAAACTCTCTGACCTCTTGCTATTAGCACTTGCTATGACCTCAAAACATTGACACTGGAAGTTTACCAAAGAGATGCATCTGAGCTTTGATCCTGGATCTATTACAAAAACTTGAGTTGGACTGGACCAAACCCACAGAACTGAAAAACCCTAAAATTTAAAGAAGTTCCAATCTTGTAAAATGGGCATTTATGTGCAACAATCTGTGTAGCAAATACTGAGAATATGATGCAGCTTTACTTGTTACCGTTTTATCAAGCTTTTTAGCCATACCACACTGATTTTTTCAAAAAAAAAATTTTTTTTTTGCTTAACTCACTTATTAAAGTCCATTTTTCAAACCATTTTCAGTATCCCTGAGGATTTAATTACAGCGCTTTAGTGTGAGCATGGAAGTCTTGTCTCCTCTTGCATTGGGCCTTTGTAGCTGGCTTTTGTGATTTGTTTTGGACTTAAGTCAGAACCTTTTGTACTATGCAAAGACTAATAACTCAGAACAGCCATTTACAGAGCAAGAGAGTCTATTCTTGCCATTTCATGAGAACAAGGCAGGAGATAATTAACAGCACATTGTGCAACTAACGTGTTTTTTATTGCGTTGTTAAGCAGCACTATGCTGGACTGGCTCTTTGCAATACATTGTGATATGAGACCTACAAGATATCTTCTATCTCCTTTTAGGATTATCAATGTTGCTAACCATGCTAGCAATAGTACAAGCCCTGATGTGGATCATCCTCTGATATTTTCATAAAGTTATAGTGCTAATTAAGATACTCCAACAGCCTACATCCTAGGAGTCTCGCGGAAGCTGCCGAGACATTTGTCCTACAATATCACCAAGATTTTCAGGGAAATTTTGATATGCAATTCCATTTCACATTTTAGAGGAGTACCACATAGCCAACAGCAGAGTTACAATGTTTTCTCTTCTCTCTTTGGCCACCCGACAAAGTATTTACAAGTCACGCCTGCCTGAGACACACAGGATCTCATTTTCAAACATAGAAACTCCAAATGTGCCCACAAAATATGCTGTGCTTTGAAGATGCAAATGCATCTGTGGTGTATAGAATTATCTACTGAGCTTGTGCACACATTTTTGAGATGCAACTTAGATGTGTAGGTCTGAAAAAATGACCTATAATACAAAGGACACTGGACCAAATTCATCTCTGGTCTGTACCAGCTTCTGCTGGTGTAGACGCTGCTGGAGGGCTCCTGGTGCCAGTGAGTTGGTTTAAAGCTGTCCTCTCCCAGGAATGAATTGCTCTTGCGGTGCAGCCTGTAGAGATGCAGTGTGCACCTTTCTATGCCAGTGGGGATGAGTGGATAGACATTTTAAACTCAGCGTGGCACAAAATACAAGTTCTGATTTGTTCACTATACTGCTGCTTTCCTAAATCCCTGCTAAACCGAAATATATTTCAAGTTTAAGACCTTTACTATACTGTTACTTAAACCTTACAATAGGTATCATATTATTCCAATGACATGACACAATCAGGTTACGTTAAGTCAGGGGCGGCTCTAGACATTTCGCTGCCCCAAGCATGACATCACGCCTAGGGGGGCGCTCTGCCGGTCGCAGGTCCCGTGGCTCTGGTGGACCTCCCGCAGGTATGCCGCCCCAAGCACGCGCATGGCATGCTGGGGCCTGGAGCCGCCCCTGCGTTAAGTTGCCTAGTTGCTTAACATATGGTTTGGAATAGGACAGATGTTAACTTACAATATGTACAAGTATCATGTTGTCATAAACAGATAGCTAAGGGTTAATGTCTCTTTCACCTGAAAAAAAAGTAACCTGAAGCACCTGACCAGAGGACCAATCAGGAAACAGGATTTTTTTCAACTCTGGGTGGAGGGATGTTTGTGTCTGAGTTCTTTGTCTTCTGCCTGAATCTCTCTCAGCTAGAGAATGATTTTTCTATTTCCTGCTTTCTAATCTTCTGTTTCCAAGTTGTGAGTACAAAGTTGGTTTTTTGTTTTGTATTTACATGTCTATAGTTGCTGGAGTGCTTTAAATTGTATTCTTTTGAATAAGGCTGTTTATTCATATTTCTTTTAAGCAATTGACCCTGTATTTGTCACCTTAATACAGAGAGACCATTTGTATGTATTTTTCTTTCTTTTTTATATAAAGCTTTCTTTTAAGACCTGTTGGAGTTTTTCTTTAGTGAGGAACTCCAGGGAATTGGGTCTGCAGCTCACCAGGGAATTGGTGGGAGGAAGAAGTCAGGGGAAAACCTGTGTGTGTGTTAGATGTACTAGCCTGACTTTGCATTCACTCTGGGTGAGGGGGGAAGAGAGATTGACTCTCGGTAATTCTGTTCTCCAGGCTGGGAACGGGGAGGGTGGAATCCCTCTGTTTAGATTCACGGAGGTTGCGTCTGTGTATCTCTCCAGGAACACCTGGGGGGGGGGGGAAGGGAAAAGGTTTATTTCCCTCTGTTGTGAGACTCAAGGGATTTGGGTCTTGGGGTCCCCAGGGAAGGTTTTTGGGGGGACCAGAGTGCCCCAAAACACTCTAATTTTTTGGGTGGTGGCAGCAGTACCAGGTCCAAGCTGATAAGTAAGCTTGGAGGTTTTCATGCTAACCCCCATATTTTGGACGCTAAGGTCCAAATCTGGGACTAGGTTACTGACATGAGTGGCAGTGGTGAGATAAAATCCACAAGCCAGTAGGAATATTATATTTTTCTTTTCTCTGCTAGGGGCTTTTTAGCAGAGAGAAACAGTTTGGTTTTAAGGGAACCAGAGAGAATTTTTTTTCTCTGCTCTCTCTGGCAGTTGTGGCTTGCATATTAAGCAAGAAACCATTAAGCTGTGACAAACAGGTCTTTTGTCGGACAATAGCACTCCCATTAGGAGTCATATACCAGCACTATACTCATGCAAATAGAGTGGTTTTTCTGGTTTACTTTACATTGAAAAAAATTAGCTAGGGAAAAAGGCACTGTTGCTAGACAGACCCCAGGAGGCAACAGAGCCTGCAGTTCCGAAGATAAACACCGGAGGGCACCCCAACACACGAAAACAAGATGTCACGAAAACCAGAGGCAGTACAGCTCGAAGCAATGGAAAAACAGATAGAACTGCTCAGAACACAGATGGCCAGAGATGAGGCAACTCACAAACAAGAGATGGAAAGGCTACAAAAACAAGAAGAAGCCAACAATGCAGCCCAACAACGAGAGTTGGAAAAACAGAGGGAGACCCACCGACAGGCCATGGAATTAGAAAAGGCTAAGCAAAACACAGCCAACCCTAACAACCCTGCGCCAATGATTGTTCCACAGCACAGGAAATTTCCCACCTACAAGGCAGGTGATGACACCGAGGCCTTCTTGGAAAATTTTGAAAGAGCCTGTCTTGGGTACAACATCCCTGAAGACCAGTACATGGTAGAATTGAGGCCACAGCTCAGTGGACCTTTAGCAGAGGTGGCAGCTGAAATGCCTAAGGAGAACATGAACGACTATAAACTTTTTCAAACCAAGGCCAGATACAGAATGGGGATCACCCCGGATCATGCCCGTCGGCGTTTCAGAACCCAAAAGTGGAAACCAGATGTGTCATTTCCCAAATACGCCTACTACGTTGGGAAAAATTATGAGGCCTGGATATCAGGACACAATGTTAAAACCTTGGAAGAACTGCATCTCCTCATACAAATGGAGCAGTTCTTGGATGGTGTTCCTGAGGACATAACACGGTACATACAAGATGGAAAACCCAAAAATCTCGCTGAGGCGGGGGAGATTGGAGCCAGATGGATGGAAGTGGCAGAAAGCAAGAAAGCTACGGTCAAGGGGAACGAATACCCCAGGGGGCACACCGACCATAAACCCTACAACCGAGGGCAGCCAAAAACCCCACCTACAACCCAAGTAAAGCCACAGACACAGTATTCTTCCACCTCACCAGTCTCCAGTAACTCACCTCGGCCCAGTGACCCATCAGATGGAAGATGCTTTAAGTGTAATGAACTGGGACATATCAAGGCCAACTGTCCAAAGAACACCATCCGAGTGCAATTCATTACACCACCATCACACAAAAGATCCCCAGGCCCGGATGCCTCTCAAATACCCTTGGAGCGAAGGGAAAATTTGAGAGTGGGCGGAAAGAAGGTTACTGCATGGAGAGACACGGGGGCACAAGTGTCAGCTATCCACCAATCCTTCGTAGACCCCAAATTCATCAACCCAAAGGCCAAAGTGACAATTTACCCCTTCATGTCACAAGCGGTAGACTTACCTACAGCTGAACTGCCTGTCCAGTACAAAGGCTGGTCAGGAATGTGGACTTTTGCAGTCTATGACAATTATCCTATCCCCATGCTACTGGGGGAAGACTTGGCCAACCAGGTGAAGCGGGCCAAGTGAGTGGGAATGGTTACACGTAGCCAAACCAGGCAAGCTTCCAGACCCATTCCTGTTCCTGAGCCGTCCACAGACGCCCCGTCTATGTTACCAGAGACCCAGACAGAGGTAGTGGACCCGGATTCCATGCCAACCACTGAAACAGCCACAGCACCTCCAGTCCCAGGCCCGGAACTGGAACAGCAACCAGCACCAGGAAGTGCAACCACATCTTCAAACTCAACGCCAGAGGGCGCCAGCGAGCCAGAACTGGCAGAAGCAACAGACAGCCATACCCAAAAGGCTCAGCCCGAGCCTGAAAGAACCTCAGGTGCACCAGCGGAGAGCGGTTCACCGGCAACAGAAACAACCCCATCACCTACATCGCTTCCAGAGGGACCAAGCCCAAGTCCACAGTCTGAGGAAGAACTGGTAACCCCAGCCTCAAGGGAACAGTTCCAGACTGAGCAGGAAGCAGATGACAGCCTTCAGAAAGCTTGGGCAGTGGCACGGAGCACCCCACCGCCTCTCAGCTCTTCTAATCGATCCCGGTTTGTTATAGACCAAGGACTTTTATACAAGGAGATTCTTTCTGGTGGACACCGGGAAGAATGGCAGCCGCAAAAACAGTTGGTAGTTCCAACTAAGTACCGGGGGAAGCTCTTAAGCTTAGCCCATGATCATCCCAGTGGCCATGCTGGGGTGAACAGAACCAAGGACCAGTTGGGGAAGTCCTTCCACTGGGAGGGGATGGGCAAGGACGTTGCCAAGTATGTCCGGTCTTGTGAGGTATGCCAAAGAGTGGGAAAACCCCAAGACCAGGTCAAGGCCCCTCTCCAGCCACTCACCATAATTGAGGTCCCATTTCAGCGAGTAGCTGTGGATATTCTGGGTCCTTTCCCAAAAAAGACACCCAGAGGAAAGCAGTATGTACTGACTTTAGTGGACTTTGCTACCCGATGGCCAGAAGCAGTAGCTCTAGGCAACACCAGGGCTAACACTGTGTGCCTGGCCCTAACAGACATTTTTGCCAGGGTAGGTTGGCCCTCCGACATCCTTACAGATTCAGGATCTAATTTCCTGGCAGGGACCATGCAAAAACTGTGGGAAACTCATGGGGTGAACCACTTGGTTGCCACCCCGTACCACCATCAAACGAATGGCCTGGTGGAAAGGTTTAATGGAACTTTGGGGGCCATGATATGTAAATTTGTCAACGAATACTCCAATAATTGGGACCTAGTTTTGCAGCAGTTGCTGTTTGCCTACAGGGCTGTACCACATCCCAGTTTAGGGTTTTCACCGTTTGAACTTGTGTATGGTCACGAGGTTAAGGGGCCATTACAGTTGGTGAAGCAGCAATGGGAGGGGTTTATGCCTTCTCCAGGAATTAACATTCTGGACTTTGTAAGCAACCTACAAAGCACCCTCCGACACTCCTTAGCCCTTGCTAAAGAGAACCTAAAGGATGCTCAGGAAGAGCAAAAGGCCTGGTATGACAGACATGCCAGAGAACGTTCCTTCAAGGTAGGAGACCAGGTTATGGTCTTGAAGGCGCAACAGGCCCATAAGATGGAAGCATCATGGGAAGGGCCATTCACGGTCCAAGAGCGCCTGGGAACTGTGAACTACCTCATAGCATTTCCCAATTCCTCACTAAAACCTAGAGTTTACCATGTCAATTCTCTCAAGCCTTTCTATTCCAGAGACTTACAGGTTTGTCAGTTTACAGTCCAGGAAGATGATGCTGAGTGGCCTGAAGGTGTCTACTACGACGGGAAAAAAGATGGTGGCGTGGAAGAGGTGAACCTCTCAACCACCCTGGAACGTCTGCAGCGGCGACAAATCAAGGAGCTGTGCACTAGCTTCGCCCCATTGTTCTCAGCCACCCCAGGACGGACTGAATGGGCATACCACTCCATTGACACAGGTAATGCTCACCCAATTAGAACCCCACCCTCCCGGGTGTCTCCTCATGCCCAAGCTGCTATAGAACGGGAGATCCAAAACATGCTACAGATGGGAATAATCCGCTCATCTACCAGTGCATGGGCATCTCCAGTGGTTCTGGTACCCAAACCAGATGGGGAAATACGCTTTTGCGTGGACTACCGTAAGCTAAATGCGGTAACTCGTCCAGACAACTATCCAATGCCACGCACCGATGAGCTATTGGAGAAGTTGGGACGTGCCCAGTTCATCTCTACAATAGACTTAACCAAGGGGTACTGGCAAGTACCGCTAGATGAGCCTGCCAAGGAGAGGTCAGCATTCGTCACCCATGCGGGGGTGTATGCATTTAATGTCCTTCCTTTCGGCCTTCAAAATGCACCCGCCACCTTCCAGAGGCTGGTAGATGGTCTACTAGCAGGACTGGGAGAATTTGCAGTTGCCTACCTTGATGATGTGGCCATTTTTTCAGACTCCTGGCCCGAACACCTACTACGCCTGGAAAAGGTCTTTGAGCGCATCAGGCAGGCCAGACTAACTGTTAAGGCCAAAAAGTGTCAAATAGGCCAAAACAGAGTGACTTACCTGGGGCACCAGGTGGGTCGAGAAACCATAAACCCCCTACAGGCCAAGGTGGATGCTATCCAAAAGTGGCCTGTCCCAAGGTCAAAGAAACAGGTCCAATCCTTCTTAGGCTTGGCCGGATACTACAGGCGATTTGTACCACACTACAGCCAAATCGCTGCCCCACTGACCGACCTTACCAAAAAGACCCAGCCAAATGCAGTTAAGTGGACTGATGAGTGTCAGAAGGCCTTTACCCAACTTAAGGCAACGCTCATGTCTGACCCTGTGCTCAGGGCCCCGGACTTTGAAAAGCCATTCCTAGTAACCACGGATGCATCTGAGCGTGGTATAGGAGCAGTGCTCATGCAGGAAGCAACAGATCACAACTTCCATCCTGTCGTGTTTCTCAGCAAGAAACTGTCTGAGAGGGAAAGTCACTGGTCAGTCAGCGAAAAGGAATGCTATGCCATTGTGTACGCCCTGGAAAAGCTACGCCCATATGTTTGGGGACGGCGGTTCCAACTACAAACTGACCATGCTGCACTAAAGTGGCTTCATACTGCCAAGGGGAACAACAAGAAACTTCTTCGTTGGAGTTTAGCTCTCCAAGATTTTAATTTTGAAATTCAGCACATCACAGGAGCTTCTAACAAAGTAGCTGATGCACTCTCCCGTCAGAGTTTCCCAGAATCTAGTAGTTAAAAAGTGTTCTTAAAATGTACAAGTCTATTAGTTATATACTTAGTGGTATATGGAAAGATGCATGTGTTGTAGTAATCTGTTTGTTTTAAAGTTCTAGAAGGAAATCGCCGCCAGTGAGCTTCCCCACTGTCTGCAATTTGGGGGGCGTGTCATAAACAGATAGCTAAGGGTTAATGTCTCTTTCACCTGAAAAAAAAGTAACCTGAAGCACCTGACCAGAGGACCAATCAGGAAACAGGATTTTTTTCAACTCTGGGTGGAGGGAAGTTTGTATCTGAGTTCTTTGTCTTCTGCCTGAATCTCTCTCAGCTAGAGAAGGATTTTTCTATTTCCTGCTTTCTAATCTTCTGTTTCCAAGTTGTGAGTACAAAGTTGGTTTTTTGTTTTGTATTTACATGTCTATAGTTGCTGGAGTGCTTTAAATTGTATTCTTTTGAATAAGGCTGTTTATTCATATTTCTTTTAAGCAATTGACCCTGTATTTGTCACCTTAATACAGAGAGACCATTTGTATGTATTTTTCTTTCTTTTTTATATAAAGCTTTCTTTTAAGACCTGTTGGAGTTTTTCTTTAGTGAGGAACTCCAGGAAATTGGGTCTGCAGCTCACCAGGGAATTGGTGGGAGGAAGAAGTCGGGGAAAACCTGTGTGTGTTAGATGTACTAGCCTGACTTTGCATTCACTCTGGGTGAGGGGGGAAGAGAGATTGACTCTCGGTAATTCTGTTCTCCAGGCTGGGAACGGGGAGGGTGGAATCCCTCTGTTTAGATTCACGGAGGTTGCTTCTGTGTATCTCTCCAGGAACACCTGGGGGGGGGGGAAGGGAAAAGGTTTATTTCCCTTTGTTGTGAGACTCAAGGGATTTGGGTCTTGGGGTCCCCAGGGAAGGTTTTTGGGGGGACCAGAGTGCCCCAAAACACTCTAATTTTTTGGGTGGTGGCAGCAGTACCAGGTCCAAGCTGATAAGTAAGCTTGGAGGTTTTCATGCTAACCCCCATATTTTGGACGCTAAGGTCCAAATCTGGGACTAGGTTACTGACACATGTATGAAGAAAAGCAACATGCAACAGCTGATTAGTACAGCATGGCTTTCATTGTTTTTCAGTGGTGTATTTGCACTGTTAATACTAACATCCTGGCCATGAGGGTTCTTTTACAGAGATTTTTGTGGGAAGAGAGAAATGTTTATACAGTGAAAAACATGCCCTGCCTCCTAACCTAGAAATGAAAGTGCAGCCCATTTTAATGAAGACCAGCTATTCTCAGAGAAATAGGCATAAAAGGTCTGTCAATGGAAGATATTTATTGTGATGTAGACCCTGGCACTCATTACCAGAACTTTTTGCAATGATATATATTGTAAATACTAGCATGGTAATAGAAGAGCCCCCTTTACCACACTTCATACTGATTTCTGGGCTGGTTATGGGGTTGATTCTATTCAGCTGGGATTTCTCATTCTTTTAAAATTAAATAAATGTGTATGTAGTCCAGAGTAATGACTCAAGCCCCAATCCGGTAAAGCATTTTATCACATGGTTAATGTAAGCCATGTGATGATGTCCATCCCTATTCAACAAAGTGCTTAAGCACATGCTTATACCTGATTGACTGCAGGCTTTAGTACTTTGCTGAAGTGGGGCCTGTGTCCAGCCTATGGCATTTACAGTAGCTACACCCCTAAGTAGCAAGGGCTGTGGAGCTACACTGTCATTCCTTTACCTTCCCCCTCCTCCTCCCCACAACATGCAATGGGAGTGCATGATGGGAAATATTCCTGCAATAGCCCAGATTGCATCAAATGGCAGATATTTTCCCACAGTGATATACGATGAACACTATGCTAGGACACTCAGTATATTTTTCAAGAACAAAGAACACCCCTTTCCAGCAAAGTGCAGCTTCGTGTATAGTTGATTGCTATGTGGTGCTGCCCCTTTCCTTGCTCGTGGGTGAGGTTTTTGTTGTCAAAATAGATTCTCTAGTTCCTCACTCCTTTGCAGCCTTGGTACTTGGAACATTGAAGGTGCAAAAAAATTAAGTTTGAGAGCCCTTTGTTATTGCTATTAAAGATCACAATGTTTTAAAAATTGACCAGCAACATCATTCAATAAATCCTAACTTTTTTCCATTGGAATAAGCAGTTATCAGACTATCAAGGTTGTGGTCTTCCAGTTAATAACATATGTCATCTGCCTTTGCTTATCTGGGTCTAAGCACTGTCAAAAAACGCCCTCCTTCTCTCTCTGTATTTTTTTTTTTTTAGCATCACTGTTTTTTTCCAAATAAGGAAGCTATAGCCACAGAGTGAGTCTGCCAAGCTTTAGCTTAGTATACTGCCTCATATTTGCAGTTTTGAAATCTGTTTTTTATGATGCCTTTCCTCTTTTGCAGCAAATTGTTCTGTTATTTCTGTAATCCTCAGCCAGTCATTTGGCCTGCCTGCCTGGATCCCCTCTCCATCCTCTTGATACAGTCCCGCTGTGTAAACAAAGGACAGCTGAACTTGATTCAAAACAGTCTAGCATATAAATATTACCTCCCAGTGAACCACTTTTCAAGAAATAGATACAAGACACCTTGCTTAATCACAGTTTCTGTGTATCATCTTCTTACACGGTTAATGATGAATACCAAAACAAAATTGAATTTTTTTTTTCATTTTGCTGTAATTCAAATAAAGTTGTTCCCTGAGATTTCGCTTAGGACTAGTCTCATTGTGATAGATGCTGTATTGTCCCTGAAGAATTTGCAGTCTAATTTAAGAAAAGACATATGTGGATCTATCAAATAATTGGCAGTAACTGGAGAGAGACTAGGAGGGCAACAGTGAAAGGAACATGTGGTTACTTATAATAACTATGCTAAACCGGACTCTGGGAATTTCATTGTGCTGTAGCAGCATTCACGTGGGATGTTACTGCATGGCAATCTGGTGCACTGTAGATTCACATCCTGGTTTGCCATGTAGATAAGGCCTTAGGCTTAGTTTTCAAGAGTAACAAATTGAATATGTGGGACAAGTAATAGCTCAGCCAGTCGAAAACAGAACCACACAGAGTACGCTTATAAAGTTTGTGGATGATACCAAGCTGGAAGGGTTTGCAAGTGCTTTGGCGGACAGGGTTAGAATTCAAAATGACCTTGACAAACTGGAGAAATGGTCTGAAATAGGAAGAAATTCAGTAAGGAAAAATGCAAAGTACTATGCTTAGCAAGGAATAATGAACCGCACAAATAAAAAATGGGAAGTGACTGCCTAGGAAGGAATACTGCAGAAAGGGATCTGGGGGTTATATGCATCACAAACTAAATATGAGTCAACAATGTAATACTACTGCAAAACAGTGAACATCATTCTGGGATGTATTAGCAGGAGTGTTGTAAGCAAGGCATGAGAACTAATTCTTCCACTTTACTCTGTGCTGATAAGACCTCAGCCAGAGTATTGTGTCTAGTTCTGGGCACCATGCTTCGGGAAAGATGTGGACAAATGGGAGAAAGTCCAGAGGACAGCAACAAAAATGATTAAAAGTCTAGAAAACATGACCTCTGAGGAAAGATTGGAAAAAATGGGGTTTGTTTAGTCTGGAGAAGAGAAGACTCAGGTGGGACATGATGATAACAGTCTTCAAGTATGTAAAAGGCTGTTATTACGGGTGATAAATTGTTATCCTTAACCACTGAGGATAGGACAAGAAGTAATTGGTTTAAATTGTAGCAAGGAAGATTTAAGTTACACGTTAAGGAAAACTTCCTAACTGTAAGGGTAGTTAAGCATTGGAAATTGGCTAGGGAGGATGTGGAATCTCTGTCATTGGAGGGTTTGAAGAACAGGGTGAACAAACACCTGTCAGAGACCGTCTAGATCAGAGGTTCTCAAACTGTGGTCTATGAGCTCTATTCAGGTGGTCCGCAGATAGTTCCCTCTAAGGTGCGTACTTGGGTGGCCGCACATGAGAGAATGAAGGGCCACTCACCTAATTAGTGGAGCTGTGCAGGTGTGGCTCCACTAATTAGGTGCCTGGACTCTGGAGAAGACACACATACAAGGTGAGGTGGCCTTGGGGGGAATAGGGAGTAGGTGGGAGGGGGCAGTGGGGTGAGAAGAGGGGGTGGGGGAAAATTTTGGGACATGAAGGGCTGCAGTGGCCAAAGAATGAGGTGAATTCCCCCGGCTCCAGGGCTGCAGCTGCCAGGGAGAGATGGCCCTCCTTCCCAACCTCAGCCCTCTGGCTGCTGTGGTCGAGGAGAGACCCCTCCTTCTTCCTAGCCCCAGCTCGGGGGCTGCCGCGATGTGTGGGAGAGGGCACATAAGTGGACCGCAAAAAAAAAAAAGTTTGAGAAACACTGGTCTAGATAATACTTAGTCCTGTCTCAGTGCAGGGGACTGGATTAGATGACCTATCAAGGTCCCTTCCAGTCCTACATTTCTGCAATTGTATGTTTCAGTAGCAAATGTAGAATTAATCTGCAGAATTATCCAAAACCAACAGAAATAAATCAAGAACAGGAAGCTAGAAACATATCAACAATTCATGAACATACAGTTCCTACAATGATCATTAAATAGTTCAGCTTTTGGACGATGTACAACTTCTGGAATATTTTCAATCTTCTGTAGTGTAGGGCCAAATATTTTCACCAGACGTCTGTACTGCTCTCCAGTAAGCATTTAACATGAAGTATAGCCTGGACTAAAATAAATGATTTTTTGGGATCCTTCCTCATTAACAATAAAGGACCCGAGTCTTGGCTTACATAAATCTGCATAAATTTATCAAGTTCAAAGATGTTTCACAAATTTACACCAGCAGAAGATCTGGTCCAGAATTTTTAGATATGTAGAAAAATGTATTCCTTGAACAATGACCATGTGCTTGAGCAATGCAGGTCTCGAAATCACCCCAAATCAGATTTATTGAGAGAGATCCATAATTCTAATAGCACATAATTTGGAGATGGTTTGTTTGCTATTGATCTGCTTGCACTCAAAAGTCCACAGGCAATACTGGAATCATACCATGGATCTACCTGATGATAGGATGGAGCACTTGAAAACCAGAGAGATTAGAAATGGGAAGGAGCCTGGGTAAAGAAAGCCATTGGCTAAATCACAAATAAGAGAACTAGGCTTTTAAGAGCTGAACTAATCGCATCCATTCCTCAAACAAGAAAGAACCTGAGCATGAAAATGGGAAAAATTGACAAAATCAGTATGAAATGAATCCAAAATATCAATACAACCTATTAACAGCCATATGATAAACTAATCAATAGGTAGTAGGGCACAGCTGCTGAACAGTCCACTTAATACCATTAGTAGTCAATGGGGAAAACTCAGAGGGACTAGTGGCTTTGGGGCTTTGTCAAAAAGCAAAATATGAAATAAAACAAAGAAATAGCAATAAGGTGACTAATAATGTAAATGAAGAATTTCACAGTCCAGAATAGTAATTAACAGGAAATGAAGTAGGAGAAAACACAACTAATATTCAAAAGCACTCTGCATTGGCCTAACTCTGATTCCATTGAAGTCAATGGTAAAACTCATCCTCCTTTCCATGGGAGCAGAGAGAGGCTAAACTAATGATGAGCTCCATTGAAAACTTTGCTCTCATTTTCAGGTACCTATTACAACAGTAATGTTTTCTAGTTCTTTCTTTGCAAAGGTATGTGAGGAACATCTTCAGCAAATTCAAAGGGGCTGGATTGGAGGGTTCTGGATTTCAAACACTTTCCAGAAATGCTTCCAAGAGGGCACTCTGTATTTTTGCCAAATATTTTGTAAATCTTTTTGACAAGAGGTGGGTGTTGCATCTGACAAATACATAGTGGGTGTTTCTATTCTGACAGTTTGTCCTAGTGCCAGAGGCATTCCCCAGAGTGAAAGTGGCCTCCGTGCAGGGTGGCAGCACAGCATGAGCAAACACCTGTCAGAGACCATCTAGATCCTTCCACCCATGTACAGCTGTGTGTGGGCCTCTTATATATGAATCTCTGTGCTGCTGGCAGGACTGCTCACTCCTGCTCCTTCTCACATGCAGAGGTCCTGGTCCCTATCCCCATAGCCAAAAAGGGGGCAGGGTGGGGTAGGTCCCACACCAATCTGTGGGATGAGTCTGATGTAATGGCTGGGCATTCACCTAATAGGGTGAAGGCATCCAAGGAACACACCTGTAACTTTGTTTCTAAAGGTGCTGAGCATAGCAAAAGAATGTGAATGGTCATCACCTCTGGAAATCTGACCATTGATGTCTCTGTGGTCCTATTGGACCCCCAGACTGCACTGTAGCAACCTGTATGGAACTTGAGAGTAGGACCACAGCTCGCAGGTGGGCATCAGTCTGTGTGCACAAGGCTAGAACGCTGGCTATGGTTGCAGCATCTCTGTAAAAAAAAAAAAAAAAAAAAAAAAAAAACCTCAGTAAAGAACCAGTTTAGTTTTACAAGAATTAAATCCTTTCATATTGTTATCCAGTACACAGTACATAAAAAATAGTCCTGTCTGCATTCCCGAATTAGAAACTTTAAGCAAAGGAACTACTCTGAGTTTCTTATGTTTTTCCACTTTCCCCTTTCTTCCAATTTCTTTAAGACTGAGTGGTAGTATGATGTTTACTTGCCCTTCTGGGACAGCTTCTCCATAGAAATAACACAGTGGTTTAAAAAAAATACTTTGTTTACAGAGTTCTTCATTCTGATACACTTCAGTTCCAACGGCTTGGAGACTGAAAATCCCATAAGGCTTTAAAACAGTTGTAAAAATGCAGGCCTCCATTTCTCATTACCAGAAGACTACAGTGAGATTCATGTCTTTAGGTTCCCTCAGAACAACCCATTATTTAGTTTGGAGTCCGTTTATAACTTTTTTCACTCACTTAGATTTATGTTTGGCTCTAACATTAACAGTCTGTGCAAGACCAATTAATGGTTTAAGCATTTTGTGCTGACAGAACACCCAATGTGTTAAATGGCAGCTTTGGTTCTTCTGATATACAGCCTGCTGGCAAAAGCTGCTAAACATAGTCAGGCTTATCACAGTACTAGCATTGGGGAGTGTGGCATTTCTGTGACAGGAAGCCAGCACCATACACTCCAGACATACCTGCCATTCATCACTCTCCTTTACAAGGACTGCACTGGCATTCCTACACATATCAACCAAAATCAGTTCTCAGAAAGTGTCATCTGCACAAAATCATGGTAATCATTTGGCATGATAGCTGCTGAATTCATCATGTCCTGATTGCTTAGATTGACACTGCAAAGAAAGAGAAGAAACCAAGAGAAAGTAATGCAAAGATAATTTGCAGAATTAGTTCCCATAAAGTTGGACAGCTCTAACACTGCATGTCACTGTGACCCGTTTTCCACTTGATGCAGTCAAAATTAACCTTGGAATAAAAAGGGCCTGCAGCACATAGAAAATACTGAAATCAATGGGATTGGAAGGTGCCTAGCACGCTGCCAGATAAGGCCCTTCTATCTGAGTGACTGGGATTCCAAATGCAAGTTTTAAGATTTAAATTTAAATGAAATATGATTAAATGAATCTTGAGTACTGGAAGGTTTGAGCAAGTTCAGTTCTGCTTTTTTGTTTGAAATTTCACTGTATATAAACTTACATGTTTAAAACCAAATTAAAATCAAGCGAGTCTGAGGCCCTAATCATGCACTTGCACACATGCATAACTTTAGGTATGAGTAGTCCTATTGCAAAGATATATCTGAAGGGTATGTGTAAACTGGCTGGGATTATATATGTACGTACCTATTTGCAAGACTGGGGACTAAGGTATCAGTGATTGGTTCGCAGGTTTTATGGTAAATACCTGGAAAGGCAAATCTCAACTCTCCAGGGCTCCTGAGTCTTAAAAATCAGAATATAATTTCTTCCAGTTAGGCCAGAAATAAAATCAGAGTAACTGTCAACCTGTTTGGACCTGGCTGAACAATGGAAAAATGTATTTGAACAATTATTTAATGGAAAAATATCCCCAAATTCACAGTGAGTATTTGCAACAAATTATTTGACCAGCTCCACTCCTGTTGTTTGGTATTTCCACTGTTACATGTCTGCTGGAACCTAGAAATTCAGAGATGAGCACAGAGTAAAAATATAATGAAAAAGAAAAACTAAGGGTTTTTTTTTTTTGGAACTTCTGAAAGGTTCAGTTTAAGTTTGCGGTGAAGAGTTGGGAGGGGTTCTTATTTTATCCAAAGCAGTTCTCTCTCCTTAGTACAAACCAAGCTTCAGAGGTGAACAGTATTAAACCATGGGTTCTTCTAGAAAAAACAAGAAATGAAGTTAATTGATGAATCACTGAATACAGCCAAGTCTAATTCACTCAGAGTGGACTAGGCTTGCTGTGAAGAGGTGAACATTCTCCCCAAGGGAGGGACTTGGCTGCCTCTTGCACAAAGGCTGTCTCAGGACTATCCACAAGAGAGGCGCTGGTGCCAGCTACAAAGGTCAGTGCTCATTTGCCCTCTGGCTGAAGGAAAAAACATAACCAGGAAGAAAAATGAACTGCAGAGGAGACAACGTAGTATAGGCAGCAGACAAAAATGTGAGCTGTCACTGGGCTGTGGGGGGGGAGGAGGGGAGTGGGGCGGGGAAGAGAGAGAGAAGCTTGACAAATGAGGAAATGCACCAGTCTGTGCCCTGAACATCAGTGGGTCCTGATCATCAGTCAGTGGAAGGGTTGATCAGTCCCCCACCATGAACAATTTTTTTTAAAAAAAAGTAAGACATCTAAAGTCTGCTCAAAATAAAAATCACATCGTCCCATAGCTGCCCAAATGCTATGCTGTAATGTTATCAAAATTGCCCAGACTACAAGTACTAAACTAATATTTCCTAACTCCACCAGTTATGCTCTTATATGACACCCTACTCAATATAGAGTGGTGCTGAGAGCACACTTAGAGGGCCTAACTCTCATATACAGTAAGCCCTCTTTACACCATTCTGGCCATGTAAAGGGGCTTAAAATGGGAGTACACTACATTTACACTGCCAAAGCGGAATAAAAGTAGGGGTGTATGTGTGTAAAACCATTCCCAACTCTCAGGGAACTGTTTTCCTCAGGGAGTAGGAGCAAGACATTTAGTATGTTCTTGCAGAGCCATAGCAGTAGTCCCCCAATATCTGGGTCTGGTTTGGAGAGGCAGACAGGCAGGTTGACAAGAAATTAGACAGAGAACAGCTATGGTAAGTGCAGGTGGGCAGATGTGTATGCTTAGAAGTAGGCAGCTGGGGCTCCAGCTGTTGTCATGACAGAACTCTCATCACAGAGCAGTTCATGCTCTGTCCCATGTGGCACTGGAGATAATAGTAGGCCTCACATTTACAGTGGGGGGCCCATGTAAAATGTAATAGCCCAGTAAAACTGGTATATTTAGGGGGAGACACTGGAAAGAGGAGGAAATATATTGCAACACAGGGTGCACATGCTAGCAGATAAAAAGGAGCCAAGGACCACTAGTGAGAAATTCTTGAAAAAAGAGCAGAGTAACTGAACAAGTCATTTGGGGGATTTGCCTTACAGAGTTGCAGGAAGTGATGGGACAGGGTGGAAGGAGGATTATGAAACAAGTATGAGCTTAGAAGAAAAGAAAGCAGATAGGATTTATGTAAGGGACTTGAAAAACTCCCTGCAGACGTTAGTTTGAAGTGATTCTTACCACTTATGACATAAGTGAAATGTGCGAGTCCTGTCTGCCAGAAGCTGGGAATGGGCGACGGAGGATGGATCACTTGATGACTACCTGTTCTGTTCATTCCCTCTGGGGAACCTGGCATTGGTCACTGTCGGAAGACAGGATACTGGTTAGATGGACTTTTAATCGGACCCAGTACGGCCGTTCTTATGTCCCTGAAGTGAGGCGTTTGAGACCTGAGGCCAGTAGGAGCCAAATTGTTCCCATGGTACACATAAAAGCTAGAGGTAGCATTAACCAGATAGCTAGGGTTTGCTGACAATTTTCCTAGGCGAAGCACCTACCTTTTGCAGTGACTTGGTGCTGAATTAGACCTCTGAAAGTGATATGTGAAATTAAGCTGTAAGATGCAGCATTAATGACGGCTGGGCTATGCGTTTTGAAGTGCCATATGAATCTGCCTTTAAGAGCGAGAGGCATGTTTCCTAACCCAGTAAACAAAATTAGAAAAACGAGAGAGAACTGACATTTCAGCTGCTCTGTGCTGATTTATGTTAATGGTTATAAAGTATTTGCAATGTAATCAGTGCTGCCCTTTGGAGGAAAAATATGCTGAAAAACTGAAGAACTGAGCTGTTTTTGTACTGAAGGCAACTCCCTTAGACCATAGCTGTGGATTAACTGAATGTCAGCTATGAGATGTTTTTTACCTGATGCTTTTTATTGCTAATCTAATTTTGTATTGCAAAAGAGTATTTATGCCTTTTTCTTCCATATCCTTAGGCCAGAGCCAGCCAAGGTAGATGGGCCAGGTGCTGGCAGCATATTGAGGACAGGACAAAAGGAATTTTCTTGACCGTTTGCCGAGTGGCTATGGAGCTCCACGGCTCCCACTGCAGCTCTGATGCATTCTTTGCAGGGGCTGAAGGTTGGGAATGGATCCTCAGGTCTGGCTTCATCTTCTTGCTAAGCCCATCCCAATCAGCACCTGCACACTGTCATGCAAGGAGCACCCCCAATGATGTAGCACACCCTCTGCACAGTCCTTTTAAATCTGTCCCTACAATGGGACAGCAGAACCATACTTGTTCTGCTGTCAAGGGACACCCAGTGCAGCTGCAGAGGAAAGGGCAGGATTTACCACTTGTATGGCACTTGTTTGCATGACCTGCCTGTAGCTATTGTGGTGGTTAATATTTTCCTTCTAAGGTTTCCGTAAGTTATTTTATCTCCTAGCTCCTCTAGGCCCATCCTTCCGCCTAGGAACAATCTTTTGACAGCCTTTGTGGCCTGCTGCTCTTGTCAGTTTAACCTTTGTGTTATTAAAAGGTTAAATGAGAGACTATTCACTGTGGGACCACAATGGTCCATGGTGCTTTATTTTGGGTATTGGCCTGAGATGACTATGGAACTAGGAGACTATGGATACTGAGACGGAAGATGAGTGCAGTAGTGAGATGATTTGGGAAGACTGTGAGAGTGAGGAACAACTGATGTGCCCTCAGGAGAAATGGAAACAGCTGGATATGCAGTCAATGATGGCAGCATTGGCAGTGGCAACAGGTGTTTTTGGCAGTGATATTTAGACGTGGTGGTAGATGAACTAAGGCACACATTTACCCATATATAGATAGAAATTACAGGGCCCTCACATTCTTGTACTTTACTCTGAGGTCTCCTCAGTTCTAGATTTTTTTAAGCACGATTTCCATACTTGATTGTCTAAGTTAGAGTACACAATTCCACATGTGCGTACTTAAGTGCCAATCAGAACATATCAATGCAGAATTCAGTATCCTAATTTAGGTGCCTACATTGTCAAAAAGGTCTCTAGTAAAGGAGTCCTTATGCAATCAGTGTAAACAGAAGAACCACAAATTCTATTGGTCAGATGGCTACTCTGATCTTCTCTAACCTTTAGCAAGGGTTGATTTTCCACTCAGAGCTGGCCTTCACTACAGGGAGATTGATGCTGCTTCAATCAATCCAGCAGGGATCGATTTTTAGCAGGTCTAGCAAAGACCCACTAAATCAAAGCAGAATGCTCTCTGGTCAACCCCGGTACTCCAGCTATCCAAGAAGAGTAAGGGAAGTTGATCAGAGAGTGTCTCCTGTTGATGCAGCTCAGTGAAGACGCTGGAGTAAGTTGACCTAAGCTACATCAACTCCAGCTATGTTGTTCATGTAACTGGAGTAGCGTAACTTAGGTTGACTTTCCCCTGTAGTGAACACAAGTTCTCAGAGATGGGACAAGGAGCAAGATAAACAAGGGTTTTCCTTTTAAAAATTGTAAACTTTTAAAGGGAAATACTATGTTTGCCAATAGCACAGCACAATGGCATAAATAGTTTCTGTGTTAACAGATACATTGGGATTTTTTTGCCGAGTTCATATTTTTCAGATGAATGAACATACTCATATGTATAAATAAATATGTTCATGTTAACATCCCAAACCATTAACTAAATACAAGCGCATATCAAAAATTATCTGAGGCATCTCTATAGGTACCTTTAGGGCATCTCTATAGGTATCTTTCCCCCAGGCATTCTCTAGATTTCCTGAGGCTTTTTCAGCATTAGCTAGTAGATGAATAAAAGAAGCTTGGGGAATATATCCTTCCATGTGCTTCTTCCTTCACATACCAGATCCATAATAATCAACCGATGTGTGAGGTTAGGATATCAGGGTTTCTTTACATGGCACTTGGGGATTATTCTTTCAGACTACAGTATAAAATACTAAAGAAAAGAATAAATGTTTGTGCTTCCTGATCTTATGTTAAATCTTTGATCTTTTTGGAGTTTTTGAATGATACAATTGCTTGTGCTGTGAGTAAAGCTTCTGTCCTGGAATAGGGTTGCCAGTCTCTATGCTGGTGGGAATTTGATATATTTGGTTCCATGTTCTCTGATTTCCCACTCCCCCCCGATTCCTGTTTGATAGGGGATCATTACAATTTAAAATGCCAAAGCTTAGTCACTACAACTTCTCAAGTGAGGGGTACTTACATATCACAATGTTTATTGCAGTAAGCACATGACAGAGTTAAAAGACAAGTTATGAACATGGAGAGTTTTGGAAAGTAAAAAATTATATGAGTACACAATGTATATTTTAAAAAAATCTACTAGATTCTAGTGTAGTCTGTTCAAACTCATAGCCTACTGGCAGCATATTAGGGAGGGGTGTGTGTGTGAGAGAGAGAGAGAGAGAGAGACTAGCACTCATGGAAAAAGTCATCAACTTCTTGTTAGAATTTGAGTTAATGAGGAAATTCCACTTGACCTAAAAAATGCCAATATTGTGACCATTAAAGTGTTTTTTAATTTACAAGGGGGGTTGCACTCAGAGGCTTGGTATTTGAAAGGGGTCGCCAGTACAAAAGTTTGAGAACCACTGGGATAGAGAATAAGACAGAGAATGTATTATTGCCCTTATATAAATCAATGGTATGCCCACATCTTGAATACTGCGTTCAGATGTGGTCTCCTCATCTCAAAAAAGATATACTGGCTCTGGAAAAGGTTCAGAGAAGGGCAACTAAAATGATTAGGGGTTTGGAATGGGTCCCATATGAGGAGAGATTAAAGAGGCTAGGACTTTTCAGCTTGGAAAAGAGGAGACTAAGGGGGGATATGATAGAGGTATGTAAAATCATGAGTGATGTGGAGAAAGTAGATAAGGAAAAGTTATTTACTTATTCCCATACTACAAGAACTAGGGGCCACCAAATGAAATTAATAGGCAGCAGGTTTAAAACATATAAAAGGAAGTTCTTCACACAGTGCACGATCAGCCTGTGGAACTCCTTGCCTGAGGAGGTTGTGAAGGCTGGGACTATAACAGGGTTTAAAAGAGAACTGGATAAATTCATGGAAGTGAAGTCCATTCATGGCTATTAACTAGGATGGGTAAGGAATGGTGTCCCTAGCCTCTGTTTGTCAGAGGGTGGAGATGGATGGCAGGAGAGAGATCACTTGATCATCACCTGTTAGGTTCACTCCCTCTGGGGCACCTGGCATTGGCCACTGTCGGTAGACAGGATACTGGGCTAGATGGACCTTTGGTCTGACCCAGTACAGCCGTTCTTATGTTCCATAAGATAAGTGAATAGAGCCAACCTTCAGTTGAGAATTGCACTTCATGCTGAACAATTTGGAGATCTACAGCAAGTTAAATTCAGGGGAAGAAATCATTTAATGGTTTTTGAAGCACTTTACTTTATCGCTGCTTCCAATCGGTTAGGAAAGTTTTGCATTCCACTGCTCTCCACTAAGTGCTTGTTAAAGGAGTAATGAGTTAGGCACACATTCAGATTACTGCTTCTTTTTCTAATTTATTTAGAAATATGTAAACTCTTGGATGGGGATATTAGATGGCAAGGGCTGAGTGAATTTTATACCTCACAGAAGTTGGATGCATTTTTTTTCCCCAGAGTTCCAGCAAAGGTGTCTTGTTTCTCTGCAAGATTCTTTCTTCAGCTTTGTCTAAACTAGGCACATTTTCTGAACACTTCCCACCATCGCTAACACTAGGGCTGCACTGAGAGCTTTAGTGTGGACAGGCCTCCAACTGTCACCTCCATTTTAAGTGCCTCATTAACTTAATTCTACCTTCTACTGCACCTTAGAGGCCTGATCCAACTCCCCCAAATGGCTCCCATTGACTGACTTAGGCATTGGATTGGTTCCTAAATACTGAAGCCCTGATTTTCCACTGCTTCCAAAAAGCCCTAGTGTTAGCAATGGTGGGAAGTGTTCAGAAAATGTGTCTAGTTTAGACAGAGCTGAAGAAAGAATCTTGCAGAGAAACAAGACACCTTTGCTGGAACTCTGGGGAAAAAAATGCATTCAACTTTTGTGAGGTATAAAATTCACTCAGCCCTTGCCATCTAATATCCCCATCCAAGAATTTACATAAATATAGAGGGCAGTAGTTAGCCGCAGGGAACTAGCAACAGCTCCCTAATCCATGCCTGCTCAGCCCTGGTAGAAGTTAGAGCAATAGGGGGAATTCTCCAGGGGAAATCTCTGGTCCCCTGAAGTTGACTTTGCATGACTTAAATTGTGCAAAATGAATTTAGCAGACAGGAGAATCTGATTCCAAGACTCTGATTACACAATATACTTACTACATGTCTAACTTTCAACATGGGAGTAGTTCTGTTCAGTTCAGTATGACTATTAACTTGCTTAAAATTATGCATGTGGTTAAGTATCTTGAAGAATCAGGTCCTGAGTAATTATGTTCCAGTTGCTGTCTGCTATTTATTAGTACACATAGTTGAGTAACATTCTGTCCTTATTTTTCTGGACAGAATACTTCATATTTTAAATCACTCCTCCTGAAGAAGCTTCTGAAGTAGGGTGTGATGCTTTGAAGATAAAGATAACATCATGTTTTATCTGACCAAGTTCGAAAGATGGAACTTGGAACATCCAAAAGGGTAATGAAGATTGTGTGCATCATGTTCTAGTGGCGAAACATTAAAACTAAAGCAAATTAAACACAATTGCTTTTCTGTCAAATTTAGATTCCCAGTGATGTGTGGGAACAATTAGGAAATGAATTAATTTGTCCTTACCAAAGATGTGTTCAAACTCAAATAATAAAATGAAGTTGATGAAGGAAAAAAGAGAGATAAATATGGTAATATTAAGCCACAAAACAGCAATAAATACAAACATATTTTCCAGCACATATACATATTTTAGAGTTGTGTCCCTACTAACAAAATAGATTGTGCAGTATAACGTCTTAATAGTAATAATTTAATGGTGATGATTTAATCATACACCACTAAAATGTATGGTGTCTACTCGCAGCTTTCCTGTTTTTCATTTAAATGAAAAATGAAACTGAGCTTGTCCGTTCCCAGCTGCAATATTTAACCCTCTTGCAAATTTCCATATTTTGTAACACAATGTGGATAGTTATTTGGCTTGGTTTTTCTTAGCAACAATCTTTTCCCTATCATCTCTTTTCTGTATGTTTGTGATACTACCTCCACCTCAGAACACAGAGCCTTTCAGGTCACTGAAGAAATCACTGTCCAAGATTATATATTTATTCAGCTTCCTTTTAGGAGTGCACTACTGGGCATTGCCATAGGATGTGCAACAAATTCCCATTTGCCCAGTTACAGCATCTTTCTCATTTGTGTCTTCATCATTCTAGTCCATGTCCTAGATGTCCTAAAAATAACACAAACTCTCTCTTATAGGTTTAGCAAATCACTCCTTTCTCTGTCCTTTTTAGGAGAGAGAGGAATTGGAATGCATGATCTCAAAAGTAGGAGAGGGCATCTATCAGGAAAAACTGCAAGAGTGATGCACTTGCAGTAAACAAAATACAGTGGAATCCTTTTTGTGGAGACAAATCTTGCCCCAGCCTCCAAGGTCATAGAAGAGTTTGACAACAGAACTATTACAGCTCTGTTGCACAAGAGTGGGGCATGACTTAAGGGGGTGGAGTGGGTGGGTCTGGAGAATGCAACCATATTGCTGAAGGGCCTCTGTAAATTATCTTTGCAATAGAGCAGGGTGAATAATTGATTTTTTCAATATGCTGGCAGTTTGGAAAAATGAAAAATAATTCAGTTAATAAGAACCAAATCTGAACATTCAAAACAATTTTGGCAAATCAGAAGTGGACAAAACTGTTTCAGATTAAATGAAAGATTTTGTTCAATCCCGAACAAAATGTCTTGTTTTGTTTCTGGGTCCTTTTTCACATAAGAGAAAAGGAAATGAAGGGCTATATTCACAAAAGGATGTCAATGAGAGGAGGTGCCTGGTAGTGCCCATCTGAACGTTTAATCCAGTGTTTAGGATACTCACTTGGGATGCAGGAGGCCTAGGTTCAACTTACCCCACCCCACCCCACCTGATATGGAGCAAGAATTTGTACTTGGGTCACTCACATTGCAGCAGAATGTCCTGGCCTATGGAATGGGCTGGCGTGGAGGCTCTCTGTCTCTCCCATTGAAGCTGTTCCTGTTTGTATAAAACAGTTAAATAGTAATTGGGCCATAGACAGTAAGTAAGAATGACACTACAGCCTGCTGGTTAGGGCACTCACCTTTGTGGTGGGGAAACCAGAGTTTATGTATATCTCTACTCCAATGTCTCTTTAATTATGCACAGTGGAACATCTTCGACAGGAGAGCTTGAGGGAGCTCTGCATGAAAATATCCCATAGCCCAGTAGTTAGCGTAATGTTCTGTAATGTGGGAGACTCAAATTCAAATCCCCGCTCTACATTAGGCATAGGGCCAAACTGAACCTTGGTCTCCTACATCCCAGGTATGTGTCTTAACCAATGAGCTAACAGTTCTACAGGGCAGCACTACCACCATTTTCTGTATCAGAGGAGTAGCAGTGTTAGTCTGGATAAAAGCAGCAAAGAATCCTGTGGCACCTTATAGACTAACAGACATTTTGGAGCATGAGCTTTCGTGGGTGAATACTCACTTCGTCGGATGCAGGTAGTGGAAATTTCCAGGGGCAGGTATATATCACGGAGATAGCTGGGAGTGCTGGTGGCATCCAGACAGTCCTTCAGTGAGAGTGCCAATGCCCGAGATGATGGGGCGTCCAGGATTTCCGGGTTTGTGGATCTTGGGTAGTAGATAGAATAACCCTGGTTGGGGCTCTAAAGGTACGTATGTACATAAAGGTACATATGTACCTAAAGGTATGTATGTAGATCTCCTGTCTTATTTTAGTGAAGTCCATTTGTATGGAAGTTTGGTTATTAATGAGAGTCTCCAGGTTGGAGAGCTCTTTTTCGATTTTTTCCTGTTTGCTGTATAGGATGCTGATCAGGTGGTTCCTCAGTTTCTTTGCTAGAGTATGGCTTAATCTCTCACTGTGGTCTGTGTGGTCTTCCATACAAACGGACTTCACTAAAATAAGACAGGAGATCTACATTACTCACTTCACCTCTCTACAAAGGAAAAAGGACTGTAAGCTGCCTAAACTCCTACCTGCCACATGGGACCACAACCATGGTACCCCAACCCACCCAGCAATATCGTCAATCTATCCAACCACACTCAGGACAGACTTTTCTTCTGGGCTATCTCGAGGATTCTCTTTCTGCCCTGCCACCCCCACCAACATGATACAGTTCTGCTGTGATCTGGAAGCCTACTTCCACCGTCTCCAACTCAAAGAACACTTTCAGGACAACACTGAACAGTGCACTGATACACAGTTACCCTCCCACCAACAGCACAGGAAGAAGAACTCCACATGGACTCCTCCTGAGGGTCGAAATGACAGTCTGAACCTATACATTGAATGCTTCTGCCGACGGGCACAGGCAGAAATTGTGGAAAAACAACATCGCTTGCCTCATAACCTAAGTCATGCAGAACGCAATGCCATCCACAGCCTCAGAAACCACCCTGACATTATCATCAAAGAGGCTGATAAAGGAGGAGCTGTTGTCATCATGAACAGGTCTGACTACCAAAAGGAGGCCGCCAGACAACTCTCCAATACCAAATTCTACAGGTCACTTCCCTCAGATCCCACTGAGGAATACACTAAGAAACTGCACCATCTACTCAAGACACTCCCTACACTAACACTGGAACAAATCAACGTACCTTTAGAGCCCCAACCAGGGTTATTCTATCTACTACCCAAGATCCACAAACCCGGACATCCTGGACTCCCCATCATCTCAGGCATTGGCACTCTCACTGAAGGACTGTCTGGATGCCACCAGCACTCCCAGCTATCTCCGTGATATATACTCGCCCCTGGAAATTTCCACTACATGCATCCAATGAAGTGGATATTCACCCATGAAAGCTCATGCTCCAAAATGTCTGTTAGTCTATAAGGTGCCACAGGATTCTTTGCCACCATTTTCCTGTTCTTTTTCCCCTCACCCCCATGATTCTGCCCAGTGCCTGGCCCAGCTACTCTTCCTGGCATTGGACTCGGGGTCTGATCATAGTGAAGTGTGTTTCTACATTAAAAACTTCCACTATAAGCAATTTCATTATGACTAGAGAGGTCCTTCCTGACAAAAGATTCCCATCACCACCCTGCTTCAGATCAGGCTTTTCCTCATCCCCTGTGATTGTAGGGTGCTCTCTGAAAGCTCATATGTTCACTCTCGGTGGGGAACTCCCGGATCAAGATCAGTCTGGCTTCTCTTTTTCACTGAGAGAAATGGCACCAAGAAGAGGTACTAGGGTTTCCACTTTATACCCCTTCCTCCTGATGGTATAGAAGCAAGTTTATTCTTCCTCACTTTCTGCTTGTAATCTGCTTCTAATGCAGCATTTACTACCTATGTTTTAAATGATGATTTCTGCATTACAATGGAAGGGACACGGTGGAACCTTGAATATAGTGGAGTGAAGTTTGATTGGAAGAGAAATAATAGTACATTAATGTATTAAAGCAATTAAAGGCAGTAGAGCACTTACTCTGCTTCACCGTCCATTAAGTTTCACTATCACCATAAGCAGGTTCCTCTGTATTTCATAAAAACAGGGAAAGTTGCTAACCCTCTATATGGCTTCTAAACTGCTGTATTGTATGTATTAATGATGGGTAAAGCTCCATTGGCCTGAGAGTTCAGTTTGGATAAGTAGCCAAAAATTTAGATGCTTAGAACTGAACTATTTTAACCTCTAAGGTCTGTAAAACTGGGCTGGAAATTTCACAAACACAGATTCTTGTGAGAGTTTTCATCTTCGCTGCTTCTGGTTAGGCTATTAGGCTGTTCCAATGGTCTCTTCTCAGAGAATTCCGGTCCTTCTTGCTCCTAGGCCCAGAAGTGTCTTCCCCCCTCCCACTCTTGAAAGAGAGCTTGTAGGTAGAGTACACATGGAAGGTCTAAGCTTCAGAACAGTAATGGGAGCTGATCACCTGAAAGAACCAGATTATGTCAGACAATGGGTAACTAGAATGCCGAAGGAAATTCAGAAGAGCCATAACATGACAGTGACTGAATTAGAACAATATATTTTATAGATAGATGTTTTCAACCTATATAGTTACTATCCTACCTGCAAGCTGCCTTATGCTCTCACTATTTAGAAATATCTACAATCATCACAATAAAATTGTTGCAGTAAAAACAAGATCGAATCAAGGAAACTGTCTGATCTTATTTTTAATCGTATTTAAAGAAAAAGTACTTTAGAAGCTGTAAACTTATCATTGGAACATCACAGAATAAGCCTGTTCCTAGTAGCAGATAAGAAAAGCCCGAGTCTGCGCCCTTTAACCTAGGCTATGTGACTAACACTGATTACAGAAGGCAACATATCTAAAGGAAACCCCATGGTTAAATCCTGGGAGTCATATTCATGACTGATTAGTTTTAAGGTCCCTTTCATCACTTTGAAAATTAACCAATTATATTCATGACATGGAGGAGTAGAAGAAAACGGCCTGCACTCACAGATAACTAGTAATTCCTTTCACTATCATCATCAGGACTGTGGATTTGACTCCTAATATAAACAAGAGTTTGTTCCTAGTGGACCATGTGGACAAAGTCAAAAATGCAGCTTCTAATCTGATAAACTGACTTGTGCGTATTGTGATACAGCATGGCCAGAGGGCAGCAGAAGAGTGATTTTTTTGTTTGTTTGCTTTTAAATGAATTTTATGACTGTGTTGATACTTTTTTGAATTTTGGGACAACTTTAAATACAGTTCAGAGGGGTAGCTATGTTAGTCTGTTTCAGCAAAAACAACGAGGAGTCCTGTGGCATCTGTGATAAAGCATGGCCAGAAGGCAGCAGGCGAGTGATCCTATTGGGATCCAGGAAGTGGGCGGGCAGAGCCCACCCACTGCTAAAGGTCCTCCCTCGAGCCTAAGGGGAGGATCCACGGGACCTGGAAGCCAAGTGATTCCGGGGGACAGCTAATGAAACAACAGGGACAGGGTGGGGAGGGGAAAGATATGTAAGCTCCAGGATGATGAGAGCCTTATTCCCTGTAGAAGGAAGATAGGTTGCTATAGATTAATTAGAGCACCTGAAGCCAATTAGAGCACCTGAAGCCAGTCACCTGATAAAAAACCCCTGCCTCAATCAGACAGGGGAAAGAGTTGAAGCAGAGTGGTTTGGTGTTGGAGCAGAGAGCAGTTTGGAGAAGTGCTGTGGTGGGCCAGAAGACCAAGACCCTAGGTAAAGGAAAACCCAGCTTGTGCACAGCACAGCAGAGGGACTCTACAGACACAAGGGGTTGGGAGAAACTTGGCCCAAGCGGAGAGAGGGCAGGAAGCCCCACAAGCTGAAGGGCCAGAGAGGGAAGTAGCCCAGGGGAAGAAATCGCTAGCTCAAGTGGTTCACCACTATCCCTAGGGCCCCAGGGCTGGGACCCAGAATAGAGGGCGGGCCTGGGTCCCTCCCTCTCCACTCCCCTTCTTTGGGACACTAGTGGGACAATTGATACCCCAGTTCAGGGGCAAGAAATGGCTCCCTGAACCCCCCACAAGAGGAGAAAGCTCGGGACCCATCATCATAGTCCCAGCAATTTGCCACAGTATGTGCTGTCCTCTAATGTCAAACAAATCTTGCATGTATTCATGGCAATTTTCTTTATATTGTCTGAGATAATGGAACTGTGTTATTGCTCAGTGTAGAAAGGTCCTTGTTTTGAGAACATTTGTTCTCTTCCCATTTTTGCATGTCTCATAGCTGACAGCTATCCTTCAGAACTGATACCTGAAGATAGTTGGACTACCAGCCGCAGACTTCTGTGGGTTTCTGTTAGAGTCACAAAATCCTGGTTATCAATGCGGGCTCATTCCTCTGAGGAATGAATTCCTGAAACCACTCTTTAAGATTTGTTTTTGCGTCTTCCTTGATTAATAGACTGCTGATAGTACAAAATACATCCGGTAGAATTTTCATTAGTGTGGGAAGGCATGATTATGTAATCCCCATCTTTGACTAGTTGCCAGATTGTGCTTATGTTTATGCCAATTTATTAAAGTTCTTCATAAATAAGGGCCAAATTACCTCACTGAGTTGGTGATTCGTTCATTTCACTTGCTGCCATCTAAGATCAGGAGGGCATCGCTATATCTCAAGGCCAAAATATCAATTTGGTGGTTATTCTTATGCACTTGCTTTCTGGGAATTCATGGATACAAGAAAGGTGCTTAACTTCTCCTTGTTTTAGTTTGAATTTAATATGTGTAAGCAAGGTGGTCTTGAACTCTCCCCTGATGCCTAATGAAGAGCTGTGGAAAAAGACTTCACGAGCAAACCGTGTTTGCATAGCCACACCTACTTTGCCTAGGTACACAGCAAATGGAGCTGCTTTGGCTAGTTTTGGGTTGAAAATCACTCTATTATTTGAATGCAGGGGTAATGAAATGTTATCCTTATTGTATGAGTAATGGGCAGCAGAACTGTGCTTAGCCTGTCCTGACTGAGTGGGTCACCCTCAACTGAACTTCACTTGCTAAGCAGGAGTTTAGGGATGCCAAATTCCGCAGAAGAGGAGAGTGGGTTGAGGGGAGGAGTTTTCTATGCCATTTGGCTGGCTTCTCTCCAGTGTTTAAAGACAGCACTGATTAGACTCAATGAGAGTTTTTGTTTCTGGTTGGTGATTCCTAGAGCTGACATCATGGCTGACCAGGTCTTGGGGCTAAGCCTTAGACCTTGTGTGGGGACAGTGTTGCTGCAAAAGACCACACAGAAACTGCACTGGTAGTGAGGTTCCCCGCTATCTGCTGAAATCACTAAGAGCTGGGTTAAGTGGTGGAACCTCAGAACGTGACATGGTGGAGAGGCAGTAGCGGTCAGCAGTGGCAGAGAGACAGCGGCATTTGTGAGCTGGTTGCAGAGATGGTAGCAGCGGCAGCAGCAGCAGCACACGCATTGCTGAAAGCCCTCCACACCCTGCAGAGTGACCAATGAACCTCCACAAATACACCCCTGAACAGTCTTCGTAACTAAGTTGGCTAACTGTGAGTGGGCTGCAACAAAGGCAGAGGGAGTGGTATGTTAATGCATAATTATTTGTTGGACTTTCATGCTTCAAGGTGAAAAAATGATGCCAAGGACACTGCCTTAAGCACTGGGGGGGGATGTTTCCCTCCAGTCACGTGCCCCCCCCCCAATTTAATGTTGAGTCCCCTTTTCCTTTTAGTAAAATTTTTATTTATTGTACACAGACTCAGTACTTGGGAGAGAGGAAGTATTGCCTCTCAGAGGTGCCTGAGGGTGGTGGTAAGTTAATTTTTCCCAGATTACTGGGTGGAGGCTTGAGTTGGTTTTGTTTTGTGTTGTTAAGAGGAACCCTGACATATTGAACCCAGCCCTTGTTGCTGCTGACTTCACCTGGTACAAGATTTATATATATTAGTTATTACTAGCCTTTAACTTATTTTGATTAGTTATTAGCTCTAGAAGGTTGATTTATTTTTTAATTGTAAAATTATTGCAAAGCACCTTAAGATATAGAGGCATTGTGAGAGGCTAGAAAAGTTTAGTTGTTCTGCTTGAAAAAGCCTGCGTAAACACAGTCTGTGCTCAGAAATTGCTTTTTCAAGTGAGAAAACAGCATTCAAAGCTTTAACAATAGTCCATGGGGATTCACTCCTCTGAGAAGAAAATATAAATGTAGGCTGTGAATGGGAATTCATGCTGCCCATGAAGCAACATTCTTCAGGAACTCCACCTCATATTACAGTAAAATTGCAGCTATGAGTTATACTGCAACCAAGGTGCAATGAACAGAAATAAATAATTATTAATTGTTTGTACTATATTGAGCCTAGCTGTAAAATTATTCTAGTTTTTACTGTAATACAGATTAAGAGACTATTTCTTTTTTCAAAGCTGCAGAAGCTCACAAAACTGCATGGAGGAATTATATGCCTAATTTTGTGTGTGTGCAGTTACTGCAATTGTGTTCAAGTTGGATATTTGTGTGCCAGGCACCAACTACTATAAATGTCTAACAGTCCATTTGCGCAGAGAGTCCAGTGAAACCAACATACAACCCTAACATCTCAAGATAAACTCACTGATTAGTTGAGCAAATTTTAGTGCATATTGGGTATGACTGTGGGATCCTAAGATATTGAAATCAATCCTTAAATGGCTTAAGTCATAATATTGTTCTTATCTTACTATTAAAATCAGCACAAAACCACACGAAAGGTTGATCATTATTAAAACTTATACTGTCGTCTTTGCAAGTAATTAATGTGGCAGCAATATTAATAATTTCCTTAGTTGAATATAGGCATTCCTATGATACAGTTGCCTACTTCAAAAGGCAAATAGTAAAGACTTTAGTGGCTATCACTGTTAAATTAACAACCAATGACTCTATGAAACCAATACATTTTTTAAAAAATTTATTGTAAAAGGACTAATTACATGGTCATGATGGATTTTAATCTCCTAAGAGCTATGAGCTGTCTAAACCAATCTTTAACGATATTCCAATGCTGTTTGCTACTGTAGTTGTTTATACTGTGGTAGTGTCTAGAGACCAACTAGGTTGGGTGCCACAGATTTGGTGCAGGTATACAGAAAATAACAGTCCCAGCGCCAAAGAACTTGCAGTATTAAAGACAAGACATAACAGGTGGATGAAGCAAACATATGGCCTAGGGAGGAGGAGGGATACATGATCAACAAAATAATATAAAGAACAGAATTCTTCTCAAGTCAGAAATAGTACCCACTACTCACCACTTGCCAGTTGATAACAGCAGTTTACAGTATGCATTGTGGAAAAGGTGAGTTTTGGGGAGGGACTTGAAGGAGGATAAACTAATGGCTTTAAATATTTTGAATGGGGTGTTTTGTGCTAAGGGACATGCGAGATTGCACAAAATGCTTGCTGGGGAAGTGGAGAATCAGGCAACTGAGTCTGTCCAGTAACACTTCTTGGACTGCCTCAATATCCTTCACTGCACTTACTGAGAATTGTAAGTATTTTTTTTTTTGTGACAAGCAAATATCCTGATTGCTAAGAAGAGGCTAATGCTGCAGGTCACTAATATTAGATGCATTTTGAAAGGTTTTACAAACTGAAGAAATTTACCATTTTGCTTATGTCGAGATGTCATTTTCCTATTATGTTCAATGAAGTATTGGGAAATACCACTTTCAGTGAAGACTTTTTCAGTTAACTTTAGATTTTACTCTGTTAAAATGAGTTAAACATTCAAGATCACATCATATTTATATATCAGAGGGGTAGCCGTGTTAGTCTGGATCTGTAAAAGCAGCAAAGAATCCTGTGGCATCTTATAGACTAACAGACGTTTTGGAGCATGAGCTTTCGTGGGTGAATACCCACTTCCTCAGATGCATGTAGTGGAAATTTCCAGGGGCAGGTATATATATGCTAGCAAGCAAGCTAGAGATAACGAGGTCAGTTCAATCAGGGAGGATGAGGCCCTGTTCTAGCAGTTGAGGTGTGAAAACCAAGAGAGGAACCAAGAACTACTGGTTCTGTAGTTGGCAAGCCATTCTCAGTCTTTGTTCAATCCTGAGCTGATGGTGTCAAATTTGCAGATGAACTGAAGCTCAGCAGTTTCTCTTTGAAGTCTGGTCCTGAAGTTTTTTTGCTGCAGGATGGCCACCTTAAAGTCTGCTATAGTGTGGCCAGGGAGGTTGAAGTGCTCTCCTACAGGTTTTTGTATACTGCCATTCCTAATGTCTGATTTGTGTCCATTTATCCTTTTCCATAGAGACTGTCCAGTTTGGCCGATGTACATAGCAGAGGGGCATTGCTGGCATATGATGGCGTATATTACATTGGTGGATGTGCAGGTGAATGAACCAGTGATGGTGTGGCTGATCTGGTTAGGTCCTGTGATGGTGTTGCTGGTGTAGATATGTGGGCAGAGTTGGCATCGAGGTTTGTTGCATGGATTGGTTCCTGAGCTAGAGTTATTATGGTGCGGTGTGCAGTTACTGGTGAGAATATGTTTCAGGTTGGCAGGTTGTCTGTGGGCAAGGACTGGCCTGCCACCCAAGGCCTGTGAAAGTGTGGGATCATTGTCCAGGATGGGTTGTAGATCCTTGATGATGCGTTGGAGGGGTTTCAGCTGGGGGCTGTATGTGATGGCCAGTGGAGTCCTGTTGGTTTCTTTCTTGGGTTTGTCTTGCAGTAGGAGGCTTCTGGGTACATGTCTGGCTCTGTTGATCTGCTTCCTTATTTCCTCGTGCGGGTATTGTAGTTTTGAGAATGCTTGGTGGAGATTTTGTAGGTTCCTTAAAGTATAGTATTTTTACACCCATTATACAACTGAGCAGAGAGCAAAAACATTCCAAATTCCCCCAAAATGTCGACAGGGAAAGGAATGGAGAAATACAAGTGAGGAAACCACAGTTTCCTCTATAGCAGAAAGATCAAGAGATGTGAGCTCAGATTCATCAAGGAGGGGAAAGAGGAGTTGTGTATAGTAACAGAGCATGCTGCAAAGTGAAACACAAAATGACATGATTTTTTTAAAAGACAACGTTCAGTTCTGTGGAGCTGAAATGTTGTGTGTTCAGTGGTGCTTTTTCTTTCTGTAAGACTTTGATAGCCCTTGCTTTGTAATTTTAATTGAGTAAATGTTTTTTGAATGTACAGTATTTGGTTCTGGTATTATATGAGCCCTATTCTCAGTATCCATATTGGCTTGACTTACAGGGTTTTTCTTTTTGAAATTGCAGGATGGGACTTGTGTCCCTATGACCATATATCAGAGTCACCACTCTTCCAGCTAAGGGAGACAGTTAAGGAGGTATTTTCCACTGCACAGGATGGTTGCCATTGTGTGAAACTTTTCACCTCTTCTCCCTGAACTTCACTGGGACTATAAGTAGTAAATATCAATGCTGAATTTGGCTGCTAATGTTAAAGAAATCTTAGCATTGAGTACAGTCAGTACTCTCCAGTAAGGTTGCCAGCTCTCCCATTTTCAGCTGAACACCTGGTCAAAAAGGGACCCTCCTCAGCCTGGTGAAAATGAGCTAGTGAGTGACAGAGGGAGGGGGGATGCAGTGAGTAGGGTGGGGCCTCGAGACAGGGAGGGGCAGGGATTTTCAGTTTTGTTCGGTGAGAAAGTTGGCAACCCAGGCTTGTTTACAATTGTGCTACCATATTGACCTCAGTGGGGACACTAAGCATAAATGAAGGTAGAATTTAGCCCTGAGTGTGTAGTACAAGCTATTTAGGCAAATTATTTGTCTATTTTATGAATTTAGTGGCTTTCCTCAAAAGCATTAATCAATTATAATGCAGTTTGATGGTCATGTCCAATAACTATCAAGTGACTAAATGGTGTTGATTAGCAGAAATGCTCAGCCTTTTACATTTGTGCAGAACCTCAAACTGCTTTAAGAAGATGGAGTTTATACAGCAGTTAAGCCTCTCAGACAAATGGCTAATTCCCCTCGAATGCAATATTAAACAAGAAGGCTTTAGTGTAAGTATTTATATGCCTGCTCTGAAGTATTCGATCAGTACTTTTAATTTCTGGAAGCATATAATAAACATCTCTTTTCTGTGATGAAGCTTGAATAAAATGATCTGCAAGAACAATCAGGATTTCTAATACAGTTTAAAGCTGCACTATTATTTTCTCAGTGAAATGTACCCATTTGTATAAACAGAAGTTGAAAATGCAATGAGAAAATATATACCACATAATTCTGTTGTACATAATGTATTTAACTTGACTCTATATAGTTATTTTGAAACCCACTGCTTCAGATGTATTTACTTCAAATTATTATTTTCAGACACCGAGCTGTACAATATTTATGATTACTATTCCTAGCAAGATACATATATAATCAGATGTCTTGCATAGGGATTTAGCATCTCACCAAAATGTGACCATTTTATACAGTACGACAATAAGAAATTTAGAATTACTGTATACGTAAGTGAGAAAGTATCACATGGTTTCAGTTGTTATCAAATTTGTCAATATTAAACAAACACGTAGTCTTAAAGATTTTGGTATTAAAATGTTTTCACTGAAACAAAAGAGATCTCAAAATATTGACAATTTTACATTATCTATTTGTCTTAAGGTTTTGTATAGCATCCATCACCTCTACCTTTCAGGATCTGGGCATAAGTGTGTTTTCTTGAGTGTTTCATGCAATGCCCCAATCTCAGAAATGTATGTGAGCATTGCATTTTCCCTAAATTAGCTGGGTTCTTTGAAACATTTTTATAACCCACATCACATCCTGAAATGTTTTGGGTCCCTAACTTCCTTAGATCCCTTAGACTCCTTTGAAAATTCTAGCCTGAATCTGTGTATTAAGTTATAAATAAATAAATAAATACTAATAGGAGATATACCAATCTCCTAGAACTGGAAGGGACCTTGAAAGGTCATCTAGTCCAGCTCCCTGCCTTCACTAGCAGGACCAAGTACTGATTTTTGCCTCAGATCCCTAGTGGCCCCCTCAAGGACTGAACGCATAAGCCTGAGTTCAGCAGGCCAATGCTCAAACCATTGAGCTATCCCTTCCCCGTGAAATTGCTAGCATAATTTTATGTAGTAGAGTGGAACCTGTGAATCTGTACTTAATCCATAAACTTTATAATTTTCACAAAATAGGTTTATTTCTTCTCTGTAAAGATTTATCAGCAATGGGGCCATGAGAGATGTCTCACATTAACACTACATTTTTAACAGAATAGACTAGAGTACATTTGAATGCATTTTAAAGTGCAATCATAAATAAATAAAACTAAATGACACTTGTCAAAACAAATGAACAGAGTACATTTTGTTATATATATGCCTGTCTTGTTCTAATGTATTTGTTCATTATTGGCTAATTTGCAAAACTCAGTCAGTCACAATTGTTCTCCCAGTCACTAGTTCCAATTAGAGAAGTTCTCTGTTGCAATTGATCATTCAGAGCACTTCACAGAGGGGACCATATTGTGCTATCGATTTTTTTTAAGCTTAAAAATCAATGGCACAACATTGCCTGGGGCTTTTTATCAAGCTATATTTATTTATTTTTTTCCTGCACTCTTACGTAACTGACCTTCCCTGACATAGTGAGAAGGAGATCTGACATAACTGTGGAACTGACCCTCTACCACATGATGCACAAATCAATGTTTTTGGAGAGTTTAAAAAAAAAAGGCATTTTTCCATTCATGGAACATTAGCAAAGCTGCTCTTTGGTACAAGTAGATCTCCCCCACCCCCATTCCAGTTCCCAGGGAGGTACAAAGTTGGTTTTGGACAAATCTGGTAAGTAGAAAAATAAACAACCAACTTTTGTACCAGAAGTTTCAGTGAAGAAAATTTTATATCATAAGGTATGAAAGATGATTGAACAGACTAGATGTCTGTAGAGGCTTTAAACATGGGGCAATGATCAAGACTAATACTTAATTCAGATTTCCAGCAATACCATCATCACTGTGTAATAGTTGAAATAGTTCCATCTGGTCCATTATTAGTTATTTCATTGCTTGACAAGAAGACATGAAATCCAAGGCAAAGTAGGGGAAGGGAGAATTAAAACTGTGTGAAATGTTTAACCTTTTAGCATAGTTCAACAAAGCTTAAAGTTTCTGGCAAATTGCCTAGATTTTTGCAAGGCAGTCATGTTTTGTAAGCCCCAAAAGATCATAGTGCTTCTGAAATTGCATGGAGCCAAAGCTGAAGAGTCCTGAAAACTAAAACATGGTAAACCATAGGGAGTAAATAGGTCAAAACTGCTACCCACTAATGATGCTCCTGTGAGAGCTCTCTGTAGACTACCATGTCCCATTCAGATAGCATTCAGATAACATCGTCTGGCATCAGAACACTTTGTGGGAACAAGGAGAGGTCAACAGGTTCATGAAACGGTATCTTTTTATTTTTATTTACAAAATGAGCAGGAAAAAAGAAACAGTGAGAGTTTGTTCTGTAAATTTACGCGGTGATATTACTTGCAACTCATTAGCCACATTAACTTGTATTATATCAGTGCTTCACTTATGAAAAAAACCATGGAGAAAGTGAAGGAAAAACATGTTTTCCTAAAACATGTGTGTGGGGGGGGTGGGGGTGGGGATAACAATATAAATACAAGATAGAATTCAGGAGTATAAAAGGTGTTATGGCTCTGAGAAAAGTGACCACTTCATTCTACACTAGGGGGTGCTGATGTGGGAATGGTGACAGGTGAACTTCAGAGGGCTCATCAGTTAAGCATCCAATCACAGCTAGTTTTCCTGTCACAATTTTCATATCCCCACAAATGTACCCATACCTTTTCATTGTGACCACAACTTGAAGCACATGAGGATTTCGGGGAGAGTCTACAAGATAATTTTGTGGGGAACCCCAGACTAATTGACTCATTTTATATAAAATGTTCATTCTGCTTCTCATGCTACTTAACTGCCCTTCCTTGCAGCCAGACCTCATATTAGTTGTCTGCACTAACATAATGAGTGACAGTGCTACTGGTACTGCCTCTAGGACCACAAACTACTTGGGGTCTCAGAGAAATCAAGAGATTTATGGCTCTAAAGATCTCAATGAATAGCCCTGCGTTAAAATAGGTAGCACCACGAATGACTATGATCTTCAGGAAAAAGAGATCATCTTTCAGTCCTGGTGAGCAGAAAGAGTGGACATATTTTCAATGATACTTTTGCAAGAAAAAAGGCCTAACAACTTCCTATTTTTAAAACTGAAACCTGAAATTAGCCCTGGCATTTCTTCTTCCCCCAAATCCTTAAGGAATAAGGCCCAGGCATCATAATATTCACAGGGTAGCTCTGCATCTGTCTGAAGCTTATATAATCCAATTCACTCTCTTTGTTCTGAAAATTGGGCTGAAAAATCTCCAAAGATCTGGCTGTCTCACAAAACCCTCATTACTGTATTTCTTGGTTTAATATGGAGATGTACAGTCTTTCCCACAATAGTAGGAACTTCAGACTTACATGAAAGCAAGAAGTGCCAGGATGTGGAACTTAAAAAAAGGTTCATGCTTGGCTCACACTTTAGAGGAAGATTTAAGTTGGCTCATACTTTACCCAAACCTTTTTACCCATAGCTACTTAGTAGATAGAACATTATGGACCCAGTTTTGAATTCCTTGCACAGGGCACACAGGATGAGGCCTTTGACATTAATGTGACTCAGGGAAAAGGCCTATTCTGAAATAAAAATGTTTATTTAAAAAAACCACTTAAGATTTTTTTTCTTTATACTGCCATATATTTCAAATAATAGTATAACAGTTTAGGTTCAAACAGCCAGTTCACTGAAAGCTGCCATGGATTTAAATGTCTGATAAGAAGTATAGTTAGGTACATTTGACTGAATATAGAAAAGGTAGAGGAAATATTTTAAAGGATCAACTAAGTGACATTTTAAAACATGGAAATATTGCAAAAAATCTTTCCTAATTGTTTCCTAGTTTTAAAATATTGTTTAAAATACACCACAAATCTGTGCTGCTTTTATTGATTAACAGCCACATATTTTGGGGACCAGAGTAATTTGGTCTTCAGCCTCATGCCCCAAAATGCTCCTATATCCTGCTGTTATAACACTGTAACACATACCTTGTCATGTGCTATTACTTACAGTACATGTCACAGGACAAATGTTTGTTATTAGCAAAAGTTTCACGGATGAGTTTTACCATTCAGTTTCTGGTCCACTCCAATTTAACAACAATTTTATATTTTGCCTTCAGGCTAGAGAGCTAAGCTTGCACTAGAGACATTTCTATTTTAGCTGTCAGGGCTTAAAATTAACATTTTTTGTTTTTAAAAAGAACTGGAAAACTTATTTTGACATTTTAAAAAATTCCTATAAACAAATAGCTGGCTTATACAGTTTCCTCTACAATATATATTAGTCTTTAGTTTCATAGCAAATAGTTGAGGTAGAACTTGACAAAGTTCATTACTTTATAATACATTATTTGATGCTCCTGTTAACTTTTAACTTTTTTGTGGATTCCAAGTTTAGAGTCTGTGTATCACTGATGATCATAGGGAACAATATTAACATCTAGTGATTAGATACTGTAGGAAAATGACCAATGTGTGTTCTTTAGTCATATCCTCCTAGAAGGTGTTGTCAGTAATTTATGCCAGCATCTAGTTCCTTTTAGAAAGGGTCTGCTTAAATATAAAATATTCTATTTACAAACAAACTGCATGGTGTTCTGACTTCAGACATGAAGTGGTTTACATGCGTGGGTTCTGGGCAGACCCAGGAGTTAATATAGGCACCATATAGAGTCCCAGTAAACTCCCTGTGCTTGATTCTAATTTACACTAAAGCTTTTTTACAGCTCTCTGCAAACTTATACAGATCTTATCTCCCATTTACACTGCCAGAGCACTATAAAGTGGTCTTAGAATAAATGAGACACTTCATCTTTCCGGCCACTTCTGAAAAATTCTCCTTTTCTATTTTCACTATCTTTTCTTGTAAGGGAAAAGGGGAAGAGTGGTAACAAAAGGGACAGAAGAGGAGGTAGGGAAAAAAATCTGACAACCAAAAACGGATTTATCTCTGAAAACAAACATTTCAGTTTAAAACAAAATGAAACTTTTTGCTTTGAATTTTGTTAGTTTTTCATGGGAGATTTTTTTAATCGGTTCCTATTGTGAACTATGCTCATGGTTCATTAAAGCACTTACGCATGTACTTAAATCCATCTCCATTCAGCAAAGTCCCACTAAAGTCAGTTGGACTTAAACACACACCTAACATTAAGAAAAAGTTCCAGTGCTTTGCTGAATAGGGATAGTTTGTTGATTGTGGTTGAATGAGGTTTGTGCAAACCTTGGGCTGAGCTGAATCTGATTGGCAGTTCTCTCCTTCCTTGTGGCTCCTCCTTTCCTCAAGAGGCCTTAGACTTCCTGTACCTTTTGAGGCAACCTTCTGGGCAGAGAGTGGGCCTTCAGCAATCTCCTCTTTCTGAAGTTTTGAGTCTAATCCTTTCCCCCATTCTAGGTTCTTCAAGCAGCTGTTGGATGACCTTTCTCAGAGCAGATGCATTTATGTATGTATGTACTGTTCAGAAAATGGGTAGAAAGTGCTTGGAGCAAAAACAGAGAGATTTGAAGAGATGCATGCCAGCCAGTCAGCTATGGCCACCAGCCAAACAGCTTTGATAGGGATGCGTTCCAGATTCTAACCTTAGGAAAAAAGAGATGCCAGCTGGCCATTTTGAAAACTCTGGGGAACAAAAAAGGAGCTTTACTTAACTTATGTCAGTTAAATGGGGTTGTATTATAGACACAATGTTGGCATCCTTTTGCAATTAGAGCTACTTACTTTGCAAACTAATTTAAACTGACTGAGCATAGAGCTCAAACCACTATAAAAAGGGGTGGTCCAGGTCCTATTATTTTTCATTTAGTGAATGGGGAACTAAAATAAGGGAAAATGCCAACTAAAACTTTACTTTCAAATTATTTGAAAAGCTACATTAATAAAGCACATTAATACATGTCTAAAATGGCTATTTTGAGTACTTAGCACACAGACCATAATCTTCCTGGACACAACGTTCTTATATTTTGATTCAGTAAAGTACTTAAGCACATGCATAACTCCAGGTTTGTGAGTAGTCCTGCTGCAGTCAGTAGAAGTTCATACAATCCAGATAACAAAAAAATCAAAGCATTTAAAAAAAGAAAAAAACTATTGCTATCCTTTTTTATCCTAAGTGGTTAGCCAATATTCAGACCCTTGTATGTGGCTGGTTTCTATTAGAAGGAGAAACTGATGAATTTTCTTTTGTCACAAACCTGTTTATTTACAAGGTCCTGTTTTGATGAACACTGTGGGAATCAAACAGGAGACCATCTTTCCTCATTGTTCCAGCCTCTTCCCAGATAGCACTCTGCCCCAAAAGCCGTCTCTTAGCTTTCTCTCAGGGCCACATTACCTGCGCTTTTCTTATTGTCTTTCTAGTCCTCTTCTTCCTTTGCTGCTGGCTTTTATACTGCTGATTCATGGGCACAGTTCTGCCGACCAATACACAACCCGTGTGTTTGCAGGAAAAGTGTTCCGCTCCTACTTCAGCCTTGCCATGCTGGTCCATGATTTCAGAGGTGGCTTCTATTGTTTCAGCTGTCACTTACCAAAGGGGCTTTTAACTGCTCCCTCATTTAGCCTGAATGGAAGGCAGATTTGTGACTGTCCATAGATCAGACACTGTCAGGGTTCCCTCCCCACTCTGAACTCTAGGATCCAGACATGGGAACCCACATGAAAGACCCCATAAGATTATTTCTACCATCTTAGATTAAAAACTCCCCAAGGCACAAATCCTTCCTTATACCTTGGATTAGGTAACGCTGCCACCACCAATCGATTTAAACAAACATTTAGGGAGGGCCACTTGGAGCCCTACCTTCCCCAAATATCCCCCCAAGCCGGTATACCCCTTTTCCTGGGCAGGCTTGGGAATAATCCCCCAAGTCCCTACACCCCCTTTCCTGGGGAGGCTTGAGAATGTATCCTCACCAATTGCTACAGGTGAACACAGACCCAAACCGTTGGATCTTAAAACAATGAAAAATCAATCAGGTTCTTAAAAGAAGAATTTTAATTAAAGAAAAAAAGTTGAAAAGAGTACCTCTGTAAGATTAGAATGGAAGATAATCTCACAAGCAATCAGATTCAAAACACAGAGGGTTTCCCTCTGGGCAAAACTTTAATGTTACAAAAAGAAAAGCAGGAATACCCTCCCTCTCAGCACAGAGAAAATTCACAAGCCAAAATAAAAGTAAATCTAACGCATTTCCTTGCTAAATACTTACTAATTCTATAGGAGTTGGTTGGATTGCTTGCTTCTTTGATCTTGCTCGGGCCAAAGCTGCACAGAGCAGACAGAACAAAAACCTCCCCCAGATTTGAAAGTATCTTGTCCCCTTATTGGTCCTTTGGGTCAGGTGTCAGCCAGGGACTTGAGCTTCTTAACCCTTTACAGGTAAGAGGATTTGGTGCCTCTAGCCAGGAGGGATTTTATAATACTGTATACAGGAAGGTTGTTACCCTTCCCTTTATATTTGACAGACACACTCTCTGGGAGCCATCCAACCGCCAACATAATACTATACATCAATCAGAATAATGCATTTATCTCTGTGGTATATAACTATCACCCTTTTCAGGATCTAGGATGTTCAATGATGATAAAATTGGCAATCTTCTTGACAGCAGAGGCAGATCTTCAGCTGGTATAAATCAATGTAACTCATTTGACCATAGGTGAGCTATGTTGATTTATACCAACTACATATCTGACCTCAGGTCTCTGTCTTGAACATGCATGAACATTTACACATACAGCCTTATTTATGTTAGAAAAAGAATCTACTCTCGCAAAAAAAGGGCACATTTCTAGTAAATTGTGATCGCTGCGATTCTTTTACAACTCACAAAACAGAAAGCAGGCAAAAATAGTTGCAGTAGGGGAGGGGTATTTACAAAGAAATGTACTTGGAATTGTTCCTCCACATCCATCTCTGAGTTCCTCTCCAGTCTCTCTCTGTTACCTCTTTTCAACCTGAATGTCTAATCAAAGTCTGGGGCCTTGGGGATGCTCCAGTAGGGAGTAAAAGTTGGTGATAGGTATTTCTCTGATGTAGTTTTGTTTATTTACAGACTACACACACAGTCCTGTGTTTCTGGAAGCAGAAGGAATCATTTAATAGGAAAGTGCTTCTTTTGCTCACAAACACCAAGAACACTCTTTGCAGTCTCCATATCAGACTCAAAAACTTCTGCGTAGGTTTCTTGTAGGCATACACGCTGACTCTGTGGGTGCTCCAGGGCTGGAGAACCCACAGGAAAAAAATGGTGGGCACTGAGCACCCAGTGGCAGCCCCCCCCAGCTCCTCCCACCTGCTGCAATCAGCTGTTCTGCAGTGTGCAGGAGGTGCTGATGGCGTGGGGTGTGCTCAGGGGAAGGGGTGGAATGGGGTAGATCAGGGAAAGAAGAGGCAGGGCAGGGTGGAGCAGAGGTGGGGTGGGTGTTCAGGGGAAGGGGTGAGTGGGGCAGGGCTAGGGGCAGAGCTGGGGTTGAGCACCCTCCAGCACATTAGAAAGTCAGTGCCTCTGCTTGCAGGTCAGACACTATGCTTTCAGTTGCTCCTTCCCGCAGTCTGTGTCACTCCCTCTGTGTTCTGTTCCCACCAATACACACACTTCTAAACAAAACAATACTCATCAAAAGCTCCTGGATGGGATCACATACTTCTTTTGTTTTATGTGGGGGCTTATCATTATAATTGCTAATTGAAGGTTGCATTCATGCCTATCAGCTTCAGTGAGGTTCTATCTGAAACCGATAACCAGGTTTCACCTAGCTCATAACAGTCTCTTTCCTTTTTCCTAGCCATTCTCAAACTGTGGGTCGGGACCTCAAAGTGGGTCATGACCCCATTTTAATGGGGTCACCAGGGCTGGTGTTAGACTTGCTGGGGCCCCAGGGCCAAACCCCGAGGTCTTCGGCCCTGGGTGGTGGGGCTCAGGCTACAGGCCCCTGCCATGGCTGAAACCCTTGGGCTTTGGCCCCCACACCCAGGGTGGTGGGGTTCAAGCTTTTCCCCCCTCCCCTGTTTGGGGCAGTAGGGCTCAGGCAGGCTCAGGCTTCAGTCCCCCCTCCTGGGGTCATGTAGTAATTTTTGTTGTCAGAAGTGGGTAGTGGTGCAATGACGTTTGAGAATCCCTATGTGACATTTGAGGAGGAAAAAGATCTTTCAGAAATAACTCGACTAAAGGAAAGCTTGTGTCCATGTTCTCTCTTTGCATCTGATGCTGTGCCCATGGAAGTCATTGACAGCAATTCCATCAATTTCAATAGGAACAGGATCAATCCCTTTACTACTTTTCTTAGAAAAGTATTTTATAGACATTTTGTGCTAGCATAGGCAGCTAAAAGAAGGCATTCTTTCCGTAACAATATGACAGCAGAAATACCAAAGTTAAAAACATGTTAGCATATTCTTACTGTAAAAAAAAAAACATATTAAATCCATGCTACTTCAGTAACACATTAGTACAACTAGAGAAGGAATTGTTTCTGGGAGTTTTACTGGCACTTGCCTGAAACTCTCCATTCATCCAGCCATTTGACCCTTCACTGTTTACATTCTTTTGTGTTGAGTGTATATGAGAACAAAAGCTGTCAGTATCATACTTCCCAGGTGTCAATTAGAACTAGTGGGCTTAAGCAGGTCTGGAAAAGTGAGAGTATCTTTGAAATGAGGGTGCAGATCCCTGGATAAACTTTAGTGGAGAACACGGTTCTCTCTAATTTTTCCCACCCATGTGCGTAATGAATTTTGTTATGTGCACCATATTGGTGCAAATAACAAAATTCATGTGGTGGAGGTGGGGCCGAGGGGTTTGGAGTGTGGGAGGGAGCTCAGGGATGGGGCAGAGGATTGGGTGCAGGGGGTGAGGGCTCCAGCTGGGGGTGTGGGATCTGAGGTGGGGCTGGGGATGAGGGGTTTGAGGTGCAGGAGGGTGCTCTAGGGCTACAGTGGGGAGAGATGCCTCTTCCCACTGCGGGAGCTCTGGGGCTGGGGCTGCAGGATAGGTGCCCATCCTTATCCCCAGCAGGTCCGGGCTGGGAGAGGACCGCCCCTGCCATGGCTGGATCCGGGCCGTTCTGGGATTGGGCCAGGCCAGGCTGTGCCGCCCCTGCCACGCCTGGACCTGATCCAGCCACAATTGGGTCCGAGCCACTCCGGCTGCGCTGCCCCAGATGTGGCAGGTCCAGGCCATAAGCTGAGTTGGGGCTGGGGGAGGGGTGCCCCTCCCCAGAGTATGGCAGGTCCCTGGCGGGTTCCCTGGGAGCCTGTGCAGTGCTAAACAGGCTGCTGTGTGGCCATGCAGCTTATGGGGAATTTAGGTGAGGAAGGAATATTATTCACTGTTTAGGGAAAGTTTAGCTGTTTGAAAGAGTTTGTGGACTAGATTATCATCTTGTGTAAATCAGCATACCTCTAGTAAAGTCAGTGGAGTGATGTTATGAGGTTATGATGTATATGAGGTGAGGAACTGGGCCTTTAATCCTCCATAAATAATAAACCAGATGGTTTAACTTTAGGAATATCAACTCTTGACTTCTTTCTTTTTGCTGGATGTCCCCTTAGATGACTGAAAAAACTGAAGTTTAAGAAACACAAATGATAAAATGCAATTTACAGTTTTGAAGAGGTAAATTTTGGAGAAGAGTCTTCATGGCTCAGAAGGGGGAAAAGCTGGTGGTATTCTACAAAGGCCATGGCCACAATCCCAAATTCTGTCCATAATCCCAGAATATCTGTTTTTTTGATAAATTGATAAGCACTTAAATATTTATCAGCAATATAGGCATTTTAGTTTGTCCTGATTAGGAATGATGAGTAACATTCTATTGAGATAAATGTGGGAAATGCATAACTCAGAGATACTGGTCAAGAATTTAATACATTAGTTCCTGAGGGAAGAACACCCCTCCTTCTCCCTACCCCTTTCTATTGGATAAGAGCCAGAGCAGTATAAATGAGCCATAAGATATCTGTGACTGTCTGGGAAGGTTTCTCCCAGTGTTGAGACTGCAGACCTAGCCTTAAGGCTGTCTTCTGAGGACCCCTTTGCAAGCCCTGGTGTAAGAGGCATGCCAGGTAATATCTTGTGTTGGACCAACTTCTGTTGGTGAGAGAGACAAGTTTTCAAGCTGCACAGAGCTCTTCTTCAGCTCTGGGAAAGGAACCTGGGCTGTCAACGCCAAATACAAGGTTGAACCGATGGTTTGTTTAGCATAAATAGTTAACACATATTGTGAGAGACTGTTACATTCTGCGATACAGTCCAGACTACTGAGGGTTTGTATCATCGCCTGCAATCTTGGGTGCCTCACCTGCAGGGTGACCTCAATACGCTCCCAGTCTCAAATTTTCCCCCAAACCGTCCAGCCCTTTCTTTAGACAGTGCACATATTAAAGGTTCGTTGCTCCTGTAAAGGGCCAAATTCAACAGTTTGCTACTTTAACAGGAGTTGCCAAACAGTTCTGTTTAAACACAGCACTGGTTTAGTTTTGATTAAAAAAATAAAACAAGTTTGTTTGACTTAGAGAGAGATTTTAAGTATTAGTATAAGGCATTGTCATAAAAAATGGTTACAAGAGAAATAAAGATAAAACACTTTCTAGTAGCTAAACTTAATAAGCTATACTTGGTTCAATGTAAAATCCTTATCACTGGTTCCCAGCCACAGGGCTGACCACATTCTCAGGTTAGGACCTCTCCCTCAAAGTCACAGGGTTGGTTCCTTTCACTCACCTAAGAAGACAGAGAGAGAGAGAGAGAGATACCTTGGGGTGGTTTTACCCCTCACTTTTATATCCCAGTCACTCTTTGAAGTGTATTTTTCTGAGGATTACCCCTCAAAGCAAAATTTATCCAAACAGTAAAGAAGGTGACATGGAGGGTGGTGGTGAAGGTGGCACCATGTTCTTTCTTCTCTCTGTGTATGCTGAAAAGCAGATTTGCCTTGTCTCCTTCCATTTCCCTCTCTTGATATCTCCAGGACCCTGTTTACTACTTATGTAAATTGAGGTAAACACATTCCTTTGTTTAGGATAAACCTGTGTAACAGCTTTTGCTTAACCAGGGCCATGTGGGTTTGAACATATGCTAGTAACATCTTACAAAGGGAATTCAAAACTATGCGTATAATGTTGCTACATACAGTTCACAATGATATTACTGTCCAGCAAGTTATTGGTTTTCAAATATACCTCACAAGGCATATTTTATACAAAGATTATTGCAATAGTGTATAGGATGTGAATACAGGGGTGCTTTCAGTCATAGAGACCATGTAAAATGAAAAAGCCATGAATTCAGTGTCTTTATTAAGACCATGACTTTGTGTCTAGCAAAGCTATGAAGTTAAGCTCCTAAGCTCATCTTATTGAGGTGCTGTGCAGGTTTCCTTTGAGGATAAGGATTGAGAGGCCAAATATGGAATGATCATTAAAGCATTCACCCACAGGTGATATGATATTTTTGTCATAATTTTTCTGCGAGAGTTCATTCAAAAGTTTAGTGATTGTCTGGTTTCGCCTACATCGTTGTTGTTGGGGCCTTTAGTGCACTGGATGAGGTATACAATATGTTATGAAGGTGCATGTAGGAGTAATGAATCTTGAAAGGTGTGTTGTGTGGGTATGGATCATCATGGCAAGGGAGATAAGTCTGCAGGTTTTGTATCTGTTATGGCAGGTTCTGGTACTGCTTCAAGTTAGTGTGTTCTGACCTTGCTTCTGATGATGAGCTGAGTGAGGTTGTGGAGTGATTTTGAAGATCAGAAGAGGGGGTTTGGCAAACATTTCTTTCAGGATGTGGCCCCTATTAAGTATTTAATGATATCCTGTTTGGGTTCCAATGTTGGGTGGGAGGTGACAACTAGGGATGTGCGGTCAGACTATTTCCCCCCCTGTATTGAAGCAGGTTCTCTCAGGTATTTGGATGGGCCTTTCCATCCAATCAGTTTCTCTGGTGGAGTGTCCTTGTTTGGTGAAGGCAGTTTTAAGTGTGTTAAAGTTTGTATCCTGGACTTTCTTCTCAGAGCATTTTCTGTGGTATCTGAGTGCCAGGCTATAGATGACAGATTTCTTGCTGGTTACTGGATCTATGAAGGTAGCTATGGTGAGGTTTCTTGTATATACTTTTCTTTAGGGTTCTATTGCTGAAGCTGATGGTGGTGTCCAGGAATTTGATGTTGGTGTGGGAGTGTTCTAGACAGAGTTTGAATTTCATAGGGCAGCCCAGACAGACTGCCATCATTTAGATAGTTACTAAGGCTGTCTAAGCTATACTGCATGCTTCTCAGTTCTGAGCTTCCAGAGCAGGCCAGGACTGGGGGTAAAGGGCCACAAAAATAGCTTAAAGACACCATAGCCTCCCCTTGCAGTGGGCGGAGACTTCTGCAATACTCCTTTTGTAGTTGCAGCACAGAATCTCACCCCAGATTTTCTGAGGTGCTATAGTTCCTGTAAAATAAAGACCAGAAGATAAGCTCTGTTGCTCGAAAGCTTCTCTCTCTCTCACCAACAGAAGTTGGTCCAATACTTTGTCTCTCTAGTCTCTAATATCCTGGGACTGACACAGCTACAACTACACTGCATTTTACTGTGGAAGAGGTAAGAGTAGTGGCTTGACAAGGCGATTGCATAGGGGGAACCTTGGAAGAAGGCACTAAAACTTTTGTGTGCAAAGGAGATGAAGTGGTTTTAAGTCAAGGTTGGTACTCTTAGCAGAAGTGAAGGGGAACCGTGTGGGGTGGGGATTTCAGGAGGTTTTCTAGAGGCTCATAGAGGATAGATCTTAATGCTCATCAAGAAGCACCTTGCAGGATGCCAAGTCTAAGTGTGTGTCTTCAGAGGGAGGAGAATAAGAAGGGTTCCAGTAGCTGTAAAAGGCTGTCAGGTCTTGGCTGGGACTTACGCTATCAGGAGAGTTCAAGCTAGTAGGGGTTGTGCTGTTTAGAAAAGGGGTGTTTCTGCCAGATTGGGTGAGTGAATTGTCTAGAGACAGTTAAAAAGGAATTTTCAGTTTTGTACTGTAGGATTGCTAAGTACGATATGCTCAGAGTACTGTACTTCTATAGCAACAGGCTAAAGGTCAGATTCATAAAAGCATGGAGTTTATCAAAAGATTTTAGTTACAGCGGTGGAAGAATATATATAAACAAATAACCAGTTGGTAGTTTCAAAGCTCAGAATGTCTCAGTTCTGTGAAATCTACAGTCACACTTTAATTAATCAGAATAAGTCAGTGCTGGAGAATAGACGATACCTTGTAAATAGGGAAACATTCTTACCGCTAGTAATCTTGAACTGTTATATAACTGTGGATTCCATTCTCAGTTTTCACATTCTTAGTCTTGTGCCTCATTGTGTCAGTTGTCTTCTCACCTCCCTAATAATTATTATTCCTTGTATTGCAGTTGCACCTGGAGCTGGGGTGACCAGATGTCCCGATATTTATAGGAACAGTCCTGATGTTTGGGGCTATTACCCACCACCCTATACCAATTTTTCACACTTACTGTCTGGTCACCCTAGCTCCAGGTGAGATTAGGACGTCATTGAGCTAGGCAGTGAGGATAGCTCTTGCCTTCCTGCGGGCACAGGGAAAGAGGCCATAGCTGTTAGATGTGGCAACTGAGAGAAAAAAATGGCAGGTTTTAATAAAAAATAAGACCACTCATTGTTTGTAAATTGAGAGGTATGCAGAGTACTTATTTTTTTCTCCCTTCCTGGGTTGTGCAGATATGTGCCATTGTATATAAATAGATGCTTGTTATCACTAAACAAGGCAACGACTCCAACCGTATCAGTAGCACTATGGCTACGCTCTAATACACTAGCTCAACTTTTTTCTTATTTTTACACAGACATTGTCCTTACAATTTTTACATGTAACATTACACTGTTCTCCTCTAATGTGATTCTTTACTTTTGTTATGAGAGTATAATAGCCTAACATTCAGAGCTGCTGATAATCTGCTCCCAAATTTAGAAATACCAGGAGCCAAGAATCACAGTGTATCAAATCTCCAAAATAAATGATGCATGTTTCAAACTTTCCTATCCACGGACAAGAAGATGCTATGGACACTTTTGTGTTTGATTGCTGATAAGGGACTGCGGCTTTGAAGTGCTAACTGATGCTGGACTCCAGGATAAAGCAAAGGGGAGGAGGCAGAAGACACAGAAAGCTGTCTTTGATATCTTAATGTTTGTTATTTAATATTTATTTTTATTATTTCTGTTGGGATATACAATTGGATGAGTGCAGGGAAGAAGGATGCATAATTTATTTACATCATTGCAGAATATTTTAGCTAAATCACAGCACTGGTAATCAGAAGATTTGGATTCTACTCTAGAACTTCAGCAGACCTCCTGAATAACCTTGGACAAATCATTTAGGTCAAACTTTTCAAAAGTGGTCACTAGTTTTGGTTACTTCAGTAATTGAGAGATCTTCAACTGGTGCTGTTGGAACATGACATTTCTGAAAATCATGCCTATATTATCTCATGTAAGGTCTTGAAAAATTCATGCACCAAAATTAGTGGACACTTCGGAAAGTTTGGTCTTTCACTGCCCTGTATCTCAGTTTCCAATTTGTAAAATGAGGATAATACTTCTCTTTCAAGAGGAGTGTCATAAGACTAAATCAGTTTTCTGTTTCAGTCTTAATGCAGGGTTCACAATCAATAAGTGCTATACAAGCCCTTACACAGAGAAGTGGCAGATTTCAGTTAGCTTTGCACTGTTAAAAATGTTGGATCTGATTCTCTTCTCATTTATACTGGTGTAAAATGGGAGCTGAAGTTGGTAGGCTTACACTGATGGAAAATGGCTGGGAGGAGAACTGAGCTTATATAGGCATTGGTGTAAAACAATGTCAAACTCAAAGGGAGAATAAGATTTAATGGGTGAAAAATTGTGGGGGAGGAGGTTCAGAATATCTGCTATTACTTTACAGATTATGCATTGGAAATCATACGAATCTGTATCAATGCACAATTTTTCTGTGCACACTAATTTTCCTGAGTTAGTCACACATTTGGCATGAGTGCTTATATGACTAGGGATCTCTTTCTCTTCTTCAAGAGTTACAGTTTTTGTTTCTCATTACAGTGTTTTCTTTCTCAGAGATATGTCAGTTGCTCACTTACACCTGAGCAATCAGATAGAAACTTTCTCAGTAACAGATACTGTGTCATGATGGAACCAAACCTGCTGTCCCACAATTATAAATAGATTCTTGCATAGGTCTGGGAAGGGCACATAGACATTCAAGAATATAGAAGTACTGTAAACAAAAAAACATACCCTGTGGTACCAGGACTCTGTGTTCAGTTCAGAATTCTTTCCTTTGTTGGTGGGATTGGCCTGTGTGATGTTTTGCATAGCTTTTTTTATTTCATGTATATAATTTCCTCTCACCAACACATGAACTACTGCTACCCAGAATAATTTCTCTGGAAGAGGGGGCAGATTCCATTCTTGTAGCCATCTCTGATTTCCATTTTGATGCCTTCTTCTTGCAGCATTTGTCCCCAGTACCCAGTTACCAGGGTAACTGGGTACTGGGGACAAATGCTGCATTCAAATGACTATATATAAGTAATTTCCTTGGTAGTGGTAAGAATCTCCACAGGAAAATCAGCAAATATTTGGAAGTGTTTTCAGTGGCTTTCCTGGGATGCCAAAATTTTTGGTGACCCCGGGGTGAAAGTAACTGAGGACACTTTCTGTTACAGGGGATGGCTCTGGCCCCCAGAAGGGATGGGGCCTCGGGTGGAAGGGGAGGGGCTGGTGTTCAGCATCCCCCAGCCAGCCCTTAGCCTGTGCTGCCCAGGATTCCCACGTTGATTTAAAGGGCCGTGGCAGCGGCGTACAGAGCCCAGGGCCCTTTTAAATCACTGGCCCCAGGGCAGCTGCTCCCTCCCCCCCCCGCCTGGGGGGGCAAAAGAGGCAGGGATGTTAAAATGCTAAAGGGTCTTTTGCCACCGCATCGCTTTAATGTGGTCTGGGTATGGGTCTTTGCAGGTTCTTACTGGTACAGAGTACTGGCCTTGGCCTGAACTGGCTCACTTGCACCCCTGGCTGAGCCATCAAAAAAGTGTGTTATTTTACAGTAAAAAAAAAGCAGTTTTGCAGACAGAAAGTTGCATTGCTCACTATGAGCAGCCCTGTCTAAATGCTTATGCTGGTCAAAATATTAGATGGTTCATTTAATGAATTTTTCAGTATTACTCAAATACATTATCTGACTTTTCATATTTTGCCCAACTTTTAGAATAGGGCAAATAATTCGTAAATATGTACAAATCATTACATTTTGACTAAAATCTTAATGCATATTTTTCATCATTTGCATACCTCAACAGAAACTGCAAGGTCTTGTAGACCTGCTGGGCTGTGTTCTGGAGTAAAAAAGAAAACAAGAAGTCTTATTAACAAAGTCAATGCACAAATACCTGATATGGGGGCAAATACCAAGTTTTTGCACTCATAAGGTAGACGTATGTATACAATTGCATATGTTTACATTTGAAAGTCTGTCCCCATGTGTAATACCTCCAGTACAAGTTGATTCCCTAACTAATTAAAGGATTATACTGAATGAAATTACACTTATCCATTCCCTATAACATTTCTCTCTTCTGGGGCATTTACTGTGTATACGTATTTGTCCTTACTTTTTTTAAAAAGTAATTCAAATATGACCACAGTTTAATAAAACAATTATTTAGTGAAAGGTTAAGTTTGCACAATTAAAAATAATAACAGATTTGGAACTTCAACATATCAGTTTCTACAATAAAGGTAACTTGGTCATATTGTGCATCCTATGCTTCTTCAAAGATAGGTTGTGTTATTAGCTCTTCCTCTATTTAATATTGCCTAATGCAGCACTATTATTAAGGCCTGATCTATATTTAAACATTAGATTGAGAGCTAGCCAAAGACTCAAAAAGTAATAGCAATTTTTTTTAAGTAAATCAGGAAGCAGGAAGCCTGCTAAACAACCAGTGGGGCCACTGGACGATTGAGATGCTAAAGGAGCATTCAAGGACGATAAGGCCATTGTGGAAAAGCTAAATTAATTCTTTGCCTCGGTCTTCACGGTTGAGGATGTGATGGAGATTCCTGAACCTGAGTCATTCTTTTTAGGTGACAAATCTGAAGACCTGTCCCAGATTGAGGTGTCATTAGAAGAGGTTTTGGAACAAATTGATAGACTACACAGTAATAAGTCACCAGGACCAGATGGTATTCACCTAAGGGTTCTGAAGGAACTCAAATGTGAAATTGCAAAACTACTAGTTGTAGTTTAAATCAGCTTCTATACCAAATGAATAGAGGATAGCTATTGTCACACTCATTTTTAAAAGGGGCTCCAGAGGTGATCCTGGCAATTTCAGGCTGGTAAACCTGACTTCAGTACCAGGCAAACTGCTTGAAACTATAGTAAAGAACAAAATTGTCAGACACATAGATGAACATAATTTGTTGGGGAACAGTCAACGTGGTTTTTGTAAAGGGAAATCATGCCTCACCAATCTACTAGAATTCTTTGAGGGGGTCAACAAGCATGTGGACAAGGTGGATCCAGTGATATAGTGTATTTAGATTTTCAGAAAGCCTTTTACAATGTCCCTCAATAAAGGCTCTTAAGCAAAGTAAGCACTCATAGGACAAGAGGGAAGGTTCTCTCATGGATTGGTTAAAAGATAGGAAACAAAGGGGAGGAATAAGTGGTCAATTTTCAGAATGGAGAGAGGTAAATATTGGTGTCCCCAGGGGTCTGTACTGGAACCTGTCCTATTTAGCATATTCATAAATGATCTGGAAAAGGGGGTAAAAAGTGAGGTGGCAAAATGTGCAGATAATACAAAACTACTCAAGATAGTTAAGTCCCAGGCAGACTGCGAAGAGCTACAAAAGGATCTCTTAAAACTGGGTGACTTAGCAACAAAATGGCAGATGAAATTCAGTGTTGATAAATGCAGAGTAATGCACGTTGGAAAACATAATCTCAACTATACATATAAAATGATGGGGTCTAAATTAGCTGTTACCACTCTAGAAAGAGATCTTGAGTCATTGTAGCTAGTTCTCCGAACACATCCACTCTGTGTGCAGTGGCAGTCAAAAAAGAGAACAGAATGTTGGGAATCATTAAGAAAGGGATAGATAATAAGATAGAAAATATCATATTGCCTCTATATAAATCCATGGTATGCCCACATCTTGAATATTGCGTGCAGATGTAGTCGCCCCATTTCAAAAAAGATAGATTGGAACTGGAGAAGGTTCAGGAAAGGGTAATAAAAATGATTAAGGGTATGGATCATCTGCCATATGAGGAGAGTTTAATAAGACTGGGACTTTTAAGTTTGGAAAAGAGACAACTAAAGGAGGATATGATAGAGATCTATAAAATCATGAATGGTGTGAAGAAAGTAAATAAGTATTATTTATTCCTTCTCATAACACAAGAACTACAGGCCACCAAATGGAATTAATAGGCAGCAGGTTTAAAGCAAACAAAGCGAAGTATTTTTTTACACAATGCACAATCAACCTGTGGAACTTCTTGCCAGAGAATGTTGTGAAGACCAAGACTATAACAGGGTTCAAAAAAGAATTAGATAAATTCATGGAGGATAGGGCCATTAATGGCTATTGGCCAGGATGGACAGGGATGGAAGCTGGGAATGGGCAACAGGGGATGGATCACTTGATGATTACCTGTTCTGTTCATTCCCTCAGGGGCACCTGACATTGGCCACTGTCAGAAGATGGGCTAGATGGACCTTTGGTCTGACCCAATATGGCGATTCTTATGTTCTTTGCAAGGGCATGTCCTATGGCATGTCTACACAAAGGCTTCCTGTACGACCTTGCTTTGGCCCCCTTGCTTTATGATAGTCTTTAACAGCATGATCACATTTTTTCCCCTCCGATCCCTGCACAAGTCAGTAAACAGAATGGACAATGATCACTTAATGGGTAGTTATTTGATATTTCTTTTTATCCTCGTTGTTTGATGTGTTGCTTCATGTCTTATTTATTGATTGTTCTCCTAGGGAAGACTAGGAATCCAGGGAAACATGATTTGTGCTGGTGCACAAAGCAAAGGAGACATTGTCTTTTTTTTCTCAGGGACCAATTTCTGTACTACCTAACATTGTCAGAGGTTTCAGTGAGGTCGACAGCTGAGAAGTTTACAATAACTTCAGTAAGGAGTGCAGGATTTTACCTCATTTCAGAAACCAAAAAAGCTAGAGTGGTATTTTATTTTGTTGTTTTTTGTGTGCGTTCTACATCTTTCACATACTTGCATACTCATGCAACTGAGAGACATTTTCCTCAAGTCTTGCTAACAATTTGGTTTGCTCTGTTTTTGTTGTAATGAAAGTTCTAGATCCTTGAGGATAAAAAGCCCCTATGAAGGGAAACATACAAATAGTAAAGTTGACTAAGAAATCACCTGTCAAAAAGTCAAGATTCCTCAAAATATTAATGGCAGCTATTATCTGAAAAATCACTGTGCAGTATCACTTCATTCTGTAAAATAAACACTGTATACACTCATTCTGTATAGTCTTGCCAATGTGTAAGTATGCTTAATATGCCCACTAGATGTCACTGTTGTTCTTTGCCACATATTTCCTTAACGTTTTATAAGCAAATACTGTATAAAGAGAAATTCAGATTATTCCTGTTTTTCTTACTATTTAATACTAAAAGAGGGACTGTTTGACTAAAAGTATTTCCATGAAGACATGTTTACAGGAAATTGCATATCAAATTGAGAATTAATATCAGATTGAGACAGTCATTACAATACACACTATCCATGTGTATAACAATTATTCACATATTCTTGGGCATTATTAGTGAGGTGGTAATAAGATTCCCAGAAGTGCTACTTTTGACTGGTGTCTTCTGGAAATTATAATGAAAACAAGCATTTCTAAAACCATAACATCATTCCTGCAAATACTTGTATCCTCAAGATAGAATAATAGTAAATCATGGAATTACTTGCTTCTGTCCATAGGTGAGAGCATGACAATCCCTATCCTACATTGGATTCAGCAGGTGTTACCATGATTTCAGATTTTACATTATCTATACAATGAACCATAATTGTTCTAATCTGGTTTCCATTTAAGTTAAGCATAATAACTTCAAAGGCGGTACATCAGTTCCAACAACTATGTTAATTAATGCTTCATTTATATGTTGTTAGTACAACTCATAGAAACCTCTGCCAGACACTGTATACTAACATATAGGTCAGTTATGTTCCCACAAACAATAACCTTCTCTTCCCTTATTTTAATTAGAAGGGAGTATTCTTTTTTGTATGCAGTGAACTATATTTTAACTAGAAAAGTGTGCAAGGGTCCTGTGATAAAAATTAAATGGGAGTGTTAATAAAGCTAAATATGAAACAAATTATTGCTCCTGAAATCTGTGGCAATCAAGAAATGCTTCTACTTAACTTTTGTTCATTATTGTCCATTACTTCTTTGATATGTTGTATCAGTTGATGCAATATATCTATTAACAAAACCCAAATCAAAACCCTATGTTAGAGGGACATTGGAGTGCTTAACTCTGCAACCTTAAAGTGCCAAAAGTAACCTTGATTCAGTCCCCTTGTGTGTATGCATTATGTTACTGTCTTTAATTACCACACACCAATTTTTGCTTATGGGGCCCCTGACTCATCCAGTGCACAGAATGAATGGTGCTTAATTAATGAGCGGCTATTCAATATTTAGTTTTATCCTCACTGTTCAATGTGTGGTCATAGGCTTTATTTACTGCATGCATTTCAAACCTTGCTATGAAGACAGAATTATTAATTTCTTCATGGGCATTTCTGTGGTGCTCTCACATAGTGTCACAGTGTTTCACAAACATTGTGAATTTATCTTCGCAACACCTCTTGTCAAATTAGGGGTTATTATTCCATTTTTACAGGTGGGGGAAAGGAGGTAGAGAGATTAAGGCCAAAATTGTCATCTGTCCATAAATTTTGGGTGCCCAGATTGAAACACTTGGAACTTGATTTTTCACACTAGTTACCATTTTTGTTACGTTCAAAGCACAGCTCCCACTGATTTCAGTTGCAACTGGGAGTGATCAGCATTTCCGTAAATCAGATCTTAGGTGTCTCACATTGGGAATCCAGAAAATGAGGTGCATACCAGTAATGGCCATCTTTGAAAAGTTTGGTTTAAGTGACTTCTCTAGCATCACACACAAACTCTGTGGCAGACGCAGGGATAGAATCCAGTTATCCAGGGCACCGTTCAGTTGTCTTAACCATGAGACCCTCTTTTGCTGCAATCTCCTGCCTCATTCACTGCGCACGCCTTCCAACTTCTGCAACAGATAAAGGAGAGGCTCCATGGTTGTTTTCCTCATTACACAACCTAGATTGATCCCCCCGCATCCTGTGCACTGACTGAGGCAGGGACCCTGTGGGGGGAAAATATTATGTGATTGTGTAATGAAATACTGTACTATAATCAATATGTAGAAGAATGTCAAATAAGGTTGCACAGGCAACCTTAATTCTGGCATCTCCTAGCTTCTGAGAGCCTCAGTTGGTGAACTTAGTAATGGTGAAATATTGGGCAAACTTAAGTATAGGTGCATAGGCAGCCTGTGACCCGGCTGTTGGGGGAGGCTAGTCCCTGGCCCCTCCACTTTGCCCAAGGTCTTGCCCCACCCCATCTGCCTCCCTCCTCCTCAGGAGCCCAGAGCACCCCCACCACGGCTCCTGGTCCCAGCGCTGGGTGGCTAGGGGAAGAGGCTCCAGCCCCAGTGCGCAGGGTGGCCGGACAGCACAGCGGGCCCTGGTGGTCCGGGTGGCATGGCCCCAATACCTGCTGCCCTGATTTCATATGAGAGGTAGACTGGCCAGCCAAAGCAGAGCACTGGGAACCACAGGAAGGGGCCTGGCCTGGCCTGGGGGTGGAGTGTGGGTGGTGCCATGCTAGGCTGTTTGGGAAGGCACAGCCTACTCTGCCTGCAATACTACTAGCTCCACATAATCATGTTCTTCTAACAGCATTGTGTGTTTGTGCATGTGTGTGTGCATGTAGTTTCCTCATGTACAGGTGTGGGCAAGTCCCTGAGTACCCCCTTTCATACCAATGTGGTGCCACAAGTGTGCTCCAACTGTAATTTCCCCAAACAGAGCAGCAATGAATTCTGGTTTAACAGCCTAGGGCAAGAAGAAGCCAGTTAGGGTGACCAGACAGCAAGTGTGAAAAACTGGGACAGGGGGTGGGGGGTAATAGGAGCCTATATAAGAAAAAGACCAGAAAATCAGGACTGTCCCTATAAAATCGGGACATCTGGTCACCCTAAAGCCAGTATACATTAAGTAAATGTCATGTTCCTTCAGTAAACTTCAGCTCAGTAAGCATTACTACTAACAGTTCCTCAGTCCAGGAATCATTACAACTGTTTCATTTGGCCCAAGGTTCAGGGCCGAGTTCTGCCACTTAAGCAAACTGAGCTGTAACTGATAGCAATAACAGGTTGTCATCCTCTGTGTGAACCAGCATTAGAGGGGGATGGGGCACTTTGCTAGTGAGTTTCATGGATATTTGCTGACAGCAGAGGAATGGTGACACTTCATTCCAGGCTCTGGATGGGAATGTGCTCTAGTGGTCACAGATTCTACTGTCCCCTCCCTCTAACTTGACAACTTCTGCCCCATCCCTTCCATCCTGCCTCCCCTCACTCCTAGTCCTAGGCTTCCTCTCCTCCATTTGCAGCCACAGTATGCTTGCCCAACTACTCCTCATTTCTCAACTCCTGGTTCCTTGTCCAATCTGTCTCATATTTTCCACCTGTGTTTCCCATCCCACTGCCTCCCAGTCCCACTTTCCCTCCCTGCACTCTTTCTCCAATCTCTTTTCTCCTTCTCCCTCTGACTCGTTGTCTCATTCCCTTTGCCCAGCCAGTCTCACTTCTCACCCAGCATCCTCAGTCTACCTCAGATTTGCTTTCTCTCCCTTCACTTTCTTTCCCCCTTCCTGCACTGGTTCCCAGGCCCAGTATCTTTGCCCAAACAGTCCCAGATTCCCCCACTGACTTCTTATCTGATTTCCATTCCTTCTTTCCCTCTTCCCTTCCCTCCCCCAACTCCCATTTTCCTCCCAGTATCATTGCCAAGCCAGTTTCAGCTAAGGTTGGATGAGATGATCTAATGGCCACTTCTGACCTTAAAATCTATTAACCTATAAACCTTGCCCTCCCCAGCCTCTGTCTCCCAGTCTCTATCCCCCAACTGCCAGCCCCAGTTTCGCCTCAGGCTCTTTGCCCAGTTTACTCCCCTGCCCTCCAATATCCATGAAAGGTCCAGGTCTTGTCCCTTCTGCATTCAAATCAAGGAGCAGCAGCATCCTTCATGTGTCCCAGGCCCAGCTGGAGGTCAGCACAGCCTGATGCAGTCCAGAGCTGCAATTGCAGTGAAAGTCCTACTCAACCCCGCACTGGTACATGTTCAGGGTGGATGGAATTTGAGAAATTCAGCAGTTAAAATCTAAGAAGTCTATTAGGCATATGCAAAGTGTGATTATTTTCAGTGGCTTATAACTTGGCCAAATTTGGATGGATTTTCACAGGGATGGCAACATTCTTGACACAAAGGCCATCTCTCCGGCCTAAAGCGTAGGATTACTAGAGCTTTTCAGATAAAAGGTTGCCAGAAGTTTTTAACATGTCTGGCCTCTGTGTGGGGTGTGAAAAACAGTGGGAAGGTTCTTTGCAACCTCTCTCCCCTTGTGCACACATTCAGGGGTGAGAACAATTTTGTAATTAACTTCCAATATTTTTTTTTCTAGAAATCCAATTTTTATGGTCTGGGTTAACTCAAAAGTAGAACCCTTTTGGTTCCCACTAGCACAATGAACAGACTTTGGATTGCTTAACCAGGAAAGGAATCCAGTCTTTAACAAAATCTTTTTTTGTTTCTCTTTGTAAAATGGTGGCTAAGAATACTGGCTTCATTTTTGCTGGTTATACTGAGGACTCTTTCTGGGGCAGCTGACAGCAGAACAGCAAGAACTCTTACAGATTTCCAAAGGCAAAGGCAAACTAGCGAGAGTGCTGATTCTCCATCAGCTCATACAGAGAGTTTCGCATCCAAAAAGTGCCCAATGTCTGTAGTGTGTTAACTAGGAAATAGACAAAAAACTGAAATATTTGTTGCCATTTCATACATATACAAATTTGAAAGAGAAGGAAGAAATAGGCTAAAGACATGAGTCTTAATCTGAGTAGACTCTATATCCACTCTGCAAGTTGCATCAAGGACAGATTGTGATAACACTTGGTCACGCTTTTTGAATGTAATATTGTAAGGAAAATTATGCTTTTTGGACTTGAAAACTTGAATTCATTCTTGAACTTTATGGCCTGATGATTATTGTGGAAAAAGATGTCTAACACAACCGTTATGGCAGGTATGCAGCTACAGTACAATCTAACCACAACTAACCTAGTGATTCCGTAGGAGTTTTTTTTTCATATCATGGAGCACTTCTTCAGGCAGAGACCCTTTCCACAAATACTGCTCTCCCCACCTCCAAACCCTAATCCTACACCTCTCATGCTGCAACTATAGTACTTGGCGCTATATATATACATATTAGTAAGTAGACAAAATTAAAATGAACTTGCTTTAAGGTGATCTGGATAGCTATTTCCTATCTGTCCCTATCCCTTCATTTTCTCTCTCTCTGGGTGAACGACTTGAGACTTATTATTGCCAAGTGTCCTTTTATTTTGGACCTGAGGGAAATCTCTCCAGGTCTGGCACTCTCCTCCTGTGTTTGTCCTCTGTGACCACTTCAGGTTGTACAGAGAGGTACTCAAGATTTATTTAAAGTTTAGTTGGCCATAAATGCCTCCGGAAACCCTAAAATGGCCCAGGACTGGGCAACACTTAGCATGCATCTGAGGAAGTGGGTATTCACCCACGAAAGCTCATGCTCCAAAACGTCTGTTAGTCTATAAGGTGCCACAGGACTCTTTGCTGCTTTTACTTAGCAAGAAGTATCACTTCTTGAAGATTGACATGGCTCCATGGACTACGTGTCAAGGACCATTGAACTAACCTATTGGTTATCATCTTTCACAATGCCCATAAAAATATACATGATTAAATCAAAAACAAACCAAAAAACCCAAATTGAAAGAACAGTAAGAATGCAAAGTCAATCACTGAAGAAATGCCAGGTTTAAGAGTCAGCAGTGCCTGTCATTAAGAGTACAATAATCCTGTAACTGCACAAGGCTATTTTTATGGTCACTTTTCTGAGGCTAATCTTACTGTAAGGTTGCATTCAGCATTCCATTAGAACTTTCAGATGTTCTAAACTTTGTGGAAGACATCTTCAGAAATTTTCATTGCTTGAATCCAACTCAAGTGATGGATTTTTCTTTGGAAAGTCTAAGCAAAATCTGTTCAGCCACTTTTGAGTTATGTGAGAATTAAAAGAATTAACTTTTTTTCCTTTAAAAAGATAGGGAGACTGGTTTTACGTGCACAAAAATGGACATACTTTCCAAGCTGAAATCTTTCCAGGTGTTGGTCTTAATGGAGAATAAGTATCCAGGCCTACATGTAAAACAAACATTAAAAAAATGAAGTTATTAAAATTTAAAAATCAAATTTCCACTTAGTTTACATTTATGGTACTAATTATGTGAATATGAAATAATAGATATTGGACTCAACTGAGTTGCCATTTAAATCAAAGGGAATTTTGCTTTGGATTGGACATTTTATCAATGCTATATCCATAAAACTTGATATGTGCTGCTATTTCAATATAGAGATTTATTTATTTAAATTGATAAAATGCACTACCCAAGGATATATGCACAGACAACTCAATTTAAAAATACATACAAAGATAGATATTACAGCTATAGATTTATATAACTATATACAGATATACTGTACGTATGATATATACACTTCCATATAAGACACCAGTGAATTTACTACAGAACTTGGCAACAGTTTGCAGTAGTGTTTTCAGGGTTGCACAATATTTTTCCTCACTTCTACAGAAAGACTTTGGGAAACTGTCCACAATTTAGCTGATATTGTGTATTGTATATCTACAATTATAGCAGGTTAGTCTGTGTGTCATTTATACACATAGTTGGGTGTTAAAGAGATGTGAGTGGTAAATTAGTATTCAACTAACGCAAACACTTTATAAAAAGAGGTTATTGAACTGATTCACATTAACCTGCTCTGACTACATGTTTCAGCTTTCTAAAAATTGGGACCCCATTCAGCGAACGAAAATTTGATGGATGTTAATAGGAGTATTCAGGATAGTTTAAGAACAGCAAGACAATTAAAAAAGAATAAAAAGAGCTGAGTGCAAAATTCATTTCCGGGGGTGAAGAGAGATCATAAATCTATTATTTAAGAAAGAAATACAGCCAATGTGATAGTGCCTTCCCACATCTTCTGGCTAGGTGCTATGTGCATATAAATGTTTCACGTTAAGCTTTAAGATCAAGGGAAAGTCTGTGGGGAACCTTGTTTCCTGGAGATATGCTTGCTTGAGCAGTTCCCAAGTACTGACTAGGATACTTTATTTTCTGGAACATCAGTTCTTTGCTTGCCTCTGTGTCCACAGTTATGAAGCCTGCATTGCCAGAAGTGGCTTTGCATAGATGTTTGGTCATAAACCAGCCTAACTACTATCCTCTCTGTTTTGTGCATGTTTAATACAAAGTTTCACCTTTCTTCCATATGATAAAGTGAACAAAAGACATAGTTGCACTTACTGGGTCTCTGCCCTGTATACCTCAAAGTGTCCTCATCTCCCATTGAGCTTAAGGAGAGTTGAGGGGACATTCCTTGCACAAAAATAGATGCTATTTTTCAAAATTTGGCATTATTAACACAAATGTTTTCAATATGCCATATGAGAAGCATAGCAGAGGGATTCTTCTAATTGAAATATAATTAGTTATTTTAACTACAGTCATCTGTTATTTAGTTAAATTTTTATATTTCTAGTAAAACATCCCCAATATGAAATTTTATATTTATTTCTCAGATATATAGCAGATGGCTCTTTGGTCCACTGTAGTAATGAATTCTTAAAAGAACTATTTTCTACTTTATGTTGCTAATAAAAATATCTGTCTAATTTTTAACTTTTGCTGGTAAAATTGGTGCTTGTTGCTCTTTTCTTAAACTGTCTAATAGATATTTGATTATTTTAAGAGGATAAGTTCTTAGAATACAACATATAAAATGATTACAAATATATTGCTTCAGAGTACAGATTTGTTACTCGTATATGAACTGTAACATATCCATATAAGATAGTAAACATGTATATAGTACCAGTATTTATATAGTGATATCATGTACAACAAAATGGATGAAATCATTTAGATTAAGAACAAATTAAGACAAAGAATGAGTATAAACAAAACCCAGTAACTTAGTAAGGAGAAAAGTGGTCATTCCTTCCCCAAAGAGAGTCTGAAGTCCTGGGCATAGACCTGTCACTTCCTTTTGCCTGCTTGCTTCCATATTCTTATTGGATAGCACTGAAATACTGGAACTCTTCACTGAAACAGTTGTGGCAGCTACTGATTCATCATCATGCCTGGAAGGAGATGCCATCGAGCTATTTGGGGAAAGAGAGTTGATGGCATTCTTTATCATCTGGAGAGTTTATGCTCCCGCATTTTTTCAACATGGCACTCATGTCAAATGCAAAGTTAACAAGGTCTGATCCATATGCTATATTGTACAGATGTCACTGCTGAATTTAGTTCCTGCTGACTCTGGAGAAGAGCAATTACTGTGATGCTTGATTCCAGACCTACATTTGATAGCTTCAAGTAACAGGTATGGACAGAGAGAGAATCTTTATCCCTTTTAACTCTCCACTATGTTGATGTGCAGTATCTTGCCTTTCTGCCCTCATAAACATTTCAATTGATTTCCACCCAACGATCCTTCATTGGATTTTAAAAAATGAAAGAAAGACATTAAATTGCAAGTAAAGGTAAATACGACTACCAGAGCTGACTGAATATTTTAAAATATCTTGCATTAATTTCTGTTCAAATTTTCACATGAATTTGCTTCAGTCTTGTTTCCTTCTCTGTAGTGAAGCCAAGTGTACTTATTCTGAAGAGCCAAGTTTCCAGCAGTGGAAGATTCGTTCAGTAATCCTCTGCACCAATGGTAGGAAATTTCCATTCTCACACATTAAGAGAGAAGTGGGATGAGCCATTAAACATAACAGTTTATATTCATGACAATATAATTGGACTAAAGGATGGTGCTTCAATAGTTTATTATCTGGCACTGTACAGCATGTTGAACTATTTCCAAGACTTGTATAGAAACTTGTTTATGGCAGATGAATGTGTCTGTTTAGACTTACTCTGATGATTAGTCTAGATTTTCTTGCATTGCCTTTAATAGTGTACAGTTCAAGTAAACAAAGAACTTCACTAGTAATTTTTTAAAAGCAAACTAAAAAAAGTTTGTTGTTTAAAATAAATAAAAATGTAAAAGATGCATTTTGATTCATAACGTCTAATGCTGGGAAATCTAAGCCCTTGTCATCTACAGTGTTCTAGCCATAACATGCTTTACTAGAAGTGTTCCATTTTCCCATCTACTTTTATTTATGACATTCTCATTGAAAAGAAAATGGGCTCCATGAGGAAGTCATATAGGATGGAAACAGAAGGAAGGAAGTCTAAGTAGGAAAAGAGAACCACATAATTTAAATTCATTTATCTTAAAAGACAAACAGATAAAAGCACAATAAACAGGAGACTAATATCACTGGCACAGGAAGGAGTTAGATAAGATACTTGGCTGATTGCCCTAGCAGCTATTAACTTCAGCTCAGCAGTTCTGTGCAGTTGTGAATATGTACAGAAGTCTGAGTCCAAGTCCTAAAAAAGAGGACAGTACAATTAATGAGAGCTACTGAAAACAGTTTAGGACTGTGAATCTCAAGAGCTTCAAAATCTCAGTCCTTCTGCTTAGAGCGTTTTCAGTCTTTTAAATAAATGTAGCCCACACTACTCTTTAAAAAATTGAGTATTGTTACTCTTATGGCTCTGATTCAGCAAAGCATGTAAACATATACTTAAAGCTAAGCATGTATTTAAGTACTTTGCTGAATTGGGGGTTATAGTAGAAATTTATTTTAATCTTGAAAATACTTTCTTTTGGAAGAATATGGTGCTGTGTAAGTCTTGTGTTACCAAAATATTTTTAATTAAGCCCCATTGCCTTAAACTACTTCCTTTTTTTAAGGTTATGTGATAATCGCAAAGAGCTCCCCAGGGAAGGGAGCCATAGCTCAGTGGTTTGAACATTGGCCTACTAGCTTCAGGGTTATTAGCTCAATCCTTGAGGGGGCCACTTAGGGAGCTGGGGCAAAATCAGTACTTGGTCCTGTTAGTGAAGGCAGGAGGCTAGACTCCATAACCTTTCAGGGTTCCTTCCAGCTCTATGAGATAAATATCTCTCCATATATTACATGGTTGCACAGGCCTGATCTAAAGCCTACTGAAATCAATATATATAATCAAGCATTTTTTGGGGGGAGGAGGGATTGCTCGGTGGTTTGAGTATTGGCCTGCGAAACCCAGAGTTGTGAGTTCAGTCCTTGAGGGGGCCATTTGGGGAACTGGGCAAAAAATCTGTCTGGGGATTGGCCCTGCTTTGAGCAGGGGGTTGGACTAGATGCCCTCCTGAGATCCCTTCCAGCCCTAGTATCCTATGATTCTTTGCAGAGGAGGCAGTAATAAGTGTGTTTAAGACAGGAAAGGAGGCTACATCCAAAATATGAAACTCCATATAGAAGTCCTAAACTCACACTTTAAGGCCCATCTACATTACTAAATTCACTACTTGTACAAATGGGTATTAAAACATGCTTATTTAATGCTGCAGGAAAGCATACTGACAACATACAATATAAAGGAAGTTTCCTGAGCAATAAGCCTGTGCCACCCTATGAAAAAAGGGATGTGTCTTTCACAACACCAGAATCGACACATGATTAAGCAAAACCATCAAATACAGACAGAAGAAAGAAAAAGTAAAGGTGTCTCTTGCAAAGAATTCTCCCGCACCAAGTAACTATTGTTCAGGCAATATCCACTCAGGAGCTATCCCAACATTTCTCAGAAGAGGAAGAAAAAGCTAGGATTAATAATAATCCAAATACTTGGATTTATACAAATGTTATTCTTCTTCACACTAGTTTAGAAATATTAACTTATTAGTCCTTACAACACACCTGACGTAGATGAAAACTGGTACGTGTTAATATCTCCATTTTGTGATTGGGAAGCTGAGGCAGAGAAGCCCCACAGAGTCAGTGACAGGGAGAAAATCGACTTTGGGTCCTTCAATCAATACGCAAGATAGGGCCACATCTTCAGATGATGTGAATCTCTGTAGCTGCCATGGTTTCACTGGAACTGTGAAGATTTATACTACCTCTCTTGGCCATGAAGGCCAAGATCATAACAGGGTTCAAAAAAGAACTAGATAAATTCGTGGAGGCTAGGTCCATCAATGATTATTAGCCAGGATGGGCAGGCATGGTGTCCCTAGTCTCTGTTTTCCAGAGGCTAGCAATGAGCGACAGGGGATGGATCACTTGAGGATTATTTGTTCTCTGGGGCACCTGGCACTGACCCAGGGCCAGCTCCAGGCACCAGCTTATCAAGCAGGTTCTTGGGGTGGCAACTCCGGAGCGGGGCGGCACTTTCAGGTATTCGGTGGCAATTCGGCAGAGGGTCCCTCACTCCCGCTCGGAGAGAAGGACCTCCTGCTGAATTGCCGCAGATCGTGATCGTGGCTTTTTTTTTTTTTTTGGCTGCTTGGGGTGGCAAAACCCCTGGAGCCGGCCCTGCACTGACCACTACTGGAAGACAGGATACTGGGCTAGATGGACATTTGGTCTGACCCAGTAGGGCCATTCTTATGTTACCTGATGATCTAACTTGATGTTTTTGTGTCACAAAAGTAGTTGCGTGTGGGTGACTGTAATAATAAATGGCAATATACCTATCTCATAGAACTGGAAGGGACTGTGAAAGGTCATTGAGTCCAGTCCCCTGCTATCACTAGCAGGACCAAGTAGCAGTGTTTGGTTTTTTTCTCCCCCTCAGGTCCCTAAATGCCCCCATCAAAGAGTGAACTCATAACCCTGGGTTTAGCAAGCTGATGCTCAAACCACTGAGCTATTCCTCCTCCTAAATTGCTTTGGCATGCTGCAGAAGGGGGTTTGGTGAGGAGTTGCCAGGTCTTCATGGGATGCCAAGGTCAGAAGATGCATGAAGCATCTGGAATAGGAAGGACTGGTAATTACCTACCAAAGTATCATATTTGGAACCTGAGTTTCTCAGGGATGATGGGCTTCCCCTCTCTGATTGGGAAGTGGATATTTCTGGCTGATGTTAGGAAGGGAACTGTTAACTACCTGGGACCCTGACTCAGGTAAGAGGGAAGGCAGCCAAGCTAATGGCTGGCACCTTTTTGTAGCAGAAGTCCAGTGCACATATTCTTTCTATAGAGGGTCCAGTTCCCTGATAAACTGGAATTGGGAGTGGGTTTAGGAGAAGGAATCTCCCAATGAAGCTGAAAAATGGGGCTGGTATACCTAATGTCTGCCACTTTTCTTCATAAATAAAAATTTCTCCAGCAGGAACTGGTAAATAATGTTCTGCTGCAGGAAAGCTGGCTTCTTTCAAAATTAGAGAGACAAGGTGGATGAGGTTATATCTCTTACTGGACCAACTTCTGTTGATGAGAGAGACAAGCTTTTGAGCTTACACAGAGTTCTTCAGAAGAAGTTGGTACAAAGAAAGATATAACCTCATCCACCTTGCCTCTCTACTATCCTGGGACCAACATGTCTACAACACTGCATTCTTTCAAAATGACTGCAATCTCCTATTCTCAAAAGGACTGAAGCCACAACTCCTTCAAGCAGAGATGCCTACTCAAAGTGTCTACCACCTCATATTGGTCCTAGTAGGAGTGCTATTACAGTACCCTCAGCTAAAATGGTGGCCCCTGACTGGTTAGGGAATCATATAAGCAGGGCCTATTGAAAACATTGTGTCAAAACTGTTTTTGAAAAGAAAATTGGGTTTCAATTAAACAAAATTTTCCTGCACAAAAAGTCTATTTTGCAGAATATTTTGAGTTTTCTACAAAAACACTTTGGCTGAAAACCATTTTTTTTTCATGTCTTCAATGAAAAGTCAAAATTTTCTGGGGACAACTTCAATAAAAGTGAATTTTTAAAATTTTCTGTGGAGGAAGAAAAATCCTATTTTCCAACTAGCTCTATAAATAATCCTTGTTTGAGAGATAATTACATCATCCTTGTAACCTTTTTATACTCAAATTATTCATATATATTCTTAGTCTTAACTCCAGTTTAACATAATTTGTATCTTGAAATAGATACAGTAAAGTGTTTCTGAAAATGTCAAGTAAACCAGGAGAAATACTAAATATCTTAAATGTACAAGAAAAGCAAATAATAAGTCATTATGTTCATGTTAAACATGATAATCTTTACCTTGCTCCCTGTCAGATACTACAAATTATCTTAACATTTAAATGTATCTTACATAGGGCCTGATCCCTCAATGTTTATTCACACAAAATGCAAATTGAGGTCAGTAGGAGTTTTGCTTATGGTCTTCAGGACTGTTTGAATATGAGCCCCTGCCGTAGTTGTATAAAAATATGTATACACAGAAGTCGGTAGAATAAGCTCCTATAATTCTTTTTCTCCTAATTGCATCCCTCCCAATTTTTCTTTTCTAAATCTCTCAATTCTCTCTGCATCTCCACTACTAATATGTCTGCGCATTTCTCATTTCGTCTGAAAATTACACCCTCCTCCCCAACCTTTGCTCCCCCACTTTTTTGGACAGAACTGTGTAGTTCCCTTTTCAGGTCCACTGAAACCTGAAGCGGAGGAGCCATTTCCCCTTTCCAGGTCCACAGGGGTCCTTACAGGAACCACTTTCCCCACTGCCAGGACTTCAGAGGCATGAGGATTAATTCCATGGTTTCGAAGACAAAAGGCCCAAAGAGGAGGGGATGTCTGTGGTGACACAAAGTAATTACAAGCCTCTGCCTGCAGTGGGAAGATGAAGTGGGGTAACACCACCCAAAAAGTGCAAGCTGAAGAATACCTAGAAAACCCCCAGCGCAGTTTAAAGCAGCCCTGCCTTGGTGCAAAGAATGATAATTTACACTAATATTTTTTTAAATATATGCTGATACTATAGCATAAGCCTCATTTGTTAATTAAATGAATGGCTTGATAAATATTTAAATAGAAATATTAGATGCAAACTCTAATAATTCCTTGAAAGGTACCAAAAGAAACTGAACAGTTTTTAAAATAAAACATGCTTTGCACTCCTGGAAGATACACTGTAAGATTCATGGAGCTTGTGTTTAGCCTGGTACATTCTCCTTTTTGTTGTTGTTTCCCCAGTCCCCCACTTAAATCGAAGGCTTTGGTCATTAACACTATGAGTCACAGTAACATGTTATGATCTGAGCTAGCATTTATAACAAAATACAGCTTCTAGCCTTGGATGCCTCTCCTACAGGTCACTTGTCCTAGTGATGGAGAGAGTGGTTGCTCCCAAGCGAAAGGAAAGACACCCATTAAGTCAGCTCACACCCTGGGAAAGGCTACCAATTTCAGAGTTTCTATTTGTACAACATCTTCAGTTCTGCCCTCTAAGTGAGGTCAATGTTATAACAGCCGAGAGAGAAAGAGGCTTTGGCAGTGAGTGAGTGCCTGGAGAAACAGTGCAACTTACTCTGTAAGGGAAATTTGTAACTTGTAGACAGGCTGGCTCATTTTGTGCTCATTTTTGGAAATACCTATATGATGGCTTGTTTTGTGGATTATTGATTTAGATGTCAGGCAGATAAAAAGCATCATTTCTATGATACCTTTATCAAGGATTGCTTTCAAGTTAAAGACCGATAAAAATACCAACTTTTGACATTCCCACAACAGCCATGTCATTTTTTCTTTTTCTTTTGTTTTGTTGTTGTCAGTGAAAGGACAGTATAGACGAATGATGGTATCAGACATGTTAATAGAGTGACATGTCACTCTTTTCTTTTTAATTGTTTTAATTGATTTATAAAGCATAATACAATTTAATTAGGAAATATCTGACTACCCAGTATCAGCACTCTCCAGGCCTACAAGGCCAAATTCATCCTTGATATTATATCACGGAGTTACAGCAGCCAAGAATCTCCACTATAAAAACTAATACATTTAGTTTTTAACAGTGTACAGCAAAGATGGTAGTGTAAATTGTTCATTCAGGCTGCAAGTGAGCAGTGAATATGAGATTCTGAAGACTTCATTTCTACAGACGAACAAAAATCTGATGGCCTTGATCACACTTAAGCTCAAACATTCCATTTTAACCCATTCTTCTATCCCTCTTATTTCCCCTCCTCTGCCTTTTTTTCTTTCTGCCAGTGTACTAGTTTGATAGCTATTCAACCACAGATGTCTGTGTTAAAATAGTTCATCTAATAATACTTTCCACTCCTACAGCACCTTATAACTGAGGATTTCAAAGCACTTTACAAATATTAACTGAATTAATCAGCACCCAAGGAGGTCAATATTATTAATCTCTTTTTACAAGTGGGTAAACTGAGGAACAGAGTGACACTGGATGCCTGTATCAGGACCAGGCACAGAGCTTGCATTTCTTAACTCCCACTCCTGTGCTTTAACTGCTAGACCATCCTTTCCCCCCAATAAATACATAGTTATTACTGTGATTAAAGGATATGTGTTAACATTCTTAATCTATTGGAGATTGTTAATATGATGTGCCAATTTCCTATACTAAAAACCTTCCAATTTGCTATGTCTCCCTCACTGTATTATTTTAGGACTGAGGCAGGTAGAAAATATGTTGGTAGCGATCACATACTGCAAAATCCCCAGGATAGATCAGCTGTACTTGTAAGCCAACTATGCAGGTTAATGTGTAGTAAGTGAATTGAAGGAAACAGACAAAGGATTAGAGATGAAGAGAAAAAAAAGACTGTGATAAGCTAACCAAGCAAGAAAGATAAAGGAGGTTACAAAAGGGAGAATGAGAGAAGTTTTTTTTATGAAGTTGGAAATATACAAGCACAGGTCTGAATTGTGTAGTGTAACTACAATTCATGACTAACAATTGAACATAGTTTGGTACATTGCATACCAAGCCCTCCTCTAAATCATTATAGTGGTTCCTGCAAGTTTGGAATATAGGTAAGACATTTATTTACTGTCAAGATATATCCAGATACTGTTGTCAGACCATTTATTTACAACATATAGTGATGAAAGAATAAACATTTTCCTTAGATTTCAGTGCCATGACATTGTATAAAGTATAGATAAAATACTTTGTATTGACAGTACATAGCAGCTTTTATTCAAGGATCTTAACATCCTTTACAAATGTTAATTCGAACTAATAACACTCCTGCAAGATACAAATACATGTTAAAGCCCGAAGGAACTATTCTAATAATCTAGTGTGACCTCCTGTATAACACAGACCATAGTTTCACCCACGGATTTCTGCATCTAGCCCAACACCTTGTGTTTGAACTACAGCACATCTTTTAGAAAGAAATGTACTGATGTACAGTAAGTCAATGGAAGAGCCAGGTATCTTAGGATTTGTGAATACAAGCCCTTACTATATACACATTCTTAGACTCCAAATTCCATATTTTTGGTGGTTTTACAATTTGGATCAGATGCATTTATTTATGACCATGTGACACATTTGTTTCTGAATGTGAATTGTTACAAAATTTGCAGAAACAATGAGAATATTTAAGGAGCCACAGCCATTTGGCTACAAGTGTGCATAATACCAAAAGGAAAAATCTTTCTTTGGAGAAAGACAGCTAAGGAAGAATAAATTGAGGAGAAGAGCCAGTGCCAAGATATATCACACTGATGAATTCTCACATTCTGTTTATACAGTAGCCTAGAATCACAGCATCATCAAAGTGAACATCATTTTGCTAGCTATGTTGTTTGTCTTATATTTGTAAATTGAAGGATATACTTCTCTGACTGTTATGTTGGTTTGCCATAATAATTTAAGGAATCTTTTTATTGATCCTACTATTGTAGAGGTTGAAGGATCCTGTGTATAGTGCTCTAGAAGTTGAATAAATAAATTTTATTATTACTGAATAAATATAATGGAAAATCACAATAGGTCATATAATTAAGGCAAGATAGGAGTCTGAGATGTCACATAAGGGCCTAAATACTGCAGTCCTAACTCAGGTAAAGCTCTCATAAACATCAATGGGATTTTTGAGCAGGTGCTACAGGATTAGATCCCAAGTTGTACAGATCTGTGGTAATATATAAAATGCATATATACCTCTACCCCAATATAACGCTGTCCTGGGGAGCCAAAAAATCTTACCGCATTATAGGTGAAACCGTGTTATATCGAACTTGCTTTGATCCGCCGAAGCGCACAGCCCCACCCCTCACCAAGCACTGCTTTACCACGTTATATCCGAATTGGTGTTATATCGGGTCACATTATATCGGAGTAGAGGTGTATGTGTTTATCTATTCATAATTATATATTAGCAAACATTTCAAATTTCGGTAAGACTATGAAACAACCCAGAATTTAAATTATCTTTAATTTTGCTGAATATGAAAATGTAGGGGATAAAAATTAGAGCAATGTGAAGACAGGGAAATAATGGGCTAGACAAAGTGCAAATTAACAGTGTTGTTATATGCGTATTAACCAATGAAAGTTTGGAGGGAAACTCTTAATTTGCCAATGAAGTATAATCCTTATATACAGGAGAGCACAGAGCTCCAGAGCAGCGATACTGTACAGAATGTTATTCCAAAGTAAGCCTATTTGTTCCTGTTTCTGTGTGTGTAGAATCCTCTTTCAAGACTTTGGTGCCATAGAACATCTGCTAGTGTGTAGTCACCTTCTGCACTAATGATTCTGCCTTCTGGGGATTAAATTGATTTTTCACATTTTAGCATCTGAAGGCCCAGAGTATGCCCTATTGCCTCAGAGTGTGTGGTGGCACCAGCAGCAGGAAATGTCAAGGCAAATGCTTTTAGGACAGCAGTAGCAATGACGGAAACACCACAAAGAGATGTAAGGTTCCATGGAACCAAAAAAAGTTCTGATTCTTACGTTAACAATTTAAGAGCAGTTCAATGTGGATTTAATGCATCGATAAAGACATGTCCCCATGATTACCTAAAATCCTGCTCTCTTGATCTAATGTTCTTTAAGGGAAAGGTATTGGCTTGTTATTACTGCTCCAAGCAAGGTTTCCTTTTACCCCAGGTTTGTTGCTCAACAATCCCATTGCTGAATTAATTCATAGAAAAGGACTCTGGGGAAGAGCTGAAGGTAAGAGGTTTGGGGTGGAGTGGGAATGGAGGTTTGTGTTGTGCTTACTGGATGGGATGTGAACTTTTCTTTTTGTATTGTGCTGCTGAGTGATATTTTTATTGACTGCAGCTTTAAATGCTCTCAGGTTGCCTAATGTTTCTGCATAGGTGTTAAAAAACATGATGGATTAACAATAAAGAAAAAATAATAGAAATCTCTCTGGCCTGCCTGACTCTCTGTTCCACTTCTCTGAATTCAAGATTTCCTAATGCCAAACAGAAGTGTCTCAAGATTTCCATTTTGTCCCATCCATTCAGTATGACCTTACCTTTGTCCCCAGTCAGAAGAGCTCCGTGTCTAAGGTCTATCTTTTGTGAAAGACACTGTAAAGAGGATACACTTATGTTAGTTGCACTGAATGGCATGGAAACCATGACTTCTGGGATACACAAAATCATTCAAGAATAAAAAAATAAAAACCCTGAAACTAGTTCTTGCTTAAGAGGCAACAATGCTGGTCTCCTGACCACAGGTTGCCCTTTATTCTGGTTGGGAGTGAGGAGATCCCTGTTAAGAGTTGTTCTCTTTGGCCAGTGCCCAAGCTAAAGCCTGCCAAGGCCTGGCCAGAAGGCTTAGTAGAGAAGTCTAGAGTGGGACCCAGACCAACCCTTGGCAGTCTGTATGGATAAATGTTATTGTCCTGTCCCAATACCAAATTACTAAACTGGGAGACAATACTGCCTACTCATAATTTAAAGCCATTTATTTTGAGCATTTCCCTTGCAGGAAATAAATGCCTTTAACCACTGATTAGTGGCATCAGAGCCAAGCTAGTCATTGCCAATGCTAGTATGCACTAAGATCTCCCCAACAAATTACTGGGACAACTTCCTGGTTTAAGGGCTTATTTTTGGGGGTAGAATGAATGAAGAGAGATCTTAATCAACTTGTGAAGGGTTGGCTTATTTCTATATGTGCTGTAGTAAGATATCAAATTATACCAGTGTAATCAGAGGGAAATGACCTGGTCAGAACAACTATAAGTCTGTCCACTCTCTTTTAATATCTTCTAGCAACTCGTGCCCCAATGGTCTGAGAAGGGAAGATGAAGTGGTACTCTCTCTTCAGAAGTGAGATGCCTGGCGCTGGTCCCCACCTTCCAATCCTCCTGCGCCCCCTTACATGTGGAGTGGACTGCTAACCAGATGGCCCATCATGAAATCAGGACATGATGAATTGGGGGGAGCATATGCCTCTTCTGTCTCTTCATGCAGCCCTAGAAGAGCACTCTAGCTCCCCCCGACTTTGGATTCAGAGTGATACAGGCCAGGGACGATTCCTTCTGTAGTTTGAAAAAATTGCTGAACTACCAGTTAAAAAAATCTAAATGACAATTACTTGTCATTCTTATAAATTACGATTGGTTAACAAAATGTCAAACAATCACAAACAAACCATTTAAGAAGTTATTAATAAACATTTTCAGAGTTTATTTATAGTGAGGTAGAAATGTACATGTAATTCCATCTGAGAAATATGGAAGCACCTCACAAGGCAGACCTCAAATGCTGGGATTGTAGGAATGACGAACTGGGCCTACTGGGGGCCTGCTGCTGGGATTGTGGACTTTAGCATAGAGTACCTGGACTTTCCCCCTTAATCTTACATCCTTTCCCTTGCAAGTGTGATGATGACATTCTTAGTACCTACAGAACTGTCTGTAAATACCATTGTGTTTATATATCATTGACATAAATTCTGCCTTTAGTTCTGTCTGTGTATTTACATCCTGGTCTGCATAACAAGTCAATGAGAGTGTTGCCATTTATTTAAATGGGAACAGGAGTAAGTCAGTTCAGAACATTATATTTTCAGGATCTTTAAAACATGACTGCTGTTTACTGAGCACCATTCCTGGCCCAGGGGGTCTCTGCAGACCCCCTTTCCCGAACTTCTGCTTTCCCTCTCTTCAGGAGGCTTTAAGAACTCACAAAGGCTTTCTCTGGTTAACAGTACCCCAGCCAGAAGTAGTTTAGTACCAGAATCAGTTTATAACAACTCACAGACCCAATACTTAGCTCTGATATTTTCTCTTACCCTCCAGGGCTCTTCTTCCATCACAGTCCATCTCAGTCCATCACTAGGGCTCTGACATTCTGTCCCAAACTGTCAGGGTCCCTCCACCACCATCACTCAGAAGCCTTTTGCTCAGTGGGCTTTAGCATCCAAGTTGCACTGTGTGTTGCCTAATCCTCACCCCCCACCCACATCATTCAGTAATCAGGGTTGGCTTAGGCCCAGACTCTCCAGCCCACAGGGCAGCTACCCTGTAACAACCTTTAAATATCAAAAGCAATTATTTTGCAATGTGGATTAAGCACCCCAAAAATAATTAAAAAGGAACTTCTTTTAGCTAAACGATTGCAAGAGCCATTGAAACCTACCATAGGATACCATTCTTTATCCTTGCCCCTCTTAATTGAAAAGATGCAGGATGCACCAATTTAAATGAACTCCAGTTCATAAATTTGCATTATACAATGAACCAAGTTTCAGATCAATTAACAAATGTGGATTTCCATTATGAACTCCTGAGAAAAATTAGGTTTTTTTAGAATACTAACCCTTATTATTACAGCAGTGCAAAGGGTTCTGCTTTTGTAATATATCCAATTTCAAAGGTAACTCTGAGAAATATTCAAACACTAATTCACGTTCACTATGAAATTAGTTTCTGTAGTTTTATAGATCTCAGCCTGCATTATTGCTTTTTAACAGGGACTTGATACATTTTTAAAGAAACATACGGTAAGCGCTGTTCCTATAATAGAGTTTAGATGCTAGACTGTATATAAATATATAACCTGGTAGTTCATGTTCATTGATACCTAAATTGTGATTCACCAGGTGTATCTTTCTGCCATCCTGGGGCTCTCAAAAGACATTCAGTTTCATTGCATGTTGCTGTGATTTAAATCAATTTATTCTTGAGGTTTTTAATGTTTTACCAGGATAAATTTCCTCTGTCCACTATGGCCTATATAATGAAGAGTGATGCTAAGATGTTATGTTGCCAACAGGTTTATATTCTGCCACCTTACATTATTTTCTGTTGATGAATCCATTTAAAGCCTCATGGATTCTGGCCTCTGAGTATGATCAGTGAAAAAAAGGTACAGGTAGAAAAGTGCAAAGAATATGTTGCATCGTGTCACAGTAACAGAAGGAAGGGAAGGAAGAAGAACATAGTCAGATTTCAGGTTTATTTTAAACTTCTCTTGATTGTCAGGGAGGCCTGTTCAATACATGATTCAGAACAAAATACAGTCTTGCCTCATGTGTTTTGGCTTCTGGGCCAACAGGGTCAGTCACAATAATCTCTAGATCTTACGTGATATGTAAACGTGGCATGAGTTGTAGATACCCATTCCTGAACCAAACTGGATACTAACACATAATGTCAGTCTATTCCATGTACGAGTTTTCATAAATATTGTAATAGACTCAGCCAACGAATATGAAACAAGTTCCTTCTGAAATAATTAAAAGAATAATCAACTGCAAGTAAACAACTTTATATAGATAAGCGCACACACTTTATTAAACTGGAGAGATGACTGAGATGTAATACTGAGATCTAGGTCCAAAATTTCAGGGATGTTGGGATCTGGGGTCTTGATGAAAGGCCCACCACTAAATAAATAGATACAATTCTAACTAGACTTCTACAGCTTTCCAAAATAGTTCTCTTTTAAACTTGCTTTTGAAAAACAAACAATAGTAGAGTTAGAGTACTGGATGCTAAATTCTCCATACAGTACCTTATTCCTCGTTTGCTGAGCACAAAATGGAAATGAATCAGCACACAAAAAAAAACCCCAAGACTTTCCTGAACCACATCTAAAATGCTCATCCTAAATATGCCATTTTTTTCCTTCGTCCCTTATTTAAAAATTTACATCTAAGAAATATTTCCCTGCACTTAGAGACTGCTCCAAATAGAATGTACATATACTGCATATATATTACAAACTTACCCCTTTCAGGGGTTTGGCTTTATGAGTAACTGGCATATTAATAAACAAGCTTCAGCATAAGCTTAACCATTCATAGGTTTCTCTACAGAATTCTTTGTATCCCTCTCATACCCAAAAGGTGGTAGAATTGTTGAGGTGGTGGTCCCTCCACACGTCCACAAGGGAATGATGGCCAATGATCTCCCTAAGGACATCTGCAGTGGTCTGGCACTTCTTCTCTCTCCTGATGTGGTCCCATTCATCCAGTATAGTGTTAAAGTTCCTGCCCGGGTCCAAGCACTTGCGAGGATCCAAGGTACCAAAGAAGGTAGATGCCAGCCGATAGAACTGTATCTATCCGTATTGAGGCAGAGATGTTAACAAGAGTGAGGATCAGCCCCCTCTGCACAGACCTGGAAGTGCACTATGTGACCAGGCACAACCTCAGCAACCCACAGCATCTTTGTCCATAGGTCCTGGGAGAGCAGGGTGACCACCCTGCCCATGAACTCGCTGAGGTGGCTGAAGTACACTCTGTCTGCACACTGGATCAGTGTGAGTCTCATGCAGAAAAATCAGAGTTCTCTTCCCTCCCCTACAAAGGAAGGAGAGTACCTGGCACCTGCACCCTACACCCTCTGATGTTCAGAAATGCGATGGTGGTAGGTCTCACTGGGGGTGCTGAGGAGTCTTGTGGTCACTGGTGACAATGCCCACCTCTTTGGAACCAAACAGCAACCACTGGTCAATCCCGTTGGTGACAAGAGAATTGTGGAAGTTGCAGATCTATTGATAGGCTGAGGAACATTGTCCCTTGGTGCTTTTCCCTCCACCAACAAGGTCCTTGATTCAAATCCCCCAGCTGCTGGAGTTTGAGCTGCATCTTCCTTTTGGAGCCTTTCAAGTCCTCCAGGAACTGGCACAGCTCATCCCATTGCACAGCTCATCCCATGGCACAGCAGGGCCTGAGAGGTCCCCAGACTCAGCTGTGATGGCAGGGCCCATGCCCACCTGAGTCTTGGGGGAACCCAGCACCCTTCCTTGCCAGGGCAAGGGACAGTACCTTTGGACAAGCCCTGAAGTCCCTCAGAGGAAGCACCAAGCCTCACCTGATGAGTAGTGGATCCAGTAAAGGGAGCTTTGATATGGCACAATGAAGGAACCTTCTAAGCTCCTATTTATTCACTGCTGTTGGCAGCTGAGGGGCGACTTGCTGGCAGAAGGAAAGCATTTGATGGAAGGTGAGGTCCTTACAGCCCAGCAGGAGAAGGTGGATCATAGAGACCAATTTCTCCAAGGTGGACTAGGGAAGCAGAAGGGCAGTGTGGGGGAGGAAGGATGGGATGGATGTCAGTACTACCTTTGCATCCGGGTTCCCCAAAGACTTGAGGTGGACAAAATGGTCCCCACTGAGATGCCCATTCCACCACCTCCTGGGTGGTGGCCTCCAGAGACAGGAAGAAGACAACTTTCCCGTACAGCTTGGAGGCTGCCACAATGGCAGAGGGCCCCACCACCCATGCCAATGGACACCATGCCACCTGGCTGGGGAAATGGATGCAGTGCCTCCTGGTCAGTGTGGGGGAAAGGCCCAGCAGCTGTAGATGGAAGATGAGGAGGAGATGGCAGTGGTGGATGGAGGCACCACAGCAGATGATGATGGGACAAAAGAGTGATCTGGCAAACTATAGGCCTGTTTGTCTGAGCTCAATTGTAAGTGAGATCTTAAAACAAATTTGAAAGAGAGAGTAATTAAAGATATAGCGGTAAATGGTAATTGGCATAAAATACAACATGGTTTTACAAAAGGTGATCATGCCAGAGCAATCTCATCTCTTTCTTTGGGAAGATAACCAATTTTCTAGACAAAGGAAATGCAGATCTAATCTATGTAGATTTCAATAAAGCATTTGGTACAGTTCCCCATGTTTTCTGTAAGTGCAGCAAGCCACACAGTGAATGAGGAGGGTAAAAAGAAATATTGAATTATTACCTATTCATCAAATGATGCAGGGATCCTGTGGAAAAATAGACTGAGATTATGTAATTAAAGACTCTGTCATAATGCATACATGCAAGAAGGCTGAATTAAGATTGCATGGTCACCCTTAACCCTTATTTCCCAACTTCTGAGTGTTTGTCTTCGCAACCGTAATATTCTTTTTAAGGTAGTATTTTATGTAAGATAATTATATATTTACTATATTCTGTTTATATTTAAAGCTACAATATTTTTATTTAGCTTTGAATTATTATTGCTTATTATTATTGTCCATTCCACTAACTGTAAATCACCCCCCATCTCACAGGGGGAGGTGTGTGTCTGAGGGCTATTAAAAATTGATTTCCCCTTACGCATGGTAATTATGGAAACACTTTTGCTAAGTAGCTGTGTCCTGATCCACACTGACAACTCTGTGTTCAATAGCTTTCAGCATCTCCCAGAGTTTCCCTGTCATGAGGTGGTCTATTGATTGCGTATGTGGGTTACAGCATTAAACACCTGTGAACACTGGTTCAAGATCTTCTTAAAGACTTTGTTTAATCCACCTTTAAGGCACAATCTGTGATCCTTTATCTTGGAACATCTTCCTGCTTCATCATGTATGTTCAGCAGAGGTCCTCTTTACTAATGAAATAACCACGCTATGCTCTTACACAAACCAGATGAAGACTGAGATTGCATCTTAGCCCTAGGGAAGGAAAATATACACAAAAAGTGAAGGTGGTGAGCTTTATAAAAGCCGTAAGGACTGTCAGATCTTTTAAAATATAGACTTTCTGGCCTTCATCCTGCAACGAGATGTGTTCAAGCAGAACCTGAACCACTGCAGATCTGCACTATCAGTACATTTCCACAAGAAAACAAGGATGCTATGTGCATCTCATTGCAGAATCAGGACCTTGGTCTACTTAACATGCATATACATAGTCTGCTTTCAGATTTTGGCAGTATTGGATTCAGACAACATTCTGAATGTGGGGGCGAGACTAATATATTTTACTGGGGAAAAGCCCTTTTATAGTTGACTTCTTGACTCAGAAAAATGTTATGGACCATTAATAATGTTTCACATCTAAAACTTCCAGCTGTCATTTCAAACGAGCTAAAGGAAAAGGAAAAAAGATCTTTTCCAAATGCTGCTTGGTTTATATGCACCCAAGAGATCACTATCAGTTCCTAGTAAAATGTATCACTTCTGAAATTCACACTGCTCTGCATTTATTAGATTTAATAAAGCACATTATTTACTGTACATAGCATACGCATGTGAAATTAGCAATAAAGAGCCCAATCCCACTACTATGACAGCCAGTCACAAAATTCCTATTGCCATGTCTGGGAGCAGGAGCAGGGCCCAATAATGACCTTGATACACAATTGTCTTTGCTGATAGCAAATGTTGTATCTGAAAGTATGATACAGCTATACATACTAAAAGAGAAGGGGGCTGAAGTGGGGGACATATCTATGAGAGTTTCCTAATGGAGATTTATTGCCATTGAAAAGGGGAGAAGTGTGGTTGAATATTCCCCGTGCAACCCCTGAGAAACAGGCTGCCAGAACAGCTCCTCAGATATGCATATCACTATAGACCTTGCGGGAATTCACCTTTAATGTGCTCCTGCTGGACACTTGCTCCCTGGAAGTTTGATTTCAAGGAACTGCACTGCCAGGGGTTCTAAAGCTGATGATCACATCAGGAACCCCACAATGTGGGGCTGTGTTATCTTCCCACCCTGATCTCTGCATCGGAGGAGGATGTACATTCCCCCTCAGCCCTGATCTGGCACTACCTATTCCTTCCAGCCACCCACTAGTTGTCCTCCCAATGTTTGGATCCCGAGACCTGCAGAATACTGTCTGCTGGTCTGGGGAGGGAGAGGGGATAGGTTGCTGTGGATGTATGTGGATCCCCCCACAACCAAATAACAGAGATGCACATCCTCTCTGAATGTGTATCCCATGGACAAATTGTACCCGCAGTCACTTTCAGACATTACTTAAGCAAATTTCCACTGACTTTGGTGAAAGTTTACTTGAGTAAGGGCTGAGTAAAACTTGAGTAAGAAATTTGAGTAAGGATTTGACCCTAGATAATTATTTACTATAGTAATTACATTAAGAAAACTAATAAAATTCTATGACAATAAAAATAAAATAATTCATTTAAAAACTTTAATCTTAATTTTATACTACAATATTCAAATCTGATAATAGAAATTCTAGTTATAGGAAAAATCATTAGAGTTAATAGGCTACAGTATGTGATAAACAAACGTTTCCTGCAATTCATATAAAGCCTTATTTCTGTAATTTTCTGCAGTGCTATCACTGCTTCAGCTTTCTTTATATGTACACACTATTGGGTCTATAACCTTCAGCATACGTGTAAATTCTTTTTTAGAAGATGAAATACGTTAACAGCTTCCTAGCTTGTGTTTTTTGGGTGGGGGGGTGGGGTGGGGTGTTATTTTGAATGAGTTCTTTTGACTTCAATGTAGCTTTTGCAGTGGACTGCACATCTGACACAGAGAATGGATTATAGTGACCTTAAACAGTAAAGTGTGCACAGTAACTGATATTATTTCAAGATATTGCCCCAATATAAAGACAGAATTTGTTATCCAAATGATGCACTGATGAATGTTCATTAATATGTCATATTTCTTTTAGGTACCATGCCCACAATCCAGGACCCCTTTTGGAGTTCCTGTGAATTTTTTTTTTAATTCTGTATTTTCTCTCTTTAAATATTGCAAATCAAATAATCAACATATCCAAACACCCATCAGTTCTTTGAATTCTTCTGGAAGACTCCCTGCTGTGCCCTCGGAATTTTTAAGCTTTTCATCATCTCATGTGACAGCAATTTTTTTTCCAATGGACGTAAGATGTATACAAAACTGTCAGTGTTTTACAATCCTGTCATTCAAAAGGTACTTGAAAGTTCCTATTTTAACTTATTTTTTATAGTACTAACTGCTCAGGTACTAAATCAACAAATCCTGTGAACCCCACCTCTTGCACTAAAAGAATAACTAAAACCTGCTATCCCAGTAGTTAGTCTTAAATGTATTTGTTCTGAGCTGTGTTTTCACTTCTAGCCTTAAAATCACCAAGACTATATGTTTTCTTTTCCAGTATTGCTCTATGCACTCCTTCTAGTGAAACTACCATGTATAAACATTGTTTCTTGGTGGGGGAGAATGGAATTTCCCAAATGGCTCACAAACCATTTAATGAAACATGTAGCACAAACATTTCATTACAACATATTGTATACTTTTGCCTTTAATAACTACATTCCTCATCCAAGAAGTCTCCATAGTTTTCAAAAATGAATTATACAAGTATTATTTCTCTCAGAATACATATTTTCCATGACAAGAATAGTACTTTCCTCAACTATTGTATTTATTAGTAACCTGTTGCCCTCTGACACTGGTATCATTTTCATCGACCTTGATAAAGTGTGTATCATTTAGAACCTCTTTAAAAATTATTAAAATAGTTTTATTTTATTGGATTCTTTTTTCTTAACAGCACATGAAACAAGAGAGTAAGAGATATTGTAAAACATTAGGATGTAATCCTTATTTGGAGGAAAGCAGAAAAAACAGAACTGCCTCAGGGTGAAATCACTTTACCCAGCGCAAAAGTGTAATCAGGCTATATACCAGAGAAGTGTGGGTGGGCTGGGGAGGTGAAATTCCCCAACCCAGGGCCAAGGCATGGAGCTATAGCACTGCCCCATGGCCACTGCTCCTGCACTTCTATTCTATATAGGTTCTTGTACTGTACTTAAAATCACTGTAGTATGTGAACACCTATCAGTACTTCATTAAGTAATGTGACTACACATCTGTCACATGTTGTTTGTTCTCTAATCCTTTCCCCAGGGGGAGAAGTGTTTATAGTGGTATGTCTTGTTTTGGTAGTTTTTTGGTTTTGAAATCTCTCTCTCTCTCTTATCTATCTACCTACCTACCTACCTATAAAAACTGATATCACATTTCCATATATATATTTGTTGCTCTTGATTTATGTTGAGAAAACAAGGTCAAAGAAATGTGCCTTGTGCTTGGTGTGGAAAGTTGTGAGGGTTGTGATGGTTCTTAGTTTCTGGAGGAATGCCACAGTCTCAGACCACCCCTAGAGAAAGTTCTGTCTCCTGCACAAAGTTAACTTTTATTATTGAGAGTTCCAGAGGAGCACATCTGCTGACCAGAGTCTTCATCCTGGAACTTTAGATTGTCTGTCTTTTAGGGTATGTTGACACTGCAACTGGGAGTAAGCCTCCGAGCCTGCTTAGACAGACTTGTACTAGCAGGGCTCGAGCTAGCAGGCTAAAAATAACAGTGTAGACATAGACTCATAGACTCTAGGACTGGAAGGGACCTCGAGAGGTCATCAAGTACAGTCCCCTGCCCTCATGGCAGGACCAAATACTGTCTAGACCATCCCTAATAGACATTTATCTAACCTACTCTTAAATATCTCCAGAGATGGAGATTTCACAACTTCCCTAGGCAATCTATTCCAGTGTTTAACTACCCTGACAGTTAGGAACTTTTTCCTAATGTCCAACCTAAATCTCCCTTGCTGCAGTTTAAGCCCATTGCTTCTTGTTCTATCATTGGAGGCTAAGGTGAACACGTTTTCTCCCTCCTCTTGATGACACCCTTTTAGATACCTGAAAACTGCTATCATGTCCCCTCTCAGTCTTCTCTTTTCCAAACTAAACACACCCAATTCCTTCAGCCTTCCTTCATACGTCATGTTCTCAAGACCTTTAATCATTCTTGTTGCTCTTCTCTGGACCCTCTCCAATTTCTCCACATCTTTCTTGAAGTGCGGTGCCCAGAACTGGACACAATACTCCAGGTGAGGCCTATCCAGCGCAGAGTAAAGCGGAAGAATGACTTCTCGTGTCTTGTTTACAACATACCTGTTAATGCATCCCAGAATCACGTTTGCTTTTTTTGCAACAGTATCACACTGTTGACTCATATTAAGCTTGTGGTCTACTGTTACCCCTAGATCTCTTTCTGCCATACTCCTTCCTAGACAGTCTCTTCCCATTCTGTATGTGTGAAACTGAATGTTCCTTCCTAAGTGGAGCATTTTGCATTTGTCTTTATTGAACTTCATCCTGTTTACCTCAGACCATTTCTCCAATTTGTCCAGATCATTTTGAATTTTGACCCTGTCCTCCAAAGCAGTTGCAATCCCTCCCAGTTTGGTATCGTCCGCAAACTTAATAAGCGTACTTTCTATGCTAACATCTAAATCGTTGATGAAGATATCGAACAGAGCCGGTCCCAAAACAGACCCCTGCGGAACTCCACTTGTTATACCTTTCCAGCAGGATTGGGAGCCATTAATAACTACTCTCTGAGTACGGTTATCCAGCCAGTTATGCACCCACCTTATAGTAGCCCCATCTAAATTGTACTTTCCTCGTTTATCTATAAGAATATCATGCGAGACCATATCAAATGCCTTACTAAAGTCTAGGTATATCACATCCACCGCTTCTCCCTTATCCACAAGGCTCGTTATCCTATCAAAGAACGTTATCAGATTAGTTTGACATGATTTCTTCTTTACAAATCCATGCTGGCTATTCCCCATCACCTTACCACCTTCCAAGTGTTTGCAGATGATTTCTTTAATTACCTGCTCCACATTACCACATTGCAGCTTGGGCTGGAGCTCAGGCTCTCAAGCTCACCTGACCTCCTAGGTTTGAAAGTCTGGGCTCCAGACCAAGCTGCAATGTCTATACTGCTATTTTTAGTGCACTAGCTCAAGCCCCAATAGTGGGAGCATCATTCCCAGCTGCAGTGAAGACATACCCTAAGACATCCTGGACTCAGGCCATGAAGATAAGGACCAAGTGGATAAGGGGATCCCATATTCAGTTCCTTGCCCATCCACACTGGCGTAGTACCAGAGCTGAGACTTTCTTGGCTGTGTGGCCTTTCTACCAAAACACCCTGCATATCCCTAGTGGTAGGCTTAAGTGATGTGGACAGTCTTGTGCTTCTCCTTCACACTGCAGATGAATTTTAGCTCCAATTAATAGAGATAATTGTAGTAGGGGGGATTTCTTCCCGTGGGACAAATGAACACAAGTGCATTGACTTCTGGCACCTACACAACTCTCCTTCAAACTAATACATTCCTAATTAATTATTGTTCAATAACACCTAGCATTTTATAGCCATAGACATCTTATAAAAGCATTAGAAATATTAACCAATTTTTTCACGGTGATGGTCCCACAGTAGTTGCTACTCCCCCATGCTTTTGAATTACAGAGCTATGATTTGCTCCTGTAGATTCTGATGTTACCAAAACTGAAACAGTTATAACTTGAAAGTGCTTTGTAAAAGGTCATTTATATGACCTATGGGTAAATAGTGTCCATGTGGTCATTTGTACCTTTTTACCTGTTTTAACTGCTGACTTTTGAACAGCTCACACTTCCTTCCTCTCCCCAGCAAGAACAGAAACACCCCCCCCACACACACACACACCTTTCCAAACAGTCATGGTAAAATCACAATTTTTAAAATATTGTTAATGAGTTAGTGGCCATACTGCAGTTGCTGATGCATGAGTGTCCAAATCACAACTACTGTTACTACTGGCACATAGCAGAACCTTATTTGCAGTCTCAGCTAGGGTGACCAGATGTCCTGATTTTATAGGGACAGTCCTGATTTTCGGGTCTTTTTCTTATATAGGCTCCTATTACCCCCCACCTTGTCCCAATTTTTCACACTTGCTGTCTGGTCACCCTAGAGCAAAGATCCTGAACTCCCTTTTCATTCCAAGAGTGGCTCTTCCAGAAAAAGGTTAAAGTATACTGATAGGGTGTGGTGGGAAAGCATGTACTCACATTCCTGTTCTGGAGTTGTTCTGTAGGTAAATTCAGGCTATCAGACTTCTTCAAGACTGTCAGTCTATCAACTTTCATGAGCACTAAATTCACTTGAAAAACTTTGATCATGAAAAGTTAATTTTTTTATACAACTAAATTCAGAGGAACCTGATAAGTCATGGTTGAAATAAGTTCCTGTCTTTTCCACAGTATATCTGATATTTACATATAACAATTGCGATTCAATATTCTTTCTTTTTTAAAAAAATAAAGTCTTTATTTCGCATGTTATAATTCTGTCCTTGGGGCATTGCACAGTTGTGCTGCATGTACTGCTCTTGGCAGATATTTGAAAAGGAAACCTCTACTGTATGCACACCAGCAGCTTCATCTGTGCCTCAGGCTCACTTGCAGTGCTTACGCTAACAAAACTGACTTGACTATTGTTCCTTTCATTAGGCCCATATCTTTCCCCACCAAGGACAATAATTTGTCAGTGACTTCAGTGGATGCCAGCTCAAGCCCTTATCCATTAGTTCAAGGCTCAACTGGCGATATAGTTCTCCAGTCCCCACATGCCTAAGCATTTGTCACTGAAATCAATGGAAAGACTCTCATTGACTTTAATAAGAATTGGATTGTGCCCCAAGTACAGTAAAGAAATATGATCCAGTTATTTTAAGAGATGATCGTGCATCATAAAAGTTATTGGAGCAGCACTAGGCCGTTAATTTGTATTTTCCCCTGAATTCCATTACATTTTATCCCTCCCTATATTTGGAATAAAAAATGAAAGCTTCTATATTGTAGAGAATGAGGGAGTTGTGTATAGTATTTCTTATGTATATCATATGCACCTCTGTTTAATGATTTGATATAACCTTGCCTGATTGCATAGAGTTAAATCAAAGGCAGTTGTTAAGGGGGAAAAAGAGGAGATAAAACAATGGGAGACACATCAGGTTCATTATGGGAACAATGGAAAGGGCTATGAATTGGGGAATATACCTGCCTGGCTCCAACCAGCATAGCAAGGTTTACCCTCCCCAGACCTAAGCCTAAGATCAATGGGATACAAAACCATCCCAGGCCTAGAAAAGGATGTGGGTAAGGAGGTTGAGTGGGTTGTCAGCAGCAGCTGGAGCAGAGTAAAGAGAGACAGAAACTGCAGTCAGCAGACTGATTCTCCTGACCCAGAAATGGTGGTAATTTGTCAGAAGGGATCTTACAAAAGCTTTCAAGAAAAAAATTATGGGGTAGGTAAGACCCATGTTTTATCCCTTTACTCTGCATGCTATGTACCTTTAGGTAAATAAATAATGTTTTGTTTTGAAGAAGCTTCTTTTTGAATCACTTTAACCAGCTCTCTGGTCACAGACTCCTGGAAGAAAAGGGTTTACAAGTGCCAAATGCAGTTGGGCATGTGGGGATAACACTGCTGAGAAACAGGGACTGGAGAGTAGAGGCCCAGTCTAACTGAGGTAGGACTGATTTCAGAGTAGTAGCCGTGTTAGTCTGTATCTGCAAAAAGAACAGGAGTACTTGTGGCACCTTAGAGACTAACAAATTTATTTGAGCATAAGTGAAGTGGGCTACAACTTGCATGCATCCGATGAAGTGAGCTGTAGCCCACAAAAGCTTATGTTACAATAAATTTGTTAGTCTCTAAGGTGCCACAAGTAGTCCTGTTCTTTTTGAGGTAGGACTGTGTAGTTCCGCCCAGAGAGATGTGAAGATCACAAAACCAGTCTCCAGAGGAGTGTACTTTTGAGAGACTAAAGGGAGTCTAAACTCACCTTGCTCTGTAACTAGAACATGTGTATTCCAGAGTGAGTTTTTTTAAATGACAGTTGTTGGCAATAGATTTGTCACTTTCCTTTTCTAGCCCTCTATTCATTTGGACCCTTCATTTGTTTGTAATTGAACTGGGCAGCATTTTTCTCTGTACTCTGGTTTTATACTGCAACACAGTAACTTACTCCCTGGGTGCTTTGGTGGTAAGGGGGATGGCCACTACTGTGCAAATATATTTATGAATTATTATTTTATTTTCTATCTTATTAATGAATTAAGTCAAGGGAGATGCTGGTGGAAGCTTAAATTGTTGGGAATGTAAAGCCAATGCTGCAATGAACTTTAAGGCAAGCAGGGGTGGCTCTAGACATTTCGCCACCCCAAGCATGGCGGCATGCCGCGGGGGGCGCTCTGCCGGTCGCTAGTCCCTCGGCTCCGGTGGACCTCCCGCAGGCATGCCTGTGGAGGGTCCGCTGGTCCAGCGGCTCCACCGAAGCCTGCAGGAGGTCCACCGGAGCCGCTGGACCAGCGGACCCTCTGCAGGCATGCCGCCAAAGGCACCCTGCCCGCCACCCTCCGGGCAACCGGCAGAGCACCCCCTGCGGCATGCCGCCCCAAGCAAGTGCTTGGCATGCTGGGGCCTGGAGCTGCCCCTGAAGGCAAGATAACTGCACATTTCTTTTATAGTCTAAATTAAAAAGAAATACAAAAGAAGAGTGCAATAGAGGGGATAATCTAAGGAGTTACATCAGTCAAACAGTGCTCCAAAGCAAGGGAGCAGCTCAAATACAATTTTAGCACCTCTGGCTTTCAGAACTCAGTTAGATGTAATGTCTACATCAAGGAACTTACAGAATGAAGCTAACTGGTGTGAAAAAAACCACTCCTTCTGAAGAAGCTTCTAAATAGTAGTTGTCTAAATCTATTGATAAGCATGGATGCATTATTAATGAAGCCTGAAGCCTGCCTGGTGCTGCTCAGATGGCTCAAGCATTTAGTAGGAAATATTTCTGTGAAGTGCTGCACAGAATAATGACAGTGTCTGTCTTAAATCGAACAAATGACTGTAGCAAGCTCTGGGGAGGCTCAGAGCAAGCAAATGCTTTCCAAGCGAAAGGCAGTGGGGTACCACCTGCTGTAGGCAGCCAGACAGTAGAAGGCCACTGAATATGACTAGTTAATAATTCAAGACAACAGGAACCCCTAGCTCTTCAAACATGGCACTGCCCCTTCATCATGTGCTTTTCATCACCCTAATGAGGTACTTGAAGAATTAGATGCTAAAATGTCTTCCAGATATACCCCAGAGACTAAGGCTCAAGCTGCCATTATACTGAATAAGAAGTTGTCTGTAGTCTACAAAAGGAAGAGGATTTTAAAAAATTGGCAGGATAAATGTTTTGGATAAACACTACTGTATGTTACACATTGCATAATGTGTCATTAACCTGCAATCTATAAATCCATTAGGGATAGCATTCTTGGCTCTTGCAAGATATTTCTTATACTTAAAAAAATAAAATAAAGACAGAAAACCCTTTAGGTAGATTTGCTACAGGTTTATTGACAATCTGACTAGTAACAAGTAAAAGCGTTTAGGAAACTGACATGATGCTGTGAAAAGATTCTGACCAATTGGATTTTTCCAACAAATGCTTCCTAAAAAAAGGATATTGTTTTCTTGATCAGTATTTGTATGAGTCCCATCTGACCTCCCACCAATGAACTATATTTAATTAGGTAAATATAGAACTGAAAATAAATACACATTCAAAATGTAGCAAAAAAGACTTTATTGCCTCCTGGATTACTATAAACAACAGAAGTCCCCTTGCAAAAGCATTGCAGTTTTCTGATGACCTGTAGGCTCTGCCTTGCACCAATATACATCCTGATGATTTTTGATGATGCTTCTCTTTCAACATGCAGACTCAGAGGAAGGTTCTTATTCATTCACTGGTTTTTGATTTATGATATTTACTTTCAACAAACCTGCTGTTTCTAAGTTGTTTTTCAAATATTGTGTAATATTTTATTTTAAGATGCCTCCTGATTACATTTTCATTTATCTACGGCTGAGTTGAACTGTCACTATAAATTAACAAAGCCAGAATCTTTTTCTTTGCAAACGTCTTAGGGCCAGGTTTTGCTACCCTTACTCATACTGGCTAGTATTTTATGTAGTTTCATATAGTTAGGTTGGAATCAATTAGACTCCTCCTGGAGCAAGGTATTACTCATAATAAATAAGGGAGGCAGAATCTGATCTTGAGTGTAAAAATATTAGTTGGTAACAATAGCATGCAACATCCATCCTGCAAAGAGTGAAGCAGTCATGTAACAATGATAAGAACTCATAGAAAGAATCATTTGCTTCCAACACTGAACATGGAACATTATTAGAATAAGAAAAATAGTATTTTGACTAAAGATAGTTTCTGTCTGTCTCTGTCTGTCTCATTGCTTCGTTGTAGAACTTCTGCTTAGAACCTTTCCTGTCCCCTCCTACCTGATTTCCTGCTAGTGATTTAAAGAAACAGCAGAATATCTATATATTTTCTTCCCTATTCCCTCTTCGCGTGCATGTATAAACCATATTTAACAAGAATTAATATTTAACAACAAATTACAGATCCAAATGAGCAACTGACTATTCATACAGATCTTGTCATCTTCTAGTCTTGTGGAGGGTTTTAGATTATGAAATCCCCAGAATGTAGACTGCTATTAATTAGGCTTAGGAGTCTTTCTCTTCACTCATGTTGTAAGCACCCTTACTATTATGGTCACATGTGTCACTGGATTTGGATCTAGCCACCAGTTTCTTCTGCACCAAGTATCTTTATCAGTCTAACAGAAGTTAGTTTAACTTCTGTGCCAGGGAAGATAATGGAGCAGGTAATTAAAGAAATCATCTGCAAACACTTGGAAGGTGGTAAGGTGATAGGGGATAGCCAGCATGGATTTGTAAAGAACAAATCATGTCAAACTAATCTGATAGCATTCTTTGATAGGATAACGAGCCTTGTGGATAAGGGAGAAGTGGTGGATGTGATATACCTAGACTTTGGTAAGGCATTTGATACAGTCTCGCATGATATTCTTATAGATAAACTAGGAAAGTACAATTTAGATGGGGCTACTATAAGGTGGGTGCATAACTGGCTGGATAACCATACTCAGAGAGTAGTTATTAATGGCTCCCAATCCTGCTGGAAAGGTATAACAAGTGGAATGCATTAACAGGTGTGTTGTAAACAAGGCACGAGAAGTCATTCTTCCGCTTTACTCTGCGCTGGTTAGGCCTCAACTGGAGTATTGTGTCCAGTTCTGGGCACCGCATTTCAAGAAAGATGTGGAGAAATTGGAGAGGGTCCAGAGAAGAGCAACAAGAATGATTAAAGGTCTTGAGAACATGACGTATGAAGGAAGGCTGAAGGAATTGGGTGTGTTTAGTTTGGAAAAGAGAAGACTGAGAGGGGACATGATAGCAGTTTTCAGGTATCTAAAAGGGTGTCATCAAGAGGAGGGAGAAAACTTGTTCACCTTAGCCTCCAATGATAGAACAAGAAGCAATGGGCTTAAACTGCAGCAAGGGAGATTTAGGTTGGACATTAGGAAAAAGTTCCTAACTGTCAGGGTAGTTAAACACTGGAATAGATTGCCTAGGGAAGTTGTGGAATCTCCATCTCTGGAGATATTTAAGAGTAGGTTAGATAAATGTCTATTAGGGATGGTCTAGACAGTATTTGGTCCTGCCATGAGGGCAGGGGACTGTACTCGATGACCTCTCGAGGTCCCTTCGAGTCCTAGAGTCTATGAGTCTATGAGTCTCATCCATGTAATACTTCAGGGTCCAGCTGTATCCAGTAACTTCACCTGATGATAGCTAATATGTTTCCTCATCCAGTTTTATCTGGACTAGCTCATCTGGTTTAAGCTTATGGAAACTTTTAGGCTTCATTCCAACAATTAATGAAAGCCCAGGAACTCTTATATTTGGAACCCATGAGCCTCCCATCCTTTAAGCAGGACAGTGTTTTTCTGACCTGTCAACCCATAAGCAACTGAGCTAGGTTTATTTATTGAACAGACATAGAAGTTGCCCGATAGCTCAACAAAGCTGATACAGGTTCTTTCTATTTTAGAATTCTCTTAGCAATCTGTACTGCTGTCTGTACCAGACCATTCCCTTGTGAGTAGTGGATGCTGGAAGTAATATGCTTGAAATCATGCTGTAACTAAAAAACTTGGTATTTAGATCTGCAAACTATGGCCCACTGCCAGTTACTATTTCCTCAAAAACACTAAAACAAGAAAATGTTCCTTTTGACTTTTCTATGATATCAGATGGCATGTGGGTCTAGCAGCTATTAAAATTACTACAAATTGAGGAAAATAGTCAGAGGGTACCATATATGCCCCTTCACAGAGCTATATTATATCATAGTATGCTATGGGAGTTTCTTTGAATTGCACCTTTCTGGTCATGTTTCTAGATCCTGCTCCTCTGTTTCCCCCATGCAGGGGATCACAGAGACAGCTGGGGCTGCAATAATGCCCCCCTCCCCCCCACAGTGCAGGGGTTAGTGGAGGAGACAGAAGATCATGAGGCTGGGAGAGCTCAGCCAGCCTGTCCTACATAAATAAGTTGCTGAGGTAGTTAGTGTTTGTGGTAAGGTTTCACTGTCCCCACTCCACTCTTATGATTGACCTGGGGAAGGGGATGTCTTTAATCCCACTGAGTCTATCATCCCTGCCTAACTGCTGTGTTTTAGAGCTGTCAGGTGACTCAAAAGGCCATGACCATCGGGTCCACTGTATTTCCTTGATTGTTACTCAGCCAGAGCAACCTGTACCTTTCCCCCAGACTAGGACATTGGTGACAACAACACTTCTGCTATTGGCCCCACTGCAATCTATACAACTACCATTGCCATATCAATGCCTATTTATAAATTTAGCTACTGATCATTGTAGGGATGTATCTACTTCCTCACAAAAACATAACAGAATTTTTGCATTCCATGCGTGGGCTACCAGCAAATGGCATATCAATTTTTGATTACCTAGCCAAATTATTTTGAATTCTAGACCACAATATCTCATTTAAAAACATTATCATCAGAGTCTCAGTTCAACAACGCACAGCTTAGAAGTCCCTGTATGGTGATTGCCATAATGTAGCCCTGTACAGTTTCCTCATAGCTGTTGTATCTATTATCTGTGAGAAAATATGCAGAGTAGATTATCTGTGATTACCAGATACATCCATACAGTGGGTGGATTTCCTGTATGCACAAAATCACAGGCGGGAGGCCACAGTGGGAATTTCACTGCACTTGTAGTTACCCCTCTCTGTCCCTGGCCTAATGGCTATTCATTGTCATTCATAGTGACAGTTCATTGTCATTTGTGAGAACACAAGAATGGCCCTCCTGGATCAGACCAAAGGTCCATGTAGCCCAGTATCTTATCTTCCAACAGCGGCCAGTGCCAGGTGCCCCAGAGGGAATGAAGAGAACAGGTAATCATCAAGTGATTCATCCCCTGTTGTTCATTCCCAGCTTCTGGCAAACAGAGGCTAGGGACCCCATTGCTGCCCATCCTGGCTAATAGCCATTGATGGACCTTTCCTCTATTAATTTATCTAGCTCTTTTTTTGAACCCTGTTATGGTCTTGGCCTTCACAACATCCTCTGGCAAGGAGTTCCATAGGTTGACTGTGTGTTGTGTGAAAAAATACTTAATTTTATTTGTTTTTAACCTGCTACCTATTAATTTCATTTGGTGACCCCTAGTTCTTGTGTTATGAGAAGTACTAAACAATATTTACTTTCTCTACACCAGTCATGATTTTATAGACCTCAATGATATCTCCCATAATGAATAGTCACTGAGCCAGGGAAAGAGAGTATGAATGACTGTATGGCCTGGTAGTTAGGGCACCCACCTACATTGTGGGATACCCAGGCTCAAGTTCATGCTCCAATGACTGTTTAATTATTTATACAAAGTGTAACAGCTTCAACACGAGAGACACAGAGCTCACCCTCCCCCATCACCAGCAAATCCCATTCTCCAGGGGTTAGGGTACCTTTCTGCAATGTGGGAGACCCAAGTGAAAATCCCTTCTCCACATCAGGCAGAGTGGGGAATTGAACCTCATCTACAATGTCCCAACTGAATGCCCTCCCACTGAGCTAATAGTTATAAGGAGGGCAGCACTGCCTCTCCTCCTCCAGGTGTTTAAAGAGTCTAGTCCTTTGCTTTAGTTAAAATGCCTAAAATTGAAACAAACAAAAAAAATCATCAACTGAATGAAACGTTTAATTCTACCCAACTTGAAATATCGTCTGTCTTTTTGATTCACCAAAAACATAAAATTTCATTTTCAGTTCATAGAATCATAGAATATCAGAGTTGGAAGGGACCTCAGGAGAAAATATGCAGAGTCCAACCCCTTTCAATGCTAAACAAAACTTTTTTAAAAAATTTTTAATTGCCAGCAAACTGAAAAAATCCATTATTCACCCAGCTCTACTTGTAATACCATAAGTAGCAGCTTCTCCAGGTAAATGAAAAAGGGAACTTAATGGCTAAGCCAGTAAGAACTTTGCTAGGCTTACCTCAGCTGGACGTTGCTTTTTTGCAAACCTTACCATAGTGCACTCTAATGTGTACTAGTTGTCAAATGCTTTTAATGTTTCAAATGTCAGACCAGTGGCCCAACAAAGAGTTTCCAGGTCTTGTCACTCTACAATTGGACCACTGGACTTTGAGTGGAGACTACTGAGACCAGACTATTGTTGTAAGTATCATTGCGAGCCAAACGGTGATACTCTTATGTTTAGGAAGGGTACTCCATGTGAAACTCCACTGAAATTAATGTGACTATTCACATTAGTTAGGGACTATCAAATATGAGTAAGGGTCACAATATGACCCTAACATTAAAATTAGGGCTGTCAAGTGATTAAAAAAAATTAATCGTGATTAATCACACTGTTCAACAATTTCTAGAATACCATGTATCTAAATATTTTTGGATGTTTTCTACATTTTCAAACATACTGATTTCAATTACAACACAGAATACAAAGTGTACAGTGCTCACTTTATATTATTTTTTGTTACAAGCACTTCCACTGTAAAAAATAAAAAATAATATTTTTCAATTCACCTAATACAATTACTCGAGTGCAATCTCTTTTTAATGAAAGTTGAACTTACAAGTGTAGAATTATGTACAAAACCCCCACATTTAAAAATAAAACAATGTAAAATTTTAGCACCTGCAAGTCCACTCAGTCCTACTTCTTATTCAGCCAATCGCTCAGACAAACAAGTTTGTTTACATTTGCAGGAGATAATGCTGCCTGCTTCTTGTTTACAATGTCACCTGAAAGTGAGAACAGGCATTCTCATGGCACTGTTGCAACCAGCATCACAGGATATTTACATGCCAAATGCACGAAAGATTCGTATGTCCCTTAGTGCTTCAACCACCCTTCCAGGGGACATGTATCCATGCTGATGATGGGTTCTGCTCAATAACAGTCCAAAGCAGTGTGGCCCGACCTATGTTCATTTTAATTATCTGAGTCAGATGCCACAAGCGGAGGGTTGATTTACTTTTTTGGTGGTTTGGGTTCTGTAGTTTCTGCATCGGAGTGTTGTTCTTTTAATACTTTGGCCCTGAAAACATTCTCTACACCTCATCCCACTCAGATTTTGGAAGCCATTTCAGATTCTTAAACCTTGGGTTGAGTGATGTAGCTATCTTTAGAAATTTCACATTGGTACCTTCTTTGCTTTTTGTCAAATCTGCAGTGAAAGTGTTCTTAAAATGAACATCATGTGCTGGGTCAACATATGAGACTGCTATAACATGAAATATATGGCAGAATGCAGGTAAAACATGAGGAGACATGCAATTCTTCCCCAAGGAGTTCAGTCCCAAATTTAATTAACATATTATTTTTTTAACTAGTGTCATCTGCATGGAAGCATGTCCTTTGGAATGGTGGCCAAAGCAGGAAGGGGCATACGAGTGTTTAGCATATCTGGCATGTCAATACCTTGCAATGCCAGCTGCAAAAGTGCCATGCAAACGCCTATTCTCACTTTCTGGTGACATTGTAAATAAGAAGAGGGCAGCATTATCTCCCGCAAATGTAAATAAACTTGTTGTCTTAGCGATTGGCTGAACAAAAAGTAGGACTGAGTGGACTTATAAGCACTGAATTTTTACATTGTTTTGTTTTTGAGTGCAGTTATGCAACATAAAAAAATCTACATTTGTAAGTTGCACTTTCATGACAAAGAGATTGCACTACCGTACTTGTATGAGGTGAACTGAAAAATGCTATTTCTTTTGTCATTTTTACAGTGCAAATATTTGTAATAAAAATAATATACACTTTGATTTCAATTGCAACACAGAATACAATATATATGAAAATGTAGAAAAACATCCAAAATATTTAATAAATTTCAATTGGTATTCTATTGTGTAACAGTGTGATTAAAACTGTGATTAATTGCGATTAAGTTTTTTAATTGTGATTAATTTTTGTTAGTTGATCACGTGAGTTAAATGCGATTAATCAACAGCCCTAATTAAAATACAAATTTTCAAAAATTGGTAATGAAGTGGCACATACTTGTGTGTACAAAACATGTAAGTATTCATAGAGATTTGCACTTTTATATTTATGAGCTTTTAGTATATGCAAATTTTCCATATAGGCTTTAGGGGCCTGATCCATATCCTACTGACTGAGGCCCTAGGTGCCTATTTTTAAATTTTTGAATCTACATATTTATTTTAAATTATCAAAAGGAACTAAAAGCTAAGGTTCATACCAAACCAAGGCACATCAAGGTGAGTTTTGAATGGAGGATCAGCCTTAAATGGTGTATAGACACTTTAAAAAAATCCAAACGAACAGCTCCCAATGTGTTATATAAGAGTTAAGCCTATAGGCAATAATTTTGCGTTAAATTCATACGCAAACTCTGCAGATTTTGTGGCAGGATTCTCTGGAGTCTGTGGCAATTGGGTTCAGAAGACTAGGTATTCTCTGGCAGCTTCATGTAAATTTAAAAATGGGGCTTTTATTGAAGTAAATATAGTACTGAATAATACATTCAGTATATTTTAAGTTTTTGGGGGGCAGGGACTGTTTCTTGTTATATGTTTATACAGTGCTGAGGGCAAGGGGCCCTGATTTGGTTGGGCCATTAAGTGCTTCTATACTAATATAAATAATGAACAACAATAATAGTAATACAGTAGACTGATCATTATTACTTTTCATATTAAATTATTTATTTTAAGCTGGCCCCCACTTTTCAGTGATCATTGTATTCCATGTGTTTTCACTGTCAGCATATAACTGCACTGTAGGAGTCACCGGGGGAAATTTTAAGATGTGGATTCTGGGACAGGGGCATGACTTTTGGCCCCTGAAAATATGTGTCAGGCAGTTTTAGATAAGCACACTAGCTAGAAGCACACTACTAAAATGATCATCAGTAAATAACTGAAAATGTAAATGTTCTCATTATCATGATAAGGTATCAGAGTTAACTCTCCATTGAGATGAATGATACAGTATTGTGACAACTGGGCCTACAAATTTACCTGAATTGTGAGCTCAACTGTAAAAAGTATGTAAAAGATAATAATCTCAATCCTTTCCCCGGTACAATAAACTATAATAGCAAATGTTGACTGGAAAAGGTATGAAAGAGAGACAGAATAAGTGAATTAGTCTAAACAAAAAGATCAAGTTGAAATGATTCAAGGACTGCGTTGAAATTATGCTTGTTAAAAACAGGAGAAGTGAAGTCAGAAGATAATGAGCCAAAATTGGTATGTTGGATATTAGGCCTAATAGGTTGACAAAATAATGAGGGGCTGGGCTATTCCACCTGTCATGCCTTTTGGGGGGCCTTAAAAGAAAGAGATTTTGTGGGGAAGTTCAAAAGAACAACAACAAAAAAGAATAGCAACTGAAGCAAGTTTCACCATCATGGCTCCACCCCCCACCATTTCTTGCGCTGCCAGGACTTCATCATTGTGATCTTGAGAAATGTCCTGACCAGACAAGGCCAGAAAGAAGCAGTCAGATGACATCACCAACCTACCAGTTCCAGGCAAACTCTGAACATCTCCTGGGATGAAAGGACTTTAATAGCAGCAGAAACAACAACAACCACTCCAGCTCATCTCAACTAACTTCTCTTTTTCTAAAAAGGACAGTTACCACCATCTTTGATAACCTCTAAGGGTATGTCTACACTTAAAATGCTACAGCAGCACAGCTGCACCACTGTAGCGCTTTAGTGTAGACACAACTTATGCTGATTGGAGGAGATCTTCCCAAGAGGCAGTAGTTAGGTGGATGGAAGAATTCTTCTGTTGACCTAGCACATTCTACAAGGGAATTTAAATTGGCTTAACTACGCTACTCAGGGGTATGGATTTTTCATGCTCCTAACTGCTGTAGTTAAACCAACCTAATTTTCTGGTATAGATCAGACCTAAGAGACTGTCAGACAAAGGGGAGAGAGGGAGGCAGAGATAGCTCAGTGGTTTGAACATTGTCCTGCTAAACTCAGGGTTGTGAGCTCAATCCTTGAGGGGGCCACTTAAGGATCTTAGGCAAAAATCAGTACATGGTCCTGTTAGTGAAGGTAGGGGGCTGGACTCAATGACTTTTCAAAGTCCCTTCCTGTTCTAGGAGACTGGTATATCTCCAATTGTTAAAAGGGGTTTTTTCCCTTCTAAAACTCTCTCCAGCTAAATAGAAAAGGAACAAGAAATGCCTTATTTAATACTTTGCATTTCAAATGCTTTAACTGTTTTCCTTTTCTATATCTTTAATGAAACATTGAAAAATTTTTTAATGATGTGTGCCATGGTAGTAATTAGGCTGAAGTCTCTGTATTCCAAACCCTGTATTGTTTAAAACTGTTTAATGTTAGACAGGGACTGGGTTACATTAAAACCTTTGGCTCATTTAGTCTATCTAAATTAATGAAGCTGTTCAAACCTCTCAGAGTTATTGTTTCAGGTTGTCTGCATTCTCAGGAAGACAGCACTGCATCAGTTACATTTGATTCAAGGGTGCCTTGAAGACGCATATGAGATATATAGATAGATAGATAGATTTTTTTAAAAAAAATACAGGGCTGTCTATACCAAGTTATTGAGAAGAAAGAGTTATTTTTCATGGCATATGGGGTTCCCCTAAACAACATACTTCATTTTATTTCTTTGGACCTTATTCTTTATAAACTGGAAAAATAAAAAGTTTATTTGCACAAATATGAAGAGTGAAACCCTGCCTCCCCTGAAGTGAATGGCAAAACTCCCAGTGACATCCATGGAGCCAGAAATTCACCTCAAATATCTGTTGGTATTTTTTCTCTTGAATTTCCTATAAAAAAAAAAAAGATCAGTAAGGAATACATTTTTTAAAATATAATGACCACTTTTTCTTTTCACTTAGGAGTCTCTAGGTAGCTTAGGGTACAGAAAATGGGATTATTCAATGACACTTGTTCTGGCCATAGGACACACATCAAGCTCAATGCAATAGTAAGTGAAAGTCCCTTTCTTTTGAAAGGCTAAAAAGTAAATTAAGTAACTTACTTAGTAAACCAGAGGTTTTGATTGAGTTCCCAGTGGACAAATGTTTTTCCCATAAATGGCATGCTTGTTGGCGGTGTGATGGGTCTGGTCATAGAGACCCCCTGGGGACAGTTCCCTGACGTGCTGGGAATTACTTCTGAGCCAGTTTTCCTTGCCAGTTTAGGACTCCTGAACCCTGCCTTGTTGAGCCAGACACGCTAGCTTGCTGAAACATAGACCCAGGTCTTGTCCATGCCCCCAAAGCTGCAGACTTTAACCAAAAATTGTTCAGCAGGTCACCTATCTCCAGCACCCAGACACCCAGATTATGACTTTGTAATGATACCGTACAAGAAACCTTTTGCATAAAGCATATTCCAGTTACATTATATTCACACTCATAAGCGTATTTCCATAAAACATTATGGAGTGCAACATCACAAACCGGTGGAACCTCAGAAGGCTCTGCTGCGTCCCTTGCCTGTTATATAGGAGGTGTTCCAAAGGATGGCAATGGACATAGTGGGTCATATGCCACGCCCCACTCGGAAGGGAAACAAGTATATCTTAGTGGTGGTAGACTTTGCCACTCATTATCCTGAGGCAATGGCACTGTCTAACATAGAAGCTGAAACAGTGGCAAGAGCCCTGCTCACCATATTCAGAAAAGTGGGCTTCCATGAGGAGGTTTTGTCTGATTGGGGGGCAAATTTTATGTCACAGTTGTTCAATGAGCTATGGAAGCTGTGTGGAGTGAAACAGCTTAAGACAGCCTTCTAACACCCTAGGCCAATAGGCTAATCGAAAGGTTCAGTGGGACCCTAAAATCCATGTTGGGGATATATGCCAAAAAAAGGGGATGAGTTATTGCCATTCCTGCTGTATGCCTACAGAGAAGTCCCCCAAGAGTCCATGGCATTTTCCCCATTTGACCTTCTGTATGGGAGGAAAGTGAGGAGACTTCTTGATCTCATTAGGGATTCCTGGGAAGGATGCAACAAGGTGAGGCAAGAACCCATGACTGAGTATGTTCAGAGGTTCAGGAAGAAATTGAAGGATATTATGGAAATTGTCCAAAACAACTTTCAGAGCAGTCAGGCCAAGAAAAGGCATGGTATGATAAAAATAATTGTAAACACACTTTTGACATAGGAGATTTGGTCATGGTACTCAGCCCTGTGAACAAGTTCAAAATGCAAAACTCCTTGGAGGGGCCCTTTGAAGTGGTGGAAGTGGGGAATGAGGACATCTATAAAGTTAAAAAGTCCCTTGATGATACTGTGCCCCAGTTGGTACATGTATATAGACTCAAGGCCTATCACAATAGAGTGGCTGGGGTAAACATGATCTGTTGTGTCAAAGGGGAGACTGAGGTACATATCTCTCTATCAGTGTTATTAGAGAGTGGACAATTTATGAGTTTACCCTGTATAAACTTGATACAGAATAAAACAGACTTGTTTGGGTTTTGGATCTCATTGGGAGTTGGGCATCTGGGTGCTAGAGGCAAGTAACCTGCTGAGCAGTTTTTAGTTAAAGTTTGCAGCTTTGCGGGTGTGGACCAGACCTGGGTCTGTGTTGCAGCACGCTATCATGTCTGGCTCAAGAAGGCAGGGTTCTAGAGTCCCAGGCTGCCAGGGAAAACGAGCTCAGAGGTTATTCCAGCACATCAGGGGACAGTCCCAACAGGGGTCTCTGTGACAGAACTTGTCAAAGGCAGTATCATCACAGACACCAGAATAAAAACAGGAGAGAGGGATGTGACAGGACTCAGTAGGAAAGCTTGAATGGCTGCTGCCTCTGCTGTATGTGGCTGCGAGATTAAAAGCATCTGATTCCAAAGAAGCAAATGTTTGCTTTAAAGAGTTCAGTAATTTATTTCAGCAGTTATCTTTTCTAAATACACTATCAAAAGGGATCAAAACATATTAAGGATCAACCTCATGTGAAGAGCAATATTTTTAGCCAGCCACAGACTAGCCTCCTATTTTGCATATCCCCTTGCTATTAGCACAACTGAACATTCCCACATGAGTGGGCGGACATAAAATCTGTATATGCAAATATAAATCTGATAACTAGGTACCTTGTTGCCCAAATTACACATGCAAGTAGCTGATTGAATACATTAAATGTGCACACACCCACCTTTGCAGACTCATGATTCAAAAATGAAGTGAATTCCAGAACCAGGGCTGAAAATGTAGTCCACAATCCTATTCTTAAATTAACAGTTTTAACTTACATGAGTACAAAGCAGCATTTCTGTATGATCATATTATCTACAGTGGTGCTACTGGCCACATTCGCCTGCCTGATTTTCTAAATCCCATAATAGAATACGTAGACAATCTACTTTTCAGAAGATGTTACTCCAGGCTGTCAAAACCTGAGACATCAACCAAACCTATGACATTCTCAAGGAGTGATATGCATTCACTTTGTATTCTGTAGTACACTTCTCTAGCAGAAGGAGAAAACTACAGAATTCCTCACCAACACTGCCAAGCAGACAGAATTTAAGGAGGAGAACATAATAGCGTTATTCAGGAGTGCCTTTCATCAAGGGAAATTAAAGCTTTTGAAATATCTTGCAACTGGCTAGCTTGGAATGAAATTTTTAAAGGCTGCATGGATCTTAAAGCCTTCAAAGGTGTGCCTTCTGTCAAAAATCATGATGATTGTTCTCCTATCCTAGGCTATGCTAATAGGACAAATTCTCTCTTCATACATCAAAATTAGTATCTCAGTCTTACAGAAATATCTGTCAATAAAGTTAGTTGGAAATGCAGAATATCTTTTTGTTTTATTGAACTCTTTGGCATGTAGCCCAACAGGCCTGCCTAGGGGACCATCAGGTTATATATTGTGCATACGTGTCATAGATGCTACAAGGACCTGGGGGTAGACAGAGTGAGGACAGCCTCTACCATTTGCTGTCTTTTCAGAAGTAGAATAAAGAGTTAAGTAGCCAAGAGTAGCCAAGAGTAATTAAAGTGGACCAATATTTCTTTAAAAGTTTGTATTGTATTTTGTTTTTAACCTAACAGGGGAAAAAAAGAGCTATATTGCAACAGACCTTACCACAATTATGAAAACCATTCAAGGAATCACCTCCTCATCAAAACTTCTGTGCAACCCAGTCTATAATAATACTTACACCTATGGAGGTATTTTGGTGTAAAGCACTATGCAAGTGTTAAGTATTCCTATTATTTTTAATTGTTGTGGAAGAACCAGGTCTCTCCATCATTAAAGCTTTAACTAGTTTTCCATTGTAAGACCAGTTTTCATAGATTATAAAACCAGAAGGGACCGTTGTGATAATGCAGTCTGACCTTGTTGCTCTGCAAACTTGGGCAGGTCCCTTAAGCTTTCTTAGATTCCCAAGTTCATAATCTGATTACAGGTCTTGACTACACTGTGAGTAAAGTACATGTAGCTTCTCTGTGTAATGACAAGCAGGCTGCGTCCATGCTGAGGTGTGTAGTTACAGAGGCTTTCCTTTGCATGCCTTCCTCCTGCTGGAGCTTTTTCCTGCAACGAGGAAGGACTCCACCACAGGGAGGTGTCAGAGCAAGGCTCCAGCAGCTCCCAGCTTTCCTGTTGCCGGAGCCTTTCTTTGTGGTGGGGAAATACTCCAGCAGTGGGAGGCAGTAGTACATTCCACTGCTAAAAATAGTGTAGACATGGGAGGCATTGCTTGAGTGGATGGAGAGCCATGTACAATATATACCCTAAGGTTCTGATATGTCTTTACTTTTCTAAGCAGTGCCTCGCTCACTATGCTGCTATTTATACCCATGCTAGGTAGGCATGCAGTGTCTGTACTCTACACACTGCCATAAGTTTAGACAAAGCCTAAATTACACTAGTGGCTTCCATGGAGTTAATTTAAATTTATTTTGGTGTAATTTAGATCAGACTCTGTCTGTGGAGTGCAGATACTAAGATGTATTTCACTGGCTTGTTGTGAGAATTAATTAGATAATGTTTATACAGTGCTTTAAATATATGGGATGCTACATAGTTGCCAAGTATTACACTATCAAAATCAGATGCCAGTATACTTTTATTCATAAGGTATAACACACATTATCTGAACCTAAAAATAAAATAATTCCTAGTAGCTCCAAGAATGCTCCTCTTCTTTTATATTTCTTTTTATTTTGCATGTGGGAAGAATTTTTGCAATTTTGACTGCCTTAGAAGAAAGGATATAATCTTACATAGTAATGTAACGTCTTAAGTGAATCACTAAAGTGTGACATCCTGAGGAACGAGATATAGCAGTGGCATACAACACAGAGAAATGGCCTTTTTCCTAGGAGCATCTTTTTTATGACTACCTGCTCCCTACTAAGGGCAAGACCACCCTATTATAGCCGCTTTTCCCCAGCATGCTTTCTCTGGGGGCTGGCCCTTTAAATTTGACAGAGCCAAGCAGCTGTTCTTCTGAAGTGGCCATTTTTCAACTGGGTGTTAGTTGGTGCATCTCTCTGATTCTAGCTGGTGAGTACTCATAACTTCTATTCTGTTTTCTCTCATTTTTGCTTTCCTATTCTGAGAAGATGGGACATTCTCACAAAGGCTAAGAATTATTCTGATTTCAGATTGTTTGTACTAACTAGAACTATATATGGCTAAAATGTCTATCCTGATTGTCCTACCACAAGATGTAAGTAACTCCAGTTGACTTTAATAGGAGGCCAGGAGCACAGGGCTCAACATTTAAGGTTAATACTGATAAAATTACAGAGAGAGGCAAATGGGCTCTCAATCAACTTACATTCTTTGCTTTTAGGCACACTTGGCTTTCAGTGTTCTGTTAAATCATTAGAGTTCCTGGATCCAGCTTTACTCAAATAAGCAAAAAAAAAAAAAAAAAAAAAAAAAAAAAAAGAGTATCTGGGTTTAAATGCTTGGCACTTGCCTTCTTTTGTGACTATCTCTCAAAATGTTACTGTCTCTCTGAGGATCTCTGCTGGCAACAATCTAGACTGACAAGTATCTGGTTACACTTTAAGAGGGTAAGAGTTGAATGCCTTGCAGAATTCAAGCACCCACATATGATTTCTTGTCTTGCTTATGGATGACATTATTTTGTGATCCACTTTAACCTGGGAGCAGGATTTACCTTCTTCCCCACCCTGGTAGCAAATACTGGAACCTTGGGGAGCTGCTGACTTTATGGGGCAGGTAGCTCATTAGACTCCAACCTGAATGAGCAGCTATGCCTGGAGGGTTTATGTGAAGTTATTTTTGATTAACCCTTTTATTGATTAAAAAAAACTAGCCTTAGGAGGTGGTGACTTTGACTCTTTTACAATAAGCATGTAGTTTATTGGAGTTGGTTGTGGACTCCATCAATTGATGCTTATTCTTGTGTTAGGAAATCCTCTCACCCAACACCAAAAATTACCTTCATGGCTTTTTAATAAGTGGGAAATATAGAATCATGGATTATTAGGGTTGGAAGGGACCTCAGGAGATCATTTTATCCAACCCACTGCTCAAAGCAGAGCCAATCCCCAAACGGCCCCCTCAAGGATTGAACTCACAACTCTGGGTTTAGCAGGCCAATGCTCAAACCACTGAGCTATCCCTCCCCCTCACTAGCCACCCCCTTCTGGATTTAACTAGTACTAGAATGTATTAGTTGTATCTATTCCACCATCCAGCCCCTTCTGGATTTAACCAGTACTAGGATGTATTAGTTGTACATTACAGTGTAATACATAGAGGGATTGCTGGATCTCCCTCACCCCCATGACCACCGCCACCAAACAAAACAACACTTGACAGCACAAGCGCATATTTCCCATTTTTTCAGAACACAGAAAGGAGAATATCCTTATAACTGAGATCACATCAATTTTAATAGATTAGGCCAGGCTTATAGTGAATTTCTTTTGTACAGATGTTTGGAAGAGAGAGTTGAAACTCTGAGAACTGACTAAATTCATGTCTTAATTAAACTGCTCCTTCTATCTTTTTTGATCATCCTCCATTCCGTTAATGATTTTAGGTAGTGAACAATGTCTGTTTCCAAATAAAGCTTTGAGGAAAAGAGTAAGTGGTCAGTGAGAATACAACCATGGATATTTCCTACAGGTCTATGTTCCATAAGAATATTTTTACTGAAGAAACAAGGACTCTTGCTCTCTTCTTCCCCTCCTCTTTTTAAAGAAAGAACTGTGCATTTGTAAGTATCTCTTAAATAAGTTTGCAATTTTGGCATGTTGAGGTGCCAGAGCAGTGAAATGAACCATAAATGAGAAACATCAAAAGTAACTTCGAAAGAATTTTTTTTAATATTAAAGCGATGAATCACAGGCCAAATTAACAAGTAAAGGAATCCGCCTATAATGAAATCTTTTTTCCAACATAACACTTCATTATAAAGGGAGTTTTTTCTATAATAGTAGCAAGTGTAATTACATTTTTATATATAATTAGGACATTATTATCATTTCATCATATCAAAGTTCATTATAAGACATCTCCAATGCATTTTTCATAAAGCAAAAATAAAAGGAGAACAGGGGTCCTTCAATTAGACTAGTATAAGGACATCCGCAGAGACTGAAGGAAGCGGATCAAACAGCTTAGCCCAAAAGGGACCAGGTAGAACGCTCACTGCTTTTATGGCACAGAGAAGTTGCATTTTTATATATCTTGCTTGGTTATTAATTATAGTTTTCTCCCACTCATATTCTACTCTATTCTTTAGGATTCAGCCATGTTTTAAAGTTGCACTCCACCAGAACTGAACTTTGGAAGATCTTAAATCATTATCTTCCAAAGGTTTAGTTTTGTGAATAATTGGAATTATTTTATTGTTCAATATTATCATTATGCTCAGCACAGATATATATTAGTCACCAGGATGTCATGCAGATGGAGTCCACAGATATGATCCATCTTCTACCTTAAGTAATATATAGTTGTTTGAATAGAACTTCTGTGATAAGACACTTTCCTTGTTCAAACCCACTTCTTTCCTGAGTCCTTAGACAACTACTGAGACTAGGCAGATGGGCAGTTAGATATAACTGACATAGACTTTATTTTTTATTTTCTTTAAATGTATATAAAACTGTATGTATTTTTATTTTATCCTTCTCTTTTATTCTTCTATGTGACTTGTTTTCTGATTTTCCCAATGTGCTTAACTTTATGCCTGAGTGGTTCCACAGTGCCAGACAAATATTTCTTCATTGCCCCATACTCTAACACCAAATGACCTCTGCAAGAGGCCCAAACTGGGCTCTTTAGTCCTGGATTAGTGCTAGGTTTCCTGGATACTGTCTCATATCCATGTAGAACTAGAAACAGGAGATGTGCAGGGAGAAATGAGATGACAGCAGGGAAGTTTAACACTTAGGTTTTTAGTGCTCTTGAAATTAGAGGAATTTTCAAAGCTGGGGGTGGGTAGTGGTATAGTTCTGAAAATGGTGTCCTTTGATCTAGCTGCTCCTCCTTTGTCTGTTCTCTAGGATTTTTAAAAAGGCAGTGATTGCATTAAGTTATGGCACCCAGCTGCTACTGTGGCCAAATGCAAACATGTTCCTTTTATAATACAAGACCACATCAGGATATAGGTCCATTCTCTATACAGGAGCTGCATGCAGTGCCCTGAATCACTGTATATTACTCTAGAGCCCCAAGCTGAGTATTATTGACTCTTCCAGATTTGGCTGTTGGTTTTGCTACTTATTTAAAATGGCATTTAGCAGAGAATTGACCACAATAGTGGCATTGTATTTTGGTCATCTCAAATTATAATCCTGATTGTGTAACAATATATTTCTGGAGATTCAGCCTTATGTTTTTGGAGACCACTAACCTGTTCTGCTCAGATGTGTGTGTTATGTGTGATGCCTTTGTTCTCCAAATTCTGAGACCGAAGTTCTTGCTGCATTTCAAATGGAAATGTTGCAATAATTTGTAATTCAGCTCTGCCTACTGCCTAGTGAAATACAAACTGCCAGTTACTGAGTTTGTCGTTCAGGAGGTTAGAAAACAATGTTTTTTAAATGGTTTAAATGTCTTGTTCCGGGTTTAAAACCATTCAAAACATGAATTAGCATTATGGATGTGAAAAGTCTTTGGAAATCCACTGGCAAATGTTCCATTTGGCACAATGAGTGTTGACATGCCCTGCTTTACTCCCCTGCCAGCACCCTGGATTGCTTATTCAGCTTTCAGAGAAAGTATAATCTATAGGAACATGTCGACATTAAATCCCATATACTATCTTTTTTTACTTTGTCCATTTGTTCATTTTTCCTTCTTTCTTTTCTCTCGCTGCACTTCCCATGAATTATGTGCTTTTATCTTTTTGTTCCCTTCTCTCATTTTTCCTCTCCTTTTGTGCTCTCTTGTTTGTCCTTTGGGACTCCACCATGCTCTGCATGCCACATCTTTCCCCACCTTTCCACCGACCATCTTTCTTTCCCTACCACACCAGTGCCAGCAGTTGCTTTCTCTTCCTGTCTTGACAAGATTAGGTGTTGTAATGGTTGGAGGTGTGCGTTTGGGCTCTGTCCATGTATTAATGGAAGCTTCTCTATAGAATGTAAGTTTTAAGTTTATTTTCACAAAACATAGATTTTTGGGCCAGATCTGAGTGGAGAGTCTCTCTTCAATTCCTTCACAGATACTAAGGGGCCTACAGCTTATTACTATTTACTTTATTCCATTTACTTTAAAGGGGTATTCTATTTACTTTAAAGGGGTATGCCTTTTCTTGCACTGTTCAAGTCACAAGGAGTTAGCTGTAGACTTCAGTGAAAGCCCCAGCAGGCTCTGTGCTCACTGAGGATTCTGCAACTCTTACTCAAATGTATAGTACTACTAGCTGAACCAGGACTGTGTGAGTAAGGGTCTTATTATTCATCAGTTATATTGTGGTAGCATCTAGAGGCCTCAGCCAGGTCAGGTTCTATAATACTATGCACTGGACAAAGAGATAGTAAGTCTTGTTGTCATTTAAAAAATGTGAAGAACTCCCTCCCTTATTGCAGGGCTAAAACTCTGAAAACAGTTCCTGCTTTGCTGTGCCACATGAGTGAGGTTTAGTAGATTTATAACAATCCCTGTCCCAAAGTGTTCATAATCTAAGGCTTTGATCCTGCAACTGATTCCACACAGGTGGATCCTTCTGCAGGATCTGAAGCTATAGGATGAGCCATTGCAGATGGATGAAACAAGCAAGCAGGCAAGATAGGAAGAATGGAGTAACAAATAATTAGATGATTTATTGCAGACTAACTGCATAATTTGTAGCCACTCGGTCACAAGTTATTACTGCTACCAACCTAGATGACATCAGACTGCAGTTTTCTGTAAACATTATGACAGAGGTGAGGTATAAGGAGGGGCTTAAATGCAGCTACAGTGGTGGCTTGGGCTTTAAAGTTTGTTGTGTTATTTAGTCTGACATATGGGCCGTGTAGTATCACTGTTGAGTTTTTAAAGTCTTGCTGCCATCTGAAAAATGTGAAGAACTCCCTCCCTTATTAGCTAAGTCAGCAGGGATAAAACTCTGAAAACAGTTCCTGATTTGCAGTGCCACATAAGTGAGGTTTAGCTGATTTAGAAAATAAAAACAAGTCAAATATACACACTGTATTTACAGGGGGACTTCTTTTAACCACTCCAAATGTATCGCTTTACTTTTTGAATACAAGTCTGGTGAAACACCCCTTTTAACCTATCAAAGAACTAATCACACATTCAGAGTCTAAAACTATACGGATTCAAATTTAATTAATTATAAGTAGCTCAATTATTTGGTGAGGGGGGGGGAAATGGTGATACGGATAACTCCCAAGTCATACAAACTCCTGCTGTCCCTTCCAGCCATGATAACCCTTCATCTTAAACAGCTGCCATCATTCTTTTTAAATAAAAAATTAATTTTGTGAGAGAAAAAAAGACATGAAAAAATGATATTGGGGGAAAAAGTGTTTGAAACCAAGCAGAAAAGGGGGAATACTATAACTGCTGTGAAATTTTATTTTTTCTCTTAATACTGTGCAATGGGAAGAAGGGAGGGGACCACCCAGCTGCTCTTGCTTACAGGTACATCGTTTCAGAAAGAGACTTGTACACTGTTAAACCAGTACCTGTTTCACCTTTTGGCCTTTCTACAGTAGTGAGGGTAGGGAGTTTGCACCAGTGTAGTTGCTCTGGTATAGTTCCAGCAGGGCAAACACTTGGTATCAGTGTGCTGCATAAATGTAAATCATGACTTTCACTGAGGCAGATTTCCCCAGTTTGAGCCTTTTTTTATGCTAGACCATTCTGTCTGTACTAGAGGTTTGTGCAAATGCATCTAAAATGGGACAGCTACATCAGTGCCAAAAATATAGCATAGACAAATGGCTACTATGGTAAGCCTTGTTTTCTGTGGGCCAGTAGAGTATGTTAATACACAAATGTGTATGCAAATAGATCTGAATTCCTTTTTCTTGGCTTGTGCACAGGCTACCTGTGAGCATTTTTAACTGCATTCTGAACATATAAGCTTTGCTGCTGTTGGGAAGCGTATTGCACTCCTTCCCTCTCTCCTACCCCTCTTTTCATGCAAACTGAGGCCTTTTATTGTAGGTTTCTAGTACCAGTTAGGACAAGACTGGAGTCTGTTTCATGCTAGTGTTATAAATAACCTCCAACAGAGAATGCATCTCACCTTTTTTCCCCACTCTTCTGTTTTTCACAGGGCCTTGGGAAACTCTCATAAATTAGAGAAAGTGTGATTCTAGTGGCCACTAGTAGTAAGAAGCTTCTACAGTTCAGTAAGAAACTACATTTTGGCCTTGGCTAAGACACAGCCAAGTTTTCAGAAGTGGCCACTGATTTGTGGTACCTTAATTTTTGGATTGCCAAATTTAGGTATCTTGAGCCTGGTTTTTGAGAGATGCTGAGCACTGACAAACTCATGGCAATATTAGTTGGAGATGTGGGAGCTCAGCATCCTGGGGGGGAAAACAGACTCAGCGTTTCTCAAATGGGCACTTTAAAACCAAGGCACCAAAAATTAGAGGCACTGAACTTCTCTCTTGGCTTCCCAATCTGTTAAAAAAAAAAAAAGGGCTGTTAATAGTTTCCTGCTTCAAAGATGTGTTCTGAAGATTCATTCCTCAATATGTGTAAAGCACTACATCAATAGTAGTTCTTTTTAAATAAAGTTCTATGTGTGAACCTTCCAAAAAAACCAAACAAGTTAAATGTTATTATGCGTCTGTATGCCTCTTGTTTCTTAAGAGAGCTATTACTCCTGCAATGAACAGCAAACATTACACTGCAGATATGGCCCTCAGAGCAACAGAAATGAAATATCACCGACTGGGCTATTGCAATTTTTCCTGGTGTATGTTTGCAATGAAAGTGATGTTTGCCCACATTAGAATGGCATAGCATTTTGGGGTTCATATTTAAAATGTATATTTGTTTTCAAATGCAAGTCTGATGCCTCTAGAGAAAATGTTGCCATTTCCTTTTACTATATGGACAGCAAAAGCCCAAATAACTGTTTTAGATGGGACTGAAGGTAGTGGTGATTGATTGATTGATAGTACTGGTGTCCTTGGAATAGGATTCTCCCATTATTCTAATGCCAGGTGACACCTCTAGCCTGGTACTTGTGCCTTTTCCTATTACTTTTTAACCATACAGCCCTAAGCACACTGTGACATACCCTCTCCGCATGGTTCCACTCATGCATCCCTGCCCAGTGGCCCCAACCCCCTACAATGACCATACTCCTCACATATATTTGAAGTGATGGTGGTGAGGGGAGGTCAGGGGGGTTACTCAGAGTGGCAGCAGCAAGCGTGGCTTCTTCCCTTCTAGAACAGCAGCAGAAGCCTCCCTCTTTTCAGGGTGGAGCAGGGGTCCCCTCTGTTGCTAGAGGCTCACTGCACTCTGCTGCTGAGGTGTTTTTTCCCTTCCCCTTAAAACACTAGTTCTGAGATGAATGGGGTGGTTTATACTTCCCATAAATATTGTTTCCAGCTCTGCAAATGCAGGGTGTTGTCACTGCATTGATTTCACTTGGGTCACAACCATATCAGCAAGAAACAATTTAATTAAATTAACTCTGAAATTCTGCTGAAGTCACATGGCTGCAGGATTTTTGAATCTAAGCACAGATCTAGAATGCCTAATTCTTATCCTGGACCTGAAGATACAATGGGTGGATGTCATGGACCAGCAGGGGCTCTCTTTGTTCTTTCTCCAGTTGAAATGTTAGCGTTCACATAGTTGGGCCATGGAAAGGGTCGAGAGAATCCTGTGGTGTTTGGGTTCCCATTCATTGTCCTGGATGTTTTGGGAGTACAGAGTCTCTAATGTTAGCCAAGCTCAGCTAGTGGTATAGTAGTTAGAATCTTGGCCTGAATTTCATCCCTATTTTTGGGGCTAGCTCAGTATCTAGGTAGTAGATGACACTGAATAGTTATGTCTCCCTGTTCTACCAGACTGCCTCTGACAGTGTTAAGTGAACTTAATACGAAACCCCCTTATCCTATATCAAGTAACTTGCTGAAATTTGTTTGTCAGTAGAAAGCATGTTTTGTTTTGTTTGTAACCATACCTGTTTATTATCTTCTTCTTATCACTTAAATATCTGTTCTTTGTTAATAAACCTAGTCTTTTACTGTCTACCAAACGGAAGAGTCAAATCCTCAGCCAAATTAACAGGCTGGTGTGTATTCTGCTTCTTTGGAGGTAGAGAACTTGATCACTTCAGTGAGGGTCCAGTGAGAGTGACTGGGCTCTGCAGGGGAGATGGTTTTGGGGAGACTTGGGACTGTTGGTGTCAACCTGCACAGAATGACCAGGCTGGTAGAAGCCAGGATGAGGCCATTGTGCTGTGAGCAGACTGCTGGTGTTAGGGCTCTGAGACAAAGCTGCATAGCACAGTAGTGTCAGGTAGTGACAGACCACCTTATTGGTCTGGGTGAATCCCACAGTGTCACAAGGGGAAATACAATATTCAGAAATATACAGCTGGAGTGTATGTGAAGGTGGCAGGTGTACCTTTGTGATGCCCCCTTTCTTACACTTACTGTAATTACAAATAACATAAATATCACCCAGTAGTCCTGGTCAGGATGAGGGTCCCATTTGCTGATCATTCTTCACACATCAAATAAAAGGCTGTCTGTCCTCCAGAGTGCTTACAATCAAATAGGGACATGACACAACAGGTGGGTATATAATGTAATGGAAGGAGCTGGTAGGCAGGGGGAGACAAGGTTGACAATAATGGGGACAAACAGCTGTCTATATTTGCTAAGAATGAGTCACCATGGGAGCTGCAATCACATGATGCTAAGAACATGATGCAGTAATCACAGTGGCTGAAACCAAACCAGGTATTGTGTGAAAGGAGGTCAGATCTAATGGTCCCTTCTGGCCTTAACATCTAGGAAAACATGCTTGGCTGTTAGTGGTAGAAGCTTTGCCTGTCTTTCTCTGTTTTAACTTTACCTCTAATTATTAGCAACCAGGGAGCTGAGCTGCCAGCCATATTTTAATCACTCTTTTTTTCTGCAGTGCTCTGAACAGGTGTGGTGGAGCTGTTTAGATTAGGTTTGTTCTTTTTCACCAGGATATTTGAGAACAATAAGTGTGAATGGTTGCACCTAGCTACTGCTACTATGACGAGTACAGAAGTTAAATTATGAAGCAAACATAAGCTTTGAAGAAATTTTTATTTCATCTGTATTCCCCTGTTTCATCTGCTCATTCGTCTAGCACAATCTGCATTATTATTAACCACGCCATATTTCTAAAAAGAGTATAAAAAGTAAGACATCTGTGGTATAACGTTAATATATTCAAAGGTTTTTACTTTCATCTTCCAGGCATTAACACTGTGTAAGTGCAATGTAGGCACAACTTACAGCATCGGTAACTTACCACAAGAAAAATGTACTTAGTGGCAAAAAGAGGAGGGGATGGGGGGAGGAAGATGCAGTTAGACAGGGTATTATGTAAAAAGCTGGCTTTTATTCATAAATAGAGCCCTTTTACCTACTGCTCCTATACACCTTTATTTCTAATTGCTAGCACAGTTTTTAAGGCACTGAGGCAAGCCTCCAGCAGTGTGCAGAAGGTGTGTTTGTGCTGTTATGCCCTCTGGCTTTGCTGCCAGCCTGTTCCCTTAGATCAGAGCCAGAAGGCAGACTGTTTTCGAATACCGATCACCTCACCCGGACCTAACCCTTTGAGTTCTCTTTGGCATCTATTCCTTCTGCCAGTTTCCTCTTCTGTTCCTCTCTTTTCTTCTGAAGTTGACAACAAAGACATCCTCAGGGCCCTCCTTGATGTTAGACCACTCTTGATGTTGTTACAGTGTATTTTTTTGTACCCTAAAGTTGTGCTACTTTTATATTCAGCTAGCACAATATTTGCACACCAGAAGATAAAGAAAATGTGAATACATTATACAGGATGATAGCTTCTTTTTAATTTGTATACTTTGGTTCTTTGGATGGAAATTTTTTTCTTTTTCTGTCATTCATCTACATACCTGATCAAGAACCTGAAGGTATCTTTTTACAGTCTACATTACTTATATACCTTTAAATTGGCCTGACCTGCCACTTCTAATTTTAAAAAGATGGTTGTATGGAATGTGGATGAATATGGAATTTCTAGGCAGCACAAAACTTTTGAATGGTTCCTGTCCTCTGTGATACTGAGTTTTAAAAGGGAAATCTCCATAGAGCTAATTAGTAGACAAGTAGAGCTCAGACTGAACAAAGCTGAAAAGAAAGCAGATAACTAAAAGGACCTGGCCATAGCTGACAAAAATCAAAGCACTGACAGAGAGCTGGCAGTAACCTTGGGCTGTTAACTGACAGGGACAATAAAAAAAAAAAAGCCTCTGTATGTGGCAGAGAGTGACAGCCACAACCACAGGTTCTCTAAAGAGCACAAAACCTCAACCAAAATTAAGAGAGAATTTTTTGACTAGCAGTACCATAGACTTTTCCATCCCACTCCAGTTCTGGAAGATCTAAGCTTGTTTAAATAATTCTCTCATGGAAGAATGTGAATTGAGAATGGAAACATGCAAAAATGACCTGAAAGGTTAGTGAAAAAGTGTTCTGGATGGGAGAGGACTTGTTCAAATGTGTGTGAAAGATAAGGTTGGTTATAAGGAAATCAAAGTTTGTTTTATGCCTAACTTGAGATTTCTGCTGTGTTTCCACCCAGCTGTATGGACACTAGTCCTGCCACAGTTAGATACTTCCTCTATGACCCATACATATGTGTGACAAGGTAAATAAATGACACAAACTTTGAAGTTATTTACATTTTATATATGCCCCCTTTGCATGTAATGTGAAGTGAAATGTAAGATTAGCTTCTCCCAGGGAAGATATTCTGTGTTACCCCTTATTTGTAGTTGTAACTTGGCCCAATTGGATTCTATAAGTCGCCTAACTATCATTTCATAGGTTGTGGTGATTCTCCATGTGAGCACTATTTGCACTCTTAATGCAATTTACTGTCTTTAAAACCACACTGTGTTCAGGTTAACAACCAATCATGCCTATAGTCTATCAAAATGTATTGCGAAAGTTCACCCAGATATCATGTCGCACAAGAAGCCAGCAAGCACAAAAGTATATCATCCATGAAAAAGTGTGAATCACAGGGACTTCTGGTGTCTCATTAGGTGGCATGGTTTTCCCCAGAAACCAGACTGAGATGAGTTTGAACAATTATATTGGATGGATGGGTGGGTTAGGGCAAAGATTTCAGAAGTTACATTCTCTTCTCCCAGTTTTCCACTCTCACCAATTTTTTTCTCCTTCCTTCACTATAAATGGCTAAAGGCCCATAGTCTATGCAATATATTAGTCTTACTCTTCAGCAGTGACCCTTGAATTACGTGGCAGGAGATCCAGAATTACATAGCGCTATCCTACAGGAAAAGATAGAGCTCCTCCTTTTGCTCACATTTTGAGGGTTATCCTAGCAACCATTAAGGCTAGACACTCTTTTAAATTACTGCATTAATTCTAGAATGCAGTTTTACTCCAAAGTGGAAAAAGAGGCCACCTTAGAGGCCATTTAGGTGATGACACAATTGCATTGTCCACCAAGTCCTATATGTAGCTAGTGAAGCTGTTTAGAGCTACTGTTGTAGCTCTGTGTGTAAAGAATATTAGCATTTTTAAAAATTGCATTCTTTTTCACTATGAATAAAAATACCCTTCCTGTATGCCGCATTTCTCTTTCTCCTAATTTGTCTCTTGCACTCCTACTTCCTTTGCAGCCTATCCCTTCTCAAAGACTTCTTTTCCTCCCTTTCATTCTCAGATTCTTGCAATCTCCCTTTTTCACTTCAAATTCCTTGCATTTCTCAACTCTATTCTCTGTTTCTCACTTACATTTCCTCTGCATCCAATAGTCTCCCTGGCCTTCACTCATATGTCAAGTTCACCAGAGTGGCACAGAGGCCAGAGCTAGCCTGAGAATCTGGCCATTTGTATGCATGTCTTTTCTTGTCTCTTTTTCTGAGCTAAAATTCGCTTTAACTCCCTCCCCCCTCAGTTTTCCTTTCCTCTTCAGACTGCAGTTTGCCAAACTAGATTGTCCTGCTGCAGTGAAGTGTCTGTAATTCATGGTGGTGCTTGAGTGTGTGCTGCTGCTTAAAGTAGATACACAATTGCATCCCCTTACACCTGCACTTCTTCATCCACATCAAATAGCAGCATTGATGTAACTGAGGCATCCCATGCTGATAGCAATTTTTTAAAAATATGCTTTTGATGTCTGGTTAATCTGAGTGATTTCCTTCTCTTATTAGCTATACAGTGGCTAGTAGTTTAGATTACATCATTCATAAAATGAAGCTCTTAAACTCATTATTGATTATAGCAATGTGCTACTCTTATTTCACAAATCCATTCAAAATAAATAGCAATTTGGACAGGCGACACTGGTTTCAAGCAGCAATTATTTTAAACAAAACTAGACCAGGTTAACACAGATTGACACTAATTTGTTAATGCACAGTTACTTATATCACACAATTTTACATATTATATGTTTAGGAATGATTTGTTACATTCATAATACGAATTCTCCGACATAGGTGAGATGGAGCTAAATCATTGTTATTTGATCTCTCAGGGTTGTATTGAGGGTTCATCCTGAGGAGCTCTTGTAGCAGTTTGCTGTAGAATAAAATAGGGAAGTGGGCACTGTTACCCGTAATTGGGCCAGCTAGTAATCTTAAGGAGGACTAATGACCCACTAGAGTTTGGCAGAAAGCATTATTATACTGATAGCTAAGCGCAAAAGAAGCCGGGGGAGGTCACACTCACACTTGCATACTCGCACTCCCAGGACTGGCACGGCACTGGAGATGTCAGGATTCTTTAAGGTAAGTGTCCCACAGCACAGCAATGGACGGTGTGATGAAGGTAAGTCTTCCTGAGGCACAATGCAATGCAGCAAACCACTGGCCAGGCAGTCCGGGCGAAGGGCCTTCACGGCAGGTACAGTCTTGTGAGTGCACTGCTGAGCACATGGCCCCTTCCCCTCTTAAGGACCTGCTCCTCATAGGCTGCGATTAGAGATGACTTGGCTGCGTCTAGTTGGTCACACTCCACCTCGGGCAGTGTCCATGCACTGGGTGTGTGAGCGCTGCCTAATTAGAGTCCCAAACACTTTGTCTACCTGGGAGCTCTTCTGATCTTTCAGCTGTTCAACCAGCCCATTCATCCCACAAGCATCCCAGGAGGGTGGGGAAGGGAGAAAGCCACTTCACAGGTATTCAGAGAGAGAGAGAGGAGACAAGAGGTGTGGAGGGGAAGGAAGTGTAACAGACCTTTTGAGCATATAGGTTATACATAGCATACTGATCACTGGTGCTCCTACAACAGGCACCAGAGTTTTCTATAGGGCTTCCTGTAGAAGTTTCCTATTTTTTTTTGACTGATTTCTCACTTACTTTGTTTCAGAATATTGTGTGATATAAGCCATTGCAGTAATGCACTTGTTATGTTAGTGCACTTTTTGAGAGGGCTCACTCTGATACTCCAACTTGATTCAATCTAAGAGGCATCCCAAAGAAAGGATAATGCTGTGGAGTAGTTAGTGGTTCTTGAGTGGAGGCGTGCTTAGAATCTGAAGTAATGAGGCATTATTTTGAATGCTAGACAGCTAAGACCTTTCTACTTTACTTTTCTCAGAACTACCTTGAGCAATGCTTTGGGATGTTAATATTCTATCAGTTCTGGGTATAAGCTATCACAGCAAATTACTTCCAATTTGTCAGTACCTCATTATTATTATTAATTTGTATTACATAGTACCTACCATCTCCAGTCATGGATCAGGATCCCATTGTGCAACGTGCTGTACAAACATCTGCTAGTAGAGTTGGTCAAAGAATGCGCAGAGCACTGTGTGTTTGTGTGTTTTTAGGTTGCTTTCTACAGTGAACATCAACATGCCTCATAGAGTTGGCTGAAAAATTTTGGACAGAACAGTTTCCCATTAAAAAAATGCAGTTTCATTGACATTTAAATGTTTTGCAGGAATATTCATGTTTCAATGATATTTTCAATGGAAAAGTATTAAAATGTTTTTTGACTTTTTCATTCAGACATTTATATTATAACTAGAAATGTAGTATATCTTTAAATATTTACTATTATAATGTTCTAACATTATGGAAGTAAATGCTTTCTTCTTGTTTGCAGACTGTATTTTTTCTAAACCCATCCACTAACATCAATACGTTTAACATCACAATTTTAACCTCCACTTCTTTCAGCCCTTCTTTGCTAGGGCCCTAGGAGGAAAGGAAGTCTCCATCTCTCTAGGGAGCTCCTTCAGTCCACACTCAGCTACCTGTGTCCTCCTCTCTATGGTTAGTCAGCTGAGGGCTAATTAGTCCCTTACCTCCCTCAGCCTCTCCTTATTAGCTAATTAGTCAATCAGCTGTTACTGGGGGAACTAAATGAGACTACAGTGATCAGAGTGCTGACCCATCTGTCAGATCTCAGCATTCTATCACACTTATCAAAACAAAATGTTTTTAATCAAAATATTTTTTAATTTTTGTTCCAATTCAGAATGAAAACAAATTTCAAAATGTCATAATCTCCCTCCAGGCAGAAATGTTTTTTTCTCACTGCCTTTAATGTTTAACCTGTATATAAAAACTTGTGATTTGTCTTCCATCAGAAGTCAGACTGTGTGTTCTTTATTTTGTGATTCTGAATATAGATGACACCATCCGTATGAGTTGTGATTTCTGATATTTATAGCCTGCACACAGGATTCCTAGTTCCACTGCATTATGGCACCTGTAGCACAATTTCAGTTCCTGTTGCAGATTACAGTGTGTCCTTTTTGAAAAAACAAGCATCTAGTTCTTCAAGAGATGCTTTGGAGAATATCGTACATGTTCAGAAATGGCCAAGTGGGGATGTGTATGTGCTACAGTGCAGCTGTTTTTCTAGTGCCTTTGGGATGCATTCAATTTGTCTTCCTGTTTTACTGCTCTCCTTTCTACATCTGGCATTTGTGCATAAGTAGAGTGGATCTTTCTTTCATCAAGGCCTTGATTTTCTTGAGAGATTGCATTTCAAACTACATTCCATGTGCTAATTTTTCCTGTGTCTGTTCCACTTTCTCAGGAGTTGATTTGTAGTTCTCCAGTATGTCATGGTAGGCATCATGTAGGATAGCATCTCTGCATTTTAATTTGGAGCGTTCTCCCACTTCTTTTCCCTAATGTGTGGCAGCCTGCATCAAACAATTTCCCCCCTTTCTTTCTCTTTGAGTTGCAATCCTTCTTTGTTGGGTGTGTGGCTAGAGTTTGCTTTGTTAGAGTCCTCACTGGCAATGTCAGTGTCGTTTTGCTGTTTAGCTATAATGTTTGTTTAGAAACATATACATTCGAATTCCAGGGCATTCTCATTTTTCTTCTATCTGGAGACAAGATTTAAACTTCTTGGGAACCCGTAGAGGTTTTGTGATAGTTGTTTACTGCAATTTGGTGTGATTTGTTAGATATATCAACATTTAGCTGTGGTCTGAGTATGACTTCAGTTTGACTATTTGTCACTACAGTGTGGAGCCACTGGGACATGATTAATCATACTGTTCCATTTTGCTGACTGAAAGTAAATCTGCCTATAGAGACCCCTTCTGCTCTCCCATATAGACCAAGGATTTTACGCATACTCAGTGGTTTCTTTTCATTTGTGTTGATGACAGTGTCAAAACTATGCTTGGGTTTCAGTGGTGTGTCTTAGAAAGCTGCATCGTCTCCAAATATATGCTTATTTCCCTCAGTGAGGACCAAGTTCAGTTTTCTATGCCTATCTGTGCATTTATATCCACTATACACTTATTTTGATGAATGTGAATGACCACACAAGGTGCAAAGCTCCCAGGGACTTAATCTGGAGATCTATTTTAAGTGAAGTTACTTCTAATTTATAATGCAGTAATGGGAAGCAGAATCAGACCCTATGTGTGAAGTGCCTCCTGTAATTTACTCATTACATTTAACATATCCTCGGATCCTCCTGTTGGTAGCAATAGAAGTAACCAACAGGAGAGTCTGAGATGTATTTGCAATGTGTTGGATTTAAAAAGGTGAAGCATCATCTGACAAGAAAACACAATGATTGCATGTGTACGGTGGTATCTGCTATTTACTGATGGAGCATCATCACAAAGAGAGAGAAATGTAAATAGTGCCAAGCTTCCTGTTTTCTTATATATGGAGTGATATATCCTCACTATCTCTTCTCCCTCCTACTCAAATTCTGAATGCTGCCTTATCTACATCTAACCCTCTGGGTTCTCCCTAAAACTCATCTGAACCCATGAGCCATTGAGCAATGTTTTGAGGGAAGCCAATCATTTGAGGTACCTCAACATATGATTTATGCAACTGAAGTTGGTAGTTGGTGAGAAACATAGACAGAAAAATAAATAGGATGAAATCCTGCATGTATTACACACACAATTATATTCTGCCATGGTAGTAAGGCCTAATCATACCTATCATTACCAAGTATACTACATTGCAATTATTAACTCCTCTTAACAGATTGCAAGTCCTTTTATCATATGTTTGTTTTCATTTACTAGAGCTATTGTACACTGCCTTTGAATATATTCTTAGGTTTGGTACATTAAGCATCTTTGGGAACATATGTGTTGCTCAAAAAGAAAAAGCAGGCTGAAAAATGGGAAATAACGTTGCTAAAAAAATTTTTTTTGGAGATTTAATTTTGTGTAGTTTGAACTGGATCTATTTTCTATTTTTCATAAATTTTTGCAATTTTTTTACCAAAAGCTTTATTTTTTTAGAAATTTTTTGTTTATTGAACATTTTTCAGTAAAAGAAATATTTTAAAAAGTACTTTGATAAAAAGTATATTGGAAAACGTTGCCAAAAACCAAGTCAATGTACCTATTGTGAGTAATTTTGCACTGAGGGTTTTTTTTTCCCAAAAAGGAAATTTTTCAATGGAAAATTTCTTGTGCAAAGATTTTTAACCAGTGCTATGTTTAAATCAGCGCTGTTAGAAGTGTAATGTGTAGTGAGATAATAAAAAAGCTTCTGAGGTCTAAATTTTTTTGGTATAAAGAAATAGTTTCTTGCTTCTATACAGATTTAATATAAAAAGTACTAACTGGAAAAATTGCTCAGTCCTGCTTTTGTTAGTAAGATGTGCAAACTTATGTCATTGGCTGCATGCAGTTCATTGGACAAATTGCAATACAAAAAGCCATGAGTGCTTTTTATATGCATTTGGCAAGGCAAATTATGAATTTTCCTTTCAAGTGTGCACCTTGCCACAATTATCCATGCCCCATATTGCACTCTACTTGGGGCTCAATCTGATGACTATTTGGAAACTTCAGATAATACCATGTGCTTACTTGCTTGGTGCGTAGGATTGCTTACAGGAAATGTCACTAACCATGCTTGCCTTCAAGCGACTTCTAACTTCCAAATTGCTTGCAAATGAAATTCAAGGCCTTCACGATTTGAGTCTTGGCTACATTAGGGATCACCTCTCTCCTCATGGTCTAGCTTGACACTTGAGATCAGATGACATGCTTAAGTGAAAAAAAGCACTTAAACCTCTGAGTTGGTGGCTCACTGCAGCATTGCAGTACTGACAAAGCCCTAGTTTGTTGATCTTCAGAGCTCCAGGTCTGATCTTTAGAAGAAGACTCTACCATGAGGTGTGGTTTGATATAGGGATTTACTGAGTTGTTGAACTGGGTTATTGTAGGAATCTGTTAATTGACAATGGCTCAGTTTGTCTAGTGTGTGTTAATCTTCTACATGCTCTTAGAGTCTTATAAGCATCTTTCAAAAATCAAACCAGACAATACTCTATTTTATGATACAGATAAAGAGAACTAATCATTAAAGCATATATTAAGACTATTTAAAAGAACAAAAGCATACAGCATACAGTAGTCGTATGAAATCAAAAAGGGATTACATTGTAACCTCATCACATTTAAAAAGCCACCAGGTTTATTCAGACAAATGAAAAAATGCTAGTTACAGTAAAAGATACAAGGTAAAATTAATGAGCCAAATTCATCCTTCATGACCTCAGGGGTGAATTTGCTCCAATGATACTTATGCCTAATTAACTCTTGTGTTAATTAGCTAACTTGAATTAACTCTGCAGTGAAGATATTATTAAGTAGAACACTTTTCTGCTGTTATAGGCATGTTTATCATTGTGCTCCTTTGGCCCACCTTTCTTGCAGGCTTCAGAGACATCATATATTCAGCTGCTCAAAGAAAACCTAACTTGGTCTAGTAAGACCTGTAGGCTCCAGCTCCTCTAAACAAATAAAAATTACCTGCTGTTGTTAATAGGTTTCTTCTACTACAACCAGCACTCCAAACTGACTTTCAGATCAGAGCTGCAGTCAGAGGTAAACAAGAAAGGGGTAAATTCTCCAAAATATTTTAATTGATGGGGAGCACCTTCTGCACCTTTCTAACAATCGGAGAGGAGGGTTGCTCCAAGGACACTTCTGTCCAGTAATACAAATAAGCTCACAATTAATTATTTTTTTAAAAGCTATAAAAATCCAGGGGGTCAGCAGATGAGTTTAGAGGCTTATCCTCACACCAATGGCGATACAGGAGACTCTGGCCAGGAGGCATGAGGAAATGCTGACTTCAGTGTCCCACTTTCATTTATATAATATATTGGCAAGTACATATATTCAGTATACTGGTCTCCATTTTCCATCACTGCTGTCAGTTGTGTCATCAACAATTTAGTAGTCCTGCTCCATCTACATGAAAGATATGGTCAAATATCTGTCAAGACCTGGCTGAAACTATGGTAGGTTATGGAAAAGGCTATGGTAAAAGCATGTAATAAAGTCACTGATGATTAAGATCCAAATCTACAGTGCTGTTATTTTATGAGAACTATTGTGTGGCTTGGACCTACAGACAATGTTTAAGGAGCTCAGAAAGTTGCCTCTGAGGACAAACGTACATTTGAACTAACAGGGTAAATTTACGAACATGAAAATATTGTTGTCTGCTGTACAGATACAAGGTAACAGTAATTCCCAAAAAATAATGACTTCCCAGTCATGTTACGTTTTATTTATATAGTTAGTTTATTCTGAAAAATTACTCCCCATTTATTATGTTATGTTAATCAGACAAAATCCCAAGAATCTAGTGGAGGGACCTTCCAGCAACAGTACCAGGAGAAAGCATCTTCCCACCCTGACAGAATCCATCAGATGAATCTAACAGCTTATCAAAGACTTTTTTTTTCCTCCCACCCCTGGCTTATGATGTAATGACAAACTGATGATTTAAAATAGTTTAGACTGCCAGCAATAGCAATAGCCAGACTGTCCACATAATGGAGATTCACAGACCCTCCCACCACCATCACCACTAATTAGGTGAAATACCATTTCTAGTAACCCCCTGAACATTCAGATAACCACCTTTCCCATCCCTACCAAAAAAATCAAACCCAACAAATACTGTCATCCCTTCCCAAAATATCTGTGATTTGAGAGGTTTTTCAAAGTGATAAATGGATAAGACAAGCTGTCCTTCACCTTAGCTAATACTGTAGAAAGGGGATTGTTGTTTTATTTGCCAACTCAGCTTCATTTCAATTAGAATATTCAGGTAGTATGTGGTTAAAGGCACTGGATCAGGCCTCGGGTTATCAAGATTCTTTCCTGGTTTTACCACAGCTGTTCTTCATGACTTTGGGGAAATCATTTTGTTTTTCTGTTGAGGATAAATTAGTGTATGTAAGTTGCTCAGACACAGGGTATGTGTACACTAGAAATGCAACTGCAGAGCTGTAGCATAGATGCTTACTACAGAGACAGAGGAGGTTCTTCTGTTGCTGTAGTAAATCCACCTTTCCCAGAGCAGTTGCTAGGTCAATGAAGAATTCTTCTGTCAACCTAGTTGTGTCTACATTGGGGCTTAGATTGGCTTAACTACATCTCTCAGGGAGTAGATTTGTCACTTCTCTGAGTTAGGTTAACCTAACTTTGTAGTGTAGTCCAGCCCACAGATGAACTCCTATAATAGGCTAGCAGTGTCTGCTTTAAATGTCTATGCTATTAGTTAGTGTTGATATTCCTAGGAAAGGTTTAAGTGGGTTCTGCTAACTCAGGCCTGGCCTACATTAGGAAATTAGGTTGGGATAACTACATCATGTGAAAAATCCACACCCCTGAGTGATAGTCAAACCAACCTAAACCCTGGTGTAGACAGCACTAGGTCGATGGGAGAAGTCTCCTGTTGACCTAGCTACCACCTCTCAGGGAGGTGGATTACCTATGCCAATGGGAAAACCCCTCTAGGTAGCATCTTCACTGAAGAGCTACAGCGACACAGCTTGTTGTAAGTACAGACAAGCCCTCGTTCGGCAAATGGCTTGTTACTTCAGTCTGGATATAATGAAAGTATGTGGAAAGGGTGTGAACTGAATAGTCCTGAGGGAGTTCTGCTAGTAATACCAAATTTGGGGAAGTTCAAGCTGAACTTTTATTCTTGTTTTCTTTAATGAAGTTGTCATAAACAGACGGTTAAGGGTTAATGCCTCTTTTACCTGTAAAGGGTTAAAAAATTCACCTAGCCTAGCTAACACCTGACCAGAGAAACCAATGGGGGAACAAGATGTTTCAAAAGGAAGGAGGGAAGTGTTTCAAAAGGAAGGAGGGAAGTGTTTCCTTTGTTTTAGAGTTTCAGTTTCAGCCGGAGTGAAAAAGATCAAGGAACCAGCCTCTTATCAGAGTAGTAAGTTTTTAGAAAGGAATAAATAGGTTTATGTTTATTTCTTTGTAACCTGTCTTATGCAATTAGAGGTAGAATCAAATTGGGTATTTTTTTTTTTTTTGTGTAACTCAATTGTGCCCAGGGGAACATCCTCTGTGTTTTGAATCTGTTGTCTGTGAGAGTAGCTGGTATGCTAATCTCTCCCAGAGGGTTTTCTTTTACCTTTCCTTTCTTTAATTAAAAGCCTTTTTCTTAATACCTGATTGATTTTTCCTTGTTTTTAGATCCAAGGGGATCGGATCTGGACTCACCAGGGAATTGGTGAAGGAGTCTCTCAAGGCTACCCAGGGAGAGGAAGGTTTTGGGGGGACAGGGAGTGATCCAGACACTGAAAATTCTGGATGGTGGCAGTGATACCAGATCTAAGCTAGTAATTAAGCTTAGAAGTGTCCATGCAGGTCCCCACATCTGTACCCTAAAGTTCAGAGTGGGGAAGGAACTTTGACAGAAGTCAAACCCCAGATAAGGGGGTAAGTTTGGACTCTACGTAGTGAGTAAACTGTGTTTATAAAGCAAACTGGGAAAGGAACCGGCTTACAACTCTATGAAAAAGCCTATAAACAACTAACAAAATATTTAAAGGGCTTGACATGTAAATGTAATTTAATCAGAGGGATATTGGGAGCAAACTGGTTCCCTGGGATTGATCCATGGTTCCTAATATCATTGTTCTTTGAGGAGTTTATTCTAATGCAACTGAATTCAGAAAGGGTTAAATAAAAGGAGAGGATTTTAATATCTATAAATCCAGTGAGAGAGATTGGGATAATTAAACCCAGAACAGAAGGATAGTCAATGGGAGAAAGCTGTGAAGACTTAACTGCCTTTTTAGTAACCACTTAATTACAGATAAAAAATTAAATTGCACAAGTAATTAAAGTACTTTGAACTCTTGATTTAATTAAATATATAATTTGGGACACAACTAAAGTGGCTCTCTGGTTGCTTTATTAGCAAGGAATGAGAAAGGAGGGAGATTGTTGAAAGAATTATCAGTTCAGGAAAATAGGCATGAAACTACTGGAGATGTCACAGTTCTAGAAAAAGGGAAGTTTATTAATCCTGTACCCACTACTGCAATAGGGGATATATGTCCATAAACAGATATTCTATGAAAAGGGAGGCTAACGTGACAGATTATTAGGATATGTGCTATGAATGCAGAAGAGATAAAGGTTAACTCTAGAACAAAACAAAACAAAATCAATAAAAGGTACGGGAGAGAATTGGTTTATTATCTCTTGAAGGTTGCAAACACAGTTGTAGGTTATAAACAATTGAATACCACCCAAGATACTTGTTACCCAGACAGTGGGAAAAATCTCTTAGCTTGCATCCCTCACCCCTAAAATAGCACTACCAGATGTGCAGTTTTAGAAGGAGGCAGTTCCTGAAAAAGAAAATGAGGAAGATATAAAAGCCATGAAATCAAGTACATTGCCTGTCCAGATGGACTCAGATATAAATTTCCATCAGACCACTGGTTCATCTAGTCTAATATCCTGATTCTGCCCTGATTCAGGAAGATATTTAAGCACATGCATAACCTTAAGCTTAGGGATAGTCCTATTGTCTTCAGTATGGCTTTCTGACTCACGTGATCCTGGATTCTATATTTATTCAAGTATTACTGATTGAGGGGGTGTCATAAACAGATAAGTAAGAGTTAATAGAACAGAAGTACTTCATATCTCTTTTGCCTGTAAAGGGTTAACAAAATCAGTGAGCCTGGCTGTCACCTGACCAGAGGACCAATCAGGGGACAGGATACTTTCAAATCTTGAGGGAGGGAAGTTTTTGTGTGTGCTGTTAGTGTTTGGTTGTTGTTCACTCTGGGGGCTCAGAGGGACCAGATGTGCAACCAGGTTTCTCTCTGATACAGGCTCTTATCAGTTCAGAATAGTGAGTACTAGGTAGATAAAGCAAGTTAGGCTTATGTTTGTTTTCTTTATTTGCAAATGTGTATTTGGTTGGAAGGAGTTCAAATGTGTATTTGGCTAAAAGGATTTTAATTTGTACTTGTATACTTAGGCTGGGAGGGTATTCCCAGTGTCTATAGCTGAAAGACCCTGTACCTATTCCATTTTAAATTTACAAAGATAATTTTTACTGTTTTTTCTTTCTTTAATTAAAAGCTTTTCTTGTTTAAGAACCTGATTGTTTGTTTGTTTTGTTTTTATTCTGGTGAGACCCCAGGGGACAGGGTCTGGAGTCACCAGGGAATTGGTGGAGAGAAAGGAGGGAAGGGGGAGAGAGAGAGAGGCTAATTTCTCTCGGTGTTAGTTTGTCTCTCAGGGAGAATCTGGGAGGGGAAGAGAGAAGGAGGGGGGAAGGTGGATTTTCCTCTCTGTTTCAAGATTCAAGGAGTTTGAATCACAGTGATCTTCCAGGGTAACCCAGGGAGGAGAAGCCTGGGAGAGGCAACGGTGAGGGAAAGGGCTTACTTTTCTTGTGTTAAGATCCAGAGGGTCTGGGTCTTGGGGGCCCCCGGGCAAGGTTTTGGGGGGACCAGAGTGTACCAGGCACTGGAATTCCTGGTTGGTGGCAGCGCTACAAGTACTAAGCTGGTAATTGAGCTTAGAGGAATTCATGCTTGTACCCCATCTTTTGGACGCTAAGGTTCAGAGTGGGGAATTATACTATGACAGGGGGTAAACTGATTCCTTAACTGCTGGTGCTGCCTGATGTACTACAGCGGCCCCACAGAAAGAGCTGGAACAGCCCAATGTTAATGGTGAATGAACAGAATATGGGGACATATTAATCATGAAACAAGTGTTGCACATCAACTAACAGTAAGAAAAAGACTGTCCTGAAACTTGGATGCCTTAAAGTCTAGTACAATGCCCAAAGCAGTCAATAGGAGTTTGCGTTTAATTGGTAGATTCAGAAGAGGAATACTCCAATACCTACAAGTCAAAAAGATTTATGGCTCAATCTTCCCATGCTATTAGAGGCTTTGAGCTGCTCCTTCAGTGTAAAGCACTGAGAGATCCTTGCTTGGCACAGAGCTTCCATAGTAGCTCTTGTGCTACTCATCGGCTCTGTAGCCAGTGAATTCAATGGTGCCAGGATATGCCACAGTCTCGAGTTAGTGGATCTTGATTGTACATATTTGCTGCATGACCATAGGCAAGGAGGCAGGGCAAATCTCCCAGTATTGACACCAAGGGGGCATCTCTAGTAGTGCATCCCCCCATGGAGCCAGGGTAGGTAGGAGTCAAAGATCAGAGGCAGTACTGAGATAAAGGGCTGTGGCCCAGATCCTCAAAGTCAGTGGGAGTTAGGTGCCTAAATATCTTTGAGAATCTGAACCTGTGAGTATGGGGGACCTCTATCTCCAATGACACATGAAGTGTCCATGAGAAAATCTTTGCAGAAATTTCCTTCTTCAGAGTCTCATCCCATGAGTTTAACTGCAGTGTAGGATGATCCCAGCCTTGTAAGAACCTCAGAATGTAGTTCTTAGTAACTGATTCCTTTCATAATCAATAATAATAATGGTAATTAATAATACCTAGCTCTTGTGTAGTGCTTGTCATCAGATCTCAATGTGCTTTACAAAAGAAGTCAGCATTATCATCCTCATTTTACAGATAGATAAGCTGAGTCACAGAAAGATGATGTGATTTCCTCCAGATCCACCAGCAACAGAGCTAGGAATAGAACCCAGAGCTTCTGAGTCCTAGTCCAGTACTATGGGATTATACTGCCACGCTGCCTCCTTCAGTAAGGAACATACACATTAAATAATTCAGTCACTCCAAACAGGTTTAAAAGAACCTATTTTATGTTTCAGATATGTATAAAAACAATGCAAACAGCAAAAGCAAAAAGGACCTTCATAAAGATGAAATACTGTATTGATTTTCTGAGAGGTTCAAGGCCAAATTCAGAGGTGAGTCAAAGTACTTGGGGGAGGGGGGGAAACAGTAAGTGTGTTTAACTTCTGCCTGTTTTTGCTCTTCCCTCTTCCTCAGACCAACATTTATCCTCAAACTATCTGTGAATAACTAGTTGGTTTGTATAAATTAGGATCAATTTTCAACAGAAAAAAGGGCTAAGTTGGTCAGATTATATTTGTAACCTATTTCAGTCAGTTTTAGGCAAGAGGCCCATTGATTTAAATGGGACAGGATCGGTCCCTTTTAATAGTAACCATTGTATGTGCACATCTAAAGGAAACCATTAGCATTTAGCAAAACCTAGACTCACAGAACTTTAACGTGGGAGAAGACCCACTGGGTCATTCTGTTGATCTCCGTACCCATGTACGATTGTTCCCTACAGTAAAAGGTATGCTCTGTTACCTCACTGTCATAAACACGAATGACACAAGAAAGCTGAACTTTAAGCATTTGCTATAAAACACATACATAAGTGTTAGTTTATTAAAATTCTCTAAAATTATTTTATTCGTGTCTCATGATGCATGTGTCTCAGATCTGATTAAATAAATCTTGGAGTTTAAAGCACAAAGGGGGATCCATTCATGCGTAGGATTAAAGGGCCCATTGAAGTCAGCAGCTGTTCCATGTACAGTGCTAATCACACATGTTGAACAGAATGACCAATCTGAAAATGGCACAGGCAGCCCATCCCAGCCTGAACACTTAGATGCTCATAGGAAACTCTTTTTATGAACTTTACTGAGCTTAACAATAAATTGTAGAGCCCAGTAAAACAACAGAAATTAACATTTCTTTTTACTTCACTGTTGCTATCACTACATATCCTTTTCTTCTGCGCTGTCGTGTCCTGCTAGTTTATCAGGTTTGAAAATAGATATAAGACAATATTGACACAAGAAAGGACGTAACCAAGTGTGGTGCTGGATCCAAAGTTTTGCTGGTGTTCAGATCTGCAATTTTGGTTTAGTCCATCCTAGAGGGAAAGGCCAACAACAAAATTGAGATTAAGATCAAAACTTGCTCTTAATTTGGATGTGTTTGTTTAAACAAATGTATAAGAGAAAAGGTAATGGTCCATAAATATTCATATGAGGGCACTTCACAAAGTAAATCAAAAATGCTGAAAACATTCTAGACCACAGCTGAAATGTTCTTTTCCCTTGAATCTTCTGTCAAAATACTTTTGTACTCATACCAGCCAACCAGGAGGGGAGAACAACTTGGAATTTACACCCCACTACCCATAAGGGCTGGTAGGATGTAGAGAGAGAAGAAAGAGACCCTTTTCCTTCTCCCGTTTTTGGGAGAAAGATAAGCTCCCTCATAAATGCAGGTTTTCCTGAGGGCTGCAGCAGCTCCTTCCCCCAACCACCTGTCTTTGGTCCCTTCTCTAAGCATAAGGCTTCCTTCTCCACAGCAGAAAATGAAGGAAGAAAGAACATGAGAAACAGGGGAGCATTACAGTGTCACCAAATATGCGGGACAAATAGAAAAACAAATGTATCCATCTGTGATTAGATACCTCGGATGGACCACACTGAGAGTGCCACACTCAGGGAAGACTGCAAGAAACAGAGCAGGCAATCCCCAAAAACAAGTGGTTTATTCTATAATTAGATTCACCAAGCCAGTAACAAAAGAGCTTCTGCAGTACCACACTGGTTAGCCAGAAGCCAAACACAGTCCCCTTTAAGAATTCTGGCCCTTGGCTCCTATCCAGACAAATAGATCTAATATAGTGAAAACCTAATTCACTCTATGCGGCATTCTTCCTAATGCCAAAGGATCAGATACTTACCCCAGTTCAATATGCATCTCAGATCTTGCCCAAATATCACTCTGTCAGCCAATCCTCAGTAAACTAAAGATGTATTAATAAAAGAAAAGACGAGAGTTATAAATGGTTAATAGATCATATACATACAAATGCCTGCAAAGTCCTTATATCAGGTTTGTAGGAGTGATTGAATACATGGCTGGCTTGCAAAGTCATTCTGGTAACTTCCAAAAAATTGGAAGGTCCTCAGTCAGAGTTCAAGATACTTCTTTTAGTTGTAAATCCACAGTCCAGAGAATTAGAGCAGGAAAGAGGCAAAATGAAGGCATCTCAGATGCATTTTATATCCTTTGCCATGTGAATGGAAATGTACTGTCCTAAACAAAGCTCACAGCACCTGTGTATGGAAAGTTGCTGGCCCAAGATGGAGTCCAGGGTCACATGAGCATATCACATGTCCTTACATGATTTGCTGAATCACAGGAGGTAGCCATTGGCTCCTTGCTGTCTGAGGTAGCTGTAGGAATACCTACTGGGTGGGATGTAATACTTCAATGGCTCATGCGAGAGTGGAATGTCTTAATGGGACATCAACATATCACTGTCTATCTGAGGGGTGTCACCCAAGAATACAACACATGTTTAAGCTACAAGTCCATAGCCAATATTCATCACTTCAGATACAAACAGAGAAGATAAGCATATAAACAAGATAATCATACTTAGCAATTCATCACTTTTCTATTGATACCTGACATGACATATTTTGTGGGGCATGGGTCAGCATTCATGTCGTGCTCCCTGTCAGTACCCAGCCCAGACTGGGGAAGCTAATGATCCAAAAAGCAGACCAAATTCAATTATGCATCCTGGTCATGTGCCATGGGAGGTATGTTGCATGTACACTAGGAAGATGACATACTTTGTACAAAATTTATGGTAATTGTGTAACAGTGGTAACAACACTGTGGTTACTCTTTTTATACACAGAATCTCCCCATCCATACGTGAGAAAAAATTGCAGAGAGCTTGAGCTCCTTATTGGTGGTAATTTAATTTTAGCAGTCAGGAGGCATGAGAGTGTTTTGGGGGCGTGTACATTTTACACTTATGGATATATATTGTCCTTAATCCATAATAGAACTCTTATTGCTGTTCAAAGGAATGGTGAATGTGAATTTGAGGGCAATAAATTGCCTAAAGGTTTCAAGAGTGCCTTCACACACCACTTATGGTTCTATTCACAAAAAATGTAAAGGGAACATTAATGCCAAGTGACACACACACACACACACACACACACACACACACACACACACACACACAAAATCATAGAGGGGTTGAGTTACCATCTGCCCCGCAACTCTGGGTGCCTTACAATGCTTTGCTGCTGTTGCTTCCAACCTGGCCCTTCAGAAACAGCATGCAGGTCATACCCTGAGTATCTGTAGGTGCAGCCTGCCAGCTATACTTCAGTGCACTCTTGCTTCCACCAGCTTTAGGTACCACTTGCATGGTGACTTCAACACACTCCCAGCCTCTAAATGTCCCAAAAATGTTTGTTCTGAACTGTCCAGCCCTCTCCTGGACAGTTCAGATATTAGAAGTCTGTTGCCTCTGAAAGGGGTCAAGGTAGAACAGTTTGCTACTTTAACTGGAATTACAAAACAATTCAGTTTAAAAACAACATTAGATTATTTTTTGCTCAAAGTCAAAGGGCTGACTCCTTTGTCCTCTTGAGTAAGAGAACACCTGGGATATGTTTGCCTCTCCCTTTCATAGTCCAGTCACCCTTTGAAATACATTTTCCTGAGGGTTACCCCTAGAGAAAGTTCCTTCCCAATGTAAGGATGGAGACATGGAGTCTCATGGTGAAAGAAGTTCCACATTATTTGCTCAAATGCAGATCAATCTGCTCCTGCCTCCCTTTCATTGCCAAAAATGGCTACTTGACAAGTGATTGCCAATCAGCTTTGACACTTGGCTAGATGCATTAGCTTGTCCATTGTCTTTTCCCCCTCTCCAGACTTATCTAGTAAGCATATTTCAGTTACATATAATCTTGACAAACACATTTCACCACGATATTGTTAACTGGTAAGTTATTAGTTTTCAAATGATACCTCCCAAGGCATATATTGTTCAAAGATTATTACAATAGTGCATAGGGTATGAATACAGAGGTGAATTTGGTCAGTCATATGCTGCTGTCCACTTTGTCTGTTGTTTGTCTTGACTGTTTAGATTATAATCTCTTGTGGTAGGAACCTTGTCTTTTATTATATTCAGAACCCTGGATACTGTTGGCTTTTAACAAATAATAGATAATAGGTCAGAACCTGATAGTCTTGCTACTTCTGGTGTAAAAGGTCAAACAGAGTGAAAAAAATTAGGGGACATCCTTATAAACTCTAAAGCAGCAATAAAAGGCATAAGCGATTTTAAAGAACATGTCGGCATGAACATGGATTGTTTTGTGAAGTACACTTAGAAATAGCTGATCTTTATACATTCAAGTAGCCCCGTTTTAAACAGTGGAGGTACTATAGCTACAATGTGGTCCTCAGCAGCAAATGATTTTCTAGGGAGCCAGATTGTAAACTCTTCCCCTGCTGACAGGGGCTCTGGCCAGGCAAGGTTCTACTGAAGGGTTCCCTTTTAGACAGGAATTGCTCTGTCCTCAAGAAGCTACATTTTCACTGAAGAATCAAAAAGTGACTCAGCGTAGAGAGATGGAAATAGCTTTTTTTCCCACCTAATGCATGGGCACGCGCACACAGCAGCTACTGTGTTCAGCGGGAAGGGCAAGTATATCTCTCTGGTCTCCACTGTAACAACTGTTGCCATCCCATGCAGTGAGAAAGCATCCATTTCCCTGGTAGTGGCTGATGGAAATCAGAGGAGGGAGAGCTTCTCCATGCTTCCCATCTTCCTTTCCAATTCCCCACCTTCTGTTGCCAGCCCCCAGACCTTGAATTTGTCTTGATGAGACATGAGTGTTGTCTTGCTCAGAGTTAATGAGTCATGAGCAGCCAATGAACTGAGGATATAAATAGCAGTTTTATCCCAGGTTCCCCACAGAAAGACTGCTTTGAAACATGTACTAATGGTACTACCTACTGATACGACTTTCCTTCATTCCAGGGAGCAGGTTTTTGTATTAACCTGCTGAGTAGAGGTGTGGGTTTATTGTTAAATATGTTTTACCGTGCCTCCTCATTGTTTGTGTGCACTATTGTTTACTGTTTGTGGTTACTGCTGTTGACATAGTCATCTGAGCAAATAGTTGGTAGCAAATATTTCACAAATTTAAATTAAATCAGCTTGTTTTTCTCGTTGTGTAATGTTCACGAGTAGTTTACAATTTTCTCATATGTATGCATTATTTTAAACTTTTTATCAAATTTATTTTAATAATTCTTGGCCTGCAAATTGTCTGCAAGCAGTTCATTGAAATTTGAGTTGTGCTGACCACTCTCCTATGAACAAGTAGATCACTTTGTAACTAGGGTGACCAGATGTCTCAATTTTATAGGGACAGTCCTGATTTGTGGGGCTTTTTCTTATATAGGCTCCTGTTACCCCCCTCCCCGCCCCCACACTCTGTGTCCCGATATTTCACACTTGCTGTCTGGTCACCCTACTTTGTACTCTTTCCATTCTTTCACTGGATGGGAATAACTTGTAGTGAGATTTCCACTACTGACATTTATGCATTTGTTAGTTCTGTGAATGTTCCTGCCAGCAAACCTGCTTGCTAGAATACTTGTGGAAAGTGAAAATTAAAGAGCACAGGCGTATTTGCTTGAATACAAAATTGGATTTGTATCAGGCTAATGTTCTCAAAAAATGTAAGGTATTATTCAATCTGCTCATGCAGACAGATGTTTATCCTGTGATTTTATTGAAAAATAAATTATTTTTTTCCTACATTCCTCAGTTGATGACGGAGGAAGCAACAATTTGGAATGTCAGGCTTTTTTATTTCAATTTCCTAGAGGAAATGTCTGGTGGCGGGGGCTTGAATAATTTTTTTTAATTGACTAGGTAATATCCTAAAGTGTAATGAAAGAAATATTAATATCACCTGAACATGAGCCCATTGAAAGACTGTATAAATGAATTACTAGGTGAGCGGAGCTGTGGAGAAGCATTTGAAAGAGGAGCCTAGACTTAAGGGAACTTGATAATTGCATTTTAGTACATACGTACTTCGCCATTGCCCAGCTCAGCTTAGTCCTAAATAGACTAATCCTGCTCTTTATAAGGTCATGGCCAGCCAAAATATGCTATATAATTATTAAACATTAGCAACCACTTCAAGGCTGCACTGCAAATATTTCTGTCTAACTTAGCTGCACAGTGAAGACTATACTGAAGTGAAAAACAGCTAAGACTTAAGGACCTTTTCAAAATGCAAAAATCTAGGGAGTGATGATACACACTTTGCAAGGTAAAAGTGGAAGTATTGAAATATTGCCGATATGGTTCCTCTAAACTTTTCATGATTTTAAAAAATGAATTGTACTATTCAAATACACTAAGACACTTGCACTGCAGCCTTCTTTAATTGTTGATGGTGCGTAATTTTCAAAAAAAAAATTGATTCAAAATATACTATATATTCTTGGGTTGAGATTTTCAAAAGCTCATAGTGGGATTAAATCAAAATCACTTTTCTCTGGAATACTCAAAGGCATTTTTCCTCAAGTGCTTTTATGCCAGACTTCTTCTTTCAATCCCAACTGTTTTGGCTGCAGAAATGCACAGAAGATAAAGGAATAATTTTTATACTGGACTATAGTTTTGTTCACATATATTCAAAATTGGTGAAACCATATTTGCTCAAACTTTCCAAAAACCATTTCCATCAGACAGATACCTAAAGTAAGAAAATTTTAGTCTGACATCTGGAAGCTTCAGAAAGTTAAGAGCTACTGAAAATAAGATTAGAATGGAAACCGTTATACAACCTTCACTAAAACAGTCATGGTTGCTCCAACTACAAGACATCATGGTATAATTTAATAATGTTCTAAGGTACAATTCAATGGAACTAATGAATTCTTAGTAATAGGAGAATTAACATAGACATTGTGCTATTAGTTGCTGAGAAGTAAATTGAGACCAAAGTAGGATTTTTGTTTCAAATAAGTGGTGTGCAGGTTATTTAAAAGAATTGGCAAGATTCCCTTGCATTTGAAAATAACAGAAAGTAGTTATCTAAAAGCCATTTCTCATTGAATTTTAGCCTGTAACCTTGGGAAAGACTTACCTAAATAGCTTCTTCCTCACTGAATAGTTTGTTCCTCATTCTCTCTGCTGCCTTTTTGGAATATTTATATAGATTCCCTAGATATAAAAATCTTCCTCAAACATCACACCATTTTAAATGAACTGTTTACATAACAGCAAAACTTAAGCAAAAAATGTAAAAGCATTTTAGTCATTATACTTGTGCTATAAATGCTTCCCTCTACCTTTTTGTTTGCACTCATCCTCAGGCTTTTCATATCACATTAAGCTTCTTCTCTTTTGTTGCATTTTGAGGAATTATTTCACTTAATTCTCCTTTCACAGGACTTAGTGGAGTATCACCCACATAAAACCTGTGTGAATAAGATTAGAATCAGGCCTCAGTTTTAACTCACACAGTAAAACCGACCTTTAACACATCAGTGTGTAGCGACAAAGTTGATTTTGCCATAGATCACTAAAGTTTCTAAATCGGACTGAATTAATCTGGTAGAATTTACTATAAAGCTTGTTTTTATACTTTGAAAAAAATCAGAAACTTCTGTTTATTTCAGGTAAGATTCCAGTCTGTTTCCAAGCAGGCCATGACTTCCAAAGCATTATTTAAATGCCTCAGCTGAATAAGGGGATTCTTTCATGTCATTCCATACACTGAAGTATCAAAAGGGTAAATAACTTGCAATATCATTTTTGACTGACTTGACTTTGAAAAATGCACAGCCTACATAAAGAACTGCTCAGTTGTTAGGTGCTTAACTGCATCTCTAAATGGGGTCTCATATGTTAGTATGCTGATGTTGGTAATGATTATAAACACATCCGTTCACCATATTAATGAGTTATAGCCAATAGGAAAGGACAAAAATCCATAACTTTTCCACAAACTTAGTTAAATGTCAAGGTTTTTAAAGGCCTAGTTAGCAAGTATATTAGATGAGATATGTCAGTTTCCCAATTTACAACTCTGACTTGTCTCTTGTGATTCCTTATAGCCTCTAGCCATTCTCCTCTTACCTGAGGCATTCTCTGGCAAAAACCTGATGCTTCCAGTCATTCTGCATTCTTGTGTTCCTTCAAAAATAATTGGACAGGGACCTCTCCATAAACAATCATCATTAGTCATATAAGGTACACAGATAAGAATACCATACAAACAAGATTCAGTAGAATGTCTTGAGCCAAATAATAATAATTTGGCCAGCATGCTAAAAATGTGATTGACAAGGAGTTAATGCACTTAACAGTTTTCCAGCAGGCTGATGGAATTAGTTCCTTGATGCTCAAATAGTCCTGCTCCCAGAAAAGTGACACCGACATTGACCAGTGAGTTTGTTGCCTTTCAGTAACCTGCTCCATTGCCAGACTGTATGATTAAAGTCATTATGGGAACTGTCAGTAGATGGGGGGAAATGAAAACTGTCAAAAGAAGCAACTGTTGGAAATTTTAAAGATTTTTTTAATGTTAAGCTAATTTAAATATTGACTATAATTTTAATATTATGATACAAAGCTCAAATAACAAAACTCCAAATAATAAATAGAATCCTCTCAAGTTATAATGGAAATAGTGTACTTATTTTTCCTTGCTACTGGAAATCAATTAAATGAATTGTAAATAGTATTTTTCTTTTAAAAAAATAAGGCAAGAAATTACCATATTAAAATCCATTATCTTTGTTTAAACTCTCTCTACATCAAATTATATAAAATAGTAGAAAGAAAATCCATGAATTCACAGTATAAAACTCCTTTTTAATAGACTGCTATCTCAGTAAAGCTCAACAACATAAATTATTTCCAAGTGTAAGATTAACACGTGCTAAAGAACTAATATTTTGCATGATATAGAGGTACCAAATTAAGAATGATTAATTTAAAATTTAAAATTGTCTACATTACTGTAATATCTGATGCAGTTTTACGTAAGTGTGCATATACAGTAATATATGAACATATGGCAGGCAATAGTTTCATAAAATAGTTCACACTTTTGGATACCTACTAAATGTCATTTTCACTGAGCTACTGAATGCAGAAGGAGTATAGAAATTCCTAGTTTATTGTAATAGAGTACATAGTACTATATTTAATTTAATGTTTTGTTTAAAATGTATAACAAATAACATTTTAGTATCTGACATGTGCTTGAATATTTTTTCAGTGGATTTTACAATGCCTCTTTACAAATGCACACATACTTAAATCCTAAGTTTTATTTAAAGATTTTTTGTTCTTGCATATCAACATGAAGACCTGACCCTTTCCTCAATTATAGTTTAAGATACCTTTTATATAGCTCAAGAGGGAGCCTGGAAGAGAGGACAGCATCTTTATTTGATACAATAATATCAACACTATAATTTTCTTAGATTTGTTTTTCTTTCCTCACCTGCTGTGCCCAGGTTTTGACACTAAGAACATTGTGTTTGATATTTTCAGCATTAAAAACCACTTTAGGCTTTGGTTCCATTTTACTCCCAGTCAGAAAGATCAGAAAAAGCGCAAGTCACACAGTGAGAAACTTTATCTACTGAATGAGACATTATCCATTCCACCAGACTACAAATCAAAGAGTATCTCTTAGGTTGCTTAAAAATTCATTTTAAAATCTGATCCTGATTGTACTTTTATGGTAATTTTATACCATCAATCATCCTTTTACCTTTAGTCTCTAGGTCCATTGCTTTCCCCATAGATCTCATTCACTCTACCTCATTATAATTCTTTAGGTGAGAAAACAGGGTAAGAAACCTTAACAGAAAGTGAGAGAAAGATGTAAATTTCTTGAGAAAAGTCAGGCTCACTAAGAAGCATGGCTAATGATATGTTCTGATCTATTTTTTTGAAAAAATTAAAAGAGGGGGTGAGGGGAATGATAGAATAGAAATGAAAAAACATGTTTCCCATACAAATAGCATATTTGTAATCGGTATTCTACCTTGGTCAGTTAATTAATACTACTAAGCTGTCAAAATAATATCTTAGATGGAGTTTGGCTGAAAAAGAACAAAAGAGATATGTTTGAAACTCCATAGAACTTTTCTTTAATTTCAGTGTTAAACTTTCTAGGATTCTATAATTTCTATTAAGACTAAGGGAGCCTCGTCTTTGTTAATTCTATAGATTATGAGTTTTGATCATTAGCAAGTGGCACCATCTAAAGATTGCTGTAAACATACTGATCAAAAACTCTTCCGGACGCACAAATTCATATTATGTTAGTTATATAAAATCAGAGCTGTAACTTTTTGCTTATTTTCCATCTGGCAATGCTCAAGCCTTCTCCAGCAAACAATTAATCATAGGAAAGGAAAAATAATTTGTGGCTCTGTCAACCAATGCTCAGTGGCAACTAAAATTATGGGGAACATTAGCTTAAATCTAGTATTTGTCTAGTATTTTCTATATGATTCATATTTTACTAACAGTGAATGTTACAATTTTACTCTTGATTTGAATTCTTACTGTAAATGAAAAGCATATTTTTAGAGCAACAAGAGATATAACAGATAATAAACCCAGCAATGCACACCCAATACATTTAGACTGGAAGGAAAAATGGCTGTTAAACACAAGGGAAAAGAATATTTTTTTCCAAGACAGTTAGTCCATTGACATTGCAGTTCCTAATACATTTAACAATTTAACAATGCAGTTCCTAATACATTAAACCACTGAATACTGGTAATAGCAATCCCTTCTAAATGGCCTGTTACCAGCAGTTAGTAACCAGTTTCTTAGTTAATGGCCTGAGGGGAAGGGCTTAAAAAAAAAAAAAAGGCTGTATTCACTGTTTCCTGTCAGGTTATTTAACTGGATGCATTAAAGTGCATTTTCATTGGGTTTCCAAATGTGTATGCTCTGATAAAATTCTAATCTGAGGGGGGAGGGTTGATTAAATCATGTTTATAGAACAAATTATAGCCTAAACATCTTGAAAGAGGTTATGAATTGTTTCATTAGTCTTCTGATTAACAACCTAAATTGTATTAGGATTTGGTGCAAAAAATAATATTCATGTTTTTTAAATGTCACATGAAATCCAGTGCACTCTGCAACTCCATCTGAAAAAGATTTGCAGAATATTCATATAGATTTAAGGTAGGACAGAAAAATCATGGAATGCTGCAAAGAGCAGTTATGCCCTTTTTTTACAATATCAAATAGCTATTTTAAATATTCCTCATTCCTTTCCATAAAAATTTTTTTTTAAAATTCTTATTTGGAGGTATGCTTCGCACTAACATGATATATGGCAATATTGAAAGAGTTAATCCAATATAAAAACAGGATTGCATATAAGACAGCTAATGCTGTTTTCATTAGACATTTTACTGAGTTAATACACTGTTTCATAAATGCTTCCAATTGTGTCATTGATACACATGGAAATAATGTATACACATGCTCTGCCTAGATGCACACAACAGTATTTTTTTTTAAATATGCACTATTATTGAAAGACACAGTGCCACCAAGATTGAAAGCAAAGAATATAGTTTCTCTTGTTGCTTAGTAGTAATCTATAAATCAGCCAAAACCATGAATAAGTTACATGTTGACTAATTTATCTGCCTGTGCAACTCTTTGGATTTAAATGGTATCTCTTAGTTACTCATTAGCTGAGGAGGTAAAAAGACTTATTAATGAGAAATATTAACCTGACTATGGCAGTACAGTCAAAGAAAATGATTGGCATTACACAGAACACGCCACTCCATACTATACACACAGGAATGCACTCATTCATTAGGCATACCACATTAAAAAAAATTGACACTTTTACTTACACTATACACAGTGTAGGACTAAGGCATGAGAGACAAAGAAAAACATGCATGCAGACCATTTTAGTGTGGAGAAAAATCAGACGGAGAGAATTCTGGTTTCTACAGTCTCATGTAGGAATAGAAAGTTTATTTTTGAGGAACTAAAACTTATGCGTTATGTATTTGAAACTTCTTGGATCAGAATTATTGGTGAAAGCCTGGTTGCCCACACACAACTCCAGTGAATTGATGTTGCATGGAAGACCCATGTGAGGATTTGAGGGGACTCCATCTACAGGCGGAGGGTGTGGGGCACTTGCACTGTTGGTACTTGTACCCAGCTGTATGAAGATTATATAAGAGTTCTGGCCAGTGAATCTATTCAGTTCATGAACCCATAGGCCATACCCCTAGAAATACCCCACACTCATGTTTGAAAGCTACTGCAGTACTCAACTCTGCTGTGTATATAAGACTATGGGTCCCCACTTCTATTCTCTCCACTACCTGCCCTACATGCAGCACAGTTCTGGGAATTTTGAAACTCCCATTCCTGGGACAATTTCACCTTATAGGATATTCAAGTTGTTTTTTTATCACATTCTCCCTTAAGCAGGGCGTGCAGGAACTAGGGGTGCTGGGGATGTGGCAGCACCCCTGGCTTGAATTGGTTTCCATCATATACAGGGTTTACAGTTTCATTCAATGGCTTTCAGCTCCCCCTTCCCCCCCCATAGAAACTGTTCCAACGCCACTTCCCTTAAGGTTGATGGTTAATTCTAAACTGATCCCATAGATAGGTGAATTGTAGTGGGTGGAGAGAACTGTAGCCAAGATGAAGGGGTTAGTAAGTAATACACAAGCAATGGTGGTTTGGGAAGCACAGTTAGCGGTGTTAAGTGGCATTGATACTTTTAAAGTAGAGACAAGATGGTGAGATAATATCTTTTATTGGACCAACTTTTGTTGGTGAAAGAGACCAGCTTTCAAGCTACGCAGAGCTCAGTAGTAGCATAAGCAGTATTAAAATTAGTGAAATTAAACTTCAGTAGGTGGAAAAGCTATATGTTGGACTTGAAAGGTAGTTAGGTAGGAATGAAGGAAACAAAGAAGATTGCCTGGAAGTTGAGTGACAGTAATTAGGCTCTGTAGACAAACAAAAGGAGACATGGACCACAGGAAGCAGAGTCAAAAGATCCTTCAAGAAAGAAAGGACATTGCCAAGAAAACCTACCCCAGGTGTTCCTTCTAGTCCAGGAAGGTAGAAAGTTTTAACATTTTTTTTTCCAACATAACAAGGTATAAATGATTCAGGCCCACTGATTGGGGGAGGAGGGACAAAGGAGGCAATTGTCCAGGGGCCTGGGTGATTGAAAAGGGCCCGGGAGCCTCGGGCCCTTTTAGATGGCCTGGGCTGACCTCAGGGCTCCTAGGTGCGTGCAGGGTGGCAACTGCTCTGGGCCCTGTGCTTTGGGGGGCCCCAAGGGCTGGCGTGATTGGCCAGTGCGATTGGTCCCAGAAGTAACGGATTCATCACTTCTGCCCTGGGGCCCTGCACCCACCTAAGGGTGGCCCTGTGGCTCAGAATTGCTGTCAGTGGGCCTGAAATGATTCCATTTTGTTAGCAAAACATTCATTGCAGTATACTGAGTAATTTCTAAGGTAAAAAGATGTTCAAAAATTATCTGAAATATTTCCTTGAATACCTCAAGCCTTTTGAAATTATTTGAGATATTTCACCAAACCTCAAACTTCTACAAGTATTTCACCCTATTTTCTCCTCATACAACTTTGCCTGTATGCAGAGGAAACAGCAGTCATATTAAATGGGGAGAAATTCTGCCATCATTTACACAAACCTAGTGAGGTGGTGGTGTTGCATGATTGTAACTAGGGATAGCATTTGGGCTGAAGGAAATGAAAGAGGGAAAAATACAGTGTTTTCTGTGTGTGTTAGAACTAGGAAAGTTCACTGGATGCATTGGGGATGGAGATACTGTAGAATTGTGTCGAGTTCAGAAATATAGATCCATCCAGAGCAGGTAATTGTAGAAACAGTTGTTCATGAGTACTCATTTGAATTCGGATTGCTTTTTGTTCAACCATGGTTTTCCCTCTCATTTTTCATGGAATGTTCTTGAACAGGCATTTTTGTACAAGATTCCCAAGCTCTTGCAAGGCAATTTGCACACAGGCACTTAAAAGTGTGGGACAAGGATCTGGCCATACCCTTTGCACATACTTTGCACTAAAAGGGCACATACTTGTGTTGCTTGATGTGAATGTGATGACAGAAAAATTAAAACTCTGTAGCCAGTCAATAAAACTTAGAGAGGCCTACATTTGGCAGGAATTATTCTGTTTATCTTCTTCCTCTCCCTTAATTGTTACCTCTGAGAGAGACTGACAGCCAGCAGCATTTCTTCTAGGCTCTCGATTTATAAAAGTTCAGTCAGTCAGTCATGTACCAAAAGCACATTGACCAAGTTCAACTGACAATTGGAATTTCAGATATCAAGTATTGAATACTCTCAGCAAATTACTTATAAAAAAAGTTTACAAAAATATTCATTGAGTAAATTCAGATATATTTGAGAAAAGTTACTTGTGGATATTTCAAAAGGAAAAGAGACTAAATTTGTCAAGTAAATTTTATTCAGTGCTGATTGTGCTCAGCACTACAGTTGTTACTGGATGGTTCTCCCATTAATACGTAGAGCATAGGGTGGGGTGTAGATTGAGGTCCACAACTGTTATCAGTATAGCAGAGTGTGTACTGCTAGGTATCTCAGGGTCAGAAGTTGATCAAGGATAGAGAAGAGCAGAGTTCAAGTTTTTATGGAACCTTAATTCTGAATTTCCTGACCTTTAGTCTCAGTTTTTGAACTGCAGCATTCCAATGAGGCTATTTTTGTGTAAGTCCCATAAATTTCCAACCGTATCTCCTTCAAAGTTTCTTTGTGGATATCTTTAGATTTCTTTTTAAGCAGCACCTTACAGAGATTTTTATAAAAACAATTCTTTTCTGATTTTTTTTTCTGCTGTATTTCATAGGTAAAGAGAGCCTGTAAGGTCTTTAGTTTTTTAATTTCTGCTTGTTTTTTATCTTCAAAACACCAGCTCTGTTTTTTCCTGGTTTTTTTGGAAGACTTCCTGGATATCTTTTGACTATGTATATTGTTAGCTCTCAGACCATAACTGAATTGGAAGGGGAAATGGGGGTGAACCTTTATTAGAGAAAATCTTTCTCCAAAATACTAGTGGCAAATATGAATTAGAAGTGCTCAGTATGAAACTCTCCAGAAAAAAGGTTAAACATAGAGGGCCTGATCATTCAGGGGGGTTTGTGGGGTTACACACACTGTTTTACATGGAAAGAGATTAGCAGAAGTGCTGAGTAGTGTCAAACCTGCTTGGTATTGGGAACACGAGCAACATCTGGCCACTGGCTAGTGACTTTGGGCTAAGAGGTTTCCCTAAGAGCACAGATGAAGGAGAGAACAAAGAACTAAAAGCAAAGAGACAGAGATTAAGAGTGAGAGAGAGAGTAGGAAACTACTTAGCATCAGGCCTTGACGCAGTGGTGTATAAGCAGGATATTCTGCAAGTACTATTGCCTGTGTGCAGTTTCTCTATTTAAAGTAAAAGAATAAACAGATACATTTTATAAAGAAATAAGTTGCATTAGAAATATATGCCTGCTTCAGACTTCTCTGTGTAAAATGAAGGCTTCAGGCCCAGGGCTGCCCCTTTTCAAACCCTGCATTCCAGGGGGATGAGTCAGCAACCATAGGGACGCTTTAGCAGCAGTTTTCACCCCCCCCCCCCGCCAAAAAACATAAATCAGTTTCCTTCATTCAACCAGCCAGACAAACACCCCCCCCCCCCCGCTTAAAGATGCAGGGTGGTCATTCTGCAAGTACTATTGCCTATGCGCAGTTTCTCTATTTACAGTAAAAGAATAAACATATATATTTTATAATGAAATAAGTTGCATTAGAAATATATGCCTCATCTGCATCACCAATTTCTCTTCCAGTAGGAACCTGGACCATTGGAAAGTCCTAAAATCTGCTGCTGTGCAGAAAGGGGCAATGTTTAATTCTCCTGCAGGCCTGGCAAGCTTTTACATATGTGTAGTGTAGGTTCTATGACTTAGGAAAAGGTCTAACCTCTAATATCTTTTATGAAGAATGAAATTAGTGATCTTGTCTTAATTCCTCTCAAGTTTTGTGCCACTGGTGATAGGGGAAGTGCAGATAATGGAATTTGAAAAGCTGGCCGGTGGTGGAATTTGTGCACATGGTTGCTCTGACAACATAGGGAGTTATGGATGAGTGGCCATGTATCAAGAGATTTTTCGGTTCAAGATATTTTTCAGCTGGTGCACTTTGCCATACTGATAAATGTACTTTCTACTAACTGTTAACCTGTGTTCAGAAGGAATGGCAGCTATCTGTTCTACTAGGTGCCAAAGCAACAATACTTTGTTTGTGGTTTCGTCCTTACTGTCTCCAAAGATCTTTCCACTTGCGTTTCAGTTCCCCAATGTTTTATTTAAACTGTATCTGTGAGATGATGGAGCATGAGAAGAGACTTTGTTTCATAGCTGGTCCTCAATCAGAGCTACAGGCTCTAACAGAATTGCACAGTATTAGATGACCTATTGTACAGACGTTTCAGTCAAAGCTCAGGTGCCAAAAGTGGTCTGTAATGAAGCTAGTCTCATTCTGTAGGACAATTTGAAGTGATAATAGTGGTAGAGAAAAATAAACAAAACATTTAATAGGATAGGGGAAACTATAGAATAATTTGGTTTTGTTAAAAAAAAAAAAATTTCCTTTCTTCCAAATGCTAATCTTGGTAGTCCATCAATCCGATGATGACAAATCTGTGCAGATCATCTATTGTTGGTCTCATGGTGTGCCCTCTGATGACTGTACAAGCCAATTCTAGAGGTGCACACTTTGCTGCAGATGGTGCATGGGAAGTTCACGGTCAGTGGATTGTGCGCTGCCGATGCTCTGTGACGTCGTTCGCGTGCCTCTTGTAGATGCCGGCAGCGGTCTTCCTTAAAGGCGATGCAGGTATTTCTAACTGTTGCACGTCACTGTGTTCTGTCTCTGCCGGCGTCCTCAAGGTCCCTAGGTTTGATACTGCTGTACTGCAGATTGGCTTTGATGATGTCCTTGTAACATTTCCATGGATGACCTATATGCCGGATGCCCTGGGAGAGCTCACCATACAGAAGTTGGCTGCGGATTCTGTTGGCATCCATGCGGCTGACATGACCGGTCCAATGTAGCTGTGACTTCATGATCATCGTTTCGATGCTTCTCATCTGGGCTCTCTTGAGGACCTCGAGATTGGGCACTTTGTCTTGCCAGCGGATCTTCCTGATGTTGTGGAGGCAGCGCATGTGGAATGCTTCAAGCTGCTTGATGTGACACCTATATAGTGTCCATGTTTCGCACCTGTACAAAAGAGATGAGAGAACAACAGCTCTGTACACAAGCAGTTTTGTTGCCATCCAGATGTTGCAGTGGTTTAAAACTTTGACACGCAGACAGCCAAGTGCCTGGCTTGCTTTGGATATTCATGCATTGATCTCATTATCCAGTGATCCATCACTGGATATGACACTACCAAGGTATTTAAAGTTTTCCACTACTTTAAGCTGAGTGCCGTCAATGGAGATACTCGGGGTAGAAGCATGTGATCCAGGTGCAGGTTGATGAAGAACTTCTGTCTTTCCAAGGCTAATAGTTAGTCCGAAGAGTTGCAAGGCCTCAGCAAACTTGTTGACAATGTGCTGAAGATCATTTTCAGTGTGAGCCATGAGGGCACAGTCATCGGCAAAGAGTGCCTCAAGAAGGAGTTTCTGCACTTAGTCTTTGCATTCAGGTGGCAGAGGTCAAAAAGTGAACCATCGTGCCGGTATTTCAAGTATATACCTCGGTCCAGATCTTTCTTTGCATGGTTAAGGATGCATGCAAAGAACAGGTTAAATAGGACAGGAGCGAGAACACATCCTTGTTTCACGCCATTGGTGATATTGAAGGGAGCTGATGTGGCTCCATCAGACAATACTTTTCCTGTCATGCTGTCATGAAAAAGCCATATAATCTGGACAAATTTTCTTGGGCAGCCAAGTCGTGTTAGAATGGTCCAAAGGGCTTCCCTGTTGATGGTATCAAACGCCTTTGTCAGATCTATGAAGACAGCATACAGGTGCATATTCCATTCAATGCACTTTTCTTGTATTTGTCTGACAGCAAACACTGTGTCGACTGTGCTCTGGCCAGGTCGGAAACCACATTGACTTTCAGGTAGATTTGCCTCGGAAATACTGGCTATTAGGCGGTTCAAGATGATGCGGGTGATGATCTTCCCACCAACAGAGAGGAGGGATATGCCTCTATAATTTCCACATTCTGCTTTGCTGCCTTTGTTCTTGAAAAGAGAGACAATAGTAGCATCGCGGAGGTCCTGTGGTATGTTTTCATCCTCCCAGATGCTGATGATCACAGTGTGGAACGCTGCTAGTGCTGCTGGACCTGCTGCTTTGTGTATCTCTGCTGGTATCCCATCTTTTCCAGGAGCTTTTCCTGAACTCATCTAGCTAACAGATTTTTTAATCTCATCTATAGTGGGCGGAAAGTCAAGATCTGTCAGAGCTGGTTGTTGTGGAATTTCATTGAGGACATTATTATTCACGGTTGATGGTCTATTGAGAAGGTTGCTAAAGTGTTCTCGCCATCTTTTGTTGATGCCTTCTTTATCTTTAATCAGCATTGTATTGTCTGATGAGAGCAATGGGGTGGTCCTTGGTTTAGAAGGTCCATAGACAGTCTTAATAGCACTGAAGAACATCTTCGAGTTGTGAGTCTCGGCATAATGCTCAATTTCTTTGGCTTTGCTCTTCCACCAGTTGTCTTGTATCTGACGAAGGTCTTTCTGTGTTTTACTCTGAAGGTACTTGAAATGGTCCCGTTTAGAGACTGAGGAGGGGTCCTTCTGCCATTTGATAAAGGTTTTTCTCTTTACTTCCAGAGCTGAGCATATTTCTTCTTGGTTCTCATCAAACCAATCCTGATGTGTACTTTTGTTTGGTCCAAGAGATGTTATTGCTGTGTCAGTCACTATCTGCTGAACTGGTCCCACCTTTCGGTTACAGTACCGATCAATTGTCTGTGGGATGTCAATTTGTCATCAAGACTCCTCTGGAAATTGTTGAAACACTGAGCATCCTTCAGTTTGGCTATGTTGAAAGCAGGTCGCACATGCTTAGGGCGTTTGTGCCAAGAGGGAGCGATGTGAAGTTGAAGAGACATCCTGACTAATGTGTGATCTGTCCAGCACACTGTGCCTCGCATTACTCTGGTGATCAGTACGTCTCGGATGTCTTGCCTTCTGACAATGGCATAATCTATCAGATGCCACTGTTTGGACTTAGGGTGCATCCACGTAGTTTTGTATTTGTTCGCTTGTCGGAACAGAGTGTTTATAATGGTCAGGTCATTTTCAGAACAAAGGCTCAAAAGGAGTAGTCCATTGCTGTTCATTTTGCCTACATCATGTGGCCAGGTTACTCCTTTCCAGTTCTCGCTGTCAGCCCCAACTTGGGCATTGAAATCTCCAAGTAGTAGTTTGTCTGTCTGTTACAGGTATGGCCTTGATCAGTCTGTTGAGATCTTCATAGTATTGTTCCTTTGAGTTGTCAGAGCATGTTAACGTGGGTGCATATGCACTGATGATGGTGGCATGACTTCTGGCATTTAGTGGGAAGTGTAGTTTCAGCAATCTTTCATTGATACCCACTGGAAGATCTGGAAGTTGATGCATCAATGAGGTTTTTATTGCCAGACCAACTCCATGTATTCTGTCCTCTGTCTCAGTCTTACCCTTCCAGAAGAAGGTGTAACCACTTCCTGGTTCGCTCAAGGAACCTTCCCCAGGCAATCTTGTTTCACTTAATGCCACTATATCAATGTTGTAGTGGGCTAGTTCTCGAGCAATGAGAGCTGTCCTTCTCTCAGGTCTTGCAACAGCTTCTCGATCCATGAGGGTACGAACATTCCATACACCAATGGTAAGTTTCCTCAAATTTTTCTTTTGGTTTCGGCCACAGGTTGGGTTAAACTGCCAGCCGCGGCTTGCTGGCCAGTTGTTGTAGGGCAGGCAATTTTTAGGCCACCTTTTCTAGGTCCCTCCCTTACTAGGGTGAGCAGTGCTGTCCTGAAGAGGGCTGCTCAGGTGCCTGGGATGCTGCTGGGCAACTCTGTTGCCCCAGGTACAGAGCTGGACGACCACCTATCCACAGGCCGCCTGCGTGCAGGATTGGGACTACGACTCCCAGTGGTAACCTCCACCTGTCGCTTTGCCCCTCCCCTATTGCTGCAGGACTTGGGTGGTATGATGATGTTTGATGATTTGCACAGGACCTGTGCGTGAAAGCTTTTTAAGTGGTAGAGCCGTTGCACGGGAGCAATCTCACTCTCTCGGCCTTAGAAGCCAGACCACCAACGGTACGAAAAATCGTCACGACTGGTAACTTCTTTGGTTGCCGTGGATGGCCTTGACGGCTTTCGTGCCTTGTCAAGCCCTTCGCTGTCCACAAAGCATTGCAGAACCGCCTTCTTGGCCATTGGATCTTAGTGATCTTTTTCACCAGTCTGCCAGAGCTGACATTGCATGCAGGGTAGGCATATCCCTAATTCACTGAGAGTTTGAGTCCCATTAGTTACACTCACTCACCCAAATGCTAATCATGACAAATATTATTTTCTTAAAAGACACATATACAGAAGTTCTATAGGAAATGTCAGCCAGAGACAAAAACTCCTGCATTAATGTGCATTCTGAAAGCTCTCTCATTTTTTATTTCTCATGCTGACTAGGAGCTTATTAAATTAACAAATATTGACCATCATTGTGATATCTTATTTGAATATTTTACATTAGATGCAACATGACTAGTATCTAAAAAGTGCATGAAAAATGCCCTCATATAATTCTCTTATAAATGACATTATGGACCATTCACATGTTTCAGTGGTAAGACTATGAAGAAAGAAAGAAAAATGGTCCTATGCTCTCGTGTAATGACATACAGCTATGGGTACGATGGACTCTGTTAGAGGCCATCGTGATTTAACTTCATGCTAGCAGTCTACTATTTAATGTCAGATTGCAATTAAAATTTTATGAACTCTTTCAAGTTTGGTTCAAAGAGCTTCCCAAATTTGTGTGTGGGAATTGCAGCATTTCCAGGCCCAACTGTTCAGAAATTATGAGTCAGGCCCTCCAAAATTCATGAGATTTTTAAAAATAACAAATTTTGGATTCTTCACTTGCCTTTTGGTTTTTGAGCCTGTAGGGTTCATATTTTCAAGTTTTTCTCTGCAACCATGAGGGCTAGGAACTTAATTTTTTTAAATGAATGCTGAAACATTATCACATCACTATAGGAGCTGAAACTTTAAGGAAAAGACTAAATATTGCAAGACTTGTGATTTTTTTTTTTAATAGCAACATTAGAATTAGTTTGCCTGGGTTAAACAGACTCTGAAATATAAAAATAATTATATTTACCATGTGCCGGAGAAGGTTCTTCCCAAACATACTACAGACTTAGCTGACTCTTCTTATAAAATTCCTGTTAGTCAGATATAGTAGATTCCCTGATCACAAAAACTTCATATAGACAGTCTGAGGAGAATCACAAGGGTTCCACGGAGGCTAATGGGCATATAGATAAGGCACTGGTGGTCAGTAGGCACCAGACCAAGAGCCCCTGTCCTGGCTGCAGGACAGATGCCGATCTCGGTACCAATGGTGATCTCTGGTGCCTATCCAAAAATAAGATAGCGGACAACGCCAACCGGGATCTTGAGGAGTCCCAGAGGCTCTTTAGTGACAATGGGGGAGCCAACCCCAATGTGCAATGTAGCGGGGTGGCTACCCAGCTCCTAAAATAGAAGGGCTTAAAACAGCCCTGGGAGAGGGCTGTGGGAGGGAAAGCAGCTAATAGGCTGATTGAGGAATCAGCCGCAGCTGGGTCTGTTATAAACAGATAGTTAAGGGTTAAAGTCTCTTTTACCTGTAAAGGGTTACAAGCAGTGAACCTGGACCACCTGACCAGAGGACCAATCAGAAGACAAGATACTTTCAAATCTCGGTGGAGGGAAGTCTTTGTTTGTGTGTTTTCTTTGTCTGTTGTTCTCTCTGGATTCTGAGAGTAACCAGATGTACCTACAGGCTCTCTAATTTTCTATTCAAATAGTGAGTATAAGTGGTTTAGTCTTTTTGATTGTTTTATTCGCAAATGTGTATTTTGCTGGAATGATTTTAATGTGTATTTGTGCTGGGGGGAAGGCTCCTCTCTAGTGTCTATAAGCTGAAAGACCCTGTAACATTTACCATCTAAATTACAGAGACAACTTTTACTTTTTTTTCTTTCTTTTTATTAAAAGTATTCTTTCTAAGACCTGATTGATTTTTTTCCCCTTGTTGAGGCTCAAGGGAATTGAGTCTGTACTCACTAGGGAATTGGTGAGAGACAGGGAGAGAGAGGGGAGGGGGAAAGAGGAGGGGGCAAGGTGCACTCCTCTCTGTTTTTAGATTCAAGGAGTTTGAATCACAGTGATCTTCCAGGGTAACCCAGGGAGGGAAAGCTTGGGAGAGGCAACAGTGGGGGAAAGGGTTTACATTCCTTGTGTAAGATCCAGGGGGTCTGGGTCTTGGGATCCTCTGAGAAGGTTTTGGGGGGACCAGAGTTTACCAGGCACTGCAAGTCCTACTTGGTGGCAGCACTACAAGATCTAAGCTGGTAATTAAGCTTAGGGGGATTCATGCTGGTACCCCATCTTTTGGACTCTAAGGTTCAGAGTGGGGATTTATACACACCCAGTCAGGCCTCAGCTGGCCCTGTATAAGAGGCTGAGAGCCAGGAGCTCAGCGGTCTCTCTCTAGCTGTAGAAGGAGATGGACCTGGCTGCAGGGACCTGAGCAGAGTACCTGAGAGGAGCAGGGCTGGGCAAAGGCAGAGGAGTGGGGAGGATCTAACCTGGAAAGCCCCAGGCTGCGGCCTAGCAGAAGGCCAACGGGCACTGGGATTTGCGGAGGACAGCCCACAGTTAGGCAGAGGCAGGAGGTCCAAACTCTCCTTGCCAGTGATGAGTCTGCATTCTGCCCCAGGGAACTGGGGCTAGTTGGTGACTGGCAGTAGCCCAGGACTGAGGCAAGGAGGGGATAGAGGGTTGGGGGTTCCCCTGGATGGGAAGACCCTGAGACTGCAGGGGTATTGCCGGGGGCAGTGCCCAAAGGCAAGGGGCACCAGGTCCTGGGAAGGACACGGAGGCCAGTGGCAGTGGGACACCGGCCTGCAGAGGGCGCTCTGGAGGCTGGACAAGCTAATTCCCAGAGACAACCAGCAGGAGGTGTCAGAGGTGAGTCCCGTGCCTTTACAGGCAAACAGTCAGATTTGTCTGAAGGCCAATACAAGGGAAACATTAGTGCCAAAGACGAATGGGGGATTGGCATCAATGGTACCAGATGAGAGAGACTTCCACCCTAGAACTAGGAGAGATGCTGGTACCCAGGCTAAAGGTGGTACCAAGCTCAATTAAGAGATCTTTCACTGAGAGGCACACCAATGCTGAGGGGGCCTTTGGTGCTAGGCCCAGTGTTGCCCTCAACGCCACAGTCTGAGGCCCTGGCGATGCAAGCTGTGGTGCCAATTAGCCTGATAGCTTTGTGCAGCAGCCAGAAGGTGCCAAGGGCTCAGCAGAGAATGAGGTGGTAGAAGCCATCTCACTAGCAAACTCTTGAACCAATGGAGAGTCCAGGACTGAGAGGCAAAGCAGGTCCGATGCCATCTGATATGCTGCAGGCATGGAGACAGTTAGCACAGATGCCAACGTCATCAGTACTGGATTCAATGGATGCCCCATGGCTGGAACTGGAGTCAATGGTATGGACTCTTGCTGCTCTCAGCATGGTACTGGGGAGTGATTAGACAGACTGCTTCATCCTGTGTGCTGGAGAGAGTAGGGTGCCAGTCAGCATTCCTCTGAGAAGACTAGAAGCAGTCTACTCAATTCCTAGAATGGTCCCAATTCACTTTATGAGACCTCTTCCTTGCTGTACAAGAGGAGAGGGAATGACTCCTCTTCCTCTTGGGGGAAATGGCAAAGCCCAAGCACTGAGCAGTATTTTTTGCCAGATTTAAAAAACAACCAACCAAACCAAAAAAAAACCCAAAACATTATCAGCTCTTTCTCTTTGCCTTCTGGTTTTTGAACCATTGGGTTACACTCATCCCATTTTCAAGCTTTTTTAAGCAGCCATGCAGGTTACAAACTTTCATCAATGACAGCTGAGATTCTAACATATCTACATGACTCCAGGAGCTGGGCTTTAATAAGCACAGATGATAAAATGATGAGTTGACACCACTACATATAGACAGCACCCATTCGCAAACAAAAACACAGTTAAAAACTAATTAAGCTATTTCTCCAACTTACTGTTAATGAAGAGAGAGATTGTTATTTCTATTTTTAAATATTTGGGAGGTGCTTAGAAACGACAGTGATGGGGACCATAAGTAGCAACAAAGATACCCGTATCATTCTGCTCGCCTGCCTCTGAACCCCCTGTATTTCTCAGGTATCCTTTTGAGATAAGAGTCATCATAACTTAATATTTTATTCCAAATGAGGGAATGCTTATGCTTCATGCAATGGCCTTCTGATAGTTTCAGCTCTATTTTCTGTCCCATTCTTTGCATATTCCATTGCTATTGAGACATTGCTGCTGCACTTGGATTTCATTCTATCAGGAAGCCTGTGATAGAGTAGGGAATTGAACCTGGGTCTCCTCAGTCCTCTAACTGCTGAGCTAACCTTCCTCTATCTTTTGTTGAGATGTTTAATGATGTGCAGGTGGTTTTCCTCAGTAGTTACAGTTAATTTAGAAATCAACAATGTGTATGAGTTGTTCAAATATTACTTCAAATGTGCATTATCTTCAATTTTCCAACAATGATTGTCATCTGCCATCATGCTTCCTGTTTGCCTAAGTGCCTCTGAAGTTTCTTACTATTTCTGCTAGACTTAACTAATTTAAATAACGTTGTCATCTACACATTTTCCTACTCCATTGTTCTTCCCTCCCCTGACCTTGCATTCCAGATCAGTAATAAATATATTAAACACTAGTGAGTTTTAGTCCAGAACCCCGGATGGCATTCTGTTAACCTTTTGCCAAGATGAATAGTGACCATTTATTCCTACTATTTATTTTCTCTCTCTTAACTCTGTCCATTCCCTGATAGAACTTTACCCATTCATCTCATGATACTTGGTTTCTTTAAAATAGCCTAATTGTGAGGGACTGAGGGATTTTTGAAAGTCCAAATAAGTAGTTACCTGGTTCTTTCTTATCTGCTAATTTGTTGCCACTAAAAGAATTCTACAGATTAGATTGGAGTGTTTTTAAAGTGAACTGTTTATATTTGAAAAGTACTAGACTGACTACACTGGGAGCTGAAAACCTTCATGATATAAGATGTACAGAGTGGCCAGCAATGCATAAACTTCTCCATGATGCTTAGCAATAAGAGCCCCAGAATTCCCATGTACAGCAAGGACCACTTCTGAGGATGAGGCAAATGTTGACCTCTCCACTGAGACAACAACAAAAGTATCTGTTGTAATTGGGATGGTAGCTTTGTTCCTAGGGCCATAAAGCACAAAACTAGTGAATCAAAAAGAGGGGACTCCTGGCAATTAACACTGAGTCATCATAGATCGCTCACATTGTAATCTGCAGTCTTATGTTGAAGGCTTTGATGCATAACCACATTCACTCCTTTACTTCAATACAGTATAGATTTGTGGATGATGGATAGCCTGTCCTGGATGACTAAGAATCCACAAAAAGGGAAATTTAGAGAAGAGTTGACTGCTAGCAGCACCACAGGAGTTACTTCATTTCCAAGAATCTAACTGCGTTCTTTGTGCTTGTCATGGTATAATTCCCCACTCTGACCCTTAGCGTGCAAAAGATGGGGTACCAGCACGAATTCCTCTAAGCTCAATTACCAGCTTAGTACTTGTAGTGCTACCACCAACCAGGAATTCCAGTGCCTGGTACACTCTGGTCCCCCCAAAACCTTGCCCGGGGACCCCCAAGACCCAGACTCTCTGGATCTTAACACAAGGAAAGTAAACCCTTTCCCTCACCGTTGCCTCTCCCAGGCTTCCCCTCCCTGGGTTACCCTGGAAGATCACTGTGATTCAAACTCCTTGAATCTTAAAACAGAGAGGGAAATTCACCTTCCCCCCCTCCTTCTCTCTCCCCCTGCCAGACTCTCCCTGAGAGAGAAAGTAATCCTAACACAGAGAGAAAATTAACCTTTCTCTCCCCTTTCCCTTCTTTTTGCCCACCAATTCCCTGGTGAATCCAGACCCAGTCCCCTGGGGTCTCACCAGAATAAAAAAACAATCGGGTTCTTAAACAAGAAAAGCTTTTAATTAAAGAAGAAAAAACGGTAAAAATTATCTTTGTAAATTTAAGATGGAATATGTTACAGGGTCTTTCAGCTATAGACACTGGGAATACCCTCCCAGCCTAAGTATACAAGTACAAATTAAAATCCTTTCAGCAAAATACACATTTGAACTCCTTCCAGCCAAATACACATTTGCAAATAAAGAAAACAAACATAAGCCTAACTTGCTTTATCTATCTAGTACTTACTAGTCTGGACATATAAGAGCCTGTATCAGAGAGATTGAAGAGAAACCTGGTTGCACATCTGGTCACTCTCAGAACCCAGAAAGAACAACAACCAAAAACTAACAGCACACACAAAAACTTCCCTCCCTCAAGATTTGAAAGTATCCTGTCCCCTGATTGGTCCTCTGGTCAGGTGACAGTCAGGCTCACTGAACTTAACCCTTTACAGGCAAAAGAGACATGAAGTACTTCTGTTCCATTAACCCTTGACTATCTGTTTATGACAGTGCTTCTGACAGCATCGCTAACAAAATGCATTCTTGGCTACAAATCTTGTTTTCTATTGTTCAGGATGATGTCTGATACCAAAAGAACATAGCTGAGCATCTGTTAAGATGTACAGTGGTGAAATGATCAAAAACTTGTTTTGATTGGTAAACTCAACAAATATAAGGTGGAAGTTATAAAGCAAACATATCTGTGCAACGCAAAGGTCAGATAGAGAAAGTAGCTGCTTCTCAAGCCTACAATGATCTTGCTTTTTTCTCTAAATTTCCTCAGGTTTCCACTGATCGATCTATCCAGTGCTTCCTCTTGACTGCTCCTTTTGCCAGTAACACATCAAGTTCCATCCTTACTTGTTTTCCTTGAAAAAAAACAAACAAAAAAAAAGCCAAGTAAATAAAAATCTTAAGTGACTTTTGGAGAGAGAGTCAATGGGAGTGAGTGGGGAGGAAAGGAGGTAGGAGGGATTTTAGGTTTTATTTACAGGTGTAAATTCCTATGGGTATACTTTTGCACTAAGACAAAACATGAGATGTTATATTTGAAGACAGGAGGCCTAAACTGGTCTGTTTCTGTGACACTGTTGTCTTATTCCTTTTTAGAAAGGCTGAGGAGTTTTTCCTTCCTCTCCATTGTCCCCTGCTGGGGTCTTCCAGACATTTTGATTCAGTCCCTGCAAAGAAGCATCTCTTCTCGTGACCCCATTTTGTTGCCTATTGTTTGACTTTTCCCTGGTGGGCTGCTGGCCTATCTCCTCAGGAAGGAGTGATCCCATGCCCAGAATCTGGTTCAGACCATTTTCTCTGGGCTTCAGCTTTATTTCTTCCGTGGAAAACTAGAACAGCACATCAATTGTCTGTTCCCCCTAACCTTGCCTGAGAGTCATACCTTGCTCCAGGGCCTCCCCACAAAAGCTGACCTGCTTCCTGTGGCATTCAACACTCCCTTCCCCTATTGACTCAGTGGCTTCCTGCCAGATCCTCCTTGCTTGTGGCAGCTCTCTACACCAACTGAGTCACTTGCTTTGCAGTCCTTTTATAACCCTCTGATCCATAGTTCATCACTTTCAGCTGGGAGATAGATGACTGGTTACAGGTGAGGCTGGGCTCAATTAGTTTTAAAGGGCCAGCCAACCTGTAACACCCTTGCTTTTATTCTTCCATTATCAGTAGCTGGTTTCCTTTTGGTGCCGTCTTCTCAAATGTGATCCTGCTCACCCCTCTTTCTAGTGGGAGGAATCCTCTTGACTGTAACAACTATCCTTTCTCGCAATAGTCTTAGAGAAAGTAACTGCTTCTCAAGCCTACAATGATCTTGCTTTTTTCTCTAAATTTCCTCAGGCTTCCACTGATCGATCTATCCAGTGCTTCCTCTTGACTGCTCCTTTTGCCAGTCACACATCAAGTTCCATCCTTACTTGTTTTCCTTGAAAAAAACAAAACAAAAAGCCAAGTAAATAAAAATCTTAAAAATCCCATGTATTCTTACATAGCATTCTTGCTTCAGTGGTTGCACACTACTCTTTGACTACTCATCACCTGTTTGTTATGCTTGCTTGTACTATACCCACTCATGCTTTTAATTTAGTAGTTTAAGGCAAAGACCCTGTTCTCTTTATGGACTCCACCAATTGTAAATTCCTGTTTACATTTTGCAGTGTGTAAATAAATGTATTTATAATGTATGTATTTGTTTCTATTTTTTTAATTCACCCAAATATCCAAGTCAATTTCAGTCTAGTTCTTTGTCTGACCATAGCAAAGAAAGAAGCCATCTCTATGTAGCTAACATCCCTGTTCTTTAGCTGATGATGATGATACACCTCTCCTTCCTCTGTGCAGTCTTTGTCACTTTAGATCCTCCCATCCTCTTGAAAACTAACTCCAGAGTTGTAAAGCATTTTGGGATAGTTTGCCATACTAAATAAAATTGAACTATTCTGTCATTTTAGTAATACATATTGACTGCATCTGGTTTCTTTTAAGATTATGACAAGGTTATAATGAACATAGCTGTAGTAACTGACATATGATATTTAGCCAGAGGTCATTCTAGTCAGGTAGCTTGTCTCTGACAGTGACCAGTAAAAGTTGCTTCAAAGGACAGGGGAAGGAATCTTATAATGGAGAATTATGGAATAATCTGTCCATTGTAGTGCTTCTTCCAGACTCCTATCACTTTCTGGTTGCCTTCTGTGTTGAAGCAGTTTTATAGCATTTATAACCCTTTTTAAATCTTAAAATCATTCCACAACAAAATCCTAATTACCTCATTTAGCAGTGGATGTTATCTATATATAAATATCTACTTCTTTTTTAACTTCTGTTAAGTTCTTGGATGTAGTAATGTAGTGTGGTAATGAGTGGCACAGATATGCATGTATACAAACACATGATGTACAGGGACTAATTAGTGCGGAACAAACATTATTTAAGAAACTAATTATTATTAAATAGCTGCATAACTACAAAACTACTAAAAGGAAGTGTATTGCAAACATTTTGGAAACCAAACATCATTAGTTATTCCTAGGAGGGTTCCTTAACAGGCATAAACTGTGCAACAATTCATTTTCTGACTCTTTACTAAGGAACCAAATCTACAAAATCTTCTAGTTTTCATCTGGTCACATGATGAAAATAGGAGCAAGCAAATGTAGGCAAGTCATAGGTCAGATTCTCAGCTGGCATAAGTCAGCCTATTAAATGGGACTACAGTTCTTGCCCACTGAGGATCTAGCTCCATGTATCTGAATGTTGTTCATTTGCTATCTTAAAATAGATTTTTTTAATTAAAAGCAAATGAGCAGTTTTGCTCTGCGTAGCAATCTGAAAGTTCACATGGTGAGCAGTACTTCACTGTCACTACCTGTAAACCTAAAATAAGTGTTTGTTTAACACAGTGGGAAGCTTCTTGCTTATATTCTTTGGAGGTCTAACCAGTACTAATAAGAGGCTAGAAACCCATAAAATATCTTAGAAACCCAGTCCTGGCTCTGTGAACAGACATTGATCTCAATAAGACTACTCGCATGAGTAGGACCGTCACCAACCTGAGTCGTTATTTTGGTTGGCATATTTATAGGAGGCTGCATAGCTTGCAATAGAAAAGTATTAGATCTTCAGAATTTGTACTATACATGAGAATTTAAAAGAGAAAACTGGACTTGTCTTCATAATCCTCGAATACTTGTAAAGACATGTCAACTCCTGTAAAACATTGAGCATGTCACTGAATAATAGGGGAGGGCAAATAGACAGTATTCATGTGATACTTGTCTCCAGCATTCTTCTATTCTCCTCTAAACATGGATTTCATTATCCCCCTCGCCCCCTTTTCTTTCTGATGCTTGCTGCAGCTGCTGCCTTTGGAGTCTTCATCTCTCAGCTCCAGCATCTTTCACAGCATCAGCTGCTTCTCTCTCAGTTCCAGCAATGCAGGGTGGGAAAGACCAGCACTAAACACTGCTATTTCAGGGGACCCTTCTCTTCACCTAGCACTGGCTGCTCAAATTTTCTAATCTCTACAGAGGAAGCAAAAGTAGTGCCCTGCTTAGGTACTGCTGAGCTGAAGGACTCTTCTTCGCCCACTGCTGGCTTCTCCTCTTCCCAAAAGGGTTTAAGAAAATCTCTTTTCTTCCTTTATCAGCTACTCCTTCCCTTCATCTTTTTAGAAAGAATGACATGGAAATGGCAGCAGATCCTTCTGAGAGAGGATGGTCATCCTAATACCCAAATATTTTTCATCTGTATTCAGCAGTCCAGATATGCCCACAGGAAAATCTGTCCTCTCTCCTAACATGCTGAGTGAAATTTTAGTGTTTTTGAGTGGTATTGGACTGAAGTCATCTTCATCCAGTGAGCAGGTAGAACAACAGCAATGCAAGCCTCCTCACACTGTCCGGGGTACCTCAGCCCTATCCTAGAAAGACTATGTCTACCTGGTGAAAAGTTAGGTTAGTTCCTATGCCCATTTAGTCCTTGACCTCTCTCCTGGTTTTTCCAAAATTCCAGTTATTGTAATTTGTGCTGACACCTGCCCCCTGGAAAGTGAAGTGTACTTCCCTTCATTCTCATTCTTTTTTTCTCAGCAAAACACTTGGCTTCATGCTCTTCCTTTTCATTTTCCTCTTCCTCCTTTTCCATTTGCCTTTTGCCCACCTCTCAGCTGTTTCTCTCCCTCCCTCTCTCTTAATTATGTCTCTTTTCTCACATTCAACCCATCATCTTCCAATTCTTTCATCCATAGTCCCTAACTTCTCATCCTTCTCTCAAGTCATTCCTATTTCTTTTCATTCCCTACACAACCTGTGCAGATGTTCACTATCTGTTCTCTCCTTCAACAATCATGCTTAAATGCTTTGTCCTTCTATCTCTGAACAGCCGCTCTTACATTACATATAATTGCTTTCCTAAATAACCACTAATTAGTTCTCTAATCTATACTCTGTATACTTCATTCCTCACTGTCTGGTTCTTCTCCAACTGCAACAGTCCATTCCTTGCACTCAAATCCATGGGAAATGTCTGTGACAACTGCCATCGTTCAGACCAAATCCTGTAAGACAATTCTCTAAACCTTCCATTTATTTTGGCTGGATCTGGTCTCTCTAGCACATTACAGTGGGTCCCAAAGTTTACACAGCCCAGTCCATTGTTTTGATTTGTTTTGGAGGCAGCCTTGGCACAATCCATCTGGTACAATTAAAGAGCAATTTAACAGCCACTAACAAAGATTTATTTATTTTCTTTATTCTAAGGTTATTTGACTTGCACTTTTGACAAATGCAGTTTGTGCCAATACAATAAACTGTTGCTAAAGTGGCCAGATAGCATGGATAAGCTTAGGATGTTATACAGAAGATACAGCCCTCCACATCTATAACTAATTTGTATTTTGAAACATATAAGAAAAAGGAATCTGAGAATAATATATAAATATGCTAATACTGTAAAAAGAGCTCATGAGCTCCAAGTGAGGACTGTCACTTGAGCTCACTAGTAGGGGAAACTCTTTTGTGTAAGCTACCCTGCTGATAAGCTAAAACTGTCTTTGGCTATGTTAATACAATCAAACATATGATTGTGATCATTTCAACCCTATGTGGAAAAACTGGTACAGAAAATAAGGAGCTACCAGTTGATCCTGCACACACTGAGGAAAATAATAATCAAAACATGTTGCTAATCCAACCTGATGACAAGATTGTGTGAAATTAAGAGATCTTTACTCCAAAAAAATCTTCAATGGCTGGAGGCAGTGAATGTAGGAAATGTACTGTGGGCTGTAATAATTGCTGTCTGCCCTGGGAAATGGCATCAAGGCCAGAGAAGTCATGGCTCCATGCAAGCACATCCTCTAATTATTGAAAAACCTGTGTAGAGTCTCAGTGTTAATCAGTCTCTCGGAGACTTCAGGCTTATGTGGTTGGTGCAGATTTATGGCATTTTTACTTTCTTGTTATTAAAACTGATAGTTTCTTCCTTGTGAAATATCTCCAGACTACTGTTAAAATGCAAAGTTTCAGTCATAAAAGAAAACTGCAGGATTATTCTGAGAATATCCCACAGAGAATCCAAACAAGGAAGATGATAAACAACACATCAAAGGCACAGGAAAAAAAACAAAAAGAAAAGATTTTAAAATTTTAACAAAAAATTCAACAGTTGGCCTATAGATTCAAGAGGTTATAGTGTAATTAATTTAAGTGCTGGTTACAATTATTGAAATAAACACTGCATACACAAATGCAATATGAATTATATATAATTATAGAAAGTACAAGATTTGCATGGATGTGTGCCTGGAGAGATTTGCATTGTTTCATCAATGATGTCATTAGAAAATGTACATATATATAAAGCGTTTTTGAATGAAATTACATAAGACCAAACTTTGCCATCTTTACTGTACTTACAGGTTCTGCCAGGACACCCACTTTCAGCTCCCCAGCCATTGCCTTTCTTTGTGAAGACCAGCATCTCTCTCCCTTCTGACTTGGATATTCCCAGGCTGCATAGTTCCTTGCTTTCACCATGTATTTCCCAGCAAAGACAGTCTGTCTAAACCAGGGATCAGCAACCTTTGGCACGCGACCCATCAGGGAAATCCGCTGGCGAGCCGGGATGGTTTGTTTACCTACAGCTTCCGCAGGTTCGGCCAATGGCAGCTCCCTTGGCCATGGTTCACCATTCCAGGCCAATGGGGGTTGCGGGAAGCGGCATGGGCCAAGTGATGTGGGATTCTGCAGGTGTGAGGGATGACTCTTATCTGACAGAGCTGTCTCTAGGGCACTCTAGTCAGTATAACTTAAAGCAGCCACTATTTGTCAGTTCTAGGATTGCTGAAGCAGAAATGTGCCCGCAGACACCTTTTCTCCTACTGTAACATGCTGCATCAACTCTCCCTCACAAAATTATAGATAATGCAGCAAACAGTGGAGCCCTAGAAATGTAACAGTGCAGTATACAGAAAACAAGATCTTAACAATTACATAATTGTACATCACAGATTGAAACGGATAAGGATTTGGGATGGGGAGTAGGTCACCCACAACCAGATATGATAGTCATGCATGTCAGCCTGAAAAATCAGAACCAGCACTACATATAATGTTGGCTACAGGGACTTAGGAGATCCTGGTTATAGTCTTGTTTGATTTGCCTATAGCATTCAATTTACTACTCATTATTGACTGCTCTTTATAATACCATGAAATAACCATCCTAGGAAAAGTAACTTTAGACATAATCTCTCTGGGGAAAAAATGTACACATGGGCTAGCACAATGCATCGTAACTGATGATAGGTCCTATTTCATATCATAGGACTGCCATGTTTATTCTGTACAGGATGAGCTGTAGGTATCATAGTGAAATCTTGTCAGCTACAGAGCACGAGAAGTTGGAAAGATGAAACCAGACTTTGCATAAAGCAATCTGAATAACTGAACTACAGCACAAAGCCTGGAAACAAAAACTGCTGATATTCTTTAGAACCTGCAGGTCAATAACTCATGCCACTTCTTCATAAATCCAATGGAACAGTTTATATGGAAAAGAAATTATAGGTTAAGACACCACACATCGCTAGGAAAGGAGCAGAGCAACTTAAAAGTCCAAGTGACTATCTTGAAGGGCAAGATGTGTCACACAAAAGAAGGAAGATCTTGGAACCTAGATGTAAAGTTAGTTTTGAGAGAGATGGTAGTTGTGATAGGAAAAAATGAAATAGTATCCTTTCAGACAGTGAAGGTGGTCAGAGTCTCATGCAGAACTCATCACTGGTGAAGACATTTCAGATTGTCATGGACTAACTCATAGTCTGTAAACCAGTAGATAAGAACATAAGAATGGCCCAGTATTCTGTCTTTCAACAGTGGCTGGTGCCAGATGCGTTAGAAGGAGTGAATAAAACAGGGCAATTTATCAGATGATCCATCCCCTGTTGTCCAGTCTCAGCTTCCAGCAGTCAAAGGTTTAGGGACACGCAGAGAATGGATTTGCATCCCTGACCATCTTGGCTAATAGCCATTGATGGACATATCTACCATAAACTTATCTAATTCTTATTTGATCCCAGTTATACTTTTGGCTTTCACAACATCCTCTGGCAATGAGTTCCACAGGTTGACTATGCATAGTGTGAAGAAATAATTCCTTATGTTTGATTTAAACACAAAATGATGGAAAGATCACAAGGTCAGGTGTCCTTAGATTATGGCTGTGTCCAACTCCCAACCAAAAAATAGGGCCTTTCAGGATTTGGATCTGACCTAGACCAAAACCATATAAGATTTTTGAAAAGCATCTAGGGTAAAAGCTCCCACTGACTGCAGTGGGATCAGGATTTTACCCATAGAATTGTTTATAAAAATATTCATCCCTACATAAAATACATTATTCTCTTTTACCATGACTAATATTACAATGTCTGCTATAAAATATAAGAAAAAAATAGCACAAGAATATAAAGCTGTGCAGCAAGGAAGCTAGTGGATTGTGTCAGCCAGACAAAAGCAAGTTTAGCTAAGGTTTGTTTATTTGACAACACAATGTGAAAGTTCATCAAGGAGCAAAAAGACTTCTATAATACACCTCTCGATGGTCTGCTCTAATAAGCATTAATATCCACATATTCTCGCTTTTGTTATATGTTGCTCTAGCTGTTCAGCCATTCCTAGAGATTAACTGTCACTGGTTATCTTGCTAATAGGCAGAGATGAAAGTAAGCCGGTCCAGTACAGTATCCCAGCAAGAACCAGTACGCCATATCGAACTGGACTGGCTTTCGTGGCAGTGATTTAAAGGGCCCGGGGCTCCCACCACTGCAGGGAGCCCTGGGCCCTTTACAGTGCCACCGGAGCTCTGGCAGCCGGGCTTGAGCGAGGATTTAAAGGGCCCAGTGCTCTGGCCCCTGCCGGGAGCCCCAGGCCCTTTAAATCCCCGCTGGAACTCCGGCAGCCAGGTTCGGGCAAGGATTTAAAGGGCCCGGTGCTCTGGCCACTGCAGGGAGCCCCGGCAGCTGGACTCGGACAGGGATTTAAAGGGCCCAGAGCTCCAGCTGCTGCGTGGAGCCCCGGTCCCTTTAATTCGCCCCTGAGCCTTGGGGCTCCCAGCCGCTTCTGCCAGAGCACCAGGGCCTTTAAACCTTGAAAGGCCCCACCTCTTCTGGTTGAGGCCACACCTCTTCTGGTTGAGGCTACACCCCTGCTCAGGACTCTGGCCTACCAGTAAGTCCTTTAAGTTACTTTAACCCTTGCTAATAGGATGTATGCCCAAAAGGAGAAAGCAGTTTTTTGCAGTATTCTAGTTACCATGCAGTGTTAAAACTGCATATCTAGTTGCAAAAAGTCTAGCGTATAGAAGGGTCAAACTTCTAGATATTTAGAGATACATTTTCAAATCAGCTTCTATATTTGCATGCCTATAATTGTGCACCAGCATTTTTATATGCTGTCATCTTAATTCAAATGTGCCAAAACTGTGTTTTAGTGAGTGAATTAGGTAGTTAAGTGCCATCCTTATAAAATACAATAGTATTCTACAAAAATAGCCCCAAATTGTAATGTTGATACTGTTAGATGTAGTGTTTTGGATCGTTTCTACAGAAACACTGTAGTACTTTTTGCAATTAGCTGATTTGTGCAGTTTGCATACCCATTATTGAGTTTATGAATACATGAAAATTAAGGCTCTTTTTAGAGAACTCCTATTACTATAAACCACATGTAGGTTCCATTTAAATTATATGGAAGTGGCAGAATCAGGCTCTCCCCTCCTATTTGTGATGTTAAGTTGGTGTCAATCAGTGAAAAAATATCATGTAATATTAATAATGTAAAGAGAGAGTGGACTTCTGGTTAGTCAGCCTTCTTTATTTAACTGTCGTCTTTTCTAACTTGACATTCTGTGGCTTTATAGCAACACAGTATTACTCTTCCCCTTTTATATAAAAAAAATACTGGGGTTTGAAATAAGTAGTTAGTATGGTCATGCTAGATTGGCAGGTGTGATTGGACCATATTCACTTATAAATAAAGCAAAAGGTCTGCAAAGCCCCTTTAAAGTTCAAATCAAAGATGTTCCAGAAAGCACTTCTTCCCTGGTTCATTTCCTGCTGTTAGCCTGAGACCATTGCATACATGGGCATTTACCAACCTGCACTGCACCAGATATTCAGCAGCTGGTGCCAGAAAGAAGGGTAGCTTTAAACCTGGGGCCACCAAGCTGGTTCTTGGGTGAAACTTAATGAAGCCTCAGTATTGCTATATATTCTTCCAGCTGCCAGTGGCCTTTCAGGAGCTGATCTGCCAGCTGACACTTGCTGAGGCACAGGCACTCCCCGGGCAAAGCCCCTCTGGCTGGCTCTAGGAATGGGGCCAGGGATTCCTCTCAACTCATTCCCCTCCAACAAATCTAAAACCAAATTCAAAGGGGGCCAGGTAAAATGGCATTACAGCTGCTCTGTGCTGCAGGAGAAGATATTTTATTTAATTTCAATAAAGTTCAAAAAAGCTTCAAATCTTTACCACTTCTGGGGCAACATACTCAAGCTATTAGCTTGAAATCCCTCTCTCAAATGAGCCATGCATGTTACTGAAATATAATTTCAGTTCAGTTCGAGACAAAGAATGAAGTTCAATAGTGAGCCAAATCTGTCTGAATAACATTGCTCCAACATATGATGATCCTATGTGAAAATGCATCTCTGGCAACCAGGCATCACAGAACTAATAAAGACAGAAATAGTTAGGACATAAATAACAAGGGCAAACCAGTTATAATGAGTTCTTATACTAACAGATCTGTGCCAGGAAAAACACACACATTGATATAATCCTCTGCCCTTTTTGTGGTGCAGGGATGTAGTGAGCTGAAAACTCAATATTATTTTGAAAATAACAGAGTTGAGCCAGGGAGACAACATCCCCCATCTTTTTGATTCTGAGGAACGCCCCATGTACAAACTGCACATTTGGGCATGCAATTTCAATAATAAGGAGTTTGGCTGCACAGGCAAGACACAAAGCCATGAACCTCTACTCTCTGCAGTATCTTCCCCCATAAAACCCAGGGGGGGTTCTCTCTCCATGTCAGTATTAAGTGACACGGCTCATGCTTCACTCTGGGAAAGGGGCTGACCTTTTAAAATTGTGGGTCTTTGGATATGGACCATTTGTGCAAAGCCCTGTTCCACCTACCAAGCTCCCAGACCCAACCTTTATTCCCACAACAGCATAGCTTCCTCGGGAGACATATTCCTTGTCTTCAACAACTCTCTGAAAGGGGTTACACTGAATAGATGAGCAACCAGCAAAAGATAATGCTGACTGAGTCAACATTATCTTATACCTCACAGGGTGAAAGGAAGATAATGCAACAAACAGCAGCTCTTCCCCTCACCAATGCTACCCTAACCTGGCTTTGAGTCACACCCATAGTGCATTTGTGAAGAAGTTCTACAGGATTGGGGTGGGGGAGAGCATGCTGCAGAGCTGGTGCAAAATGGGCCTTATCTGCTGCCTCTTTCTGTACAGTAATAAACAGAAAAATCAGGACAATGTTACTGATATATGACTTGCGTGCATAGCACAATTGCATTTGATGCTCTGTATTCTGGTAGTACTTCTGCTCAACTCTTCGGCTTCAGCAGTTCAGTTGTTTTTATTTTTATATTATCTGGTCATTTTAGATGTGGTTGTTTTACGTTTTTCAGCCTGTGTTAGATATTCTCTATAATCCCCAGAGTTTTGTATCCTGTTTTATACTACTTCTCTTGTTTTTATCAGTTGTCATCTACTGTGCCTGAGCATTTTATTCTCGGGTGCTTCAATTATATATGAATGTGGTGTGCTTCACAGTAGTAGCTAGTTTCCGTTTGCCATCTAAATATCTTTGTACATGAATGGAGTAACCTACATTTAACTTCAGAGGCACTTGTGTAAATCTGTTGTATTTCAGCTTTTGCTTTTGTCTGCTTACTTTTATTTGATAATTGATTTCTAGTTGGTCCTTAGTTTTATTGTTTTTGGAATATACATTTTCTTTCAAAAACTAGCTAGGGAATAAATCACAGGGCTTTTTCTGAAAGCTGAATGATCCCAGGGCCATGCATATAAAGGCTACATACTGGCTCAATGCCCCCAGCAGCCCTCTCCAGACCGCAGCACAAATAATTCTTTACAAACATGTCAGAATAAGGCCTTCAGAATCTAGCCCTAAGCAGTGCAGCAACATACATACAATTACAGATCAGATACATGTTAGAGAAAGGTGTCATTCCAAAAGAGCAAGGAGAAAGCAGATGCCTGAGCAGACCAGATGTAAATCAATAAGCCACACAAAGTAAAAACTAGAGCTGGGCAACATTTTTTGGACTAAATTTTTTTCACTGAAAAATGCAGATTAGGGTCAACTGAAACATTTTGCAAATTTGCATCGATTTTGGCAAATTGTATTAAACATAGGAATGGCCATAGTGGGTCAGACAAATGGTCCATCTAGCCCACTATCCTCTGTTCTGGAAGAAGCTGGTGTCACAGGCTTCAGAGGGAGTGAACAGAACAAGGCAATTAGTGAGTTATCCATCCCATGTCATCCAGTCCAAGCTTCTAGTAGTCAGAGGTTTAGGGACACCCAGAGCATGGGGTTGCATCCATGACCATCTCAACTAATAGCCATTGATAGACCTATGCTCCATGAACTCATCTAATAATTTTTAAACCCAGTTCTGCTTTTGGCCTTCAACATTTCCCTGGCAACAAGTTCCACGTGTTGACTGTTTGTTATGTGAAGAAGTACCTCTTTATGTTCATTTTAAACCTGCTGCCTATTCATCTCATTGGGTGACCCCTGGTTTGCGTGTTATGTGAAGAGATAAACTACACTTTCTTATTCACCTTCTCCATACTATTCATGCTGAAATGAAAAGAGAAAGAAAATGTTGAGATTATCAGATGAAGCATTTTAACTTTTCTGACTAGAGTCACAAGGGGTTTTAGGCATCATTCACAAACCTGGTGGTGGGTAACTTAGCCTTACTCTTATAACTATTATCTCAGCAGTTAGGGAACTCATGTGGGATATGGGAGACATAGGGTCAAATCCTCACTAAGGAACAGAGACTGGAATCTGGGTCTTCCTCTTCCTAGGTGAGTGCCCGAACTAGGCTATTCTGCGGGGAAGGGGGGGAGTTGTCTCCATCTCTCCTGCTGAAGATGTTCCACTTTGTATAGAATACTTGAATAGTCATTGGGCATGGCTCTGTAGTCTGGTGGTTAGGGCATTCACTTGGGTGAGGGGACAGCAGTGCCTGGGGTTCCAGTCCCTGCTCCAATGACTATTTAAATATATCATAATGGAACAGCTTCAACAGTTACAGGAGGCATTGAGAGAGGTCCACAGCAGAATACCCAACAGCCCAGTGATTAGAGCATTCACCTAAAATGGGGGGGGGAGAAGACCGGGTTCAAATCCCTGCTCTCGGGAAGGGATTCAAACCAGGATCTCTTACATCCTAGGTGAGCGCACTAGCCACCAGGCTAAAGATTATAAAGGTACCATCTCTTCCTCTGTTTTCAATTCCTTTTCTTTTATTTAAAATGTCTGACAGGAAATATTTTGTACAAGGTCAAATGAAATGTTTAGCTGAACCTGAAATACATTTTTCACGTTTCTTTCAATTAGCTGAAAATTCTGAAATATATCAGTTTCAATTTGACCGGCACTGAAATTTTTATTTTTTTTTATATTTCACAACATCCAGTGAACTGAAAAATCAGTTATTTACCCAGCTCTGGGAAAATTTAGAACATTTTTCAGAATTTCAGGTATCTGCAACATAGATTTGAGTGTCTAACAGTTATGAATATGGCTGATGGCTTTCTCACTGACTCCTGTAGCATTATGAGTCAGTTTTTACAAAAGGATAAACAGTATTTCAACTACAGTTGGTTGGAGAATACACAAATTTTGATGACAAAAACATTTTCTCAAAAAATATTGCAGAAAGTTCTGTCTGTTCTATTTTTAGTGACTTATTTGTAGAAATTATTATTTGCATAGCTCCAGCAGTGTGCAGGTGGCTTGATTTTCAGAGGTTCTGAGCTCCCACAACTCTTATTCAAGTCAATGAAACTGTTTGCTCAGCACTCTGAAAATTAGATGATAATCTGCAACTAGAAAGGCGATGTCCCTGCTCTGATATGATTATTACCTAGACAGAGAAGGTACAGATAAAGATGGGGATGGAATGCAACAAAAAGCAATGTGGTTCAACAGTAACATTTTGCACCTGCCTTAGTAGTTCCATGATTTTGCTTTTTTTTTTTTTCAGACAAAATCTGCAGCATGCAGTATACACAAATACTTTTTCATAGTAGCTGCACAGTTTCTGTTCAAATAAAGAGGAAATAAACATATGTGCAAATGCAAATAAATCTCATTCCCTGTTCATGTTTCTTTTCCTTTATCCCCACACAGTATCTTAGGGTAGTGATTTGATACAGAAGATTGTTCCAGTCGTATCATATTTGTAAAATTCTTCCTTAAGACTCCTGAGCCAAATAGCAGTGTTCATAGACTTCCTGCACCAGCAGAAAACTTCTTCTAACACTGAGGTTATATTTTTACCTATTCATGTGATAACTGTGTCTCATTTTATGTTACTCAAATGTGTGATGAGTGAACAATAACAATACATAATATATAAAGCCACACAGAGCTCATGCACTAGCATGAGTATTTTGATTCTCTTCCCACCTCTTCATTTACTTAACGAACCCGTTCATGTACCATGCAAGCATACATATGGTTTAAAAAAAAAAGTGAGTAAACTAAGTGAAACTAAATTCCTTATTCTACAAATGAGAAATGGGTAAACTCCATATTCCCTCAAGGTCCCCCATGTGCACTACTGGTGTACATAAACATTTCCTTCCAACTCACACGATCATGTAATGTGTATAGCTAATGTGAAGAGGAGAGCCTGGTGTTAATACTTGTATTCCTCCCTTAAGCAACTGAAAAAAAAATTGGGGGGGAGTGGTGGGAGAATAAACTTGGTACTCACATTTGAAGACTGTATTCATATATATGTTTACACCAGTCCACATGGATGCCAGTAGACAGGTAAACTTTTGCAACAATAAACACATCCTCCTGTAGCAAAGATATGTAGAACAGAAAGTAGTTATCTGAGGACAAAAAAAAAATCAAAACAGAGTCTTTACTATTTAGCTACATAATATTGTGTTTGTCTTTAAAAAAAAAAAAAGTCCATGAGCACCTAAAATGCCTTTCTAACTGTTGGTAAAAATTTTAAAATATAACAATTTGAAAAGATTTTTGAATCAGTTGTTAATTCGTGACTTGACTGACAGTCTCACTAATCAGGAAAGCAGCATGAACTAGTGGCTAAGTAAATATGAGTCAAAAAGCATCATGAAATAAACAACTGACAAAACAACAACAATCCGCTAGGGGATTTCCTGACTTCAAACCTGTTCAAACACAGATTGAGTTTAAGATGTGTGGTTATTTGTTAAACTATGTTTAATAAAATGTAAAGACCTATGTGCTTTTAAATGGATAATTTATGTGCAATTTTATTGTCTCTCAAGGTTTAATTAAATGTTTGCCTTGTGGCTAATCAGCTACAATTAATAACAGAAGCTTATATTCATGTCACTTATAGGGAATGCTGAAATTGTCTCCATGAGAATTTCAGTATCTTGTTTATGGATGGCTGAGAACACCAGTCTGATATACCAGATGCTTGGTCAAAATAACACTGAGGAAACTAAAACAAAATCTCACAAATATACCATGCAATCTTTGTATCACAATACATTATGTTTTAAAGGCCACTGTGAAGATAAATATAAGAAACTTTTTCTAATATATTTGTACCGCACTTTTCATATTAAAGGTTCTAAAGTACTAAAAAAACAGCTGCTTTGTACCTCTTAGCCTTATTGGGAGAAAGGGGCTTATATCTTATTGTTGAAGTATTCAGAAGAGAAGGAATTTTGTGCTGAAATTGGACTGAAGCAAAATTCTACATCTGGCCTTGACTGAGTCATTGTAATTGAAGGGTGTGAGCTATAGTATTTTAGCAAAATAGAAAAAAAGAAAAGGGTATGAGCTAGTGGTGCAAGGCATTAAATGTCTTTGAAGATATTGTGGGATGACGACTGGTTTTTATATTCCTACAAACTGTTCTGCCAAGTCCTGTTTCACACAAGCTGCTTGAGGTTTCATAATGCTGCAAGTGTTTTTGATGCTCAGCAGGTAAACATTTAAAATGTAAATAACTGATTACTGAAAGCTGTTCCCCAAGCTTAATTTACTACATAAAACCATAGGCATCTACAAAGTTCATGACAACAAAGGCAGTCCTTACCTGTCATTCTGGAAGTTGGATGGAAAGAGAATTCCAAATTGCTTGAGGAGCACACAAGACAGCTCTTCTATGTAGTTATAATTATTGTTATAGGTTGGGTTAAACCTCACTGAAACTGGAAGTGTAACAGCTGCCCTCCATGTAGGATAAATGTAAGAAGCAATAAGGGCCTCAAACCAGACCCAGGCACATGTCACTGGCCAAAACAAAGGCACATCTGAGTCTGTTCAGGAATGAGAACTATGTGGGAGGAGGGTTTTTGCTGGATATTCTTTAGTAGAGAGGAGTGCATGTGTCCATGAGAGAGAGGAGAAAAACACAAGAGAAGCAGAGAGGGGAGATAGCAAGGAAGCACCAGACACAACCTGCACAAGCTCTTGGAGCCTGTCCCAGAGATAAGCCTTAGAGACACCCTTTTGGGCTCAGCACTGGATGAATGAGGCTTGGAGCTGTGAGCAAAGAAATTACCTCCTGTTGTTCAGATTCCTCCTGTTTTCAGGAAAACAGGACTTAGTACATTCTTTGTAATTAGACAGGATTGCATCCAAGATACACCTGACTCCACCAATTTGTCCGTCTAATGGAAACAATTTGCATGGCTCAGAACTTTGGCTCACTACTCTGGCCAGAAAGGGGTAACATTATTTATTATTAGCATTGCAGTAGTGCCCAAAGGTCTCAGTCAAGATTGGGTTCTCACTGTACATGGTGATGCACAAATAAGAACCAATCACTGTTCCAAATTGCTTACAGTCTAATTTAAAACAAGGCAGTGAGAGTTACGAACAGTAGGAGGGAATAGCAGAAGGAAGAAGAGGTTAACAGTAATAAGAATATATAGTTACCTAGGTGAGCTGTATGTGCAGGTTCATAGTTCCAAATCACTGGAAAAATAGTTATCCTTCAATATATAAATATTAGCAACTCCACTGGTCCTCTTCCTACCTATTAATTTCTCTGATGTAAAATGATTTTTTTCCTGTGGCTTAGGACATTGTAACAAACAAAGAGAATTGTGTGAGAGAGCTTGTGTGTCATCATTCGTTTAATATAGTTTATAGTGACTGTTTTGACTTTAAGGTCTTGGTTTCTACACAAGACCATGTTTTGAAAAAATCAGTCTGAAATGCAGTGCTGTGCAACACATTTGGCAGAACACAAAGGATTGTACTACACTCATTTTTGCATTGGTATAAATAATTAAAGATCTGTTTGTTTTTAATTCTTTAGAACACATCCAGAATGTTGGTTAGTTATGTATTAAGTAATATAAATAATTTGTTTTTAGTTTTAATATAATTTGTAGTTAAATGTATAGTTTAAAGTGGAGTTAATCTGTGACAAACTAACATCATATAGTGAGATAAATGAGTCTTTGAAAATGAGAATATCTCACTTCTAAAGGGTGACTTATTTTTTTGTTAGGAATGTGAAAGACGCCTTTACCAAGAAGACTATAGCCTTCTCAGATATGTTTCCATTTAGTGTAACCTGAAGATCATCCAAAATGAAATATCTATATTGCATAAACTTGGAGGGCCAAATTCACTTATGCACCCATAAATGGCAATTGTGCCCCCTTAAACTGGAGCTGAATTTTGTCCTGGAATTCTGAATAAGCAAAATGCAGTAGGGCTTTCTGACGGCAACTACAGTGAGAGAAAATTTCTGTGCTGACTTTTATACTGTGCTACTCGAAGTCAAAGGAGCTACTACAGAGTTCCTGTGATGTAACTCAAAGAGCAGAATTTAGCTCAGTTTGCAATGGCTAGTATCAGATAAACAGTCTGTATCAGTTACTAATATGAATTCTGACTTAAAGTTTTAAACATTTCCTCAAAAACAAACAAAAACTTCTCCATAGAATAAACAGCAGCTCGACCTAGATTTTGATTATTACCTTTCATTCACTCAGGAAGGAGACCTTCAAACTGACTTGCCTGAGGCAATCAAGAGCTCCAGGTCTTTCGCATTCATGAAAGAAAGATAACACTCACTCTTCCAGGGAGAGACATTTGATTATACAAATTCACTGTTCTTTTGTATCCTTTACCAAACTGCACCTCTGTAGACTTCTAATTTCTTAACTGTTTATTTAGGCTTTTCTACATAATTCATTATGCTAACCTGTATGTCATGTGGATATTGAAATAGCAATGAAACGGATCAAGTATTGACCAGCTGCATCAGTGATGCTGAGTGATAAACTTTTATAAGTAAATCTTTCCTGATAAACTTTTTATGTTAAAAGTCACTGAAGCAAATAAGGTGATCACATTAGAAATGTTTTAGTAAGTCAACATCTATATGACACACACATAAATCTATATGTAATATATACAAATTCACCCATACATGGATGCACACATACATACCACATATATAAAGATGCTACCAACAGGATAAATTGTGGAGCCTTGTGATAAATTGCAGAGCTATATGATTCATATATTTATCATGCACCTTTGACTGCTTTACTAGCCCTCTGCCCACTAATCCATCTCTACCTGACTTATTCTGAAAATCTAATTCCCTGGGCAGCTTCAAGCACTCATCGTTTTCTTTAAATCAGCCTCCCAGAGAAAAGTTTCCTCCTATTCCTTTTCTCAAATATTACCCTGCCTAAGGCCCAGGACAGGCAACGTTCAGTTCTGCACTGAGGACTGGTCTTGTAAACAGAAAAATGTCACAGTTTTAAATACTAATATCTTTCACCCATACAGGGCTAAAAACAAAAGCTTTATACCAAATGGAGAGATTCCCAGCTTCCCAAAGAAGATCAGTACTCATTTTACCCTGAAAGGATTCTAGACATTCATTGAGTTTTAAAAATCCTGTTGTTAGGCTCCCAAGGCCATATTTAGGTACCTGATTTTTTCAATGAGAATAGAAAATTAGGTCATTGACTTGGGAGCCCTAAACTGAACTCCTATTTTTAAAGTCTCTTCCACTGGTTTCAAAATTGTGACCTTTTTTTAGGTATTTCAGGTTATTTTAGAGGTGTTTATGGCTCCTTCTGGACCTTACAGAGCTGGACTCTTGATAGTGACGGTGTCTGGCTTTACAAGTGGAGGGCTACAAAACTATCCAAATTAATGTTTTAAAAACTCTCTAAAATATTTTGAGTTGTTTGTCTGTAAACATAAGTAGTGGTATATACCAAATATAGAATGGTGTGGCAAGGTATGAAGATTTTATCAGCATGAGTTTTGGATGGCTATATTACTCATGAGTAATGGAGCCACAAGTGAATTAAGCAGGCCGTACCAAGCAAGTGCTAATAACATTTCCATACCACTCCACCACCTCATTTTTCCTATGTATGTGACATGGGTTATAGAAAAACTACTTTAGAAATGTCTGAGAGTTTTTGAAAAATGTATTGGGATGCCTTAGTTACCATGATTTCAACTACATAGGGCTCAAAGGGAGAGGAAAATTATAACATGCATTTAGAACACCTCAAAGAATTACTTCTAAAAGTCTCACTTTAAAGTGCGATATCTCAGATTGTTTGGGGGTTTTTCCCCAAAAAGACATATCCTTTAATGTCACTATAATTATCAGTTTTTAAATCATGCTAGATAGTCTTCAGTAATAGAGATAAGCATTTACTGAAATAACCAGAAAAAAATACAATTCTCTTCTTTCCTATAACAACCTGTGAGGATAGGTGTTGGAACTATGGGTGCTGGGGGAGGCTACTGCGCTCCCTGGCTTGAAGTGGTTTACATCATATACAGAGTTTACAGTTTTGTTCAAAGGTTCTCAGCACCCCCTCTATTCAAATTGTTCCAGCACCCCTCCCTGTGAGCTGTTTATTTAGGGCTAGTTTGTTTGCCAGCTTTCACTTACATGAGTAGTTCCATTGAAGTCAAAGGAACAACTTGTGTGAATAAGGGGTCACCAGCCTGTGTAAGACTAGCCTAACATGGCCCCAATTTTCTTTAGTTTTGCATTATAGTAGTTTAACTGGCATAAACAGAAGGAATAGGAAAGTTGATAAAACAGAATCTAAAGAGTTTAATCCTTTTGCTCTAATACTTTTTTGGAAGACTTCCATCTAAACAACTATTGATATGGTGAGATGAAATATGACAAGGAGTGAAAAGCTGAACTAAAGGTATAGGAAGCTTGACTTTTCTCACAAATATTTGGCTCTTCCTTCAGCCTATCATGCCAGCAGTGGGACTCGACACTGATCAGGTATGTTGAAGCATAATATGTATATGATGAACAGCAAGACTGGAGATCCCAACAGTGGTTTCTACACTGTAGATTTTTGATTTTCATCTTCTGTCTCTATCTCATCATTCAAACAGAAAGTTAAAAAAGGAGAGACATTATGTAGACACATTGGTTGGTTGAACAGAATGTAAGTGCCACATTAGAAGAGTAGAAATCTTTAATCAGTAAGAAGCTGCTTATACAGATCCAGATATGTATTCACAGAAAATTGCAATGAAAGAAAAGATCAGATGCAAACCAGCAAGGTGAGTGTAAGCACCCATTTGTCTTTCAAATTAAAAATAACTCTTATTGTAGAGGGAACTTTTAAATTCAAGTTACACTTTACTGCTGTCAAAAAAGCAGTCATTTGGGTACATCAGAAGTTCACAGCCATTTCTGATGGAGCCCTCTTTGAGGCAGACTGGAAGATTAGGGCCACCGAACTTGGTAAAATGGCTAATTATTACCTTTTTGAGAAGTCCTTCCATTTGTGAAATACTTATTTTTTTTTCATTCCACTTGCTGCTTGAGGTGCTACTTTCATGCTGTATCTGGCCTTAGAACTGATTCAGCAAGTTGCTCAGCACTCTCAGCTCCCACTGAAGTCACTGGTTGTTGAGGCTGCTTAGTATCTTGCAGGACTGAGTCCCTTACTGGCAGTTTTGCCCACAAACTCTTGCACATTTTTAATGGAACAAAGTGGCAACAGTATGTATCCGGTGACTTTGAGTAATGCCCTTGTTTCATGTACTGCATGCTGGGGAAGAATATGAGAATGCTCCACATTTCTAAAACTAAACTGTCTCTTTATTAATCAAACTATATTTACAGATGCAACTGCAGCTAGCATTCAAATCAGATGCACACAGACTGGCTTCCTAGTGCCTCCTGCAACCATAATTTTCCTGCAGCAAACTGTGTCCCTCCTTCCTGCCATGCAGGTTGCCAAAACACTAAAAGGGAGTTTTGAACACTGTGCACAGGGAGGGAGCTGTTTGTGTGACTGATACCTAATTCTGGCTGGAAAAACAAAATAATGTGAAATCTTGTGAACTTCCAACTGAATCAAGTGGTGACAGCAGAGGGGAGAGTTATTTATTGTCTTAAATATATTTTAACTTCCCATAGTAATAACTTAATCATAAAAGTTGGTGGGGAAGGAATGTAGGATAGGGTGTGTGTGTGTGTCAGTAAAAATTACTGTAAGAAAATCCATTCTGAGAAATGATAAGTCTGTGATGGTTGTAAAGGAAAGCTAGGAATTCAAGTAAAAAAGACTGAATGCAAAACACTTTAAATGTTTCTGGGCAATGACTCTGCTTTTCTGTGTTTCTGTATATTTTATTTAGTGTCAAGAAGTGTTATTGCTGCCACAGTCACTCTGGGCATGGTGTGCCTTTCATCACTGGAGTGACTATTCATCTGTAATTTACCATCATTCCAGACAGCATTCCAGTTGTAGTCAGTGGGAGGTTTCTGAATGAAGTGATGGCTGAGTGTTTTGCTAACTGCCTTGGAGGGGTGAATCCCTTGTTACAAGGTAAAGCATACAGTAATATGCTTACAGCTATGCAGTCACTCTGGTGATGACTGGCAGCTGTGACTCTGAGAGACTTTAATGGCTGACAGAACATCTATGATGGGGTTGCCATAATTTTTAATATCTACAAGGAAGTATCACTACAGATACTGGTTGTTATGCACTTTAAAGCCTAAAAGCTTTCCTCCTCTCTAAGTTTTAAAACAATCATAACTAATAATGATAAAGTGTGCTCCTGACTACTTTTCTAATAAATTACAAGCATCACTCAGAGAGTATCCATATATAAGGCTTTGATCAGTCCTCACCACTATTGCATTTGCAGACAAGACACATTAACAGCCCTATTTTCCACTTACCTTTCAATATATGCCCACATATTTTGTGTATGTAAATGACTGCACATATATACCAAAATACTGTAAATTTTTCATGTACAGTTTAGGTATTAAAGCATGCAAATAGCTGGACACACATTTTTGCTCATGAAAATGAATTTGAAAATTTGGCCTTGTGTGTTTTGCAGATACTCTTATGTCTAAAGTTTAGCAAGGTAAAAACTACCTCGATCAACAGTAGTAAAATCCAAGCAAACAGAAACCCTCCAATTCACATCAACATTTACAGGATTGGTCCCATAATTTCCACTGAAAGAAATGGGAGCAGGACTGAGCCCAAACCTATCCAAAAAAATGTTAATAACTTTGAAATAATTTTTGTTCACACTTTGCAAAAATGAACTCTTTTCTCTTCAGAGTGAATTCAACAATTTTCAGGCCAAATAAATTTCCAAGCCAGTTACAAGGATGTTAAAATACAGCTTTTTAATGGAAGCTGGTTTCATCCTTCACTACGGAAAGGCTACTGTCTCTCCATATTACTACACAGATACAGACTGGCTTTGATTCTTTGTGTTAAAGACATGCCTTCTGTACGTTACATATTGGTTGGATTGGGGGATCCTTTGAACTTCTAAAACATATCATAAGATTTTTTCTTACTATTCTTCCAAGTAAAATGACTTATAAATGTTTTATGCAGGAGACCCTAACATGGAGTAAAATCACTGCTTGTTCAATGTGTAGCTAGAATTTTTTTCCAGAATGTTTTTTCACTCAAGTTCTCCTCTGGCATGCTATACAGGTAAGAGTCTATCTCTTTTACAAACAACTTTAGTGTCTGCCTGAAAGAGCATTGTCAGCATTGACAGGCTAAAAGTCTTACATATCGACTTGGTTAGAAGAAAAAAATAGTTACCTAAAACAGAGACTGAGGGAAAACAACAAACTGAGGATGCCACTTTTATTTGGGATCAAGCGTGCACATTACATGCAACCCATCCCTCTGCTCAACTAGTGGCAGCCTAGCTTGTTTATTTTTGGTCACCCATTTTATCAGCTTGGATCTTTTAAATGTTGGTGGTGTATCCTTCATTGTGGAGAGCTGGTAGTATTTTCTGCTATAGGAGGATATCTGTCTATGAAAAGTGCAAAATACAATTCCTCATGGTGGGGATTAATCAAAAATATATGGACTTAGATTCTCCATTATGCAGCACAAAGCGGCCTGTATAGGAGGAATCTCTGTTAGCATAAAGTTGGCAGACAATACACATTTGCCCTCCTATATGTGTCTGCCCTGCCACCTAACATAAGGTGGCACCAACAGGAAGTGTGGCAGAGCTGAACTCCACTACACCCGATCCTTTGACGGCATCAGTGCTCTTATGCCAGCAGTTTAAACTACAGCAGGACCCTTCTATGTTTAAGTGAAATCAGAGCCAATGTCAAAAACTCTGAGTTTAAAAAAACAAAACAACAAAACACTCAAAAAAGATTGACAACACTGAGGTCCTTGCATCAGCTCAGTTTTGAAAGAAAAGGTTCATTTAAAAAATACAGACTTCATTTCACATAAATTTCAAGCACAGAACAGTATGTATAATGTCATATATATGACAAACAATAATTTATAAATATATATATTGACCCTTTTAGTTTTAAGGTTTGCTGGGACAAAGTTTTGTCATAGTTATGTCTGAACCACCACCCCTCTCTCCAACCCCAAAGAAATCAACCTTTTCTAAACACTATGTAACATATTTAAATCTCTACATTGACAAAGTCATAATACTCCTCCACTGCATTTACCTTACTGCATGTAAACAGATATTCTTACAGAGCATTTAAACCTATCCTGCAAAATTTCATAAAACCAGCAATTTAAATTTATACCAAAGACTTTTGGTAGAACATCTAATAACAGTAATTATTAAAACTATGTATTATGGTAGTACCTCAAGGCCCCCACTGAGACTACATCCCCATTGTGGTAGGCAGTGTACATACACCTAATAAACTTGGGGCCAGGATTTGTTTCTTATCATCTCAGTAGACATGACAACAAAGGCTGCAAGGGAAAGAGAAGACAGATTAGTGGCAGATCTGCATCTTTGAAGTTCCAGTCCAGTGTCCTGTCCACACAGTCACATTACTTGCAATAATTCTGTGACGCATTTGGTGCTGTACTTTTATAATAGAAGAATCATAAAAGATTAGGATTGGAAGAGACCTCAGGACATCATCTAGTCCAACCCCCTGCTCAAAGCAGGACCAACACCAACTAAATCATCCCAGCCAAGGTTTTGTCAAGCAGGGCCTTAAAAACCTCTAAGGATGGAGATTCCACCACCTCCCTAGGTAACCCATTCCAGTGCTTCACCACCCTGCTAATGAAACAGTTTTTCCTAATATCCATCCTAGATCTCCCCTACTGCAACTTGAGCCCATTGCTCCTTGTTCTGTCACCTGCCACACTGAGAACAGCCGAGCTCCATCCTCTTTAGAACCCCCCCCTTCAGATAGCTGAAGGCTGCCATCAAATCCCTCCTCACTCTTCTCTTCTGCAGACTAAACAAGCCTAGTTCTCTCAGTTTCTCCTTGTAAGTCAAGTGCCCTAGTCCCAGATCATGTTCGTTGCCCTCCACTGGACTCTCTCCAATATGTCCACATCCTTTCTGTAGTGGGGAACCCCCAAAACTGGATGCAATACTCCAGATGTGGCCTCACCAGTTCCAAATAGAGGGGGATAATCACTTCCCTCGATCTGCTGGCAATGCTCCTACTAAGGCAGCCCAATATGCCATTAGCCTTCTTGGCAACAAGAGCACACTGCTGACTCATATCCAGCTTCTCGTCCACTGTAATCCCCAGGTCCTATTCTGCAGAACTGCTGCTTATACAGTCGGTCCCCAGCCTGTAGAGGTGTATAGGATTCTTTCATTCTAAGTGCAGGACTCTGCACTTGTCCTTGTTGAACCTCATCAGATTTTTTTTTGGTCCAGTCCTCCAATTGGTCTAGGTTGCTCTCGACTCTATCCCTACCCTCCAACATATCGACCACTCCCCGCAGCTTAGTGTCATCCACAAACTTGCTGAGGGTGCAATCTACCCCATCGTCCAGGTCATTAATAAAGATGTTGAAGAAAACCAGCCCCAGGACCAACCCCTGGGGCACTCCACTTGATATCGGCTGACAATGAGACATCGAGCCATTGATTCCTACCCGTGGAGCCCAACAATCTAGCCAGCTTTCTATCCACTTTATAGTCTATGCATCCAATCCATACTTTTTTAACTTGCTGGCAAGAATACTGTGGGAGACAGTATCAAAAGCTTTGTTAAAGTCAAAATATATCACATCTATCACTTTCCCCAAATCCACAAAGCGAGTAATCTCATCATAGAAGGCAAATAGATTGGTCAGGCATGACTTGCCCTTGGTGAATCTATGTTGACTGATCCTGATCACCTTCCTCTCCTCCAAGTGCTTCAAAATGGTTTCCTTGAGGACCTGCTCCATGATTTTTCCAGGGACTGAGGTGTGGCTGACTGGGGTTGTGTAGTTCCCAGGTTTCTTCTTCTTCCCTTTTTTAAAGATGGCCAGGAGGCAAGTTAGAAGGGAGATAATAGCCAGGAGACAAGTTAGGAGGGAGCATTTTCTAAATCCAAGAATAAATAACTTTAAGGCACTGATCCTGATACAAGCTCTGCATGGCTGTGTCTCTTTATTTTCAGTGGGGTTCTGTGTGGGCACAGGTCTCCACCTGTTTGGGGCAGGGATTGTCTCTATACGTGTTTAGCACCTAGCACAATGGCATCCTGATCCTCACTTGGGCCTCTAGGCCCTTCTGTGTTATATACATTAATAATAAATACTAGCAATAGGGAAGTGTCCTAGCAGAGATCATCAGCATCCTCTTCATGTTTTCGTTTTTAGATTTTGTTTTCCCAGAGCTTTATGGGATGAAATATTGCTTTAAATTGTTTTATTTTTTGTGATGGCATTAGATTAAAATTTCAGAAGATAACAGGGAAAATTCTACCATGACAAAGACGCTTGACCAGCACTGTCTGCATAGCTTGGATCAGGGGCGGCTCCAGGTCCCAGCATGCAAAGCACGTGCTTGGGGCGGCAAGCCGCGGGGGGCGCTCTGCCGGCACCACAGGGGCAGCAGGCAGGGTGCCTTTGGCGGCTTGCCTGCAGGAGGTCCACTGGCCCACAGCTTCCCTATTCCAGTTTGCCTCTGGTTCTCTTAATATGGAATACAGTAGCATTGTTCCCTATAAATGTGGGATTCTCTTTTGCTTTTCATCCCAGCTAACCTGGGGTATTATGTGAGACCTTTCCCTTCCAGCTGGTGTTCCCGGGATTCATTTATTCCTAACCAGGAATTAGTTTCAATACTTGTCTTTAATTTCCAGCTTCACACTTTTATTTCACATCTCTTAATCCCTGCTATCTTGTGTTAGAATAAAACATGGATTTTTAATTTCAGCGAAAGGGACAAATCCATTATTCTATCTGATTCCAATTCTTCCTTCTCAAATACCCCATCAATTCAATTATATCTCTTTAACTTTAATTTCTGTATTTTATAACTCAACTATTACAAGCACGTGCTATGTTTTCCCCACAGTCTAAGCAGCTTTCATCAAGGTATAGTAGCTTCCATTTAATAGCAACTTGGATAGTAACAACTTCCAGTTACTAATAACATTTTGTTGGCAAACAATTCTGCCTCGTTGACTTTAATATTAATGGGATTCAGCTATTGGCAACAGTACACAGCTTATTAAGAACACTTGTAAGAAAGGCCCCAGCTTCAGGTAGGTTTGCGAGGCTGAAGCCAGAGGGAAGGAAGTGCTGGGATATGCTGAGACACTGGAGCTGTACAGTGCTCTCTCCAAGCTGTGCCTCGCTGGGACACTGGACCCAGAGAAGGGAGCACTGGGATGTGCTGAGTTGCGATCCCTGGATGGTGTGTAAACCCCTAGTGCCCCCACTCCTCCTAGAAAGCCACAACATCCAGGTTGCAGCTCTCCTCCCCACTGCTGCCCTACCCACATCAAGGTTGCACGGCTTCCTTCCCTGACTGCGCCCTTGCAAACCTGCCTTCCACTTATTGGCAACTGCCAGATGATGGCAACTTTTTGCTGGCAAATGTGGGGTTGCTAATAAGTAAAAATTACTATATAATTAAATTTGGAAGGATTAGATTTTTGTCAGTAAATGTCAGTAAACCTCAATTTCACTGTACGCACACAAACCAAGGAACAAATATTTTCATTGACAATAACTGAAGTTCACTGACAGGCAAAATAAGAAAAATGCTGTGTGAGAACTTCTTACAGTTCAGTTTAAGGCTATTTATTTTGTATATTTTGACATGTGATGTTGACAATTTGTGTTTTAACAGTTATTAAACTTTACCTTCTTGAGTCTACTGTCATTAAATAGTTATTTTACTCCCCCCCCCGTAATTTCCCACAACTGTGAAAATGTTAGATAAAAAAATGAAAATGTTTTAAAATAAACATTGACCTTTACCAGTGAAATTATATAAACAAAGATTGAATTCTGCTAAGCTGAATTATAATGCATCTGTTCCATCACCAGCGCTGCATTATCAAAGGAGAAAGAGCAGCTAAATGCAATGTAGGCCTCTGCTTGTGCTTTGAAGCAGGATTGCCCTAACCTTGGCATGCATTGGAGGCGATTTCAGCCACCTTTGCCTTTAATACAGAAGTATATCTAGTAAAGTTCAGTGACAAATAGATGACTGCGCTGATCAAGACACTGCATTCCACACTGAGGCTTGTTACCGTGCACTGTACTTTCGTATCAGGGCAACTCTATCGATGAACTCTATTTTGCATTGGGCCATCTTTTGGCAAATGAGGATATAAAGCCCAAAGTCTCTTGCAATGACTGATGAATGATTGTGCTTTTATATTTATACCTCATCTAGACAGGTAAGACTAAGGAGGCAATTTTTTTTATCAAGGATGCCTTGAAGGTGCTTTGGCCAACATTCTTTACACCAAAGCCATTTCATGGTGTCCAGTCAACGGTCCATCCCTTCATGGGGTTTAGTTTAGGAACAACAAAAATTAACACGATAAAAGTTCAGTTGCAGGCTTTGCCCCATACTTGGCTGTTCTGAGGCTTCCGATTCCAAGACTGCTCAGCTTACACCCTAGATCATCTCCCTCCAGAGAGCCACTCCCACCTTGCTTATATTAGACTGGAATTGGGACTGGAGAATGGTCTTATCCCTTTACTAGCAGGATCAATGCCCACTGAAGCAGGGAGTGGAGATCTCAGCCTATTACAAAGGGACAATGAGAGACAGCTATTCTTGTATGATGCTGATATTACAATAGGAATTTAGTCTTTACTGCAAATTTGCATCCCTTAAAGCTCTGTGCTCATCTCTTCTCTTTTCAGTTAAATCCTGCATAATCTCATCTGGGTGGTTTCTCCACCTTAACTCTTGTATCTTCAAGTGTTTATCCAACAACTCTTCCTCAGTGACTAACTGAATTTATCTTATCCCCTTCAAACTCCAGCTGCCTTCACCTCCTTATCTATTATTTCTGAAAAATCCACTATTCTACTCAGTTTGAAGTTTTGTCACCATGATGTTAGGTTCTTCTCTGGAAGCTTTGAATCTAACATTTTCCTTTCCAAAATTTTTAGCATTTGGCTCATCAACCTTGTTATTTGGTTTCTGTTCCCCCATGGAATAGCACCAGTGCCTGCCTTGGCTGCTGCTCCTTACTCCTCAAAACAGCAGCAATGAAACTGACATGACTGGCTTTTTCACTCCTGCCTAAGGAGTCCTATTAGCAGCCATGGAGCTTAATCTGAGTTAATTTCACTTTGGGCTGAAACAGCCAGACAAAACTAGGAGCAGCAGTTTTGGTGCTGCCTGCCTGCCTGCAGACTTGGAAAGGTAGTGATGAGTTTGTCTTGATGGCTCTGTTCTGCTTAGCAACCCAGTTCAGCTTAGCATCCGATCAAGGCCTACTGAAAAACTTACTGGCTGGGGTAGACAGGTGTCATGGTATAATTCCCTACTCTGAACCTTAACGTCCAAAAGACGGGGTACCAGCATGAATTCGTCTAAGCTCAATTACCAGCTTTGTACTTGTAGTGCTGCCACCAACCAGGAATTCCAGTGCCTGGTACACTCTGGTCCCCCCAAAACCTTGCCTGGGGACCCCCCAAGACCCAGACCATCTAGATCTTAACACAAGGAAAGTAAACCCTTTCCCTCACCGTTGCCTCTCCCAGGCTTCCCCTCCCTGGGTTACCCTGGAAGATCACTGTGATTCAAACTCCTTGAATCTTGAAACAGAGAGGAAAATCTACCTTCCCCCCTCCTTCTCTCTCCCCCTCCCAGACTCTCCCTGAGAGAGAAAGTAATCCTAACACAGAGAGAAAATAACCTTTCTCTCCCCTTTCCCTCCTTTCTCCCCAACAATTCCCTGGTGGATCCAGACCCAGTCCCCTGGGGTCTCACCAGAATAAAAAAACAATCGGGTTCTTAAACAAGAAAAGCTTTTAATTAAAGAGGGAAAAACAGTAAAAATTATCTTTGTATATTTAAGATGGAATATGTTACAGGGTCTTTCAGCTATAGACACTGGGAATACCCTCCCAGCCTAAGTATACAAGTACAAATTAAAATCCTTTCAGCAAAATACACATTTGAACTCCTTCCAGCCAAATACACATTTGCAAATAAAGAAAACAAACATAAGCCTAACTCGCCTTATCTACCTAGTACTTACTATTCTGGACATATAAGAAACTGTATCAAAGAGATCGGAGAGAAACCTGGTTGCACATCTGGTCACTCTCAGAACCCAGAGAGAACAACCACCAAAAACTAACAGCACACACAAAAACTTCCCTCCCTCAAGATTTGAAAGTATCCTCTCCCCGACTGGTCCTCTGGTCAGGTGACAGCCAGGCTCACTGATCATGTTAACCCTTTACAGGCAAAAGAGATATGAAGTACTTCTGTTCTATTAACTCTTACTTATCTGTTTATGACAACAGGCCAGCTGTGTGACCTTGTTAGATAAGAGAATGCTTGCAGAGGCTGGGAAAAATGCTTGTAGATACTTTTTGAAGTAATATGTATTTTTTTTTGTACTAACCATGAAGTTTTCAAGAGAAACAGTTGTTCTTTGTTCCTCTCTTGTATGCTGGGAACGTAATCTGGGAAGGTATAACTGGGAAGGTACAGTGATGACGCGACGTAAGTGATGACGCAATGGAGTAGCTAATAAAAACGGTTTGCATCTGCAGTGGGGGGGCTGGTTCTGTATGGAGTGAGATGGGCAGTTCTCTGTTGTATGGCATGCTACAATAAAGAACTTGATAGTTGCATCTTTGCTGGTCATTGCCTGTCTCTTTGCAGTCAGACAACGAAACCTGAGCTGTCCGGGATAACAGAGATCCCCAACAGTAGCATAACACCATCACCGGGTTGTCCTCCTTTCAGTTAGGGATGGTTCTGTGGTGAGGATAAGGGAAAGACATTTAATTTTTTTCCAGTGGAAGGCAAGATTCTGGAGAGGCTCCCACTGTGGAGACAGTCCATGAAGGAGGTCTAACACTGACATCAGCTCTCCACACTAAGATTGCAGTCCCTCTGTGTGCAACTGCCATACACCTAGGGTTGCCAAGCCTCCAGGATTGTCCTGGAGTCTCCAGGAATTAAAGATTAATCTTTAATTAAAGATTATGTCATGTGATGAAACCTCCAGGAATACAGCCAATCAAAACTGGCAACCCTAGGCACCTATCACAATTAGCATTGAGGGCCCCCACATGGCTCTTGCCCCAGCAGGGCGTCAGGGCTCCAAGGATGAGGTGAGGTGCCTCAGACTGCATTACCAGTGTAGTTACAAATTGCTTTCAGAACAATTTGCTACTGGTAGCCGCTACTGACATCTAGGTATGTTTTGCTTCCCTGCCACCAGGGGCGGCTCTAGGGATTTTGCTGCCCCAAGCACAGCAGGCAGGCTGCCTCCGGTGGTTTGCCTGTGGAGGGTCCGCTGGTCCTGCGGCTTCGGCGGACCTCCCGCAGCCTGCGGGAGGTCTGCCAAAGCCTTAGGACCAGTGGACTCTCCACAGGCACACCTGTGGGAGGTCCACCGAAGCCACAGGACCAGCGGACCCTCCGCAGGCAAACTGCCGGAGGCAGCCTGCCTGCCGCCCTCGCGGCATCGGCAGAGCGCCCTCGCGGCTTGCCGCCTCAAGCACGCGCTTGGTGTGCTGGGGCCTGGAGCCGCCCCTGCCTGCCACTATTTGCTATGCCATATCTTTCCCCATTGCCAGGTCCTATGGCAGCAAGTTTTATCCCTGTCATAATTTGCTTCCATGAACTTTGCCCATATCCTAGTCCAGGGGTAGCAAATTCTACCAGAGCAGGACTCCCTGTCAGAATTTGCTCCCCACCCTTGGTTGTGTTTTGTTCCACAGACCAGAACTCAAGTATTTAGCTGCGTGCACTCCAACTGCCATGGTCTGTGTTCAGTGTAGCTGTACTGAATGGTGGAGCAATTAGCTGGAGCAGGCTGGTAGAATTGTCAGGTATGGTTCTCAACCTGGGGTATGTGTACCCTTGGGGGTACACAGAGGTCTTCCAGGGGATATAACTCGTCTAGATATTTGCCTAGTTTTATAACAGGATACATAAAATGAACTATAGAAATTAGTACAAACTAAAATGTCATACAATAACTTGTTTATATTGCTCTATATACTATACACTGAAAAGTAAGTAACATATTTATATTCCAATTGATTTATTTTATAATAATATGGCAAAAATGAGAAAGTATGCAATATTTTGGTAATAGTTTGCTGTGACACTTTTGTATTTTTATATCTGATTTTGTAAGCAATTAATTTTTATGTGAGATAAAACTTGGGGGTGTGCAAGACAAATCAGGCTCCTGAAAGGGGTACGGTAGTCTGGAAAGGTTGAGAGCCACTGCCTAAGGGATCAGTTATCCCTCCTTCCAGTGCTGAGGCTATAGGCTGTGTTAGCAGAGGTGCACAAGGACATCATCATGCCATGAGAATTGCCAGCAGTCAGGTGGTAAACATGGTAGTGCTGGGACTGAGGGATAAGTGAAGACCAGGGCCGGTTCTAGCAATTTCGCTGCCCCAAGCATGGCGGCACGCCGCAGGGGGCGCTCTGCCGCTCGTTGGTCCCGCGGCTCCAGTGTACCTCCCGCAGGCTTCCCTGCAGGGGGTCCGGTGGTCCTGCGGCTCCGGTGGACCTCCCGCAGGCGTGCCTGCGGATGCTCCACCGGAGCCGCGGGACCAGTGGACTCTCTGCAGGCACACCTGCGGGAGGTCCACCGGAGCCGCCTGCTGCCCTCCCGGCAATCGGCAGAACGCCCCCCACGGCGTGCCGCCCCAAGCACGTGCTTGGCGCGCTGTGGCCTGGAGCTGGCCCTGGTGAAGACGATGTCTCAGAAGCAATCCTCTGAGCAAGAGTGAAGAGGAGATAACATTTTGCAAGTCTAGGGTGATTAGTGTAGATTAGGCTCAGTTTTGAGTGGAGACCAGGTGTAGGTAGCTCCTCTTTGCTAAATTGGACCTAAACCTAAGCTCTGCTTGAGCAAAAAGAAGTTATTTTGTTATACAGTGCTCATATGCTCTGTTCCCAAAGTGCTCTGTAGCATCTGTAAGGGTAGAATGCTACCATTTGTCTTACTGATTTGATGGTCAAAGCTCAAAGAGAGGAGACAAGCTAAGGTTGCATTGCAGAGGTTGTGTGTACATTATCCTCTTGTTTCTTGCATTTCAGAGACTTACTTTTTAGCCACTCTTCACATTCCAGAAGGGCACAAGACACCACTGGGCGTGTGTAACTCTGCCTTAATTAAGTTTTTGGGCAGTAAACTACCTTGGTGTGGGTTTTTTTTTGTTTTTTTTTTCAATAATCAATTTGTTCAAACATGGAGGATAATAAGATGATAAGTAAAAGCCAGCATTGGTTTGTCAAGAACAAATTGTGCTAACTCAACATCACTTCCTTCTTTGACAAGACAACCAGTCCAGTGGATGGGAGGAATTAGTTGGCAGGACATACCTGGACTTTAGAGAGGCTTTTGGCACATTCTCATAAGCAAATGAGGGGAGCAAGGCCTAGATGCCATTACTATAAGGTGAGTGCAAAACTTGTTGAAAGACTATTCTCAAAGAGTTTACTACTCAAGCCATACATGCAGGAGCACAATAATATCCACGTGCACAATAATAACCAAGGTAAAATATGTTCTGTGGACAGCGAGTCATAAAAATACTGCTTTTAAAAATAATAAACGGACTGAAATTCCATTTCTAGTGCATGACAGGAACTAGGAGTACCACTCCAGCCACCGGAGCAGCCCATCAGACAAAGATGTGAGCTGCTCTGAGGTTCCATGCAGTCATGTCACAGCTCTGTGCATTGACTAGGTATTTTAAACAAAGCATGTACATTTTGACTCGTTTAGCGTATGTGTGAACGCTCAGGGTTCATAGACTCCGGTCTCCATTAGCAGCTGGGTACATCATTTCAGGGACGGAAGAGCTGCACTGCCGAGGCACAGCCCCGGAGTGGCTGCTGAGACGTTCTGTCCTACCAGGGAACAAACCTCCTCGGCCACCGACACCCCATTTCTGCAACCGCTGCCTACGGCTCACCCCGGCGGGGGTCCCCTTTTAATCCCCACGCCCGGGTCTCCCCGCCGCGGCCGCTGGCTGGCAGCGCCTCTACCCGGCTCTCACCTCCTGCCGCTCACACCTGGCCAAATTCTAACCCCGCCCCGTTCACCGCAGGGAACCGAGAGTAATGCCAACTAAGAGCAGAACCGAACGCCCCGACCTCAGCCGAGGTTACTGCGCATGCTCACATCGCTTTTCGCTCCGGCCCCGCCCCTGCGGGTCCCGCCCCGGTTCCCATGGTGACGGCTCTGGGCGTCCTAGGACTCGCCTAGCTGCGGCCGGCGGGTGAGCGGGGCCCGTGTGGGTATCGCCCCTTACCCGGCTTGGTCACCCCGCGGGGGGTTGGTCGGGTGAGACCCCGCTTACCTCGCCGGGCCCCTGGGGTGGGGGGTATTAATTCCTATGTGGGTTTCTGGTTTGCCCTCTCCCGGGGTGGTGCCGAGGGGGCGGGGGACGGCGGGGATACACCCAGCCCTTCGTGTGGGCGAGGGGATCTTGTAGCTCACAGCCGGGCTGCACAGCACCGGCCCCGGCGCTCGCAGGGCTCCCTGCTGGGCGTAAGCTGGAGAGTGTGTCTGGCGCTGCACGTTAAGGGGCAGAAGCCGTGGTGCGATTCGTGCTGCACGCTTGGGCCGTGTCAGGGCGTTTGCACTGTGCTTGTGCTGGAGCTGGAGGGTCGCTCGCTCGCTCCTGTTGTGTGTGTCACAAATGCTTTTCTTTTCAAAATACTGTATGCCTTGTTGCTATTGTAAATGCTACAGAATGGCGTGGTTCCAGTCTCCTGGAGCTGAGTCCTGAGTGTGCTGGAAGACGTGATTGAAAAGAACCGTGAGGGGAGCAGTAGGAGCACCGCTGACTACTCCATACTTATGAGTTCAAAATACTTTCCCTAGGTTCACATCGGTTTCCAGTTTCTTGGAAACTGGAACTTTGATTAAAAATTAAATAAGTGAACAGTTTAGAGTCTGTAGTTAAGTTACACAAATAATAGTGTGTTCCCAGACAAATTTGCAATTGGTAATATATAAGATTTCCTTTACCTTCCTCAAAGTTCATCAGATAGTTAATTCACACAAATCCAAAAAAGTTGCAAATGTCAAGAGTAGTCAGTCCTTCACTGTGAGATATTGTCCCATGTTATACATTAAAATGATGCATCACAAATTTCTTTAGCTGTGTTTTTATCCATTATTCTTCAGCTCTTTTGTTTAATTCCCATCTCCCAAAGCCACTTCACCTTTATCCCTCCTATTTCTGTTTTCACCCTTTTCTTACCTACCTATTTCTCTTCATATTACTGCTGGTCTTTCTCTTTTCCTGTCTCCTGATGATGTGGTTAGTGAAGCAGCACGAGTTCTCAGGAAGGGCTTCTCTTCACTAGGGAATTTTCAGAAAACATTGCTACTGGTGCTATTACTATTGGGAGCTCTAATGTAGAAAAAGCTCTGGTGGGATCCAGTATTCTGAGCAGCTGAAAGTTGTTGCACAGATGGGAATTTCTCCTTGAAAGTCCATAGTATAGACATGACTGAAGATGCTTGATTTTACTCATGGCTTGTAGATGTTGTTTATTGAAGTCTTGATTTAGCACACACTAGGAAGCATCACACTTTGTTCTTGATCTTTTGTCACGCTGACATCTGGTTACTCTTGAATATTTTATAAATAAGTATCAATTTTATACAGTTAGTCATATAATAGATAAATGGTTATACAGATATCTCTGTGTGACACCCAGTCATGTAAATGGATCAGCTGTGCCCACACTGAGTTCTGTTAACTTTTGAGATACTCATCATGAACTTAAGAGTTTGCCTGCATGAATCAGGTTGCAGAGTCAGGGCTTTTGTACAGTGCCATAAGCATTTATGGTGCTTTGCAGATGAAAAGTGACATGGTCTCTGCTCTGAGAGTTTAAAGTCAATTCTCTGTTTGAGGGCAACTAAGGCCTGGTCTACACTGGGGAGGTGGGGATGGGAATCGATCTAAGATACACAACTTCAGCTACGAGAATAACGTAGCTGAAGTCGACGTATCTTAGATCAATTTAGAATCACTTACTTTGCATCCTCGTGGCGCGGGATCAACGGTCGCCACTCCCCCGTTGATTTTTCTTCTACCTGTCACCACGCTGGAGTTCAGTAGTCGACCGGAGAGCAGTCGGATTGCGAGAGCAATAAATTGATCCCCGATAGATCGATCGCTACCTGCCAATCCGGCAGGTAGTGTAGACCTAAATGTCTTGATCCCCCATTATTGCAAAATCTGATTGGTGTTAATGGTGTGCGGATTCGGAACATGCTTTAGAAGGGAGGTAGATGAAATAAAATGGTATTAAGAAACATTCTGTAAGTTAGCCATTATGTAAAGTAAATAAATTTAATAACTTCATTTGGACTCTGTAGAGTCTAAATTTTTTTTTCTTATTTTTAGCCATCTTAGGAGTGAACAAGTGCTTTCTATACAGTAAGTATTCAGTTATATTCTCTATTCTCTACCACTTTCCAGTCCAAAGCCCTGTAATACTGACTTTATTGATTTCTAGAATGCCTATTGTGGCAGCAAAGTTCTTAATCATAGGAACACAGGAATTGCCATACTGGATCAGTAGAGCCTTGCAAATCTGCAGACATCTGCTTTTATATCTGTGGATATCTGCATCTGCGGATGCAGTGACTATCCGCAGACCATGTTTGCAGATCTTGGATGGTCAAGGATACAAATTTTATATCTAGAGCTCTGCAAATCTGCAGATATCCACTGACCATGTGTGTGGATCATGAATTGGATGCAGATACAAATTTTACATTCTCACAGAGCTCTATGGATCAGACCCAAGGTCTGCCTAGTCTGCTATTCTGTCTCTTACAATGACCAGCACTAGATGCTTCAGAGGAGGGAATAAGAACCCCATACTAGGCAATGTGGGATAATCTGTCCCCGTCCCCAACACACATAGCTCTCATCATGGTATCTAATAGCGATTGGCTTAAGCCCTGAAGCACAAGGTTTAATACCCCTTCCAAAATGTTTGTTGTAGTTAGTTATCATTGTCATGCTACCTGGTATGGGACACAACTAAGAGCATCAGTCTCGGGTCATACCGCCGTAAAAGAGGGCATGTACCCCAGACTGGTGGTCTATTATATCATAAAATTTCACCAAGCCAGTAACAAATGTTTGCTTCCAAAATACTATACTAGTTATAATGAAGCCAAAGACAGCCTCCTTTCAGGCTCTCTAGCTTCTCATGTACCAAACCAGATTTCTATGTTAAATTATTATTAAAACCAAGAATAACATATATTAGGTTCTTTCAGTTCCAAAGAACCAGACACACACCCAGGTCAAATATATTTCAGCTCTTCCCCGAAACCCATGCCGGTAGCCAATCCTTTAGTAACTACAAAATTAAAGGTTTATTAATATATAAAAAAGAAGAGAGTTATTAAGAGGTTAAAATGAATCATATGCATTACAGTTGATTGCAGAGTTTGTAGATCAGGATAATAGCAGTGATTTTAAATCTGCTAGTTTGCAAAAATCTCTCTGGTTCTCCCCAGATATTGGGGTCCTCAGGTCATTGTTCAAAGCTCTTCATTGTTAGAAATCATAATCCAGAGACGTGGAGCAGGAAAGAGGCAAGGGAATGATGTCACACTCTCCAATTTATACCCCGCAGTCCATGTGCATGGAAAGTTACTATCTCAAACATGGAATCAAGCATTACATGTTCTACATGCCCTGCTGAGTCAGTGGGCCTCCATTGTCCATATGCTGTCTGAGGCATCCTCAAGAGAGGCCTGTTAGAAGAGTTGATTTTCCTTAACCGTGTCTGGCTGGTCCGGATATTAATATATCTTTTTGGTGTTACCCAAACACATAGCAAAGATTCATAACTTCCTACACATTGATAATACACACAGCATAAACAGAATAACATTGTTCAACTGGTTGCAAATTTTCCAATGATACCTTACAAGGCATACTTTATACAAGAGCTATTGCAATTGTGTAACAGTTGTAACAACAATGATATAAATGGTGACCTTCCTTTTTATACAACATCACAGTGATAACTGTGGGTATTTTCATATCTGTGTAACTATCCAATCCCTCTTTGAATCTTGTTAAATTATGGCTTCAGCAATTTCCTTAGTCAATGACCTTCACAGTTTAATGACATGTTGTGTGAAAAAGTAGTTCCTTATATTGGCTTTGAATGTCCCACCTTTTCATTTAATTGAATATCCCCTGAATTACTTGCTTAATTTTAATATGTACTTCATGCTTAAGTGATATGCTGAATCAGAGACTTCTGGTCTTCTTCAAAGCCCATGAAAATCAGTAGAAGCCTTTCTATTAACTTTGGTGAGTTTTGGATCAGGCCCTTAGCATCCAGTCCGTTCCTCATTGAAACCAGTGAAAAGACTCCCATTGACTTCAGTGGGAGATAGATCTGACCCTTATTTAAAGTCGAATTATGCTACCGTCACTTTCACAGAATATCACCTTTTCCTGTGGGTAGTCTGATTGCTATTAGTAAGTGCAGTACAATTTGACCCATGCAGAATAAGTAAAATATAGAGAGATTATCACTCGTTTAAATGAACATCAAAATGAGTTTAAGGGAATATTATCATAAATTGCTTCACTAAAATGTATTACCAATACCTTCCTGTTTTTGTATACTTATAATTTATATGTAAAGTTTGTCCTTATATTTTGGAAATAAAATAAATCACCAAAAATTCCATATACTTATGAAGACAAAAACCAAAATAAATTAAAAACAAAAATTAAACACTAAACTAAAACATATCTTGCATCTTGTCATGAAGGTAACTTGGGCTGTAAAATACAATTGCAGATAATCATTAGATGTACAATAAGAGATGAGATTTATAGAAGGATTTGTTCTAAAGTCTTTTTCCATCTCTGGTCATTGATATTTTTGTTCCAGTGACAGGAAGGCTAATCAGTGACTGGCCATCTCTCATTATAGACCACTGCCAATCAGAACTCCTTTTCACAGAAAAACTTCTTTAATCACAGACATAAATACAAATCTAGAATTTTTAAAAAGTACAATCCTTAACTGAGATCAATTACTATATGCTCTTACTTTTATTGATTTTTTTTTTTTAATGACGTGGTTTGAGATGTTTAGGTGAAAAGTGTCGCTGTAAATCTGGTTGTTTGTATAATGTCTAGCCTTCACTTGGGCTGTGAAATACAATTGTAAATGTTATCAACAATATTAAATCGCTATTAACCCCCCCAGCCTCCTTAATGTAGTGCCCTACTGTATCTCTTTCCTTATCCTCCATTACCTTATTGATACGCCATTCTGAGTGATGAGGAACAAATATGCTTTTTAGAAACTTTAGCACAATATTTTTGTGTGCTATTGCTCGCTATAGCAGCAATTAAATTGATTTTGCTTGTTCAGAAAGCACAATCTATTTAAATTAGCCTATTTTTTGATTGACTGATATCTATCAACTTCTTCTGACAAGTAACACAAAGTAAATTTCCATTCAATAAATGTAACAAATAGCTAACTTTCTTCCCCCCTTTAAAATCCTGTTTTCCATCCCAATTAAAAGTTTGTCTCTTGGGGCCTGCTAACAGATCTTGCAATACCTACATTAAACCAAATTTAAAAGTAAGAGTGCTCCTGCTCCAGATCACAGATGTGGAAAATGAAGGAACTGGCAGCTGAAGCTTTAATGGTGGGAAGTTTAGGTTGAGTACTTGAGAGGAAAGAACACAGTAGCTCTGTGACAAAAAAAAGTCCTGTTAACATTTATGTGCTTCAAAAAGACAAAGTAGACTGCTGTGTATAGCTATGGGTTTTTTTTGGATTTGTTCTCCATAAGTAAAAGCCTGTGTTCATATGGCATTACTTATAGTTATAAAGTTAAGTGGTTGTTTCTATTTATTATTTATTTTGTAGAATAATACGATACCTGCTGTTGCATCATTATTACACATTGCATGTTTATCATTTCTGTATTTTACTTATCTATTTAATAAGATACTATTGACAATTGAGAAAAAAAGCCTGATTCTGTTCTCAGTTAAACTCATGTAAATCAGCAGTACCACAATGCAGTTACAAATGAGATCAGAATCAGTCCCAGGCATGTTGTTCCAATCCAGTAACTTCAAGGACCCAATCCTGCAAAGACATATGCACGTTAATCACATGTGCAAGTTTTTGCAGCATAGGGACCTAATTTTACATATTATGTAACAAAAGGGGGAAAACAGTAAATGGGGAAAGACTGAAGAAGGGTAAGGGATCATTAGTCATGGGTCACAGGGAAGACACTATTATTTTAAATTTTATGTATATATATATATTTTTTTAGTTCAGAATGAGTACTTTGCCTCCTGTGCTGATACAGTGTCCAAAGAGATATCCCAGTCTCGTGGAGCAGATGGTTTGCCCTTCAATAAAACTTGCAAGGTATGTGTGTCTCTTACTGACTTTTGGAAGACTAACACTTTTGTTGTAAATATGTTCAATCAGATATCTTAAAGAGAAGACAAATTATGGTTTGAGTAGTAGGGATACTTTAAAAAGCAAAAGTTTAAGACAAGAAAATCATCTTTTAGCAAAGTTATATGCACATAATGAATAAAAGGCAATAGGAAGTGCAAACTCGTCTTTTTAAGACAGAACAATAAAATCCAAATGATCTTCTTGTCATCTAAAATATAATGTATTGAAAATGTCCATATTTGAATTGGCATCATCTAATACACAAGATTGCCTGCAGTTTCAGTAAAGTTGTTAAGTTCAATGAAGTTTCAAGATGCTACTTAAAGAATGAAGAAAAGCTTTCGAACAATCAGTGAAGTATGTAAAGGCAGGGGAGATTAGTACCACCATTTTTCTTTGGCATTATGATAGATTTCAAAAGAGGTCTATTCATGGTATACACTTTCTCCTAAATTTTCAGAAGAGTTCTTTCCTCTTAGTAAGTATTTCATTGCTAAATCTTTGAAAATGTAATCTTTTGGATTAAAAAAATAAGACTTTATCATTTTGACTTTGCATGGGAAGGAAGCGTCCCTATATCTTTCAAAATGTATACAAATTGTCATGAAAAAATTACCAACACTTGATAGGACTAAACCTATTCACCAGGCTGAAATACACCAGTGCCTCAAATCACACCCCATACCAAGTCATGTCTCCAGCTATCTGGTCTGCCATTAGTTAGTTGCTCCCCACTGCTTAGGTTTGAAGACCCTGGTCTACCACTGATTGAGTACTGAGATCCCAATTAATGCTGCTCCCCACTCGAAATAAATCAGTTAATGTTGGGTCACAGTAAATTAATGGTAAGTAGCCCCATTTAACCTCCCACAAATCAATTTATTTTAGTCCTAAAAAGAGAGCTCTCTGCATTGAGAGATGCATCAAGGCTGAGGTTTTTCTTCCTCCTGGACCAGACTGCAGCATTTAGAGACTGAGAACAGGATGTAGTGAGCTGAGGAGCAGAGAGGCTCCAGCTGGCCTGAAGACCAGCAGTGGCAGGACTCTTGTCTGGTTTAGCAGAGAGCTCTTGTATGGGACAGTCCTTGTCAACATCCTCTAAACAAACACAGAATTCTGTATGGAATAGGTGTGGGGGGGGAAGGATGGATGGAAGCAGCTTCCTGCACACCTATCACAGGGCTCTTTGCTATTGCCGCATCTTAGTAGAGTACTCTGTTGGGATGGTGGCAGTGAAGCTCCTCATACACAGAATCCTTTGTTGGGGTAATAGGTGCCTTTGCTGGCAGAGTAATTTTGATGTGGGCCCCATAGAAACATATAGATCCCTTTGCTGTGATGGTTTGTCCCCCTTAGAATTCCTTCTGTGGGAGGCAAACTCCCAGTTCCCTCTGTGCCAGAAGGTAGGAGTAACAGCACCCTCTGGTTATTTCAGACCTAACAGTAGCAGCCCCTCTCCAATCTAATGATAGCAGCAGCTTTGGAGCTGTCTCTGTGCAAGCTTCGAAAGATGTCACCACAGACTGAGTGACACAGGAGCACACCTACTATGGCCACTAACATTGAGACTCCTTAGCAGATCAGTTGGATGCCTCCATTGCCTTCTGTTCCTGAAGCCTCACCCACGATTATTTCTCCTTTGTCCCTCTGTCCCCATCGAACCTTTGCTTGCTGGTTCCAGCCATGCTCCCTTGCACCTCAGGCAGCCAGCTTCTTTACCTATCTCAAACCCTCCAAAAAGCTTATGTTATCCAGCTTCATCCAGATCTGAAACAGGCAGAGGGATGGGTGAAATGTTTAAGTACTTCAGTAGTTCACTTTAGAACTGCCTTCCGAGCCTCTGGCTGTGCACTGAGGCAGCCTGTCAGTGCAATCCAGTCCAATTCACGTCTTGCTGGAGCTGGAGCAGAGAAATGGGTCTGAATCATTTACTCTATGTAGCTCAGGATTCCTTGAATCTCTCAGGATTCCCTGAGCAAGTCCTGTCTTGCCATTTTCCTTTGAACACTCCACCTTTCACTATGCCCATGCTCCCTTGGCATATACCTGCTCCCTCTATCTCTCCGACTTTGATTAATGTAGCTTACCAATAGATAACCTTTGAATAAATGCTGTTACTATTAACTATCAAAACAGTCCATGATTGGTTTTACAAGCCTTTGTGTGATTTTTTTAAAAGATATGGGTATGTGGTGATTTTATTTTGGTAATTAAAAGGAATTTGTTATGGATGTAAGGAATCTGTTACCATGTTTGAGTATTATGATTGAGTGATAAATCATGGGAGTGTTAATGTTACTATAACTATTGATTTATTTGATATTTTGTGTCTGTACTGATACAAAATATTATTGAGAAACTGACTCTAAGTTACCAGTTTTTGAAGTGGGAATAAGATAAGATTTAAATTGTATTTATCATTCTTTATCTTCACATGGTTCTGTTTTGTGTAATGTTACAAGGCTGATTTTTTATCTTTGTATGTATAAAGAATGTTTTCAGAAAAAGAAATTAGATAATTTTGCTCTTTAAACTGAGGAGGCAAACAATTGTAAAACAGCTGCTTCAAAATGCTAGCAAGTATGGATTGGTCATCAGTAAGGTGATGACAAAACTGATTTTTTTAAAATAAGAAATCAATTTAAAATTTAAGTAGAAATCAACTTAAAGAGAAATAAAGATCTTTACATAATCTATTTATGAAATACGGTGAGTCATGGCAACACTGAAGCTGATTGGTGAAACAAGTGACAATTTCTGGAAGAAAAAGGATAGTGATTCTTACCCAGTTTCACCTCCACCCCATCTCTCAGTTATGACAAAATGAAAATTCTAAATAAGTGCACAAGGCACCTTGAAACAGACTTATAAAACATGGCCAGATAATTTTCACATTTATAATTTTTGTTGCTTTCAATTCTGATTGTTTAGAACACCCTGGTTGGAGCTTTATCTTTTTTCTATTTGGTAGTAATTGAATTGACTCTTGTGTTTTTATGGTGAATAAGCTAATATGGTTCTCCTGTCTTTTCTTTCTTGTTTGTGCGCAAACATCATTGATGGTGTCAGCACAGGTCTGAGAGAAATGTTTATTTTTTTCCAGTAGCTTGAATTCTTTATGATTGATATCTGTCTTGGCAGCCCCTTTAATACACCACAAAACATTATAGGTCTATTGTAAACAGTAGCTGATTTGTGAGTTCTGTGTGTGTTCAGTTCTTGGCTATGCTTAATTTTTTTTTAACTCTCGAGCACATTTCCCCATCAAATTAGAATAATTTTAAACCTGGACTACATGACAAGTGCCACTGTAAGCTTTGTGATTCATTTTTAATGTCTATAGAGTGTAGTGTTTAAAAAAAAAACCAAAAACGTTCCTGAGAAGCAGAGGTGAGACTACAGACTTTCCATCCATCTCACTGGAAATTATATTTAAGTGGTGATTTAAATTAATTTTTGGCTAGATAATTGTGGTGCTTGAATATTGTCTCCTCTAGATATTTTCTGCCTTTTCTTTTTATGTGGAATATCCCCAAGAGCAAGAGGGTTCCTTTTGCAGACCTCCTAAGGTGCATAGTTTCAGGGCATTTTGATGGTGTCTAGCCAAAGAGTTTTTGTTTTTAATTACATAGTCATATACTATTTCTGAAATACATATATATATTTTGTCTACAATCTTGGCTAAACATGTAGTATTGTGTAATACATCTTTTACATTATTGCACACTATTTGTATTGTTCTAATGGTCCATAATACCTTCATTGATTTAGACTCTTAGGTGTAGTCTGCAGACTTTGATTTTGGGTTGTAATTTAGATTATAGTTTGATAATTATGATAAATTATTTTCTTTCTAAGGTCTGTATTTTTATGTAACCAGTAGCACGTTCTATGTCCATGGCCTTTCTTAGGTGCAATTGAGGAATGAGATAGTTCACTATCAGGCTAATGTACTTTAAGTGCAGTTAAGGCAGCAATAGTTAAGTATTAGATGAATTTAAGTGGCCTGTATATGGCAGCAAATTTTCGGGTTTTTTTGTTTTTGTTTCCTACTTCATAGGGTTGCCAACTTTCTATTGCAGAAAACTGAACACCCTAGCCCTGCCCCTTTCCCAAGGCCACGCCCCTGCTCAGTACATCCCCCCTCTCTTGGTGGATCGCTCTCCCGCACCCTCACTCACCCTCACTCACTTTCACTGGGCTGGGGCAGAGGGCTGGGGTGCAGGCTCCGGCTGGGAGTGCAAGCTCTGGGGTGCAGCTGGGATGAGTGGGTTGGGGTCCAGGAGGGGGGTGCAGGCTGGGGGATGGGGCCAAGGGATTCAGGATGTAGGAGGGGGCTGCAGGTGGAGAAAGGGTGTTGGGATGTTGGAGGGGGTACAGGCTCTGGGCTGGGGGTTATGGGCTCTGGGTTGGGGTTGGGGATGAGGGGTTTGGATTGCAGGAGCAGGCTCCAGGTTTGCAGGGGTTCAGGGCTGGAGCAGGGGGTTGGGGCTTGGGGTTGGAGCTTGGGCTTACCTCGGGCGGCTCCCGGACAGTGGGTCTAAGGTAGGCTCCCTGCCTGTTCTAGCACCACGCTGCACCTTGGAAGCAACCAGCAGATCTGGCTCCTAGGCAGGGGAGCCAGAAGGCCCGCAGGCATACACTCCCCCCCCCAGCTTCTATTGGCCATGGTTCCTGGCCAATGGGAGTGTGGGGAGAGGACAGCACGTGGAGCCTCATCCTCTCCCTGCCTAGGAGCCAGACCTGCTGGCCGCTTCCAGGGTGCAGGTCGGTGCCAAGGCAGGTAGGAACTAACTTTCCTTAAACCCGCAGCACCGCTGACTGCACTTTTAACGGCCCAGTCAGAGCTGCCAGGATCCCTTTTCAACTGGGTGTTCTGGTCGAAAACCGGATACCTGGCAACCGTACTACTTCAGTGTGGTATATTTTGTAAACACAGTTTATTGTGACCTTTTTCTGGCATTCATAGAGTAGTAGGCAACACTGCAAAATGTTATCCAGATGTCCGTATAATTATGGAAAAAATATGTCAGAGGGAGAGAATGCAATGAAGTAATTATAGACTGCAGTGTAATAAATATCCACAAAGGGGCAGAGTTATGGATTTACGTACAACAGTGCTTAACCGTGCAATTTTAGTGTTCTCTTCTCTTAGTTTTTTATCGAATAAAAGTTAATTCACATTACTGCTATAAAAGTAATATCCTCTAACGTGATGCTCTCAGTATATATAAGAAGGCCTCATTGCTTTTATGGTCAGTACACAGTGCCTTTGCAACGCCAGGGCCTTTGTTTTGTATGGGATTGGAGGCACAACTGGCTGAAATGTTGGCTGAAATTGAATTGTCTGTCAATCCAACTTCCAGCCTTAGCACTAAATCGGAACACAGTGAAGTCAATGGGAGTCTTTTTGGTGACTTCAGTAGGTTTGGGCTAGGCCTTTAATGAAGGTCACCCATTTGGATATGCTCTTGAGATTTTTAGATAGGTAAAATTGTCTCTGAGCCTAGATTACACTCCGCAGTATATATGTGAGTAAATTTTGTTTTTAAACAGTCTAGAGTTTGACACTTTACATTTTTGTCTTGAAAGCCTGGACGAAGCAATGATTCCATTTTGGCAAAAAGTTTGAGTCTAGGGGGGTGCTAAACAGTGGTTTACCTAACAAAAAACTCTGTAGTGTATATAGAACCATTGGATAACAGGGTCCCTAAATACCAAAGACAACTCTGCTTCCCTGCAAAAATAAAGATTTGAATAGCTACAGACCAAAAAGTTAAATGTGATACTTGTAGGTGTTTATAAAATGTGTCTGATACATTACTTTGTCAATATTTCAGTATTTATCTGTCTCTGCGTGGCAATGATAATACATTATACATGCTGCAGACGTCTACTTTAGGACCTCACAGTGTTTCTTTGAAATTTTTTTCATTTAAATTTAGGATTCATTTGATCAAAGACAAAGATGCCATAGATCATTATTTGTCGATGAATATCAAAGGGTTGTCAAAACAAGAGGCTGCTGCGTAAGTATAGCCTTTTTGAGGCATTTTAACATACAGTAAGTTTATTGTTTCCTTTGTTTCTAGTCATCGTATTCAATAAAATCTAAAGTTCCCCAGGCCTTACACCTTTCTGAGTGGAACTTGGAACTTTAAAATAATGTTTCACTTCTACTGATCTTATGTCTATCAAAGCATTTAATCCTATGGTTTAATTTAATTTTCATTTTTACTGAGGTTATATCACATTTCAAACATTATAGTTAGGATTGTGTCAGTAATTATATTTGAAACCATCTTTAAAAAAAAAAAAGCCTGTGTGAAAACATCTCCTGTGGGTCTGAAGTTTTGTGAATGAAAAATAAATGTTCTTGTAATACTGAATTAACATCTAGCCAATCCCCACCTCCAAATGTTGATTTTAAGATGCAGCATTTCATATACCATTAATTCGTCAAAAAGCTAATGAATGAAAGCACACTAGATATATGCCCAAAATCGGCATTCCACTGTATCAACATGCCCCACTGCCACCATGATATCCCAGTTGCCACATCCCATGCTTTCAGGAATGTCTGTATCCATGTCTTCCTGACAATCTTCCTTGTGCTGACGGCTCCTAGCTAGGCTCTGCATATACTACAGAAAATGTGCGAGGTGTTTACAATGCTCACAGAAGCAGTGTGCGGCTGAGTGGGCTCCATGCTTGCTGTGCTATGGCATCCACACGGATAACCCAGGAAAAAAGGAAATGATTGTTTGCCGTTGCTTTCAAAGAGGGAGGGTAGGGAGACTGACAACATGTACCCAAAACCACCTGCGTCACTGTTTTTGCCCCATCAGGCATTGGGAGCTTAACCCAGAATTCCAGTGGGCAGTGGGGACTGTGGAATAGCTACCCACAGTGCACCACTCCATGAGTCGATGCTAGTCACGGTATTGAGGACGCACTCTGCTGACCTAATGCACTTAGTGGAGTCACGCACAGTTGACTGTATAAAATTGGTTGCTGAAGATCAACTTAAATAAAATTGACCTAATTTCGTAGTGTAGATATGCCCTAAGTTACTGCAAGATTTTTGTTGCTGTCAGCGATTTGATATGATCCACTGAGCCAACCCCCTTATGACCCACTTTTGGGTTTTGTCCCACTGTTTGAGAATTATTGGCCTGTGTAAATTCATTTCCATTTTAAATAGCTTTTTTCTTTATTTGTATATTTTGAAAATCTTTTTTACAGAAAATGGAAATTTGCAAGCAAAAGTTATATCCTTTCATAACAAAAGAAGTTCAGCTTTAAGGCTCTGTATCCTAAATCCCCTTCTGATGTGGTGCTTGTTTAAATATGTATTTTTTTCTGTCCGAATAATTCTTCATAATCTTACTTGTCATGATCAGGATTCAATGTTTATTAAGTAACTTTCGAAAAGAGAATTTGATACCTGGAGAGACACATTCTTTTTGGTCAGATGAATGCAATCTCTGAATTTCAGATCTGGTATACATGTGATTTAGCGTAATTAGGCAGTGATCTAAAACTGTGGGGGGAGTGAATGGTTTACCTTTCCTATAGAAAGTTGTATACAGTTGTTTCCTCTGTGCAGTTGTATAATGTGAAAGGTTTTTCTTGAAAAGGTTTAAAAAAGTTCTAATCAACTTTTGTACATTATGTAGAACTTCATTTTCTAAACTCTGCAAAAGAAAGTTTCATATTTAATGGGAAATCATGAATTATTCCATTTATTATCTACTTCCTCCTTTCAAAGACATGATCTGGATAAAAGGCGGGGTGAATAATTTCAAAAAATACAATACATTTTTAATGGGAAGGTGCAAACTACAGATTCTCATGACTATTAGCAAGTGTAGAGGAAACAGAATTTTACTTGCAAAAACTCATCAAACTCTTGCAAAGATAAAATACATGACACACTTTAATAAAAAAGAACACAGTGCGCTGAAGTTTTTCTTTTTTATGCGACTTGTTGTTTTTACTAAGTTTGGTCTTACGGTTTTCTAGAGCTTTTATTTCTCAGTAGTACAACAATATTTTCTGCTGAAGAAAACGTACAAGGTATACACAATTGAGTTCTATTTTTGAAACAGAGTACAAAGGTAAAGCATAGACCTATAATGCACAAAAAAGAGAGTGAAATATAAGAAGACAATTGAATTTGCTTTGAGACGGTCAAGACTTTCTAATAATTCTCATAGTGATTTTGATTTGCATAAGACTCCTGTTTGTTTTCCCCTTCAGTTAACTTCTGTCTTGTTTACAGGTCCTTAGACTGTGAGCATCTTGGGACAGGGACTGTCCCTTCTTGAATGGTGTGATCATAAACAAATATAATATACTGCGGGTTATAGGAATTGAATAGTAACTATGTGATAATAAATACTTAGCACTTATATAGTGCTTTCCATTTTCAGAGCATTTTAAAAAAGTTAACTAATCCACAGCAACCCCTTGAGGAGGTGTAGTAGGTAAGTAATAGTACCATTATCCCTGTTTTCATACATATTATATTATCTTTCTGAAAGAGCTTACAATCTAAGACAAAAGACAACAGATGGATATGGACAGATGAGGGAGTACAAGGAGACAGTGAGAAAATGAGTATGAAAAGCACTGTACAGTTTTACGTATAGTGAAAGAAAAATACAGGGAGGTTAAATGACTTGTCTCAAACCACACAAAATATCAAAGATGTAGCTGAGACAAGAACCTGGAAGTTCCTGGCTCCCAGCCTATTCAGTCCATTAGTTACAATATTAACACAGAAGAATTAAGAAATCCGTAATTTTGTTAAGCGACGATCTATGACAGAGGTGGCCAAACTGTGACTCGTGAGCTGCATGCAGCTCTGTTACAATTAAAGTGTGGCTCCCAGAGACCCCCCTCTGCGCCCCTTCTCTGCCTACCAGAATGAGATGGGGGAGCTCAGGGCTTTTGCCCTGTGGCAGTGTGGTGGGGCTAGGGGTTTCTGCCACAGATGACTGGTGCCTGCTGAGAGGGGAGTGTGGGAAACAATTTAAAGGTTTGACCCCTCCCCCCCCACAACAGCTTGAGCCATGCTCCCTGAGGCAAACACCCGCTCTTTCCCTCAGTGGCCCCTCCCTTCAGCTCCTAGGTGTTAGCTCTGCATGGACAGGCAGTGGCAAAGAAGCTGGGAGCTGCAGGGAGGGGTGTCTGCTTTAGCTCCTTGGGGAGAGGCAGCAGCAAAAGCAGTGGCTCTCCCTGCAGCTCCCACCTGTTTACCGCTGCCTCTATCCAAGGCGCAGCTCCCAGCTTGCTGGCTCCAGCAGCTGCTGTGCAGAGAGGGGCCCTGGCAACACCATGTTACCAACCAGGGCCAGCAAACTCTGGCAAAAACCTGGAAGAGCACATGATCCCATGTGTCCCCCTCCAATATTGTCTCTGGCATCAGCCCCCGTGGGGAAGGGGGACTTGTCAGGGCTGAAGCCCTGAGCCCCAGCAAGCACACCCCAGCTCTCAAAGGGTCAGTAAGTTTGGCCACCCCAATCTGTAACAAAATTCGGATGCAACACCACAAGTTAGAATTAATTTTGATTAATGAACATCCCTGAATTTCAGGAAAATGAGAAAAAAATCATTATATTCTGAAAAGAATGTAAGTTAGAGTGAATTCCTACTTGCCATTTAAAAATCAACAAAGATCATAGAAAATCAACAAAAATCAACAAAGAGAATAACATTTTCTCTGACAGTGCCTGAAATATTCGCTCAAGATCACTGGTACATGTTGCGGTGCACAGAGAATATTTTTCTATGCTTATCACTTTTACCTTTAATTGTTCTGCTTTTAAAGCATTTATATTTAGGAACAGAATATATCAAAAATACATATCTAAATGTATATTTCCATTTACTTGTATTACTGATTATTTTTAATTATTACAGGAATTGTATTCATTTGAAAACATTTCTTCAGTATCATCCTTTGATGTTTATAATTGATGAACTTTTCTATTCTTGTAATGTTAAAGTGGCAGTGTGCCTTTAAATAAAAGGAAGAGAGGCAGCTATATGTATTCATTAAAGAATTCTCACCGACACTCATATTTTTACGTTAGGATATTTCAAATTTTATATTTGAATTGCAACTAACCACAAAATAAATGACTTAATCCTCAACCTTGCTGACTAAAAATATCTGATTTGGAAGTTAATTATCTATTGTTACTTAGTGGGATCTACTATACTTTCTAGTCTGCTATTTAATGAGAATTAATATACTCTGCAATTTAAAGTATTACTATCCAGTAAGAATTTAATGAAAGGGAAATATTTTAAGCAGCCAGGATGAACGAGAATTACAGGGGAAAGAGTCTCTGGTATTAGTTAAATAACACTGGGTCAGTTCCACCCTCCAGTGATAATATATGGGACACACTGGCCCTTTAAGCCTCAGTCCAGCAAAACACTTAGGATATAATTAGCTTTAAGCATGTGGGCAGTCCCACTGAAGTCAGTGAGATTACACGCATGCTTGAAGTTAGGTACCTACCTGAGTGCTTTGCTGGATTGGGGCCTGTGACTTGCAAGGGTATGTGTACATGGTTTTATACCTGTCTGACATGGCTTTAAGAATTGCAGCCTGAGATATTTGTTGAATTGGTGAAATATTTCAGTTTTACATATGTATAGGCAGTCAAACTAAATCACTGCAATAATTCTACTTTTTGGTTAAGTATTTAGATAAGTTTTTGTATCTTCAAGAATGCACAACAAAGAAGTGTACCTTTATTTTAGCAGCAATTCAATACTGTGTGTTATGGAATTCTTCATTTTTAGGAAGAATTGTCTGTAATTGACTTATAGGTATTTTCCCTTTTGATTGTTATGAGTGGAATCCTGAAGGTTTTAACAATGCAGCATTTTTGGTTATATGAATTTTCCAAATAGCATTCTTTATTATTACTTAAGCTATATACTTCTAAAATGTTAATGGAGTGGTTCTGTGTTCACATCTTCATTTGTATATGTATATATGTTTGTGTATATACTCAAACATAAAGACAATGCCTCATGCCTCATAAATCTCAAAGTATGTCCAAGTATTGAAACATTTAGAGTCATTTTGGGATTTTTTTTAAACAATTTTTAACAAGCAAAAATATCTTGGTTTTTTTCAGGATTTTGGATGTTAATCTGGATGATAACTTTATTGCCAGATGTTGACTTGCTTGCTAAAGAGACCCAGTTTAGGTGTGAAGAATATAATTAGGCTTGGAAGAATTCAGATTAATTTTTTTATTATTTTGATAGATGATATCAATTTTCATTTTATCTATTTAAATTTCTATAGGTGCAGGAAATTATGAAGGGGGGAATAATTATTTAGTGATAGTAGATTTGAGATTCAAAAAGTTAGAGCTTTATAACTATTAAAACACAAATTGTCAACATCACATATCAAAATATAAGAAAGTAAATATCTTAAATTAAACTCTAACATGTTCAAAAGAGGCATTTTTTCTTTGCCTGTTTGTAAATTTCAATTATTATTGATTGATAGAAATTTTATTTTCTCAGTTTTGTGTGTATGGTGAAGTCAGCATAATTAATACACTCTGCAATAATGTTATATTATAATAATTATGCCTTTTTAGTAAACTATATATTATCATTGCTTTCTGCATGTAATCCTGTGTTTTACTAACTACAGTAGACTGTTTAGAAAAATTGCCAGCTGACATTTTCTTGTGTTTTTTTAATTAAATACCAAAGACCTAGAGATATGAGGCCTGACATGGAAATGCTATCAAATGAGAATGGTAGTATTTTTTCACCCACTTTGCTGAGGTGTAATTGACTACCCAAGGTGTGAGCTGTGGGGAATCAGGACCATTAAAAGTGTCTCTGCCACAATATATTTTTAATGTGATTATTTTAATACAAGTGTAATTCTTTTTGCCTCTTAAAATGCAAACGGTAAAATAAATCAAAAATAGGTTACCAAATCTGAAACGGTCTAATCTACATCATCTACTGCAAGGAAATTTGAAAGTAAAAGCAAAATATCTGGGACTATATTGAACTGAATTCAGATAATTATTTAATGTTTTTTAAAAGTACAATAGAATAATGAGAAATACCATGATTTGAGCAATTTACTACAAGTTTCCTTGAGTTTGTAACATTGGTGCAACTTAATAACGTCGTTTTATACTGGTTCAGGCAGATCAGAAAAGGCTTATGGGTTTAAGACAGATCTTCTGCATCACATGAGCATTACATAAGCATTTCTTTAGGGGCTTTAAAAAATTTTATTTTTTTTATACAGAGAAAAAGGTATAAATAGCTATACAATGTAAGAAAGTTAAAATGATTATAACATTAAATATAAATCTGAAATCTTACTGAAATACCTTGTGTTTTAAAAGTAGCGGTGCTTTTTAAGTTTACATATCTGTTTTTTTGTAGCTGCTACCATATGTGTGATAACATAAGGTGCATGAAAATTACCTTATATAATTTTTTTTGTTAATGCAAAATAAACAGCTATTACAGAGTAATCTCCTAATTTTCAGAAGTCACTGGTAGCTTCTGAAGATGCTCAACACTTTGACAATCAAACCATGAGATACTATATTTCAATAACTGCTAGAGAAGGCTAAGGGCAAAATTCCCAATCAGATCTACCCGCTGGATCTCAATCCCAGTATTCTCCTTATCCTACATAAATGGACAATCCATTGACATCATCAGGCTTCTATCAGTGGGAAATTGAAGCATGTATGGACAGATAAAGGGTGGACTCAGAATTGTATGGATTTGTGTTAAGAATTTTACCCTTAATTTGTTGAACTTTATATATTGAGAAACAAAAACAGCAACAAAATCAAAATAAACTACCTTGTCTAAAAATAAAAGCGTTGTTTGGAAAATTGCTTTTAAAATGCTTATCTATATTCTAAATTTAGCAAAAACAGTTTTTAAGTTCATGTTTTTAAAAATGCTTTCTGAAATCTTTAGGTTTTTTTTCCACACATTTTCTAGGTGATCACTCCCCAGTAAAGCAAAACCCCATGTTTGTTTATCTTAATATTACAGTCTTTGCAATTAAACATAATTTGTGATCTGATAAAGAATAATGCATGCTTATACTGTGCTATGTCCACATGGTATAGCTTGCCCAACAGTGCGTACAGTATTTGCAGGTTTTGACGGTCATTCTGTTTGTGTGATATTGAAAACAGTATTCAAATTCACAATCAGTGTATGAAGTGCAGCTCTACTGACTTCATTAGAGTTGTTCCGATTTATCCTCACAGTGTATTTGACCCAACATTTGCACTTTTCTTTTGTTCTGAAGTAGTATGTTGTTGCAGTGGAAGTTGCTTGATTAACATGATCTGACTGCAGTTTTGCTAGATTTCCAGTAGATGCCCCCAGAGACCATTCAACCTATTGAAAAATTGTTATTACAGTTAGAATAAAAGTTCATTTTTTTTTCTACGTGACTCAAAGTGAGCCTTGAAGTGGCCTAAATGTTGACAGGAAGCCTCAAACCATAATGGATAGAATGTAGACAAATAGGGTTTATAGTTAAATAATAACACCTTACTGTGGAGTAAGATTCACTAGGGTCAACATCAATTTATTAAAAAAAAAGCAGAATCATCAGGTAAAAGTTCACAAGTAACTTTAAAAAATCACTGAACTATGTGTTGGATATTTTATGTCAATTGATAACTAATTGTCAATTATTGAAAACATGATCAATTTGATTTAGTATCTCTGTTTCTCCCTGTGCACTACATAATGTTATAATGAACTGTATGCTGGAATATAAACAATAATGTTGGTGGGCATCGTTAATTCATCTTAAAATGTAATCAGAAGATTATCTCCCTTGTCTCCACTACATCCATGTTAAAAAGTAACATGCTTTACAGTGTTTGGGGAAAAGAACACTGGCATTTTCAACAGGAATCATGTTGATAATTGAAACAATTTCAGTATAATTGTCAAATGATCTCTTAGATTACATTAGTAAAATTTATCCCAACAATGTGAATTTAAGACCATTATAACTCATGCATGATCCGTTTATAAATACTTTACAGTAATTTCAAGGGGCAAAAATATTATGCTGCTCCATACAGTACTTTCTATCCTTTAAGTGTAACTTTTTGTCATATAAACTAGTGCTATTTTTTAGTATACTGTAGCTGAAATGTTATTACTATAGGTAGGCTTGCTACTGGTACAATATACAGTTGTACAATTATCTTTCCCTGAGAAGAACTATATATTAAGTACAGTGAGGTCACTCCAGCTGTAATTTAGTTTCTTTTTCTTTTAGTTAATTGACATAGCCTTTTGCTAGAAAATTGGTGACACAAATTGTAGTTACACCACTGACTTCATCCTCCATGTAAATGTATTAGTTTGCAAATGATACTGCTCATTTGAGAAAATGTGCTTTGACCTTAAGTAAAATGTATTTATCTAATGAGATTAGCACACTTGGCTGGGGCAGTTTTATGCTACTCTATAAATACTGGTATCATGTTCAAATAGTTATGATGGAACCTACAATTGAACTGAATAATGATTTGACTACTTAAAAATATATTTTATATATTTTCTAAAATAATGGCTAGTTATTTTATCTCTGCTTCCTAAATGACTTTTAACATTCACTTCTTTCCCTGTTCCCCCACTGTTTTCACTATGCTCAATTATACTAATTTAGTGTTCAGTGTTATTCCCACTGAAATCAGTGGGATTTCCTCCCACCCCCCAATTACTCTCCACAATCATAGGTGAATTACTTATGCAGGATCAGTATGCATTAGTAGAAAAACAGATCCTTTATTAATGGCTTTTATTTTTATTATGTTAATATAATATAAACAGCACCAGTCATTGACACTTAAAGCTTATTTTAAAACTTGGCTGCTCCATTTTCACTTAAAGAAGGTGTTTACATAATTTTCATTAATATAGAACTGGAAAATAACTACAGTAATGAATTGGACAAAGACTGGGCCATTCCCAAAAAAGAAATCAGTATGCTTTCCACTGTGGAAATTAAGATGTTGTGATGGTCAAATGATTGGACACTCCTTGATGGGAAAGGAAATGAGGTTGTATGGGGCATACTGTGGTTGCGCAAGTTGAAGACAAGTTGAGGAAGGCTAGCCTAGCTTGGTATGAGCTATATTGTTAGGATGGCTGTTGCAATAATTGTCAGTGGAATACGTCCAGCCGGAGACCAAAGACTCAGTACATGGCTGGATATCAGCAGGCCTCAGAGTAACTATCTGTATGACAGCCATATGTACGATAACATAAGTAAGGCTGCAAGTCATGAGTAAGGCTGCAAGTCATCACAGAAGTCACGGATTCTGTGACTTTCCGGGACCACCATGACTTCTGCAGTGCCGGGTGCGCCTAGCCCAAGGGCCGCCCGAGCTGCTCAGGCAGTCTCTGGGCCAGCTGCATCAGCTGCTGCTGAGGCAGTCTCGGGCCACCGCCCTCCCCCCTAGCAGCAGTAGGGGTCTCAGGTTGCCACACACACCCCCACACCAGCTGGGGTCCGGGGCGACGCACCACAGCCAGCTCCCTCGCCCCCACCCCCCAGCAGCAGTGAGGGTCATGGGCCACACACTGCCACCCAGCCCTCTTCTGTCCTCCACCGTACCAGCCAGGATCACGGACCGTGTGCCATCTACTCCCCCCCCAAGCACCCGCAGCACCCCCCAGGCCACCCCACCCCCCAAGGAACCCAAGATTTAGTCAGGGGTATATAGCACAAGTCATGCATAGGTCATGGGCCATGAATTTTTGTTTACTGCCTGTGACATGTCCATGACTTTTATTAAAAATATCCATGACTAAAACGTAGCCTTAATCATGAATTTTGGAAGAAGGCTATAAAAGTTGCCAATCCTGAATAGGGAAATGGCTAGAAAGAAGAGTCGTTCCTAGGCTAGAATTATTCTTATTCTGATTTGTTAAATGTACACTAAACATCAGTTTTCAGAATTCCTTATTTTCTTTTATACGCTCTGAAAATTTGGCAGTAAAAAAGATATTCTTTTAATGAGAAAAATTGTTTGGGAATATCATTGGTATAATACAAAATCTAGAGGTTTGTCATTTTAGTGGGATAGAGAGGGAATTTTTACCCAACACTAGAGGCCCAGTCCTGCAAACCATTATTTCTGGGTTTAATCCTTAGTGATGCAAGCAATCCCATTGGCTTCAAGGGTTTTTAGTATTGGGCTCTAGATTGTTTCATGCCCTTGAAAGAAGTATTTGGATTATGTCCATAAATAATGCCTCAAACCTCCTGAAAATATTTAATTATGCATCTCTTTTTTAATATGAATATCTTACCCAGTTTATCAGTGGAATAACTTTGATATCAATTCTTTATTGTATCTCTGTGGACATGTCATTTGCTTTTAAAATTAGTTAGAAATTATGAAATTTCTGTATCACTAAACTCGTCCCAGATGATTCTGTTTCTAACAAATACCAATCCACCATTACCTCCAGCAAAACTATTTAACATGTACATTGTTTTGACATGTAGTATGTGCTTATTTTTTTCCTGATCACTCTTTTTAAGCTAACTAAGAACTTACGGTGTTTCGGTGAACTAATGTGAGCACCTCCTTTTTTTTCGATGTAGATTAACTCATTTGACTGTCCTGACGGATTTCAGTTGAAGAACACGAGTATATTTATAATGCAGTTCCAATAAAAGTACCTTCAGATTACCACTATTGCTATATTCTGTTCTATAGTATAGGATCTAGTTAAAAACCATTTTGTAAAAAACCCTATAATTAAGTGGTTCAAATATCAACTCCTTTGTTGGCTTCTGAAGTCTATATCTGAAAACCTTTGTAGTATCTTTAATTATGTGTGTGGGGAGGATTGTAGAGAATATAATATAGATTTAAAGAACTAAAATCAGTATTTCTTATTCCCAGTTACAGGAATTCATACAAGAAGAACATCTGCATAGACATGCTGCGACAGGGTTATCACAAGTCCTTCTCTGAGCTCTTCACTCTGATACAGAAATGGAATGCCTTGAGGGAGGCTGCAGGGCCTGGGTCAGCCATATGGCAGCAGAAGTCCCTGGAGGAGCAGCCTGATAAGCTGGATCAGCTTCACCATTTCCTGACCAGGGCTGAGGCAGCCCAACGAGCCGGTAAATGGGGGAAACTGTGGGTAACAGAACAGCAGGAGCTGCAGCAGTAAGTGCCTGAGGGAAGATTCTAAATTGTTTCATGTATGAATTTGAAACATTACTGCATCTTAGCACATTTCAGCCTTAGTCATCTAAGCTGTATTTATAGACTAAATGATAGGTAACTCTGAATTTCGACACCACGGATACAGTGAGAGGTTCGGTGAAATAAACTGGGAAAGAGCATATAGAGTGTATTATGTCACTAGAAATCTTGAGATATATTTACAGCCTTGATAACATCTCAGTTATAGCCCAGTTCATAGTTCCTTTATCTTTTTTGTTTTATCTATTGATTTTAACAGCTATTTTTGTACTTTACTAGAGAAATATAACTTTTAAAACATTCTTATACACTATCAATATTTTATAAATCTGATATTTTAAAACATAGATGCTGCTCAATATGGTTGAATTTGTAACTGAAAAATTAAACATGGATTTCAAATATGTCAAGTACAACATGATACACTGATGTAACATGTAATTTGTGAGTTAAAATGTGTTTGTGAAGCCATAACTCTTTATTACTGTATATTTTGCTGATGCCTAAAAATAAATTTACTAAGCTATTCTATTTATAATATTCTTTTACTGTAAATACTAGATCATGCAACAAGTTTTTTCTTATCTTTCAGAATAAAAATAGGAGTTGATGTAGATTAATATCTATAGGAACCCTGTTATATAAGATTTCTATTACACTCCGCTAATTTCAGTTTATATTTTTGATCATTTAGGGTAGGAAAACTTAAAACAAGGTTTCTAAGGTTTTGACAAGGAACATTCTTCATCTCAACTTTTTAGACAGGGCAAACTTTTTTTTTTTTAAGGAGCAAAGCTAAGATTATTCTTCTCCTGTAGTTCAATATTTGTACTTTAAAAACTGAAAATTTTAGGCCATTGTATTTATCCTGAATTAATTGTAATTACAGCCAGCAAACTCCACATTGGGCTAAGCTTCTGGAACAGCCTCCCAATGGGGTAGTGGTACAAACATCCTAACGAGTAGTAAGATGGAGCTTGATAAGTTTATGAATGGAATTATATATTGTGGTTGCCTGTGATAGTATCAGACTGGACAGGATGAGCCAGCAAGTCTTCTAGTCTTATGTTCCTAAGATGGGTAAAAGTTAATGGACTGTCCTGGAGTGAGGATAAAGCTATCTTCACTTCATAAAGCTGCCACCCAGATTGATGGAATACAAGGTGAAGAAATAACCTTTCCACCTGAGCTGTCCTGATACAGAGATTTTGAGTATGATTCCTAAAAGTAAAGGCTTAGACTGGACTTTATGTTGACTTATGATTCATTTGTTTAGTAACAAAATCAAAGTCCATGAGGGGAAGTGAGTTGTGACCCTGCAGAGTGCGTGGGCTGTGTCTTAGAGCAGGTAGGAAAGCAGGGAATATAACAAAATATTAGCATTACTATAGTTAATACGATATTGCACTATTTAAGGACCATAGCTAAGCATAACGTTATCTTCTAAAATTAAAAATACTAGAGCCAACCAAGATCTCAAAGATTGGGGGGTGGGGGAGGTGAGTTTTAGATTTATATAAGTATGCATTTGAAAATATAATTTTAATAGCCATTTAGCCACATTGTTTAAACAGAGATGTAGAGCTGGAATGGATTCAAGAGGTCATGTAGTCCATCCCCCCATGCGGATACAGGATATAAGACTTGTTATATGTTCCAATTAGATAATATCTCTTAAGTGGTAAATCATCTATCTATAAATAGATGGTGCATGGTGTGACTTCTGCTCTGTTGCTGTAAGATGTTGTTGGTTAACAGGAACAGTTGCACAAGAAGTTATTGTTGTTGCTTTCTAGGTTATGGACATTGTGATGGGTTAGTTTTTGTTTAGTGTTTTGTAAGGATAGTTGTTTAGTTTTTTCATGTCCTTTTTTGCTATTGCCTGGTGATGTATTTCTGGCTGGTGCAATGTTTGCTGATGATAGACATATAGTTTAGATAAAACTGATGCAAACCAGAAAAGCTTCTTCCTTGCCAGCTGCCTGTTTCATTTCAAGTCTGAGGTGCTGCTAATCAGCAGTCGTAGCATAGCGCCTTTGAAGAAGCACAAGTCCAAAATGTATGTGAAAATGTTTCCTATTACTGTGGTACACAGGTTACCAACATTTCTTATTTTACTAAGCATTTTGAAATGAACAAGACTACATGGCTTGGATCCTCAGTGTTCTGAGAACAGTGATCCCAAACAGCTAATGAATATATTTGAAGAGAGCTCACAGATTCTGGTGACGTAACAGATGATTTTACTCATACATGGACTAATATATAAGCAGTGTTAAGGTACAAGCTGTGATATTGGCATCAGAAGAAACAAAACATTTTTTTCTTTTCAACTTTTGTCAAACTGATCTTTGGTCTCTTTTTAGCACCTGTTTTCAGCAGATGTTCTTATCACTGCCTTATGCTTAGTCAGTTTGTGTTGCTGTCATTAGTATGGCATATCTCTAAACTATTGGTTTTGTTACCATTGTCAATAAAAGGCACATGTTCCCTGACATTGTCAGATTCACCTTCCATCTTCTCCGTATTGCTCCTGTTCTTAGTATCAATATACATCCTAAGCTTGTTTGTTCTTCATATCATTACAAAAGAAGTTGAAGAATGCTCTACCATTCCTATTGCATGAATCAAAAAATGAAATGCATCAATGCATGTTTTACCAGTGTTACATTTTTTATAGACCATTTACCATTGCTCACAGTCAGTGAATTTTCACTGTTTTCATTTTTACTGGCAAATTACGATGGGCCTTCAGATCTTACAAGAGTGCAAGACACTCCCTCCAAATCAGCCACCAAAGCAGTATCATGCAAGGGACTGGTTATCGAATCTGGCCCCCTTCACCACAATACCTGAGTACCTCCCAAATATTTAAAAATAGAGTTAAAAGAGATATACTATTGTCCCTTGCAGCTTGTAGGAGAAACAGCTGACAGGGATTTGTCTTGCTCTGGATGAAAATAAGAACCACTAGCAGAAAATGGAAGAATTATAGATAATATATATAAAGAAAGTGCAGGCTTGGAGTTTGTTGATGCTGATATTTCAGATGCTGCTAATTTGAAAGTAGACATCCTTACAACTATTCTCCTGATCTCAGCCTGACTACTGTGGGTCTACCTCATCTTTTTGCTAGATTTATTTGCAAAAATAAAACAAAAGGTCTGGGCTGCTTCTCCATGTTATGTTTTTATAATGTAAGTTTGTCATAAAAAAACAGGATAGATGAATGCCAGAACAACCTTTCTATGTGACATAGCACTTGGTGTAAACCTTCACCTTTTGATGTGCTTGCAAAAATACTATTAATGTCTGTTCACTTAAAGCAATATTATGGTTGACAAGCAGTAGTGTGATGAGGATAGGTAGAAGGTGCACCACCTGAGCAGTTGTATCTGGAGGCATATGTCCTTGAAAGGCAGACTTAGTGCATTTAAGTGGTGCTGGTAAGCAGTTGTTGATGTGCCTTTGAAGAAGGACACCAGACTTCCCCCTCACCTCTCCACTCCCTCCCCCCAACCCCCGAGTTGTGCTGGTATGCAGTGTATATGAGGCCATAGTTCCACCCTTCTCAGACATATCTTCTCAGGTGCTGCTTGCACTGCCAGCAATGCTAGCTGTGGTTCTCAACATCTTCTAGTCAAATTATGGCTAACCCCCAAATAGGTGCAATGACTGGGAAGAGTTCCTTGCATTCTTTTCCTTGGTAGAGTGCCAGCCATAATTTGGCTATTAATATATGGGGGGAGGCAAAATTTACTTAAGAAATCTTTTACTTTGCTTGGATCTAGAACTTGTGAATAGCACCCAATTAAAGCATACTAAGGAGAGCACCCCACCTCTGTTATGAAGCGTCTGACCCTTCCCTACTCTAAATAATTTAAAAGAAAATAGAGCCCAAAACACTGGCTTTTAAGGGGTAGTTGCTGTGATCTTACATGATGCATGTTGCTGACCCTGTAAACAGCTTTTCAGATACTACTATCTTATTTTATCTTATTTGTTCATTTATGCTTTTGGCCTATGTAGGTCCCATTTAGGCTAACTAACTCATTTGAATCAACTCCCAAATGTCACACATCATTTTTTTAAAATTTTATTTATTTGTTTACTTACTTATTTACTAATAGGGTACCGTACAAATTATACTGTAAAGGATCACCGTGTTCCTGCCTTGATGAGTTTACAGTCTAGCAAGATAGGCAACACACACAATGGTTTAGAAGATGATACTAACTTAGACTTAAGTTTTCCTCCCATAGCAGTGTGAAGACAGGTTTTGCCAATAAGTTAGTATTTGTTGACTTCAAAAAATGCCTTTTCAGGAGGTATATGAATGAAGAGAGAGTGGGCACATGATGCATTGTTATTGGGAGGTTATACTTCTATCTTCCAGCACAGATATTAACAGTTATGAATGACTTACTGTTGAAAAAGACTTTGGCACCATACAATAAAAAACTTTCCCATAAAATTTCAACCTTGTGTCTTTGGCTGATTTAGATACACTGCAATAACATGTGGCTTGTGGTATTTAGGACAAAACCAGAAAGTGACTGTGCACCAAAAATAATAATAAAAAATTAAAACGTGAAGATATCTGAACTTCAGAAAAGGTTTGGTTGTATAAGCTGTGGATGGTGGACTTTTTTTCTAAACAGATTTGTCCGTCCCTAATTTTTACTGTTACATAGAAACAATATCAGAAAGAACAGTTAACAGAGACTGATCAACAGTAAGTAAAAGTTCTAGTTGCCTTGACCGCTTCTCAATTCTCTTTTACTACTCATGGCAGTGAGATGGAACTCGGTGGTGTCTGCCTGCCACGCCATAGTACCTTTCATTGACTCAATTTGTAACTACTAAATTAGTGAGTTTCGCTTAGTGACACATTTCTGCCCTTTATAGTTTAAAATCTCTTTCCTTTCTTGTGACTACCATCTAGCTGGAAGGAATCCAACACCATTCTGCTGTACAAGAAGGGTGATCATCCAGTATGCCTGCTCTCACATGTCTACATGCTGTTCACCAAAATAGTAACAAACCAATTCTCAGAATCTGAACAAGAAGCAGCCAAGAGAGAAGGCAGGCTTTTGAAGGAATTTCAGCACAATGGACCATATTTTCACTATAAATCGGCTATTGGAATGCTCAAGGGAATACAAATTCCCTTTATGTATTGCCTTCGTCAACTATGAAAAAGCATTCAACAGCGTAGAGATCAATGCAGTGTTGAAAGCTCTTGCAGAGCAGGACATCAACACAAACTATATCAAACTATTAAAGGAAACAAATTCTGACTTCACCACAGATATAACTTTATTTGATACTCCCCTTCGCATCCCAGTTAAGAAAGGTGTGGAACAAGGAGACAAGGTTTCACTGAAATTCTTCACAGCCTGCCTCAAAATGGTAATAAGGTGGATGAATTGGAAGGGTGGAATCAGCATTGATGGAGAGCAGTTAAACCATCTCAGATTCATGGATGATAGTGGGTTCATTGCTGAAAATATTATCAAACTACAGAAAATGGTGCAAGAGCTCAACACAAAAAGCAGACACGTTGTACTGACAATTTACTGCTCCAAAATTAAATTAATGGAGTCTGATACTTTACCGAAAGCCGAAATAACAATCAAGGGAGCAAATAGAAGAAATTGAGCAATATGTCTATTTGGGCCAAGAAATTAACATGTGTGACGATCAGGATGGTGAACTCTTGCAAAGAAAGAAAGCAGGTTGGTGCACATTCAATTCTATCAAGGATGTCCTCCAAGGAAAAATCAACAAGACAACATGTGCCAGCCTCTTCAACTCAGCAGTAGTGCCAGCAATGTTGTACGGCAGTGAAACATGGGCACTGACAAAGAGAGAGGAGCAGCAACTGTCTGTCACGGAGAAGGTGATGGAAAGAAGAATTCTGGGAATTTCCAACCGCAACCGAGTCCCCAATGAAGTGATCAGACAGCAGAGTGGTGTGAAGGATGTCGTCGTTGAGAACAGGCATAATAAAATGCAATGGGCCAGGCATATAGCGAGGCTCACTGACAATCAATGGACTGCAGCCGTCACTGAGTGGTACCCATGGCAACTGAAATGACCACTCAGCTGATCTCCAAAAAGATGGGAAGATTTTATCATGAAAAGACATGGTCACACATGGAGAAGGAAGGCCAGGGTACAAGAAGAGTGGAAGATATGTTGTAATCGGTACAATCTATACGAGGGCTGAAGCAGTGATCAATCAAGGTGGTGATCAAGGTGGTCTCAAGATCTCCTCTGTGCTTTTTCTCCCATCCTCCTGATACCCAAAGTCATAAGAAAAACCATGGAAGATGTGGCTACAGTGATACTTATAGCCCCTTTGTTGATCCAGACAGCATTAGTGCACAGCCCTACTGCAGCTGTCCAATAACAGTTACTGATCTTTCGCTCCAGTTTGTCAGAATTGAGGACAAATTCTTCACCTAGATCCCATCGCTGTTTTGACCTGACTACTTGGAAGTTGTCTAGCTGAGCACATTAGACAAGATAGCTCCACAGATGCTTAAGACAGCCTGATACAGAGAAGATGAGATTTTTCTTCTTGGCTTCATAACAAACTCTTAACTAGAGCTTGGTGGGAACTGGATTTTTCATTTTGTGGGAAAATTCAATATTTCAATTTTTTTCCATTCCAAAAGGTTTTTTTTTTCAAAATTTCCCACAAAACAATATTCCAGAAAAAAAATAGTTTCAGGTTAATCAAAATGTTTTGTTCCTAGTTTAACTTTTTAAAAATTTAGATTAAAACTATTGAAAGAAAAAGTTATTTTGCAATGAAAATTTTAAACATTCTATTCCAAAAGGTTGACTCTATTGAAATACTTCCTTCAAATTTTCTTTCAAGAAAATAACTAATTAAAATAGACATGTTTCTGTGAAATGTTTTGCTTTCAACAAATCAGCCTTTTCCAGTCAGAAAACTTCCAGCCAGTTGTAATCTCAGCCCATTGCAAAATTTGTTTCCCAAGATTCTTGTTTATATCCTCCAGTTTGAACTGTCAGGCTTCTAGCAGGTCTGTCAGAGTACATTTAGCTGCCATTTCAACTTGCCACCCTCCTTTTCAAACATATAGTGTTTACTGATTCCATTGTTTCACAGTTTTTAAAAGTTATGGTTCATGTTTATCACCCTGTGCAGAAGCCTCCCACATCCTAAGACCTAAATGTAATTCTTTTAGGCCTTATGGGACCCTCCATTTGAACCCTTATCCAAGTATTCTCTTCACTGTCTCTCATTCAAAACCATTATCTTTACTGAAAGAGTGGTTTCACAATTACATATCCAACTCCTTCAACCTTCTCCTTTCCATCCATGTGGTATCTCACTACTTGGCCAGTATCATCATGACCCATTTGATAAGTGTTTTTGGATGAGAAATGATAATATTGTATTATTGTTTATACTAGAGTAGAAAACTAAAACATTTAATATATATTTTATTTCCTGATGGCAGGAACACATTTTACAAAAATAGAGGAGTATAATGACTGATCCACCCTATGGGAGATTTTATATCAAAGTTACCAAATTTCTAATATTTTTTCCTCATGGGGTGTTAAAAGTTCACTCTGACTAAATCAGCTGTCATTTGTTATTGTCAAAATAACCTCAGAACATTCCTAGATTTGCAAAATCTAAGACTTTTAATCTAGAAGAAAATAAGTCTTTTGAAAGTCCATCTTTGTTGAATGTGCTTTCTTGTGACACGAACACATCTGATCAGCTTCTGTCCAAGACAGTTATACAGACTGGTTGTCTTTGTGCACTTCTCATTGTTATTCACTGGCAGGATAGTCACTGAAGGGTCATATTAAAGTTCATTCAATCAAAGCTGCAGCAGTAACAGTAGTCAGCCTCGGGTCAGTTCCATCTCTTGAGATTTGTAGGGCAGCTACCTGAAGTTATTTGCATAATTTTACGTAATATTACTGCCTTGAAATTTTGTAACAAAGAGAGTTTAAAGGCAACCTATCTATATCTGGGGCTCTTTGCCCAGTTGACAGTTCAGCTCGTCTTCATCTTTTCCCATTTTTGTCTTTCTGGTAGTACCCTTTTTGTCTATGAATATTATGTATCTTGTGGTATGTTTTAGGGTTTTTTACTTCGATATAATTAGTATATAATATGTAATGGTATATTCTTATACTTAAAAATGTATTAATAGCCAGTATTTTTGTGTGTGAGAATTTTACTACTTTTTCAAGGTGACCTCTGCTTGTTTCCTTTTCTAGAATGATTTCCAGAACCCATCTGGAAAGTAGTGCCCACTGGGACACACAAATGCCCTCATGTGGTAGCAAATAGTTAGTGCCTGATTATAACATTGCTGTGTGGCCCCAACCACTTGAGTTGCTTCCTTTCTAAGGCCAGTTGTAGGGATTTTCTATGCCTCGAGCCGTTCTGAGAGATTTTGAGCCAAAATGCCAATAATTTCTAGTGTGTTGAATAGTTGACCCCTCCTCCCTGAGGTCCCTCTCCCCCCTTAAATGGACCAGTCACTCTGTGACTATGGTATATATATATACCTGCTGCTTGTTCTCACTGTCCTTGAGTAGAGGTCCTACACATGTTGAGACTGCAATCACAGGCTCTGGAAATCTATGCCTTCTTCACTAAAGAGGCTTACAAGTCCAGTCCCTGGATCCAATATCAATTGAGCTGCCTGTTCCTATGAATAGAGATTGCAGGTTACCTTCAGCTTCAAAGCCAGGCAAGTTAAGGATGACCCCTGGCCAAGTTTGTGCAAGATAGAGGTCCAAGGCTCTAATACCAAAGTCTTCTACAAGCAGTAAGGTCTCATTGGCATCAAGAACATCAGCTCAAAGAAGTGAGCCATCCAGGGCCAATTTCACTGGTGCCAAGGCCAAATTCAGCTTCTAGGGATCCCTTCATGGGTGGCAGGAGTGTCTGAAGTATCTAAAACCCAGCTACAAAGTAGATACCTATTGATGTGTTGGAGCTGGGGATTCCTTTGGGAATGGAGAAATTCATTTTATTAAGCAAGCCAATGTGAGTACTCCCTTGGTGTCAAATAAGGTAGTGCCAAAACATGAGGCTGTCAATACAGAGTCCTCAGGCACAATGAGCTCAGCCTGAAGCAGGTCCTCTTTTCAAGGATGCTTTGGTTTCTCTCTCAGCTGCCTTCCATAAAGGCAAGAGAAAGAGAAGTGCTGACAGGCCTTCAGTACCAGAGTTCTCAACAGTGTCCCTGAAGAGGAAGAGACATAACCATAAGGTCCAGGAACCATGAAGCTTAAATTACCTGCCATGGAACCGTCAGTGCCAGTGGCTTCAGCTTTATCAGTGTTCCTGATACTTAAGATTCCTGGTTCCTTCCCTCCATCTGTGTTTTTCAAGGGCCTTTATCACCATGATCAAAGTAAATTGTCTTAATTTTGAGTGTGCACTTTTCTGGGGAAGATTGAGCCCCGTCCCATTGGATCTGGAAATTGTAGTGGAGTCTTAATCAGGGCCTCCATTCTGTGAATTTTTCAGGTTGGCTGTGAAGCTGACATCTCAAACAGGGCGTACGTCAATGCCTTTGTAGTCTTGTTCTCTGAGGTTCTAAAAGGAACTCTTTCTCAGTTTCTTCAGCCTCTTGGCTGAAGTCTGAAGTCTTGGCCTTCGGAAGTCGGGATGTTGTCTGTTACAGCTATCCCCCTGCTCCATTTTGTTTCTTACAGCTGTCCCCATACTCCATTTTGTTTTTGTTCTCCTCCTGTGGCCGCCCCTCCCTGGCTGTTAAGTTGTTTACCAGGGCCACTGCCCTTCTCAAAGGGAGGGCCCCTTAAGTTGTTTACCAAGAGCCATTGCCCTTCTCAAAGGGATGGCCACTTGTGCTGCGTGCTAAGTGGGACCACTGCCCTGTTCAAAGGGTTGGTCCTGTTATCACCTTGTTAAACCTGGGCTTTGTGTAGGGTAGGCAGTGTCCAGAGCTGCAAGACCTAATGTGTTTTTAAGATCCTGGGCATGAGTCATAGGCCTCATGTACTTTTGAGTCCTGAGGTGTGAACTCACACCTATTGTTCAGGACTCTGCCCAGGCACGTCTCTGTGCTCACCTGCAGTTTTTCCCTGTGTCTCCTCCCGTGTGACAGAGGGAGCCTATCAGGATTACTGGCGGGAAACTGCCTGAGTCTGCCTTTAAAAACAGGCATTTTTAAAACAAACATCAGAAAGGTTCCTGCATTGTTGCCTGGTCTGATCAGCCAGGGGTTCTGGGGGGTCCTTTCTCCACTCTCGTTTTATTTTTGAGTGTGCCCCCGTTTTTTAACCCCCCCCCCACGAAGAACGAATTGCTGCCTGAGAGATCTCCTGATTATCGAGACCGTACCGAGCCCTCCTTGCTTCTTCTGATGTTATTGCTGCTTCTGCCTTTGCTGCTACCTTGGGGACTGGTAAGAATCCCTCTGTGAAACTTTCTGTACCTTTATTTTATTATTTTAGCTGCTGGCTCTGTTTCCCCAGCACACAGACTCAAGCTAAACTTTGGTCTGTGTCTTAAAACCTCTCTTAAACTCCACGGCGCTTTGCTGCTAAAAATAAGTTTGTGCCGCCACTAAACTCTGCTCCTGTGGGCTTTGCTTCGGGGCTCACTGCTTTCAGCCATATCCACTGCTGCAGCCATCATCCCTTGGATTCCTTGGGGAGCTGCCTTGGGAGCTGTATCCTGGGCACATACTACTCTGCCCTCTATGACCTCCCCATAGCATAAGGTGCACCATAGGTTTTGCTTTTTAGTTTAATAAGGCATAGTTTGCTAAGATTGTAGTGCTTGTAAGTTTCACCTGCCTTGCTATAGTTGCTGTTTTGTTGCTCCGTATAGTTGCTTGTTATAGTTTGCTTAGAATTGTGATATTTGTTGTTTTGCCTAGTCGTTGGTTAAGATAGATTTTAAAAAGCCATTGCCTGGTTGTATTCTGTACCTGTTTTGTTACTTTGTATAAGCTGCTTGTCATTTTATATAAATTTGATTAAGTTAGACGATAGATAAGGTTTTTGCTGTTTGAATTCGTCTTCCCGCTGTCCCAATCTCTCCCTGAACTTTCCCGTGTCTGTTTTTCCCCCACTCCAATCTCCCCCTCTGTGTACTTCCCCGTGTCTCCCTGTTGTAACCCCTTGCTGCTTCTCCCCCGTATAACCTCCCAAACCCTTTGCCGCTTCTCTCCCTTTTTTTTTTGGGTGTCCCTCCAGCCCTTCCTTACACCTCTCTGCTGCCTCTCCCTGTATCCCCTGTGTTCGTGCTCCCGCTTCTCCGCTGCCCCTCCCCTACCGAAGATCGCCATCACACCGCTCCGTTTGTCTTCACCCCACTGCTCCGCAACTTCCCTGAAGTGCCCTCCGCTGCTGCAACCTGTTTCTTCCCTCAGCCGTCTCCCCCATTCTCCACGTGCCTTCCCATCGCTTGCACGTTCAGCGCCCTCCCCTTTTGCTGCTCCCAGACTCCCCTTAAGTGCGCTCCAGCTGCTCTTGTCTCCCGTACGTCCAGCCCGCAGACTCCTGAAGACTGCTCTGGGCTTCACCCCGCAGGGCTTCAGAGTCTCTCGCTGCTTGCAGCTGCACTCTCCTCTCATCAGTTGCCACTGATCATTCACTCCCCTCCCCACTCCTGTTTCTTGACTCAGCCTTTAGGTACACTCTTGCAGATTATCTGCTATTACAACCTCACAAATTAAGTCATTAATTTTCTTCTATGCTGTTACATTGCATGATTTCACTTATCACCCATATTGTATCATTGCACTGTGATTCACATCTTACTTGTGGTTATAACACCCCATTGGTCACCTCCACTTTTCTGATATACTTTGTATTTGTATTGATGCCACTGTGTTACATTATATATATAGCTATGAACCACTTAATGCATTCTATCTGAGATTGTTGACCATTTCATATAGAAGCTACCATTTTACTTTGCATTTTTTTTGGTACATTTTGCATTCCACACTGTATCTAGAGTTGTTCCTATATAAAGCTGAGTTTCTTATTGACTGTACTGTATCCCATTGTGCTGACCCCACTTACTGCACCCCACTGTTAGAACTCCCTACACTGTTCAATAAGAAGAACCCCCCTATCGTCTATTGTAAACACCCTATACACCCCATCCCATCATATTTCATTGTTAAATTCCCACCACTTCCCTTTTCCTTTAATAAAGAAATTAATTGGCACCCCACCTGTGTGGTAATTGCTCCCCAAGATTCCATATACTTGCGGGCAGGGACAGATGTCATAAAGGTCAGCAATAAAACCTACTACTCTTCCTCATCCATCTGATTCTCCCAGCACACCTAGGATGTTTGTTTTCCCCACCTCCAGACCAATGCTAGTATTTGCAGCATTATCCTTTCCATTTGTCAGTATTCTAGTCTGTCTGTTTGAGGAAAGAAAGGGGAGGAAGATTTGTAACAACCCCTCTTCTGATCAGCAAGAACGGTTTTGCTACTGTTGTATTTAGATGGAATATATGGGCTCAAAGTATCAAAGATATTAACTAGACCCTGTCATAGTCCAATATTAAACAGTATTAAATAAGTGTAGGGTATGGTATGCAAAGACTTCCGCCTGCTTAGTGCCATGGCAAAGACACCATTAAACATCATTTTAACTGTTTATTAAACATAAAAAAGAAGGCAAAACAGTTAAAGTATTTGAAATACAACATTTTAACACATCCATAGTTCCCTTTCTCTTTAGCGGGAAAGATTTTTTAGAAGGAAAAACACTCTTGTTTAACGGTTTGTTAGATTATATTAACAATGGTAGTAATTGTTCTTATGGGGAAAAGGGAAGAAATTAGTTGAGCTGGACTGAAGCTGGCATCGCTGCTGCTGTTAAAGTCTGATCCTCTTTCTTGGAAGACAAAATAAAATACACACAAAAGGGGAGCGAAAATAACAGCAAAGATAGAAAATACAGTTTCTGGTTTTGGCTCTCACTTGCAACCTCAGTGCTGGAGAAGCACAGGCACAGCACATAGTTTTATCAGCCACTCTGAGACTTGGAAAACTTGTACCAGCATTGGGCTGTTTAGGACATTGCTTCCAGTTGCTGCTTCCTGGTCATAGGCTTTCATCAGTCTTGCAAAATATACAGTCTTGGCCAGCTAAGTCAGACTCTTATTAGACAGAAGGAAAGAGGAGAGGGATAGGAAAGAGAAGAAATAAAGTGGGGAAGGAAAAGGACACATGGGAGAAGATATATGCAAAGTCACACATCCCAGGTGGTTGTTGGGATTCAACTGAAGCCAGTAGAAGTGGCAATATCATCTGGGTCCCTCTCTATGGGCCAATCTGTTGAAGATATTTCTCAGGATCAGGATGACAAAGGCCTGGGGTCCCAAGAAATGGTCTGAGTAGAGCTATGATAGTGAACATCTCTCTAGGAGGCCACTTTTTCCCTAAATTCTGTTTCTTTAAGGACCCCAAAAGAGAGTGCTGGGTGGAATAGCTCATCCTTTCATTATTTTTCCGCCAATTAACCCTCGTTTCTGACCCACCAATTTTGGTTCACTGATTTTTGGTCTCTCGCTGTCTTATTTACCAGGTATGATCTTAGCACAATTCTAGAATTATATCAGTAGGCCTTTTTGTGTGGACTAATTCAGTCTTTCTGTCTCCATTTTGTACCTTTTCCCATCAAAATTTGTGATTGTAGGTTATTGTGACCTTTTATAAACTTTACTCAATTTTTTACAACTGAGCTCACAATTAGGTAAATTTGAAGGCCCAGATATCACAGTGCTACTTCTTCAACTTTCTCTGAGGATTCGGGCCCTCCATCTCATTCATCACTAAACTATTTAAGACAGTTCCAGAAGTTGCTAGGACATAAGACAGAGGCTCTGGCATTGGAAATATCAGCAGTCCATGAAAAGACTCTCATGGTTATTCAACATTCTAGAGCCTAACAGAAAGAAACTCACTTGCTCCATTACTGAGAAACTGCTAGACCCTGTTAAGAGCATCCTCAATCTCAAGCACATCTGAGAAGCCAGAATCACCTTCCTCAGGTGTCATAGCAAGGTGTCCTGTACTTCCTAACCTACTATACTCCTGACTCATGGGTAGTCTGTTATCGATGACAGGGTGAGATGTTCCAACACAGGTCAGACCTTTCTAGTAGATAAACATGGCAAAAAAATTACATTTTGGGAAGGAAAGTGTACTTTCTGTACGACCAGTTATAAAGCCAGGCATCAGTTTCATCTTTGGGAGCAAATGCTCCCTGTAAATGGCCACCTTCCTTAGGAGCAGAAGAAGTCCAAAAAATTGCTGGTGATTGAGGAGCATAAAGTGACCAAGAACATTCTTTGAGGTGATTTATGAGGCTTAAGACATTCTGGCTCAGATGTTTCTTTCAGGTAATACTTCTTGCTTATATCATTGAACCTTTCTCCTAAAGCTCAGGCCTATATTCAAAATTTGTATTGAGGGTGAAGTGCTTTTTCAGCCTCAGGAGAGAATGAAAGACATCAAGTTCACCACAAGATTACTGTGAAACTCCTTCAGTAATGTCAGACGAGGAGCAACTCAACATTCCTGTTGTGTTATCAGAAATCTTCCTTGCCATCCTTGGCTTTCAGCCTCAATATCAGAAGAGGCAGAGCAATGGAAAATATCTAACAAAGACACCTGCTTCATATTCTGCTGTTTTTCTTTCTAAGAAAAAAGAATGCAAATTTGATACATTGGCTGAAAACCCAAAGCCAGTTTTAACTTCTGATTTCTTCTCTTTACCTCTCCCTCTGAAACGCACTGTTTGGGCACTTGTTTGATACATTTTGTTGTGGTTTGGGTGGATTTACTGTGGATTCTTGGGTACTCAACATCTTTCAGTTTAGATAGGTGGTTCAATTCCACTCCAGGGTGCCTCACAAAGTAGTATAGGCACCATGCTAAGTAATCATTTTTTTCTCCTTTATTTCTCCTGCTCCCATGTAACCACATTTTAAGAGTTGTATGCCTGGCCATGCAATTTTTTTTACTTTTAGGGTGTGTGCACACTTTCTTTGAGCCCAACGTTCTGCTAACTGATGATATGAACATCTCATCCCTTATAACTGCCTGTTGACTCTTCTCAACTTCCAGAAGCTTTAGAATTTGAACTCTGTGCAGCAAGAGAAAGGGTCAGTGTAACTTTTTGGAAACAATGCATTCAAATTTCAGAGAACTAAAGTTACTTTGATAACACCTTTTCATCTTAAAACTTCATAGTTTAGATGTTTACTGTGTGTTGTGGATTTTGAGATCATGGCTTGATGAAATATCTTCTTCCTGGGTATATATAAATATTTACTGTTAAATAAAATATCCCCCACTTACCAGACTTGTGCGTCCATCTTCAAATGAGTTTGTGGTATTGACACATGAAACCTTGGAGCCATATTGAAGATACTGAGATCTGGGAGTAATTTCGGGGTTTCTCTATTTTAGTGTTTTTAAGGAGATTGCCAAGGACACCTAGATTTTGGGATGGACAATACTTCATTTAGCATAGTAGAAATCTAAATATATATCATATATATTGTGACGGGACAAGGCCAGATGGCTATAGCAAAGTAGTAGGAAACAGATATATTAGCCACAAGCTAAACAAATCCCTGTTACCAGGATAAGCAAATGGCAGCTGCTCCAGGTCAGTTAAGACACCTGGAGCCAATTAAGATCTTTCCAGAAGGCAGGGAAGGCAGCTAGATTGATTGGGACACCTTAAGCCAATTGGGCTGGCTGAAACTAGTTAAAAGCCTCCCAGTTAGTCAGGTGGGGGTGCGTGTCAGGAACTGTGGGAGGAAGCCACGCTGTTGGAGAAACTGAGCAGTGCAAACTATATCAGACACAAGGAAGGAGGCCCTGAGGTAAGGGTGAAGTAGATATTGAGGTAGTGGGGGCTACTGTGGGGAAGTGGCCCAGGGAATTGTACACATCCTGTTTCCAAAAAGTCAGCTACCATAGCTGCTACTATTAGGGTCCCTGGGCTGGAATCCAGAGTAGAGGGTGGGCCCAGGCTCCCCCCCTCCTTCCCAATTAATCACTGAGACTGGGAGACAACAGAGATTGTGCGAGGGAAGGTAGCTTCTCCTCGCCTCCTTATGGCTTATGTTGGCTTATGATGAAAATGGCTTAGTAGGCTGTGACCTTTGCCTCTAGAGAGAGAAGGGCTACGTGGAGGGTCATAGTGAAATCTGAAATCTGTCAGGAAGCGCAGGACCCATGGAGACAAGATCAGAGCTTTGTCACAATATGTAGGATCTGGAAACCCCATTATAGACCATTTTTGTTGTTCATGAATCATGTTAGTTATAGAACACAGCCAACAATAACCTTAATCTAAAATGCATCATTTTGAGAATTCTGATGAAAGTTAAATAATATTTTAGAATCATAGAAATAAAGAGCTGGAAGGGACCTCGAGAGGTCATGAAGCCCTGAACTGAGACAGGACCAAGTAAAACTAGACCATCCCTGATGGGTGTTTGTCCAACTGGTTCTTAAAAACCTTCAGTAATGGGGATCTCACAACCTACTTTGGAAATGTATTCCAGAGTTTTACTACCCTTATAGTTGGAAAGATTTTCTTAATATCTAACCTAGAACTCCATTGCAGCAGATTGAACCGATTACTTCTTGTACTACTTTCAGTGGACATAGAGAACAATTCATCACAGTCCCCTTTATAACAGCCCTTAACAAACTTGAAGACCATTATTAGTGCTTTCTCAGTCTTCTTTTCTTAAGACTAACGTGCCCTGTTTTCATAGGTGGGATTTTCTTTCCCATTTGTCCACAGCTTTCCTAAAGTGTGACACCAAGAACTGGACATAGTGCTCGAGCTGAGGCCTCATCATTGCTAAGTAGAGCAGGACAATTATCTCCCATATGACACTCTTGTTAATTACCCCAGAATGATATTAGCTAGTTTTGCAACAGCATCACGCTGTTGGCTTGTATTCAATTTGTGATCCACTACAAACCTTGATCTTTTTCAGTAATATTATGACCTAGTCAGTTATTCCCAATTTTCAGTTGTGCATCTGATTTTTCCTTCCTAAGTGTAGTACTTTATTTATTGAATTTGACCTTGTTGTTTTCAGACAAATTTGTCAAGGTCATTTTGAATTCTAATCCTGGCCTCCAAAGTGCTTGCAACTTATCCTAGGTGGACTCATCCACAGATTTTATAATCATACTGTCCATTCTGTTGTCCCAGTCATTAATGAAAATATTGAATAGTACCTGACCCTACCAGACCCTACTAAATGCACCCTCCCAGTTTGACAGTGAACCATTGATAACTACTTTTTGAGTACGATCTTTCAATCAGCTGTGCACTTACCTTACAGCAATTCCATGTAGATCATATTTCCCTAGTTTGTCATGTTGAACAGTGTCAAAAGTCTCATTAAAATAAAGATATATTAAGTCTACTGCTTCACCCCATCCGCTAGGCCAGTAACCCTAACAAAGAAGTAAATTAGGTTGATTTAGCATGATTATCTTCTGTGTGCTTTCACATTGATTGTTTAATAATTTGTTTCAGTATCTTTTCAGGTATAGAAGTTAGGCTAACCAATTATATGGTCTATAATTTCCTGGGTCCTCTTTGTTCCCCGTTAAGACAGATACTATGTCTGCCCTTCTCCTGTTATCTGGGACCTCACCCATCCTTCATGAGTTCTCTAAGGTAATTGCTAAAGGTTCTGAGATTGTTTCAGCAAGTTCCTTTAGTACCCTAGGATGAATTTCATCAGACCCCGCTGACTTGAATATGTCTAACTTATTTAAATATTCTTAACCTGTTATTCCCCTATTTTTCTTTGCACTATGTTTGTATGGGCATATATATTTCACAAATCTATACTTCAGAATTCATCAATGTTAGGGATAAATTTCTAATACACTTGGAAAAAGGTATGCAGTGTGGCTCTTCTAGGTGAGCTGCTAGTGACCCCATTATAGTTAAGCAGCAGCTCTCCTGTAGTTAACCTTGTGAGTCATTTACTGTTTAAGAGATAACTTTTCTAAATTCATTTAAGGTGAGAAATTACTACTTGTAACCAGTTTCTTTAGTATCTTATGCTTAGGTTGCATTTTTGTTTTATTTGCTGGGTAATTTGCTTTGATCTGTTTGCTGTCCCTTAGAATCACTTAAAATCTATATTTTATCGTTAATGAACTTGTTTTTATTTTGTCTAAAACCCAGTGTGTGGAATTCTTAACTGGCAGAGAGGGCAAAAAGCTGATGCATATCTCTCTCCACATTGAGGGAAGGAGTGAATTTCATAAGATTATGCTATACAATTCTCTGTGCAGTGCAAGACATACAATTTTGGGTCTACCCTTCAAAGTACTGGGCAGTTCCTTAACTGAATCTTCCCATGCAAAGCTAATCTCAGCATCTGTGTGTAAAGCCGCAGCTGCGTCTGTCCCTACCTGTATGTGTGCTGGTAAAGTGAAGTCCGAAGCCTGAGGGAAGGCTTGACTAGCTTGCCTCTGCAGTACAGTGAATGAAACCCAGGCTGGTGGGTTAGGTGGGCTCAGTGGTACCCCAGTTCCAAGTGGCACGTAATGTGGGCCTGGGCATTGTAGTGGATCACAGATTGAATATTTGCCAACAGTGCAATGCAGTTGCAAAGAAAACTAATATAATTCTGGTGTGTATTAACAGGACTGTTGTATGTAAGATATAGGAGATAATTGTTCCACTCTACTTGGCATTAGTGAGGCCCCAGCTGGAGTACTGAGTCCAGTTTTGGGGCACCACACTTTAAAAAAGAATGTGGACAAATTGCAGAGAGTCCAGAGGAGAATAACAAAAATGATAAAAGGTTTAGAAAACCTCACATGAGGAAAGGTTAAAAAAACTGGGCATATTTAGGCTTGAGAAAAAAGACCGAGCGAGGGACCTGATAACAGTCTTCAAATATGTTAAGGGCTTTTATAAAGAGGATGATGATCCATGTCCACTGAAAATAGAACAAGAAGTAATGTGTTTAATCTGCAATAGGGAAGATTTAAATTAGATGTTAGGAAAAATGTTCTAACTATAAGGATAGTTAAGTATTGGAATAGATTACCAAGGGAGGTTGTAGAATCCCCACCATTGGAGGTTTTCAAGAACAGGTTAGAGAAAGACCACTCAGAGATAGTAGGTCCTGTCCCAGCACAGAGCGATGGACTAGATGACCTCTTGAGTTCCCTTGTAGCCCTAAAACCATATATATATACCTCTACCTCAATATAATGCTGTCCTTGAGAGCCAAAAAATCTTACCACGTTATAGGTGAAACAGTGTTATATTGAACTTGCTTTGATACACTGGAGTGCATAGCCCCACCCCCCCGGAGCACTAATTTACTGCGTTATATCCAAATTTGTGTTATATTGGGTGGTGTTATATCGAGGTAGCAGTGTAGATATATATAGATATAGATAGATATAGTTTTTATCTATTGACATTTGTGTGCATATCACCTAGGAAGTGTTACTAAATTTACTTGTAATATTTAGGCTAACCACTCATCACACATTGTTTGCTGCTCATCTAATCAAAGCATCAGCTTTTGCCGGTATCAAGAATTAAATTCAGCCTTGCATTGTGAAATTTGAATATCTGTGTCTTAGAGCAGTATTGCAACATTGCTTAATTTAGTATATAAATCAGTATCTCCTACATAAAAGATCGCAATAAGACTTTTATACCACACAATGTATGATCATTGGGCAGAAAAAATAGTGACCACTTTAGATTGCTTTTTATCACAGTTTTCTCTAATCTATGGTGCCAATTAAGTAAATTATTATAACTTGACCATTTCCAACTGAAATGACTAAAATCTTTATCAATTACATGAAGGTTAATAGTTGTTTGTTTGGGAATAGAAGAAAAGGCTGAACACTAACTGAATTTGCATCACATTATTGAGACAAAAATAAGAGTAAAATTTTCATTGAGGAAACAAAATGATTGGGAATGATAGCACAACAATGGGCACAGGAAGCTTATTTGTGGTAACCAAAAAGCAAATGAATCTGTCAGAAGAATAAAGCAGAGTAGCAGTGGGTTACAAGTACTGAAAAGTAATTCAGAGGCATAGAATTTTTTGGCCTGAAGAAAATAACACAGAAGAGTCTTCAAATGAAAATTCTGTGTATTTTAAGGGAAGCTGATCATGGAATCTTAAAAATGATAGAAAGTGTGGAATGTAAGAATGGATGTGAGAATTGTGAACAATTAAGATAACTCAGAGAAAACAAACAGGAATGGAGAAGGCAAAAGTTGAATTAACAAGAGGACAGAATTGTTTAACAACAAGGGAAGTAAGTTTACTTGTCAAAAGAAAAATAAAGGGGCAGGAACAGTGGAAGAAAAGAGTTCAGAGTGGCTTCAGAAAACATTAAACAGGGAAAAATCAGCTCACATGACTTAAATTGGCCAATATCAGATCGAAAATGAGACATTAAAGCATAGTTAAATGTGTCAAGCACGGCAAGAAAGATGAAGGGGTATGTGATATTTGGAAAAGTCAGAACAGGGTTGAACAGAATACAGAGATTTCTGTTATATGCCACTTGCTGCAGTGCTTCATCAAGGTTAACTTGAGGTGACAAAGAATTTAATCCTGTCAGAAGATAGTACAAGGTACTCAGAATACTGCATATTAGAAAATATGTAATTCAAGTTTTGAGTTTGAAATGGAAGATGTAAAAATGGGGAGGCTGTGGAAAAAAAATCTCTCTTCGTGGTTAGAACTGAAGCAAGGAGCTGTAAATTTTGTACAGAACACTCTTCAGAGTAATTACTGATAACTTTTTGTTCAGACAACTGAAGTGACTGACATGAAAGCAGGGCCGGCGCTACCATTTAGGCAGCCTAGGCAATCGCCTAGGGCTCCAGAATAACCGGTGGGCGACATTTTGCCGGAGGGGGCGGCAGGCAGCTCCGGTGGAGCTGCCGCAGTGGGCCTGCGGAGGGTCTGCTGGTCCGTGGCTCCGATGGAGCTGCCGCAGTCGTGCCTGTGGACGGTCGGCTCCTCGCGCGGCTCCGGTCAACCGCCCACAGACACGACTGTGGCAGATCCACCGGAGCCGCGGAGCACCGGACCCTCCGCAGGCACCACTGTGGCAGCTCCACCGGAGCCGCGGGACCAGCGCGTGGGGCGGCGAAATTGCCGTCCGCCTAGGGCGCTCATACCCCTAGCGTTGGTCCTGCATGAAAGTTATCATTTGCAATCCATATAGTAGTTCTTTATAGAGGTTTGACTTTTTTGTTCCTCCTCCCCCAAAAAAATATTTAGAAAAATATACATTAAGGTTTGAATTTCCCTGTTAGATCAGCTATTATGAAGGCTTCAACATAGAATTTAAAAATGTTTTAATGTGGTATCCTGATGTCTAAGCAGTAAGGAAAGATTTGTACTCCAGGAGTGAAATCCTGGCCCCTTTGAAATCAATGGGATTTTTTCCATTGACTTCAGTGAGGCCAAGACTTCATCCAGGCAGGACCGGCGCTAGGGGTTTGAGCTCCCTAAGCGGACGGCAATTTCGCTGCCCCGCGCGCTGGGCCCGTGGCTCCGGTGGAGCTACCGCAGTGGTGCCTGTGGGGGGTCTGGTGCTCCGCGGCTCCGGTGGAGCTGCCGCAGTCGTGCCTGTGGGCAGTTGGCTGGAGCTGCGCGAGGAGCCTACCGTCCGCAGGCACGACTGCGGCAGCTCCACCGGAGCCGCGGACCAGCAGACCCTCTGCAGGCACCACTGCGGCAGCTCCACCAGAGCTGCCTGCTGCCCCCTCCGGCAGAATGCCGCCCACCAATTATTCTGGCGCCCTAGACGATTGCCCAGGCTGTCTAAATGGTAGTGCCGCCCTGCACCCAGGAGTCGGTTTTTTCCTTGTTGAGATATAGATAAATGGATACTTCTGTGTGTAGATCCTGTCATTGCTTTGAGCACAAATGGTAATCAGCTGTGAAAACAACAGCAAAACTTACAACTCACAGAACTCCTGAACGCAAAGCGTCTGTGTTCACACCTTCAACTAGCCAACAGTTTCTCTCACCAAACACTGTCTGACTTGCTGTGAGATATGCATGCAATTGTATCTGTGTTGGTCCCAGGATATTAGAGAGACAAGGTGGGTGAGGTAATGTCTTTTATTGGACCAACTTCTGTTGGTGACTGAGACAAGCTTTCAAGCCACACAGACAAGAAGAGCTCTGTGTGGCTCAAAAGCTTGTCTCACTCACCAACAGAAGTTGGTCCAATAAAAGATATTACCTCACCCATCTTGTGTCTTTGCTGAGAGATATGTCTGTTTTAACCCCTCCATCTCCCCAAATACATTAAAATCCTTTAAGAATATGTTCTTGGGCTTCCACTCAGTGACCAGACACATACACAATATATCAATCAAAATTACAACGCCGTTTTAGTCAGTTGTCCAAATTTAACTCTGGCTTAAGTGGAGACAAATTCATTACCTTATGTCAGCATTAAATTTGACCTGATATTTTTGCATCTTTGAATTAGACAGAAGGGTCATGTGTTCTGCTAATTACTTCTGTGGACCCTCTGAGCCTATGAGAGAATAGGTGCTTCAAACCTACAGTAAGAAGAAACAATGTGGTAATTATTGTCAAAGTTCTTCAGTTTGATGCCTCTAAGCACCAGATCATTAACCTAATTCAGCAGAATATTGAGATAAACTCCTGTGATTTTTAAATGTACTCTTTTGATGGGAAATCTCTCCTATTTCATATAAGCTGTAACTTAGAGCAATAAATAATACATTTGATAATATATTAACACTCCTTGGATTTTGGACTTGCAGCTAGCAATAGTTTAATTAAGTTTCATAAGGTGTCCAAAGTGCTGTTACTTAGGTTGCTGAGAAGCTGAATAATGAATTACATTTCCAGGATCTTTATAAATTTTAGGGCAAGATTGTGATATGTATTGTTGGTTTGTACATGTGGAGAGAGCATACTTTGTGAGGCTGCTCCTTTATGCTTACTTTCGCAGGTGGGTGGAGAGTGGTTGGACCCGTGGCTGGTCCTCTCAACACGCCATTAGGAAATAATCTGCTATTGGTAAAGAGCAGGAGCAAACTGTTTTTTTCCTTTTAAGCAAGGGGATTTGGGGTTTGAGTCTCATTTACTTTCCAGAGCTGCTTTGTGGGCTGCACCTCTATGCACTGTGCCTTATTCATAGCAAAATATGAAGTTTCAGTCTTGCCATTAATTTGTCACAGTTTTTAAGGAAATAGAAACAGAAATGTACATGAAAACTATTAGCCTTTTTCATTATTCCTTTTTACTTGTAATGCTTAAAATGGATATGAAAATGGTCAAGATTAGTTAAATAAATGTGTTTGATATAGGATTTTTTTCAGGTATTATTGTTTTCCCTTTACCTCACTCACTGCAACTGCTACAGGTATGTCTACACTGCAATTAAAAATCCACAGTTGGCCCGTGCCAGCTGACTTGGGCTCATGGGGCTCTGTCTTCAGGGCTGTTTAATTGCAGTATAGATGTCCAGGCTCAGGCTGAAGCCTGAGCTTTAGGACCCTTCAAGGTGGGACAGTCCTCATAATGCCTACACTGCACTTAAACAGCCCCTTAGCCCAAGTCAGCTGGCATGGGCCAGCCACGAGTATCTAATTGCAATAAATACATACCCTTAGACACAGACAGTGATTCTCTTTCAGACTCAGGCTCATTCTGAATCCTGTCAATGCCTTTGCAGTCTCAATCAGTGGAGGTTGTTTAAGAGTCATATAATGCATTCCCTTCTCCTTTAGTGGGATTGTGCTGCTCCAGGCTCTGACATCTGTATAGCATTGTGTTGTGCTGACACTGGAGTCCTTTCTAGTAAGTCCATTTCTATAACAGGTACTTATTTTACATATTTTGAAGAAATATATTTTGGTCTGGTATACAGAAAATAATATTCATGTATTCATATTCCTGCCACAATTCATTTTTCAGTGGTCCTTTTACTTGGAAGTTTATCCCTTTTCCTTTGTTTATATTTGTTTAACAAGTATTTATTTAAGAGAGTGTAACTATATGTAGTTGAATGGGACACAGTAAACATCCCTTTAACTGGTATGTTTATTATGAAAAGAAATCTGATTTTACCAAACAGGCCTTCCTCTTGAAAGTTAATAATATTCCATTGTTTTGACTGAGTTGTAATTTTTTTTACATTTTAAGAGTACTATGAGGAGGTGTACAATAACCAACTTAAGTTGGCCTACTGCTTCAACAACACTGAGGACAAATGGTTAAGGAATTACTTTTATGAACAATGTCTTAGCACTGCTCAGCTGATCAAAATCGATGGAGGGAAAAAAGAGTCTGAAGCACATGCAAATATGGGCCTTGTCAATGAGGAACAAGGTAAGCAAAAGTTTATATCATTACATCAAAATGTATTTCCATTTTCATACATTTTCACACATTTTCTGTTAGTCTATATCTAATTACTCTGCACAATATTATACAATAATATATATTCTGTAATGCTAAAATATCTGTGGGTTTGTGAAGTAGTCATAATTTAAATTTTTAGATCAGCAAATCTACAAATGGAACAGTTCATCATCAGAGACATAATTTTGCACCCCAGTTGTAGTTTGAAGGTTCTCATTCAAACTGAAGACAAGACATATGAACAGAGGAAGCATTTCTTTATAAATAAAGATGTTCCCTTGCTTTAAGTTTATCTCCTTTTGTTTGTTCAACTTCTCACTAGCTAATGTTGTCACAGATTGTGAGCCTGTGATATCAATGAGAAAAGATGTTAATATAAGCAACAATTGACTTCACTGCCACATTTTAAAAATTGTGCTAGTTTTCATGGCAGGAAGGTTTGGGTGTGTATGACAGGGTCTGTGTATGAAGGAGGTTTCACTATATGAATCCTGCTTAATACTAGAAAAGAAAAACAATGAACAAATTTTTTACCACATTTGTTCAAATTTAGCCTCTGTTTCTGCTTGCTAAATGTACTTTAGCTGTTTATGATTTCTTCAAATGTATTTGTTTGAATATTCAGTTTATATCTTCTCATATATTTACTTTATAGATTGACCACAGACTTTTAGATATATTGCTTCAGTGTGATTGACCAATGTAAGAAACAGTGTATTGTTTCTATTCTCTGATTTTTTTGAACAAGCAAGCACTTCTGGCATGAATCCTTGTCTGTATAATTTTCATGAATACTTGTGTATGTAATTTTGAAATCTGCTTTCCACAAAAATGTTTGCTGGTAAAACTCAATCATTCGCATGTTGTCAGAAAAAAATGTACTAAGGGCCATAGGTGTGGCAAAAGTTAATTTAAAAAATTCACAGCTATATTCAAAGAAAATATTTGAGGTATCTGTGATGTTAAATTGTATTATATGAGAAATAGAAAAATAGAAATGTAGCGCTGAAAGAAACCTCACCTGGTTATCTAGTCTGACACCTGGGCCTTTTAAAAGAACTGTGTGAGGTCAGTCTGGAGTTGAAATCACAGTGTGCAGTCAGACTCCTGTGAAGGGTCCTGAGTCAGGGTTTGCAGGAGAAGGATACTTCATGGGAAGAAGCCTGGGGACAGCATTCTTGCCCAGAATGCAGAGTCTTTAAGGTAACCTAGAAAGGGGCTGGGAACAGGGCCCACAGGGTGGGCTGAAAAAGGAGGAGTTATATTTGTTGTAATTTGGCTTGAGGACTAAGGGTACGTCTGCACTATGGGATTATTCCGATTTTACATAAACCGGTTTTGTAAAACAGATTGTATGAAGTCGAGTGCACGCGGCCACACTAAGCACATTAATTCGGTGGCATGCGTCCATGGACCGAGGATAGCGTCGATTTCCGGAGCATTGCACTGTGGGTAGCTATTCCGTAGCTATCCCATAGTTCCCGCAGTCTCCCCCCCCTTGGAATTCTGGGTTGAGATCCCAGTGCCTGATGGGGCAAAAATCATTGTCGCGGGTGGTTCTGGGTAAATGTCGTCATTCCTTCCTTCCTCTGGGAAAGCAACGGCAGACAATCATTTCGCGCCCTTTTTCCCTGGATTGCCCTGGCAGACTCCATAGCCTGGCAACCATGGAGCCCGTTCAGCTTTTTTTTTTAGTCACCATATATGTACTGGATGCCGCTGATAGAGGCGATATTACAGCACTACACAGCAGCATTCACTTGCTTTTGCATGATAGCAGAGACGGTTATCAGTTGTTCTGTACCGTCTGCTGCCATTGTAAATTGGCGATGAGATGACGGTTATCTGTCTTTCTGTACTGTCTGCTGCTATCATGGGTGCCCCTGGCTGAGGTCAGCCAGGGGCGCAAAGGCAAAAATGGAAATGACTCCCCAAGTCAATCCCTCCTTTATATCTAAAAATAGTCAGTCCTGCCTAGAATATGGGGCAAGTGTACTAGAGAACCAGTGTATCAGAGAGCACAGCTGCTCCATGTCAGATCCCGCAGAAATGACGAGCTGCATTCCATTCACGGGGGTTGCCCCTGCAACAACCCCACCCGTTGCATACTTCCTCCCCAACCTTCTTGGGCTACCGTGGCAGTGTCCCCCCCATTTGTGTCATGAAGAAAGAATGCAGGAATAAGAAACAGTGACTTGTTAGTGAGATAAAATGAGGGGGAGGCAGCCTCCTGCTACTATGACAGTCCAGGTGCGGGGGAGAGGAGCCCAGCACCCTGCTGCTATGGTAGTCCAGGCAGTACGGAATCTTTTCTTTACACCGGAAAGGGAGGGGGCTGATAGAGCTCAGCCCCCAGTTGCTATGATTAGGACGGTTACCAGCTGTTCTGTACCATCTACTGGGAATGACCGGGAATCATTCCTATTTTTACCCAGGCGCCCCCAGCCAGCCTCACCTGAGGCCAGCCAGGAGCACTCACGGGCTGATGATAAGAACGGCTAGCAGTCCTACTGCACCATCTGCCACCAGGGAGGGGATAGGAGCGGATACTGCTCTTCACTGCTGCAGCATCGCGTCTACCAGCAGCATTCAGTAGACTTAGGGTGACACTGAAAGAAGTCAAGAAATGATTTATTTCCCTTTTCTTTCACGTCAGGGGGGGAGGGAGTAAATGTCGAGCTATACCCTGAACCACACCGGACAATGTGTTTGAACCTACAGGCATTGGGAGCTCAGCCAAGAATGCAAATATTTTTTGGAGACTGCTGTGGACTGTGGGATAGCTGGAGTCCTCAGTACCCCCTCCCTCCCTCCATGAGCGTCCGTTTGATTCTTTGGCTTTCCGTTACGCTTGTCACGCAGCACTGTGTAACCTGGAGATTTTTTTCAAATGCTTTGGCATTTCGTCTTCTGTAATGGAGCTCTGATAGAACAGATTTGTCTCCCCATACAGTGATCAGATCCACTATCTCCCATATGGTCCATGCTGGAGCTCTTTTTGGATTTGGGACTGCATCGCCATCCGTGCTGATCAGAGCTCCACGCTGGGCAAACAGGAAATGAAATTTAAAAGTTCGCGGGGCTTTTCCTGTTTACCTGGCCACTGCATCCGAGTTCAGATTGCTGTCCAGAGTGGTCACAGTGGTGCACTGTGGGATACCATCCGGAGGCCAATGCCATCGATTTGTGGCCACACTAACCCTAATCCGATATGGTAATACCGATTTTAGCGCTACTTCTCTTGTTGGGGAGGAGTACAGAAACCAGTTTAAAGAGCCCTTTATATCGATATAAAGGGCCTTGTAGTGTGGATGGGTGCAACGTTAAATCGGTTTAACACTGCTAAAATTGGTTTAAGCGCGTAGTGTAGACCAGGCCTAAGCCACATTTCCAGTAAAAGACTGGTGTGTGGAAAGCTGAGGAGACGCACCTTGGAGGAAGGAAACTGAGTCAGGGAGCACCTGTAGTGTCATACTTGGCCAATAGGGGGCATGCTGTTATAACTGACAGCTGACTATGGGCCAGTGTGTTTTACTGATATGATGACTAATGTCTGTTCTGTTCCATATAGATTCTTCCTATACAGTGTGTACCATGCTTATAACTGTAGTATCTCAATACTTTTTCAGTAGTGCATTAAGCAATGTGATTAACATCATTCACATGAGGAATATTACATCATGTTAAACTTATTAACTTATACACCAGATTTTCAGATAATTTGTTATGTCTGTAGGAAAAGTGGCCAAAAGGAAGAAAGGACTCTGTACGCGCAAAAGCCATGTACTTTGAATGGGTTGTACCAAATTAGATTGAATGTGTGTCAGTCTAACTTAAAAAACAGAAAAAATTAAAATAGGTATCTAATCTTTTTGTCTTTTTTAAAAGCAGTTGAACAAAACTACTTCAAGTAAATTTTATAGATATGAAAAAACAGCAATTCTACTTAAACAAATAATTAACTAAGCACTGGAACAATTTATCTAGAGAGATTGTAGAATCTCCATCATTGGAGGCTTTTCTAAACAGGTCAGACAAACACTTGTCAGGGATGGTCTAGATCAGTGATCTCCAACCTTTTGACACCCAAGATCACTTTTTGAATCTAAGAGAAACCCAGGAAATTCTACACCCCTTCCCCGAGGCCCCGCCCCACTCACTCCATCCCCCCGCCTCCATCGCTCGCTGTCCCCCACCATCACTCATTTTCACCAGGCTGGGGCAGGGAGTTGGGATTCAGGAGGGGGTGCAGGCTCTGGGCTGGAGCTGAGAGGTTCACAGTGTGGGAGGGGGCTCTGGGATGAGCCTGGGGCAGGGGTGCAGGATGGGGTGAAGGGTGCAAGCTCTAGAAGGGAGTTTGGGTGCAGGAGGGGGTTCTGGGCTAGGGCAGAGTGTTGAGGTGCAGGAGGGGGTTTCAGCTGCTGTATCTGGGAGGGGGCTCAGGGTGTGGTGTGGGGTACAGGAGGGGGTTCAGGATGCAGGAGCGGCATGGATTGCTGCCTCCAGGAGGGGGCTCAGCACTGGGGTGCAGCTTACCACTGGGCAGCATTTACTTCCGGTGGCTCCTGGTTGGTGGCGGGCCCAGCAAGGCTAAGGCAGGCTCCCTGCCCATCCTGGCCCCACACTGCTCCCGGAAGGGGCCAACACGCAGGGGATGGAATAGATGACTTGTTGAGGTCCCTTCCAGTCCTATCATTTTATGATATAATCCCCCCAGCTTGTGTTTTAGATGGAGTCCCAACCTCTTCTTCAGACAACTCTGAAATTAGCTGGGAAGTCTAAAGACACAGCTGGAACCAACAAACACCTGCAGTAATGTTATTTTTTTCATAAACGTACAAGACTTATGTGCCTTTAAGCTACAGCCCTGCATTAGTGGTGGTTTAGAGGTGTGCTGTCCCAGCAGGATGTCCAAGTTATAGTGAAGCAGGAACAGTGGCTCCCAGAACTCAGAGCAGTGTGGTGGAAATGTGGCCACTGGTACATCCTTTTACAGACATTTGCTTCCCTCTGCCTGGCTGGCTATGCAGAATGGTATAAGTTCTTCCATGTGTACTTTTCAGAGTTTAGCAAGAGTAGCACTAAATTCTTATACGCAAGGACTTCAGAGTGCCATTTAAAGTGTCCCCTCCCCTTCCTGCTGACCTTCCTCCTCTTCCCCTCTGAGGTGCTCCCACCATGACCGCCCCTTGGCCTGTGACCTCCTGAACCCACTCCTCCAAATTTGAGTGACAGAGGGGCAGGCAGGCCAAATTTGAGTAAGTGGCATTGTGACCTGGAGCATGGAGTCACAAAGCCACTAAGGTTTGGCAGAGCCAAAAAATGGTCAGTCATGGCCAGCTGACCCCCTTGGCTCTGCAGCCCGTGCTTGTAGGTCTTGCTCCCAAGGAAGTGTAGAGATTTGTAAGCTTAACTATAGTTATGTTACGTTAACCAATTACCCACCCCAAGGCGAGGGTTTGCACGTACTTTAATCTGTGAGAATTCAGCCCCCAAGATCGACTGCAGTAGAAAGGTTACCAATAGAAGGGTGAATGAGACTACATAGTGCTTTTTCTATAATTACTTTTACTAACCAACCAAACAATACGCATATTGCAACCTGGTAAAGGAGAGAGACCCAGTACAGACTGTATAATATTTACATTACTCACTCCAAGGCCTTATAGAAAAACCCAAAGTGCTTGTCTTCATCCTCTCCATTATCATCTTGGCATCTCCCCTCGACAAAGGCACACAGGGTGGGATACAGCTTTCATAATGTGTTACGTTGACACTCACTGGGATTCATACATATTTATGAAAGTTTTAGCCCCTTTTCCTTATTTGAATTGCCACATCCCACTACTTTTCAGGTTTCCCATTTTTCACAGGGCAGCTCATTAGTTCCCCTTTTACTCATTAACATTTGTGTCACCTTGTCACCATGCTAACGGGTGTCTACCTTAAGGAAGTCTCTAACATTTCACCCCAGCTACCACTGGTCATCTTGTGGTATCTACTGATCTCTCACAGACATTATTGTCCAAACTCAGCAGTTATTTTCAAAACATCATCATATCACATAGACACAAGCTCAGCAGGTTTATTATTAATGTACTTATGGAAACTTGTCCTATGGCCTAATCTGGTGATGCTAAATGTCTTACAGGCCTAATTACAACATTAATTACTACTTATATTCAGGGACGGCTCTAGGCATTTCGCCGCCCCAAGCATGGCAGGCAGGCTGCGTTCGGCTGCTTGCCTGTGGGAGGTCTGCTGGTCCAGCAGTTTTGGCGGACCTCCCGCAGCCTTGCCTGCGGGAGGTCCAGAAGTCGCGGGACCAGCGGACCCTCCGCAGCATGCCTGCAGGAGATCCACCAGAACTGTAGGACCAGCGGACCTCCTGCAGGCAAGCCGCCGAAGGCACCCTGCCTGCCGCCCCTGCGGTGCCGGCAAAGCACCCCCCGCGGCTTGCCGCCCCAGGCACGCACTTTGCGTGCTGGGGCCTAGAGCCGCCCCTGCTTATATTCTACCTCCTTAAATAAGGTATATATCCTATATCAGGGTTCGGCAACCTTTCAGAAGTGGTGTGCCGAGTCTTCATTTATTCATTCTCATTTAAGGTTTTGCATGCCGGTAATACATTTTAATGTTTTTAGAAGGTCCCTTTCTATAAGTCTATAATATATAACTAAACTATTGTTGTATGTAAAGTAAATAAGGTTTTTAAAATGTTTAAGAAACTTCATTTAAAATTAAATTAAAATGCAGAGCCCCCCAGACTGGTGGCCAGGACCCGGGCACTGTGAGTGCCACTGAAAATCAGCTCATGTGGCACCTTTGGCACATGTGCCATACGTTGCCTACTCCTGTCCTATGTATACCCAATATCTTTTATCCTTGGCTACAGATTACAGTTGTGTCCAGCGAAGAAAATCTTCCAAACGTATGCCAAGTGTAAGTCAGTACTGTGTGTGCCAGAATCCATTGACAATGTGAAACAGAAGCTCTGAGATGTGTGAATTATGCCATTCATCTCCCTGGAAGGTTAGCTTGAATAATTATTTTAATTTATATTCTGGTACAACAGAGAGGTTCTGTTCAGCACAAATGAAGAGAGTCCTTGCCCTGAAGAGTTTTACATTCTAAAAGACAGGAGACAGAAAAAGCTAGGGAGAATGGTACAGTATATAAACAAAGATCTAATTATGCCAATATCAGTGTCTGCTATCTGGGGATTATGGTGGACGAGAAGCTGGATATGAGTCAACAGCGTGCCCTTGTTGCCAAGAAGGCTGACGGCATATTGGGCTGCATTAGTAGGAGCATTGCCAGCAGATCAAGGGAAGTGGTTATTCCCCTCTACTGGGCACTGGTGAGGCCACATCTGGAGTATAGCATTCAGTTTTGGGCCCCCCCAATACAGAAAGGATGTGGACAAATTGGAGAGCGTGCAGCGGAGGGCAATGAAAATGATTAGCGGCTTGGGCACATGATTTACGAGGAGAGGCAGCGGGAACTGGGATTATTTAGTCTGCAGAAGAGAAGAGTGTGCGGGAGGGGGGTTGATAGCAGCCTTCAACTACCTGAAGGGGGGTTCCAAAGAGGATGGAGCTCGGCTGTTCTCAGTGGTGGCAGATGACCGAACAGGCAACAGTGGTCTCATTTTGCAATGCAGGAGGTCTAGGTTGGATATTAAGAAAAACTATTTCACTAGGAGAGTGGTGAAGCACTAGAATGGGTTACCTAGGGAGGTGGTGGAATCTCCATCCTTAGAAGTTTTTGAGGCCTGGCTTGACAAAGCCCTGGCTGGGATGATTTAGTTAGGATTGGTCTTGCTTTAAGCAGGGGGCTGGACTAGATGACCTCCTGAGGTCTCTCCCAATGCTAATCTTCTATGACCTAGCTGTTGTTAAGTATCTCACAGCTGATTATTATTACATACAACTAATATGCTTGTATCATAAACTCATGTTTCCAGATGCTCAAAGTCCCAACTATTCTCTACCCAGTTTCCCCTTGACAACTTCTAAAGTTCAGTTATGCACTTCCAAAAATCTGCATCAAATTAGGGTTGGACATTTAAAAGCATTCAGTATTGGCTTAATTCTGCCCCCATTGAAGACAATGCTAAAACTCCCATCTACATCAGTGGGAGCAGCATTAGACCAATTCTATGCATTTTTGAAAACTCCACCCTAAAAACGTAGGCAGACCATCAAATAAATTAAATTTTATATTAAATTTAATAACAGAGGAGCTTCTGTTGCTGTTATATTCATTGGCTTATTTTGTATATCAAAAACTTCAATGCCAAGGGAAGCCATGTAAAACTGTAAGAGAAACCAGATAATCTTTTTTTTAAAATAAAGATTAAAAGATTAAAATACATGCTACGTGGAAAATTTTCCATAAAAATACAACTACTAGTATATTATGCAATAAATAGAATACTGATGATGAAAAATCAACAAATAATATTTCTTCATAATCAAATTGTGAGCTACAAGAATATTTAAGAACAAAACATATTACATTTGACCCAGACTAGTGTACTTCTTAAAGGCTTACAAATTAGAATACTTTATATTATTTTCCAGTAACAACATCCAAGATTATAAAAACCTGCAAAATACTACACTCACCATCATTTCAAATATTACAAGTGCAACAATTGCCATTAAAAGGTTAGCATTTGAGTGGCATATGAGATTATCCGTTTTCCTCCTTTATTTAGCAAAGGAGGTATACCTGATAACTAGAACTGGTTAAAACATTTCTGGTGGAGCAGTTTTTCATGAGAAAATGCTGATTTGATGAAATAGAAGTGTTTCACACAAACCTATCAATTCTGTCAAAATTTATGACAGGAAACTGAAATAAAACAAAAAAGATCCAAACTTTCAACTTCTCATTCCAATTTGGAATGAAACCAAATTTCAAAATCTCATAATTTCCCGTGGAAGGAAAATTCCGATTTTCAATTGGCTCTATTGATATCAGTAGTTGAAATTTTGGATTTTTTTGGAAACAATTAATTTTGATTTTATCAATTTGACTTTTGTTATACTATGATTTCTAATATAATATACAAGTTGGCTTGTATATTATGTAATATTATAAAACTTGAAAATTGCGATGATAAAATCAAAATGAATAATTGATTTCAACCTTAATGAAATTAAATGTTATATTTCAGTTTCCTGTCATTGTAGTTGTATTTTATGGAGAATTTTCCATGTAGCATGTATTTTAGTCTTTTAATCTTTATTTAAAAAAAAGATTATCTGGTTTCCAGTGGATATTACTATTACCTTGGCTGGGAGGTTAGGTTAGGAAAGCAAAACAGGGAAAAGAATTTCCACATATTTCATAACTGGGTGATTGGCAAGGAGCATTTCCCTAGACTACAACTGGGAAGGAAATTTTTTGAGATTAGAAATTAAAGCCCATTTGTTTAAGCTACCTTTTGAGCAAAAAAAGAGGAGCACAATTAGTACGTGAGATCTGAAGACCATTTCATGCCTTGCCAAACATTATAGGCTTCATGTAGTGGCCCTGTCAGATCGCACCATTCTCTTAGGGAATTAGTCAAGAAATATCACTAACTCCTGTCTTTAGGTTCATATGGGGACTACTATTTAGATTGTCTGCATTAGAGGATCTGAAAGGCAGAAAATTGACTTTTCCTTCCTGTAAAATGGAGCTTTGCTCATCAGATCTCACCATTTGGAACCCTAGCAAACATTGATTTTATGTAATCATATAAAAAAAAACCCTTTTTCTAAATTATTCTACAACTACATTATTTTATACAATGGCTGTTTTATTGTTTAAGTTGCATGAAAAGTTAATGTGTCAGTTAGCTAAGGAGCACTTAACTGGAGAGTGTTGCATAAGAAGCTTAAGAAGTAGTACAGTAGGAGAAAAGGTCTTCAGATGCTACTGCTTTTCCCTGCCCGTCAATGGCCAGAGGGAAGCACCTATAAATCTAGATTGACAGATCTGAAGACTAGACAGATTGAAAAGGCTTATTAGATAATTGAGTCTATCCCCATCCAAATGCAGAATGTAGTTTCCAGAGAAAGGACAGCATATTATTACACAGAAATAATATATTGTTATTGATATTGAACTGACAGTTACTGGATTGAATTGATGTTACAGAGATTGTGTATTTTCAGTTCAAATTAATACAATCTAATAAAATCTGAGAGTAACTCCTGAACATACAGCATGAAGGAGAAAATTGCAAATTGAATTGATAGAAAAATATAGTACATCTTATTAATGTTTATTCTTGTAACAGGAAAAAAAAATACTGGCGGGCACTATGAATGTTTTGAATTAAGTGCTTCAGCAGATACTCCCAAAGGGGTATTGTAACAAAACATATTCAAAACTCTTATCATTCTGTTCTTTTCAATGAATCTAACTTCCCTGTATGTTTATACTTCTTTAATGCAATAAAGTAAGTGTATCCTTTACATTTCTAATGTTAAGAAAAGATAAATAGATCTGATTTTCACATTAGGAAGTCTCTTAGTTTTAGTAGAATTTTTAGGGGCAGGAGACAAATTAATTCTATTCATATTTTGTAGTGAAAACCTCTTCAGGTCAGTCACAGTAATACATTAGTGCAAACTCTAATAATCATAATTTACATGTTCCATAAAACTTTTATGGCCTAGGCATAAACAATCTTATTTTTGATTCTTGGGGCATTTGGGGTTATAACTTTTAATTGAAGACAGAGTTCCTGAGATTAGTTCAAAAACTTTAGTTATTTTATATTTTAAAAATTAAATTGAACGGTAGAAAGTAATTTATTAGAAACTTTTTTTACTTAGGCAAAATGAATTAAATATTTTAAAAGCTTGCTAATAATTCAAATGAATTAAAATATATAATCCTTTTTCTATAACTTAATTGTTAACATTTTTGTAGCACCAATATTGCTCTCTGCTTTATGTACATGTTTGTAAGACTATGGCATTTAATGAAGACATCTTTTTAAAATATTGATAGTCACACGTAAATTAAACTATGCTTGATCTATGTTAAAGATTCAAAGTCCAAGGTCTTTGAGTAGAACTTGGAATAAAAATGTAATTAGGTTACATCCCTAAAGTCTGATATATCTTTAAACAAGACCTCAAATGAAACTTTATTAAAACTTCATATGAATTATTTCATTGCTTTTTTAAATTCATTTTCCCTCTCTTCTCTTTCATGTCTATTACTGACATTGCTGCTTGTATTTTACCTGTCCTTTCCAGGTATTTTAATTATTTACTGCTTAATGAGTAGTACTGAGACAAAGCTTCATTCAAAGCTGCCCACTCAGAAACAGATTTTTTGCTTCTAAGCTTCACAAGGTCTCGGACTACTGCAGCTGGGCCTGCAGTTCTCGCCACATTATATAAACTTTTCTGGAGGCAGGGTTTACTCCTAGTAATTGACAGAGGAGACACTGCTTCTAGAGATGCCTTCTCAATGGGACTGATGGCCAGTGGGAGTGGTCTGGCTATCCGTTGAATAATTTTTTCCTCAGTCTTCCATTGTTGCTAAGATTGCCTTAAATCTAAAAATCATTCATTTTCAACTTCTAAGGCAGGATGGAAGGGCAGCCAGGCCAAATTTGAGTGGTGTGCAGGGTTGTGACCCTCTGTGCCAAGTCAAATTGCCAACCAGCAGCACTTCTTGGTTGAAATACAGGATAAAAGGCATCCTGTACTGATTTAATATGGGACAGGGTAGTTTTTATTTAAATAGAGGACATCACTCATAATACAGGACTGGTAGCAATCCTAAACTGTTGGTGGGTTCCCATAAACACACATTTTTTTTGGTAACAAATGATTCCTTTCCTAAGAGTGTCAGAAATAAAAAGATGCAAATACTAGTTCTGTTAAGCGATTTAAAAAATTAATCACAATTAATCATGTGATTAATTGCACTGTTAATAATAAAATACCATTTATTTAAATATTTCTGGATGTTTTCTATTTTTTCAAATATATTGATTTCAATTACAACATAGAATGTAAAGTGTACAGTGCTCATTTTATATTTATTTTTGATAACAAATATTTGCACTGTGAAAACAAAAGAAATAGTACACTGCTACCCCGATATAATGCTACCCGATATAACATGAATTCGGATATAATGTGGTAGAGCAGTGCTCCGGGGGGACAGGGCGGTGCACTTTTGTGGATCAAAGCAAGTTCAATATAACGCGGTTTCACCTATAACGAGGTAAGATTTTTTGGCTTCCAAGGACAGCGTTATATCAAGGTAGAGGTGTATATTTCAATTCACCTAATATAAGTACTGTGATGCAATCTCTTTCTCATGAAAGTTGAACTTACAAATGTAGAATTATGTACAAAAAAAGAACTGCATTCAAAAATAAAATAATCTAAATCTTTAGAGCCTACAAGCCCATTCGGTTTTACTTCAGCCAATCACTCAGACAAACAAGTTTGGTTACATTTGCAGATGATATTGCTGCCCACTTCTTGTTTACGTCACCTGAAAATGAGAACAGGCATTGGCATTGCACTGTTGTAACCGGCGTTGCAAGATATTTATGTGCCAGATGCGCTAAAGATTCATGCCCCTTCAAGCTTCAACCACCATTCCAGAGGACATGCATCCATGCTGATGATGGGTTCTGCTCAATAATGATCCAAAGCAGAGTGGACTGATGCATGTTCATTTTCATCATCTGAGTCAGATGCCATGAGCAGAAGATTGATACTTTTGTGGTGGTTCAAGTTCTGTTGTTTCCGCATTGAAATGTTGCTCTTTTAAGACTACTGAAAGTATGCTTCCCACCTCGTCCATCTCAGATTTTGGAAGGCACTTCACATTCTTAAACTTTGGGTCAAATGCTATAGCTGTTTTTTAGAAAACAGAACAGGAGACATACCATTCTCCCCCAAGGAGTTCAGTCACAAATTGAATTAACGTACAGTTTTTTTAACGAATATCATCAGCATGGAAGCATGTCCTCCAGAATGGTGGCTGAAGCATGAAGGGGCATACGAATATTTAGCATATCTGGCACATAAATACCTTGCAGTGCCAGTATCTCCCGTCAATGTAAACAAACTTGTTTGTCTTAGTGATTGGCTGAACAAGAAGTAGGACTGAGTGGACTTGTAGGCTCTAAAGGTTTACATTTTTTGTTTTGAGTGCAGTTAGGTAACAACAAAAAAGATCTACGTTTGTAATTTACACTTTCACAATAAAGAGATTGCACTACGGTACTTGTATGAGGTGAATTGAAAAATACTATTTATTTTGTTTATCATTTTACAGTGCAAATATTTGTAATAAAAACTATTATAAAGTGAGTACTGTACACTTTGTATTCTGTGTTGTAATAGAAATCAATATATTTGAAAATGTAGAAAAATATCCAAAATATTTAATTTCAGTTGGTATTCTACTGTTTAACAGTTCCATTAATTGCTATTCATTTTTTTTAATCACAATTTTTTTTAGTTAATTGCATGAGTTAACTGTGATTAATCAACAGGCCTAGCAAATACCATTGGAACAATTACTTTAAATTACAGCACAAAAGGTTAAACCAATAGTTCCTAAACCAGCACTGAAGGATAGTTCAGTACAGTGGTATAAATATAAGAGTCCTGTAATCCCTCCACATCATCCTCCTTGCAGGCTGCTGCCCTGCTTCCCCTTGCCGTGGTTATTGCTGCTCCCCTGCTAGTAAGTCTCAGCCCTCCAGTGCTAGCTTCCAGGTGGTTTGCTGCTCAGTCTTCCCTCTGTAGCCACTTTTCAGGCATCCAGGCTGCTGCTGCTGCTGCTCTCACAAAGCCTTTGGCTCTCTCTTGAGATTAATGTCCTTCGACCATAGGAAATCCTTTTTTCTTTTTGTACTCTGGGGATTATGGATCCTGTAAGGAGTCCCACTGACTTCAATACAATCCACTTTGCCTCAGGAATCCAGCCTATCTATTTGCTGAATTAGGTCCTTGTTTTACCATTTTGCATGCTGTTTATTTCATCTTCCAGCAAATCTCCACTGAAGATTTATAAAACCTCCCTAAATAGTGGCTTATATTGGAAACTGTGACAAATCCGTAACTATTTTCAGCATGAATAGTGCTACCATAATTATCATAATTGTATATATGAAACTAAAAATAATATCAATAGTTCAAGCAGTTAAATTGAAATGGAAGCCAATATCTTTTAAAAGTGGCAATAACATTTCTTTTTTTGCTATTACTAAATATTGCTTCTAGCAGATTTTATGTGTACATTGTACAGTATAATAATTTATTACAAAAGATGCCCACTGGTTTTAGATTAAAACGCAACATAATATACATGAAGCTTTATTGTTCCTTTAAACAGGTTGTTTTAAACTAAAGTGGAATATTTTGCTAACGTCCCAACAAATGTTTACAATTTAGAACTAAATGTGCTTTCGGCTTGTACTAGTATTGCTGAAGAAATGTGCATTATAGACCTGCCAATTTTTTTTCATACTGCATTAGTTTCATTGGTAAATCTACAAGCTGATAGAAAAGGAAATATTTAGGTACTCTCAATATTGCTGAGGCATGGAGCTAGAACAGGTCAGTCAGTGCCTCTTATTGTGACATACTAAATTACCTGAACAATACTAGAAGCAATCTTTGGACCTAATTAACATCCCACCTAATTAATGTCATCTCTGTATGTACAGACTTCTAGACAGAGTCACACTTTATTTATGTATTAAATATCACATTATTCAAATTTGCTACCTTTAATTTCTGTATTGAAAACTCAAGATTTCTGTGCTGTTTTTTTAAGTGGGAGTAACTCTTCCTTTTTTTTCCCTCCTTCCTTCAAGTAATCAATGCACTGCTGAATGAGTTCATTTTAATGCACTCAATCATGCCTCTAATGTTTGTAGCTTACGGCGCAAGCATCAGTAATGCAGGAATGTTATATGGCTTTAGTCTGGCCATTTCATAAAATATTCATGGAATCAAAAATGTGCATCAAAATAGCGGTTGGGAGAATTACATTTATGTGCCTGCTTTTATGGCAGCTTCACATTTAAACCCATTTGTGTTAATATCTAGTCAATCTTTCTACTTAAAAAAATGGAAAATGGTAGTGATCATATACATCCTTCTTTGGTTAATATTTGTCTAAGATATCTGCTGTGATATAACATATAAACTTTGGGAGTATTTTGTAGGAAGGGGATTTGTAAAGGAAGATTTGGATAATTTTCAGAAATATAAGATGTTTGTCTACCATGCTTTTAGGTTTATATCATGTTGAGTTTTGTTCTTTAAATGAATGGATGGATTCTCTTTTTTTGTGGGTTTTCGGTAAACTCATACTCTTCAGAGTTTTATTCAAAAGTGCACTTTCCTTCCATTGAAAAATTATAACACAAACCTTAGTGTGTATACATCTAGTTAGAATGAAAATAATAATTATTCATAATATTTAATGTATCTAGTGGATGAATGATGTTTTGTATGAATATAATTGTTTAGAATGGGTCTCCTACCGTAAATGATATGTAGTTATACCACTTCCTTCCAATTATTAAGATGAATTAGTTACTGATAGCTTTTTGATGCCTTGTCCTGGGGCCCCAGTAAATTATAACATTTTTGTAGTACTGCTATATATTTTATAGGAATTACATTTGTGATTCTGACTCATTTGATTAAATGAGAGAAAGTATCAGTATTTCTCAAAATTCAGGTTTAAGACACATGGGGATAAGTTCTGAGCACATTGCTTGGGGAAATTAGACATGCAGCTACTTTTGTTAACAATAACAATGGAAATAATTTCTTGTGTAACATTTTGAAAATATGTGCTATAGATTGGAAGCAATCATTTTTCTTCATGGAAGCTGAGATAGATATATGGGATATCCTTTCCCTTCTACGAAATATTTTTGAGGATCCCTCTCGCTGTCTGTCCCTTTCTTTTCTCAAAGACAGTAAAAATCATTTTAAAACTAGCCTTCCTAAAATTGAATTCATATAAAAAGAAATCCTAACTTTTAAAGCAGAGATGCTGTGTAACCAGCTTCCTTTCCTCCTAATGCTTTCCATAATTTTTATCTATTTATTTATTTTTGAGTTATTACAAAAACATCTATTCAAGTGCTCTAGCTACTTGTGCAACAAATAAAATAAATGACAATAATAATAAAAAACAAAAATAACACAACACTTAACATTAAAATACAGGAGACATTCCAACTAAATACGCAAACTCAGACTGAACCAACTAGGCAAACAGAATGAATAAATTGATTCCCCATCACCCTGAAGATTTTATTCTCTCCAAGCTTTTGACTATTTATACTGAAATGCTTCAGAGAATGGATAGGCCTTGCAGGTGAAGATGAGCAATTTCAGGTTATTTTGGAGTTAGGAGTCAATTCCAAAAAATGAAATGTACTACTAACAGTAACTTCCCAGTTAATCTAGGAGGACTTCACCTTGAACTCTTCCGCTGATTGCAATTGTGATTCTCAAGTAGACAAATCCCAGGCCTGTTACGTCAAAACCTTTCACTTTTTCTTTGCTTAGGAAATTCCCAGCCTATTTCTAAACTTATATTTCTTTTTATTTTCTGTTTAGCATCTTCACTCTTTTTCTTTTTTAACCAGATTGAGTTACTTGTATTTTCAATCTTGGCTTCTTTTTTTTGTGTCTGTAATGGAACCACACTTAGATGCATTTTCACCTAATTCTATCTGAATGATGCCGGAAAGCACAGTCTGCCTCTGTATTTTGGTGCTCACTGTGTTCTGGCAACAAAGATGTCAGGACAGGGCCCCCTTTATGGCTAGTTCAAAGGCCAGTGGGATATATGGAATATATTACTTCAATTTCTGCTCTGTTAGGAATGCTCTCAAGGGACTCCCTCAACTATGAAGTTGCATGGGAGAACAGAACCACCATATACTATAGCTCCACGCATCCTAAACCACCATATCCTATAACTCCAAGCATCCTAAACAAGCAATAGAAAGGTATGCTGATTCTGGAAGTTCACCTGAATCTGTCCATCTAAGAGATAACATCTCAGAGTCTGAGGAGGAACAAGTACATTAGATTCACCTTCAACATCCACCTCCCTGGATGACTTGCTTGTCACCTCTTCCTGTCCCTAGAAATAGTTTCTCCTTAAGGTGTTTTTTTTTCTTTTTAGTTTCACCTGAATAAAACCATGTCTGCCAGTCTTTTCTGTCCATAATACATCTGGTGAAATTAGGTTTCATAAATTGAATGGCAAAAGAGCTTTGCCTTGTTACCTGAAAAGAGTCAAGCCCTTTCAAAAGTCCAAGTCATTTGTTCATCGACTTTGGGGGGGGGGAACCAAAGAGGGAAATGAGTTGTGCCAGAGACTAGCCAAGTGCATAAAACTCTGTATCCAGCTCTTTGAGTCAGAGCCTCCAATTCATGTTCATAGTTATCTATACCAGAACCAAGGACAGCTTAATCTCCAATCTTTGAACCAAGCGGTTTGGAGTGTGATATCATGTTGACTTTTGACTTGGAATGTCTCTGAGCAGTTCACCAGATTGTGATAGAGGTTTCCTCAAGGAAGACTCATGCTTTGAAATGGAAGGTTGTCATAAACAGATAGTTAAGAGTTAATGTCTCTTTTACCTGTAAAGGGTTAACAAACAGGGAACCAAACACCTGACCAGGGGACCAATCAGGGACAAGATACTTTCAAATTATTCCCCTTTGTTTTGGGGGAGACCAGAGTTTATCAGGCACTCTACTCTAAGTCCTGATTGGTGGCAGCACTACAGGATTTAAGCTGGTAATTAAGCTTAGGGGAATTCATGCTAGTACCCATATTTTGGACGCTAAGGTTCAGAATTGGGAATTATACTATGACATGGTGTGCAGCGTTGGGATAAGAATCCAAAAGCCAATGAGTTAAAAGCAAAAGCCAGTAAGATTATTATTTTTCTTTTTTCTCTGCTAGCTGCTTATAAGCAGAGAAAAGGAGGCTTTTAAAAGCAAGTCTGCAGGTTTTTTTTCTTTCTCTCTTCCTTCTGAGTACACTGAAGGCAGAGAGATTAAAGTTTAACAAGGGTCTTTTGTTAAACAAAGCAGGCTTAAGTGGTCAGCAACAGACTCCAGCAAAACACATATGCAAATGAAAGGGTTTTCTTTTGTTTAATTTAAAAGTGGAAGATTAGGTAGAAGAAGTTAAAAAAGGCATTGTTGCTAGGCAACCCCAAGCAGGCAGCAGAGGAACAGCATTTCAGGCAGTAAACAGAAGAGGGTGCACCAGCACAAGAAAGCAGGAACAATAAGCACCAGTGCAGCAACAAGCAAACTAAAAATAGCTAAACTAAAAGCAATAAACAAACACAAGGAACATAAAAGACGAATGGAACTAATTCAGGCAGAAATGGCCAGGGAAGAGGCTGCCCACAGGAGAGACATGGAGAAGAAACAAAAAGAGATGGAGCTCCAAAGGGATGCCCACCAGCAGGCCATGGAATTAGCAAAAACTAAACAGAATGACACAGCCAATCCTAACAACACTTCACCAGTTGTTGTTCCACATCCCAAAACATTTCCCACCTACAAGGCAGGTGATGACACTGAGGCCTTCTTAGAAAATTTTGAAAGAGCCTGCCTTGGGTACAACACCTCTGAAGACCAGTACATGATAGAGCTGAGGCCACTGCTCAGTGGACCTTTAGCAGAGGTGGTGGCTGAAATGCCTAAGGAGAACATGAACGATTATAAACTTTTTCAAACCAAGGCCAGATACAGAATGGGGATAACACCTGAGCATGCCCGTCGGCGGTTCAGAGTGCTGAAATGGAAACCAGATGTGTCATTCCCCCGACACGCCTACCACATTGCAAAGAATTATGAGGCCTGGATATCAGGAACAAAGGTTAACAATATGGACGAGCTGCATCTCCTGATACAAATGGAGCAGTTCTTAGATGGTGTTCCTGAGGAAATAGAGAGGTACATCCTAGATGGGAAACCCAAAACGGTAACCGAGGCGGGGGAGATTGGAGCCAAATGGATGGAAGTGGCAGAAAAGAAAAAAGCTACTGTCAAGGGGAGCGAATACCCCAGGGGGCACACCGACAATAAACCCTATAACCAAGGGCAGCCCAAGACCCCACCTACAACCCAAGGAAAGCCACAGACGCCCTATTCTCCCACCTCACCAGTCTCCAGTAACCCACCTTGGCCCAGTGACCAGTCAGCTGGACAATGCTTTAAATGTAATGAACTGGGACATATAAAGGCCAACTGCCCCAAGAACCCCAACTGAGTGCAGTTCATTACACCACCATCACACCAACGATCCCCAGCCCCAGATGCCTCTCAAATACCCTTGGTGCGAAGGGAAATTTTGAGAGTGGGCAGAAAGAAGGTTACGGGGGCACAAGTGTCAGCTATCCACCAATCCTTCGTGGACCCCAAATTCATTAACCCAGAGGCCCAAGTGACAATTTACCCCTTCATGTCACAAGCTGTAGACTTGCCTACAGCTGAACTGCCTGTCCAGTACAAAGGCTGGTCAGGAATGTGGACTTTTGCAGTCTATGACAATTATCCCATCCCCATGCTGCTGGGGGAAGACTTGGCCAACTAGGTGAAGCGGGCCAAGAAGGTGGGAATGGTTACACACAGCCAAGCCAGGCAAGCTTCCAGACTCATTCCTGTTCCTGAGCCGTCCACAGGGGCCCCGTCTGTGTTACCAGAGACCCATACAGAGGTAGTGGATCCGTATCCCCTGCCAAAGACTGAAACAGCCACAGTGACTCCAGTCCCAGCCCCGAAACTGGAAAAGCAACCAGCACCAGCACCAGCAATTGCAAACCCATCTTCAACCCCAACGCCAGAGGGCGCAAATGAGCCTGAATTGGCAGAAGCAGCAGACAACCACACCCAAGAGGCTCAGCCAGAGCCTGAAATACCACCTGGTGCACCAGCGGAGAGCGGTTCACCAGCAACAAAAACAACCCCATCACCTACATCGCTTCCAGAGGGACCAAGCCCAAGTCCACAGTCTAAGGAAGAACTGGTGTCTCCAACTTCAAGGGAACAGTTCCAGACTGAGCAGGAAGCAGATGACAGCCTGCAGAAAGCTTGGGCGGCGGCATGGAGCACCCCACCGCTTCTCAGCTCTTCTAATCGATCCCGGTTTGTTGTAAAACAAGGACTTTTATACAAGGAGACTCTTTCTGGTGAACACCAGAAAGACTGGCATCAGCAAAAACAGTTGGTGGTTCCAACTAAGTACCGGGAAAAGCTCTTAAGCTTAGCCCATGATCATCCCAGTGGCCATGCTGGGGTGAACAGAACCAAAGACCGGTTGGGGAAGTCCTTCCACTGGGAGGGGACAGGCAAGGACGTTGCCAAGTATGTCCGGTCTTGTGAGGTGTGCCAAAGAGTGGGAAAACCCTAAGACCAGATCAAGGCCCCTCTCCAGCCACTCCCCATAATTGAGGTCCCATTTCAGCGAGTAGCTGTGGATATTCTGGGTCCTTTCCCAAAAAAGACCCCCAGAGGAAAGCAGTACATACTGACTTTCGTGGACTTTGCTACCCGATGGCCGGAAGCAGTAGCCCTCGGCAACACCAGGGCTAAAGCTGTGTGCCAGGCCCTAACAGACATTTTTGCCAGGGTAGGTTGGCCCTCCGACATCCTTACAGATTCAGGATCTAATTTCCTGGCATGAAAGAACTGTGGGAAACTCATGGGGTGAATCACTTGGTTGCCACCCCGTACCACCATCAAACCAATGGCCTGGTGGAAAGGTTTAATGGAACTTTGGGGACCATGATACGTAAATCGTCAATGAACACTCCAATGACTGGGACCTAGGGTTGCAGCAGTTGCTGTTTGCCTACAGGGCTGTACCGCATCCCAGTTTAGGGTTTTCACTGTTTGAACTTGTGTATGGCCACGAGGTTAAGGGGCCATTACAGTTGGTAAAGCAGCAATGGGAGGGGTTTACGCCTTCTCCAGGGACTAACATTCTGGACTTTGTAAGCAACCTACAAAACACCCTTCAACACTCTTTAGCCCTTGCTAAAGAAAACCTAAAGGATGCTCAAAAAGAACAAAAGGCCTGGTATGATAAACATACCAGAGAGTGTTCCTTCAAAGTAGGAGACCAGGTTATGGTCTTGAAGGTGCAACAGGCCCATAAGATGGAAGCATCATGGGAAGGGCCATTCACGGTCCAAGAGCGCCTGGGAGCTGTTAACTACCTCATAACATTTCCCAATTCCTCCCTAAAGCCCAGAGTTTACCATCTTAATTCTCTCAAGCCCTGTTATTCCAGAGACTTACAGGTTTGCCAGTTTACAGCCCAGGGAGGAGATGATGCTGAGTGGCCTGAAGGTGTCTACTATGAAGGAAAACCTGACAGTGGCATGGAAGAGGTGAACCTCTCCACCACCCTGGAACGTCTGCAGTGGCAACAAATCAAGGAGCTGTGCACTAGCTTCGCCCCATTGTTCTCAGCCACCCCAGGACGGACTGAACGGGCATACCACTCCATTAACACAGGTAATGCTCACCCAATTAGAACCCCATCCTAACGAGTGTCTTCTCACACCCAAGCTGCGATAGAATGGGAGATCCAAAACATGCTTCAGATGGGTATAATACACTCATCTACCAGTGCATGGGCATTTCCAGTGGTTCTGGTACCCAAACCAGATGGGGAAATACGCTTTTGTGTGGATTACCATAAGCTAAATGCGGTAACTCGTCCAGACAACTATCCAATGCCACGCACCGATGAGCTATTGGAAAAGTTGGGATGTGCCCAATTCATCTCTACAATAGACTTAACCAAGGGGTACTGGCAAGTACTGCTAGACAAACCTGCCAAGGAAAGGTCAGCATTCATCACCCATGTGGGGGTGTATGAATTTAATGTGCTTCCTTTCGGGCTGTGAAATGCACCCGCCACCTTCCAGAGGCTGGTAGATGGTCTACTAGCAGAACTGGGTGAATATGCAGTTGCCTACCTTAATAATGTGGCCATTTTTTCTGACTCCTGGCCCGAACACATAGAACACCTGGAAAAAGTCTTTGAGCGCATCACGCAGGCAGGACTAACTGTTAAGGCCAAAAAGTGTCAAATAGGCCAAAACAGAGTGACTTACCTGGGACACCAGGTGGGTCGAGGAACCATAAACCCCCTACAGGCCAAGGTGGAGGCTATCCAAAAGTGGCCTGTCCCAAAGTCAAAGAAACAGGTCCAATCCTTCTTAGGCTTGGCCAGGTATTACAGGCGATTTGTACCACACTACAGCCAAATCGCTGCCCCACTGACCAACCTGACCAAAAAGACCCAGCCAAATGCAGTTAAGTGGACTGATGAGTGTCAAAAGACCTTTACCCAACTTAAGGTGGCGCTCATGTCTGACCCTGTGCTAAGGGCCCCGGACTTTGACAAACCATTCCTAGTAACTACAGATGCATCTAAGCGTGGTATAGGAGCAGTTCTCATGCAGGAAGGACCGGATCACAACTTCCATCATGTCGCGTTTCTCAGCAAGAAACTGTCTGTGAGAGGGAAAGTCACTGGTCAGTCAGTGAAAAGGAATGCTACGCCATTGTGTACACCCTGGAAAAGCTACCCCCATACATTTGGGGACGGCGGTTCCAGCTACAAACCAACCATGCTGCACTAAAGTGGCTTCATACTGCCAAGGAAAACAACAAAAAACTGCTTCAATGGAGTTTAGCTCTCTAAAATTTTAGTTTTAAAATTCAGCACATTTCAGGAGCTTCTCACAAAGTAGCTGATGCACTCTCTCGTGAAAGTTTCCCAGAATCCACTGGTTGAAATTTGTCCTTGAAATGTAAAAAGTCTTGTAGTTTACATACTTAGTAGTATATGTAAAGGTGTATGTGTTGTATTAATCTGTTTATTCTAAAGTTCTACGAAGAAATCACTGCCAGTGAGGTTCCCCACTGTCTGCGATTTGGGGGGCGTGTCATAAACAGATGGTTAAGGGTTAATGTCTCTTTTACCTGTAAAGGGTTAACAAACAGGGAACCAAACACCTGACCAGGGGACCAATCAGGGACAAGATACTTTCAAATCTCGGTGGAGGGAAGCCTTTGTTTGTGTTTTTTGGGTTTTGCTTTGTTCTCTCTGGGTCCTGGAAGGGACTAGATGGGCAACCAGTTTTCTTGCCAATCTCCCTGCTACAGTCTTTTATAGTGAGTATTTTAGTAAGAAAGGTGGGTATAGTCTTTTGATTGTTTCTGTGTTTGCAAATGTGTAGTTTGCTGGAAGTATTTTAAATTGTATTTTGCTGGGGGGAGGCTTCTTTCTAGTGTCTATAAGCTGACAGACCCTGTAATATTCCATCTTGAATTTACAGTGATTTTCTTTATTCTTTTTTTCTTTTATTAAAAGTTTTGCTTTTAAGACCTGTCTGATTTTTCCCCTTGTTGAGGCTCAAGGGAATTGAGTCTGTACTTAAGAGGGAAGGGGAAGGGAGGGGGAGAGAAAGGGGGGGGGCCCACCTGATTTCTCTGTGTTGTGATTCAAGGAGTTTGAATCACGGTGATCTCCTAGTGTACCCAGGGCGGAAAAGATCTGGGAGGAAGAAAGGAGAAGAGGGAATCCCTTTGTTTAGATTCATGGAGCTTGAATCTGTATATATCTCCAGGAGCCCAGGGAGGGAATACCTGGAAGGGAGGAGGAAGGGAAAGCTAGTCTCCATAAATTAGAAGTTAAGAAGGCTTTGAATTACTATCTTGAGAGGACTAAATTCATTGTAAGTCTACTAGGCTGCATGGGTCTATAAATCCAGTAAGGGAGAAAATCCACTCAGTTTGTTGAAATGGATTAGACTTTATCTTCAAACTTGTGTTTACCTTATCAATGTTTCAGTAACTAAAGATCTTAGAGCACATTTGAAAAGTTCAGCCTTCTACTCTCTTCTTACTCCTTCAGAATCTTTCAGCCTAGGATCTGGACTGTGGTCCTTTACACACACACTTGATTTTAAAATATTATACCCACACGGAATGGTTTCTACTTTCTAGAAGATTCTGACTTCTGCTTTCTAACATTGTGGATCTATACAGGCAACCTACTCAAAACCAAATTTACTAGTAAGAAACTTGAAGTTTGGGCAACAAAGTGTGAATTGAAGGTAAAGATGACTTACTGATACCTGTAAGATCTGGAATATTTTTTCCATTATTCATATTTTTATTAAGTTACAGGTTGATGATTATTGGAACCTTTGTGAAGTTAAGTTAGAAACAACTTCTTTTGTAAGAAATGATAATATGCAAAAAAAATTGAAATATTTTGTTAAATATACTGCTTATATTTATGAATTAGCTATTTTTTTCAGGTCTGTTCATGAAAGCTGCTGAGCATTATGAAACATTCCATCAATTGACACTGGGACGGATGTGGAATGATGAGACAGGCCATACTTACAACTCACTGGCCTGTGAGCATCTCTGGAGAATTTACACATTACTAGCAGACAAAATGCTAGAAAATAAAGAACACCAACAGGCCATCAAAACTCTAATAAAAGCTTTTGAAATGGCAAAAAAAGGTGGGTGGAAAATAACACTTTCACATTCCTTTCTTTAATGTACAGGCTTTGATTTTCCCAGGAGTAAGGTAAAAATCGTCAAGGGTTTGAATGATTATTTCCTATGAAATTCAAAGACAAATGCCATCAATATACTTCCAAATCTCACTGTAAAACAGAAGTGCCTTCTTGCTGACAGCAAGGAATCCATTAGTTTCTTGAAAGCTTTATCTCCAAAAATGCAGTCTTCGGGGACTATAGTGTTGTAAAACAATGAACCCATAATCAGACGTAAGGTCATTTACAGAAGTTGAGATTTTTGTAGGTTAGCTGCTGTTGATTTTTCATTTCCTTAGTAATGTTATCAGGCAGATCACTACTGTTTCATTCTACATGAATGATAAATAATTATGGAAAGAAAACCATTTCCAGTATACCTGAAATATTGAAAATAGTTTTAAAACTTAAAGTCCAGGAAATGCTATATATGATGGCTAACATGACAGTCTTAGTGTTTTGACTATCTGTAGTAAGAATTCAAAAGCTGATGGAAAGATGAGGATGGCATTTGAATATATGATGTCAGATGCTGAACAGTTACAAAGCAGCTGTTTATTTATGGGGCATTATTATATATGAGAGGGAGTAGAAAAGGGAGAGTGAACCATCACAGTTGATTTTAGAAAATACAGATTATTTTTCTGTTTTTTGGGTTATCTTAATAATGCTTATTTGTTGGAAGATGTCATTAGATTCCAAAATCTACAGTTTTCTATGTTCAGAAGAAAAAAAATGATTTTATGTGTTTCCCAGAATTAGAATGGAAGACATTGTATAATCACTTTTATTCAATTAGCATTGTTATGCTAACTTTGTGGCAGCTTTAATAGTTTTTTATATAAGAATTATGTTTAATACACACTAGTAATTTTGAAATTTATCAGGAGAGAAATTTTAATCTAAATGTTAAGAAAATAAATACAAGTACTGATCAATTGGTCAGTCCCTAAGAAGTAAGTGGAACTGCTTAAATCAAGCTTCAGCCAGTGGCCAAAAAAAAAATAAAAAAAATTCTCCTTATGTGTTTAGTCTTGTAAAATAAAGTTTGTTCTGTGTAATATACAGAACAGTATAAAATGTATAGAATTAAGCATTAACTATGCTATTCATTATTTAAAACAATATTGAATTATTTCTGTTTTCTTTAGTCATATTGTTTTTAAAGATCTAATATTGTTAAAGTTTCTTTATACTGTTAAAAAGTTAAATACTTTAAAATACCGGCTTAAAAATCTGTATTGCACTCCCACACTGTAATTTTTTGAGGATAAAGCAAAATGTTTTTTTTTAATTCACTACATACTGGGTCTGAGGTTTCCATTCATTCCGTAACAGTCCTTTTGAACGTGTCTTTTTTGACACATTTGTCTGAATGTTGATTGGGTGGTTCCTTCTTTCTTTGGATTTGGCCCTTAGGCAATCTGTCCTATTTCTTTTTCAACACAGAAGCTAATAGTTCTCTTTTGAGAGTTGCTTCTTCAGAGCCCCACTCCTGGGAGCATATGACTCAGTAGTGTGAGTTCCAAGACAATTTAAAGCAATAACTGTTGCAAATAGGCATATATTCCACAAAATAAAACCTTACTTGTGTCATGCTGCTTCTTAACTGTTGATATAGTCAAGAGAATTGTTAAGAGATTGTCATAGTGGATCTGATACTGCATTGAGACCACCAGGCAGATGCCCCAATTTAGAGCTGGTGAAAAATTTTTGACCAAAACTTTTTTTTGGAAAAAAATAAATGCAGATTTGGCAATTCCTAACCATTTCACAAATTTATGTTGATTTCACCAAATTGTTCCAGGTAAAAAAACCAAACCAACTTTTTTGTTTTAAATGTTCTTTAATTTTGTTTAATATAGAAATTTAAAAAATGCTCTAACTCTAAACAAACTTTTTGCAACGTATCAATTTGCTAAAATTTTTGAAAAAATTTCTTTTATGGGTTGACCCAAAACACCTTTTTTTCCCAATTTTTCAAAATGCCAGAAAATTGAAAAATCCATTATTCACTACCAGATGACCTTAGAGCTCTTATTATATGAGCTAAGACACCTACTACAGCTTGCTGAGACATATGTCTTTGAAACTTGTGGGAGTTCTGCAATTCACACCTTTACTCACCATTATTCTGTAGATATTTAAACGAGATCAGATGCTCATTTCAGAAGGGCAGTCCTTCAGTCTGTGTTCAAAAGCCCCCTCTCTCCCTCAAAGAGGTCCTTATTCAGCAAAATATTTACATACATGATTAAGTTTAAGCTAGTGCTTAAATCCTTCTCTCTTCAGCATTCAATCCATTCCACTGGATTTAAGCCTGTGCTTTGCTGAATCTGGACCAGAAATGAATAAACAGTCTCTCAAGATTCAGGCTCTACAGAGACCATTCTTGAAGGAAAAAGAGAGGTTTTGAGTGTATTTCCTCTATAAAGCCATATTTTCTCATCCCCCTTCCCTACCCACTTGGAATCTTAGGAAAAAGAACAGAAGGATTTAGGATTGCCTGCTTTTATAATTTTATCAAGTGTGTTCAATTCTGTAGGTGTGTGGGTGGGTGTCCTTATGGGTTCAGCAATTATGACTTTCAAAGATTTCAGGACACTTGGAGGCTAAACACGAACTTCTGTGAATGTGGATCTGTAGAGACAATATATTAGGAGAACATCAGTTAGAGGTAAATAATCTTCCTTTTTCATCTGTATTTATATTGGTGCAGGAGTTGTGAATTTGTTGACCTTCAGGACTCATTTCAAAGCTCATTTTCTAGGCTTTTTATGTGTTGAATGGTCAGTATTGCGTGATGAAAAAAGGTTTTATATTTTGGACATTGATTCCAATTTGTTTGCTTTACTAATCAATTTTCGTATATATGCCCAAACTCTGGATGGGTTAATTTGGAAAAAAATGATATAAATAAATTATTTTATATAAATTATAATATTAAATATACAGGCCAGGTTTTCTTTTGCTGGAGCAGTGCAAGGAGCCAAGAAAGCAGCCCATTTTGGCCAGCTGAGAATTCCCTTAGCTGTTGGGAGCTCTCGGTGGGGCCAAATTAGCTCACCTAACTCATTTGCCACCTCCAGTCTCTTGAATAAGGAAGAGGCACATCCAAAATGTGCTGTACTTCAGTTGTTCACCATTTGTGTAGCATTTCCTGGAACCATTGCCGGCTATTATAGATTACAGCAGCTTTCAGTCTGTTCTAGCCTATGCCAATGTGGAAACCTAGCCTGAGAATCAGGGAGCTGTAACTGTCTCCCTGGCTTCTTTCTGCTGCACCAAGTTTCTGTTTGTATGTAGCTAAATAACTATATGGAGATATTTTACTAACCCTTTAAATGTAAGGTGTTTCATGACTGTCTTTGGAGAGGTCGTGGCAGTGCTGTGAAACAATTCATAATAGAGAATCTTATATCATGACAAACTGTGTGCTCTGTCTCATGAAAACATTTGTACTTCCTATGTTTGTGGCTTTTTTAATTGAGTATAAGTGCTCTAGATAAAAATGAAAACATCAATGTTTGGAAAATGATAAATGACAAGCTATAAGGAAAAATTTAATATATTATTAAAAATAACATGTACGTTATTTTCAAGAGCTGTCAGTAGTAGTGTAATTTGTTTAGAACTAAGAGTAATTATAACTCAACTCCTCCCCTTTAGGAGGTGATAAGAAGATGGAAGGAGAAGCTGCCTATTGTTTGGGGCTAGCCTATCATTCTGCTGGAGAAGAAAAGACAGCAATAATAGTGAGTTTACTTAACGTTTCTTAACATGCATTTTATAATTTGTCCCGAGGCAATTACCTTGGCTTTGCTTTTAAGTGACCTTAAATAAAGGTGTGCCATTTTTAGTGAGGAAAGTTTTTATTACTGTTTAATATTTATTTTATGATTTTACTACAATAACCTATATAAAATATCTGCTGGGAATAGGATGGGAAAGAGTTCTACATGTGAGAATTCTGGAAGGACAGGACTAATAGTCCATCTCTGCCTCTTGGATCAGTTTTAGAGGAAAGATCAGTGACAACCGAGTATGCTTCTGCCATCACTGCTATATCTCTAGGGAGATACGGCAGCATTCGATGATCAACTGTAACAATGTTGTGGGGAGATCCAATAGAATGAATATGGATGTATTTTGTCCTTGTCCATGGACAAACAAAAGTTCATTTATCAAAAGAACCAGTGCCATATCTGTGCGTGCCCAAGCCTTAAACTCAGTTTGGAGGGATCCAGTGTTCTAGCAGCAGACATGTTTCATAGAGAGGACTCTTCACTAGTTTATTTTATTAACTTGTTCAAAAATTGAACACTGGAAACTGGATAAGAGTTGAAGTTGGTTGAGTTGAGCAATAATTTCTTCAGTATCAGCTTGTTTACTGTATGCTTATAGTTGATGGTGGATTTCCCTCTTCAAAGGAGGCATTAATAATTTGATGTTCCAGAAACTTTCTATTATCTTTTTCATGATTCTTCAATGCTTCTTGGATTTTCTTACATGCAGATTGACTGAACTGTGGAAAAGAAGGTGTCATGTTATTTGTCCTGTTATAGATGTGTGGTTTCTGGTGTTCAGAGAAGCCTACCCTGATGCTGCAGATGATCAGTGTGAATAGGCTGATAAAATCCTCAGTTAGAGGTTCTGGGTTGTAAAGTTGAATGAAGGTATTTCAGATTGAGAGATCAGTTTCTGATACAGAATACTTGACAGAGTGAGATTTAGTGGTTGCAGTGACAAAGGAGAAAGAGGGATTTGGGGCCTTTCCAGGGTTCTGGAATAATAGATTAGACTAGAATTCCTTGTGCTGAAATCTTTCTGCATGTCCACACATTTTTGACCACAAACACTCCAAGTTTTCTTTCCTTCCTGTTGCTGCATTAACAGGTGTCTGAGAACTATGGGAACGATGACTAGAAAAACTGGTAATAGAGATAAAGAATTTGGCATGGACACTTGATTTGTTCATGACCAGGAGAAGCTCCTTGACCAACAAGACAAACAGAGTCTTCATTCCATTCAAAGGCCAAAACCATGCTTGAAAGCAGCCCAAGATTATCTGAGGAGTATGATATTGTCAAACAGAGTTTTCTCATCACCATCTCTTGTGTTATTTTTTCTTAAAACAGGACGGTTAGAAACCAGGTGATCATTTACCAACCTGCAGCTTTTTGACCCTGGGTCAAATAATTGCTCTTTTGGAGTATGCTGGAATCTTTGTTCTTTCAGTTAAGATGCTCAGCTTTATATATTAGTGTGTTTTATAATAGTTTTTAATCAACAGATAAAAACAACTGACAGATGGCAGAAAACAGAATTTGCCTTTTTTGTTAAATATGAAACACTCCCTACACAGTACAGAATGTAAATGGGATTCACTAGGGTGGATCATAAAATAGTTTAAGTATCCTCACTTATGCTGTAGGTTATTAATATTTTCAACACTTGTGTGCTAATTAAAATAAACTTATTAAATAGAGTTTAACTTATGAATGTTTTATAAAATTGTGAGATCAACTCTCTTTACATAAACTGAGAAGACTTGCATTTAGAAAAATAGATTACTTTTCACAAAAAAAATCACCCCACATTATGAGAATGGGAAAAGAAACAGGTAGTATTTTATTTCATGCATTCTTTTCATCCTCAATTGTGATCAGTATATACAACAGTAAAATATCAATGGTTTCAGTGCCATTGAGCACAAGTTTTCTTTACTCTCCAATTAGAAATCATTGCCTAAAATTTACCCTTCTGTTCTCAATTTAATGGTCTCTGTATCCAAGGGGAGCTCAGATGCTTACAGAGATGAAATCATTGCATTCTGTTCCCAAAGGACTACTGCTTATCATTGCACATAACATACAAACAATACTGCTAGGAGCCAGTTTGCTTCATGGTAATGTGTAGTTCATCACCAGCTTCTGTAGCATGCTAAAGAGGTCTTGCCACTCAGCTTGGGACTATTTGAGTGTAGACTCAGGGGTCTCAGCAGTTATTTTCCTGCTTTGCATCAGAGTTTTCATCTTCTTTATCCTTTTGTGCTATGGCCCACCTCTGGCAGTCTTCTTCTAGGGGAATCTAAAAGGAGCAGCTGTTACAGATACCATTTCCTTAAATTGTTGCCATTTGGTTCCTTTTGATATTTAGTGTGTCACTCCCTTCCCCCAACATGCACACACACCAGCATGCATATAAACTTGTTTTTCTCTTTCATTATCTCTTCTAACAAAGTGGAGAAGCATATGTTCAAAATATTCATTATCTGACACAGTAATTAAAAGGTTGAATTATGAAGCTACAGTCTGTTATATCAAAAATATAGCCTCTTTGTCTAGAGAATGGAATATTTTCAGTGAATAGAATTTTGTATTTCTAAGCATGTAGTATATAACCCGACTAATTGTTGATAAATTATTTATTTGATACGTGTAACCTCAGTTTTGCAAAGACCGATGGCAAGTCTACACTATAATATTAAGTTGACCTAAGTTACCTCAATATACAGTAACTGCAGTAATTAAATTGCTTTTGCATATCCGCACTACGCTCCTTGTGTCGGCGGTGTTTGTCCTCACCAGGTGTGCTTGGAGCGATTTAACTATCACTGTAAAAGCAGCAAAGAATCCTGTGGCACCTTATAGACTAACAGACGTTTTGGAGCATGAGCTTTCGTGGGTGAATACCCACTTCTTCAGATGCATGTGGTGGAAATATCCAGGGGCAGGTATATATATGCTAGCAAGCAAGCTAGAGATAACGAGGTCAGTTCAATCAGGGAGGATGAGGCCCTGTTCTAGTAGTTGAGGTGTGAAAACCAAGAGAGGAGAAACTGATTCTGTAGTTGGCAAGCCATTCACAGTCTTTGTTCAATCCTGAGCTGATGGTGTCAAATTTGCAGATGAACTGAAGCTCAGCAGTTTCTCTTTGAAGTCTGGTCCTGAAGTTTTTTTGCTGCAGGATGGCCACCTTAAGGTCTGCTATAGTGTGACCAGGGAGGTTGAAGTGCTCTCCTACAGGTTTTTGTATATTGCCATTCCTAATGTCTGATTTGTGTCCATTTATCCTTTTCCGTAGAGACTGTCCAGTTTGGCCGATGTACATAGCAGAGGGGCATTGCTGGCATATGATCGAAAACCTATATCGAAAACCTACCGACCGCTATGCCTACCTTCATGCCTCCAGCTTCCATCCCGGACACATCACACGATCCATTGTCTACAGCCAAGCACTGAGGTACAACCGCATCTGCTCTAACCCCTCAGACAGAGACCAACACCTACAAAATCTCCACCAAGCATTCTCAAAACTACAATACCCGCACGAGGAAATAAGGAAACAGATCAACAGAGCCAGACGTGTACCCAGAAGCCTCCTACTGCAAGACAAACCCAAGAAAGAAACCAACAGGACTCCACTGGCCATCACATACAGCCCCCAGCTAAAACCCCTCCAACGCATCATCAAGGATCTACAACCCATCCTGGACAATGATCCCACACTTTCACAGGCCTTGGGTGGCAGGCCAGTCCTTGCCCACAGACAACCTGCCAACCTGAAACATATTCTCACCAGTAACTGCACACCGCACCATAATAACTCTAGCTCAGGAACCAATCCATGCAACAAACCTCGATGCCAACTCTGCCCACATATCGACACCAGCGACACCATCACAGGACCTAACCAGATCAGCCACACCATCACTGGTTCATTCACCTGCACATCCACCAATGTAATATACGCCATCATATGCCAGCAATGCCCCTCTGCTATGTACATCGGCCAAACTGGACAGTCTCTATGGAAAAGGATAAATGGACACAAATCAGACATTAGGAATGGCAATATACAAAAACCTGTAGGAGAGCACTTCAACCTCCCTGGCCACACTATAGCAGACCTTAAGGTGGCCATCCTGCAGCAAAAAAACTTCAGGACCAGATTTCAAAGAGAAACTGCTGAGCTTCAGTTCATCTGCAAATTTGACACCATCAGCTCAGGATTGAACAAAGACTGTGAATGGCTTGCCAACTACAGAACCAGTTTCTCCTCTCTTGGTTTTCACACCTCAACTACTAGAACAGGGCCTCATCCTCCCTGATTGAACTGACCTCGTTATCTCTAGCTTGCTTGCTAGCATATATATACCTGCCCCTGGATATTTCCACCACATGCATCTGAAGAAGTGGGTATTCACCCACGAAAGCTCATGCTCCAAAACGTCTGTTAGTCTATAAGGTGCCACAGGATTCTTTGCTGCTTTTACAGATCCAGACTAACACGGCTACCCCTCTGATACTTAACTATCACTGTAGGACATTGTGAGATGGCTTCTGAAAGGCAGCAACAGTCAACGTAAGCAACACAGTGTCTATACTGACACTGTGTTGACCCAACTACATTGACCTAAGCGCTATGCCTCCAGCAGAGGTGGAGTTATTCGGTTGGTGTAGTGGGAGAAATATGTAGGTGGGAGAATATTTTAGAGTAGACACTAACAGAGTTAGGTCAGTGTAAGCTGCCTTACCTCAACCTAACTCTGCTGCGTAAACCAGACCTGAGTTTAGTGGGACTATTCAAGTGTGTAGAGTTAAATACGTAAGTCTGTGCAAGATTGAGACTTAACTCCATTTAACATCTTTGTGGTATTTTAGTGTGTCAAGCAAGGTCCGGTTTATAATTGTGTCTAATTACTTTTGTCATGTTTGGAAAAAGTATAAATGTCTGAAGTATGGATTTTGCCAGGAAAAGGTTAGGTGGTTGCTGTCTAGACTAACTTGTAGGTCTTGCTATAGATGCTTCTCTTCAAAATTGTATTGCTAACCAAATATTTGTTACAAATATTTTCATATAATTAAAAATCTTGTATTTGGCAAAGTATCTTATTGCATATTTGATATGGTTTTTTAAAGTTAATATAAATTTTATGGCTGGATTTTCAGAAGTGCCTTAAGAGTTAGGCACCCGATTTGACTTTCCATTATAGTTGCATGCCTAACTCTCTTATCTTAACTCCCTTTGAAAATCACAGTGTACATTTCTTCTCTATGCAATCATAATAGGGACCAGTCAGAAATAAAATCCTTATAAAATAGATATTAAATTCTATATTCCGTATAAGGTATGTTTTAATGTGCAATAATACAGGGACTGTGACATTCAACACTGCAGAAAGAAACATGATAATTTATGGCACAATATCACACCCATGAATTATTAAAACTTATAATACTTATGTTCTTAAAGCTGATGCTTCAGGGTTTCAGCTGGCCACCAGCAAGGGGCAGGAAGGAATTTTTCCCCCAGTGTATTCTGGGAGGGTTTCTTAAACTCCTTCCTCTGAAGCATCAGAGGTGGACATGGCTGGAAAAGGGACAGTGGGCTGGATGTACCAAGGCTCTGAGGTGTCACTGAGCATTCGTTCTCTCAGGGGCTTTCCTGGCTGCTTCTTGATCACATGCTCAGGATCTGACTGGTCACTATACGTGGCATCATGAAGGATTTTCCCTCAGGTCAGATTGGCAGTAAACTTAGGATGGGAGGGGTTGTTTTGTTTTTGTTTTGATTTCTTCTGCACCGTGTGGGTGCAGGTCACTTGCCAGGATTAGCTGAGTATATTTCATTTAATCATTTCCTTAGGGACTGGTGAACCTCAGTACTTCTTGTTCTATGTCTGTGGCACATAATAATCTAGTCTCCTGTGAGTTATAATATTTTGGATTTATTTCAGTGGGTAGTTTTAGTGTATGGGTGCTGAGTGGTGTTGGTGGCCTGTGTTATACAGGAGTTCAGATTAGATGATCTATGGTTCCCCTGTCCTTTGTTTCTTGATTATAGGAGGTTAATATTGTTGTTTTAGATAATATGGGTTATAAACTCACCAGTTGATATGATCAGAAGATAAGATTCTTGTCCCAGAATCAGGCTACACCGAGTTCTGAAAGGACTCTCGGAATGTAAGACAAGGATGCTCACACTTAGACAAATGTAACCTTAAAGACTTTTATTGAGATATATGATATAGTAATTAAATGGTAAAATGATCAGAGTCACAAAGGCAATAATGTTGTTTTAGAGGTACATGTGATATTATGCACTATAAACTTTTGATTAATATACTCAAACCCTTCCTTGATAATCTGGTGGTAAAAGATAAAGGACCAGCCTCACCTCTGGCATGCCAAAAGAGTTCAGTTCAGGTTCCTCAGTTCTTGAGTGACCTCCCACTCCAGAACTTAGGAGCTTAGGAGAAACTAAAGAACTGAAAGTTATAGAAGATGAAATAAAATAACTTAGAATTTTACTTAACTAACTGACTTAAAATTTACAATTGAGAACTAATAGACTAATAAACAAAAGGATAAGAAACGAAGAACTAAGAAGCCTACTTGGCATGATGGGTCACCCCTCGTATAGAGCTTGAACACTTGAGCCCTCCTTCTATGTCCAAACTTAGTTTCCTCACATATAGAAATGTTGGAATACACTTACTCCATAGGCTGGTACATTTGTACATATTGATGACATATGCCTACATGTTAATGATATTAGCTCATTCTCACATTTGTTATTTCTGGCTGAAGTGGTTATTTTGGTTATCTCCAACTTCTTTGTGGTATACCTGATAAGTTTAAAGAGGGTATGAACTTAGGTAGTCCCTCCCCCCCCTCCATACCAATCTACTCCAAGGCATCCTTTATCTATCTGTGTTAAGGGTTGCAACCATATATGGTCATCGCCACTTATCTAGGTGAAAGGTCCCAAGCATATGTACGCTAACCTTGCCTTAACTCAACATACAGGACATAGGTCCCTTGAGTTACAGCCAAAAATACTCCTATAAATCTGTTATACCCTATTATAATAAAACAAATAATCAAACTCATAAGAAACCAATAAGAAAAAATATATAGGCAAGCCCTATAGGCTACGCCTTAAACTCTATGACCCTAAGTTTTCTTAATGTCTGAAATGATTCCATTAAAGTAATCAGAGGATTCCTAAAGTAGTATGTTACACTAACCTATATATCAGAATCAAATGAAAATTTCACTTCAGCTTACATAGTCAATTAGAATCTAAATGAGTACATATAAAGCAGCTGGCCCTAAAATTAGTGTACACTGCTATATAATGAACTTTTCTAATCATGTTTGTCATGCCCATCACCATGGTATCCGCACAATTTTTTACCTGCTAGGTGGAAGTTTCACAAGATACACCTGATTTGGTATGCACCATTCTCAAAGTGATTTTACCTTTAAGGGAATAAGCTGCTTTCCCTTGACATTCAAGATAATAAATAGCCCCAGTATTGTCTGCTACTGTCTGTACTACTGATCCCTTGCAGCAAGGAAGAAAACATTTGCTGTTGGACATATTGCTTGATTCTCGAATATATTGATGAGAAGTCTGAACTTCAGGTCAAGTTTTGTCTAGATATTTTCCTAAATTTAGGTTTGAGGTATACATTCCTATCACTACACATAGAGATGCTTAGCAAACTGGAACTCCCAAAGGAAATTATACAATATTGTCCACTGCATGGAGGATTTTTGAATTTGCTGAAGTATTATCAGCAGTGGTCTGTCCCTTCCAGTTCTATTATTGATACTTAATCAAGATTGTAGGAAACTTGGCAACATGGAGTCACATGTGTGCAGAAGGCCATATTACCTAGAAAGTTAGATAAGATCTGATCATACCTAGACTCTGCATTCTGATTGTTTTTGAATATCGGTAATTCTTTAAGGGAAAGCAGTGGTGTTCCTCCTCTGGAGTGTGTCTGTCTTTTTTGGGGGGCGGGGGAGGTTGGGAGGACTTTGCATCTGAATGAAGGAGCACTTCTGATTGATGTGAACTGAGCAAGCGCAGTTCGTATAGGTAAATCAGGGGGTGATGAGACAGTTGTCCAAATATTGATAAGTTTTCAAAGTTTATACATTTATGAGGTGTGCCACCATTACCAGGCATTCACTGAAGATTTGAGGATTCGTAGCAAAAGGAAATGTGGGCACTTGTATTGGTAATGATCGTTGCCCACAAAAAAGCTTCTCTGTGTTACCCTGAGTGAAATGTGTAATTATGAATCTCTCAGGCTGAGAGTCTTGAACCAGTCTTACAACGTCAGGGAAGGGATGATTGTTGCCAGGGTCACCACATGAAACCTGAACATTCAATTAATTTGTTCAGCTTCCTCCAATCTTCATCTGGAAAGAAGATCTAACTTTTTAATTTGGATTTGGACGGTGCTAGGCATTTACCGGTACCATGAGGGATTTAGTTGATGGCTTTGTTTTAGAGAAGCATTTTCATCTCTGAAGTTCCTCATTACAGGGATCCCTGAAGAGGGATGGGAACAGAGGGTTGAGGTAGCATGAAGTGGAACTGAATAGAGTGCCCTTTCTCTAAAATGTCATGACATTTTTTCCCTTCAGTGCTCACCTATATGACACCCAAATTTGCATCGTAGTGATACTGCTTCCCACCTTGTTTGTCTTGGAGCAAAATAGTGGTTTTCCTTTGGAGTCTGTGGTTAAAATGCTTTCCTGTTTCCTCAGCTAATGGTGTCAGAATAGCTCCAACACTAAAGGACTGGATTTCTCTTGAGTAACATGCCCTCTGAGGGAAACCTTCTTAAAAGTGATGCAGTTAAAGAAAATTATAATTAAATCTTATGCTATGGGAAACAGGAAAAATAGAATATAGAATAGAATAGAATATACTGAAAGCATGTTACTAGATCAGAAAATTATCATGTTTTGGAAAGCCTTGATACAGCAGAAAATAATAGCATTTATAAACATCCCTTCTTACAGTTAATAGCCTGATTTTTTTGTCTCGGGATTGCTTCTCAAGAGTAGGAGACTCGTGTCTCTTTTAGTTCTCAGTTTTGATCACTTCCCCAGACTAAAAAGATGATGAGCCACCTATCCTGATAGATTAATCTAAGATAAATCAACCTTTCAGCATAAACATGTTTACATGAACATCAGTATCTGTTGTTGGGGAATTTGTGTCACAGGCAGTAGGGGAATCGGCACAATGAACAGGTGTCAGGAAGTCTAAAAGACTAACTTTGAGTATTTCTCTATATCAGATGATGTGTGAAACTTGCTGGCTTTGTTATTTGTGAGTGTCACATCTGTGCAATTTTGCTTTAAGTTTCCAAACCTAGAGTTCCAAAGGCGAAACTCAAATTGAAACCATCAAGTTTCATTAACCTTTATGCATTGCATATGATTGCCTAGACTTCACATAGTTATTGTACACAAGATTTTTGATCGTCAAGTTTTATTATAAAACTACAAAACACAAAGAATTAATAGCTATGCAAAGACAGTAAAGGACCATGGCTGGGTTCCTTCATGCTACCAAAATGGAAATAATTAATAAAAATTCATTCCTGATAATCAATGAAAGATTCTCTGCAATCTAAATTTTCACAAAATGTAGCTGGTTTAGCTTTCATGTTCGAACATGAAACTAGCAGAGTTTTACTTGGTTTTCAGTTTCCTTGCAGAAGTCTCACATAGCTGTAATATCAAACTGTCTGACGTGTTTGATCATTGAAAGCACAGTCAACACTGGCTATTCTGACGTTCAAGGAAGTGAGAAAGTATACGGAGCCCTCTTATTCCCATGCCGTGTCTTCACTGCTATTTCAGCCCAAGTTACCTAACACAGTTTAGCTAACCCATGTTAAGAATTTTCCTTTCATTTGTGGTGAAGACAAATCTTATGTGTCAGCCAGTGCAGCTGAGTTGGTGCAGCAGAAGATGCAATCATTGCTAAGTATAAGGTTGGTGCAGATTACATTTTCCCCATCCCCTATTATCAAGGTGGGAGTTAGGAGCCAAATTCTGTGTGCCCTTTATACCATGCCCCTTACACAGAGCTTGTAGCAGTTTAAAGCCACAATTAAGTCCTTTTGTCCCATTTGAGGCTTTTGAAATCTCAATTGTTTCCTTCTATGTGTCAAAATAGGTACATTATGGGACATTTTCTGCCAGTTATGGTGAAATTGTTCTCTGGTGCAGGTAGTTAAAAATGACCAGCCTTCCATTTCCAGACACTGTTTCAATCTATGTCATTCTCGTAGGATAAAAAAGTAAAATTAAATACAAAACCATATAACGGTGAGTTATTTAGTGCTCAATCTTTTTATTAAAAAGCAGAAATGTAAGAACTCTGGTGTGCAGGGCTGTGAAAGATCTGGAAATGTTTGTGAAAAAATGTACAGTTCATTTCTCAGATGATTAGATACCCACAAAAACTGAGCTTTTTGCATGTTTTGAGAAATGGAGGATTTGTACCAAAAATCATACAAACCCCTTGAATTTGTAAGTTTTTGTTGCAAATCCACCTTATTTTAACTGAAATTGACCTTTTTGTGTGAAAACTTCAAAACTGTACGTGGATTTTCATGAAAGTAAGGCAAATTTCAATTTCTTAATGAAATGCAAATATCAGTAAATTCTGAGGAGGCTTTTTAGTTTGATTTCAAACATTTTCCATAGCACATATAGCTAACATGAAAAGAGCAGGCATTTTAAGAGAATATTATAATTGAATATGAACAAACTGCTATAATGATTAGTTTCTTAAATTGTTATAAATCAGGCCCCAGTTCAGCAATTCATTTACTTAGGTATGGTCTTAAATTTCATCATGTGAGTAATTCCATTGACTTCAGTGGGATTACTCATGTATTTAAGCACATGCTTAAAGTTTTTGCTGGATTGGAATCATAACAGCTATATAAGAGTGAGGGGAAAGATCTACTGTCTAGACTTAAAAAATTTAAACATTTATTGTTTGACAGACAGATGAATAACTTGAAAAGCTAGAACATTGCAATACGCCAATTTATACTATAAAACCTTAAAGCTTGCTGTGGCATAGCCGCAGTTTGTTTTGCTGTTTTACTTTCAGCTTTTATATTATTTTAGAGCTGATCAAAAGAATTGGTAGCAAAGTGTAAACTAAATTGTACATCTGAATAAATTGATTTAACATTCCTTAGTGCTTTAAGTGATTTTAGTAATATTAATATTTAAAATATTTCTTTCTGAAATCTTTTTACGACTACATATAGCAATAATGGCCACCATTTCATTCTACTGTTTTTCATAGTAGAACATTACACAGTAAACATTGTAAAAATATTATCTTTTAGCATTGAAATGGATGCGCAGAATTGATTTAAACTGTTTATTTGCATGTAAATGACTCAAGTTTTATTCAGTCAATAAAAATATAGTCTATTAATCCATCTGGTATATTTCTTACATAGGTTAAGACTTACAAAAATGCAAGGTTTCCTATTGAATTAGAGCTTTGCCTTTAACTTTCATATCTGCACAGAGAAATTAGAGTCTTTAAATTGCATTTTAAATTTTATAAAATGCTTTCCTAGCTTATCTCCAATTTTTTTCTGTCTATACAATGCAATTTTGTATTTTTGTTTGGTTGGTTTTTTTTATTTAGGAAGATTATATAAACACATTTTATGGATAGAAATAAAGATAAGTAAACGTTAAGCAGAATATTGATAGAAACGCAGTGGTAAGAAGTTATGGGCACTGAAGCATGTGCATGCATACACTATGATATTAGGATCTTAGGAGGCTACAGCAATTTGACAACCAGGTATATTAGTGTTGACACAGCTATGTGATAAAAGCAATTCAGACATCTGGATCACAGTGTTGCTCTACAAAGGCATTTCTGAACAGTTCATGCATTTGTACTTACCCAAGTCCCCAGTCTTGTCCACCCCTCTCTCACTGTTCCTTTCTCTGCCTTTGTCTGACTTTGTCTTGTATGTACTTGAGGAATCTCATTTTTCCCTTTACAAGTCGCCTCCATCTGCTTATGTGTTATCATGGCCCTTATGCCACATATCATATTCAGGCATTCTTATTACTACCTCTGTCTCAGCACTGTTTCATGCTTGTCACTGCTCAGCACTCAGCGCCACAGTGGCTTGTTTTGTCAATAACCATTTATTTGTTGCTGGAATAGTAGCAACCATTACATCTGACCTCCCTGTTTCATCAATTATGGATAAATTATTGGATGTGAACATCTGCAAAAGCTTGCTGTTGAACTCACCTCCTGGCTGGGATTAGATAAAGTATTAAACTGTTGTTTATTGTCAGGCCAAAAGTCTACTGGGAAGCCAGGGAATTCCAAGACTAGCAGACCCCCATCAGCAAGCACCAAAAATTGTTTAGTATTGCCACTGTTTCCCATAAGATCGTAGCCATTTATTATTTACACTTATTACTAGCTGTTATAACATACTTGATAAAAGCTCTTGGCAGGCATAGTGTTTGTAGCCATTGTCACATCTGTCAGGATGGAAAGGATACATAAATTGTTTTTTCCTCTTATATCAGTGTTAAAAGATAACAGATGAAGTTTCTTCCCTCCAGACAGTTATACTATGTTTTATTTCAGCGAAATATATCCAAACTGGCTGGTTTTGAAAACATTACATTCCAGTTCTAAATTAGGGTTACAACAACCTTTGCTATAGTAATGGCTCATGCAGTGAAGATTTCAAATTGTACAAAATACTGTACTAGAATGCCTAGGATTTTTTGAGGCATGCATAGACTTCTGCACTAAGGGAACTGGTTGGAATATTTTTGTATTGAGTCAGACCTTATCTGAGGTTCAGTAAGGGAGATTATAAAATGACTGCATTGCTTCTGAACTGATACATCGATTGCAGAAATAGAATCAGAATTAAGAGTTACTGTTAGTGCTGATTACAGCACAGAAAATCATGACAAGTAATAGTAATACTGATGAAGAAAGAAGCATAAGGAGGAGTATCAATAATAAAATATTAGAGGGGGAAAGTGACCATAATTAACCTTTATTTAATCACCTAATAAATGTTATGTGTCATTAAGGCCCCACTGCAGCAAAATGCATATGAGGTGAAATCTTGGCCCCATTGTAGTCAGTGGGAGTTTTATGTTACCCCTTGAAATAAATTTTGATTCTAAATTACATGTAATTACATCCTATCAATTTGAATCCATTCTGCCAAAATATAGAAATTACATTATACAAAACATGCATTATGTAATATATATTATGTGGGTCAGCAAGAGATTTGTGGAATATTTGTGGAATATTCTTCTTGCATTAATCCTGCAAGCACATATGCACATTAATAGCTTGAAACACATGGTTTCAATGTACCTACTTACATGCTTTACATTACTCTCATGCATAAATGTTTTCAGGATTTGGGTGTTAGATTGCAAGTTCTTTGAGGGCAGGAACTGTATCTTCATACTTGTTTGTACGGTGTCTAGAGGAATGGGGCCTTGATCCTTATTGGGGCCTGTGGGCTCTACCATAAAAAGTACATTAAAAATAATCTCTGTTTGCCTTTTGACTTCTCCCACTTTGCAATTTAGTCCATGTAATTATTCAGCAGGAGCCATGTCATGAAACCCATACTCAGATTTTGCTTAGCCCTTACTCGGGTAGGTCTGTAGGCATGTAGACACTTAACCAATCGTTGTAAAAACTGATAGATGAAACTGATATACACCAAATTACATATGTAGGGACTGGGTGAAAACAGAATAAGGATCACAAGATTTGGCTCCAGAAAACAGAAAAATATTGAAAATTAAATATTAGAAGTATACTTAGTAAATAAAATAAAAGGAGCTTGACTGCTTGCCTGCTCAGTACAGTGAGACAATTTATGTCCTGTTGATCCACGTTTAGAGGGCATTTCATACCGTGGCAGAGCTCCAACCTTGTTCCCATGGGTCCCACACTTCCAGGCAGTTTATGCTAGCTTCAGAGGCTCACTGCAACCCTTCACATAGCCCTTATCTCTCTAGGGCCAGGGATACAGTCTACTGAGTTCTTTTCATCATAAGCCATCAAGGAGATTGGTGAGAGAACTCCCGCAGTCTCTGTTGCTCCTATGGCCTCATACCAAAACAGTTTAGCCTCCTGTCCTGACAGGGGCCTGTCTTCCCCTCCCAGGAGGTGTTCCTGTAGTGGTGGGTTGGGAGGAATTCGGGCCTGCCCTCTACTCCGTGTTCTGGCCCCCAGCCCAGGGACCCTAATGGTAGCAGCTGTTGGCAGTCAACCTTTCACTGCCAGAATTGCTACATTTCCCTGGGCCACTTCCCCACAGCTCTCCTGCTTCTCCCTTCTTCACCCTTACCAATGACTTGAGGGTGTCTTCATTGACCAGCCCTTCAGCTGCACTTCCTCTCCTCTGGCTCTCCTCAGCCTGACTGGAGTGAGTCCTTTTATAGTATCAAAAAGGGTCTTAATTAGAGTCAGGTGTTCACGTTACCTTAATGGCCTCACATGACTCTTTGCAGGTTAATTGGTTCCCTGACTGAGCAGAGCCCCTGCTCTGGTCAGTCAGGGAACAGAAAACTGCTAATCCAGTGGCCAGTATATCTGCCTTCTACTACTTTGTTGTACCCAGCCAGCCTGAGTCTATCACAATACATAAGAACGGAGCGAAGCAGGGTCAGAAGGACATATATCACTCCCAACCTTCTGGAAATCTGAAGAAAAATTGATGCAGCTTTGGGTTGCAGTAATTTTCCTGGAGAGACCTTCTGTTGTGTGGAACCTCTGCTTTAATGGGGTTATAGGAGCGGTTGCAGCAGAAAACCTCAAAGACAATGTGGAAGCATAGGTCCTCAGTTTTGGTGACGCTCCCTTTGGAAGATCCTGTCACCTCCAAAACATTTGGAGACCAGCTCACTTTTCTTCTGTGGGGGGGTTCAAACCCCACCGCAAAACAGAAGAAATTAAAGGAAACTCAAGGATGGAATATTTTGGTAAATTTTCCTTCCTGTGATGTGAGCCAATGTTTTTAAATACAGTAGTAATGTAAGCTGCCTTTAAAAAAAAATAAACAAAATATAAATTTCTTTGACATCTTTTGTAGTGTTCTTACTGAATTTCAGATTAAAATGCCCATGAAGCACCAGTGTCTTTATTTTAACTGCATAATATGTCTAGAAAAAGATTCTGTTTACTGCCATGTCAGAATTATGTGCTTTTTCTGGAAGTGCATGAGAGGCATTAAATGCACATTGCATTATCTCTCTACCAGCACCTATTGTTGGCTCCAGTAAAATATCCTCAGATGCTGCTGCCCAGTCTGGGTCTTAGCCTGTTACTGCAGCGCTTGTCAGAAATCATTAGCTAGCGATCTCTTTGACTAATGTTGCGGTTGATTGTCTAAATCATGTTCAAGAACTGTAAATGAGGCAGAAACATCTTTACAGCTCACCAACTGTGAAATGGCTAAGCAGGGTTATATTGTCAGAAATCAAAATAAATGTATTTCCAATAAAATTTGACAACAATTTAAAGTGCAGGTTTGGAAGCAGAATTGTATTTTATGTGTTTAAAGTTACAGTAGTAGAAATTAGTATCCTTCTGTCATGTTTTTTGCAAGAGAAAATTGATAAAATATTGATAGCAGCAGTAATCTTTTGTTAACATGGATAGTCATTTTTCCAACATAAGTTTTCACCGTAGAGTCTTACTTTTGTGTCCGTTATTACCATATGTTCATATCATAGAATCATAGGACTGGAAGGGATCTCAAGAGTTCTTCTAGTCCAGTCCCCTGCACTCAAGGCAATAGTATCTTCTAGTCCATCTGTGACAGGTGTTTATCCAACCTGCTCTTTAAAATCTCTAATGATGAAGATTCCATAATCTCCCTAGGCAATTTATTCCAGTGCTTAACTACCTGACCGTTAAGAAGATTTTCCTAATGTCCCACCAAAACTTCCCTTTCTGCTTCTTGTCCTGTCCTCAGAGGTTAATGAGAACGATTTTTTTTTCTTCTCCTTGTAGCAATCTTTTACTCATAGACTCGTAGACTCATAGGTCAGAAGGGACCAATATGATCATCTAGTCTGACCTCCTGCCACAGAACCCCACCCATCCAATTTTATAACAACCTCTAACCCAGGACTGAGTTATTGAAATCCTCAAAATTGGTTGAAGACCTCAAGCTGCAGAGAATCCACCAGCAAGCGACCCGTGCCCCACGCTGCATGTCTGCTCACAGTCTTCTCTTCTCCAGACTAAACAAACCCAGTTTTTTCACTCTTTCCTCATAGGTCATGTTTTCTAGACCTTTAATCATTTTTGTTGCTCTCCTCTGGTCTTTCTCCAGTTTGTCCACATTTCCTGAAATGTGGTGCCCAGAGCTGGACACAATATTCTAGTTGAGGCCACATCAGCAGAGAGTAGAGTAGAAGAATTACTTCTTGTCTTGCTTACAACACTCCTGCTAATACATCCCAGAATGATATTCATTTTTTTTGCAATAATGTTACATTATTGACTCCTAGATAGCTTGTGATCCATATGACCCCCCCAGGTCCCTTTCTGCAGTACTCCTTCCTAGGCAGTCATTTCCCATTTTATATGTGTGCAATTGATTGTTCCTTCCTAAGTGGAGTATTTTGCATTTGTTCTTACTAAATTTCATCCTATTTACTTCAGATCATTTCTCTAGATCATCCTCCAAAGCACTTGTAGCCCCTCCCAGCTTGGTATCGTCCACAAGCTATATATGTGTACCCTCTGTGCCATTATCTAAATCAATGGTCTCCAAAGTGGGGTGCGCAAGAGGATCCTTGGGGGTGCACGGCAGGAGGAGTGGTTGTTTTTGGTTGTTGTTTTTTTTGCTTCGGCAGTTCAGGCGGGAGTCCAAGCGGCTTTTTTTTAATTATTTTTTGCTTTGGCAAAAATGGTAGAGCCAGCGTGGCAGGGGGTGCGTGAGCAAAAAATTTTTACTGATAGGGGTGCGCGATCAAAAAAGCTTGGAAACCACTGATCTAAATCATTGATGAAGATATTGAACAGAACTGGACCCAGGACCAGTCCCTGCTGGACCCCACTTGATATGCTCTTGACTGTGAATCACTGATAACTAGTCTCTGGGAGTGGTTTACAAACCAGGTATGCATCCACCTTATAGTTGCTCCATCTAGGTTGTATTTCCCTAGTTTGTTTATGAGAAGGTCATGCAAAACCATATAAAAAACCTTAGTAAAGTCAAGATATACCAGATCTACTGCTTTCCCCCATCCACAAGGTTTGCTACCCTGTCAAAGAAAGCTATCAGGTTGGTTTGACATGATTTGTTCTTGACAAATCCATGCTGACTGGTACTTATCACCTTATTATCTTCTAGGTGTTTGCAAATTGATTGCTTAATTATTTTCTCCATTATCCTTCCGGGTACTGAAATTAAGCTGACTGGTCTATAATTCCCTGGGTTATCCTTAATCCCCTTTTTATAGATTGGCACTGTATTTGCCCTTTTCTAGTCCTTTGGAATCTCACCCGTCTTCGATGACTTTCCAGAGATAATCAATAATGGCTCAGATATCTCCTCAGTTAGCTCCTTGAGTATTCTAGGATGTATTTCATCAGGCTCAGGTGACTTGAAGATGTCTGACTTGTGTAATTAATTTTAACTTGTTTTTTCCAAATTTTAGCTTCAGATCCTACTTCATTTTCACTGGTGTTCACTGTGTTAGACATCCAATCACTACTAAACATTTTGGTGAAAACCGGAAAAAAAAAGTCATTTAGCACTTCTGCCATTTCCACTTTTTCTATTATTATTTCCCCGCCTCATTGAGTAATGGGCCTTCCCTGTCCTTGGTCTTCCTCTTGTGTCTAGAATTTTTTCTTGTTACCCTTTATATCTCCAGCTAGTTTAATCTTGTTTTGTACCTTGGTCTTTCTAATATCATATTCCTACACTGCCTACTTCCTTGTGAGAGGACCATCAAGGTATACCTATTGAGATATTATGACAGATTCTCCAGTGTTGCAATGTATTTGTTTTATATTGTTTGGACTCTACCGAAATCAGTAGTCACATTGCTGTAAAATTGGAGTAACTCAGCAATGGATCTAGTCCACAGTGCCTGCCTTTATGTACTGTTATTGGGATGAGGAGACCTTCCTCTAGTGTTCCTGAAACATAAGCTCCTAAATGTTCAAAGGATCATGTGGGGTTTTAGCCATACAGTTGTCATTGAGGTTAACAGAATTCAAGTGGCTAAAATCATTCAACTTACATGTACTTACAACTTGTAAGTTTAGGAGAGCATATTTTAGTAATATAATACTTTGTGAATAAAATTGGTATGGTTTATTCTCTGAAGCATAAGGGTATGTGTGTGTTGTTTGAACAGTTTTACAGTTTTACTATATTTGGTGCTTTAGTATCAAGCAAGAAACTTGTTTATAAATTACAAGCTTTCATGTTGATTCAGAATTAAAGATAGAAAAAAAAGTGATTTAAATGCATTATGATAATGTGCCTCCCTCTCTCTCAAATGTACAACTAACTTTTTATTTGGCAAAGGACATAAGGGTGACCACTTCAGCCCTATTTTGAGGATCTATGTGGTATATAGACTGAGCTTGCTCTCTGCACAAAAAAGTGACTTTCAGCCACAACAGACCTGTTAAGACCCAAGGAGAGAGATGGTGTCCTCAGAACCAACCTTTCTAAACAAAAATGCTGTTCACTCAAATATTCATCCTGTCCTGTGTCTATGTCAAGTGATTATCCTGATAAGAGTTTGATATTCACTTGCAGTGTGCTGTTTTAAAAAATCCTAGCCTTGAGGTTTGACACTTGAGGCAGTGCTGTGGAGGAAATAGTATGGAGAAGAAAAGATCAAGGTCAAAGATAATTTCAAGTTTATGGAAAACATAGGTATGAGTAGGAAACTTTCCCCCCCTGTTGTAAGATGCAGTCCACAGGCACTGTGAATGATCAGAACTCGTCCTCATTTTGCGATTTGACATTCAAACAAATACATTAATAAGAAGATAACCGAAAGCCAAGTCCAAGTTTTCTTTCCAGATTTGGCTGTTCCTAAGGTGCCTAGATAAGAGCTACTCATCCCACAGCCTTTCTGTCTCAGACCCAAGATCTCTGCCTTTTTAATTTCCTCCCACTAGTGTTCTCTCATTGTTGGCAGGGGTTGTGGGTCACATTGACTTTAGCCCTAGTGTGCAGAACAGATTACTAACCCTTTCTTGCCCTGATCCAGTATGGGATTTGTCCACCATATCACAGGAGGCAAAAGAGAGGTCTAAGTTGATAAAGGAAATGTATTTGTGTTTGAGGCTGCTTTTCTTGCTCAAAGAAAGCACTTAATGTTTTGAGTCATATAGTTGCAGGAGGCTGAGATAAAGCCATCAGTATATTTGGTCAGCACAGGCTAAGAAGAGATTTATGAGAAAATCAGTGCTAAAATTATTATTTTTCTTCCATTAATTTTACTTCATATTTTCTTTTTCAGTGGTTCAAAACAAAGTGAAAATAGCTATATCCTCTTATTTCGAGAACTGTACAATAATGTAATCAGTTCAACTGCACTAGAATATGAACTCATTCCACAAGATTCCAAAAGTATCAACCTTTATTTGAGAAGATGTTGTTATAATGGACCTAGCAACGTCAATTTCTTGCATTTCAATAGTCTGCCTTCCTCAGAACCTTTTGTACAAAGCAAATTTTTAAAAACCCACTTTAAACCCCTCCAATAACTCTAAACCTCATAAACTCTACCTTCTGCTCTTTTGTTTTGTCAGCAGGAAATTCATCAATCAAACTTATGCAGGTACCAAATAAACCTCTGTAATGTACATAAGCAGTATAGATTATCCTGTCTAGTCTACTTTGTTATATCATTTATATATATAAATATATATATAAAAAACAAAAAATGTGAGAAAATAGAATGTGCTTGCATTTTCCTTGTAAAGGAAATTACTAAAAGTCATGCTAAGTAGTATGCAATGCATAGTATTTTATCATAAAATGCATTTTTATTTCATGCTCTCAAGTAAAAATAAAGTAAAATCCATTTCTTTGCTGTACTTGTAGTAGTTGACTAAATTCTGTGGGTATTTCAGCATTGCAGCAGATGTACAGTTACTGTATGGCCTTCCAACCCTATTGACTGATCTCCTCCATGACTGTTCTGATTTCATAGCCACTGAACATCCTCTTCTAGACATCCATGTCCTCAGCACAGATCGGCAAAGAAGGAGTGTAGCTAACAGCAGAATTATTTCCTTGATCTGATTCCTACAAATAAGCTACTACTAAGTGACAGATAAATTGTATAAGGAAGGATAGCGTGAATTTCTCTAGGTCTGAGCAGATGTGTACACATTTTAAAATGATAAGAACATTGTTCCCTCCTCCAAATGCCTACCCCAGCTCTTTTTTTAATGTTTGACCCTTCCTTGCGCTTGCCCACTATTAGCAGCCAACTGGCTTTCCCAACCCTGGCTCAGCCCTTTCCCCTTCATCCTCTGCTTGACTCATCAGTGTCTTCTCCAAGCTATGGCACCCCAGTAATCACCACATTCAGCTGCAAGTCCCCTCACTGGTGCGATTCCACCAGGCTCTAATCAGCTACATTCTCCTGACAACACCACCACCCCACTTTATCAACATCCCTCACATCCTGCTTGTTTTATTAACTTACTATAACCTAACCAAACTACTGGCCCCCTTGTAGAGGTATACAAGGGCTGGATTAAGGCGGTCTGCGCTATAGGCACACCATGATATGGACTGCCCTGTGGCATGGGTCAGTCACATGGGAACTCGTTCACTTTCTAGGCGAGCCAACAGGAATTCCACAGTATTTACCCCAGCAGTCAGAAGGTATCTGGGTGAGTGGATGGGTCAGGACTGCTGCAGTGATATTTTCTTGCTACAAATACTCTCCTGGGTGGTGATGGCAGGACACCTTCCTCCAAAAAAGTAGTTCTTGGAGTTAACACCCTGTTGTGAGATGCAGGAGGCTCTTCTTCTCAGAGCTGGTTGTTTCAGGCTAACTGCAGACTCTGGCATTGGTAACACTTGAGTCATGTTTTCAAGCTTGTCTTTACAACCATGAAGACCACATGCTTTTTTCTAAAATAAAAGTTACAATTTTGATGTAATCGTATGACTCCAGGACCTGGGGTTCTGGCATGAGTCTATAGTGTCTATATCTTAATCTGTCTCTTTAGGTACACAGTACCTCCTGATGTTTTCCCTCCCCAGCAGCTGTTAGTGAAACCTTGACAATAGATGAGGCTCTCAGGCTCCATTCACATATTCTGCATGAGTGAACACTGGGCACACAGAGAGTACAGGGACAATTCCACATCTCCTTTCCTTTGAGGACTCACAGGGACAATTCCACATCTCCTTTCCTTTGAGGATTCACTTCATTATATGGTAGATCCGCAATGGCTGAAGTTGGGGAAACAGTCCAAGGTGGAGCCATACAGTATATCTTGGCTGTTGCCCTGTTCATGTTCATGATTTATTTGGTTTATTTTTCTGCAGATCTTTTATGTGCAATTTGGGATTGCATTCACAAATATCGATCTCTTAAGCATCCTATTTTGTGAAAGAGTTAGGCCATATTCATCCCACTATGGCAGGCATACTTCTCAACTTGCCAAGTCCCAAATATGGGACACAGTGGGCAAGATCCTGAGCTGGTACCAATCAGCTTCGGTGGACCTATGTCACCAGCTGAGGCTTTGGCTCAGTATGGGACCTTGACCCAAAATGAAGGACACAAAAAAACTTATTTAGACAGGAAAATTAACATTCTACGGGATTAGTTCCTTTAGTGTAAATAGCTCTTTCTATAACCTCAGTTACATGAATCTTTATTCTGGATAGCTTTAAATAGTTTTCAACAATATAAGTGACAGCGTACCAGATTTGTGTAGAATGTAGGTAACTTTGGGACCAAAATAAGTAATGCCCCTCAAATGGGGGACATTTGAGAATTATGAGTGCCCATTGCACCTCCTTGTACAAGCAATGGCTTCAGCAATCCGTGTGGGAAAACCATTCTCTGGGGAGTGCAAGTGAGGTTACCACCTCTGCCTTCTCTAAGGATTTCTTCCTAGGGGGAGCAGCTTTACTTTCTTTTGAGAGTTACCAGGGCTGGCCTTACCATGAGGCAAACTGAGGCAGCTGCCTCCGGTGCCAGACTGTGGGGGGTGCCACTAGGACCCAGAGTGTAGAAAATTGTGTCTGCTGCTGGTATATCTGCATTCTCTCTGCTGTAGAGGCACAGAGATGGTGGAGTGCTGTGCTGGAGGAAGGAGGGCACAAGAGATAATAGGCAGGCAGGAGAAAAGGTGAGAAGGAATAACAGAAAGCAGCAGGAGCTACAGGGAGAGAGAGGAGGAGGAGCCTCTTATGTAACTCTCTAGCACCCCCAGGAGCCTGGACTGCTTAACACCAGCTTTTCAGGGAGCTTCCTGTTTCCTGCTGCTTCCCTAAACCCACTTGAGGGGAACAGGCAATCAACTGAAGTAGTAGGAGCCAGTTAGGCCCTTAAGATGCTGATATCTTCCCTCACTCAGGCCCTGCTACCAGCCTGCTTATTTGTCCCCTTCAATTGAGTGACGAGAGCCACTATAGCTGGCACAGAACAGCTGTCATGAGTGAAAGAAGAAAACTCCCGTCTGAGGCAGCATTCAGAAGAAGAAAGAAAGCAAGCGAAGGAAGCTTTTCTATCTAAGCAGGAAGGAGCTCTTCTGAGATACATAGACACAAATGTTCATGGTGAGCCTTCTGGCCCCAGTGAGGATGTGAGTGGTGAGGAGATGCCAGATCTTCAAGTTAGTCAGAGTGCAGGTGACCTGGCAGCTACTGCAGCATCCATATCTCCGTCTCAAATGGATGTAGCCATGCACATTCCTGAAGAAAAGTGTAGATCAGAAAAGAGTGTGGTGGAGGCTCAAGAAACAGCTGCTGCTGAGTTTAGTTCCTTAAGTCTAGATGATCCAGGACTGTGGACCCACTTGAGCAGTAGCCTGAGGGACTTCCTTGTACTGGGTGGGCCACAGCAAGTGAAAAACTTCATGTTCCCCAAAAGACAATGAAAATAGATGTTTCCATCCAACACATTACTGGCGTGAAATCCACAATGGTGACGAAGTGGAGAAGGCCATGGCTTATGTACTCAAAAATCCAGAATGCTGCATACGGTTTTTGTTGCAAACTCTTCCAGTCTAATGTTCCAGCCACATTGGGTTCTACAGGAACAAAGGACTGGAAATATCTGGCTAGAAATCTGGCATGCCATGAGAAGGCAGCAAATCACCAGAGAGCATTCCACAGGTGAAAAGTGCTTGAGATAAGATTAAGGTTAAAAGCCACCATACATGATCAGCATCAAGAGAAGATTGCATCTCTTTACTGTAAAGTCTTTTTACTGGCAAAATGTTCTGAAAAGGCTCATTGCCATTGTGAGAATGCTTGCTACCCAAAACCTAGCATTGCGTGGCACTTCAGATCAGCTGTATGTGCCAAACAATGGAAACTTCCTTAAAATTGTGGAGCTGATGGCTGAGTTTGATGCTGTACTCAGAGCATCTAAGAAGAGTCACCACCCAAGAAATGTACACACACTATTACCTTGGAAAAACAATTCAAAATGAGATCATACAGTTACTGGCAACAAAAGTCAAACAGAAGACTGTGGCAGATCTGAAGTCAGCAAGATATTACTCTGTTATTCTGGACTGCACACCTGATATCAGCCATATGGAACAGATTTCTTTAATGGTGCGTTTTGTAACAACAGAACCTAATGAAAACGTCCCTACAATGGTGACTGTCAGAGAGTATTTTCTAGAATGTATTGACATTGATGATACTACAGGAGCTGGAATGATAAATGTGCTTCTTAAAAAGCTGGAAGGTACGGGAATTGCGATAGCTGACATGAAAGATCAGGTCTACTATAATGATGCCAACATGAGAGGAAAGAACAGAGAAGTACAGACACGGATCCGAGAGTTAAACCCTTGTGCTTTTTTTGTCCCATGCAGTTCTCGTTCATTGAACTTGGTGGTCAGTGATGCAGCATCAGCTTCTAGTGCGGTGCTGAAATTTTTAATGTAATTCAAAGCATCTATGTATTTTTCTCTGTATCAACTCATCAATGGCAAATTTTGAAGCAACATCTGGGAACATCCTCTCTGACACTGAAACTACTGAGTGCCATACAATGGGAAAGTCGAGTGGAGGCAATAAAGCCTATCAAACACCAAATTGGGAAGATAGATGATGCCATAGTTGCCATTATGGAGGATAATGCTATGAGAGGTACTGTTCGTGGGAGAACAGTGGCAGAGGGAAATGGAATCACCAGAAACATACATAACGTCAAATTTCTGTTTGGCTTAGGGTTGTGGCATGACACTGTTTGAAATAAATGTTGTAAGCAAGAGACTCCAAGGTGTTGACCTTGATATATCTGGAGCAATAGAACAACTGGACAAAGCAAAGTCATACCTACAGTCTTACCGGTCAGATAAGGGATTTCAAAACATTCTGAAGAGTGCACAGAAGTTGGCAGAGGAACTTCACACTGAAGCTATTTTCCCACCAATTCAAGAACACTAGAGTCACCAAAAAGGAAGACATTTTGATTACAAGGACAGGATAATCCCATAAGAGAACCCAAAAAACAATTCAAAGTTGAAATCTTTAACCAGGTGCTAGATTGTGAAATACAGTCAGTTGTAGAATGTTTCATGCAACTCAAGGAACACAGCAGTATATTTGAGATGTTGTATGATATTCCCAAACTCCTCACTATACCTGAAGAAGACCTGCACCAGCAATGCAAGACAATAGAGACAGTGTTGACACATGATGACATGTGAGTGATTTAGGTGATGAACTGAAAGCCCTTTCAGATACATTTCAGCAGGATCAACTCCAAAGGCTGTTCTGGAATATATGTGCACAAATAAAATGACCATCCTTTTTCCAAATGCTTTTGTTGCTCTGTGCATACTTCTAACACTTCCTGTAATAGTTGCCAGTGGAGAACACAGCTTCTCCAAGCTAAAGTTAATAAAAATACATCTACGCTCCACAATGACACAGGAGAGGCTGGTCGGCCTTGCAACCATCTCAGTAGAGTATGAGCTGGCCCAGACTGGAAGCTGTTCAAATCTTTGCAATCAAGAAGGCACGGAAAGTACCACTTTGATTATTCAAACAGATAAAAATGCCAGTGTTTACTATGCAGACAAGAAAAGTTACATATTTAATTGAAATTTTTGAACAAGGCATTTTAAATTGTTTGTTCTCCTTTACTGGGGTGGGTAGCAGAGCAGTACCATCAGAGGAGTAGAACAGGAAGAAGGCAGAATTGAGACCTTTCAAAGTTTTGGCTCAAGCAAAGGGGCATGGGGGCGTCATTTGAGCTCCCCGCCTCAAGTGCCAAAATGTTGTGGACCGGCCCTGACAGAACCCCAGAATTCTTTAATTCTGCACCATTTAAGACTTTAATTTGAGCAAGCACTAGTCAAGAGAGAATTCCAAGCTGGTGCTATGAGCCTTATGGCCAGTGTCATCTGTTCTCTTTTTGACATCTCATTTGCTTCAATGCTTCAATTCACAATGCCCTTCAAAACACAGGAAGTAATACTGCTGAATATGAAGAATGAAGCTCTGTTGATGAGGTTCTGAAGAGGAAATAGTGCAGAATACACACTGGCAAATGTTGCTTTCCAGTGCATACATAGTTTAGATGACTCAAAAATAGAATGAGAATCCACTGAGGGTTGAATCAACTACCCCTTCTCAGGCCTATACCAGACATTCACAGTAGACAACAAGAAATCTGAGTGGTAGAAGCAGCAATAGGAGTGCTGAAATCCATGATCACTGATGCTTGGCACACAGATGTTCTTCTTCTTTGAACCCTCTGCTTTACCAGATGATAGGGTGACCAGATATCTCAATTTTATAGGAACAGTCCCGATATTTGGGGCTTTTTCTTATATAGGCTCCTATTACCCCCCACCCTCTGTCCCAGTTTTTCACACTTGCTATCTGGTCACCCTACCAGATGAAGAGAGATGAACTCTTAATACAAAGTGCCCTTTCTTTTCCCACAACATAAACTGTCCTAGTCAGGCATTGTGGGGTAGGTAAGGTGCTGTCATATGTCCCTTTACACCTCCCATCCTCCTTCAGTCTGGTAAATGACATTCACTAATCCTTTCTTGGAAATGTGCAAAAAGGATTTCCATAGATAGTCTTTGGAGATTTCCTGTGTCCTCATGTGTGTAATAGGTTGGGTCAAGGAACAAAGAGGGAGGGAGGAAAGAATGGGATTTCATTTTATATGCCTTCCCTCCTCATCCCCATTGGAAAAAAATGGATGAAAAAGGGGAAATTATGCAATATAGATGATGTCAGTGTTAAATTAAATTAAGATCATATGTTTCTTGGTTCAGCTGTAATCCTTTGATTATAGAAGAGGTCATGTTAATGAAGTACATTCCAAACAAGTATTAACAAATTGCTTGTGTGCTGGAATAATTAGTAGTGCATGTAATGAAATGGTCTACAATATTTTTTTTTGATTAACCCTAGCTTAAATATACAGTCTACAATTTTATTCAATTTTCTTTATGCCTCAGAACTGTACCAAAAGCAGAGTTCTCATCATTAGTGTTTTAAAGAAAGAAAATGTGCATTTCAGTGTATCATATCAAAATATATCACATATGAATGCAGAATTCTGTTAAAATATTGACTCATAGATTTCTTTAAAAATATGCACAGTTCCTAAAATCTATTAAATTATATATAAGCAAATTATTTTTTAAATCACATATTTGTTTGGTTTTCTGTAGTGCCAAAAGAGTGATTTAAGGAAATTGGACATCCTTTTGTTTATTACTTGTAATTGTTGCATATACAAAAAATGAAATAATAAAAATGGCATGTTAGCTCCTTGTATGGACAGATTGATTCTAAATCAAAAGCAGTAATGTTTGATGTTACGTTTTTATTGTTTGTTTTTTCCTGCCTCACAGACTCTGAACACCTACAAAGAAATCTCCACAGAACTGTGTGATATTGTTGGCCTAGGCAGAGCATATCAAGCTATAGCCAAGGTCCTGGTAAGGTAGGTTAGCACATCCTTGTCTTGTTGTCAGTGCAAATTCATTCAACTGTGAAAGACTTAAATTGTTAGAGGTCTGTCGGTTCCCATTACTGACTGCTTAAATTTTAAGCAATGCCCTTCTTCCAGTAAGTGACCCTTTCATCGTAAGTTATTTTAAACCAACACAGTTTTTTAAAAGTGCATGATCAAAGCTTTTCCTGTCTTGTTTGTTTGTTTTGTTTTTATATTTTCAAAAAGTTAGGAAAAGACTTTGCTGAAAGATAGAAATTCAGTCATATTTTACAAGTTAAAAAGCAGAAAGCCTAGAAAAGTATAGTATGCTCCAGTGAGTGTGCCTCAGTGTAACCTTTCAAGAACTCTTCTTAATAGAAGTTTCCATTTATTGTTCTACCTCACTTTTTCCATCGAGACATTTGTGTTTTGAGCACTTATGGGTAAACAATTTGTTGCAAATATAATTCTTCTCTGTTGTTTCAGTCCAGCATTTTGAACCTTTAAAAGCCTCTGCAAGCTGGATTAATTTGAAATTAGAACTTTTACAAAAATCATTGATACAAAATAGTATAATGCAATTAAATATGATCAATAAAAGCAAGGAAATTCAAAGTCAAAGTTTATGGATTGTCCAACTCATTCTGTTGTGCTTAGGTATTGCAGGATACATGATGTATACATATTATTCCAAGACTCCAACAATATCTGCACAAATCAGCCTTTATGGGAAAGAGAGCATTTGTACAAGGCAGGGATGGAGAGAGAGGGCTGACCAGACAGACACAACTTGCATTTCCTTTCTCATCCTGGTTGCCATCAAAAGGTCCCAGCTTTGCCTACAATGAGCACTTTCATAAATTCCCCCATTATTTCTCTATCACCAGTGCTGCACCACCATTGCTAGCAATAATGGGAGAGCTGGAGCTGACAGTCTGCTGGTTATTTTACCACTGTGCCATCTAAATCTGCTTTGAGCAGGGGAAAACTTGCTGCCTGACTTACATCAGCCAGACTTATCTCTAGCAGTCCCTTTACTGCCAACAACCTATTTAGAGCTGGGCTCTGAGGCAGAGGAGAGGAGAGAGTATCATCCTGTGGCTCTGTGGAGGCAATACACTTGGAGAACAGAGTTACTATTGAGTAACTCCTTTATCTTTTTTGTGACATCTGATTTAAAAAAAATTAAAGCGCCTAAGAAATGTAAGCCCCTAGGTCTCATTTTCAAAAGTGACTTAAGCACTTAGCCTAAGGCCAGGTCTACACTATAAACTTACATCGGAATAACTGCGTTGCTCGGGATGTGAAAAATCCACACCCCTGAGCGACAGTTATACCAACCTAACCCTCGGTGTAGACAGTGCTATGTCAACAGGAGTGCTTCTTTCATTGAAATAGCTACCACCTCTTGCAGAGGTAGATTAATTATGCTGATGGGAGAAGCTCTCCCATTGGCATAGTAGCATCTTCACTGAAGCATAACAGGGGCCACAGCTGTACCAGTGCAGCTACCCTGCTGCAGCATTTTAAGTGTAGACCTACCCTTAGTCTCATTGAAAGTCAGTGAGACTTAGACTTCTCAGTCTTTTAGGTTCTTTTGAAAATTTTACCTGTTGTCTCCACAGAGCTCCATTGTAGGAGACCAGCTAGCACTGACTCCCTAACGTGAACTGAGAAGTCCTGCTAACTGAACAATGACTGAGGCATTGCCCTCCTGAAATCAGCATCAGTTTTTAGTGCAGTTTTGAGATACTAGTGACTCATGAAAGTGTGAACTGAATTGCAAGATTTTTAGATAATGGCACACTGCAGATTCTTGCCATTGATGCTGCTACTTCCCTACAATGTACATTGGCCAAACCGGACTGTCTCTATGCAAAAGAATAAATGGACACCAATCTGACATCAGGAATCATAACATTCAAAAACTGGTAGGAGAAAACTCTAGGCCACTCTCTTACCACTTCAGTAGTTATTTTTCCTCCCTTTTTATCCTGCTATTAATTGATTTATCTCATTAGACTGACCTCAAACTTGGTAAAGCAACCCCCATTCTTTCATATATTTATACCTGCTGCTGTATTTTTCACTTCATGCATTCGATGAAGTGGGTTCTAGCCCATGAAAGCTTATGCCCAAATAAATTTGTTAGTCTCTAAGGTGCCACAAGGACTCCTCCTTATTTTAAATTGGTTCCATTTGGCCATATAACACCTCCTAGTGGATGTCTTCTGGACTCTAACAGAATAGCTTTGAACTCTTTGGGCAAGCATAAATCTACCTGACCTTAGAAATCTAGCAGCCATACTGTCAGTAGAAGTGACTTAAGATTTGAGAGCATTACCCTATTCTGCTCAGACAAAGTATCATGACTGAGTAAAGATTAATGAGAGCCAGTAGTTCCAAGAACCAGTTTTGCCCAGCCTAGATGATCGTGACTAAGATCACTCTGGATCTGTTTTGTTGAATCTTCCTCAACATTACGAGGATGAGGGCAAATGAAAGACAGGTGTAAAGGAGTGCTTTTCCCAATGTAAAAAGGGGCATGTGATACACATTGTAGGTCCCCGTTCACTCTTACACAGAACTTTGGATGCTTATTGTTCTGACCTGTGTCTGGATGACCCCATTGGAAAATACTGGATGAGCCAGTGAAGGTTTGAATGACTTCCCATCACTATTCACAACCTTCAGAAAGGCAGATGTAGGCTAGGTCCTCTGGAAAGACCAATTAAGAAGAAAGGGAGTCAAAGTCAACATCAAGCTATTCCGATGCCGAGGATAGATTAAAAAAGCCACAGGAGGTCAGTGTGGCTGCACAAGGAGCTTCTTACTATCTAAAAACCAAAAGGGCTACGTACAGGAAATGGAGGAGAGAGCATGTCCTCAAGGAAGTATACATGGGAATAGTGGGAGTGTGTAGGGACAAAATCAGGAAATCCAAGGCTAGAATGCGTTACAGCTGGCAAGAAATGCTTGAGACAACAAGAAGGGGTTCTTCAAATATGTCAGACAAAAAAGAAAGCTCAAGGATGATGTGGGTCCACTGCTCAATGGAGAAAGTGAGCTGGTAATGAAAGATGATAGGAAGGCAGAACTGCTCAATGCCTGCTTTGCTTCAGTCTTCTCCCCCAAAAAAATAACAGTACAACTAATGAAGTCAAGGGAAGGAATGCAGTAAATATGAGATAAGTAAAGAACACATCAGAGATCTTCTGACCAATTTGAATGAATTCAAATCAACAGGGCTGGATGCTATTCACCCAAGGGTACTGAAGAAATTAGCAGAAGAAATCTCAGAGCCACTAGCAACAATATTTACAAAGTCATGGATGATAGGAAAGATTCCAGAAGACTGGAAAAGGGCTAACATAGTGCCCATCTTTAAAAAGGCGGGAAAGGAGGAGCCGGGGATATATAGACAAGTCAGTGTGACTTCAATACCTAGGAAGCTACTAGAGCAATGTATAAAACATTCAATTTGTGAATACCTGGCAGATGAAGAGCTAATCACTAGTGGGCAACATAGATTTACCAAGAACAAATTATGCCAAACCAGCTTGATTTCCTTCTTTGACAGGGTAACTGATTTGGAGGTGGATAGGGTGAATGCGAAGGAGATAATATACTTGGACTTCAGCAAGGCTTTTAACACAGTCCTACATGACATTCTGATAAGTGAGCAGGAGAAATGCGGGCTCAACACTCAAATACTTGAAAGGACACCATAAAAAAAGATGGAGAAAAGTCTTTTTTGCTACAGAGGGCAGGACTGGAGGCAGTGGGTTCAAACTACAGCATAACAGATTTAGATTAAATCGCAGGGAAAACTTCCTAACTGTAAGAACAGTAGGATAATGGAACACATGTCCTAGGGAGGTCATGGAAGCTTCTTCACTGGAGGTTTTCAAAAGGAGGCTGGATCTGGAGGCTTGGATGATTTAGACACAAGAAATCCTGCGTCTTGGCAGGGTGTTAGACTAGATGAGCCCTTGCGGTCCCTTCTAACCCTATGATTCTAACCTTCAGACCCTGGTGCGGAATAGACAGGGTCACCTCATTTTGAATGCATCACTCCTCTAATTGCCTCTTAACACAACAGAGTTGAACAAGCTTCTCTGGTCATTCAGGTAATACATCACAACTGCAGTGTATGTTAGAATCTGCACTGATTGCCCTCTGATCCATGGGGAAAAAAGCCTTTGAGAACCAGCCTGTTGTCCCATATATTTTGCAGTTTTATATGGAGTCTTGGAGATCCTAACCATGCCACTGAAGCCTGATAGGAGGTTTCTAGGCCTATCATTATTTGAGGTGCAGTCTGATATAAGGGCATCACCTTCAAGATAATCCCTGGTGATGTCCTCTGTAGTAAAGAGTGACATGTTGTGGACACTGGGTTTGTACATCAGATTCAGCCACCCTTGCAAGACTTGCTTGAGCAACGTCACAAAAGGTTCAGGCCTCCATAATGCCTAACACTTGCAGAGAAAATTTCATTGTCTCATTTAGCCTGAAATGAGAAAACAAGAGTTATTACAGGTATGTAGTACCTTTTACTGAAGCAATCATAACTGCCCTATGGAGTCATGAATGCCAATGTTGTAAAAAATATAGGAGAGTAATATCTTAAGAAGCAGAACATGTATAGTTATGCAAAGCATGTAGAATTTTTGAAAAATATGCATTTTTGAAAGAGCCATAAAATTATAGATGATGGAGATGGCTAAGACCTATTTATAACATTATTAGTGCATCTTACTGTCCAATGCAGGGTTGTTTCTGACAGACTATATTTTAGTGCTTTGTCTGGACTAGTTTTAAATGTCTCAAGCTGTAGGCTTCCATAATTTCTTTTGGAAGACTATTCTACTATCTAGTAGCAGACCTCTTTGGTAGTGTGAGAATTACCTTTTTGTTATTAATCAAATTAATTTTCTTTTGCCTGAGAGAAATTATATGCCCTAGTAATTTTTATATTTTCTATAAATGGAGCATCAGGTCTTTGATGTGAAATATCCAAAAATGACCAAAAATACATCAAAACATTTCTATTAATTCATGAGATTAAGAAAACCTTTTTACATTTTCTCCTGTCACTGATTCCATTTGCCTTATTACTTTCAGCCTCTAGCCCACAAACTTGGTGGCAGAATCAACAAACCCCTTAGTGGCTGTTTCATCTCTGCTCTATTTGATTTCTCCACTCTGAGTAAATGATTAAGTTTTCATGCATTGGTTCAACCAAAATCTATGTTCACTCAACCACATCCTTTATTGATTACTTCTACTGCAAACAGTAGGGCAAGTGTGATATACATAATTGGACAGTTGTCAGGGGATGTGGGTGTTAACAGTCCTGTTTTCCCAGTTGAAAACTGGAATCACCTTGATACACAAATATTCTGCACTGTTTCATTCTCATCCTTTGGACCGAGGAGTTCTTTTCCTCAGAATATATGTTTTTAACTCTCTAAGGTCTGGTTGAATGGATTTAATGATTATACCATATAATATGGTGTTCAAGTTGCACCTGTGCACTGCATGTAGAAAACTAGAAAAACTGGAATTAATATTTGTCTAACACTTTAACCTTGTCCTTTAACTTATATAAATCATGAGCCATGCTTCTGTGTGGAAATGTTTGATTTTCTCCCCTTTGGAAGAAAGATAGGTTTCCAAATATGTTTCTAATTCTAAAATTCAGAAACCTTTTGACATTGAGCAAATGTTTACAATTCAGTACATTTCATATTGTAGTGCTGTTTAAATATGTTTATTTAATAATTTTGATAAATAGAATTCTACTCATTTAAAAATATGTTCTTTACTGTAACATAACACTTGAACATTTTAAGCACCCTGTTAAATTCTGGATGTTTTGGCAGCCTATTGCAATAGTGCAGCTGATTCCACTTATGTAGAGGTGGTCACAGCAAAATTAAAGATTTGCATCAAAGCTTCACTGTTTTTTCCTGGTCAGGGGCAGGAACTTCACTGTTCTGATTACTCTGTTTGCATACGCCAATTAAGAAACCGTAGCAGATATGGCACCATCAAATTCTGGAAACACGTATCCCTAATATGGTTTATATTAAAAGGATTAGTTTAAATAAGCCTCAGTCGGTCATTTGTTGCAGGAATATAATTTCAAGGTGTTTTAAAATAGTATGAATTTTTCGTCACTTACAGGAACTTAAATTTGTGAGGTTCTAAATTAGGACTAGATGTTTTTTGGCTGGCTTGGTGACTTGACATATAGCAAGCTGCACTACTACTTTAGAGACTCAGGTTCGTGGCTTATATTGAGGTCAACTTCGGTGACAGTCAGCCTTAAAGAGAAAAAGAGTGCAGTGCTTCACTCGTAAGCAAACTCGAGCATCTGGCCTAGAGGGCAGAGATACTATATTGTTAACATGGCCAGCTTTATTAAAAATGATATGTGCAAATATTATTGTCAAAGTCGTTAGCCAATTTTCATCCTAGATTGGGAGTAACCTGAGTCTCAGTGAGAATTGGAGGTGACACCTGCAATCCACAGTTTATAGGGTAGCCTGTATGACTGCAGCAACCGTTGGTCTGTGCAGTCAAACAGCGGCATTACATCCCAAAGGAGGCTACCAGCTCTATGGTCTACAATGTTAGTGTCTCATAGACTCATAGACTCAAGGACTGGAAGGGACCTCGAGAGGTCATCGAGTCCAGTCCCCTGCCCTCATGGCAGGACCAAATATTGTCTAGACCATCCCTAATAGACATTTATCTAACCTACTCTTAAATATCTCCAGAGATGGAGATTCCACAACTTCCCTAGGCAATATATTCCAGTGTTTAACTACCCTGACAGTTAGGAACTTTTTCCTAATGTCCAACCTAAATCTCCCTTGCTGCAGTTTAAGCCCATTGCTTCTTGTTCTGTCATTGGAGGCTAGGGTGAACAAGTTTTCTCCCTCCTCCTCATGACACCCTTTTAGATACCTGAAAACTGCTATCATGTCCCCTCTCAGTCTTCTCTTCTCCAAACTAAACAAACCCAATTCCTTCAGCCTTCCTTCATAGGTCATGTTCTCAAGACCTTTAATCATTCTCGTTGCTCTTCTCTGCACCCTCTCCAATTTCTCCACATCTTTCTTGAAATGCGATGCCCAGAACTGGACACAATACTCCAGCTGAGGCCTGACCAGCGCAGAGTAAAGCAGAAGAATGACTTCTCGTGTCTTGTTTACAACACACCTGTTAATGCATCCCAGAATCACGTTTGCTTTTTTAGCAACAGTATCACACTCTTGACTCATATTAAGCTTGTGGTCTACTATGACCCCTAGATCTCTTTCTGCCATACTCCTTCCTAGACAGTCTCTTCCCATTCTGTATGTGTGAAACTGATTGTTCCTTCCTAAGTGGAGCACTTTGCATTTATCTTTATTGAACTTCATCCTGTTTACCTCAGACCATTTCTCCAATTTGTCCAGATCATTTTGAATTTTGACCCTGTCCTCCAAAGCAGTTGCAATCCCTCCCAGTTTGGTATCGTCCGCAAACTTAATAAGCGTACTCTCTATGCCAACATCTAAATCGTTGATGAAGATATTGAACAGAACCGGTCCCAAAACAGACCCCTGCGGAACCCCACTTGTTATACCTTTCCAGCAGGATTGGGAGCCATTAACTACTCTCTGAGTACGGTTATCCAGCCAGTTATGCACCCACCTTATAGTAGCCCCATCTAAATTGTACTTTCCTAGTTTATCTATAAGAATATCATGCGAGACCGTATCAAATGCCTTACTAAAGTCTAGGTATATCACATCCACCGCTTCTCCCTTATCCACAAGGCTCGTTATCCTATCAAAGAACGCTATCAGATTGGTTTGACCTGATTTGTTCTTTACAAATCCATGCTGGCTATTCCCTATCACCTTACCACCTTCCGAGTGTTTGCAGATGATTTCTTTAATTACCTGCTCCATTATCTTCCCTGGCACAGAAGTTAAACTAACTGGTCTGTAGTTTCCTGGGTTGTTTTTATTTCCCTTTTTATAGATGGGCACTATATTTGCCCCCTTCCAGTCTTCTGGAATCTCCCCCGTCTCCCATGATTTCCCAAAGATAATAGCTAGAGGCTCAGATACCTCTTCTATTAACTCCTTGAGTATTCTAGGATGCATTTCATCAGGCCCTGGTGACTTGCAGGCATCTAACTTTTCTAAGTGATTTTTTACTTGCTCTTTTTTTCTTTCATCTTCTAAACCTACCCTCCTCCCGTAAGCATTCACTATATTAGACATTCCTTCAGACTTCTCAGTGAAGACCGAAACAAAGAAGTCATTAAGCATCTCTGCCATTTCCAAGTCTCCCGTTACTGTTTCCCCCTCCTCACTGAGCAGTGGGCCTACCCTGTCCTTGGTCTTCCTCTTGCTTCTAATGTATTGATAAAAAGTCTTCTTGTTTCCCTTTATTCCCATAGCTAGTTTGAGTTCATTTTGTGCCTTTGCCTTTCTAATCTTGCCTCTGCATTCCTGTGTTATTTGCCTATATTCGTCCTTTGTAATCTGACCTAGTTTCCATTTTTTATATGACGCCTTTTTATTTTGTAGGTCACGCAAGATTTCATGGTTAAGCCAAGGTGGTCTTTTGCCACATATTCTATCTTTCCTAACCATCGGAATAGCTTGCTTTTGGGCCCTTAATAGCGTCCCTTTGAAAAACTGCCAACTCTCCTCAGTTGTTTTTCCCCTCAGTCTTGATTCCCATGGGACCTTACCTATCAGCTCTCTGAGCTTACCAAAATCCGCCTTCCTGAAATCCATTGTCTCTATTCTGCTGTACTCCCTTGTACCCTTCCTTAGAATTGCAAGCTCTATGATTTCATGATCACTTTCACCCAAGCTTCCTTCTACTTTCAAATTCTCAACAAGTTCCTCCCTATTTGTTAAAATCAAGTCTAGAACAGCTTCCCCCTTAGTAGCTTTTTCAACTTTCTGAAATAAAAAGTTGTCTGCATTGCAGTCCAGGAACTTATTGGATAGTCTGTGCCCCGCGGTGTTATTTTCCCAACATATATCTGGATAGTTGAAGTCCCCCATCACCACCAAATCTTGGGCTTTGGATGATTTTGTTAGTTGTTTGAAAAAAGCCTCATCCACCTCTTCCACCTGATTAGGTGGCCTGTAGTAGACTCCCAGCACGACATCACCCGTGTTTTTTACCCCTTTTAGCCTAACCCAGAGACTCTCAACACTTCCGTCTCCTATGTCCATCTCCACCTCAGTCCAAGTGTGTACATTTTTAATATATAAGGCAACACCTCCTCCCTTTTTCCCCTGTCTATCCTTCCTGAGCAAACTATACCCATCCACACCAACATTCCAGTCGTGTGTATTATCCCACCAAGTTTCAGTAATGCCAACAATGTCATAGTTGTATTTATTTATTAGCACTTCCAGTTCTTCCTGCTTATTACCCATACTTCTTGCATTTGTATATAGGCATCTAAGATACTGGTTTGATCTTGCCTCCCAGCTTTGCCCTGACCCTCCTTCCTCACTGCCATTATAGCCCGTGCTCCCTCCTGTTTCCAACCCATCTCCCAGGTCTTGTTCCCCACTTACCTGTGGGGTTTGTCCCCTGTCCCCGTCGAACCTAGTTTAAAGCCCTCCTTACTAGATTAGCCAGTCTGTGCGCAAATAAGGCCTTTCTCCTCTTCGAAAGGTGAACGCCATCTGTGCCTAGCAGTCCTTCCTCGAATAGCATCCCGTGGTCGAGGAAGCCAAAGCCCTCCTGGCGACACCATCTTCGCAGCCAGGCATTCACCTCCACGATGCATCTGTCTCTGCCCGGGCCCCTACCTTCAACAGGAAGAATTGAAGAGAATACCACCTGCGCTCCAAACTCCTTAACCCGTACTCCCAGAGCCCTGTAGTCACTCTTGATCTGCTCAGTGTCACACCTCGCAGTATCATTTGTGCCCACATGGATGAGTAGCATGAGGTAGTAGTCAGAAGGCCGGATAATCCTCGACAATGCCTCTGTAACATCTCTGATACGGGCCCCTGGCAGGCAGCATACCTCCTGGGATGAACGGTCAGGGTGACAGATGGGTGTCTCCGTCCCCCTCAGCAGAGAGTCTCCAACCACCACTACCCTACGTTTCTTATCAGTGGTGGCAGCAGACCTCCCAGCCTTAGGGGTACGAGGCTTCACCTCCTTAACTGTTGGGGGTGATTCCTTCTCTCCTGTATCAAGAAGAGCATAACGGTTATCTTTTACCACAGCAGGAGGGTTTGCAGCAGGGGTGAAGCACTGCCTGCTGCTAGAAGTAACCAGCTGGCTGTGTCCACCCTGAGCCTCCTCCTCCACTGGTGTGTCAGATACACCCTGAGGCATCTCCTCCTCCACTGGTGTGTCGGTAGTTCTGTGAACTGGGACAGCTACATCAACTGTCTCCACATGGATACTGTCCAAGAATTGCTCATGGATATGGATGTTCCTCAGCCTAGCCACCTCCTCCTGTAGCTCTCCCACCTGCTGCCTGAGAGATTCCACCAGTAGGCACCTTTCACATTGGATACCACCCCCAGCCTGGATATCAGTAAGTGGAAATTGCAAGTTACAGTCTTTGCAAGCCCACACCAGAATCTGGGTAAAAGCATCCATGCTTTGGTGCTCTGTCTGGCTACAGGCGCAGGTGGAGGAGACAGAAGCAGTGCTGGCACAGGTGTTGCGGGTCCTCCTCACCATTGTAAGCCTCCCTCTGTCAAACTCTCTCAAATTCCCGTCTGCAGCTCCCTGTCCGCTCTGCTCTGCCGTAAACAGAAAGGTTTTGGATGTGGCTCAGTTTATAGGTTCAGGAGACCAATGGATCACAGATGAGACGGACAAGGGACCCCCACTCCCTTCCTACTCCCCTTCCGAACTCCCTTGCAAAACTCCCTGTTAGCAGCTCCTGGTCGCTAAGCTCCCTGGTCACTTGTGCGCAGCTTTATAAAGCCCTGGCCTGGGTGAATGCCCCGCCCACTGGTTAAGGCTCAGCCAATTACCAGAGGCTTCTAGCTTTCAAACCTTCCTGGTAGCTCCACCTCCAACTGCCAGCTTCAGCACACGGTCCTTCAAACAAACAAACCAAGCAGACTGACAAACACAAGCTCAGCACACAGCAAGTAACCCCCAAACACAAACACAAACACTGCAGACAGTCAGTCATTATATTGCTGCTGCTGCTGTACAAGAAGAGAAAGGATTCTAAAACAAAAAGTGGCGTTCATGAGTGATGGGGGCAGAAAAACAAAAGATTCTCACTGACAAACTATTACGCTTAGTTCCCTCCCTCGGCATGTTCTCTCAATTTGGTCACTAGGCGAGGTCTGACCTATCTACAAAATTGTGTGACCAGATACTGATCAAATAAAACATCATTTTAGAGTACTGGAAACTCAGAAAAGCATTGTAAATAATAACCTACCTATTTTGTTCATTCTTAGTACTAAAAATAACACAACAATATACTGGAAATTTAGGAAATGTATTTTTTTCTTACGGTGTACAGAGGACCTAATTCTGCTCCTTGTCCACTACAATTGGTTAATAACATAGTAAAAACATCCTGATTGATTAATAACGTATATTGGTTAATAATTAAATCACACAGTGTTTTAATATCATGTGCTGCAAAGAGCTGCCAGAGACACAGTAAAGAGCAACTTGCAACTCACAAGTCTCAGTCTGGGTATCACTGTCCTACATGCTTCCATGGAGGCAGCAGATAGGCAAATGAGGACAGAATTGGATTCCAAATTTCACCCCAACGCAAGTTAGTAAATACAGTTTCTAGACTTCTGTACTTCAAAAGAAGTCTGCTAAGGGAGGCAATGACAGATTATCAGCTATAGTCTATTGCAGTGTATGAAGAAACAACCTCAATAAAAATTTAATTGCAACCTTTGTCATTTGTTTTAGTCAAGTAAAAGTGACTGAGGCTATTGAGTACTTGGAAAAGTTTGTGACAGTTGCCAAGAGTGCTCAGCTAAGCCGAAGTCTAGTGGATGCATGCATATCCCTTGGAGATATTTACAATGAAAGAGTAAGTATTAATTATAATGATGATGCCCTACAGTTGATTGTAATTTAGGGTCAAAATCTGTGTTATTGTATGAGAGACTGTCCCATCAGAATCTGATGAATGTAATGATTCATATAGGAATTTCTCCTATATTGCCAAATGACTAGTGTGATACAGCATGGCCAGAGGGCAGCAGGAGAGGGTTAGAAGGGAGCCTTATTCCCTGTAAGGGGAAAAAAGTTTGCTATAGATTAATCAGAGCACCTGAAGGCAATTAGAGCACCTGAAGCCAGTCACATGATAAAAACCCCTGCTTCAGACAGTGTGGGAGTTGGAGCAGAGAACAGTTTGAAGGAGTTAGAGCAGAGAGGAATTGGTGCTGGAGCAGAGAACAGTTTGAAGGGAAGCAGAGGACAGTTTGGAGAAGTGCTGCGGTGAGATAAGAAATCCAAGACCCTAGGTAAAGGGACACCTGGCTTGTATAGAAGGAGGGCAGGAAGCCCCCCACAAGCTGAAGGGCAGGAAAGGGAAGTAGCCCAGGGGAAGGAAGTGGGCTGGGACCTGGAGTAGAGGGCAGGCCCAGATTCCTCCCTCTCCACTCCCCTCCTCTAGGACACTAGTGGGGCAGTTAACATTCCACTGCAGGGGCAAGAAATGGTGCCCTGAACCCTCCCCAAAGAAGAGAAGGCGTGAGACCCATCAAAATAGTGCCGGCAATTTGCCACACTAGGTATGGATGTGAACTGGAACGCCAAATCTGAACACTTTTTTGGATAACATTAAAATGTGTTCCTAAACCCAAATCCAAATTTCACAATAAGGATGTAATTCTGTAATGAGTCAAAAACACCAAATCCAAACAACCCCTGTATTTCAACTCTGTCAACAGTCTGGGTCCAGATGTGCAGCTTGGGCACATCTATACAAATTAACAATTAAATCACAACTAAATATCTGATAGCATACTACTGTACAGTATAACTACTGCTCTTTGAAGATTAACAAATGGACAAATAAAAATTCTAACCTACTAGACTGGTGGATATTTAAATCTTTTAGCCTAATTTGCTATGTGTGCTCTGCCAGCATAATTCGGGAAGTAACTTCTAGTAGAAGAAAGTCCTCCAGGAGAGTGTATCAGTAGTGCAAAATCATCTTCCATACACATGTGCTTGCGTGCATGCACACACATTCTACTTAATGGCCTTGATTTGGTCTGTGCAACCCAGGAAATAGAGCTGGACAAGACAAGGTTGGGGTACCCATGAAATATGCTTATTTAACATATCTCCCAGACAGCTTCCTTTTGAACTAGACCTGATATTCAAAACTTTCCTCTGGTGAAACCTCAAATGAAGGCACTAGCTGCCTTTCTTTCCATGTAATAAAAGCCTCTGCCAGTGCAGCTGCCCATGCAGGGACAAATAAAACTCAAAAGAGTATTCAGAAAAAAAGTATTTGATGCCAAGTGTTTTAAAAACATTTCTGAAGCTGAAATGATACATGGAATCATGTTGAAATAATAAGTAATAAAAGAAAATTGTACCCATCTTGCTCAGCCCTGCTAGTTCCAGAAGGTGGGAAGACACTTGCACCATGAATAAATTCTATATAAAGATTGAAGATGAAGTTTTAAATTACTAAGAGCATTTCTGAGCTGAGGCTACCATATTGCTGAAAAAATGAGGGAGCTCTATGGGTATGCAGCAACCATAAATCTGGCATTTCCTGACTTTTTCAAATGCTTGATTTGGTGACCTAAATAACATTCTTTTAATTTATTCTACAGGCTACATGTCCACCTTAGAAATTGCAACCCCCAAGTGACTTTTATGTTTTATCTTATACAGAATTCTCTATACAAGGGTTACTGTCCTGTGGTGTTGCTTAAGCAATGAAACAAAGTCTGTGCTGTAATCTTTGAATTAACCTGGGGCTTCAATATTACGATATTCTCATTTAAAGATTTTCTCCTTAATGCAAATGCAAAAGACTCTGCTTTTATAAAAAATAATCTTGAAAGCGAAAGAATTTTCAAGGTACATAAGAAATATATTTTAAAATGTACCTTTATTGTAGTTTAGTGGATTTGGAAGTCTGAATAAAATAGGTTTAGATCAACTGTAGAGTTAAATATTTCCCCTCCACAGTTCAGGCAAGTGTTGCAAAATATTTAACTCAAACTCTGGTTAATTGCCATTTACATTCTTCTGCCATCATGGCTGATTACCAACTGCATTCAAAGTGATCGTCTGTAACAACTAGCCTTCTCCTACATGTTCTCCTTAAGTTCTGTTTGTGATATCAGAATTCAAAATTGATTGGTGTCTCAGCACTGAATCATGATATCACAAAAATAAAGAAATACAGAGAAAGAATATGACTTTTAAATATTCTTGGGGATTTTTGTAAAATATGTCACTTTAAAAATATGGCAATATTTCTTTAAAACGAAAAACATATAGTGAGAGCTCACTGCATTATGTTAAATGACATTCTTTTCAAACTGTCATTCTGAAACAATGTACAAGTCTCCTAAAATTAAAAATACTAAAGCAAAAGCATGTATCTGCTCTCCAGAGTTCTTTCCTTCATTTGGTTTATTTTTAAGGGATGTGTTACTTTTCTTGTTACCGTTATTGTTGTTACTATTTGGTTTTAGAAATCATACTACTTGAAACATCAATAGCAAATTATATTTCTACTTGATAGGAAATAGGGTTTTATTTTAATGGTATATATCAAATAACATGTAGTTTAACTAGCCTTAGTTTAGTATTAGCTCTTAGCATAAACATAGGAGTGATTTTGCAAGACTAAACAAATTCTGAGGATTCTAAATCCTAGTTAGTCTCAACAAAAATTGAGGAAGGGACTGTCCACAGGAAAATAGTGCTGGCTTATGTGAATGAAAAGAACTCTCTGCTCCAATATGCAAGCCAGGTTGCTACTTCTATCACTGAAGTATTTTTTCTAGTGATTGGTGGGTTTTAAATCATATCCCATTAAGCTGCATATTTAACATCTGAAATACACTTTTCCTTTTTACAATGCTGACCATGCTCGTGAGTTTTTGTATGCATAACAAAAAAATCACATCTACCCATAGCTCCTTCCCACCAGGAAGCCCTCTAAACCTCCACAGTCTAATCAGACACCACAGTTGCACAGGGGAGTGGAAATCTTCCAGGAGAGACTTAGTCAAGTTAAAAGTAAAGGGGTCAAGCAGCTGACATCTCTGAAAAAGACTCGTGTGCCAGGAAGGATGTACCCAACAAGGGATGTAGCTTAATCCACAGGGCTTTGAGGAATGGAAACTGATCCACTATGGCTGCTAATAATAGGAACATAGGAATTGCCATACTGGGTCAGACCAGTTGTCCATCTAATATGTGTTCTCAGTCAGTGGCCAGTTTCAGCTGCTTCAAACAAAGACACAAAATGCCTGTAAGAGGCAGTTATATAATAATTTGCCCCCAGGGAAGGTTTCAGTCTAACCACACTAGTGAAAGATTGGCTTATGCCCTAACACTTGATCCTTTATATCCCTTCCAAAACATTTATCTATTTTTAAAATATTTACAATTACAATTTGGATATTCTTGTTACTCATATCAATGTCCAATCTCTTTTTTAAATCTAAAACTCTTGGCCTCCATGATATCTTCTGGCAATGAGTTTCACAGGATAACTCTGCACTGAGTGAAAAAAATATTTCCTTAAATTAGTTTTGAATTTGCTGCCTTTCAGTTATATCAAATGCCCTCTTGTTTTTTGTTGTTTCTTTTTGTTTATGAGAAAGAATCTTCCCAATCTATCTTTTCTGTACTATTTGTTGTTTGGTGTGCTTTAATCATGTAGTGTCTTATCTCCTGTCCAGTGTATGTAGCTCAGTTTTTCTCACTCTCTCTTCATAGGGTAGTTTTTTCATGGCCCTAGTCATTCTCATGCTATATCTTTGAACCTCATTTATTGCTGCTATATCTTTTTTGAGGTGAAGTAAATAGAACTGAGCACAGTATTCCAAGCAAGGGCATACCATTTATTTATATAATCTCGCATTATAATATTTTCAGTATCCTTTTCCATCTCATTCCCTATACATCCTAACATTTTATTTGGTTTTATTAATATATTATATTTTATTTTTAAGGCTGCTGCACATTGAGCAGATGTCTTCACTGAGATGTTCATATGGATGCCTGGCTCTTTTTCCTGAGCTGATACAGTTAATTTATAACCCAATAAGTGTTATAAGTAATTCAGATTATACCCTCCAATGTGCATTTGGCATTTTTCAACATTGAATTGCATTTACCATTATGTTGCCCATTCACCGACTTTGGGTAGATCCTTCTGAAGTTCCTCCCAGTCTTCGGTGGTCTTGACTAACTGAAATAATTTTGTGTCCTTTGCAAGTTTGCCACTTTACTACTCACCTCCTTTTCCAGATAATTAAACAAACAAATTAAACAACATTGATGCAAGTACAGAATCTTGTGGCACCCTATTTTTTAAAACTATAGGCGTGCCACTTGCTACCCTCTATTATAGTATCTGATTTTTATGAGAGATTCCATATATTTGCTGGAAACTCAGCACTTCATCTGGGCCTGGTGATATATTGCCTTTTAAATTGTCAGCTTGTTCCAGCATTCCTTCCTTAGACACCTCCATCTCAGTTTGTAGTTCATCTTTATTAAAAGAAAGAAATAGGTCCAGTGTAGGCATCTCCCCAACATGCTTTGTGGTGATGACAGATGCAGAGAAATCATTTACCTCTCAGCAAGTCCTTATTTTATTTAATTACTCCCTTTACTCCCCTGTGGTGCAGACCCATGGATTGTCTCACAGTCTTTCTGCTTCTGATGTAGTTAAAGAATTACTTCTTATTTGTTTTTATTTCTTTTAGCTATTTGCTCTTCAAATTCCACTTCAGCCCTTCTAATGCCTTCTTACATATTGCCTGCTGTAGTTTGTGCTCCTTTATTTTGGCTCCACTAGTGTTGGTTTTCCATTTTCTGAAGGAAATCTGTGACTTGAATAACCTCTTTAACCTTGCCATTTACCCATAGGAGTTTACATCTTGCCCTCCTGTTTCCTTTTTTTCTTTTTTTTTTTTTTTTGTATGGAGGAATGCATGCATTCATATACACTGTTATTATTTCCTTATTTCTAAACATTTTAATTTCTATACTTTTGACACTAGGGGTTTTGACTAACTTCCTTGTTTCTTAAAAAAAAAATCCCTGTTTCTAAATGTTAATGTCACCATGCTAGTTTTTATCCTTTTCCTCTCCCAAGGATGTTGAACGTATTGAATTTCTGGTTATTGTGACTGAGTGGCTCAGCTATAATCAGAAATAGTATTTACCATTTATATAGAAGTTTACATGTTCAAAATGCTATACAAATAGGACTAATAAATACAGTTCCTCAAAGAAACAGGTAAGTAAGTCATATTATCTACATTTTACAGATTAAAAAACTGAGGCAGAGAGGTGTGAGTTTTCCAAGATTACACAGTGAATCATTCTTCTGGAATAACAGCTGTGGCTTCTTTAAGGTTGCGAAGGGGGAAGTACAAAGCACTAGGGTAAAGATGTGCTAGTTAAAAAATGTAAACCTCTTCTTCACTTTTCTCTTCCTTATTAGGGGAACTATTACAAAGCCTGTGAATATTTCAATAAGGCTTTTGAGGCAGCAAACACTCTAACTGACTTGCCCCTGGTGGATGAAACGAAGGTTTATTACGGCATCGCAAAAGCTCATAACATGATGGTGGCAGTTAACAGTCATACAGATGCTGCAGATCACGTCAGCATTGAGTACCTGCTGGCATGGAAGGAGAATAGAAGTGACATGTGCACTGACCCTTTTACAGTTGGTAAGACATTGGTTATGAAACGCATTAGTGCTGCATTGTCCTTAATGGTTAAGTAATTTTTCTTGTAGAGTTTTATTAAATTATTTGCTGAGCTTAATCCTATTGGATTACCTTTGTATTGTATGGAGGTTGGATGTGCACTTCGTTGTGCACTTATTTTAAAAAATTAATTAAAAGAGGTTTAAACAATACATAGAAAAGAAACAGTGGTAATCTATTTCAAATACGAACTCTAACATTCACAATGCTGTTTTTCAAATCATCACAATTACAGGCAAATGAGTGATGTCAGTTTAATCAAATGATGATCTGAAATGTAAAAAATCTTCTCCTGTACTCTGTTTTTACAAGAAAAGGGTTAATATAAACTCTCTTATTATGAATAAGAAATACTTTCTCAGTTCTCCCTAGCATGGTAGACTTCCTATAACCCTGAGCACTCAAGCACATTTTTGGCATCTTTGCCCACAGCACTGATATCACTTGACCAGAGGAATTTAAAAAAAGAACTTTTCCCCATTTCCCTAGTGTAATTTCTTGGATCAAATGGGGTAAATGTGGGTGAAGTGGAATGGATTTTTCTTTCACTGTTTAAATTTTCTTTAGTTTTGTTTTATTTCCTTCTGTCTTCTTTAATGAAAAGAAGAATGATCATACAGCTGTCTAGTTCCTTGTTATCTCTGGTAATCACATTTAGGCATTAAAGAGTTGATGCTATTTTACTGAGGCTAAGCCTACTGTGTATTCTCAGGAAATAATTTCCTCTGCAGATTCCTATGCTTTGGATAATATGCACCTAGAATGATCTAGGAAGGAATGACATTTGTGGCATACTACATAATACTCCCTTGCAGTAAATGTTTGGTTCTGCAAAAATGCCATTTATAAAGGACGGTGCCTCAATTTCTTTTTTACTCTCATAGGCAAAGGGTCATTCTGTATGTTTTCTTGTTTGTCCTCTTTTTCCCTTTAATAGAATTAGTACAGTTAAGTGTAATTGTAATATGTAAAAACAATTGGTTAGGAGTTTTCTAGCTGAAGTTTTTGGCAGCTGAATTGGAGACAGTTGTGTGTTGATACCTGGGCCAGCATGGGAGGTAACTGAGAATTGTGGGATGCTATGATATAATTGGCTATTTCTGCTCAAATGACCAGCAGTGAAAGAGTTAACAATTAAATTATCATTAGGTTTGAGTTCCACATCTCACTGAGATGATTATGGCAGTTCACACTTCTGAGCTATGTTAAGGATGTCTGCAGATCCAAGAAGGCAACAGCATATCTGTTTGCACTTGGGTCACATATTCAAAGTTATATATGTAACTATGTGGGCTAGATGCAGGGGGATTTTAGAGTGAAAGCTTAGATTCTTTAGCACAATTGTTTGGCAATGAGTGAGCAAACAGGAGATTCTACTGCAAACTCAATGGAATTGCAGATTGCTCAAGGCACTGATTACATTAGAACATTTCTGACTCCTAAGGGAAAGGGTCTTTGTTCTGTACTAAACAGGTTTGTTTCAAGATTCAGTTTTTGTATGATGACAGTGGTAGCCACCATGCCTTTTATCAGTTCACAGGACTGGTTTAGTGCTCTCAGCCTGAGAGGCATTCTTTCACATTTTGTTCTCTACACACAGTTTGCTTCCTGCTCAGGAATGAATAAAGTCCATCTTTACCCAGACATAGAAATTAACACTCATAGGGACCGGTCTAGATGCTTCAGTGGTTGCTGCCTTTTAGCTCCACAAGAAATATTAAACATTCAAAGAAATATTGCTTCTATAAATGTGCAGTTATGTGCGAGGGGAAGAGGGTAATTTTTCTGAGGTCTCATGGCTTCTTGCATTCATGGGAAGCCGTTACACATGCTGATAGTGAGAAACGTACAGTCTTGGCTGAGTGCAAATGGCAAACCAGAAGTTAGCAGTTCATCATCATCGAATGCAAGATTCCGTCATCTGATGGATAGTGTGTTCAAACATTCTTTAGGATTTTTTTCCCCTAAACCTCTCCAGAAGTGGTGATAGGCACTTAGGCTGTACTGGAGAGTTCTCTAGAATATCTTAATATTTTGTGTAAAGCCAGAGAAACCCAGAGTTTGCTTAAGTGTATTGTAACTTAGTGTGCCGGGTATTAAGAGCTATGTTCATGCCGTTGATTCACAACTCAGTATACTCAGATACAGTAGTATAAACTTAGATGTACAACTCAAGAGCAGTGTATTATCTCAACCATTTGGGACAGGACTCTCACTTAAATTGTATTATGAAGACTGAGCCCTGTGGGATTGGTGCATCCTTCATAACTTTCTTACAGCTGTTCATCTGATAGGGGGAAGCTAGTCTCCTGCAGACAATCTAAAAACTTTACAATCAGCTCAAGTGCTCTTTGAAGACAGCAGTCAGGTAACACTCCAGTGTAGATCTGCTTAGCTACAAGGTCAAGCACAAGAAAATGCACTGTAGGAAACAATTCTGCATCTTCATAATGATGGACTGAATGATCTAATAGATCTTTGCCACATTCTATAACATCAGGTGTCCTTGGGATTAGTGGGAGCTGGTAGGCATCCAGGTTCCCTGATTTTACCTTCCCTCTAGACTTAAGTCACAACCAGTTATTTTCCTTCCCTCTATTCCACACATACACCTCTGTCCCAATATAAGATGACTCGATACAACACAAATTCGGATATAACACGGTAAAGCAGTGCTCCAGGGGGGGCGGGGCTGTGCGCTCCAGCGGATCAAAGCACGTTTGATATAACGTGGTTTCACCTATAACGCGGTAAGATTTTTTGGCTCCTGAGGGCAGCATTATATTGGGGTAGAGGTGTATTTCCACAGTCAAAAGTTCAGAGACTTCCAAAAACAAGTTGAATAAATCCAAATTACTGGTTTCTATACTATAAAATGATTGGTTACGATCACTTTTAGTTGACTTAAAAGCAGCCAAAAAAAGACCCGACAATTTTTAGGTAAATAGTCTCAGTCTGAGGAGTTGGGGAAGACAAGATACCTATGTTGCTGTTGTGAACTCTCGTTATGGTGTTCTTCCTCTTCCATGAAATTACCTTTTTTGTAGCTGACTTCCTGCATCCACTGGAAACTGTCCCACTTTGTCATAGCATTCAAGAGCTACATTAAGAGGTGCCAAGAAGCATACTTTCAGATGGAATAAGTCTGGATCTCCCTGGGGAATCTGACTTTACCTGTCAGATGGAAGGCCTGGTGACAGAGGAAGAAAGCTGGTTCTGATGGCATGGTCAGGAGATTGGAAGATCAGAATTGAGCAAACTTTCACTGATGCTAAACAAATACCTTTCTCTTGACTGTGGAAATACACCTCTACCCCAATATAATGCTGTCCTCGGGAGCTAAAAAATCTTACTGCGTTATAGGTGAAACCACGTTATATCAAATGTGCTTTGATCCGCTGGAGCGCACAGCCCCACCCCCCCGGAGCACATGAATTTGTGCACATGAAGTTGTGCACATGAAGGTGTGTTGTATCAAGTCATTTGTGCACATGAATTTGTTGTTCAGTTAACCAATGCAGCATCTAGTCCATTGCTCCCCTGCCCTCACAGGGATGACCTCTCAAGCCTCCTTCTCTTCACCAAGAGGGTTAAGATCGTAGACAAGTCCCCACATGTCACAGAGTCCTTCTCATGCTACCCTGTGAGCAGCACTGCCTATTGGATTTTGTGGTCTGTTCACAAACATACAGAATTTCTTTTCCATCATTTGTGTCTTTAATCCTCAGTTTCCAAACATGGCAGGACATAGCACAGGTATACAGCAGCAGCAGGAGGAGCTTTCACACAGCTTGCTCTCCTTTCCTCCACCCAGCTCACCCTCTGAGTTCCTCTCAATCCAATATCTTCCCATTGTTCAGCCAATCAATTTATTAGCCCTACAGTTGCCACCAAGTGTCAGTAATCCCCACCAGTAACAGCTGATTGATTCCAATTAAGCCTACAGTCTTCTCTTTACTGCAGCAACTTCAGTGACCAGGGTGCTACAACTACATGGCAGAACTAGCCATGGCTGATGATAAAATATTTCTTAGATCTTCTAAAAAGTAATCTCCAGACCTGTTTCCTTCCTGAAACAACAGTAATTACAATTAAATGCTGTACTCTGAAATAATGAAAACTTTGTATGCAACCCTATAGATTTGCACAAAAAAGGTGCCTCAGCAAACTTGACTGTATCCTACTGAATTCTTAGCAGAAAATTAATAAATAATATATGGCTACATTTTCGTATTCATATTTCAATATCACAGTTCTCTCTGGGACAGAGTTAGAGAACTGGGACAATCACTGATTGAACCCATAGCCATTTGCCCTTTTGTGTTTATGAAAAAGGAAAGCCGCTGGTAGAATACTAACCAAAGATATCTACAGATAGCAATGTAGCCTTTCAAATAAAATCCTTATGCTGCAACCCTGTGAAGATTTGACTAGTGTGGAATTTCCAGATTTGCCTTTTCCATCTTATGTCTTATTGAAGGGATAAATGTGATTTTGAAACAGACTGATCAAATAAATGAAATAGACAAGCTGTAAAAGCTATGCAGTTATGCTCACTTCGGAGACCTCTAAGCATACCATTAGCTCGCAAAGCAGCAGTGGTCTTCTAAGTAGATGTCACATAGATCATGTTAGTCTCTAGGTAACATGAACCATTGACTCTCCAACTATCTTCACTCATTTTTATATCTTTTACAGTGAACTAAGCAAATGATAAGAGCTCTCCCCATTCTACTAATCTGTTTCAATGTGCTATTTTTCATTTCCTGCTTTACAGAAATAACTTCATTTATATTACCATTCTGAAAAAAAAGCTGTAGCAACTTCTGAGGAGATCTGTAATCATTAGACTCTGCTTAGTTTTAATAATCAGATTTGAACTTTTTAGAATTTTTAGAAGTTGAAAGATGCAATTTACTATGAAGCATATAGGCCAGATCCTCTGTTGGAGTAAGTCAGCATAGTTTCACTGAGGTCATGAAATGGTCATAACTCTCTGTGTTCTTATCTACTTCTTTAATTCTTACCCCTTTGGACATGTGAGATTAAGGTCTGAATTTGAACATTTCTGATCCTTGCTAACGTATGGGAAATGAATAGATTTCTAATGCTATTGTTTATGAATAATCTGTAAAGCTATACTTATGAATAATCTGTAAAGCTATACTGATTTACACCTACTGGAGATCTGGCCCATAGACTTCATAGTAAATTACAATCATCAGCTTCTACAAATTCTAAACATTTAACATTTGGTCATGGACAATAAGTAGATTCTGAGAACTTAGGGTCTTCCCATGCATTTTTACATGATAATGTAAATGAGATGGGTCCTCCTCAAATTGTAACGATAACACTGAAACTGTAAAGTGAATCACCAATTTAAAACAAAAAGTTATATCTGCAGGAGCAAAAACTAATATAAGCAAAAAAGTATCAAAAAGGAATATTAATCCATTGTAACAAACAATTTATATTAATGGCACCTACTCACCTCTGATTTATGACATTGGAAGCAAATATGTAAACCATTTTTTAAATGGTTTGGCCAAAAACAGATTTTCAATAGTGTGTTATGTTACAGCATACAGTAATAGCTCTGAAGTTCAAGGCATCAGTCATATCTTTGTTTATCCATCCTATTTATACAAGAACTAGGTCTGCCCGCTGCCAAGTATACTTCCAAATGGGCAATGACTGTATTGAGAAGGCCAAACTCCTAGATAAATAAGAAATTTTCATTCTTTCCTCCTGCCAGTCTCGTGAAGGTTTTGCTTCCTGGGCAGGCTAGGTCAAGAGATTAATTTCAAATTTTTGATACATTTAGTTTTTGACCTCAGCAACTCTGACAAGTGTAATTATAAAATGTACCCTATGGTTAAACTTGGCAGAAATTGATTTTTTTTTATAATTTTGACACTTATCAATGTTGATATTTAAGCATTTTTAATATTTTACTGAGTTTAATTTTCACAATTGTGCAAAACTATGGATCGTAAGCATTTATATTTTATCAATTGTAAATTTTCAGTTGCTAAAAATTAGGGGGATTGACAGCAGGGGGGTCAGACAATAATTATTTAATGACCATAGAGGTTGAGATTCAAAAAAGTAAACTTTATAGTCGTTAAAACACAAATTATCCACATCACATCTCAAAATATACAAAGTAAATATCATTAAATAAAAGCAGCATTTTTCTTCCCTTGCTTATTTGTAAATTTCTATTACGGATAGTAATATTTTTCCATTGGTTTCTGTGTGTGTACAGTGAGTTGATATATACCGACATTAACTGATAAAAATAAAGTTTACTTATGGTGTTTATATACAAGTACTGCATGTTATTAGCAGACCTACCTTTCTTATTCCCTTATTATGACTTCTTAGTCCAACCATTTCCCTTATTTTTGCCTATTTGATAGGCATACCTATCTGAGCTAAAGAAGCAAGTAGAAAATGGACTAGTTGGGTTATTTACTCTAAAGGAGACCTTGTTCCATAAGAGTTGCTCCTTCCTCTTTTTGCTGAATTACATGTACATGTATCATTTTCTTTCTTTTGTTGATTTTTTTGGCACACTCAAGTAAAGAAGTCAGATATTGCAACACACTTTTCTCTGGAGAAATGCTTTTTGGACCAAATTCTGCATTCCCTACTTGAGGAAACTTCCTACTGAAGTCAGCAGAAGTTTTGCTTGACAAAGGAATGCAGTGTTTGGATCATAGTGACTGGGCAAGGCTGCTGAAAATTCCTCTTGGACCCTGTAGATAGGGTAAAGTCCATATGGTAAGTGTATTGCAGCATGCAAAAGAAACTAAAACAAAAAATGTATGGATATAAAAGATTTACACAAAATTTCCAAGTGGTTCATACTCCAACAATAAAGTCTTTCCTTTTTTCTGTGTAAAGAAAACATTCGTTTAATCCTTTATCCTAATTATGGTTGTTGGTGGTGTTAATATCAAGAAGCAAAAGGGCATCTTATGTAGTTACTGTCTCTTTTTACTGTATCTTTTTACAAATTAACAATGTATAACTCAATTTAAGATTACTTTTTACAATGTTTTGAAAGTCATAATTTCAGTAAATTTGAACAGATTAAATTATAGGCAGAGCTGGTAACTATGCTGCAGGTAAAGTTCCCTAACCCTTTCCCTTATAAGACTCTGCTCTTCTTCAAGTGATTGCACACATCCAATTCCACCATAGGTATGCACACAATTCATGCACAGTTGATGCTTTTCCCTCAACAGTACCCGTGAGGGCGGCACGAGTGCTCTCTGCTGCCTTGTGCCACTGTGCACAGTTATAAAGGGTGGAGCCACCCCAACACATACCCCAGTTCCTTCCTACCATCTGTGATGGTTGTTGGAGATGATATTAGTTTTAGGCTAGTTTAGAGTTTTTGTATATAGTTTTGTATATAAGATTAAGTTCAGATTAGTAGTTAGTAGCTTGGATCTATTGGTTCCCATTTGGGTACTGATACCAAACTCAGGCCTCATTCTCCCAGCTTCAGGTCCTTCACGCTTGTAGCAAGTCTATTCCAATGAGTGATCTGCACCCCAGCTGCCTGAAGTATCAGGGGAAGGAGCATGTGAGTGACAAATATCACATTCATAGGGGGTTCAAACTCCACTCAAAGAAAGGCAGGGCATCCAGACTTAAGTGTCTGCTGATGGAATCTGCACTTCACCCACCATCAAAGAGGTGTTGAAGAGGGTGGCTGTAGCTCTGGATATCCATCCAGAAGAGGGGCAGGAAAAGTAACTAGGCTGGTGGACATTTTGGCCTCGGCTATCCAGGCTGTCAGGGTGCTATAGCAGACCCTGTTTTTCCTGTCTCCCACTACAAAAAGGGTAGAGAGCAGATATTGCAACCCTTCGCAGAGGTTCGAGTGTTTGCCTCATTCACTGAATGTCTTGTATATACGTTATTTTCATGGACTCTGTGTACTGGAAGTAATACTACAAGATGTTATACATGTATATAAAGTTTCAGAAAAGAATTGTATTTATATATTGCGTTATTTGATAATTAGTTTCTTATTTCAAAACTACATTGTAATTAATATGCACAGGAGGCATATTTAAGGTTGCACATGCAGACTTAACTTGGCGTTGTCTGACTTGAATGCTTAACCTTGCAACCTTAATATATTATTTTAACACAGACCTTTTTGATAGTGTATATATTACTGAACTGCATGAAGTAACATGCAGTGGCATGAATGTCATTAAAGATATATAACTGGATGAATTGGCAGTAGAAAAGAGGATGGCAGTACTACTGGGTTGACTTGAACAGACAAAAAACTGGGTATTAAATGGTTCCTTTTCTACTCACTATTAAGAAAGATACAATGATAAATCTAGATTCAAAACTAAGAAAAGTGCATAGTAATAAGATACAAAACAATATGGATTTTTTGAATACTATGGACAATTCTGAACTCTGTGTGTGTGTGTGTGTGTGTGTGAGAGAGAGATCTTCAGGGCCTTATCTTTTTACTGTGAAGTGTATTTTGTATAGTATATGTTTACAATGCAATATAAGGGCCTGATGCAATGTTTATAGAAGTGGTTCCATTGACTTAAATGGATGCTAGATCAAGCTATAAATTATTAATTATGATTTTATATTAGAAGAGGGTATTACAGAAATTGAGAAAGTACAGAATTTTTCTTAATGTATCTCAACTATGGTCAGAAATAAAGAGAATTAGAAAGGATGTTAGAGATGGGTACAATTTTGTGTTCAGCTTTCTGAGAAAATCGCATGGACAGTGAAATGATGCATTCATACAGTGACTTGCACTGTTGGGTTACAAGGTAGTGCCTGACCAAATACTGAACTCTAACGCTGTCCCTATGCCAGAGCCACCTAAGACTGGGTTATTATTTAACATGTTCCCAAAAGTAAATCAAATACTTCAGTTTCTCCATTGGAATTCAAAGGAAAGCTTCTACACATTTCTAAAGGATTTGCTGATTTGAAAAGTCCAGTAGGTTGCTTACTTCTGGACAAAAATAGTATAGTTAAGAATGTCAAAATATATCACTTCAGGAAAATCCATAGGAAGAATTAAAAGATTTGGAGGTGGACTGGTTTCAATTCATCACCTTCGGAATTGCATGTCTCTGGTAGGAAGGCAGCTGCTTTCCTCCTTCCTTTCATCTCAAGAAATATTGCTGTAGCATGAACCCCAGGCTCCAGAAAACCACTGCAAAAGGTGTACCAGTTGGAGTCATGGTTACAGTGAGTGTGAAGATTTATTGCAACCATTGCTGCCAAATTTTTTAGACCTTTTAAATTATTTAGACTTTTAAGAAATTCCTACACCTGTGTGTTGGGACCATTGTGGGACTCTCAATGATTCCTGATATGTTTAGATTTAATAAACATAGCAGTCACCACACTGGATCAGAGCAGTGGTTCGTCTAGTTTAGTTCCATATATCTGACCATGGCAACTACCAGATACTCAGAGGAAGATACAAGGAACCTTATAATGTGCAATAATGGGATAACCTATCCACTGAGTAAGTTTCCTCCTAAACCTTGTCAGTTAGTGTTGGTACATGCACTGAAGCATGACAGTTTTATATACATTTATAGAACGTTATTTTTATCTGATTTAATGTAACTGTGGATGTTCTTATCCATATGAAACCCTTCCTGTCCAAGGAGCAGGTATACATGTTTTCCTGCATACTTTAGAGGGGCTTCTCTCTTAGGTCTCACAATAAATTTACTTTAGAGAGGCAGTATGTTTAATATCAGTGATCTCCAACCATGTGTCCTCAGGCAAGATTTCTGGACCAGCAGAAAATGCTTTCCTGAACAAGTAATTTGTTCTTTCTTGTGACAAAGTTGTTGGACGAAGTATTCAAACTACAGTACATGAGAGCCTTTTTCATAGCTTAATATATTCAGCACTTTCATCAAAAACTAGTTCCCTTGTTTTTCGGAGACTCCTTCCAGGCCTCGTTATACCTTTTTATATGTCTGGCTTATCAATGTGCCAGACACCATCACTCTCAAAGCGATGTCTCCCAATGTCTCCATCTAAAGGATGTGGGCCTTTCTCTGTTGTTTTCCCCAAAGTTACTCTACAGTGTAATTACTACTTTAGATACGGAATTTATGTTCCTGTTTACCTCTGGTTTTGTAGTTATTCTGAGGGTCAAATTACCATTTCTGTTAAATGTCCAGAGGTTGGCACTAAAAAGTTCAAATGCTTTGTCCAACTACAGAGTGCATCTCTTTAATAGGGTGAACATATTTCCCAAAGGGAAAATGGGACATGGCTTGGGGCTGACCCGAGGCCTCTGCTCATGGGGGCTGGCCTGAGCCACTCACTCAAGCCGTGCCTGTCCCCCACGCGAGGCGCTCACTCAGGCCCTGCCTGCCCCCTGCACTCTGAAACCATTCCTGCCCCCCTGCTGGAGAGCTGCCTCCCCACCTGTGCAGAGTGGGTATCGCCACTTGCTCCCCCACACGATCCTCCCACCACATCCCACCTTTTTGACAAAAGGGGCGTTTGATCAAGTTGGCAAGAGCAAATAGAAAAAATGCCCACTTTTGCCAAAAAAGTTGGGACAGGGCTTAAAAAAGGGATTGTCCTCCTGGCCAAAATGGGAAGTATGGTCACTCTACTCTTTAAGAAAGTCAGGTACCACTTTTAAAGACAATTAAAGACTTCTTTAAAAAGGTGACTGTATTTATGAAACCTTATTCCGTTTGTCTGTTAATTTACCTTTCTTTTTATTCCCCTCCCAGAGCATCCTTGCTCCGGAGCATGTTGTGAATTTTCTCTGTTTTCTCCCTAACTCCTCCACCCTTAGAATATTTTTCTCAAACCCCACCATACCAGTTAGTGTTTCACTCTTCTACCGCTGGGGATTTTTCCTTATCCCAGCTCTCTTGCATTCTCCCTACCTGGCGATCCTTTATCTCCTTTCTCTTGTCCCCTTCCCTTTTTATGGTCCTCCCCTTTTAGGATCCTCTCCCACCTTTTGTCTATCTTCCTTCTTAGGGATTCTTTTTCCCCCCTCCTTTCCTGTCTTTTCCCCTCCCCACCCTTTTCTTTGTTTTTCCTTACCATTCTCACATTCTCCACTTCTTCCTTGCAGATTCTTCCCTCTTTCTGTTCTCCCACCCACCTCTTTAGGGATTCTTTTTTGGCCCTCTTTCTGTACTCTTCCCACCATTGGAGGAGTCTCTTCACCCTCTCCTACTTCTCTTCATCTCCACTCCCTTGCCCCCATTTGGAGATTCTCCTTCTGGGTCCTGTACTCTGGAGAAAGTAGAAATAGGGAAGGAGCTGCTTCTCTGAATCTGTCACTAGGAGGCCTTGTTTCGAACAGCTTTCCCATGAATTCCCCATGTAGACAAGCCCTTAGTTCAAGCACCTAAGTAGTTCCACTGAAGTCAGTAGGACTATTCAGGTGCTTATTTAGATATATTAAGTACCTTGCTGAATCAGGGCCTCAATGTACGTTTGCAATTATTGCAGTTGTGAACTTAAATCAAATAATTGTACACACAAATGGCTAAATACCCAAATTATACATGTGATTGCACATACATTTGTGCCTGAATTGGTGGTAGAATCGAGTGCAAAACTGTCATTTTTCTGTATGTATTTTGTTTTTGTTTTTTTGGCACTGTTCTCTATATCTTTTAAATTTTTGTAAAAATGTAAATTATAGAGTGCATAAGAAAAATTCAGATTGGTTTTAAAATCAAATCTCTCCATAATTTTATTATATAAAAATTGCATATACAGCATTAAAGTAGTATTTAAATAAATCTTAATTACTTGTGCAAATGGATTGACTAAGTTTAGGTATGCAATTAGATGACTAATTATGTGGGAAATCCAAGTGCATGCTTAAATAGATGTCTGTGCCTCCAGGCTCATCTAGTTGTTCCCTTCACTTATTTAAGCATGTAGTATTATCTTTGATACAAAACATCTCCCATTACATATTTTTAAAGCTTATGTGAGCATAACCAGTCAAATAACTCTTTTTCTTCTTTAACAGAAGTTCATCTTTTTGAATATTTAGGTTCCTATCATACAATAGATAGTAGAATGCAGACAGACTATATTATGTTTGCATGGGCCCTATTGGAAGTCAATGGGGCTCCACTTTGGTGTAGCGGTCTGCCCACAGGCTATCAACTACAGAATCAGTGCCTTTGTTTTCTGGCCTCTGACTGGAACTACAAACAGTAAAAGGTGTACTATGTATGAGTAAGAGCAGAATACAGCTCTAAAACTATTAATCTACAGTTAGTGGCATCTTTTATTATAATTAATGCATTGCTTTCTGTCTTCATTCCCTATTCTGTAGCAAGGAGTATTTTCTTGTTCTAAGTATGTGATTTTGGTGGTATAATTGAAGGAAGGAGAGGTCAGAGAACATAATCTACTGAGTACAGATTATGTACAGAGGACCCATTTCCTCAGAATTTTACTCCCACTGAATTAGAAACTTGTCAGGTAGGTAAAGGTTACTCACATTGTAGCAAAATTTGCAAAACAGAGTTCTTAGTCACCTCCTGCAGCACTGCTCCGGTGAGAAATCCCACTGTATTCTATGGACAGAGTAAGGGCTGCAAGACTAGTCCCCATCTGAGGAAAAAGTTGTAGGCCGAGCACATGAAAAGAAAGACAAAGAAGCTAAAAATAAAAGTTAGTGTGAAAAAAGACAAAGTATTTAATTGAAAAGTATAAAATATTAAATGTGGAAAATGTGAACTCTAGGTAACGTTTTAGTGTTCGTATAGAAAATAGGAGAAAGGATATAAATTGCAAGTAAGGGGAGAATTCAAAATGAATGGTTGCACCTTTTTACAAGGAAAGATTCGGAAATATGTCAAATCTGCTGGGCACACTTAAACTACAACACAGAGGTTATTAAATAAACACAGGGTAGAGTAACTGAAGGGAAGGGGATGATTTAAACTAGAAAGGTAGTTCTTAATTGGCTGAACAGTATGCATTTATTCTTCCCCAATTTTAACAATATTTAATGAAATTCATCTTCATATCAATTTTGTTATTTTGTGTAATTCCCAAAATACAATAATTACCGAAATTATTCAAAGAAGTTCTAGATAAGGTAGTACCTAATCTTGAGTGGTACTGAGCAGCTGCAACTCTCCTTGAAGTAAGTGGGAGATGCAAGGGCTCAGTATCACTCATGATTAGGCCAAAACACTGTATATAGGCAGATTGATTTTCAGACTGGACCTTCATTGCTGAGTATGCAATTCTGCAAATGCAATTTTTCACCTACAATTCATGTAGGACCAGTGTTTTCCTTTAGACATCTAAGGACTTGTCTACACTTGAAATGCTACAGCGTAACAACTCTACTGCTGTATTGCTTCAGTGTAGACACTGCCTACGCCAACAGAAGAGGTTCTTCCATCGGCATAGGTAGTCTACCTCCCCGAGAGGCTGTAACTAGGTCACCAGAAGAATTCTTTCATCAACCTACTGCTGTCTACTTACGTTGTCTTACTTACACCACACTCAGGGGTGTGAATTTTTCACATCCCTAGGCAACTCAGTCAAGCAGACTTAATTTTCTAGTGTAGACCAAGTCTAACAATCGACACCTACAAATTGGGTTTTAGGCATCTAAATGGTAGTATTTGTGCCCACAGTTATTTGCAGACATAAAATTCCACCTGAACAACGGAGGACAAGTTTAAAAAATATTCCCATAAATTATTGTTTCTCAATTTATGGGATACAGCTCATTGAAAAGCCTTGAGGATGGAGGTGCCAGATCACACCCCCCCAACATTTGAGAGAAATCAAAACAATTAGCAAAATTTGATAGATATCAGGACTCAGTGGGAGTAGGGGGAAGAGATGATTGCCCATTTTGCCCCTTCTACTGCTACTTCTGATCTCTCCCACTCTTACCCAATCCCGACTGCTTCATTCCCGCACCACCACCCATTTTTCTTCCACTACATTTGGGAAACTGCCACTTCAAGATGTTGTGAAATCAATTGCTTTCACCCTAGAGCTCCAGCTCTGCATTCAGCCTGCTCAGCAGCATTTTGAAGGGTGCTCTTCCCCTGGGGCAGATCATCTCTAACAAGCCCCTGTAGCAGTTCTTTTGTGGCTTGACTTTTGAGATTAATAATATCAAAACAAATGCCTATTTTCTAACTAGGTTTTGTTGGATATCACATATTGGATATCCTGTCCATTTGTTTTGTTTAAACATAATATATACCGGGTAGTTCATTTAATATGTTCTCATATAGAGAGTGAAATAAATAGTAAAAAGATGTACATTCTATACTACATTGATAACAGAATAAATATAGTAATATGAAACATCTCCTGAAGCCTAGGTTAATCAACAGATTGAAACATTCGATTTTAACTGTTTTCTTAACATTCCAAAGCATTGAAGAAGTGGCAGGAAAACACTGTGGTTATATGGGAGCAAGTGAAACTTCCCTGTACTAATAAAATTGTTAATTATTATGACTGCAACAGGTCAGTTATGATCACCAAAAAAGAGTTTTCAAGTTGATACTTTTGAAATTTGACTCCTATAGTTTCACTTTTTTGTGGTAAAATAAAATAAATACATAAAAGCATTTCTTTCTCCCTCATGAACATAATTATAGATATGTTTCTGGGAATGTAATGCATATATACCTGTAACTGTATGTATATTTATATGGTGAAAATATATGCTTACCTATATAAAAGAGAAAAAATGCAAATATATACAATATAGTGGGTGAAATTCTGTTCTTAGTTACATGTACAAAATCCAGTTGATTTCAGTTGGATTGTATCGGTATAAAAGAGCAGAATTTGACCCAGTGTGTGTATATTGTACGTACAGTCCAACCCCTTTTATCCTCAAAACCATTCAGATAAGTAGAGGGTTCGAATAATGCAGAAGTTACTGGGTATGAGATTCATGCTGAGGGACATAACCTAGATTCAGATATGAGGTAATTTCTGATTAGAGGGATTTGGATAAATATGTTTTTACTGTATTACATTTTTCACTTCAGAATAGCTTACTTTGAGCATTAATATTGAGAAATATTAGAAAATAAATTACTCACTAATCTTATTACTACTACATTAAAGGAATGATCTTCTGTCACTAAAGCTCCTGAAGCAGAAAGATGCATATAGAGTTCTTATATGTCTGTAGGAAAACATGGGGTTAAAGTGGACTATATTTTAGGCAGTATTCAGTTGACTTGCTGTGTGGGGAGAGACTGAGCAGTCCTGGCTAATGACTTGTAGGTACTGAATCCTCAGGTCTCTCAGGTGGTTTCACTCGACCAGTTTCAGCAGAATGATGAAAAGGTTGAGATAAAATAAACTGACAGTTGCTACTCATCGCAGGCAGCAAGCTGTACCCCAGCAGCTGAGACCCTGGGAGCCCTCTTTTTTAAACAAAGGCTTTCACTGCAGTGAGCAATGAACTCTACACAAAAAGAGAGAGAGAGAGAGAGATTGGCAGCTGGTGACCAACAGGAGGAGGGAAAGGAGGGAAACTGGGAAACACAGCAATTGTTGGCTAATTAGAAGCCATTCCCACCTACTTAATACCAACCCATTAAGCAGAAAACACTTTTCATCTTACTCTGACTGCTACACATGACATTATACTCCAATCAATACCCTCCCACTGGCTGCCTCAGTGCCCACAAATGAATACATTGCAGTTCAAGAATGCAGTAATTGAGCTGGGGCAGTGAAACTGCAGCTCTCACAGTCAAGATCTTTCTCTGAAGATACTAATGTAGTATTTGTGATGCTCGGATAAATAAATCAAATCCCTATATTGACAGCTGTCAAAAATTGACAAATGGAAAAAGAGTCAGTGATTAATCTATTTTAACCTTTAAATCAAGAAATGAAGCAAGTCTTATTTCCCTCTTGTTTTTTTTCCACTTCAATAAAACACCTACTTTATTGTACTCAAGTGTTGAGCCTTACATTGGGTCTTTTGAACTCTGATCCTAAGTTTTACCTGCAAAATATACACACATATACCGGTACTTAATTGTATACATGTGATATACATCTGAGCGTGCTTTTCTTGGAAGGAGCCCCAGTTTTAAAACTTTGACCCATTAACAGCATTAATGGTAGTTTATTTGTAGGAAGTGTTTAGTCAGGATATTAGTTTTCTCATCTTAAACAGAATTATTTCCGTCTCCTATTTTTCAGAAATATACTTTAAAGTTTACAGTTTGAGCTGAGTGCCACACATAGGATCTGCATGTAGGTTTCAAGCTTAGTCCTTTGCACCCTGAACCAGCTGAAGTTGGGAACATTGTGGAGTAGTGCATACCACACACTACACCTACTTCTTATGTCACTCTTAAGCAACTCTTGTCATCAGCTCTGTAGATAACCCTCCTTGGCTAGAGCGTATGTGTTTTGAAAGTGCTGGAAGGGAATCCTACAGCACAGAGGGGACCCTGAAAAAATACCTCTTTCCCTCCTTCCATCCTCCTCCACTCCCTAAAAATACTCTTTGATTCCATAGTGGCCTCAGTATCAGTTCAGGAATACCTGGGCTTCTAGGAATCACAGATTCAAATCACAGCAGGATTAACCTTGCCCATCAGCCTTTTGAGGTCTGTACTCTCTGGACCAATGCTATTTACTATGTGTGGCTCTCCAAAAGAAATTTTAGAAACTATGATCCTGCTTGCTCTTCCTGGACACAAATAATCTCACAGCATTTGTAAGAGTAGAGTTTTTTCTGGTTTTCTTGACCAAACTGTTTCCATCTTCTCTATGGATTTTTGTACATGGCAGGATACTTGTGTTGTCCAACTTCCTGTATGCTATCTGCTTAGCTGCTGCCCTGTATCCCTAAGTTAACCTGCACTATTTGATTATATATAAGGCCAAATCCTCAGATTCTTTCTCAGTCAAATTCATGTTGTTTCCTGTTGAGTAAAAACTGAATGAAGACCTGGAGATAAGTAATGTGGGATCTGTTCTGCTCAATGGTCTGCGGGGAGATGTTGCATGCGATGGGTACTGAGTTGCTGCGGAGAATTCCTTCTTGGGTGCTAGCTGGTGACTCTTGCCCACATGCTCAGGGTTTAGCTGATCGCCATATTTGGGGTCGGGAAGGAATTTTCCTCCAGGGCGGATTGGCAGGGCCCTGGAGGTTTTTCGCCTTCCCCTGCAGCGTGGGGCACGGGTCGCTTGCTGGTGGTGTCTCTGCAGCTTGAGGTCTTCAAACCATTTTTGAGGATTTCAATAACTCGGTCCTGGGATAGGGGTTGTTATAAAATTGGATGGGTGGGGTTCTGTGGCCTGCCTTGTGCAGGAGGTCAGACTAGATGATCAGATTGGTCCCTTCTGACCTATGAGTCTATGAGTCTATGTTAAGATAAAAAAGATTAAGTGACTATCGTGTGAGATCCAGCTGTCAGTGTGTGATTATGTTGTTAGATTTTTTTCCTTCTCCCAAACCGCAGTTGCCATATTTTTTAAAAATCATGCTGCTTCCAACATGTTTTCAAGCTCGCTATAATTAGTCAGGTTAAATATGTCTAAGTCTTTTAGGTTTCAAGTTGTGTTAATAGTAACTGTCAGTAACCTAGTCCCAGATTTGGACCTTAGCGTCCAAAATATGGGGGTTAGCATGAAAACCTCCAAGCTTAGTTACCAGCTTGGACCTGGTACTGCTGCCACCACCCAAATAATTAGAGTGTTTTGGGGCACTCTGGTCCCCCAAAAAACCTTCCCTGGGGACCCCAAGACCCAAATCCCTTGAGTCTCACAACAAAGGGAAATAAACCTTTTCCCTTTCCCCCCCCCTCCAGGTGTTCCTGGAGAGATACACAGAAGCAACCTCCGTGAATCTAAACAGAGGGATTCCACCCTCCCCGTTCCCAGCCTGGAGAACAGAATTACCGAGAGTCAATCTCTCTTCCCCCCTCACCCAGAGTGAATGCAAAGTCAGGCTAGTACATCTAACACACACAGGTTTTCCCCTGACTTCTTCCTCCCACCAATCCCTGGTGAGCTGCAGACCCAATTCCCTGGAGCTCCTCACTAAAGAAAAACTCCAACAGGTCTTAAAAGAAAGCTTTATATAAAAAAAAGAAAGAAAAATACATACAAATGGTCTCTCTGTATTAAGGTGACAAATACAGGGTCAATTGCTTAAAAGAAATATGACTAAACAGCCTTATTCAAAAGAATACAATTTAAAGCACTCCAGCAACTATAGACATGTAAATACAAAAAAAACCCATATAACTCACTATTTGATCTCTTTGTACTTACAACTGGGAAACAGAAGATTAGAAAAGCAGGAAATAGAAAAATCCTTCTCTAGCTGAGAGAGATTCAGGCAGAAGACAAAGAACTCAGACACAAACTTCCCTCCACCCAGAGTTGAAAAAAGTCTGGTTTCCTGATTGGTCCTCTGGTCAGGTGTTTCAGGATACTTCTTTTTTTCAGGTGAAAGAGACATTAACCCTTAGCTATCTGTTTATGACAGTAACATATTAGTGTGTGATAATTTAAATTAAATTCACCATTTGATCTTACTAAGAAAAAAAAAGTCTAAACATTTGTCACTGACATTTATTTTATTTCTCTGGCACTTATCCAGAGCTCAAGTCACCTCCCAAAGTTTAAAATATATTTAGAAAATCTAAATTTTTCACTACAGTACTTTGACGAATTTGTAATTGGAAACCTGCTTAATCAATAAATAGGCATTCTCACAATGACTAAAGACACTTTACTCAATCATATATTTCTCCTCTTCCTAAACCATTTTTCAGGCACTAGTGCCCATAGCTTATGGAGCCACCAAATCACTATAAATGTCTGTGAGAACAGATGGGTTTTGTAGTGAGGCAGAAAGTTAACAATTCTGCATACAGGTGACTGAAGGAGGGAAGCAAATTCTAGAGTTAAGAGACCCCACAGAGAGAACACCCTGCCAGCAGCCCTCTCATTTATATCAAAGGAGGTCCAGCTCATGTCGCTCCACTGATATCCAGCTGTGGCAATATGATGTGGAGAGAAAGATGATCTCTCAAGTAACTGGGTCCCAAACCATTCTTGTCTTTACTATCTTAAAACCAGCACTTTGAACTCCACCTGAAAGCTCAATGGAAGACAGGTCCAGCTCTTGGAATATTGGTGTTATATGTTGTCTATGTTGTACACTGCTCAGCAAGTAGGATGCCTCATCCCTCACTAGCTTCAGCCATTGGGTAGTCTGAATAGGCAGCCTCATGAAGAGCACATTACTGTAGTCTAGTCTTGAGGTGACAAAAATAAAAATGGTGTTAGCATGGTCTGCATTGGAAAGAAAAGGTCACACCTTTCTAGTCAAGTGTAGATGGCAAAATGTTTTAAGCAATTGCAACCATCTATCCAGCCACCTCCTACTGCCATGTTCTGAGGGTTGCTTTGATAAACATTAATAATGGTCTTGACAAAACATGTGGATGCTTGTCTCAACATAACTGTGAAAATGAAGAAATAGAATTTTCTGATAGAGAAAACTAAAATGAACTAAATCACAGCAGATGCAAAACTCCAAGCTATTTAAAGGTTCAATATAGTATTTAAAAGTTCAATTGGGGGGGAGTGGGGGCTGAGTTCTTAACATCATAAAATAATATTTGCATAGGATACTCAAAACCAAATTAAAGTTTCTACCTAGGAATGCTCTTCTTAAGAAGTGGTTTTGAAGCATTTGTTTCTGAAGAACCATAAGATTTTGAATGGTTCATTTTAACACAGGCTTATGAATTCAGTCTTACTTTGACTTGATGCCAGTGCAGTCTTCCAGTAAGAGAATCTGAGGCAGACTAGGGGAAATAGGAGGAACAACTGGCAGTTTTACCAATTCTGAGTGCCAAAGCCTGTGGGGTTAATTTGAAGATACCCTGAATCACATCCAGGCAACATCATTTCTACTCTTTTCCATCACCCTGGAATATGATGGCCTAGAGTGAAACATATAAACATGAAGAGAGGAATTTTGTGATATGATGTAAAAATATCTATATAAGCTGGCCTTCCTAAGAAAAATTAACTAGTCTGAAATATTTATGTTACTTACTATTTTATAGCACGCAAAAGTGTGGCAGGAACCACACAGAAGCCAAAGCAAAACATGTTCCAAAGATCTTATCACCTAAATGTAGAGTGGTGTGTGACAGTAGAGAGCAATCAAGGAGGAAGGTTGAGGATTATAGCCATACAGTGTAAAACTACTGAGTTTAGCATCAGAGCAGGTTAGGTTTTATTTCTAAATACAGTATGTATAAAAATAAAGGAGTTAAGTGCGTGAATACTCATTCTTGAATATTCAAGGAAGAAGTGAGGTTTCAGGAGGGATTTAAATAAAGAAGCTGGTGGTTTAACAGAACATGAATTTGGCAGAATCACTGTTGTTTCTTACCAGAAAGATCAATTGCAAGAATACCTCAGCTGTCCTGAATTAAATTACATATGATGTCAAACTGTCTGGAGTGGCTCAAGAGTATGAGTATCAGCCTCAGGGCAGACTATTAAGAAGCAGGGCACAAACCCCAAACTGATGGTGAATTCTATACTGAGATTTCACCAACCAAGTGTCACATGTAAACTCCTCAGGCACTTTAACAGCCCAACCATGGAGTCACAGACAGTCCACTTGGGTATTCCAGTCTATCTTGCCACCTAGGCAATCTTGCCTTTTTTATAGATGCTCCCTTACACCAAAAATCACAATATTCAGGTCACTGCCAGTCCCAGAGGACCAGTCACTTACCTCAAGTCAACTGATGGATGGATCCTTTCTTGAGAACAAGGATTCTTTTTCTCCTTAAGTGAATATTTTACTGTCTTATGATGATGCTATCCACCAATCCAGAAGCAACCACCTTTTGTTACTGTTTTTGCCTATTGTGCTTGAAATTATATATTTTTGTCAGTTATTAACCACCTTTTGCTTGAGATTTGGATTAGTTCTCCTGGAGTATCTGCAGCAGCACTTGAATCTTCAGTGCTTCTCCAGCCATCAAAATTCTCAACCAGTTGTCTCTGAGGATGTGGCGATGGTGGTCCTACCCAGCACTGAATCGTCTGTTTGGTGGGTGGTTACAGCATGAGCAATAAAATTTAGATAAAGAAAAAAAATCTTTTTTCCTGACCTTGTAAGTCCTGTGTAATGTATGATGAACTTCATAGTCTAGATATTAAGGAACCTGTTGCATTTTATTTAGGCTAGATTGAGATTTTTTGTCTTAAAATCTGTCAGCCTCTGTGGATAAAACAAAGGTTTAAGAGTTTCTAAGGTGATCATTACCTGGTAGATTGAAAGACTGTGTCCTCCAGTGCCCTACAAAGAGGTGAAAAAAGTTCCCCTCCACACCCTTCAATGGCTATTCAGTGATGTTCTAACACCAACCTGATATATGCACAGTTGATGCATGTAGGGCTGCTAGTCAAGCTGGTTTAAAAAATTCATTTACTATTTTAATGAAAATGTTCATTACAAATTGATTTTTGACAGGAAAAAAAACCACAAAATTTTGGTGGTGAAGGGGTTGACCAGCTACAGTTTTTTTTGACACAATAACTTTTGAACAGCTAGATTTAAAAAATTGTCAAAAAAATTATTTTTGATTTTTAAAAAATCAGCAAATATGTTCAGATTTTCGGATTGGCTCTAGCTGCTACATAGTCCTTGCTGCCTAATTTTTTTCTCTTGTTATCATATTACAAGGTTCATTTTGGACATAGATTTCCTTAAATGCGGCTTAGAGAACTCTGTCTTCTTATATTCACTGTCACTTGCCTCTCTGCTTCCCTTTCCTTTTGTGGTATGGAATCTTGTGCTTGGGATGGAAGAAAATGGGACGTACAACAAGGTAAAATCATGCATTGGCAGATGTGTATTTTGTAATCCTTCCTTTTCTCCTATCCTATCTGGCTCCATTCAGATTCTCTAATACTTGTTTTGCAATATGCATCTATGAATCTTTAGCTCTGTTGAGATTTTGGTGGGCTTTAGGGGAGGAGTCTGATTATAACTCTTATATAACTCCTGCTGCCTGATAGTGGAGCTATAATGCGCGCTGTAAGGAATCTTGCCTTGTAAGATGAAAGGAAAGGAAGAACTGTTCCTAAACACAATTACCAGAATGTAAAAAAAAAAAAAAAAAAAAAAAAAAGAGGGTTGGTCCCTTCATGGCCCACCCATTTTTTAGGGCACAATAACAATTGTATATGAAATCCTAGTAACTGAAAAATTGGGCCTAGACTGTTAATCTAAGGATATGTCTTCATGATCCAGCAGGGATCGATTTATCGTGTCTAGTCTAGTCTAGTCTAGAAGTGATAAATTGACCTCTGAGCACTCTCCTGTCACCTCCTGTACTCCACCGCCGTGAGAGACGCAGGCAGAGTTGACGGGGGAGCAGCAGCGGTCAACTCACCGCGGTGAAGACACCACGGTAAGTCAGTCTAAGTACATCGACTTCAGTGACGTTATTCACGTCACTGAAGTTGCATAACTTAGATTGATCCCCCCACCAGTGTAGACCAGGACTAAGTAAATCATAAAACAGTACTGGCCGTTACCTGTATATTCAGTATAGTTGCATACTTTTTTAAAGGGGAAGATAGTTGCATTTCAAAATCTGTACTACTAATAAAAATTGCCATGAAGAATAAAATCTAGTTCGACAGAAAAATATCTCATAATTAAATGAGTAATTTTTTTCCTTTAAAACTGAAATAATGAGACACTCAACAGGATTATTCTAATAGGTGTCATGTCTGTCTTTAGTCTACTTTTTGTGTAATTTAAATGGGAAAATAGCTTAGTACAGGTCTCCCACCTAATTTTAAAAACATCAGTATTCTACTATCTGGATGTTTTATTGCACAGCAGTGTAGGGTACCAGAATGTGAAACGGCATGGAAAAGTGTAGAAAATTAATCAAAATCTGAGGAATTATGCCAACAAGAAAGTTTAAACCTATTAACAAATGCAATACTAGGAACCTTTAAAGGCAGCCTTTTCTTGTTTAACTGACATTTACAGGGCTGCTAACTCACATTTGAAAATCATCTCTGCAGCGTTACATCAAGAATAGTTTTTAAGGATAAATTGTGTCTTAAAAAGTTCACCAGTGTACAGTATTATTAGATATATTCAAGCTTTTTTTCTCAACATTGGGGATGCCTGCCATTTAGATCCATTTTTTTTATATATTTAGGGCTCGACTTGGTTTCATTGAAGTCAATGTGAGCTTTCCCATTGACTCCAGTGGGAGGAGGATGCTGCCCTTATTTTGGGCAGTGCAAAGAAAATCCCATTCTTTATTTATGTTTGTGCTCCTACAGTGCTCCAAGACAATAATTACATACAGGGTGTTGTTTCATAACCACGTCCCTTTTGTAACATTTCCCAAATTACCCTGCTTTTGAACATTTATGGTCATTTCTTTTAGCAAGTGGAGTTCTAAGGCCAAATTTAACACGGGTGTAAGCAGGCTGAGGTGAGATTGAAGTGACTAGGAATTGTGCCCACTTCCTCCACAATTGAATTTAGCCTCTAGAGGGTGCAACTTGATCCCTCTTAATCATACAATAATTTTCTGTGACAAAAGCAACTGAGGCCGTGGATGCAGCAACTTGTGCGTGAACATAACATCATACAGCAGCAAGCCTCTTATCTTATGCAATAAAGCATTTCATCTTATTTGTACTATTCAGAGATGGAGGTTGCCTGTTTGTTTGCTGAATAGTGTGTTATATATTAAATCAGTATTCAGATTTATGCATTCCTTTAGATGCTCAGAAAAGGAGACTTCTTCATCCCTGTACCTGTGTCTGAAAAATCTGAAGTCAAATTGAAATGCTAGTGCACAGTTTTCATATTTTGCAAATTATTTTCATAGAATATTATTATCAATGCAAGTATCCTGCCATGTACAAAAATCCATAGAGAAGCTGGAAATTTGAAGAGTTAGAACTTTGCAATACAAGGTTTTATTTTACATCATGCCTTCTTTATAAATTCCATTTCTTTTCTTTAATGTGAAGGGAGTCTTCAAGAAAATTGCTTATCATTTTGCTTTAATATAAGTGTGTTTTTAAAATGTAGTCTAAATTCAGTGCAGTGGAAATCATGTTCAAGATCTAATAATATGGGCGCATTCAAAAATGACTAGGAAGCTTATGTTACTGAATCTGGTTAAAAACAATGGTTTAATTGGGTAGAAAAATATAGTTACCAGATGATAAAGATATGAAGTGAAGGGCAAGATGTGCCTTAAAACAAGCATTTTGCTGCCTAAAATTAGGCAAAGTTAATAGGTTAAATTTTGTTTATTGAATAAGAGAACCCAATGTTGATTGATATAGTAATTTCAGCATTTGCTATGGCAAATATTTAGCTCATTATCAGTTTTAATAGCATTTTGCCGAACCAGCCTTTTCTTGACATGCAGAAAATACTATTAAATTTCCCTGCATAGATACATTGTTATGACATGCAATAACTACTTGAATATAAAGGGGATTAATAATTTAAAAGGTGTTAACAAATTAGGGCCATCATTAAAAATAGACTTTGAACCATTTTGTAGAAAAATCAGATTGAGATAATGCTCTACTCTTATGATAAAGAATTACAGCATTAATTCTGCAAAGTGAACTTATTGCTCCTATTCGTCTCCAAAACCCTGGAGCATTAAAAGACAGGAAGAATGAAATGATCACTGCATTTTTTCAGGCACAACAGCTCTAATATTTCCATCACAGTTTCACAGCTCCGCTTGCATGGCTGTGCTAGAGGAAAAAGCCCACAAACATCATCCTTTCCTTTGTTTTGCTTTTGCTGGGCTTATGAAATCAGGTCAGATTTTCTCAGACAGTTTGTAATAATATATTGAGAATTTTGCTTGAGCAGCATCTGTGTTCAGTACAAAGCAAACATTTCTTTTGTCAGCAACTGTCTTTTTCTTGATTTAAAAATATAATCTGCTTTCTTTTGTTTTTTATTTTTTCTTTCTTGAACAATTACAGGTCAGATGCATTTCACTGCTGAACTCTGGTTTACAAAGTATTTTTGTGTTTGTTCTAACTTGATATAAACAGTGAGGAAAATAATAATACTTCTGAAACCTTTCATCATCATTTCATGTTACATCTAAATTGTGCACAAAAACATTTCTATCCTATTTGTGTTACCATAAATGTGTTATCCAATATATTAAATAGGGCCTTATTTGTAACTCTGGCTCATATGAGCAATTCTTCCTCATCTGAATAGTTTCTCTGAAATCAAGGTCAAAGGATGGGATCCTTATTCTGTAAGTAATTAACTCTTTCAAACTCACTGGTACCTTCACCAATCAAAGTGTTTAAATCAGTTTTATGACGTTCAAGCCTTTCTTTTTGCTTCATCCTTGCTTACTGTTTTTCTTCTTTCATACATATTTTGGACCAGAAAAAAAATAGTTTCTTGGATTTAAATACTATACTTCACCTTGGAGAGGAAGATGCAAACAGTTCATTTTTAAAATCTTATTAAATAAGGATTGTTAAGGCAGATGTATTTTATTTTGGGGTCATTGTGACTTTGTATACACTATTTTTTTAGCCCTAAAGTTTTTCACTGGATTGGTTCTTCCAGCAATAGCAATGGTGGAATCACTCATTTTAGATAACGTGGTGGCACCTGGAAGTGTTTTTACCATTATGTCACCTAAGTTTGATCTTAGCAGAATTAGATAATGCTTTGGTTAAAACCATGGGGCCATTAACATCTGCCTGCATTAGCACTTCCACCAATGCTTCTTCTGAAAGAGCTACAACAATGGGATATTTTAGGGGTGGGAATACTCATGTAGACACAGCCAAAAAGAGTAGATCTATTCTGACTTACCAATATACAATAAAACTTTATTTTTATAACTTTTTTCACAATAAGTGAAGTATGAACTGATTTCCAGGGATTAATAATAATCATCATGGATGGAGAATTGGAATATATAGACAGAGGGAACAGTTATGCTCTCAGATAAGATATGAAATGAGAGTTAGTGTGACGAAGAGATACAGGAAGTCATTTTCAGAAGGCACTCACACCAATAGTGTTGAGATTATGTGAAGGGAGGAAGACAGGTTCGTGGGAATAGTAAGAGAGAAAGAGAGGCAGACACCCAGCATAATGCAATAGTCTAGTAAGTACATGATAGCTTAAAATAGCACGGGCCAACTCATTCCATCATGTAAGTCAAAGGGAATTGAGCATACACAGTTGAAACAATAATTGAAGCCAAAAGGTGTCATTTTAAACTGCATCCTAACCTGTAAGAGAGGTTGGTGGCATTGTCTGGGAGTGAATATAGTTTTACTTCTCTGTATAAGTGAGAAGGCAGACAGCAGCATTTGGAAAGCTGGGATTTGAGGTGCCACTGAGAAAACAGTGTTGCCTAGTAGATAGAGAACAGGGGATGGACTGGGTTTATTTCTAGCTTGGCCATACTGACTTCCTGGGTGCCCTTCAGCAAGTCACATCACTGTTCTGTGCCTCAGTTTCCCCTTTGTAAAGCACTTTGAAATCTACTGATGAAAAGCTCAGTATAAGAGATAGGTGTTGTAATTATAAATAGTTGAGGCAAGTAGAAAGGAAAGTATTCAAATATATAGGGGAAATGGTTGCAAATTCCTGATGATTGACATTGACACACTGTAAATGCTGTGTTTACAGTATACTTTACACATCTTTTCAATATGCATAAAGCCCATGTAATCGGGTTTTATATGAGTAAAGGCTATGGAGATTGGATATGTAAAATTCACTGTTGGCACCTGAGAGCAGGGTTCAAGGCTGTTGTGCAGATGCCCCTCCCCCAAAATGGCTGCTACTCCAGTTTATGGCTGGAATAGCAAATAAGCCTTTCCATGCTACATGCACTGAATATGCATCATCATAGCTCCTTTCACCTCTCTCCAGGCCCACCCCCCAATCCTACCCTTTGCCAGCCAGTGTGTTGCCAGTACAGAGATCCCTTTCACAGTGTGCAGGGAATGCAGAGATCTCTTCCATTGGCATAGAGCAGCTATAGGAGAGATCTTACAGCACCTGTGCCGCTGTAAGGTAGACATAGTCTTCGCACTCTTTTTTGCAAATACAGACATTTTCAAATACAAATACACAAATAAACACAATGTAAATATACTGAGTTGATTCACTCCCTGTTAATGGAACCTGTGCTGCAGGCTTCAGTGGTGCAAAGTCTGTTCCGAGGGAGATCACAGCAGTACACTGTGCCCACAGCACCCCTCTCTGCCTGGGCCTGAAGGCAATCAATAGTGCCCCAAACTATGGCCAGAGAGAGTACACGGACGAGTGCCTGAGAAATGCAGTGATTCAGCACATTGCTCAGAAAACCTCAGATGAATGGTTTCTCCCAGCTCATATGGGCAGTGCGGGTGCATGTACATGTTTAAGGTACGTGTGTGTGCATGCATTGAGTAATGTGTTTCTGCATGTGCTGCTCTCTTCTAGCAGAACCATCACCCCGAGAGAGAGATCAGTATGCGATCACTATCTCCCTCTCATGAGATGAGTCCTGTCTGGGGCACACATGTGCCTTCTGCCATCAGGAATTATTCAAGTCCCCCGTCTATAGAGTATGCAGCATGTACTTGGTATTCTGATAATGGCATCAAATCTGATCATTGTGACAAATCCCAGGGAAGAGTTCCAGTACAAGTCATTTCAATGACTAAACAATGGATAAATGGCACACTGACCCTGTTTAAAGGGCAGGCCTGTTGTGATTGACAGTAGTTTAGAGATGAGAATTACTTTTTCTTATATCCCACTGTGTGGTCCTTTGTTCACTTCAGGAAGCTTCCCTACTCTGCTATTGCTGCAAGTCAGTCTTGTCTTCATATTTTTTCCCATATGTTTTAATGCTCTGCATAATGATTATTTCTAAACTAGTTCATAAGTAAAAGTAAAATCTACCAGTACAATATTGTATTGGATTCCCAGGACCTTCTGATAATAGGCACCCACAGGATGATCACATACTATAACTGAAATGTTTGTTTCCACTGGCTTGTGATTTACTATTTCATGAGATTCCTTCACAAGCCTCTATGTTAAATCATTTGATATCATATAATTTGCATACCGTTTCTTTTTTTAGCTAACACTGTTCAAAATTGAGAAGGGTTTTTCAGTTAAAAAATTAGATTTTTGTATATTGCTATACCATACATTTCCAGTTTGCCACAGGGTTGTGTACATTTTTATTCTAAAATTAGATATAGTATTTAAAAGGTCAAATACGTTTTGTACAAATTCTATCATTTTACGTTGTTTTCTGCCTCTACTCAATAGTGAAGGATTGTGTACAGAGAAATGAAGCATTTAACATAAATGCAAAAACATTTTTCTTATGATTTCAATTAATATTGAAGTTATTTAAGTATTTTTCCATATTTATTTGCCTCTATAGATAGCAAATATTTAAAAGCTCCGAAATTCACACTATTTGGAAAATGAAAGAACAACATACTAATTGTACTTTAAAGTTAAAAGTATATAGAATTCAATATTTTCCAAACACTTCCTGAAATCATTTCAATTTGATTGATTTGATTGTATGTTTTGTCCTGTAGAATGTTGGTAGTTGGTTTAGAATCTGACATAATAACTATGACAGAGTCAAATATGAGAATTTTTATAAAGAGAGATAAATGATGCTAGCCTGAAGGTTGAACTTAATGTCAAAGAGGGTATTCATGCAAAGTAAAACAGTGTATCTAGTAAACTAGAGAAAGGTCGTCTTTGGGGGAAAAAATCTCTACAGATTTTATGCCACTTTTAACCGACAACAAAACAAAAAAGCTCTAGTGGAACCTCAGGATATTATCAGCCTGTTTGAACTGAATTTGTTCAGTACATTTTTGTTCTTCAGTGCTGTCTCCAAGCATTCCTTTACTCACTCATAAGACTCAGGGTCTGGCTGTCTTATTTCTTTGTAATATTTTTATCATCTGAAGATAAAAAAGTCAAGTACAAGTGATGTAATGGAAACAAATGATACCTGTGTCTGAACATGAGGAAAAAAGGGTTCTTGTATACATTGAATCAATGCATTTATTCTGTCATAAAAATGATGCAGTTTTTAAAAATTATTGGTGTTTTTTTTATGATTAGCAAACTGCAGCTAGGTTCAGAACTTACATTCAGTAGCCATCTCAGAAATAACATTTCTCAGGATAGCTGAGGTTGAGCATGTTGTGGGTATGATACATTCAGACTCCATGGGAGAGGATGAAGGCTGTATCACTCTTGAGTAGCCCCTGGAGGTTAGCTTAGAGCAGCAGTACAGCTTTGGAGGAAGCTGTCAGCCCTCTGGGCTACAGGGATATGCTGTTTTTAATAAGTACATTGCATGAGACAGTATCTATGAATTGTAATGTGTTTTCTCATGAAAAGGTCTTTTGAAATATAGTGATTAATAAGTTCTAATGCCAGATAGCTAATTTCTAAGGTGCATCCTGTGTTCAGAATTACCAAACAGTCATACTGTATCTCTTTATTCAGATGACCAAAGCCTAAACAAATTAAATTCTACAGATGGGCAGTTTGGCTCAGTTCCTTTTTCCCTATTCTGAATCCCAATTCCCTTGTGTTGCCAGTCATGCAGAGGTTGGGGAGATGGAGTTAAATTCATCCAAGTCAACTATGTGTTAATAGTGTGTGTTCTCTCTAGCTAAATACTATTTAACCTCAATAGTTAGTGTAATGTTTCTAGAACAAAATTTAGCAAGGAGTGTACATATAAACATTCATCTTCCATACCTCAGAAAGAAAAAGATGCACATTGAAAATTTGCTTTTCTGAATAGATGATCTGTACGTGCAGCAGTCTTTGAGGTCATTGTAGATGACTTCCACTTTCAGTTCTCATTTTAGTATTGGTGATGGTGACAAAAAGAAAATGACATCTTGTATATCTCACAGTCTTTACATTTCTGCTGCTTCTCCTCTCAGTCAATTAGCCACTGAAAGGATTAGGCCTTTTTACTTATCACGTAAGTAAACACGTCAGGAAGTTATCCAATAAATACAACAGCACATTGTACTACTTACTATGAATGTAAGCAAAACTCAGTTACTTGCTGCCTTTGATCGAACAATCTAAATCATATAATACTTAAACTTAAGATGAGGTGAATAAGAGAACTTTTCGATTTCATAGCTTTTATGAGTTGTAAAATTTTATAAGTCTGAGATCCATAGCCATGACTCTGAAGTATGTGTTGGATTTGTATGGTTGTAATTAAATAAGCCTGTTGAACTTGCTGAATGTCACTCATGAACTGATCTACGAGACCATGAGGTTTCCTAAAATTGTGTTTTCACAAGTATACATGTTTTGCCAAAAATGGAGAATGAGGTTCTAGTTGTTTTAGAGTTGTTCTGAGTGGAGATTACACAGAGGTATATGGGATTGATAAACAGAGATCAGAGAGACCAGAACATGAATGAGGGCGAGAGGGCAGGAATTAAGAGATCAAAGACTCTAGAGGAGCTGAAGAGAAACAAAGGCTTTGTCTTTACTGCCAAAAAATGTAAGTTTTTTCACAGTGAGATAACTAATGCATGTGTTAACTTTCTCTCTGTAAGATCCAAACTATTTGGGCAATGAAGACGTATGCTGAGTGATTGAGAGGAATATGGAAAAGTATTTCCAGTATTGCCAAAAGCAAACATTCAAAAATCTTGAGTCAGGGCCCAAAAATCATGAGATTGTCTGTCTTAAAAACCATATTCTTTTAAAAAGGAAATTATTTGAGTTCTTTTTATTTGCCATCACATTTTAAAAAATCTTATCCTTTTGGGTGCACTTGGGTCACATTTCCAACTTTTTGCTGCAACCGTGAGGGATAGAAGTTGTTTCTTTCTAATGCAAGCTAAGATTCTCACATAATCTCATGACTCCAGGATCTAGGGCTTGAAGATAAATGCCAAATATTGTGAGATTTATGGAAAAAGTTTTGAGGGTTTGCAACAGTCAGAGAAGTCCATGCATAGCAATATGGTCCAGGTGAGAAGGCACTGAGGAATGTGCAGCAGAAGCCCTGAATTCTGTTCTTGCCTCTGCCACTGACTTGCTGTGTGATTTTGGGCAAGTCACTTCAACTCTCCGTGCCTCTGCTTTCCCACCTGTTAGATTAAGATAACAACACATTTCTTTGTAAACTGCCTTGATGTCTAAAGATGGAAATGTTACAAGAGCTTAGTATGTATTTATTTATATGCTTTTTTACCATGAATTACTTAAAAGCAGTCCAGAGCTCACTGAAAATTTAAGGGTAAATTTTCTGAATTAGTGTGTCTGCAGTTAAGCACTTAAATCCATATGTAGGCATCTAAATGAATGTGGCATGATTTTCAGAGATGCCTGTCACCCACCGTTGAAGTCACACAGATTGTATAGATGTCTAGATATGGATTTAAATGCCCAAATGTAAGCACCAAGTTAAAAAATGTTGGCATTAAGTTATAAATTTAGACTCCCAAATAATGTCTGTCCCAGTCGTAGATTTGAAGAACTTTGACCAGTTCTGTCTCTTGCCAGTGGACAACATTTTGTACCAGGATATTATGCAAAGAAGAATCTAGGAGGACAGTGATTTATGTTGGGTAGATATTTTAGCAGTTTCCTTTTCCAATGATACATAAGTTGCTATAGAAGGAAATTAGTGTTAAAAAAATGCTTTCTAGTAGACTCAGTAATGGTGAAAATTAGATACACAATAGAATTTGTTAAATATGTAACTTAAAGTTTATACAGTGCTTCAAAGATGTAAATTGCTGTAGTTCTGAGTATGATACTCCGCTATAAATGTGCACAGAAGCATACCTTTTAAAAGTATGTATTAATCCTCATATTAACACCTGAAAGTGAGCTAAGACAAAACCTTCTTGTCCACAAAGATCCAGAAAGGTAAAAAGCGATGATAATTAATCAAATTGAAATGATGTATTTTCTGAGCAACAAACTAAATCTACAGTATTTTCTTAAATGTGCAGCAAAAGAATAAACTTGTTAATAGAGTAAACGTTCCTCAAGGATTATGTATTTAACGGTATACCTTATCTAGGGAGTTGATTCTTTGTTTAGTGTAAGTAGCATTGGGATCACAGTAAAGAGAAGGCTAGCCTCCTTTGCTATCTGCAGAGTAGATTGCCTTAAGAGACATTGAGACCAATAGAAAAAAAAGAAATTACACTGATCCAATAGATATACTGCTGAGAGGTTTCTATTATATTCCTACCTCAGACATTGTACCACCATTAAATTCACACTTTCAAGCTCTGGGAATCAGGCCAGCATGACAGAGAAGTTTGGCTAAAATGAATCTACTATATTAGTTTTTGTGAAAATGATTAAGCTCTGTGGGTTCAAGATCAGTACTATTTTTCAAGCAGTCATTCTTTTGAAGCTAGGCAAATAAACCCTAATACAAGAGAGAAAATGAGAGAGAGAGAGATAAAATTGAGTAGCAGAGTAAACAGACTACCTGAATACATGATCCGAACTAGAAAACAACCAAGGTCACTTGTTTGGCATAGTAAAAAGAAAAAAATGCTGCCAGGCAAATATTTTTTTAAAGAAGTGTTTTAAGTAGACTGCCCATCAAATAAGCATAATTATAATCAAAATTCTTATAACGTTCACAAAAAATCCTAAAGGCAATCAGCTGCACTCAAATTAGTAACTCAGATAAATCACTATTAATTAGCTAATATAAGCCAGCAAGTGGTTTTGAGCCCAGAGACATTCCCTGGTTATTTAAATTATGTATATTACACTACACCAAAAATAGATTAAGTGAAAGGGGAACAACAGACACAAGTCTATAAAAAATAAAACCAACCCTGTTTAGGGCTAATGCTCAGCTAAAGTCTCCTGCAGCTCCCAGATCCTACCCAAAGGTATACAAGGCAGTTTTGACCTCCCCACCCCCCCACACACCCCTCAAATATTATAATCCATTAATGTTCTGTGCAGATCTTATTTCAACACTGATTATGCATGTGCTGAACAAAGTATGAATTGAAAGCTTACTTGAATATATTTGTTATAGAAAATTTTATGATGACTAGAGGATGGACTGAGCAATAATTGTGTTTTTTTAAAATATATATAATTGATGATGCAAGGATAGCATCAAAATACTATCACTTTAGTCATAAATACAGGCCAGCATTTTCATATTTGAGTGGTTGTGGTAGGCACCTAAATAAAACTGGCCTAATTTTCAGAGGCACCCCAGCTCCCACTGACATTCATAGATCCATAGACTCCAGGATTGGAAGGGACCTTGAGAGGTCATCGAGTCCAGTCCCCTGCCCTCATGGGGACCATCCATGATAGACATTTATCTAACCTACTCTTAAATATCTCCAGAGATGGAGATTCCACAGCCTCCCTAGGCAATTTATTCCAATGTTTAACCACTCTGACAGTTAGGAACTTTTTCCTAATGTCCAACCTAAAGCTCCCTTGCTGCAGTTTAAGCCCATTGCTTCTTGGTCTATACTTATAGGCTAAGATGAACAAGTTTTCTCCCACCTCCTTATGACACCCTCATTCATGAGAGCTACAGGTACTCGGAAGCTTTAAAAGTAAGGTCACTTCTATTTAGTGCCTAAATAGAAATTTATATGCCTAACTTCAGTTTAGAAGTTGGACATTTTAAAATAATTAGGTAAATCTTTGCACAAGAGGGTAGATTTATGAGAGTCACCATTAACATGGTATGCTATCTGCAGAAAATGGGGAAATTAACTCAATATTTTCGTCACAAGATACTACTGCCCGTAGTGCTCATGTTTGGTCATCACGTACAGTTGGGTATCAGTTATATTCTACTGTGTTTTTGCCAGCAAGGACAAGCCACTGCCACAGTGTATCAGAGACATCAAGACCAGCATGAGCGTTTGTATTTGTGTTTATGGCATCTTGGGGGTCTGGGACTGTGGGAAATTGAACAATACTTGAAAGGATAGGAAATCCTTCCAGGGGCTACTGAATGATGTGCAGGTCTGGTAGTAATACTTACTTCTACTGCAAATTCTTGGTGGTTTTTATAGCAGTAAGGTGGGGCAATTCAGTCTATACATTAGCAGCGCACAGCACAGCTCACTGCAGTAAGCTGTTTACAGAGAGCTAAGGCTGCATATCACATCATTCCCACTGCTGTTTCTGTCACAACTCGTATCTGAAGTGCTCTGTGGTACATTACTGTACATTTCTTTGCATACCTTTCTGTGTATTTCCAGTCCATCTTTCTTTTTTTCAATATAGGGAAATATGTGATCTGCAGAATTGCTTTTCATGTGCATTGAAACATAGCTCTCTGTAAGTATAATATGCTAGACGTTGGCACAGTATAGAAAAGAGTGAATGTTTAATTTTTCTAAATTCACTGTTGTAACTCATAAATCCTGAAGCCCTTGGGAGTGGTATCTGAATAAAGTGAGAGTAAAAACTGAGTGCCAGGCTATCTCCACTCCTCCTATGTGCATATTGAGGCACAAAAGTTGCCAACTTTCACTTGGTAAATAAGCACCCCGACTTCCACAATAAGCCAAAAATCAAGCTAATCCCATTTCAAAACAAGGCGAAAACAAGCCAATCCCTAAGAACCCCATCACTCTATATGACTGGATCCCCCCAGCGTGCAGTCTGGGACTGTGGTGGGCCCGCTGTGCACCCCTGACTCCCCTACCTCCATTGCCTCTGCTTGCCCCCACCCCAAACCCTTGCTGGGAGCTGATTGAAAAAAAGAAACAGCAACGAGCTGCAACAAGCTACAAGCCAAAAACTAGCCAACAAACAACTCACAAGCCAATTAAGCCAAAAACAAGCCCAATTTCTGCAGGGTTTTTTGCAGGTTTGGCATGACTGATGGAGAGAACTCTTCCATACAGATCTTGCCTTTCCCAAGGCAAGGGGAGTCAGCTGCTTCCAAGCACCTCCCCACAACACTGTGCCCCATGGAGCTTACCCCATGGATCCAGTGTCTGCACAGGGGAAGGGGACAGAGACTGGGTGGACCAGGGAGGAATGGGGGGGATGAAAGCCATTCACAGACTTTACAGAAAAAATTATACTGGCTTTTTATTCTTTCCCACTGATTCCCTCCCCCTCCCCAACCCACCATTCTAAGGGCTGCCTGGACAGCCAGGGTATTTGCCAAGTTTTAGGACAGCCCTGCACCTTGTTCTTTGCGGAAAGGAGATGCAACCCTACTCTTTTCAATGGAACAGATGGACGAGCAGATTTCCTTCCCAAAAATGCTCTCACTCAGGTTCTACCACAGGAGGGGACAGTCTTGGCCTGAGTAGGAGCTCAGAATATGACCTCCTAGCAATATAAAATATTTATAAAGAAAGGAATGATTTATGTGAAGCTGATTACAACATGTGCACTAAGCTTACGTCACTTCTGTTTTAGTTCTAAAATATTTTCTGCATCAAATGTAACTTCCTTTATTACCTTAAAATATATTTTTCCAGTCACGCTATTGAAGTACTCCACAGTTCAGGAACAAAGATACAGACTTGTTGCTCAACACATGTAACAGTGCCCTTTGATATCTTTTTTTGACATTTGTAATAATGCTATGTCTACCGCTGTTCACAAATATTTTATTTATAAAAACTATCCTCCCCCAGGGCTGGTGCACATGATCTACAAGCTGAAGGCTAGCCTGTGAACACCATTCTCTCTAGGAGACTGTGCTTCTGTTTTTTAACATCAATGGTTGGGCTGGGAGTTTCAGCACAGTAACTAGCAGTTTGCTCCCAATCTCAGTATATAAAGCAGAAGATCTCTCTTCAAATAGCTGTCCCATACCCTATCTCTGGGGGGGAGTGACAGCATTGATCAACTAGATCAATGTCCAGCCCTTCTATGACTGTTCTGTCATGCTCAACTGTGGACAATAGTTGCATGAAACAACCCTGATGCTGTACATTAGCACAACAGAGAAAAATAATAAAGTTTTAGGGATGAAATTAAATATGGGCACTCAGGTAAAAAAATAATACAGTTTGAAAACTGTCATTTTTCAATAATTCTTGAAGGAAGGCTAACCAACCATTATTACCTTGAAAATATAAAGATTAATTTGATGGTTTTAGATTACCAAATTCAGAGAATTGAGGCAATAATCAAAACGTTTTCATAGTGTTTAAGACAGGTGAGGTTACACCAGGCTTCATACAACCCCAAGTTTAAAGGGTTCTTATGCAGCTTTTTAACTTGAGCCCATCTCCACCGTTTTGTGCTTCTTTGTTACAATAGGACAAAATGTCACAGTTTTCTGTAAATTAATTTTTCAAGGCATAACCAATTAGGGTTACTAGTTAAACACACGAACTACAGAGGAACAGATGTCCTACATACTATGATGAACCCTGTTCCAGCTGCACAGTCCCAATAAAATAAAGCTAGTGTTAATGAGAGCTGAATGTGGCCCAAACATATTTGCTTGTCCATTCTTTGAATTCTTTCAACCTTTACATTGTGGGAAAATACTGCTGAGATTTTGACATTGCAGATGTTGCCACTAGAATTCAGAATAAAAACTCATCGTCAGCGGCAGCTTACGAGTGAAGTTACTATAATGCAGGGGTGGGCAAACTACGACCTGGGGGCCGCATCCAGCCCTCCAGACGTTTTAATCTGGACCTTGAGCTCCTGCTGGGGAGTGGGGACTGGGGCTTGCCCTGTTCTGGTGCTCCAGCTAGGGAGTGGGATCAGGGGCTTGCCCCACTCCGCGCAGCTCCTGGAAGCAGTGGCATGACCCCCCTCCAGCTCCTACACATAGGGGTAGCCAGGGAGCTCCACACACTGCCCCCGCCCTAAGTGCTGCCCCCACAGTTCCCATTGGCTGGGAACCACAGCCAATGGGAGCTGCAGGAGCGTCGCCTGCAAACAGGGCAGTGCGCAGAGCCACCTGGTTGCACCTCTGCTTAGGAGCTGGAGAGTGGACATGCTGCTGTTTGTGGGAACTGCTTGAGGTAAGCGCCACCAGGAGCCTGTCCCCCTCCCACCACCCAACCCTCTGCCCCAGCTCTAATCCCCCTCCCACCCTCCGAACCCCTTGGTCCCAGAGTGGAGCACCCTTCTGACCCCCATCCCCTCATCCCCAGCCCCACCCCAGAGCCCGCACCCCTAGCTGGAGCCCTCACACAGACACACCCCACACTCCAACCACCTGCCCCATCCCAGAGCCCTCCTGCACACTGAACTCCTCATTTCTGGACCCACCACAGAGCCTGCACCCCCCAGCCAGAGCCCTCACCCCCTTCTGCACCCCAGCCCCCAATTTCGTGAGCATTCATGGTCTGCCATGCAATTTCCATATTCAGATGTGGCCAATCAGGCCAAAATGTTTGCCCACCCCTGCTATAATGTAAGATAGATGGTCTTAGATTATAATAGCATGCAACAAGTTGCTGTAGGCGAGCAGGATACGGAGCATCTGAAGAACTCTGTTTTGCTAACAAACAAAATCTCCTTTAAATAACTTTAGAACACTCAAAAAACAGGGAAGTTCAGGGATTTCCACTTTATGCTACCTGCAGACAAGGGCAACGATCTTCATTCTGACTAAAAGCAAATGAAAACAATCTCAGACTTTTCAAGATCACAGCCTAGCACACCACATACAGGTGCATAAGCAGACTGCAGCACTTGCAGGAAGATGTGGAGAACAGTGAGATACTATTAGAAATATGCTGAAAGAAATCTTACCTGAACAAGCTAAACTACAAGTGGCTGTTACAGGGGTGTCAAATTCAGAGTATAAGTCCAAATTTCATGTTTCATTATGGTCTGTGAGCTGGGGTGTAAATTCAGGAATATATCCTCTCCATAATGCACAGTGGAATGCCATTGACATCAGTGGGATGTTTGCACAGAGATGAATGGTAGAATATGGCCTTTATGTAGTAACTAAATTATTGTCATTCATCGCTCAGTCAGAAAATCTTCTGTCCTTTAGGGTCCATCACAGTTTCTGCCCTTTGTTTCTCTTCCTATTGTGCTTTTTCTGTATCCCACTCCATTACCTTTCTTTGGGAATCTCCTCTATTCTTTTCTCTGCATTTCCTTCCCTGTAAGGACTCTCAAATCCCAATGCTGTGAGCTTTGTTCCTTTTCCACCTGCTAAATTTATCAGCAATTAAATGGTTGCATTTATAAAGATATAACATTTGGGATTTAGAGTCAACATGCCAATCAGATTAGTGGGGAACGAAGGAGTTCACACCCCTGAGTCACTGTTCCACACCGCCTGCTGACTCATGGTAACATCATTGCATCCATTACTGATTGGTCTCTGGAGAAAGCTTTTGGTTCTCTTTGAGGAAACAAGTGAGAAGAAACAATTCAGTGGAACCATGTTGGGATTCTTCAGATATGTATACACAGCAAAGAAAAACCTGCAGCTGGCACATGTCTGCTGAGTCGGGCTTATGGGACTTGGGCTCTGGGCTGTTTTACTGCTGTGTAGGCTTCAGGGCATGGAAGTCTACACAGCAATGAGACAGCCCCACAGCCCTAGCCTTGCAAGCCCAACTCAGCTGGCTCAGGTCAGCTGTGGGTTTTTCTTTACTGTGTAGGCATACTCTTTGAGCACTTGAGACTGAGCCCTGGTCTACACTATGTAGTTAGGTCGAATTTAGCTGTGTTAGGTCAATTTGATAAGCAATGCGTCTACACAACCAACTCCATTCCATTGACCTAAAGGGCTCTTAAAATCAACTGCTGTAGTCCTCCCAGCAAGGGGAGTAGCACTAAAATCAACCTTGTTGAGTCGAATTTGGGGTAGGGCAGACACAATTCAACAGTATTGGCCTCCAGGAGGTATCCCAGAGTGCTCCAATGTGACCACTCTGGACAGCACTTTCAACTCTGATGCACTAGCCGGTACACAGAAAAAGCCCTGGGAAATTTTGAATTTCATTTCCTGTTTGGTTACTGTGGCAAGCTCAGCAGCACAGGTGACCATGCAGTCCCCACAGAATCACAAACGAGCTCCAGCATGGACTGAACAGGAGACAGTGGATCTGATTGCTGTATGGGGAGAAGAATCTATGCAGGCCGAACTCCAATCAAAAAGAAGAAATGCTAACATATATGCCAAAATCGCACAGGGCATGGTGGAGAAAGGCTACAGCAGTGCCGCATGAAAGTTAAGGAGCTCAGGCAAGCCTACCAAAAGACAAAGGAGGCAAACTGTCACTCCAGGTCAGAGCCCCATACATGCTGCTTCTATGATCAGCTGCATGGCATGTAGCAGGGGACCCTACCGCTACCCTGCCACTGTCTGTGGATACCTTCAAGGGGGAGGATCTCATGAAACAGGGAGAAGGATTTTGTGGATGAAGACGAGGAGGAGGAGAATGCACAGCAGACAAGCGGAGAATCCATTCTCCTTGGGAGCCAGGACCTTTTCATCACCCTGGAGCCAATACCCTCCCAAGGCGGGTTCCCAGCCCCTGAAGGTGGAGAAGGCACCTCTGGTGAGTACACATTTGTAACTACACTACAGGGTTTAAAAACAATTGTGTTTAATGTTTGATTTGCTCTGAAGACTTGGGATGCATTGGTGGCCAGGACAGCTACTGGAAAATCTCTTAACGTGTCTGGGGATGGAATGGGAATCCTCCAGGGACATCTCCATGAAGCTCTCCTGGAGGTACTCTGAAAGCCTTTGCAGAAGATTTCTGGGGAGGGCTGCCTTATTTTGTCCTCCATGGTAGGACACTTTACCATGCCAAGCCAGTAGCAAGTAGTCTGGAATCATTGCAGCACAAAGCATGGCAGCGAATGGTCCTGGGTTTTGGTCATATTCAAGCAACATTCAGTCTATATCTTTCTGTGTTAGAGGGATATCATTCATGGTCACCTGGTTGAAATAGGGAAATGTTTGTAAAGGAACATTGAAAGGACCCCGTTCATGCTGGGCTGTTTGCACTTGGCTAAAAGGGATCATCCCTGAGAATAGCCACGCAGTGGGGTAGGGTATGAGTGTGCTACACATCCATGCAAAAATCGCAGCCCCTCCTTTTAAATGGCAAACCCAACCAGCATTGTTTGCTATGGGAAAGGAGGGCGCTGCAGTTTGAAACCGTTCCCGCATGTTATGAAGGTGGGAGAAACCAATCCCACTTATCCTTTGTCTTATCATGTCCACCTGGAAACCAAATTCTGTTGCTCAGCTGAGTGTGATGTGTCACCATACCAGCAAGCGCCCAATATAAAAGGTGAAATGCGACCTTGTACCTAAAGCACATGTGCTATCTGCTATGAATTGCTTGATTCACTGTGAAAGAGTCTCCCTTTTGTTCTCAGAAATGTATCTTCTTAAATTCTACTCTCCCTGTCCCCCTACAAGTGCAAATGTTTCTACTCTCCCCCCATCATCTCCGTCCCAGAGGTTATTGGAGATTAGAAGACAAAAAAAACGCCCTCGCGATGACATGTTTTCCGTGCTCATGCAGTCCTCCCGCACTGATAGGGCACAGCTGAATGCATGGACGCAAACAGTGACATAGGCCAGGAAAGCATACAGTGAGTGCAATGAGCAGAGGCAGGAGGCGATGCTGAGGCTAATGGGGGAGCAAACGGACATGCTCAGGCATCTGGTGGAGGCTGCAGGAAAGCCAACAAGAGCACAGACTGCCACTGCACCCACTGTATAACCACCTTCCTTCCTCCTCAAGTTCCATATCCTCCTCACTCAGACACCCAAGAACGTGGCAGGGGACACTCCGGGCACCCAGCCACTCCACTCCAGAGGATGGCCCAAGTAACAGAAGGCTGCCATTCAAACAGTTTTGATTTGTAGTGTGGCTACAATAAGCAATGTGGCCTTGTCCTTCCCTCCTCTCCTCCTCCACTCTACCTGGGCTACCTTGTCAGTTATCTCACTTTTTTTTTAATTAATAAAGAAAGAATGCATGGTTTCAAAACAATAGTGACTTTATTTCCTTTGCCAGCTGTGATCATAGTGGGGGAAGGTGGTTAGCTTACAGGAAACTAAAATCAACAAAAGGGGCAAGTTTCCATCAAGGAAAAATACACACAATTGTCACACCATAGCCTGGTCAGTCATGAAACTGGTTTCAAAGCCTCTCTGATGCATGGCATGCCTAACTATGCTCTTCTAATTGCCCTAGTATCGGCTGCTCAAAATCGACCACCAGCTGATTTGTCTCAACCTCCCACCCTGCCATAAATGTCTCCCCTTTACTGTCACAGATATTATGGAGCACACAGCAAACAGCAATAGCAATGGGAATATTGGTTGCACTGAGATCTAACCTAGTCAGCAAACAGCGCCAGCGAGCTTTTAAATGTCCAAAGGCACATGCTACCACCATTCTGCACTTGCTCAGCCTATAGTTGAACTGCTCCTTACTACTGTCCAGGCTGCCTGTGTATGGCTTCATGAGCCATGGGAGCAAGGGGTCGGCTGAGTCTCCAAGAATAACTATTGGCATTTCAACATCCCCAACAATAATTTTGTGGTCTGGGAAGTAAGTCCCTTCTTGCAGCTGTTCAAACAGCCTGGAGTTCCTAAAGAGGCGAGCATCATGCACCTTTCCCGGCTATCCCACGTTGATGTCAGTGAAACATCCCCTGTGATCCACCAGTGCTTGCAACATCATTGAGAAGTACACCTTGCGGTTTACGTACTGGTTGGCAAGGTGGTCTGGTGCCAAGATAGGGATATGCGTTCCGTCTATTGCCCCACCATAGTTAGGGAAACCCATTGCAGCAAAGCCATCCACTATGACCTGCACATTTCCCAGAGTCACTACCCTTGCTAGCAGAAGGTTAATGATTGCCCTGGCCACTTGGATCACAGCAGTCCCCACAGTAGATTTGCCCACTCCAAATTGATTCCCGACTGACTGGTAGCAGTCAGGCGTTGCAAGCTTCCACAGGGCCATCACCACTCGCTTCTCAACTGTCAGGGCAGTTGTCATCTTGGTATTCCTGTGCTTCCAGGCAGGGGAAAGCAACTCACAAAGTTCCTGGAAAGTGGCTTTACACATGTGAAAGTTTTGCAGCCACTGGGAATCATCCCATACCTGCAACACTATGCAGTCCCACCTGTCTGTGCTTTTTTGCCAGGACCAGAATTGGCGTTCCACTGTATCAACCTGCCCTACTGCCGCCATGATGTCCCAATTGCCGCATCCCATGCTTTCAGGAATGTCTGTGTCCATGTCCTCCTCACAATTGTCCTTGTGCTGGCAGCTCCTAGCCAGATTCTGCACATACTGCAGGATAATGTGCGAGGTTTTTATTATGCTCACAACAGCAGCTGGGAGCTGAGCGGGCTCCATGCTTGCCATGCTATGGCGTCTGCATGGGTAACCCAGGCAAAAAGGCGCAAAATGATTGTCTGCTGTTGCTTTCATGGAGGGAGGGAGGGGAGACTGACATGTACCCGCAACAATGTTTTTGCCCCATCAGGCATTGGGAGCTTAACCCAGAACTCCAGTGGGCAGCAGGGATTGTGCGATAGCTACCCAAAGTGCACGGCTCTGTGAGTCGATGCTAGCCATGGTATTGAGGACACAGTCCACCGCCTTAATGTGCTTAGTGGGGACACACACAATCGACTGTATAAAATCGATTTCTAAAGATTGATCTTATAAAATTGACCTAATTTCGTAGTGTAGACATACCCTGAGAATGAGTTTTGAATGCAGCAAAAAATAAATATCTTGTGAAGAAGGAAGGATTTGTATCTTCTCAGAGTTTACCCCACTATCCAGGCAAAAATAAAAGATTTGAAAAAAATCAAATAATTTTTTTAAATGGGCTTTTTTTATTGTATTTATCCTTTCTCCCAAGTTTGAACAAAAATGCCTTTCTTCTCTCAGTTTTCAGCTTTCACTCTTGTTTTATCTGGTACTCTGATTTCACTAGTTCACTAGCCCCTATTATTTCTGGCTATGTAGACAAGACCTAAATTTTAAAAAGACAAAAAAATTCAAGTAGACGTTTAAAGGTCAAAAAGATGTGACTTTATACTGATATTGAGTAAGCTTTTTACATTGACAAGGGCTTTGTCTAGTGATCTGTGCCATATTTACATTGAAATGTTGTTAAGTAGTATTGCAATGGAATAGCAATCACATGTTTTCAAATACCTAGACTTTGATTTTTCTATTGGATTTGTTAGCATAAAATATGCATACAATAAATGATAACTACTTAGGGCCTGTCTCAAAGCTCATTGAAATCAATGGCAACTGATTATTGTAATAGCCTTGTCCTCAAGGCGTTTGGTGCCTGGTGCAGCTTTGGGAGAGGGGGCTGCAAAGGTGGCTTGCAACTGCCTTTTTGGATTAGTGAGGCTTGGGATGCTGAGCACTAGCCCAGTTGCAAGGAGAGAATTTAGGGCTTCTCTAAGGGTATATGTACACTGCAGTCAGAGGTATGACTGCAGCACATGTAGACCTACCTGAGCTAGCTTTCTTCTAGCTAGCACAGATATCACTGGCAGTGATTCTCTGCCTCTGCAGCGATGGTCAGTTGGCAATTACACTGCTCCTGCTCCTTTTATTTCTACTTTTTCCATTTTGGGGGGAAATGATAAGCAGTTTTGATATTTCAGGTTTCTTTTCTCCTCCCTGGGTCAATCTTAACCAGTTTGGTGGTTTAATCCAGCCTGAGCCTCTGCTGCAGTGTCTCCCTGCCAGTTCCTCTGCTCCTATACACAGGAGCAGCGCCAGGGTTTCTGGCGCCCTAGGCAGAATTTGGGGGGCAGCATTTTGTGCGCTCCCCAGAGGGCGCGCGGGAGCTTCTGGTTCCTCTCCCATCGCGCCGCTGAAGAAGGGCCCTCCGCCTAAATGCCACAGGCGACAGCGGCAGTCATTGAGCTGCCCAATTGCCAGGCGCTGTTTTCCGCGGCACATTGACAGAAGATCCATCTTCAGCGGCAAGACAGGAGTGGAACTGGAAGCTCCCGTGCGCCCTGTGGGGTGCACACAAAATGCCGCCCCCTGAATCTTGGTGCCCTAGGCGACCGCCTATGGTCACCTAATGGAAGCACCAGCCCTGCCTATACAGGCATGGCAGAGCAGCCAAGAAAGCACCAGATCAAATCCAAGTGGTTCTCCATTTGTGACGCAGCCTTCCTGGGCGCGGCAGATGGTGAGTTGTGCCCCAGCCTGTACTCAGCCAGCCATCCCTAATGCTGTCTTGGGGCTCTGAGTCAGACAGGCACGTAGGATCCCCTATCCAGCAAAGCAGCCATGTTTCCAATGTGGAAAAAATGGACCAGGAATCTCAGAGCAGGTCAGGGAAACACTGTAAGTATGTGGAGGGTTCCAGCCAACTGACTCGGGGTGAATCCCAAGGGACCTCTGGAGAACAAAGAGGGAAGGCTTGTGGGTCCACGGATACTCCCCCGACACCCACCACAAGTCTTCAAGTGCTTCTGAGTGCCCTGGGAAAAGGAGGAGGTGCTCTTAAACCGCCACCCTTCTTCCCAATTCAACCAGCAGGGTTTTGATCACAAGTCCCACCTCTAGAAGGAATGAGACCTAGAGGGGAAGGAGTCGGGTAGAACTTTCTAGAGGGCTGCAGGCCTTATGGAAAGGAACTTGCAAAAGACCTCACCAAAGCCACAATAGAGCTCTTACATCCACAAAGCATGCAAAAACAGTAGAAAAATCAAAAAAGGGGGAAGAAAAAGCACAGAAAATACAGAGCTACAAGTCCTCTGACTCTTCTTCCTCTTCCTCCTCCATCACTGAGGAAGGCGAACTATCAGCCTCTGAATCCAAACTAGACTGGAAGAAAACACAACAGAGGCTTTTTCCCCCTGAGATGTTTGAGGCCACGTGCAAAAAGATTGTATCCACAATTCAAGTCCAACCCAAATGGGCTCTTGAGAGCAAGCCTCAGAGTACATTTCTCCCCTTAAAATCCTCCCCTAAAGCTGCAATCCCCCTGCACTCCTTCAGTGACATGATCAGTGACAAATAGAACAAGTGTCATAAGAGCAAGTACATTAACAAAAATGACCTCAGGTTCTACAAGATACAGGAACCAAAGGCCTCTATCACGGAGGAACCACGGGTAGACACCACTGTAGCACTGTACTCCCTCCCATGAGCACTAAATACCCTCAGGAGGGAATACAGACCTGCCTTTCAACAGAGATGCTCCCTTTAAGCCCTCACCCTCACAGAGGCAACAGCGAAGGGGCAACAGATTTTCCAAAGGAAAGTCATGGAGCTGAGGTCCAGGGGAAAGCCCAGAGGAAGATCTGCCTCCACACCTGCCGGCCAAAGACAGTTTATGACAAAGATCACATAGGCCTCCACCCAGACTTGAAGTTAGGAGGTGGACTTCCCCATTTCCCAGAGGACGGGTTCACATCAGCCATGGACAAATGGGTGAGGAAGCTAATGAGCCAGAAATGATCCCTTGATATACTCCATCCATTCTTTAGCCAGTCTCCCATCTCCAATGATCCCATAAAGTGCAATCTGATCCAGAACAAAATATCTCATCATCTGAATATTGGAGTGATAGAGAGCTCTCCCTCAGAAGAAAGATTCTTAAGCTCTGAAGAGCAGCACCTCCCATTGCTTGAGCCAGAGTATTCTGTTTGATATTTACCTCATGCTTTTCTTGCAACTCGGAGTGTTTTTTCTCAGTTTTTGTATATAGTTATACTTAGTGGTAGTACCCTTAGTGTTAGATTCATTAGTTTGATAATTTGTTTTTGCCTGGTATAATGCCTTCACTAGGTTTCAAGAACTGTCCCTCATGTAGGATAGTCATTTCCAATAGTGATCCCCATACTTGCTACTTATTCTGATTGGGGGAGAGGGGCATATTAAGAGGAAGTGTCCCATTTTCAGATCCTTCAAAAAGATGATGCAGGTGGCTAGAGACTTATGCCTGAGGCAGCATCTGATGCTGCAACTCATGAGACGTGCTTTGGTACTGAGATCAGATCACCTGGCCAATCAGACACCTTCAGTGCCACAGTGAGACTAACTCTTCTCCAAGAAGAAGAAACTGCTCCCTATCCTCTGAGAAAGAGGACTCATAAAACTGACCATAGTCACTCTAATGCTTGGGGAGATTCATCATCCTCTTTTAAGGCTATGTCTACACTACAAAGACAAGTTGGCCTATGTTTGGTCAACATACAGCCACTGCATTAATTACTGCAATGGCTGATGTCCACACTACCCTCCTTCTGTCAGTAGTGCACGTCCTCACCAAGAGCTCTTCTATTGACTGAAGAGGGGCAGTGGAGGGGGCTGAGAGCCAGGGCCTTCAGCTCCACTCAGCTCCCCACCAGGAACCCAACCGTCCCCTGGGGCTTCTCGCCTCTGGCAGGGAGATCCATACTGGGAGTCTGGTTGGCTGGTATACTCCTGGTACAGACCAAGGAACCAGAACCCTAGGGGGCAGGAGGTCTCCCAGTGAGGAGCCAAGATAGCAGCCCAAGCCAGAAGCCTGCGTGGCAGTCCAGCTTGGAGCAGAGACCAGACAACAACCTGTGAGCCAGCTTTCTTGTCAATTTCATGGCTTCATTGACAAGAATGACAGCCAACAGCTGATGTAAGGAACACAGTGTCTATACAGGCACTGTGTTACCCTAACTATACTGACACAGTACTGTGTCACCTCATTGAGGTGGTTTTATTATGGCAGCATAGCAGAGGAGTTACATCAACGGAAGGAGCATTTCAGTGTGTATACCTCCACTGTTTTGTTGACAAAAGCTAACTTTTGTTGACAAAACTGTGTAGTGTAGACAAGGTCTAGGAGGAGTGCTGGCTGGTACCGGGATTCCTCAAATACTCAGGATAAAGTAGGGCTGTCTACCTGTTCTCTGGTACCAAGACAAGATCATTGAGGCACCATACCATCAACTCCAGTATGGTCAGTGGGGCAGCCATTGAATCCAGTACTGACAACATTGGTCTCACCATTGACCATCTCAACACTGCAGGCTTTTCAAGCAGCTACAGATGTACTCTGCTTCACTGTTCTGGATTCACCTGTGATACTGGAGTCCTCATCTGTGGTAAGGTCTTCTGTGATCCCTGGAACATCTGGGTTGATTGCCTCACAATATGGGCTGCTGCAGGCATTATCTCTGGCACCACTTAAAAATCAGGCTGCAGAGAAAAAAAAACTCTCTCTGTGTCCATTGTTGGTGCCAAATGCATCTTCAGCCCCGGAGACCATATTGGCTTCTACAGATCTGGGACAAGACAGAGCTATGAATGTGGTACCATGCTCTATTTTGTATTAACATCTATTCCACAACTGTTAGTGGTACCTCTATGACACTGCCTGTCCTCCAAGACACCTACTGGTTTGCCTTCTTTAGTATCAATGTGGCCCACATACTAGGCTTCTAATGAATCAGGACATATGGTAGGTCCTCTAGGGATGGCTCCTCCATTCTCTTCAGATTGTTTGGAGGGTTCCTCCTGTTCAAGTTCAGAATCATCTTCCACTTCTCCTTCTTCATCCAGACATCAAGCTCAAAAGTCCTTGTGACCTTCAGGGAATCACCATTGGTACTGGGATTGGTACCAGTCTCACAGTACAGATAGGAGGTTTGTGGCCCACTTCCTACTGGCCATAGATGCTATATCTGTTTCCTCAGTGGCATTCATGGTGCCCTGGGGATGTCCCTCAATCTCCAAGGATGCGATTCCCAGCTCATTCCAGGACGCAGTCACCAAACCCTCCCGCTATCTGACCTCACCCAACTAGGCTAGAGATGCATAGTGAAGTTGCTTCCTCTTAGCTGATTCAATCTGAGCCTTTATTGCAGGAGCAAGCAGGATCCCAGCAGATCACAGTGGCCTCACTTCCCTCTTTATTTTCTTCACTGCATCATTGCAAAGACTTCGTGGCATTCCCCAGCTTCCTTACCACAAATAGCGAAGCACATTAACAAGTGGTATTATGAGCGATTCACATAAAAGGAGACTTGAACTAAAAGGCATACTGGCTCAGTAGGCACAGGGTCAACAACTCCAAGTGGCGCTTTAATCAGGAGGTCTTCACCTAGTCATGCAGACATTCAGTCTTCCTCCAGCTGAGCTATTCACAAATCGTATGAATGCAAAGAGACCAAATACTTCACCAGGGAGACAGTCTCCAGATCCATGGGAACAGATGTCCTATTACACAGATGGCTTACCCTTCCCACTCCTAGGGAAGGTTGTCCAGAAAGTGAATGAGAGCAGGCCACAGTAACACCGATAACTCCCCATTGGTCAAGGAGACCTTGGTTTTCAGATAGAGCTGAAATTGGAGCCTCCACTTCAGCTTCTGTGGAGACTGGATATTCTCTCGCAAGGTCCTTTTCTCCATCCAAATCCAGTACTTCAACTAACAGCCTGGCTATTGAGTGGGAAGCACTAGTATTGCTGGGCCTATACTCCAAAATCATCAAGACTTTGCTTTTGTCTCTAGGATAATGCTGATACTAAAAGTATATTCCTCTATCTGATCCAGATTCAGCAGTTGGTGCCAAGGTCATGGTGCCAATTCCAGAAATCCAAGAATTCCAGCCATTTTGGATTTTATCCAAGAAGGCATTGAGAAAGGTCTTCAGCCCAGCTCAGTAGCATGTCAGGTGTCTGCTCTTAGTAGAGTTCTGTTTGCAGGATCCACAGGCTTCCTAGCCAAAAACCTCCAAGTAACAAAGGTTTCTTAGAGCAGTCCAGCCAGCTAAGTCGGTGATCAGACCACTTTTCCCAAAATGGGACCTGCCGCTCACATTGAGAGCCTTGACATCCCTTCAAACCTCTGACTTCAGTGTTGGCATTCTGCCTGTTCATCAAATCTTTCTCTTTCTGTGCTAACTTCTTCCATAATCCTCCTTACATCTATTCACTGCTCACTACTTCCCAGAAGTCCAGAATTCTAGGATACACTGGGCTGCAGAACAGAAAATTTCCTTCTGATAATTTATTTTCTGCTAGCAGCATCTCCCACAATTCACCCACCCTAGATGTCTCATGAGCCAAAAGTCCTAAGTGAACATGAACATTTTGTTCATTACCTCTGGAGTATTTGTTAATATTGTTATACAAGTATTTTCACACCTTTGAAATAACTCACCTGTCAGCAAGTGGGAGGAAAGAGGGTGTGGTGTCAAATCTTTGATCTGCCTCCATGAGCTGCAGAGTGCAGGGAGCAGCCCAGATGTCTAGGATTATCAGAGATACTGAGCAGAAAGGAAATTACTGGTAAGAAATTTTCCATAGTTAACCATGAGATCCAAATAACTTTGGTTCAATGTGAACATCTTGGCAAAGCTGTCTGGAAGCAGAATTGTGTCAATGAGTCTGCTAATAACTTTCTCTTGATCTCTTCAGTCTCCTTGAGTAAGTTTTCCTTATATGTTTGTGGGACTTTTCCTGGCTTTAGTTCATAGCTTGTAACATAACTGACTAATTCAGATAGGGAGTAAATATGCTCAGGGCTTGGGGACATATTTCTCTTCTGAAGTCAAGCTAAGAAGTAGGCTAGTGCTATTGCTGGGAAAAAAACTACTAGGGGAATTTATTCTGCTAGCATATATTTTCTGCATACCTGGTTTGTTTAAGCTGTTTTTTCAATTTCTTTTTCTGAAAAATTACATCTTTAGCAGAAAAGTACAAACCTACTTTTAATATGGTTGGAGTATTATATTGCATTTTATTGGTAGCTTGAATCCAGGGGGGAAAAAATGATCTAAAGTTTTAAAGAAAAACTCTTACAGTACAGAAAATCTTCAAATACATCTTTCATTACATCATTCACGTTGCAATACTTTGTCATTTTGTTAATTATCAAAAATATTTATTGTTTAAACAAGAGTAGTCTCTCAAGTGTCCATCTGCAATCCCCACTTGACATTTCATTGATAGCAGCATTATGTTAAATATGTCACTGAGTAATAAAAGTTAGCACTAGCACTTGTATAACACTTTTCATCTTCAAAACTTAACTGCAAAACAATTTCTATGGAATTATTCTGTGGTAAGAGAATATTTTGTCATAATCAAAGGAGTGTGACTTCACTGCAGGATCAAGTAGGATGAAAGAGGTTGGGTGGTGAGAGAAAGAGCTCTCATTGAAAAACTATGATAATAATAGCAAGGACAAAACAGCTATTGACACAAGAAATTGCTTTCTGTTTTACAGTTTTGCCCAGAGTATAACAGTATTATCTGGTTTGAGTTTACTGTAACCTAATGGTTTATATCCTATCCATATTCTAATTAAGAAAGACTGAAGCACCAATTCCTCTTCTTTCTGGCACAGAAAATGAATTTAGAAATTTCTTGACCCATGCTGTGGAACCATGAGCAATGAAGCTCGCCATGTTGATAAAAGTTATTTAAATTGATTGAAAGATTGCTCCTTCAGACTTACTACAAATGGAATAGTATGAATTTTTGTTGTCTCAGTACCTGTTTTACTAGTATCTTCAGTCAGTACTGTTATGTGATTAGACCTCTTAATAATAAAGTCTCTCGTAATAATTGTAGAACAAAATCTGTTGTTACACCTTGTCAATTTGAACAACTCCATTAAAGTCAATGAAATTAACTCAGATTGCCACAGATGTAACCAGGAGCAGAATCTGGCCCTAAAATTCACTATTTACCAGTTTTGTGACTAAATGGACTACAGTTTCAATCACCTAATTCATTCCCTGTCTCTCTAAGATGATGATCTGATATTTTAAAATAGATAGACTGAGTCACTGTGCTGTAGCTCCACCAGTGCCATCAGAACTCCTCTCTTGCTGCTCTGAGCTAATCATCTCATTGCAATTAAAACACCAACAAATTAAAATTGCCCCTTGCTTCCCACTCCTCCAAAAAACACAGAAACTTAAAAATACATTCAAACTATCTAATTTCATTATTGTGAAAACAGAGGTCAATGGCAAAAAAACCTCATCTAGGCAAAAGTGAGGGTTCCCCTTAGGCAAGAAAGATTGTGTTGCTAAAGGGTATCCACAGAGTATGTGAAGTAATGGCCAAGAGCTATTATGAGTGGCATTTTAGGAATGTCTGTGTGTAGATGTGTATGTTTTATTTCACATCATCCTCACCTTGCTCTGTAAGGATGACTGATAGCCTCACTTTGTGATTTCCTGGCTTTTAAGAGTGTAGTTTTATTTATTTTTTATGACCAGCCTCACACTTGTTAAATGTAATTTTTGTTTCATATAACATAAAAAAACCCATCAGCAGTATCTTGTCCCATGAATTAACAAGAATGACTGGACATAAGACAAGAAATCTTTTAAAAACATATGTTCACATTAAATATCTTGACTATCTCAGTAAAGGGGGTCTTACAGGGTCATTTCTGATGCAGCACAAGTATACCATTTCTGCTCTTCTGAAATAGTTTTTTCAGGTTTATACTGAGTGTGTATAAAGGCGTATTACATAAGAAAGGCTTAGTTTGTACATTAGCATTTTATATCTTGGTTTCTTACTAAATCCTTCCTTTTACCAACCTGAGCTGAATAGATCTACATTGATTTCTGCTACATGTGTTTATGGTGTTTATTTTGATATGTCTGGGATTAAAAACAAAATTAACAAGCATAATCAATTGTCTTAATGGTAAAAAAAACTGGTGCTTTAGTACCCTTGGTTACATTCTTCTAGGGGGAAAAAGAGAGTGAAGATGTTATAATAAAAGAATCGATTTATTCAATCACTGGGTTTAAAAACATTAGCCCTGGGAAAGAGCCTTCCTCTAAGAGCTTTAGCTGCCCAGTTGCACTTGTGTGGCACAAAATGATTTGCATTTTTAGAGAAATTTCATGTCTTCAGTGAGCTCTAGTGAAACATGAATAAATTGCTTTCTTTTCCTCGTTTTCTGACTTTATGAAGCTGAATCCATTAGGGGCTGAGCTGAAGTGTAATGAAATAAAGGCAACAGCTGACATGATGGAAACCCTGGATTAGGTTTCTTACTAGTCCAAGCTCAGCTGTCATGGCCTACATGTCAAGTTAGTGGTCTTCAGGGAGGCTCATGAGTACATGTGGATATTTTTTTTTTAGCTGCTACATTACAACTGGTCTCCAAAGCAGCCAGAAATTAAATAGAGAAGCAAAGATTAAGAATTAGATAGAGACACAGCAAGCAGTTCACCAGAGAGAGTTGGAGTCAGGCAATAAACCTTTCCAAGCTTGCAAACTCACTTCTGTCTGCTAGGCAGGCCTGCTTGTGACTCACCTTGCTACCCTTGTGCATACTGAGTTTATGTGATTGCTTAAGATGCATGTAAGAGATACTGCTGTTGATATTACTGAGTACATTGGCCTGGCCTTGCACTAAAGCAGTCCACAGAGTTCAGCACAAGGGAACATCACTCAGCTTGGGAAGAGGACTGCCAGAGGTTAGAATTTTAATTCTTCAGTGTTTATAGCTTCTGAAATATTTGTGTTAATTGGTGCCTAATCTGGCATTGGGTAAAATCCAAACTGGACTTAGAAAGAAATGGAAGTAAGATTGCTAGTTTTATTTTTAATAAATGTGTTTGAAAATCAGAGATCAGAATGGGACTTTGCAATTGGGAGACCGGCAAGTTTCAAGATTTGTCTCTGTGAAACATCCATACTTCTACTGTAACAAGTCTGGCTAGGACATGTTAAAACCTCAAAGCAGGAGCAGACATATTTGAAAGAAGCTTTAATTACACTTTGTTTTGCCTTGTGAGTTTCAGGATGGGGTTAGATCATGGTTTGGTCAGGACATGATGAAGAATGAAAGAGACACAAGATAGATTTTAAAGCAGAAAGCTGCAACTAAGGCTGATCAGAAATTTTCCAACAGTCCATTTTTCCATCAAAAAATGCCAATTCATGAAAATCTAAACTTTCCATAGGAACATGTTGATTATGACAATATTTTGACAGAAGCCAGACAAAGTTCCAACAGCATCCTGCCTACTTTCTTGCCAGCTCACACCTACCTCTGCCATTCCTCCACAGCCCAAGCTATCCAGCCCCATGACAGCTCACGTACCCAGGAACCCTGGGAGCCTAGGCTCCTCAGCAACTTACCTGGGAGACAGAGGAGGTAGAAGTAGGATTTTTGAAAGTTTACATTCCACAGGAAATTTTGCATTTCCAGCTTTTTGTTCTGAATCTAACACATTTTTTCAGAAATGAGAAAATTTTCAAGGGGCCAGAAGTTCCGTTCTTGCCCAGATCAAAATGCAACTATATTAACTTTAAGGGGGAGTTACCCCCAAAAAACAACATGCATTATTTGAGTCCAATATTCTCTCAATAGCGCATAACAAATATTCAGAGTTGGTCTTCTTCAACTAATCCCTAGAGTTCAACCCACTTCTGAATCCACTAGCCCTCTCCCTGTAAGGAGGAGGAAGGATACACAAGAGGGATACTTTGGTCTTCAAGACTTAAAGTCTTCCTTCCTTCTTCAAGCAAACTCTGGCAAATAAAGTTCAGGAATTATCTCCTGGGTCTCATGTTTACCTCTGGAATTGGCCCCCATGAGGCTCTTGCCCTCACTGATACAAGTTGCAAGGAAATTACAAACCCACTCACAACTCCCATCCTTACTCTTTATTAACCTAAAACCAGACCTCTAGGATACTGCAAGAAAGGTGAAAAAACTCACCAGAATCCTGTTAATCTTGTCCTGATACACTGTGCCAGTACTACCCCAAGGGGGAAATTCCTTCCTGATCCCTAAAACTGGTGATCTGGTCAGACCTACAGTTTTTTGGAAATAAAGTTCAAACTAATATTGGACAGGGAGGCTGGGGCAGCAACTGCAGCAGAATGGCTGCTGTGTTCCCTGAAAGTTTCACGTACACCAAAGAGAGGCTCCTGCCTCCACTAGTCAGTGGTAGTAAGTAGAGTTGGAGAAGTCTCTCCTCCTTCCACTTATTTCCAGTCCACCCAGGAACAATTTTTGTGTGACTTCTGGCTGGGAGGAAGGCCCCAGCACAGCCAGTCCCTTCCTCTTGGAACTGCAGGGGTTTTCTTTCCTCAGTCAGGCTGATCAGACATCTGTCACAGTAAGACTGTTCTGTATGAGTTCCTATACTGCTGTCCTCACCATAGTACGGGACCGGTGGTAAGGGTGGGTGGGCATTGATTTTAAATTAAATAAATATGTTTAGTAACCTGCTGGAGGTTTCTAGAGCAAACAATATGATTTGTATGGCATAATCCAAAGAAACTGTTAATTATTAGAGTAATACATTTTAAATAGCTAGTAATTCTTTTGATACAATTTAACATATGGAAGGCCAGCTCCTCAACTGATGTAGTTCCATTGATTTCAGTACAGCTGCACTATTTTACACCAGATGAGGACATTTTTAGCAAAGCGTTTATTTTTAAATTCTATCGCTTGCTTACACGTTCTTAAAAATCTCTAAAGTACTGTAACTTTCTACAGTAGCTCACAAACCACATGCTGACTTCTAATAAACAGAACATCCATTTCCATTATTCAGTGTAATCTTTTTCATGTAAATCTGTTTCTCATAAAAAGATCCAGATTGACTGGTTAAAAGGCTGGAGTCCTCTCTTTATCCACAGAAAGAGGAAAAAATGGGCTGTGACAATGTAAGGTTTCTCACACTGTCCCACCAATGTATCTCCATCCTGATGTGGAAGAACAGACCCATTAAATCCCAAAGCCTAAATAGATAAACCAAAAAATTCTATGCTGTACCAGTAGACTAAACTAAGGACTTACCTTTCTTTTTAAAAGTAGATGCTGCAATCTCAGATCTAATTAAGAGCATTGGGTCTAATTTCACTGTCTGGTTGTAAAATCAGCCATGGGAGTCTTTCAGGTGGAAATCTCCTCGAAGTTTCCCATGCAGAGGTTTCTTACCTATTGGTCTGTCTGGATGGTGGAGGATGCAGGGACTGCCCACAAACATGGTTCTTGGTGTCCAGCATTTATCATTATTATTTGTGTGTGTGTGTGTATTATTTGTATTACCATTGAACCTAGGACCCCAGGTCATAGACCAAGCCTCCATTGTGCTAGGCACTGTACAGAGACAGAACAAAACGACAGACTCTGCCACATGAAATTTACAATCTAAGTGTAAGACAAGAGATAACAGGTAAATAGAGACAGAGGAAGCACAAGGAAACAATGAGATAGTACTGGTGTACCTGATAAGCAGTGATCTCAGTACACTAGCTGCCTAACTGTTGTTAAGTGTTTTGTAGGCTTTAAGGCGAAGGAGAGTTTTAAGGAGGGATTTGAAGGAGGATAATGAGATGGCTTGCAGATGTTGACAGAAAGCTCCTCCCATACATAAGGGACAGCATGGAAGAAACAGCTCAATCTGTTTAGCTTAACAAAGAGAAGATTAAGGGATGACTTGATTACAGTGTGTAAGCATCTACATGGGGAACAAATATTTAATAAGAAGCTCATCAATCTAGCAGAGAAAGGTATAATATGATCCAGTGGCTGGAAGTTGAAGCTAGACAAGTCCAGACTGGAAATAAGGGGTATATTTTTAACAATGAGAGTAATTAACCATTGAAACAATTTACCAAGGTTGTGGTGGGTTCTCCTGTACTACCACTGGCAATTTTTAAATCAAGATTGCATGTTTTTCTAAAAGATCTGCTTTAGGAATAATTTGGGGGAAAGTTCTAGGGCCTGTGTTATACAAGAGATCAGACTAGATTATCAGAATGGTTCCTTTAGGTCTTGAAATCTGTGAATCTAGGTGCTTGTTTGAAAATGTAACAAATAGGCAATGAAGGCTGTCATCAGTGGAAGAGTTGAGGCAGGTTCTCCTGTACTCCCCTTCAGGTTCCTGGCAGCACAGTTCTACTTGTTCCCTGCTGTCAAGACTTCTACAACTAGTAGCTGCCCAGAGTCCCAGTGCTGTGAAGGTGGTAAGTCCATCTTCTATGGAGGAGGGGGGAAATCTATGCATGAATCTTAGAGGAAAGGTGGGTAACTGCAGAGGATAATTTTCTTGCTCCCAAAGAACTCAGATACAGGAAAATGGATTCTTCTATAAAGTCCAATTGTAGGGATTCTGCTTCTGCTTTGAAGGAATCATTGTCTTCTATCTGCTTCTTCCATACCTTCTTAGCCTGAATGGACGCACTCATGGTAATACTCCTTCAAAGATATAAAGATTACAAAAAAAAATCTCCCTGGCATCCTGTTTTGTAGCAGATACATTGCTAAATTTTTCTTTGCTTCACTGGCTTCAATTTCTGTACCCAGAAGATACTTTTGGCTAAGATCTTGAAAGACAAATTCCCAGGCAGAACACTAATTTATAGTGTTCTCCAAATACCCAGATGGCAAACAGTTTGGCAGCCACTGGGCAAAGTAGTCACTGTCAATGCTGAAAGGCAGAAGTACATATAATTGTATAGGAGAGTAGGCAGGCCGTTAGAAGCTAGCAAACTGCAGGGCCACATTTTAGAAAACAACAATAGAATATTTTTTCCAGAATAGGAAATGCTCAATGAGACTTCACAGAGCACTAGATTAAAAAGCAAAAGAAAGCTAAAATCAAGGACATTTATGTTGAATCAGGACAATATATCACTACATTTGAAAATCAGGATGGTAATAAAGTACAATTCAACAACAGCAAATGTTAAAAGATTTAGTGATGACTAATGAGATCTTCGTCATCTTGAGACACCTCAGAGGAGCCCTGATTTTCAGAACATGGGTACTCAGCACTTGCTGATAATCAGAGATTTTGAAGACATCACACATTGGGCACCCAAAAATTGACCCCAGAAATAGTTAGTAATTTTTGAAAATCTTGGAGTGAAAATAAGCCAGCTCTGTGCCTCCTGAGATTCCCCTTCACAATGGGGACTCCCCAATCAGATGGTTTAGCCAACTTTCAAACTGCTTTGTGCTGCTGGAAAATGTTGAAATAATGAAAGAATAGGAAATTCTCAAAGCATCACATCTGAAAAATTTCTTTCTTGACTCCTCCCAAACTTGGGGAGTGGAGTGGAGTAGACTCTAGCCACAGATAAGATGCTATATTCAAATTTTAGGAGAATAATTTGGGTGAAGTGTGAGGAGGTTGAAGATTAGGATAATAACAGTAAACTGTCTGCATCTTTTTTTTTATGAAAGGACCAGTTCCCCCATGAAGAGGACCTTGTAGAAAGCTATCAGTGTTTTTGAGGACCAACGCTTGTTTATGTCACTAACATTCATTTATGCTTGCACAGATCACTAGTGACAGTCCTACCATCCTTTCTCTTTTGTTCTTACCTGATAAGTTCCTCTCTTTGTCTATCTGTAGCGAACAATCCAACCTATATTAAGGAAGAGCCCATTCAGAGTTAAGTATTCAATAGGTGGCTTTTGTGAAGGTGTTATCTCACTATATGCTACACTAATGTGTAGTTTTCAGGATCATTACAGGACTGGAAAGATTTCCAGGTTGCCCAAAAGTCTGATGTCTTCCCCAACCATGAAAGAGAGGAACTTGTCTGATGGCTGTTGGATATGTGCATAAGCAAGGAAAGGAAGTTATCAAGTAGGGACAAATGTGTATACCATTAGGCCTTCCCATCCTAATAAAAAAATTTGTGCTTTCCTTACAGTTTTCATGGTCCCAGCAGTGGCTCCATTTAACAGAACATAAAGTAAGTTCTGCTTCCAATTCATAAACCTGCCCCAAACTATTAAGCCTTTATTCAAATAAACCTACCTGTTCAGTATACGTGCTGTAATTTGTTTAGGGCTCCCATTGGTGCTCATAAAGACTCATTCATTGCCCCGTATAATACATAATCTCAAAAGAGAACCAAATAAAGCATTTTTACAATCTAAGTTAAACAACTTTGTCTATTGAAAGTAGAGGTGTCGCCTTCCTAACTAGGCCGGAATCCTTAAGGGTCTTGTATTTATTTCTTTATTTATTTTTACTTTTAACAAATTGGCCTAGGAGGATCTGAAAGCTAACTTACCTGAGCTGACTCCATTGTTTCTCTTTTTCTGCCTGCTCACCAAGCCTGAAATATGCACAGGAAGGTCTACAATTGACTGTATTAGAGTAAATATTCAGCCACAAACGTATTCTAAAACGTAGCTGGGTAAATTTCCATCCCGTTGCTTACCCCACCACGTAATATCTCTGATGTTCAGAATTCAGCTCTATCATATGTGGCTCTTAAAAATATCTACGCTTAATAAATACTGTGATTCACTAACCTGGCTCATTTGTATTCTTTCCCCCATGGAAGCTTTTGCCTATGTTAGAATCTAGAGACGCTCCATGCTTACGCTGCATGGCAGAACAATAAGATGCTTTCAGTCTCATGTGATGTTCAGGTTTTAGTGTAAAATAAAATTAAAGCATCCACAAAATGGAAACTACAGATAAAAATCTCGTTTGTTTTAAATAGTGAAAGTGTGTGTATGAGATAGAGAGAAAGAGACTCTAATCAGCAAACATTTTTCACTAAAAATGCAATTTTGGGCAAATATTTAGATCAAAACCAGTGGTTTATGGTACAACTCCTCCAGTCAACTATGTTTTTTGAAGATTAAAAACAGTACACTTCAACCAGTTTCATAACTGTATATTGTTTCACTGGTATGATTAACCTAGTAAAAATTACAAAGCACCAATTTAAAATGGTAAACAAAATTATGTGTTTATTTCAAGTATGACAAGTTATCCTCCATTTTGCAAGCATTTATTTTAAATAGCCTTTACCTTCAGTATAAGGGTACACTACTCTTATCAGACTGTTGTATGGTTCTCAGTCATTTCACATAGCTGAAGAGAATGTATAGCATTTTTACATTGTATGATCAACTTTTTGACAATACGGGGCCAGCATAGCTAATGGAATAATAGCCTGAAGGGTCCAGCTAAATGATATAAGAATATAATCAACCCTTTCTGATGACTATTCAAAAGTAATCCCTTTAGCTTTCAACTGCAACATATATTTCAGCAATGCAAAGCCATATGAGGAAAATCTCTGCAGACTCCACTGATACAATATGGCCTTCATATCCCTACAGTGTGTTTGCTGCTCATAGTGAGTTTTAAATTTAAGGTAATGGCTACTGTATATTCATGTGAGCATAGAACAATACCTTTGATTTATTGGAGAAACACTACACTAGCTACCAAGGGCCCTATTCAGTAAACTTTGACACCGCCCTTATATACGGTTTACTGCATACCCTGAATAGAATGTGCCTAATAAAAATGCTTTGCATGCCCAAATTATACAAACTCATTTATCTTGATATTCATAAAACCACCAAGTACAACTACCTCTATTTTAAGTATACCACTCAGAATACAGAGCTAAAAGAGGAGGCCAAATCTGCTTTTAAAAAGAAAGCATTTGGTTACATTTCATTTATTGGGATGGAAAAAATTGGAAATTCTTTTGCAAGTATAGAACACACATTCTTTGCTGATTGTGGCATTATTTGATATAGTATTTTTATTTCTGCCTCACCACAACATTCTACAGCATATAACTAAGAACAGCTTCATGAACTTTCAAAAGGCAAGTAATTTTTAGATTAGAAGAATGGATCATATCTCATCATTTGGTTTAAGCCAACTTGACAACATACATAGTATAGCCTGTTATGGGTAAGTTTTATAAAAAGTTTAATGAAGAGACTATAATACATATATAGCTGACAGAAAATGCCATATCTGCTAATACTGAGTCAAATTATACGGAATATGTTGTATCAATTAGAATGCAGTATGTTGCCTTATATTAGTGCTTTGGTAAGTATAACGTGGCAATGAGGTAAGAACTCAGATAGAAACAACAGGAACATCTGCTGTTTTATATATATACACACATAAACAGCAACACGTATACCTTGTTTTGCATGTGTGTGTATATGTAGGTAATACAATAGCACCATTGTTAATTTTTATTTGATATACTAACTTGAATATTTTAAGCACTTTGTGTAAATTAATAGCAGAAGTTGCCACAATGAAAGTAATCTCTATTTATTTTCTTTCCAATATGGTCCAGATTGTGTGTTGCTTTTAGCTTGTTTTTTAGTTTGGTTTGGTTTGCTTCTTTACCTATAACCAGAGCTACAAACAAGTCCACTGAAATAAAAAATTTGCATAAAGTTTGTTGTAAATAGCACTCCTCCTCCCTCTCCTGGCCCCCAAAATGTCTTTTCTTCTTTTTTGTGGGGAGGATTCATGCATCAGACAGTAGGGCTGTTGAGAATTCTCATTTTATTATTAGTTCGTTAATTATCATTAAGTGCCAACTTTCCTGCCCTACAGAATATGCAGTCTAAAAAACAGACGTTATACATTTCATTTTCATTAAAAACTTCTGAGTTCAGGAGTTTGGGTGAACTCTTGTCCTCACTGAAATCAATTGGAGTTTTACCATTGACTTCAATGGGGCTGGAATTTCACGCTGTGTCTGTAAAATTCCATGCACACTAATGGTGCCAGACAAATAACGGGCCATATTTTCAAAAGAGCTCAGTTCCCATTTAGACACACAATGAAGTAGCTAAATTCTCAAAAGTGTTCAGCACTTAACAGCTCCCATTGAGGACAAAGGGAACTGTTGAGAGCTTAGATGCTCTGAAAATTTGTCCCAGTAATTATAATTGCCAATATAGAAGCAATTATAATACATTAGAAACATCTTATTGTACATGCAAGGTCCCTCTTTTCCAGTTTTTTATTTTGTTTACAATTTTCTGGGAATTTATTGGGGTTATTACAAACATTTAAAAATGGATGAAAATCAGTGCAAACAATTAACTTCACAGTTTTCTGGGTAAATAGTGGCATTAATATTGGGGGATGGAAGGACCAAAAAAAGCAACAGGTTACCAAGATGCCATTGCTCCTTCCAGAATGGGAAATCTGATCCAGGGAGTTCCGGCATTTCCTTTTTTAAGACTCAGACACTGACATACACATACCGACATCCATGCACACGTGTATCTTTCAATGCATTGACTTACTTTAAAAGACAGCCTTGCATATACACTTAGACTAATTTACTGTTAACATAAAAACATCTACCTAATGTCATGGATTGGATTTGCTTTACATAATCAGTATTTTCAGGTACTTAAGTGGTCCAAAATTAGGTGAAAATAGGTAAAAAAACAACAACAACAACAACAACAAATAATAGCTTTTGTAAAACCCAGGAAATTTTTGGTGAAAATCAGTAAAATCTGAAAACAAAGGGCCTTATGTATATATGTAAGGCAGTGAAGTTATATAAAATATACATAAGGCCCTTTGTTTTCAGATTTTACTGATTTTCACCAAAAATTTCCTGGGTTTTACAAAAGCTATTATATATATATATATATATATTACATATGCATATACACACAAATACATGTCTGTCCATCTGTATATCTATCTGTCCATATTTATAAACACACACAAAATGACTGAGAGAGAATGCATGATAGTGTGGATTTATTGGCAAGAGTCTCATTGTTCACAAATGGGAAAGCCATGGCTGAGTTGTGTAGATTATCCCATAGATGTGCCAGTAAAACATTCAGCCCAACCCTCACCATCAGTATCTCCATGTATGTTACATATTTTACAGGGGAAAAAACTCTTTTGAAAATTATTTTTAGAGGGTATTTTAAAAATTTATTGGTGCCAGATTTTTATCCCTCCACTTGTACAGGGGACTCACTGTATAGGCTGTATGGGCTTTCAAGAAAAAAGAAAGTTATTGTTGTAATTCTGCTGAATTTTAGAAACATCTAAAAATTATCTAAAATAACTTTTTTCATACTTATAGTGTCACAGTTTAAATATGTAGTATTTCAAGACCAACTAGGTCTAGAAACAATGGCTATATGTCAGTGGAATTCCTAGCTTTCCAATAATATAGAGCTCCTATTTCTAGCCCTAATGAGTCACAAAATACAGTATAAGATCTTGAATATGTTACTAGTCCAGAGTTGACTATTTCCCAGTTTAAAGGGATAAGCTGTTGGGAAATATAAATATTTGTGACAGGCTGTTCTGGAGTTATTTTGGTGGTATTTTGAAGCTTCTCAGACTTTTAGAATGTTAGAGTGGAAGAAATAGCTTCGTCCCATGCATCCAACGAAGTGGGTATTGACCCACGAAAGCTCATGCTCCAAAACATCTGTTAGTCTATAAGGTGACACAGGACTCTTTGCAGCTTTTACAGATCCGGACTAACACGGCTACCCTTCTGATACAGAAATAGCTCAGTGAACAAATGCAGGCAAAAGTTACAAAGGTGTACAAAAATGCAATTTATCACAAAATTCCATCATTTTTCATGTGGGTATCTCCACCACTTTTGTAGGCATCCATGTATGTCAGATAAATAGATACATGTAAATACACCTCTACCTCTATATAACGCTGTCCTCGGGAGCCAAAAAATCTTACTGCATTATAGGTGAAACCGCATTATATCGAACTTGCTCTGATCCACTGGAGTGCGCAGCCCCGCTCCCCCAGAGGACTGCTTTACTGCATTATATCCAAATTCGTGTTATCTTGGGTTGCATTATATCGGGGTAGACGTGTATGTGTGTCTGTATATCTATATTTCCACATATATACACATGCAACCACTCTGTTACTAGTTTTACAACATTGTGATTCCATTGAAATCGGTGGTGCTGCTGTGCCAACATAAAAATGTCATTGCATGGTGATGTATCAAGCCCTTTGTTGGCATCATCCTACAATGCAGTGTTGTCAGCTGCTTATGGGAATCAGGACTTCTAAGGCCAAATTCAAAGGTAATATGTAAGGCAGTGAAGTTAGGCTCCCTTATACTCAGTTAAAATTCCCTTCGGCTTACTTATTCCCAGCCTGCTGCTGAAAGAAGCTGAGCTGATACCTTAGGCCTGGTCTATCTGAGAATGTTTTAACTGAAATAACTAAATTGTCTCAATAATACTGGACAAACCTCCTAAAATAGACATGCAGCCTTGGCACAAAATGGAGTTTAATCTGGTTTAGTTTAATAGTATAAAATGTTTCATAAATTTAGTTATTTCCATGTTAGTTGCATACAGATATGGATACAGTACTAATATGAAGAGATAGTGAGCAAAAGCGTATATGTTGAAAGTTTCATTTTATTGAGTCAGAGGTGCTGTTCTGTCTGCTTTTAGTCAATTTGAAACCTGGCACTGCTGTGGAGATGGGACTCAATGATTTTTTCTAACCTTCATGATTATAATGCTAAGGAGCTGGTGCATTAATGGCTTTGGTTCGGAAAAAAAAATTAGTTCTGCATCTCCTGTATTCCATGTAGCCATCTTGTTGCAATCTAAGAATTTCTATCCCCTATTACTATATACTGTGCTGAAGGATGTTCACAGAAGCCTCAGCTTTGCTTAAATGCTACTGTGCGAGTCATATGTTTAAAGCATTAATTCACATTTTTCTTAACAGAGCTTGCTAAAGACACAAGTGATGTTTTGGAGACCAATGAACTATTTCTGCAGACCCCAGTTCAAGAACCTCTATGGTATAGTATTTGCCCCCATTCTAAACTCTATAGGCCTGTTGTCTAATAATAGTCAATTGATAAGAATTGATAATAATAAATATATTTTATGGGTTTGAATTTAGTTAATAATTAAGATAAGTCAGCTTGATTGAGTTTATTAAGCAATTGTTATTCAGCACGTAACAAAAAGGCATATGTTACCCCAATCTGGAGAATGCCTTGCAGCTAGTAATAGTCTGATTTTGATACTGTCTGGTTCTGTTGTTTGCTTATAGCTTTACACTTTTATATGCAACTTGTTTACAGTTTCATTTGTATTGTTTCCTTTTTTTCACAGACAGACATATCTTATTTATAGTATTTTTCTAACTTCCCAGCTACATTATCAAATATATTTTATTTACTTTACTTTATATTTTGCTAACTCAAGTATCTGTTACTTGTTGTTGCTAGTGCGTTGCTAAAAATAGTATTGCTTACTTTAATTCTTGCAAAGATTATCATATATTTTCTGGTAATTCGTGGCAAGCTGGTATTTTTCCTTTTCTTAACATAACTGCAAAGCATCAGTCAACAGGCCCATATTTGCTATTCTTGCTCTCACAAAACTCACAGTGATGTCAAAGGGAACAGTTTACTCTGACTTTCCAGAAGCTGTTTGAATGTCTTTTTTGTTCTGCTCTGTCCAAATACAATATTTTTTCTTCTCACAAAACTGACAAAGACATAATTTCACACTTTTTTGCTGTTAGCATCGAACTGATTTTTGATTGCTGATCAGTTAATCTCCTTTCCCTTTAGTGGTAGAAACCTCTGAGGCAGAAACAAATCCATTAACAAGCTGTGGAGTCTGGGAAGAAAAATCCCAAACTTACACTACATGAAATTTACAGTGATATAATTTGCTATTTTTCATTACAGAGAATTCCAGCTCACTCAGAAAGAAAGCTCTGAACCCTTTTGATGAAGTCAAGAAGATCCTTGTTAGAAAATATACAGAAAAACATTTGCGTTTCAGCTTGTAATTTTAAAAGGAGCACAGGGTTGCTTTGCAAGCGCCCAGCAACATTAGGCCCTTGTATGACTGGTGTCAGGTTCAATATGTGTTGCAAAGTTTTTTATCTTAACTATCCTGCATTGTTGAAATAAAATACAAAAGGAATGGTAGCGTTAGAAAGGAAAACCAATATAGTTACCTATTACGTATCTATCCTACAGTGTACCTCCTGTGAGGTGCTGAGCACCCTTAGCTCCCACAGAAGGCAATAGGAATGGGAGTTGAGGATGTTCAGCAAGATCATGCTCTAAACATATATGCTAATTTTAACACTAATATCCAGCATTTTGTCCATTTCTGTAACAGTACACTCAGATTTTGACCCCTTTTACACAGGGCCTTCAGTTGAGTTTAACAAAAGTGCTTAACAGCTGTGACTCAACTGGGTTTTAACATGGTTAGAAAAGATCCAGCCTGGTTGGTGCACTATAGCATGGTTTAGATCTAGGTTATAATACAGTTTGGCCCTAACCAGCTTCAGCCACAACTAGGTTTGTTTAAGCTGTGATTAAGCATAACTATTAAACTCTCTTGAAAGCCCTGTATAAACAAAGCATTTGAAATGCTGTTTACCGTTCCTAGTAAAACAATAACCCAACGTAACAGTGAAACAAGTATATTGAACATGGATATTTTTTGTCATATTGAAAATCTGTATTTAACACGTTCAAAGCTACACAAGACACCTTTTAAAAGTGCACCCTGTGCTTGTTCTTGTAATCAAACAAACTAAAATCCATGGAGACTGATTTTAGCTAATAACCCGCTAATAATCTAAAACTCTGATTCCTTTTGTATGGTGAAGTCTGCTTGGAGAAATTTATTCTAGTTTGAGTTGATAAATTCTTCTTGTCAGGAGATTCCCCTCATGATTCTTAGCAGGCAAACTTCAGTAGGCTTTCACAGTTCTCTGTGGCCATTTTCAGGGCTGCTGTAACCATTGACCTGGATAGAAGCTAGGAGGATAGAAGATTGAGATTATCCTTCTGAGAAATGTAATAAAAGTAGAATGTTGGGACCCTTTGAGTTTTATTTGGAAAAATTGATTCAGTTTATCATATATTTCAGAAAACCAGATCTTAGATCTTTCAGATCTAAATAAACAAAGGTTTATGAGTCCAAATAATTGAGATTTTTTTCTTTAACAACAAAGCCTCCCAGGTTCAGACTCTGAAGGAGGCTCCATTAGGTCTTTGGTCAGTTTTTAGGACAGTCCTGTGAAAGTGAGAGCCTTAGCCATAACAATAACTCTATCCACTGGTTCTCTTCAGGGCTGCAATCTGTGGAACTGGTTAAGAACATCTGATAATAGGATTTGTTTCTATTAACGCTATGCAAAACATACAACATTTCTAAATCCATCTGCACATTTTTGACCAGGATGCATAAATGCAACACACATACAATACATCTGACACAGTGTGATGGGTTCAGTCACAGAGACCCTCTTGGGACTGTCACGTGACATGCTGAGATTACCTCTGAGCCCGTTTTCCCTACTAGCTTGGGACTCCAGAACCCTGCCTTGTTAAACTAGACATGCTAGCCTGCTGCAACACAGACCCAGGTCTGGTCCACGCCCCAAAAGCAGCAGACTTTAACCAAAAACTGCTCAGCAGGTTACGTATCTCCAGCACCCAGACACCCAGCTCCCAATGGGATCCAAACCCCAAATAAATCCGTTTTGCTCTGTATAAAGCTTATACAGGGTAAACTCATAAATTGTCTGCCTTCTATAACATTGATAGAGAGATATGCAAAGCTGTTTGCTCCCCAGGTATTAATTGCTTACTCTGGGTTCAATAATAAACAAAAGTAATTTTATTAAAAATAAAAAGTAGGATTTAAGTGGTTTCAAGTAATAACAAACAGAACAAAATAAGTCACCAAGCAAAATAAAACAAAACATGCACGTCTAAGCCTATTACATTAAGAAACTGATTACAGGTAAAATCTGACCCTCAGAGATGTTCCAATAAGCTTCTTTCACAGACTAGACTCCTTTCTAGTCTGGGCCCAATCCTTTCCCCTGGCACAGACCTTGTTAGTTTCAGCAGACATCTGAGGTGGAAACTCAGGGTTTTCTCCTGACTGGCCCCCCTTTGTTCTATTCCACCCCCTTTATAGCTTTGACATAAGGTGGGTATCTTTTGTCATTCTGGGTCCCCACCCCTCCTTCTAAATGGAAAAGCACCAGGTTTAAGATGGATTGCAGTATCAGGTGATATGTTCACGTGTCCTGTGTAACCCCAGCCTCCATTCTTCCTGGGCTGGCTCACACGAACACAGAAAGTCTTGCAAGTAAACAGAACCATTTACAACCAATTGTCCTAATCAATGGGAGCCACCAAGATTCTAAACCACCATTAATGGCTCACACTTTGCATAATTACAATAGAACCTCAGAGTTATACTTCATATTTCTAGCTTCAGATACAAGAATAATACATGCATACAAATAGGAGGAATGTATTCAGTAGGTTATAACCTTTGTAATGATACCTTACAAGAGACCTTTTGAATAAAGCATATTCCAGTTACATCATATTCACATTCATAAGCCTATTTCCATAAAACATATGGAGTGCAACGTCACACACAGATTATATTTTTTTTACCCAGAAATATTTACTGTAAGCATAAGGATTGTTACAGCAGTGTTCATTTTAAAAGTTGAATACATTTTTAAGGTCTGAGAAGAATACACTTCAGAGGTCTGAGACATTTTATAGGACTGTTCCTACATAAATATATGCATACAGTCTCATAAATCTCTCTAATAAATGGTAACAAAAACCACAGAACTATAAATTAAATGCTAAATAATAATACTGTTGTCCTTTGAGGCTAAAGTGAACTGGTTTCCACAGAGTTCACCCCTTACATTTCAATATAGATATTATTAAGGTGACACTGAAAATATCAGAAAAGCAAAAGACATGTTTTATAGATAATAGATGAAAATCACTTTAGTTTAATTTGAAAACCTTTATATAGGTTTCTCAGCCTCTGCACTTTGTAAGTAAGGGAGCACTGGAAAGTCCTATTTCCAAATATCTAATTATGCTGTTAAGAAAAACATTATCCTATGAAGTGGAGCATTTTAATTTGTACTTTTTTACTGAAAAAACCTACTCATGATTTAGAAAAACAGACTATCAAAAGTATACCAGACAGACACTGATTTTTTTCTTTTTACGTGATAGCTCCCAGAAATGTTAAGGTTTATAAAACATGAAATACTTTGCTCTTGTAATTGAATGTGATTTGTTTCTGTCTCCCAAACTTTTAACATGCAAGTATGCTAATTAGCATCCATAAACATCACTACTTTTTGCCAATCTACACTAGTTACTACATGTCACTTTTTATAGGTGTTTGTAACAAAATGATTGTGCATTCAAAATATAAGAAAATAGCTTTAACACATTTTTGCCAGTGCTTTTTACCTACACAGCTTTGAATGAAAATAATGAATTTTATTATCATATAATGATATGTAGATATAGATATAGATATGTAATGATTTTCAAAAGAATCAAGGCATTGTAGGATGTCATATTTACAGAGAAAAATTAACCTGCCAGTCTAAGTCAACCACCTGTATGGTAGAATACAACCACCATCCCACTCCAGCAACAATTCACAGATTTTTTTAATAGGGGAAATGAAAGCTCAGTTTTCCAGGTCAAATAAATAGAGGAAGTTAGGTAAGCAGAATGTAGTTCCCTACACTGGAATTTGGACAGGATTCTGTGATGAACACCCCTACTCTTGCAAACAGTACTATGAGGTATATGATGTCTACAGATAATGGTCAGAACTCAGTTTAAAACACAGTTCCCACTGTCATTCTGCTGGACAGTACAGTTTTGGTTCAGTACAGTTTGGAAGGATGGTCCCACCTACTGAATTTCCAACTTCTCGAGCGTCAGGGTTTTCTTTGGTGATCTCCCATCCAAGCATTGACCAGATGTGGGCCTAATTATCATATGAGATCTGATAAAATCTTAGCTTAATGGAACCTCTGTCTCTTATTTCCTTACCTAAAAGGGATGGCAACAAGTTGTAGTATCATTGAAGACTTCCCTGTATAGAAATCAGTCATTCTCAGCTCTGTCTGGTTCAGTTATTGCTGTAATCCTCCACCCAACTTCTTCCAGAATGCCCCTAATCCACAGTCCCCTAAACATCAAGATCAGGAAATAAAACTCAGATCAATAAAAGTACACATTGTAAAGACACCTGCAGCTTCAGTATGTCAAGAATATATAGTATTCTTCAGTGGAATTTACTTTGCTTATATCAGAGCTAAGTTTGGCCCATAGCTTCTAGCTGTGCAAAGTAGTTTCAAAATCAAGACTAGCCAAAAATATTGCAGCAAATCAATTTTTTTGAGATGGTAACATTTTTGTCTTTAAAAGCAAGTTTTGCTACATAATGTAAGACCTGGCAATGACTCCATTTCACTGAATAAGTTTTTTAATAAAATTCTTTGTGGATCAAACAAATGGCATCTTACATTAAATAACAGTAGTTTCTGGCTGGGAAGAAAATGTGTGTGTTTGAAATCATTCTATTTATCATTTAAAAAATAAAATGTTCTGTAAGTTAATAGGTTGTATCCTCTAAATTAAGATATATACAATATTTCACCACTTACTTGTCAAGCCATTTTGAAAAATACTATCTGAGTCTTTGAAAGGACATTCTGTTCTGGAAGGAATCCATTCATCTCAATGTAGTCCACTATAAATGTAGTGGTAGAAATACTATACATAATTACCTAGGGATAGATAGATTAGATGGTTATTAATATCACTTTTTATGTTAGTGCTAGGAAGCAAATGGAAGAAACAATATTATCTTATTTGTAAATAAAATGCAAAGCATATGTTATATACAAAGTCAATGCTATTTGTCAGGTAAGACTCATACTATTAACTCCAAGGTCAAAACTCATCAGCCTACCGCTACTGATACTCATTAAAGACTTCACCTGGTCATGAAATCCATTTAAGCATTTCTAAAGATTCCTAACACACACAAGAGAATGAGGGTCTAAAATATATTTACAAATCTGCATCTCTTTTGCTAAAGTATCTTTATACGTACATGTTTTGGCCTATCGATAGATCGATTGGAAGGTTTGTGTTGTGTTGGAAGATGAAATAATAACATTTTTGAGGAAGGTCTTCATGTTTAAGTCTTTGATTGACATCACCGTACTGCTGAAGAGTGATATACAGAACACTGGGTGTCAAGGAGACTACACTAGGGATTGTAAAAGAGATTTCATAGGAATTTAGTAATTAAAATATAAATTTCTTTTTTATATTTGTAATATTCAGTTTCACTATTACAATATATAAGGCAAGAAAGACTTTTCACCTTTCAACTTTCAAAAGGGATAAGATTCAATGGAGATACAGCTATCATTGGGTTGGGAGAAGGGAGGAAATGGCACTGGTGTTCTTTTAAGTGAAAATCTACCATTTAATCCCATAATTGTCTTCCATTTGCTTCCTACTTCATAGGTAGTGAAAGTACAAGATTCTACTCCCATGTGCCTCAATCCTGGCCTTGAGGAGTTAATCTCCACAGGTCAGAGGGTAGTTAAGTGTCCAGATAAAGTCTCTGACCTTCTGCCTAGACTGCTAACTATTTATTAAGTAGTAAGTTTTGGGTGTTGTGGGAATCTGGTCAGTAGGGTCAAGAGTGGAGTTATCAGTTCATTTCACAGAAATGGCAACCAACTGTCAAATCATAACAGTTTTCAGGCACTGCTGCCCTACATCAGATCTGAACTACTGACCTAAAACCTGGCCCTTAAGTAAATGAGAGTTAAGGGTGTGTAATACAGTAACTCCTCACTTAACATTGTAGTTATGTTCCTGAAAAATGCAACTTTAAGTGAAATGATGTTAAACTAATCCAATTTTCCCATAAGATTTAATGTAAATGCGGGGGGTTACATCATGGAAATTTTGGGGGGGCAGACAAAAGCCATTATATACTGTACAGTACTGTACTGTGGTGGGGAGGTGTCCCTGGCTTCCCCCTGGGGCTCAGGGCTGGGGGTGCAGGGTCTGGGAGGGAGCTAGGGTGCAGGAGGGAGCTCAGGGTGGGGTGTGGGGTCTGGGAGGGAGTTAGGGTGTGGGACGGTGCTCATGGTGGGGGTGCAGGAGGAGGCCCAGGGCTGGGGCAGGCAGGAGGTGCAGAGCACTTACCTGGGGCAGCTCCAGTTTGGTGTAGGGGGTGTGTAGGTGGCTCTGCTCAGCACGGGACCACCCCTGTGGTCGTAATTCTGGGAGCTGTCCCCTCTCCCCCGCAGGCAGGGCCACCCGGAACAAGGGGCTTTAGAGGCTGCAGGGCCCTGGGCTAAGGGGGCCCTAGGGCCCTGGCCTGCAGCTCTAAAGCCCCTTTCGGAATGCGGCCCTGCGAGCATGGGCCGGAGGACTCAGGAGGAGCAGAGGCAGCCACACAGCCAGCGGCCAGAGAGAAGCAGCGCTTTCCCCTTCAAAGCGCCGCTTCTCTCTGGCCGGCTTTGAAGGGGAAATCGCTGCTTCTTTCTGGCCATTGGCTGCACGGCTGCCTCTGCTCGTCCTGAGTCCTCCGGCCTGTGCTCGTAGGGCCACATTCCGAAAGGGGCTTTAGAGCTGCAGGCCAGGGCCCTGGGGCCCCCTTAGTCCAGGGCCCTGCAGCCCCTAAAATCTCTGCATTCCAGGTGGCCCAGCCTGCCAGGGATGGGGGTAGCTTCCCCACTCACTCGCTCCCTCCCAAATAGTTCTAAGCTCTGCCAAACAGCTGTTTGGTGGAGAGGAAGCACTGGGACAGAGGGAGGAAGGGAGGGGGAGGAGGCAGAGAAGAGGAACTTGTGCAATGCTCCCTTGAAAAGTCAGCCAAACAACATTATAAGGGAGCATTGCACAACTTTAAACAAGCATGTTCCCTAATGGAGCAGTGACGTAACTTCGAAACAACGTTAACCAGAAGGACATTAAGTGAGGAGTTACTGTACCTCACAAGTGTCATTTAGTACCTTGCTGAATCAGTCCCCTAGAAGTGTAAAATGTAAAGTTCTGTCTCATGTGGCATCAGTCCACACAGTAATCCTCTAAACCATCCAACTTCTCCATGTTATTTGTAATGAGTCTCTCCAGCCTCTGTGTAGCAGCCTGTCTGATTCACTAAAGCTGAATATTGACCTTATTTCATTATAGATGCAATTTTTTAAAAATATGAAATTTCTTAGAATTGGATTAGCTCACAGAAGGGCCTCTAGAGATGTCTCCCAGCATTGTGTGATTTCCATCTTCTCTGAAGGGTGGGGGGCATGCTGGCCATTCTCTACAGTTTTATTTTGTAAGCGTATTCCTTCAGCTTCCCAGAGCTTGATTGGCTGCAGGGAATAAGCCTCCAAAAGGCCTCCCTTCCCATGTGTCTATCAGGAAATGATGTCATGCACTTTTTAGGTCAGAGTTGTGGTGTTTGTTTCAAACTATAAAGTGCTTTATGGTTCAGGACCTGAGTATCTTGAAGACTCCCCTCCTTCTTTGTGCTTTACCTCAACAGCTGAGACAAGCTGGGACAATTGAGATCATAGACCCTTTGGTTAAACAACATGGAGCTGGTATCAGGGTTTCTTCAGGGGAGGAGACACAACTACCCCACCACACTCCCCAATTCTGACAAAGCCTGAGTTTACGGGCCCTCTGGTGGAGACCTAACTAGTGGTGCAAGGTCTAACTATCCATGCTGGTGAGGACTAACTTGTGTAGCTCTGCTGAAGTCATTTGGACTATAGTATATACACTCACTAGCATGAATGAGGGCTGCATAGCCAGGCTCCCAGGTTTTTACTGGGTAATGGGCTAGGCAGTTATTTTAATCTCATTTCTTTCACATTATGTACATCTGCGAGGGGGAGGATTTTACCCCAGCACCCAACCCAGCTACATAGACAGGAACTGGCCTCTCAATTTGCCCCTGGAGACTTACAAAAGACGCACAGTAACAATTACAACGGACTAATATTCCATGTTTGTAATATGGACAGATCAGTGTTACATGGCCAATGTTTCCAACCGCAGCTTCTAAGCTCTGCAACAGCAATGTCTTTAGTTTTTATGTTCTGAATTGAAATAAGCCTTTATGTCTGGTGAGACATGGAACTCCTCACAGGAACTTTGTGACTGTAGAATATTTTAAAGAATTGAGAGCCTTTGCTTTTACTTTGCATCTCCCATACTCCATTGTGGGAGAGCAATATCACCAGTACCTTCAAACTTTGTCATACATGTGGTGGAGGTAGCTGGAGAACTGCTTGAGATCATAACAGGTAAGCATTTCTAATTCTTCCTGTTACATTAAAGTTCTTGGAGCACTCTATACTGACGTATATTAAGCACTCTGAGAGAGCTGTCCATGTTCAAACATAATTCCCACTTATGATAAAAGTTACATGCACTTATTAAGGGGCGAATAGACACCTTTGTGGTAACTTATAAAGTTTAAATGTTTATATGTGGGTTGTATGGCATTCCATAACAGCAATCAGCAGACAAATGCTTTCTTAAAATCATAATTGTAGGCCAGCCTATTGGTAGTTCTTTAAACTGCTGTGCACGAGACCCAACCCCAAGGCTTGTGGAATGCTGTAGAAGCAACACAGTCAGTCGAGACACAAATTGTCTCACATGACTCAGTAGCTACCACCCCAGCCAAAGAATAAGTATTGCTGATAAGCCTTGGAGGGAGTCTCTCCTTAGCCATAATATGAAACCAGAATTGGAATAAGACTTCAAGTCTGCTGAGACATACATGTGTGGTGTATTGAGGAGGATTGGGGGAAGGGTGAATAAAAGAGCATGGAGTGACGCCATACAGAAAAAAATCATGATGGCATCTACCTGAAGCTAAACAAACAATTCACAGTGAGCAGTTTATTCAGTGACTTGTCTCTTTTTCTGCTCATAGACTATCTGCAAACAGATTGTCATTTCCATGTATTTGTTGTCTTAATGTATTTGCTGAATATATTTTTAACTGTTTTATTATATGGATTGATTGAGAATATTCTAAATTTGGGCCAATGGTCTTAGATTGTAAACTCTTTGGGCAAGGATCACCTTTTTGGTTAAATGTGCATACTGTGCCTGATAGTGTGGGATCCTGATCTAGCTTCTAGGTGCTATTGCAGTACAAAAATAAAAAAGCCTGACAATAATCCTGAGCTGTGTTGCTGGTTGTGGTTGATCAGATAGTCACACATTGTTTATGTTTCCCTATTGGGTAAGTGCAAATGCTGAAATCTGCTTTGAAATTCACATTCTGTGAACATATATGCCAGTAAATTGGATGGCTCAAATGTTTATGGAAAACCAACACAAAACAGGTGTGAGTGTAGCTAACACTGGTTAGTTTAAAAATATGAATTCCTATTCACAGGAATGTTTTTGCCTTATTCACCCAGACCTGCTTGAACCACATCACTGGCTGTTCTTGTGTAGATTCCATCAGCACGACAATACAACTTTCTTTGAAATCTGTTGGGCTTAATCTCACCATCGTTCAGTTCAGCTCCAGTTCAGTATTGCCATCCCCTGTTGTACATTTCCCAATATCAGAGATATTGAAATATCTTCAAGACTCTGAGTGAGAGTGAAGTTAACTATTTTTTAATAAAAAAAGATGGTGGGAATACATAGTGGTCTTCATCAACTGAGAGTATATAAAACCTAGGCCTGCATCCTCTGGTGCACATAGTGAACTCTGGGTGCTACTGATAGGGAGAGTTGTAAAGAAGATATTTCCAGTTGCCCACTCACAGGGTTATTTCCATACCAGCCCTGTCCTGATGATAGTTCAGAGCAGCCTCAGGGCCAAAATACACCAGCTGGAGATTTCCAGAGCCAGCTCACTGCATCTTGCAGAGGTGGCATAAAGCCACCTATTGGAACTCTGTGATGTCTGAGAATTCCATCATCCTGGGTAAATCATCAGCCTTCCCAACACGTCCCCAAGTAGGGCAGCTTTAAGTCCCTTTTCTACTGCCAGAATGGCTTGACAGGAACTTATGGTGGATATAGCCCTGTAAGTGCTTTTAACTTATTCACCATATACAGTAATGCCACCCCAATGTTCAAAAATCATGAGTTTTTTCTAAAAAACCATGAGGTTATTTTAACTAATAAATATTGGGTCTTTGTTTTTCCTCTTCTAGTTTCTAAGCCTCTGTGGAGCACTTGGGTCACATTTTAAAGCTTTTTTCCTGCAACCATAAGAACTAAAAACTTACTTATTAAATGTCAACTGAGATTTTCATGTAACCTCTTGACTTCAGAAGCTAGGACTTTAAGAACAGCCACAAATATTGTGAGACTTGCAATGAAATTGTGAAACTTGCCAACACTGCATCTGATGTCTTTACATAACTAGTTTCTATTATTTGTATTCAGTACAAATTTGTATTTGTATATATGCATTGTTTTCAGTTTCTAGAAATAATAAACATACAACATAAATTATTGTGTCTGGTGATGAAGTCTCTTCCATAGTTCAGTTTTTATATCATAACTTTATCATTTCTACCTGCTTTTTCATATCTCTGAGTGACAGCCACACATTTCTTCAAAAGTAATCTCCATGATCTTGACTGTTTTTTTCACTGATCTTTTTCTGGGAAAAGTTTTCAGAAGTGTATCATTCTACTTGTTTCACACTCTCTGAAATCACACCGTATTTAGTTCAAATAATGTCCCACTCTTTAGTCTGCAGCATCACTGTCTCTTTAACTTTTCGATTTAACATACTCAGGAAGGTGTTGTTATTTGTGCAGTGCAAATGGTCAGTCATTTTAGTCATCTAGAATCTCTAGAGACTCCCAGCCATGCTATGGAGGGTACGGAAATATCTTTGAGAGACAGAGCGAGTCTAAAATCAGAGTAGAGATGAGACTCTGAGACTGACTCTTCTCCTCTGCTCTCTTTCTCCTTCTCCATTCATTCACTTTCTCTTCTGTCATTATCCCCAATCACACTCTCTCCTCCTCCTCCTTCTATCTTTCCCTCTCCTCATCCATTCCCTTTCACTCATTCATTCGCTCAGACTGTCCTCTCTCATTTTCATTTCTTTTAATTAAGCATAGATTCTACTGAAGCTGATCAACATCATCCATCATGTGACCTGCCTAAAGGGGGTCATGTGCAATCACATGTTCTGCATAGTCCATCTCTGAAGCACGATGCCAATTCTGTGACTTCCTGAAACTCTTGGTTAGCCAAAGGTAGGTAACATCTCCAGGAAACATTCACCTGCTTACCAAAGAACTAAATTTTTCCACAGGTTTCCAATATGATCATTCCCCTCTATTCAGCATTGGTGAGGCCTCATCTGGAGTACTGTGTCCAGTTTTGGGCTCCACACTAGAAGAAGGATGTGGAAAAATTGGAAAGAGTCCAGTGGAGGGCAACAAAAATGATGAGGGGGCTGGAGCACATGACTTAGGACGAGAGGCTGAGGGAACTGGAATTATTTAGTCTGCAGAAGAGAAGAATGAGGGGGAATTTGATAGCTGCTTTCAGCTACCTGAAATGGGGTTCCAAAGAGGATGGATCTAGACTGCTCTCATTGGTACCTGATGACAGAACAAGAAGTAATGGTCTCAAGTTGCAGTGGGGGAGGTCTAGGTTGGATATTAGGAAAAACTTTTTCAGTAGGAGGGTGGTGAAGCATTGGAATGGGTTACCTAGGGAGGTAGTGGAATCTCCTTCCTTAGAGGTTTTTAAGGTCAGGCTTGACAAAGCCCTGGCTGGGATGATTTAGTTGGGGATTGGGCATGCTTTGAGCAGGGGGTTGAGCAGGGGGATGACCTCCTGAGGTCCCTTCCAACCCTGATATTCTGTTATTCTAAGGCATCTGGGTGTTAGATATTGTAATGTGATACTGCTAGGGTTGCAGGAATCTGTGACTTAAAGGAGATCAGAGGTATGTTGCACACAGGCTTTTTTCTTATAGAGAATTTCCTAGGCCATATGGCAATATTGTTCTTCATGTCATGGAATACATGTTCTGCCACACCAAAAGCAAACAAACATGAATATTAAATATCTCCCAACTTAACTGATGTACATGTCAAAATAAAGTACTTCTCAATTTCTGATCCATTCTACTTGCTTACATTTATGCCTCGATCCAGCAAAGCACTTAAGCGTGTGATCAAGGGCTTAGTCTCTTTAATTGGTTCAAAGAAAGCAGTACCCAATGTATTCATCACAGCGAGTACTGGTTTTGAGAATACGCTAGGTTAATTGTCATGGTGCTTATTTTATTCATGCTTTGAGATGTTTATTTCCTTTAGATATTTCAGAGTGCCAGTCTGAAGTAAATGGGTTCTGCTTTTCTTTACATAACATGTTCAACATTGAGAAAAGATTAAATTTGTCACAGGTGAAAAATATACCCACTTTGCAAAGTGGGTCAACTGTCCCCAGGGTTCATTGGATGATCTGTCTTTAGGGCTAGAAGAGAAGCCCTGTTATCCTAACTGAGTGGTGTTTAGCATGTGTGGCAGAGAAAATGTGCTTGTAGCAGCAAATAGGAGTATATGGGTAGGCCAGGGTCAATAAATTCTTGTCCATTTAGATGGAATTAGGTGTTCATAGCTATTGGATGATTGTAGAGATGATTATAAACAGGCCTGGTGAAGTCTGTTGATTATTTGAGAAAGTTTCTCAGTGTTTGTTGTTTATTCAGTAGATTTGAGTGACTTTTCACTTTAATAAAACTCTTATTGCCATTATGATTTAAATGAGCAAACTCAAAATGTTAATGTGATGAAGACAAAACATTTTTTTTTATTTGTTGTTTTGACAAAGTGGCTTTTCATGAATATAAGGCACTCCTGAGAGAAGCAGCAAAATGTTTATTACAAAAATGAAATATCAGTTGCACTATGTAAAACAGGGGTAGGCAACCTATGGCACGCGTGACGATTTTCAGTGGCACTCACATTGCCCAGGTCCTGGCCACCAGTCAGGGGAGCTCTGCATTTTAATTTAATTTTTAAAAGAAGCCTCTTAAACATTTAAAAAACCTCATTTACTTTACATACAACAATAGTTTAGTTATATATTATAGACTTATAGAAAGAGACCTTCTAAAAATGTTAAAATGTATTACTGGCACACGAAACCTTAAATTAGAGTGAATAAATGAAAACTCAGCACACCACTTCTGAAAGGTTGCTGAACCCTGATGTAAAATCTGACTGTCTGCGTTTAGTGTCTGTCTTCATACTACAGCTTCCACTTCATCAAAAATAGCATCAAATAGTGTAAATGTGACAGAGTGCTGGGCAACAGCAGCCGAGCCAGCACTCTGATCACTGCAACTCTAATTAATTACTCTAGAGTAGATCTCATTAAGAAGAGCTGTCTAAATGATGGATGAGGATGAGCTCAGGAGAACTAAGAGGCTAATTAGCCCGCTAAGCAGATGATACAAAAGACATAGGAAGTAAGTGAGAAAGGGGAAGTAGCAGAGAGAGACTTTTGACTTTAAAGCACTGTTAATAAAATCAGTACAAAAATGCAGGAAAAATAAGAAAATTCAAAAATAATTGCCCATTCCAAACAATGTGCATTTCCAATAGCCTACTGCTGTATAAATTGATCCAAGTTGCTTATAAGAGTGTAATATCTAAACAGAATGTTGTTTACCTGTGGCACATTGTTTTCCTTTCCTCTCTTGCACTTTCTTTCATAATTTGCTGACCTTCTGTGACTACAGCCTGCAAGACAAGTAAAATGAGGCTTTCATGTGCACAGCTGTTGAAATTTGGACATGTTTTCCTTAAATAAAACACATCTATGCTGGCATTAAAAACATTGTAAGTGATGTGTTTTGCAAAAAATGGAAATGTCATTTACATAAATATGCCACAGTATGATAGTGTCTAGATCAAAATGTTCAAAATGAGGCAATTTTGAGACAGTAATGTAAGAATCAAAATAACACATCCATGAGTATCGTGTAGGATACCAGTTGCTTAACTGTGGCTTACAAATCACTGCTTTTTACACATACACATTTTACCAACTGTTTAAGTAAAATCCTATCACTACATTCTAGTAGCCATACTGGTCTGTGTATCTAGGTTCTTGTACAGGGCCCATCACTGTGGTATCTGAGCACCTTCAATTGTCAAGATTCATTAAAAGGTTAAGAAAAAGGTAATTTTGAAACTAAGATTTAATAGATAATGGGGGGTTAATTGTTTCAATTTTCTACTTTTGACAAAAAGTTCTGGTGATAATTACTGAATTTCTATATCATCATAGCACTTATTCACCAAGTATTTCTTGGTCAAGCTATCTAGGTTGAAGATAGCTAGTTCAAGGGAGGACTGGCTGGCTCAACAGATTGTGTATCTTTCACATCTAGGTCATTTCTTCAAATGTAGCCCAACACCCAAGTGACAAGTCTTAATGATGAATAGATGATGATCCATCTGAAATGTAATGGTGGTATCAGTTCATAGAGGGCAAGTGTCAATACCACAAAAGTGGCACTTGCCCTTGTTGGCAGTCTCAACTGAAAAGCCTTAAATCACATGGGCAAAAGAGCTTGAACTGTTCACCTGTCTTCATAATGTGTTCCTTCCAGGTCAGTGTTGGTGATCTGGTTCTCCCTATGCCATACTTGTTGATAAGTAGAGGACTTTAATTGCTAGGATTATTAATTCACCAAATTAACTTCTAAAATCTTGGAGGGAAAAAAGAATATAAGGATCTCAAGTAGTGTGGCCACCATCCTGGTAATGATTTCAACTTCTCTCTATTTTTCTGGATTCAGCAATGGATTGAGAGCATACATATTTCTTTTTGTTAAATATAGAAATTCAGTTACAGTGTTCCTGCAACTATTCAAGGAGAGTCAAACAGTGAAGGATATTTATTTGTTAAATATTGAGAAACAAACACTAAGCACCATTGCATAATTCCTTTTGTGTTAGTCTGTCCTGCTGTCCATGAAGACTTCAGTTCTTGTTGAGGAAGAGCCATAAAGGAAGGTTTATGCTATAATTTTTCTTAATAGAAAGCATCTAAATGTAAGAAACTTGCAAGATTCAAATAGGCAAGGCACCATGTCTACTAGAAACTTTTTAAAGACCTATTTAAAAATAATAAACAGGGAGGGATGATCTGTTTTCTTAAAGATGAAAAGCTGAAGAACAATCAGAAAATAAAGTACGTTTTACAATTAAGACAGATATATCTAATTTAAATACCATAAAAAAGATGATCCCTATAATATCTTCTCCAGTCTCAAAAGATGTTTCCTTTTATTAATTTGGGATGAAACTTGCTTCCATTAAAAAGGCAGCCCAAGCCCTATACACCTTTGAACTCCTTCTTTAGTTTAATTTCATGCCCAGTTGATCAAATCTCTTGTTCGTAGCACTATAAGTAAGGGCTTGTCTACACTGGATATGCTACAGTGGCACAGCTGCAGCCCTGCAACTGAACTACTATAGCATTTCAGTGTGGACATTACTTACGCTGATGAGAGGTGTTCTCCAATTGCCATAGGTTATCTATCTCCCAAAGAGGCAGTAGCTAGGTTGATGGAAGAATTCTCCTGTCAATCTAGTGCTGTCTACACAGGGACTCAGGTCGGCTTAACTATACCACTCTGGGATGTGGATTTTTCACACCCCTGAGCGACAGTTATGCTGACCTAATTTTCTAGTGTAGACCAGGCCTAAGAAATTCACTAGGGTTAAATTTACCACAGTATAGGCTCCAGCACAAGTCTTATGTGCCACTTTAAGTTCCATTTCACTCTCCAAAATGGAGCAGAAAAGTGAATTGCTCTTTAGTGACATGAAAAGAATTGGTATCAATTGTGACAGCGTTGAAAGTGCTGCTGCTATAAAATGTTGTAATCATTGTTAAACCAGACCTTTCACTAGACCTTCAACCACCATCTGGCTTGTTTTTCATTTGCTCAGCTGGTTTTTGAATTTTGAGACTTGAAGCCTTTTGATGTCTTTGTTAGATAAGAATAAAGACATTTTTATATAAAAAAATAAAAATGCAAGGCTCTTTGTCCATGCTGTTACATTTCCCCCTATTCGTTTCCTTATCCTTCCCCTCAAAAAAATCCCATGCCAAAGGCAAAACTAATGTAATGGGACTTCCCACAGAAAACATCAATAAAAAGGGCCATCCACAAGTTAATGGCAAATTTTCAAAAATAGGTTCCGGCAATGCTCATGCAGAAATAATTGCAAACCCAATTATCACATTTGCACATGCACATCAGATACATAGACATACTAGTCAAGTACACGTAGCTGCAAATTTCTAGTTAAGCATCCAGCTTGTCTCTTTACCTCACTTGTGCTCCCTGGCCCTGAGTATATGCACAACCGTGGTTACATATTTGTGCATCAACTCGAGGCTATATCCTTTGAAAAGGTGGCTCTTAGTATCTGGCTAATTTCAGCTCAGCCACTGTGAGAATGATACTTTCCTAGCATGTGCTGTTCTCAGGCATTCTCTTCTCCCGCATCTACAAAGTGATTGGCTTGTTCCTCAGGAGGAAATCGAACCCCAGAGAATTTAACAAATCTGTCTGACGGTGCACAGCAAGTGAGTGGCAGGACCAAAAATGGAAACTGATGCTCCTGATGCCACTCCCTTCTTCTAACTGCTAGACCCCTCCCTCCTACTATGTCCAGCGTGACCAGATCACCTTCGCACAGATAGCTTCGTTTAATGATTCAAGTGGTGACCTTGATGTGATTTGCAATTGGTGGAAGACATGTAAAGCAGGCCTCTCTGTGCTGAGTTAATGGCAGGGGGAACCTCAGAGACGTTAGCACACGGGGATATCAGGGTGGTGGGACAGGTAGATAAGGCTTTCTTGTGTAAGTTACCTACAACAAGGGCCTGGATCCAGTTATTGTATTAACCCCAGCGAGGAGGTGCTTTAGATTTATTCTGTATTTGCCCCTTTCTGTGGCAACCCTCCCTCCTCCCAAAATAGTGACTGGTTACTAACAAAACAAACTCTAGTTAGTGGCAGGAGAAATATTAACAACAGTGCCACATGTCCCATGGATTGTTCAAAATGATGAATATCCCCTTGCTTCCTGCTGTAACACACATTTGATCTTGGGTGGATGGCATTGTGTGTAGATTTTTCTGTTTGTGGAATTTTGCTGAGATGCACTCAGAGAATAAGGACCCCACACACACACACACATTCCCTATTATTTTCCAGACTGACTTTCTTTCTGGGGAGGAAAAATTCCTCCGCCACCCCCACCCCTGGTCCCAAAACCATGTCTTTCCGCCAGGGGTTGCTCTTTGCAGCTGAAAGCTAAAGAAAGCCAGGCTAGGCTAGATCACAGTCCAACGTGCGACTCTGGCTTTTTCCCCTTTTGAACTCGGGTACGTTTAAGAACCGATGTCTTTGCAAACATATCAGGGGGAAACAGAACCAACGTGACAAGCAGCGTTTGCAGAATCCTTTCCATACATCAAAGTGCCACATTTAGGAATCGGGATATGGCTCAGGCAGCCGTTAAGCAGCGGATTCCCCCTCTTGAAAGGGCCTCAGAGACGAAGCATGTCGTGTGCAACTGTGCAGCTCCAGCCTCGTGTGATGGCAGAGACTAGAGAACTGTTCAGCAAAGCAGGACACGTTTCTCTGAAGTCTTTGGAAAGATCACAAAAGGGAAAGCGCTGCTCTAATTCCTGCGCTGATGGGGTTGGTGGGAGAGAAAAGCTTTCGCGCTGAAACAATGGAGCAGGGTGAATATGCGCACGTCTGGTCCCCTCTCCCTGCTGCTCTTGAATGTAATTTTGCCCAGACTGTCCCCAGTTTTGTCGCCTTAGGCCACTGGCACAGAAAGAACGGTGTCATTTCTACCAACTGGGCTCCTGACCCAGCCACTCATCTGTCACCGCTGTCTCATTCCTGTTATTTACATCTGTCTTTAGCATTCTAATTACTCGCTTTATTACTTTAGCCTGGAGGAATCCCGTAAAAAACAGTGGAGATGAGGATCCTACCAACAATAAAACTGCCCAAAATCCCCACCGCCTATTATACAGAGCACTTGAGAATATTTGTGCTGTTATATGACCTCAATATGTCCTTAAATTGGTCTTATTATATCTTCCTCTTTCGCCCCTCCCCTGCAGAAATGACCTCTATGGGGCAGGTGGTTAAAAAACAGAATATTCAGCCAAATGTGCAAGATGAGATTATTCTTTTGTCTTGGCCCCAGGAATGGAGGGTGGGGGAGAGGGGACTTCACAGACTGAATCACATCACCACAAAATGTTGGAGAAAAAGCTGCAGTTTTGTTGTGGTGGATTCCAGATTTCCTGGGTCCCCCCTGATCTCCACGCCTCTCTTGTTTTCATCCGGTTCAGGAAAACGATCTCCTGCTTCTCACTCAATGGGAGGAAATGTAGAAAACTTAAATTTAAAAAACAACAACAACCCTTTTTCGTTATTTTCCATTCAGCCAAGCAATTCTGAAAGGGCTTCATCGAGATTCTATAATTTAGGGGACAGAGTATGTGCAGATTGAAGATAGCGATTTATTTACCTTCCTTTATAAAGTATAATAGAGAGAGAGAGACGAAAAGTTTGCAAACCCTAGTTTCTTGCAGTTCAATACATTCCTGAAATAAATGATCTAAACGCCGGACTAAGGCCCTGTAATTAATACAAACCCATCCAGGGGAGCCGGCTGCAAATGCAGTTTTGTTATTTATCCCTGCTAGGGAAATGCTTGTTGCACTTTTCTGCCTGTGCTAATGGTTTTTATTTAACCCTACCAGAATCTTCTCCAGAAAGAGAAAGACAGCGTATATGGATTTTTTAGCTAAATAATAGGTGATTTATTGGTCTTTATGCTCGTCTGATGGAGTGGTTGATAGATAACGTAATAATATGTACATAATTAAGCGGGTTTACTGTACCTCAGTCAAATTAGGTTCAGCTCTGTAGGATGTCCCTCCCCCTCTCGAAGCTGAGGGCTTCACTTTACTTCATCCCTCCTCATTACCGGGGGTGGGGGAGGGATGTTGCAAAAACCAAAACCCAAACTCAATAACTAGACAAGGGGCAAGCTTAAGGAGCTGCCCTGCTGGAATGAGCAGTATCTGGCTCAGGAAGCCCTGCTCTACAATACAATAACACAGACATCACCCCTACACACACGAGACCCAATCTTTCAGTAAGGAGAGAAAGAGTGTGTCAGACAATGAAAATGTATACAGGATATGCGTTGTGGCCACAGTCTGTATGACGAACAGTGTCTTCAATGTAAGCCAAGCACACCGAGTGCTACTCATGACTCACTTTCTGATTTAGGGATGTTGATACGTCTGTGAGATGAGTGCGTTAGGAAATCCTTTCCGTCCAGCCTTTTGTAACTAAAGCTAAACCCTCTCCTTGTTCTTGTAAGTTGTCCATTCAAGGCATGGCGTACTTGCTCTTCCAAACTCATCTAAATTACATCAATAACAGATCGCACTCTTTAATGAGCTCTCAACTTTAAAGACTTGAAGGATATTAACAAGCCGCTTGACAAATGGTGCTTAGAAGCACATTAAAGACACTGCTAATGGAGCGCATAATGACGGCTAATTTTCGATCAGATATAAATTAGAGCCCCAACAGTTATTTGCCTTAAGGACTTTATGTAAATGATTCTGTTCTGTATAAACTGAAAGGCGAAGCGAGCCCTGCCATATTGGCAATCCTTGTGGATATGATTAATAGATCTGCAGCAGACCTGGGCGGACAACTCATGGCATTTCCAGCTAAAAGTCATACACTGTTTGAGTAGTAAATATTATATCTACACTGATATAATGTGAGACAATGTGATTTGCGAGTAAATAGGTAGATTATAGACAGATGCTGATACACAGCTGGGGCTAAGAGCTTCTCCAGCCACTCTAGTGTTTTAGGTGTCTAACCCTAAATGGAGATAAATTTTGTATTTATCTTATGTGTGTGTAATCCCCGGCTCTCTCTGTCACACACACACACAAAGATGAATTCTATCCCATAAAACCGGGAAGCAATTTCGAGGAAACTTATCCCCGTGTGGTTACATCTGTGGTTCTGCTGCCTAGAGTGGACTGTGTTCATTCGCTTTTCTGTTGCCCTCTTCCGTTACAAATAATAGTAATAACAACAGACCCCTCCTCTGAGCTGCCGTCTGTTTAACCGCACGCAGCACACAGTTCTGGACAATGTCAGGAAGCCCAAGTACTTGCAAACGAAGCCAAGCTACTAGGGTGGCATGTCCCAGCCCATGCTCTTGGGCCTGACTCGGAGAAGTTGTCACACGTTTCTCATTGGTTTTCAGGTAGATCTGTTCAACTTGCAATGGCGCCGGTAACATGTGGAGCTCTTGTCCCGCCTCCCATGAACGGAACTCGCTTTCCACCCTGCCTAGGCGCTTGGGCATGGTGCCTTGCGTGTAAATCCGCCCCGTGCTCTTTGTGGTTCCAGTACAGTGCGGGAAAGGTCTGCGGCCAGTGGCCAGCCTGCACCCAAAGCACTAGAGTCCCTGGTGCAGCAATACCGAACCGCGTTACCTGCACAGGCTCTGCCCCCCTCACCCCGGCCCTGGGGGCAGAGCTACGGGGAGTGGGACACGTGGGCTTGCTCGAGGCGCGTCAGGCTAGCGTTACCTTGCCAACCAATGGCGGGAAAGATGCTCGCGCTCATCAGCGCTGTCGTGCGCCCTTGCGGGCTTTCAAACTCTCCCGCGGTAAGGACTGGCCGTAGTTCCCGCTTTGAGTGCAGGCCTGAGCGCGTGTCCGAGAGCCTTGCACGCGGGGGCGGGGCGGTATAGTGCACTGGGGAGGGCCTGACAGTTCACTGCCACAGCCAGAAATGGGTGTGACGTGCGCGCCCTCGCAAGGGGCCTGGCCACTCCAGCGCTATGGCTGCAACGAGCAACGCAGAGCGTTTCTGCAGGGCGCTGCTTTATGCATTCCTGCCATTTTCCGCGAGGGGCTGGCGTGCTGAAAAACTTTTGCATGAAATCGTTCAAAATCCCCAATCTAGATCTGATGAGTGAAATAAACTCTTTTCACTCGCATGGAGCGATGCAGCCCTGGGTCATCTTCTCCCCACCGTTAATAAATGATGTCGTCACTCCAAAGGTGTGGACATAAATTCAATCCTACCAGTGTTCACCATTAAAACGCTAGCTCCCTCGCACACACCTACAACAGCGAGTGATCCTTATGAGGGTGTTGGCTATTTATTCCTGTTGGGAGCCTTACACAAAAGGCAAATGAGTTATGACGGTCTCGCTTTTATATAAAAAATAAAACGCATCACGCCAAACCCCTACAAATATGTCCATTCTCTGTGTTTTTCATTTAAGAAAGCGCTGTCTCTTGCAATGCTTTCAACTGATTCCACTTATGGAAATAAATAGCGATGTGACCGTAAAAACAAAACTAAAACCAATCACCAAGTAAGTAAATTCTAGTCCTGTCAAGTCTCCATAGCACTGTCTGCATTTGGGGAAGAAAAAAAAATCTCCAGGTTATTTATGTTGACTTTCCAGTATACAATACCTTTCTTCGAGAGCTTTGATTCTTAAGCCTGTTTCACTAAAGGGTATAAATGGGGCACGCAATACCACATTTTTCCTACGCTCTTCAACATCAGCGGAAAGCGACATTTAACTCCACAATGAATGTCTTTGTGTTGAGATCCAATTTTTCCACATTATAAAGAATAATCACTGACATCGTTTTAGCAGCAGACATCGCTTTCATAATAATTGTTTTGACAAAACAGAGCAGAAAACATGGTGGGAACTCTCCAAGCGGAGCTATCTGGGGTTTTAGTAAAATCTAAAGTTGTTCTTATTAACTTCCAGATCTGAATGAATGTGATAATGAGTCGAGAGAGAATGTTGACTACTTACCCCTGTTCCGGAGGGTATACAGCTTTACAACGCGCAAGCTTATTCTCAGTGGATGAACTTAAGGGGGTACATTACCTCAGAACCTTCCTCCACAAGGTATTTCTACCAAATATTATACATGCAGTGCCTGCAGTTACAAGTAGCGTGGGGGAAGTCAATAACATTATGCAAGGGAGGAAAACCAAGAAATGTATTCTGCATACAAGCGTCTAGCAATGTACTAATTAAAAAGTGTTTGAACTAGAATATTTGGGCTAAAAAGAAGCACGTTAGCTCTTACCTAGACCCTCGGAGGTGCGTTTTTATACGTTTTAATTTTAGTTTAAACGTTTGAACTTTAAGTGGCGACACACACACATGCATCTGAAGAAGTGGGTATTAACCCACGAAAGCTCATGCTCCAAAACGTCTGTTAGTCTATAAGGTGCCACAGGATTCTTTGCTGCTTTTACAGATCCAGACTAACACGGCTACCCCTCTGATACTTGACACACACACACACACACACATAGAGTACTTTTGCAACTTAGAAGTAACCAGATTTGCTTCTTTTTTTCTGTGTTACGGTGCCTTGGTACGAAAGGTGCTGTGAAAGTTGGCTGTCGAAACTCCCTGGACCAAATGGACAGCCAGTGATTGTCATGCAAGAAGGTTTGTTACTCTAAGTGCTGGCCGCTAATGTCTGTTTGCAACATGTCCTGCGCGCATAGAGTAAATAAGCAATTTCACTTTAAAGAACGTGTACAAAATAAACCCCGAACTCATGACACGTTTCTTTCGTAATTTGTGTCATTTGCATATAAGGCAAAAGGCAGTGACGTAATGGTTTTCATTAATTAGGTGGAACAGTTCTGTTTTTAGAAGTTTTATTTGCAAATTCTAAAGTCTAAGGCACCTTAATGTGTCCCTGTAGCTCTAAACTAGCCAGGTACATTCACTGTCCAACACTTAGGATCTGATACTGAATCCACTGAAGTCACCGTCAAAACTCCCTTTGGTTTCAGTGCTGCAGTTTAGGGTCCGTAGTCACTTACTTACCTCCTTTGGCACTTCTCGGCTGATTGAGACAAGCTGGATTTAGCTTCTGTTCAAGAAAATAAGAAAAAAAATAAATTCTGCCTCGTTTTCTGGTATCAGGAACCACGAATGAGAGAGAGGTTCCCTAGTTGCTGCATTTCTCTGCTGTGTTGTGATTTCGATCAAGCCAGATGCTTAGCTTGCTTTACAGAAATCCTTCTAAAGCCTTTTGTCAGCGTTGTACAGGGTTTAATACTCGCACATAGCACTCTCTGCATTCACACGTCTTCAATTCCCTGGGATTATAAATGCTTGAAGAGCTTGGTTCAGTCATGCGGTGCCAAAATAAGGAGACTAATGTGTGACAAGACAAGCCAGAGTGAAGTCATATGCCAATGGTTAGGTAAAGTTGATTGTGCTGTGCTAGGTCTAACTTTCAACTTGCACCTTCATAAATATATTTCTTGGGATTGTGGCAACTAAAATTCCAAATAACTGAGTTAAGATTTATAAAGAGCTCCTTTTCAGCTCCAAGACAAGTTACTATCTGATAACTTTTTAAAAATCTGGTAAATGTATTTTCTTAATAATCTTTACTAGATAGATAGATGATGTAGAGTCGCATTCCAAGTGTGTGATTTTAAGTCTATTGTTATTTAAATCAAAAGCAGAATAACACATATGTGGAATATGTTTCATATTATTATTTGAGGTTGACGTTGTCCTTTAGCTACCCACAGAAACGGTTTTAAAACTAAAACTAGGCTGTGAGGAAATATGTGCCACTAGTCACAATTTACTATTTTAATGTATTTCTATTACATGCTATTTTAATGTAACTATAACGTTAAAAGTATTTTCCAATTGCATTCATTCTTCATCAGCTTATTATTTCTATATTCGGTCCAGTGAAATAAAATAAAGAGAACGATGCAAGGAAAAGACATACAATATAAAATGCAATATTATAATCACTTTAGGAAATCGGAGTATATCAGATCCAACGTTATTTAAACAGATTTCATTCCAACACACACAGCCCAGAACGTTTCCCCATGGTATCTAAGCGATTGTGGATTGGGATTTGTTTAAAGAAACATTCCCTCAGCATTCAACTCCGCGAGGAGAGATGATAAGGTATGACTGCAAAAGGACACTTTCTCTACAACAGGTCACAGCTAAAGTAATGGATCTAGCCCCTAGAAAATAACAGAGTTGCAGAGGGTGTTCGGGAGACGTTAATTAATCAAACACATTAATGTCATACAGGATCTGCAGTCCTTCCTCAGACAAAACTCCCATTGAAGTAAGTGGGCGATCTGACCGATGGTACATTTTTATGCCTTAAGGGCTTTTTGCTGGATAATTGAAGTCAGTGGAAAGAGTACCATTGTCTTTAATGGTGCTGGATCAGTCTACTCTACGTGACTCCCGCTCTGCACCTGCCTACGCAGTGCCTGGGACTTTCGTGCATAATTTCAAGCCTGCCTAAATGAGAGATTTTATTTCATTCATTTCGTGGAATGAAAACTTCTGCTACTGCTTTGCAAAAGCTAGATGCGCATTGGTGGCGCATGAAAGCAACCAGTCAGGTTAAAAAGCGTACTGCTCCCTTCCCCCTCCACGTTTTTGAACAGGATGAATTAAATTTGTAGAAAGTGAAACCGAAAAGGGAAACGAGCTGTTCATTTGTATCTATCTGCTGTTCTTATTTTCAAAAGCAAAACACTTTACCTTTCCTGTGCACGCTCAGGGCAGTTTTCTCTTCTGCAAATATTGTTGGTGTTGCATCCACAGACTGGGAAATCACAAAGTTAGAATTAAAGAAGGTTATATGCCTGGGTAGTTTCACATGACTGTGATAATTGTATGAGAATCTGCTGGAGAGGACTTAAAAGACGATACACGATATAAGAAAGAGGCACATTTAAATGCCGCCAATCCTCCTCCTCTACAGAATGTTTTGTAAACTTTGCCACTCAAAACGTGCTTAATGTTGCTTGGGAAACGTCTAAGGGAGCAGAGAGCAGATTAACTCGCAGTCTTCTGCCCCTTAGCCCCCCCAGTCTGGAAGTCTCACTTAGCTTGGGATTTTTTAAGAATAATTTATGGGTTCAGTTCTCAAGAGCATTTCCTTGGAGCAAATGGTGGAACCATATTAGAATTTAAATAGACACGATTATTAAAATACCATGGACTAAAATAGCCCCTAATTTCTTGATGACTGATTTTCACAGTGTCTCTAGGAAGAAATTGTTTTAAAGGATAAACCGATAGCAATGTAGTTAGCCAGCATAGACTTTTTTTGGCGCGGCTCTGTCTGATTTATGCACCAGTGGGTAGTTTGTTGTTTGTTAGGGGAATTTGCAGAGATTAATGTCCCTGCGCATAGCAAAGGGTTGAGACTCTCCTGTTCTTTTCCCCACATCTCAGATATTGTATTTGTGTCCAATCTACTGCCATTTGTTCTGGCTCTTTCTGCCATGAATACGCGTCTGATCAAGAACACAAACAGAACTGACAATCTGTACTCACCTAAAGCTCGGGGGGTATTTGAAAATGAAGTTATACCGCAAGCAGAGCGTTTGCCTTTGCTTTCACATCCCAGACTCATCGATTTGTTTCTGAGAAACGCTGCGCAGTCTTATAACAGCTACAACCAATTAATATTGCATTAACCCTATTTAAAAAAAATCCAAAAACACAAGAATACTGCGCCCTATCAAAGCCATCTATTATTAACGCAAATGTAATTGGAGACCTGAGCTAGATGCGTGTGTTATGGAGCAATGGAGGAAAACACAACCGTGACAGTATTCCAGAAAGGCAGGGGAGCCGAGGGTGTCTAATATTTAATTTCAGGTCTGTGGTTTTCTAATTCGAGATTAAAAGCAGTCACGTCTTTGAAGCCAGACACTTGGTGTAAATGTACAGTTAAAATATTCTATTCCATAGTCCCCAGACAGAGCTCTGCTAGTCCCAGGCTTCATTAAATTTTAATTATCATCCCAGACTGGAGTAAGGAAAGAGGGAAAAGACTGTCCATCTAATTGCAATTGATAAAAAAGAAGCTTGGATTATTTTTTCCATGCACGAAGAACATTTTCTTTTATATGTGTAAACCTCATATAAGGAAGTATAAGCTTCTCTACATATGCATTTGCTGTCTAGAAAGATTCCACTTGAATACAAAATGGAAAGGGATGGTAAATGGGACAAAAATGACATTCTCTCTCGGAGAGATCTGGCGAAAGATCAACAGAAGAGACAACGCGCCTCTAATTAAGATTCCACAGTTAAGAGATGAAAGCTTATTGTCTCAAAAACAAAGCACACTGATTCATTGAACCTTTCCCAGTCCGGGCATCCCTTTTATTTTGCAATAGGAAGACAGAGGCTTTTTCTTGTACCTTTATTACGTTTGTTGGAGCTCAGATTTCTTGCTCACTGTCTCACTCCTCTTAATTTGTTATTAATCTGCACGCGTGGGACACTTATTCAGAATTGGTCGAATTGCAGGATATTTTTTTATTTGGGGCACCAGAAGCTTTCTATCTCCAGCCAGTAAAAGGTAAAAAAATAAAACCCACAGCGTTTGCTTTCTAAGCAGCTTCCTATTATCACATCTCCACTTAATTTTATTTCCATTCTCTACAAGTTAAATAGAAAGACTGGCTCACAAGGGAGCTGCCATGTGCCTACAGACTAGGGATGTCAAGCAGAGAGACTCACTGGGCAAAGTTAATTTCAATTCCCGAGGAGGATTTCACATTCCAGCTCGCTCTGACCCACAGTAATTAGCTGAGCTAACTAATGATTACTTACTTATTCCTTGTAATTATCTGGATTTAATAATTCGCTGTGTAATTTATTAATTCGCCCATAATAGCCTTTAAGTGAATGGCTCATTTAAGAAGGCTAAGCGGAAGTTCAGAGACTACTCATTGTAGTGCACAAGCCTATTGACAAATACTGCCCTGGTGATTTTAATTATCCGATTCACTATTTCTGTGGAATAGGTAAGTGGCAGCGTGGATCTTTTTTGTTTATTTGTTTATGTATTTGGTAGCTGTTCTCTCTTCCCCTTTCTTTTTCCTCTTTTTTAAGCCACACGAGAAGCTCACAGAGTATTCTTTGGTTCCCCTCCTCTCCTAGAGACACAAACATTATTAACAAAGCAACTTCTAAGTCATCAATACTTCCAACACACTAGAAAACATGAACTTAATTGGAGAAGCTGCAAAATGTTGCTCTATTTCACGCCAATTAAGTGAGGCGGAGGAAGACTTTAGCTTAGGCAAATAAGAGGATTGTTTTGTTTTATTTAGCAAAGAAATGTACATATCTCTGAATAGACGTTTAAAGGGGAGAAATCACGTTTTATAGTTTAATTCAAGTTGAAATTGTGCTACTAAAATGATAGTCGCTTTGCTTACACGTTGTAAACGCCGTTTGCAAGATTACTTTTATTCATTGCAATATTGCATCTGTTTAGCTCATCAAAATGCATTTTTCCTTCTTAGGGAATTCAGAATAACTACTTCACACCCTCAAATCGCCACAATTTTAAACCAGCCTCTTAGCGCATTTTAGTTTATTAAAAAAAAAAAAGGTTACCAAGCAAGAGAATTGCACTTTCAAGAGATTTATTTTAAAAAAATTGAACTAGCTAACAAAGAGATATGTATATGAAAGACTGTAACCCTAAGTATTGATAGAGCGAATCACCACTGTAGTTTGCACGTTAGATGACAATCATTTGCCCTCCCCTCCTCCTCCCCCTCAGTCCCCCGGTCGTTTTTGATCACTGGGATGTGGAACCGAAAAACATGAAACGTTATCACTGGAAAGACTCACAACAGTAGCGACTACTCCGTGACTCTTTAATATAAAGAAAAGTGAGGAAGTGACGGAAGTAAGGTCTGAAACCTGCGATTCCTCTCTTTCGCCGTCTCTGCAGTATATACATAGATATAAAATATCAACCTGTGTAACCTGAGTTCCTTCAGTTGTGTGGCTTGGCAAACATTTCAGAAACTGAGTCATGCGATACCGATTGATTTGATTGATACATCAGTGACATACAGTAATATCTGGTCATCAGTTATCACTCTCGGCGTGTTCAGGGTATTTTTAAAGCAAAATATCTATGTAATCACCGAAGAGAATAATTAATATGTAACAATAATTTGTAGATTACATACTTTTTTCCTGTTTGGCGTTGGATTTCTCCGTCTCTTATGAATGCCAAAGGATCTGTTAGTAGTCAAATTACTTTTTGTTTGTTTTATTTTTCTAGTTAACAGATAAACATTGCGTCAAGTGGAAACAATAGGCTATTAAACAGATCTTTAAAATATATTGGTACCACTTTCAAAGTTATCTTTAAAGCATCTGTTTATCTAGTCTATCTATCACCATGATTTTAAATCATAAAATCCTCACAGAACAGAACGCAAAAAGATTTACTAGCGGGCTGGAAAAGAAAAGGCAAATCCTGAAGGGAAAATGTTGCTATTGTAACTTACTGGAGTGAGTTTAACAATAGGTGCTATTTAACCCTTGACTATATCAATTCCCAGTGCAGCTCTCTATCCTAATCGATACTCTGCCATATCTGTAAAGCGGGAAAAATTATTTTTATTCAAAAGATTAATTGGTTTTCTTGTTATACTTAGCTGCCTCCTCTGACTGCATGTTCTGTACTTTTAAAAAAATGTTATTTGTAAGAAGATTTCACATGGCGATTCCCATAATCCCCCTCCCCTCCCCATTAACTACATGGAAGGATTTGTCTAGAGTGAAGTAATATTTTAATTTGCTGAGTCCTAAAGCAAGAAGCTTCCCCTCCCCCCAGTCCATCTCTCTCTCTCTCTCTCTCTCTCTCTCTGCAGCAGGGCTTCTCGGATGCCTGGGCTGGAGGAGGCAGCCACTGGCAAGGTTGGAGGGCCGGACAGAACCAATCTGTCCTTGGTGCTGAAAGCAAAGCTGGCGTGAGGCAGAAGCAGTGCCACCATAACATAAAGGTGAGTGGGGAAGAGAGAGGGTTTGTATTTCAGCGCTCTCTGCTTTTACACTAAGATCTTTTATGTACAAACTTCCCACCCCACCCCCCTCCCACACACACCCATACAGGGAATAATGGCATGGCACTGGCGAGGAGACTTTCTTTGACCATCGCTGTTGGTTTGGTGCGTCTTTTTCTCAGTTTTAGCAAAATAACAGCCCATAATCCCCATTCCCTACATTTGAAACACGAAATGCCATGGTTATAGCCCCATCGTCACCATTTATTCAAATTACTCTACATCAAAGAGTGCAACTCCATGGGCAATCATGTTGTCAATCCCTACCTCTGTCTGACACACGAAGAATAGGCATGATACAGACCTTTCCAACACATGAAGAATAGGCATGATACAGACCTTTCCAAGGGCTAAATTAGTTCTCTGTAGCACAAGACAGCCTCGTTCTGGAGGGTATTTAAATATCACCTTCGGAATTATCTTTTCATCACGTCACCTTTTAATTTGCCCTGCTAAACAACAAACGCTCTTGATCCAGGGCAATCCGTGGCGGCCTCTCAGATGGGGAAAGGGCTGAACTACACCTAGATCCTATCCTTTCGCCCTGCTAGTCCCTCATGCATTTTACAATTCTTATGCACGTCCCCATGGCAGATGTCATAGGCATGAAGCTGAGCACACAAGGTTGCGTTTAAACGTATTTCACCATGCCAGTCCATACTATTAATTTTAAAGTATTTCTATTACTTCGTTGACTGCTCCTATTGCCTTTGTGACTTGTAATATCGATCTGTACTAGCCAATAAGCAAGTGGCATAATGGCGCCACATTTTAATCTTCTCCTCGGACTTCTTTGGTCAAGGATAAATGCCACCGGAAACGCCGGTCGGTAAGTAGGCAGACCCTTCCTCCTCCGCGAGTGTGTGTGTGTGTGTGTGTGTGTGTGTGTGTGTGTGTGTGTTGGGCACTGCGGCTCTGGCGCTGAGCTCCTGGGACCCAGCCTGCCCTCGTCATCACTCCCAGAGCCCAGCTAAGAAGACAGGCTAATTGAATAGCCATCTCCAGGCCTCCCCAGCTTCCTTTCCACCATCCTTGCTTAGTAAATTTTACTGTGCAGTTAGCAAACTATTGATCTGGCTATAGCTGGCCACCCAGAAGCTCTGTGGAGCTGCCTGGGAAGGAACAGTCAGCACATCTTTGGCGACCAATGGTGTGTATAAAGGTGTGTGTTTTACCGTCTGATAGGGTAGGCAAACACAGGAACACAGTCGGCTCACGGGTAAACCCCTCCCGCCTCCAAAAAATCAGGTAATGAGTTCACTTTCCGTTTGATAAATACCAGATCAGACATATAAAGATAATCCAGCAACCACTGTGCCTGAAAGGAGGAGCTGGCAGGAGCTGTAAACCGTTTAAAAAAAAAAACCAAAATCGTCTTCCCACTTCAACTTTAACATATGAGATGGGGAAGCAATTTAAATTCAGTAGCAGACTTTTAATGAAAAATCAAACAGCAACAATACTTTCCCAATAAAACGTTAAAATCTTTTTAATGAAAGACAATTCAACAACATTTTTAAATAACTTAATACATTACTGTAATAAATAAACCTCCTATTAACAAAAACAACAAAACTGTATCATATACAGAACTTAAGACTTCAAGTAGTCTCAAATAGAACAGCAATACAGCGAAATCTGTAAGAATATATCTATGTGTGCGTCAATTCGAATGAAATATTTACAATACATATAGGTACCACAGTTCAAGTACCTTTCATATTTCCTCAAAAGAATTGTACCAAATAATGTGAATTTACAAGAGTGCACTCTCTCTCTCTCTCTCTCTCTTTCTCCTCTCTAAATTAAATTTGGCATTTCTACAAACAAACCTCCAAAAAAGATTCCCTTCAATGTAAAAGTATTGCAATTAAAAGAAATAAAAAGCTCTCAGGTCTGAACACAGTTGTGATATAGCTTAAAAATCTAGAAGGACAAATATTGTGATGAAAACAAACCCTGAAACAACAAAACGCCACACTGTCACCTTTCAGCCACTTCTCTTCTCGCTTTAGAAGTGTGTGGTGGGGGCAATACGGGAATCCCCATTAAATATGTAACGCAGTAAACAAATACCTCGAACAGTGAATCAATCTACACAAATAATGTAGGGCATCTATTATAGAGTGCCAACGCCTTACAAATAAGAATACTGGCCAGAGAAATATTCTAGTTTCAAGCGACAATTTACAGATGGCCAAAAGGGATATTTTTATAAGAAGGAAAACGGTTAAGATAATAAATTCTACCAACACAAAGTATTTGATTTGCACTATCCATACCTTTTTTTTTACTTTTATAAAGACTTAGATTAAAGAGGTGTAATTAATTAGAATGAGCACAAAATGAAGTTGCTGGAGAGATAAAATTAATAATTTACAAGGGGTTGTTTGGCAGTAATCTAATAATAGCTTTTAAAGATCAGTGAACACAGCAGGATCAGTTCTTTTCCTAAGCATAATAACGTCAGCGAAGGAAAGGCTAATAACCACAGTAAAAATATATATATATATATTTATAATACGCAGTGTAAATGCAGAAAAACCTGCCATCTTTTTTTTTTAAATCAAAATACTTTTGAGATGTCTCTCTCGCGGTATAAGCCTCAACTCTAGATTAAAGTTTCAGTTTCGAGTCAATTTATTTTCTGAAAAATAGTTGCAAAGTGTACTTTTAAATTTGAACACGGGTGATGTCTTTAATAATAAAAACAAATCTTACTTGATACGTCTTCGGTCCTTTAAAAAGAATTTCTTATCTGCCTTCAAAAAGTTAGTCTCTGTTTTATACTATCATTCTAAACAAGCAGCGGTTCTCTCCAAGGGGAACTTTCCTAAATTTGACAATTTACTTCTTGTTTGACAGTCTCTGTGTGTTTCTCTTTCTCTGTCGGTCTTTCTGTCTGTCTCTGTGTTTGTCTCTCTATCTCACTGTAGAGAAATATCAAAGTGTGTCTTGTTGCCGATTTTTTTTTTTTTAAAAAAAAGCTCCCACAGACTAAATCCCAGCGGAATATTTCATTCGTTTCTGTTTCTGTCTCTGATTACAGAACCAGACCCGGACCACGTTCTTCTTGAGGTCCAGTTTCTCTGCGATGGCTGCTATTTTTTCCGAGGAAGGACGTGGCTGGATGGCAAAATAGGCTTCCAAGGACCTCTTCTCAGGTGCAGCGATAGAGGTGCGCTTTCTCTTCTTCTCTGCTCCGTTGAAGAGCTCTGGTTTGGTGAGCTTCTCCCGGTGAGATTTCTCTGCTTCTTCTAGCCAGGCTTGCAAGATGGGTTTGAGGGCGATCATGTTATTGTGGGACAAGGTAAGGGACTCAAACCTGCAGATGGTGCTTTGGCTCAGTGAGCCTACCCCTGGGATCTTCAGGTTGGCCAGGGCAGATCCCACATCTGCCTGGGTTACTCCGAGCTTGATCCTCCTCTGCTTGAACCTCTCTGCAAAAGCTTCTAAATCCCGGGGATCTGCGTCCACATCGCTCATGCATCCCATGTGAGAAGGCAGCCCGTGGGCATGGGCCATGCTTAGAGCTGCCTGGTGCATAGGGTTCATACTGGCCATGTGAGGCGCATGGGCTGGCGTGGAGACCACCGAGCCGTCGGGTCCGGTCATGGCCCCCAGCGCCAGCCCTGGAGTAATGTGGTCTAAAAGCTCCCCTTCCAAAGCCTGGTGAGGCTGGTGGTGGTGGTGGTGGTGATGGTGGTGGTGGTGGTGAGTGCCGGACAGGGCCGACGGGTGGGAAATGGGCACCGACGAGGAGGAGGCAGCAGAGGTGCAAGGGATGGTGTTCATGGTGTGGTAAGTAGCGTCCGGCTTGAAGGGGCTGTGATGAGGCGGGTGATGATGGTGGCTCTTGGTCTGGGAAACTATATCCACCGCCGCCAGGGCTTCAGCGCGGGCCAGCAAACTCTCATCCAGACCGCCGAATATATTGCTCTGCAATTGCAAATAGAAGGCACACATTACTGTCAACAGGGGATCGCCCTCCCTCCGCATCCGCACGCCTCTGGGCCATTAACACATCCCCAGCATGGCAAAAGAGAGAGCGAGAGAGACACACGCACAACACAAGGCACATGCAACATCCCAGGCCATAAAAATGAATATGAAAGGCAAGCGCCGCTGCATGCAAAAGGCCGGAGAGAGCCGGGGGGTGCTGGGTGATTTGCTGGACAGACATGAAAGAAACAGCGTGCAGATCAAGGGGGCCGTGGGCATGTGCCTTAAAGCAGGGCTGCTGCAGGACGTGCCTACCGGGGGGGTTGGGAGGCAGGCTCGCCTCATCGCCTCCGAGCTGCTGCTGGTGCTGGTGCTGCTCCTGCCGGCCCCGCTGCTGGTGCTGCTGGGGGAGCTGGCCGAGGGGGCGGCGGCGGCGGAGGTGCAGGGGGAGGCGGTGTGCAGCGCCGAGTACTTGGGCTCGTGCAGGCTGCCGCTGCCGTGGGGCATGCTGAAGGGCTGCTTGCTGTTCAGAGACATCATCATCATCCTCGCCGGCTGTGGGGGGCCCGCCCAGCCCACAGCGGAGACTAGGGTGGAGGCAGGAAGTTGAGGCTGCCGCTGCAGCCGCCCCGAGATGGAAGGTGGCGCGGGGACGCGAGGGGCTTTTCTCGCTCTCCTCCCTCAGCCCCCGGTGCAGCCTCCGCCGCCTCCTCTCCGGCTGCAGCCGGTCCGCAGACTGCCCCTCCAGCCGCCTGGCTGCTCCGCCCTGCCCCTGCCTAACTCCCTGCTCCGCTTCCCGCCCGGGCGCCGGGTCCCCGCCTGCCTGGCTCGCTCCCGGCTCCGCTCCCCGGGAGTCCCCCTTGCCTGCCCTCCCGCCAGCCCACCCCGCGGGAAACTCCCTGCTGCAGCCCCCCGGCTCGGCCCCTTCTCCGGGCCGCCGAGCCCCAAGCGGAGCGTGTCCCTCTCTCCTCCCTAGTCTGCGCCTGGCCCTCGCCCAGCTCCGAGCCCCCTTCCCCGCGCGGCTGGAGGAGGCGGGAGTCCGGCGCCCTATTGTTCGGGTGCTGCCTCTGCTCCGGCTGCCGCGCACCTTGGCCCGGCAGGTGCCTTGTGCGGAAGAGACATCACTGGAACTGGGCTGGGAGGCTTTCTCTCTCCCTCTGTTTCTCGCCGCGCTTCGCCCATTGGACGGAGGCGAGACCGGGGCGAGGTGGACGCATGCGTCCTGCGAGTATGTGGGGGGAAATATTTAAGTGGTGGGGGGAGGTTGGTAATCCGGGGAGCGGGGAGGGGAGGGTGAGCGAAAAGGTATGGGGGGGGCGGGTAAGGATGGAGGGACAGCGCGCGTAGGGGCGTGTATATGGCGTGTGCGTTTGTGGGATGTGTATATGGCGCGCGAGAGTATCTGGGTGTGAGGCGGGGGGGCTGTATCTGAGCATGGGTAAGTACAGAGTGTGGGGGGGTGAATGGAGTGTCTGCACAGACAGTGTGTGTTTGTGTGTAGCGTCTGAATGGGATGTATGTACGGAGTGTGTATTCGTGTACATGGGGCGGGTGAGTGTGTGAGGGAAGAGCTGTGGGGTGTTGGGGTACCTTCTGTAGGGGGGAAGCTAGGTGGAGATTCCTGATATAGGGGATCTGGCTATGGGGGGGCGCTGTGTGTGGGAATACTTGTGGGTGGATGGAAGGGCTGTGGGGGTACCTGCTATAGGTGGGGGAAGGTGTTGGGGGGGAATACCTGATGTTGGGGGGGGCTGTGTGGAGGGTACCTGATGTGGGGGGGGCTGTGTGGAGGGTACCTGATGTGGGGGGGGCTGTGTGTGGGGTACCTGATGGGGGGGCTGTGTGTGATGGTTACCTGCTATAGGTGGGGGAAGTGTGTGGGGGTACCTGATGTGGGGGGGAGCTGTGTGGAGGGTACCTGATGTGGGGGGGGGGAAAGCTGTGTGATGGGATACTTGTTGTGGATGGAAGGGCTGTGGGGGTACCTGCTATAGGTGGGGGAGCTGTGGGGAGGATACCTGATGTGAGGGAGGATCTGTGTGTGAGGGTACCTGCTATAGGTGGGGGTACCTGATGTGGGGGGGCTGTGTGTGATGGTTACCTGTTATAGGTGGGGGTACCTGATGTGGGGGGGCTGTGTGTGATGGTTACCTGTTATAGGTGGGGGTACCTGATGTGGGGGGGCTGTGTGTGATGGTTACCTGTTATAGGTGGGGGTACCTGATGTGGGGGGCTGTGTGTGATGGTTACCTGTTATAGGTGGGGGTACCTGATGTGGGGGGGCTGTGTGTGGGGTACCTGATGTGGGGGGGGGCTGTGTGTGATGGTTACCTGTTATAGGTGGGGGTACCTGATGTGGGGGAGCTGTGTGTGATGGTTACCTGTTATAGGTGGGGGTACCTGATGTGGGGGGGGCTGTGTGTGATGGTTACCTGTTATAGGTGGGGGTACCTGATGTGGGGGGGGGCTGTGTGTGATGGTTACCTGTTATAGGTGGGGGTACCTGATGTGGGGGGGGCTGTGTGTGAGGGTACCTGCTATAGGTGGGGGTACCTGATGTGGGGGGGGGCTGTGTGTGAGGGTACCTGCTATAGGTGGAGGAAGTGTGGGTGAGGATATCTGGTGTGGGTGAGGATACTTGTTGTGGGTGTGGAATGTGTGTAGGGAGTGTTCCCCTCTCTGGTGTGGATCCATCTGAAAACCTTTCCGTTCCAATTATTCTTCTTCATTAGCCACAATGTTGGAGGGAGGGGTGCCCAGAGAGCCTGCAGTGCGCAGATGCAGTAGGAGGACACCCCCACCCCCACCCAGACAGGCTGGCACAAGCTCCACTTATCTTCATTTCCACCGCCGCTTGTTCCTATTTTTATCCAGTCACGCAGGCACTTTGGCAGCACTTTGTGCCCAGCCGCTTCTCTCTGAAGCGGACGCACTTTTATTCCCTGCAAACAAGGTGCTGCCTCCTCCCCCGCCGCGCTCCTCAGACCTTTGTCTGCAGCACTTCGACCGTCTCTTTAGCTTTAGCCGAGCCCGCTGGGCGCCTGAGAGGATGCAGGAACCGGTGTTGGGGGGGAGCTGGGGTTGGAGGGAGAGGTGCTGGAGCTGGTTCCAGAGAATCAGGGAGCTGGTGCATGGGAGTCTGGTGTTGGAGGAAGCCGGTGCAGGAGGGAGCTGGTGCCAGAGCATGGGGGAGCACTGAAGAGCTGGGGATGGTGGTGTTGGAGGTAGCAGGTGCTGGAGCTGGTATTGGAGGGAGCGGGTGCAGGAGCCGAAGCGGATAGAGCATGTGGCGAGCTGGTGCGGGAGTTCCCGCCCTGCTTTCCCATATGTTGTTGCAGCCCTTTATCATGAGGCTCCATAAGGGCCCCATGCTGCTCCCTCTGGAGACACCAGGACTTTTAGGACTGATATCACATTCGAGCAGGATCTGGCCCTACATTTCCAAAACAAGCAGTGAGGAGCATCTCATCCCTCCGTCTGCACTTTCCCTCTGCTGCCCGACTCCTCCAGATACCACCAGGAGACACTGGGTACTTCCCATTGTATCAAACTGGGCTTTGGGATTAAAAACCACCCACCTACTCATCTGTACTGCCAACTTCATGTTTACCTCCCTTTTAAAATAAATAAAAAGTCCCTTTTATTTATTGTGGACGGGTTTATTTCAATGCATTTTTGTTTGCACCAGGAGATTCAAATAAGTGCTTAGGTGTTTAATTTCTCACCTAAACAGTAGACTTGGTAATTTTAAAGGAAATCAAAAAAATTACACTGTATCAGCTCTCACTGTCGCCAGCTCAGAGAAATGAAATAAATCAAAGTTAAAAGCTTGAGTATCATTTAATTATGGCGCGAATAGCGCTTGGAAAGAAGTAGAACAACATCTCTAAACAAATTATAGCCGGGCCAGGAAGGAATTATTAGATTGAAATTTCATTTAGGCTCGGGAGACACAGCGCTTCAATATGTAATCTGTTATGCCTCATCTGATTTGTATGCTTAATTCAGCTTGACGAATTTATTAGTTTTCATAATAGTAAAAAAATTGAGCAGCACTATGGGCTAATGCATTGTGTGTACTATAAATTGTATGTCACCGTTGAAAGGCTGAAGTCTATAGAAATCTTTTATTAATGACAACATAGGAAGGAGAATTTTCTTGCAAGCCTTTAAGGAGTTCATGCCAAACCTCAGTGCTTAGTGTCTCAGCAGGCTATTAACATATCGTCATACTAATTAGGCTACTTCATAAGTGATATAATTTCAAACTTTAAATTATGTTCTAATTAACAAGGGTTGCCCAATTTGCTTAATCTTCAAAAGGCTTTCGGTTTGTCTAATTAGTCGAAACTATTGAGCATCTCAAATGCCTAATAAAATCCATAGATAATATTTTTGTACTTTCATTGTACAGTGTGTAAAGTTTACAAGAAAGAACTGAACGCCAGTGACGGGAAATAGGTGGCAAAAACGTCTATTTACATTTGATTTCGCCATCCTTGAGTTACAGCTTCAAACTCCCAAACAATAATCACATATTACATCTTATTTTGGTTTTGCTCTGAGTGTTAAGAGGGAAACAAAATCAAGGGCAAATATCTTATTTCCCAAAATGCTTAGATTTAAAGTAAGAAGTAATCCAACATTACCAGAGCAAGGACTTTAATTCAACACGCTTAACTGAACTTTGATCCTAACAATCTTTTAAAAACATAAATTTAACCTCCCTGCTTTCAGTTTAATTACTTGAAATAGTTGTTTTAATGTAGGCTGTCACATGGGAGAATTGAGAATGCATATCGTTAATATGAATTAATTTTGATTTTAATAGCAACTGACAACTGATCTCCAAATGCTAAACACTTATCACCACTTCATATGGTAAGTATGGTATTCTAATATATCCATGAAATAAAGAGAACACTGGTGAAACAACTAAGGAAACTTTGTTTGGCGCTATATTGATTGATCAAAATTATTTAAACCCATCAGTCCCCGAGGCGGGCCGAAAAGATATCACTACATTTATGTTTTTAATTTAGAGCCATCTTCAGCTTTCATTTATTTACAGGCAACACTTTTCTCTATAACGATGTATTTATCAAGTTGTCATTAAATGTGTTTATCTTTGTATACTAATTCCCACGTATGCTGCAGTCTTTACTACCTCATCGGAAAACAGTTATGCTTTTATTTAATTAATTAATTAAATTAAAAATATATCAGGTTATACAATTCCAATTCTTCCTTTACCTCTCCGGTACGACAACCGAAAAGCAGTGCATAGAACTGACACTCATGTTAACAAAATACAACCCTTCCCTGCAGTTTGCAATCTCCTGCTAATTACAGAAGTGTCCAGAATACCAAAATATGCGGAAGTGGAAGGATATCAGTTAATATTCACTCTCTTTCTTCTGAACTGGTGTCACTGTCTTGAACAATAGCTCTGAAGCAAGGATACCAGTACCTCTAGAAAGGGGAAATAACAGAAAGTTTAGTGGGAACGCTGGAGGCGAATGTTAAGAGTCTAACTGGACGAGCATCCCTAACCTACCTGCAATTACTGAAATATTAACTAATATTAACTATTAGATTAATAATTAATAAAAATGACAATGACTTCAATAAGCATACAACAAATTCATAAACTCACAAAAGAAGTGGATGGCATGGGGCCAAACCAAAGGCCTGGTCACCCTAGGTGATCCTGGACATGCCGGACTCTTTTGTCTGACTATAAATTCTGCAGCTGTCCTCAGCCAGATGCAGACATATAAAATGTACCCGTTCCAAGTAATGACAAAGCTGTTGGTGAAAGTGCAAGACTGCACTCGCAAGCCTTCAAATGCCATTAGTCTTTCAGCAGGCTTTGCACACAAATGGACTGCCTAAATAAAATTAGAGTCCCCTTTCATATCCTGACCCACGCAGACATCTGGGGAGAAATCTCTGTCGCCTCTCATGGATCCATGTTCTGATTTATGATTAAAATTTAAAGCAATGCATTCATATTTTACTGACCCTAATGCGTTGTATGAATTTTTAATCCATTAAGATGCAGTATATACTTTAAGGAAACTCTGCTCTTGTTTTAAGCACAGAACAGAGTTGGCTATAACTACCGTATTTATTTATTGAAAATGCAGCTGTTCGCTCTGCTTTATAATAATGTTCACACTTTTTTGTTTTTACCCTTCAATTTTATTTTTAATTCTTTTCGTATGGAGACAAGCTCAGTGCTCACACCTTGCTAACCAATACGGTCTAAGGTGATCTGGTAAAATAAACACATTGGTTCCGTTCCCTGAATGCTGAGCGATAAGAGGAGTGCTCTGGTATAATTTCAAAGGGACGACAGTTCACATGGAAGCGAGTAAGAGAAACTAAGAATGGCAAAAGCTTTCTTCAGGACCCTGGACAGAGCTGATCGGTTGGCGCACTTTTCTTCTCTGCTAACCTGGAAAGCAGAAAATAAACGCAAGACCCTTCAGCACAGATGGAATAGCCTCACACAGTGAAGAGCAATCAATGAAGGCTTCTGCAAGATACCTCAGGCAAATGCTGTGTCCAGTTCATGCTGAGGTCAGAATATGCTCCCAAGCTGTTGTCAGGGAAGGAGATTCTCCCAGATCGATTTATTCCCATTGTAGGTTCCATGGGGCAGATATTCGGACCCAGCACCTACAAACAGCATATAGTTTGTTGAAAATTTAAATAAACATAAATTATTTCTGTATAGTCCATTTACCTTATTTGCATAAAATACAGGAATAATTGTACAACAGTCACAGAGGCCATTTATATATAGGAAAACGATTAAAGAAACAATTTCCTGCCCGGTTTTGGGGTGACTCATTGGATGCTCACTTACACGGGCGTATATCAGCGAAGTTACACCTCTGTAAAACCGGAGCGAGAGGAGAGGAGGCTCATGAATTGTATTCCCTGATCCTTGGAGCATGTCTCTAATGCTAAACATCAAACGGCAACCCTTTGGCCTTCTGCTTATGTATTCAGACACAAGCTGCCCCTCAGTAGTGTCTGGGGTTAATATAACCTGAAAACACTGCAGCTTGCAAGCCGTTTCAGTGAACCTGTCTAGTCCTAATTAACAGCGAAGATCTGGCCCTGTGAGAATGTGGTGATGCTGTGGGTACGTGGCGAAGCTTTCCCCTGTGCTGTACAGGGATAGGCAGCATCCTTTCCTCTTCTGGGAAGGGGGTGAGGCTCTCCGCAGCCCTTAAGAAAGGAATGAATCTCTCCGCGCTACGCGCTGGGCTGGGGGGGGAGAAAAGGGTTCTAATAAAACACCAAAGCCCCCCCTCCACTTTGTGTCTGTTCCAGTGTCTGTTCCCCTGCAGAGGTAGGGTGATTCTGCCTTTATAACTCTCTCGCGCGCCCAGGGGTCTGTATTAAGGGCTGGAGTACAACCCCGCTCAACCATAAGATCTGTCTTACTGCAAGCAGGAGAAGAAGGTGGCTCCTGCGTGTGTCAGACTAGTCTGGTCTCCCGCTGGCATCTCTGGGCGGTGATGCCCTGGCAAGCCTCAGCCTTGCCCCCGCAGAACTGACGTTTCACAATGGGCAAGCGCCCCCTTCGGTGTCCCCCTCCCCGGCATCTCACCAACGCCCCTGAAAGCGAATCTATCCTGAAAGGGATTTGGCGATTTATAGTTCGGGACGAAACTCTCGTTTCAGTGTCCTTAAACTGAGCCCCAGAGAGTGACGTTCAGTCCGCCAGCCCTGCTCTCCTACCTCTCCCGCACTGGACTTCATGAGGTCTCCCTCTCTCTAAGCCCCCGGCAGCGGTTGTTTGGCAGCCAACTCCTGACTTCCCCAGAGCCGGCGTGTTTACCCTTTTTGAAAGTTAAGTCAAGTCACGAAATCAAACTTAACGCACAGAACAATCAATGGAGACTTTTGCAATCCATGGCGCCTTGTACTTCCTGGCGCTAAAATAAATGCAAGAAATCGAAACGTAATTACTTGAAAGAAATCCCTCTGCATAATTTATCCAGTCATTTTTAGTAGAGTTTGTACTGAAGGCATGCATTTAACTCTGTACTTGTGTCTCCCCTCGACACACACACACACACACACACACCGTCCAGTAGTTGTATTTGCATTGCTGATTATTATACTGAGTTCTACTCTCTTTATTTGCAACTGTAATCTTTGTGAATCTGCTCTTGTTCTGCTCTCTTTTAAATGTTTGTGTGTATTTACCGTTTTTGCATTTATTTGTAACCCTGTGTTGGCTGATTACACTTACTGAACACGGGGTCTAAGTACATGCCAGAATGGAATATTTCTCATGGAAATTTTGCACTATCAAAAAGTGGCATTCACCTGGTGGTGGAAACACTGATTAAAAGAAAGGTGGCCCCCATACACACACATATTTTGCTTTTTGTTATATTTTGGTTCTCTTCGGAGAGGAGTAACTTTCTATACTGGAGTTATTCAGTACAGTATCTAATGTGGTTAACGGTGCTTCTCAGTGGTAAGGATGCTACAGGTGTTATGTACAGTATTTCTCTCCCCCCCTCCGCCCATGGTCTCTATGTTAATTTTCTTAAAAGAGCACTGTGCAACGATTTACTGATCAGAAGCACCTGGAAGGACAACTCCAGTCTCACAAACTTAATAGAAAGTGCCACCAAAGTAAGTAGCTGCTTTGTTAAACTTTTCACTAGTGTCTGATGATACCCAGGATGTCCTGCCACAGTCCTTTTATGATTAGGTTTGTATAGCTGCAGTTGCTTTATTAATTGGAATTGCAAGAATGGCCCTCTAATTTATCATCCAGCTTGACAGATGAGGGTCTACACAACCAGATATCCTCTGAGTTCATTAGCGTTGGGATGGTGGCTGTTCCAAACCAAACTTTATCATAGATATAACATAGCATAGAACTTTATCACAGAACTCAAAGTAATGTTATGAAAGAATGAAAAATACATTTGGGAGCTGCCTGGAAACTGAAGTACTTTTTGATTTAACTTACATTAACAGAAATGTAATGTAAAAGTGAAAGGATCTAACAAAATCATTAATAATTTAAAAATAATTACAGATAGCCTATCCTTACTATTCATAACCACTCAACACTTTAGACAAAGAAGGCTGAATATTCTTAGTGTGAAAAGCATGTGAGCTGACTGCTAATCAGAAACTAAGCAAGAACTGAATGTTGGCAGGTTTATACTGGCTTTCCTCAATGTATGTTTCTTAGATTTTCATCAATACATATTGTGACAGATCCAGACCAGTGGGGTACAGGAGTCTGGTAGAAGGCAAATATACTGGTCACTGGATGAACAGTTTTCTGTTCCCTGAGTGACCAGAGCAGGGGCTGCCCTAGAGCAATTAGGAACCTGCTAGAACCAATTAAGAAAGGCAAGCTAATCAAGACACCTGAAGCCAATTAAGAACTTTCTAGAATCTATTATGGCAAGCAGGCTAATCAGGACACCTGGTTTAAAAAGGACCTCCTATCAGTTAGTAGGGGTGTCTGCAAGCAGCAGAGAGTGAGAAGGTGGGCTGTTGGAGGAGTGAAGAGTTCAAGTGTGATCAGGCTTCAGGAGGAAGATCCTGCACTGAGGATAAAGAAGGTGCTGGGGAAGATGCTGGGGAAGTAGCCCAGGGAGTTGTAGCTGTCATGCAGCTGATACAGGGAACATTGTAGACAGCTGCTATCCACAGAGCCCTGGGCTGGAACCCAGTGTAGAGGGTGGGCTTGGGTTGCCCCATCCCTTGCAACTCCTGATTTGACACAAGAGGAGTTGACCTGGTCTGTGAGAAACATCAGAAGGGAAGGTCTAAATTGGAAAGGGATCTGGCCTGTTCCTGACCCACTAGGTGGGACACAAAGACTGTGGGGATTGTACTCAGTTTCCCCCATGCTGGCTAGTGATGAGGTTAGCTGAGTGGATGGCAGGTTTGAGCCACTAGCAAAAGTGGCCAAACTGAGAGCTGCCACAAATGTCTGAGGCAAGCAAATCTGCCAATGAGTGCAGGACCCACCAAGGCAGAGGAGGAACTTTGTCACAATATGTAGAATGTCAAGTCTCCAGATTTACTTCCTGGGGTGGAAGGTGGGAGCTAGTAGGTTGGGTGTTTGTCACTGTGTGGAGGATGGATTCTGGTCTGTAGAGAGGAAAAAGAGAAGAAAGATAGTGAGGTGAATTGGCCACCCACAGACCTGGAGAGGAAGGAGCCACTCTTTCCCCCCCGACGGACTACAGTTACACATCTGAGGAGTAGAATCATAGAATATCAAGTTCTTTATTTAATGACCTATAAGCACAAATCTCATCTCAAATAAATAGGCTCATGCTCCTTTAAAATGAATCTTCAGAGTATGCTGTCTTGTTCCTTTAAAATAGATGTTTGTATGCGTGCACCAGTAAAGTGTTTTCCCCCTCACCAATATATGGTGATAGACACCTGCATATTTTGAAATTTAAAGCTAATCATAAAAATACTCATATTTTCTTTGTTGAAAAACCAGTGAGAGATACATTCTACCTTTTGGATACAAAAGCCAAATCAAAGCAAATCACTGCATGCAATGAGTGTGTGCAGATCTCCTCATACGTTCTACTCATTCTTTTTATGAATGAAATATTATTAAGGTTTGAAGAATGGTAAAGTAATGAAATCAAAGCAGGAAATAACTGTCATGCAAACATTCCATAACAGAAAAAGCTGAAGGTTATTGTTAGTATACAGACCTCTTGTTAGCCTGAGACAGAATGTTGGGGTTGGGTTTGACTTTTGATACTCTTACATCCTTACTAATATGTGTGAAGAAAGACGCAATGCATTGCGTTTCCCACAACCAAATGGGGCTTTTATACAATAAGAAAAGATAAGGAATAGAGCTTAAGTCTTGCTGGGTATAGTGGGAGTATAATATATGAGTGTACACTTGAAGACTGCCTGACTCTATATCAAGGCAAGGTCAAACCACCAGTCGGGAGGGGGGAAAGTGATGAAGGGGGAGGTATAAGAAATAATAAAAACCAAAGAAAAGCCTGGCCTTGGCCAGTACATTACCCATCCCATGGGATACAAAAGATGTGGTACCAAGCCCACAAACTCAAGACCCTTCAAAATAGAACATCACCATAAATTGTAAGGGTTAGGAGCAGGGGTGTGCACTGCAGATATATTTGGGCCTGCTAAAAAGGAGGTGGTGGGAACAGGGAACTGAGAAAAAAGCTCTGTGCCATCAGAGCTATGGATATGCTTGCTTGAAACTAACTCCAATAAACATCTCATTGCCTGCACTTCGGACTTCTGGCCTTCTGCTTTCTATCTATGTGATGAGACCCAGGAGAGGGGTGAAGGGAAAGCCCTTAACAGTCATTATACCTTATTACAATTATATTATGTGTTTATAACATTGTTTTGGAAAGCAAACGCCTGATGAAGAAAAATCTGTATCTTGAAGTCAGTCATGTAGAAGAGTGAATGGGAGTTTTACCTATAGGCTCAGGTATGATGAAATGATTCAGTGATTAAAACAGAAAACAAAAAAATCCATTCCAGATAACAAATCAGAAAACCAGAAACGCAAAAGAAATAATAAAAGGGAGACCAAAGATGAACTGATGGTTCTGTTTGTTAGCCAGCTGACACACATAGCAAACTCATTCTGAAAAAAAAGATTTGCCTGGAGGCCCTGATTCAGAAAAGCACTTAAGCACATTTAACAGATGCTGTGTTGAATAAAGATGGATGCAAGCATATGCTTGTTGAATCAGGACCAAAGAGATTTGTCACTGAAGGTATGTCTAGACTATGTTATGCTTTTAATTTGAGTTAGTTTGAGATATCTCATTTCAAACATCACTTAGCTCCAAAATCTTTTTTAAAGGTTAACACTTTAAATTCATGTTATCTGGTAGGGGTTGATCCTATAGACTGCCTTGATATAGCTAACTTGAATAAATAAAATCCTTTTCCCCCTAGTCTAGGCTAGGAAGAGCTACCAAATGTGCAATCTGGTGATAGTGAGGTAAAATTTTCAAATGTACCTAACTGCCATTGACTTTCAAAAGGACTTAGTTTCTAAGATGCCTAAGTGACTTAGAAAACTATTACCTATGTGTCTATATGGCCTTCTCCAGGACAAGATGCTTTAAAAATTGTTAGCTAACAGCTTTGAATTCAGGATCTGACCTTGACCAGCTAACATGTTTTAAAGACATTAAAACTTGTCTATATTAAGTGCTAACATTTTTAACAGGTCTTAATTAAAACATTGGCTAACACATTTTTAAAAAAAACACAATGTTTTTCCTAGTCTAGACAAGCTCCATCTGGGTTAATCCCACTCATGGTACTAGAAACTGCTAGTTGCCTTAGCAGTGTTGTGAGGGGAAGTGAGATTTTGCCTCTTCCTGGAAATAGCAGGAGGTTTGGTCAATGGAACTTATACATCCCCAAAGATCTACCTGGATCCCATAGATTTCCCTGCTAATAGCTGCTCATGCAATCTTCTTTCAGGTAGTTTTCAGAGTGAGGAAGGAGAATATGCCTAAATTAATGTCGACCCAGCACTGTTAATTTGGGCAGGAATCCTGTTTCTAACACAGATACATATTATTAAGGGATTGGACTATAATCAAGACTGAAAGCATGACAAATTATATTTTCTAGAAGAAGTACATTTTTGAATTATAGGTGTGACAAAACATTTGAAACCACTGGTGAGTATGCTCTGTATCTGGGTCTTGGAGGACACTGAGCCTAGGGCCAGCTGCAAATGGTCATACTGAAAAACCTTCCTTTCACTCACACTTGTTTCCAAGACTCAAAGACCAGGCACATAAGGGTTAAACATCTGGGAGGTCAAGGCAGCTGGAGCTCATCAGCCAACCAGGCCCAGCTGCTTTATGTACTAAAGGGCAAGAGAAAATACAAGGGGGAGGGGAAGGAAGGTTATTCTGTGCACAAGTGAAGCAGGCTGTGGTCTAATATTATAAGGTTTCTGTTTATTTCAGGATTGTGTTAGTATATTGAAAAGAGAGAATTTTATTTTGTATAATACTGGAGAGGAAAGGGAAGGAGGTATGGATGCCCTGTATCTTTGGATCTGTAACAAAATAGGGATAAGATATTTTTTCTATAGAACTTGGTGCTTAGTATTCATGTGGTCAATTTCTAGCAGAGATGGGCTATCTACACATGGTTTTCCTATTTGCTGCGTTGAAAGTAAGGCTGTGTTAGCACATCCATTATAAACCCATCTTTTCAAAGGTTTATGACATAACCATAAAAATTCACTCTGGGCTGATGTGTGCCATACAGAGTCTTAGTTAGGGATCACATTTTCAAAAGCAGCTTTGATTTTTAAAACTGAGCCACATGACAAGGAATTAATCCATAATGTGGCCTAATAAAAATGGATGATATTTTGAAGATTGCAGATTAACTCACACATCTATACAATATCTTTTTAGTTAACACTAGATAGAGATTTTTACTGTGCCTGGGCAATGTGAATGACATGATAGATGGTAATAGTATTTCAGGAAACACTAGGGTCTATTATGTCAACATTAATCTAATCAAAATTACTTCATATGTATAAAAAAAATCTGAGCTAGGTAAAGGGTGTGGAGATGTTAATACAAACAAACATGCGTGGCCACTTTCTGCTTTTAAGCCATATTAAAGCTAGAGCAACTCATTTAAAGTGCACTGGCTCAATAGTAGAATCTGCCCCAGACATTTAAATGTTCCAGTTAAACTAAAAAGACAATGGGGACTGGGTTGGTGTCCTTCTTCCCTTTGAAAATGTAGATACATGGTTTTCTAACCCTAGGGTGGTATCCATTAAAAGGATTTTTGAATATTATATCTGATTTGAAAACGCAGCACAAAAACGCATCCAATATTTGATATTGGCAGGGCAATATCACAGGTTCTCAATCAAGTTTAATTCAGTGTATCAGTAACATTCTCTTTTGAACAATTTGAAGTCACTCCAGGGGGGAAATAACCTTCCAAATATATAAGAACAATTTAATTTTTATTTAAAAAATGAGGAAAATCCACAGACCCAAAACTACACGTAATATTAAGTGTATGTCAAAAATGAAGCAGAAGTTAGTAAATTGAAAACTGAGGGCCTGACACAGAACTGTAAGAACAGTCACACACTCAGGCAAAACTCTCATTAACGAAGGCAGAGCTGGTTTTGAAGGGTGGCAGTCAGGGGTGTAAATTAATAATAATAATTGTGTTTTGTAGCATAGATCATAACAAAAAGTAAACCCCACATTATGAAAAAATAGAGAGATATATATACACACACAAGTATGCACTTTAAAAAAGTCATCCTGCCTTCTTTTCTCCCTTGTACAGGACTATACATTCACATACATCAGTTCTTCTGTAATATGTTAACTCACATACATATGTATCAATACTTGAATAATATGTTAGCATGTGTTCAGGTATCAATATTCAATAGTCAAAAATAAAACCATATAGCCAATGTGGAGTTCAACATTAGTTCAAACCCAAGTACACCTTATAGTAAAAATTTAATAAAAGGGAGCTACAAATGAATGGAAAATTTGATTTTAAATATTGTGTTCTCATTACCAGCTCTTCTGAAATCAAGCAGAATTTGTCCTTGCTGGACCCGATCAGCAGATGAGTCTTGTAAGGAAAGGCAAGCAAGGGGGACAATATTTTATTTTGGATAAAACTCCACAAAACTTCTAAATCTTTCATTTTTTCTCTTTCTTTTATTCAGTCTTTGCCAACATTTGGATCTTTCTGTGTTTATACCTTCAAAGACACACTAACACAAGTTATAAAGTTAGATGAGCTAGCTCAGTCAGTAGAGCATCAGACCCTTAATCTCAGGGCTGTGAGACCCATGCTGGGCAAGTTGCATGTCATTTTTGCTGCAGCTGATTGACTGCCTCCCGTACCCCACGTGGAGGGGAAGGTTCTCAGCTAGGGTAATACTTTGTCTCAGGAGGCAAGACAGAGTAGCAGGCATCAGAGCTGTGCAGCAGCTATGTATACAGTATAAGGAGAAGAGGGACATTTATGTGACAGCACATGAGCACTCGGAAGAGGGCTGCTCAACTACCTCAGGTCTGCCACCTTCTTATTGGCTGGAGGTGGGGGAATGGACTAGCCATGTTCTCATGGCCGCAGCCTTACAGCATATTTAAACTGCCCCCAGGAATTTCAAAAACCTCTTGCACCTGCTAGCTACCTCATATTCCCTCCCCATAGTAGTAGGGTTGGTATTGTGTATGGGGAGGGAGGGCGGTGGGATTGGATTCTATGGAGCTGAACAATTGTCTCTTTCAGGATCAGGAAGGAATATTTCCTGTTGGACCAAACTGACAAGAAATCTGGTGGGCTTTTTCACCTTCCTTGCAGCATCGTGGCAGGCACAGTTTGATTATAAGCAGTAAGACTTTAAAAATGTAATATTAGGAAAGATCTGACTATTCAGCTTGTGGTCAATGTCCAGTGTGGATAAGGCTGAAAGCCAGGAACCAGCTCCCAGGTAGGGTTGCCAGGTGTCTGTTGTTTGACTGGAATATCTGGTTGAAAAGGTCAGTACCTCTGACCAGGCCATTCAAAGTCTGGTTGGCATGGGGTTGTCAGGCTTCCTATCCAGCTCTGCACAGCTCTCCGGACCAGTGACATGTACATCTGGCTCCTAGGTGTAGGGGTGGCCACAGGGGCTTTGCATGCTGCCACCCCACCCTGAGCGCTGGCTCTGCAGCTCCCATTGGCCAGGAACCTTTTGCCTATGATAAAAAAGAGGATGGATCACTTGATGATTACCTGTTCTGTTCATTCCCTCTGAAGCACCTGGCATTGGCCACTGTCGGAAGACAGGATACTGGGCTAGATAGACCATTGGTTTGACCCAGTATGGCCGTTCTTATGTTCTTCACAGACTGAGGTCCCTCTTTGGGAACCTCTTTTACACACACAAACTCTGCCTCACCCTCCACTCCCAATTTTTTTTTAAATAAAGTCACTTTCATTCCATAATAGAATACATAGGGGAGTTATGCTAGCATAGCTATAGCAGACAAATTATTCCTCTTAGCTCTGCTGGTTAATTTCCCTGGGTAGACCAGGCCTCACTGTTACACCTCGTCTCAGTTTAGGCCTTGATCCTGCACACACTTATGCATGTGGGTAACAATATAGGACTACTCATGTGTATATAGTTAAAGGGTTTGCAGCTGGTTTGGTGCAGTGGACTTTTGTGCCTGTGTTGAGCCCTACAACTTCAGTGAAGCTGTATGTGAGAAAAGGTGGTTTCACAAATTACCGAAATAGGTGCCTTTAGGGGAGGAGCTGTCTCTTCCTATGTGTTTGTACATTGCTGAGCACAACTGGGTCCTGATTCAGACTAGGGCCTCAAGGTACAGCTGTAATACAAATAACACTTGAGTACAATTTTTTTTTTAAAAAGGAAACTTTCTCTTTTAAGAATCTTATTTTACACACACCTGATTAGTCAATGCTACTAGTCACTGCAGGTTAGTTTAGTGTACAAACCTGCCATTTTCAGGGGTCTATAGTTCAGTGACTGTAAAACTGCTTTAGGGAGTGGGGAGGTAAGAGTGGTAAGACATACAAGTAGAAGTGCTGAGCCTTGGAAGAGAAGTATACATAATTAGCAACATGTTTCGTATGGTTTCTTTCATCAAACTATCCCAGCAGGCTTGGAAGTTTGTCAAAACATGAAAATGCACCAAGAGTTCTAGTTTTATGTTTACTCTAACTCTGTCTAATGTAACTATGTTTAAACCTAAAAATGTGCAGTACAGGAACTCCTCATTTAACGTTGTAGTTATGTTCCTGAAAAATGCGACTTTAGCAAAATGATGTTAAGCGACTTCAGTTTCCCCATAAGAATTAATGTAAATGAGGGGGTTAGGTTCCAGGGAAATTTTTTTCACCAGACAAAAGACTATATAACACACACTCAGTATAAGTTTTAAACAAACAATTTAATATTAGTACACATTGTTGATGATAGTGAAGCTTGGTTGAGGTGGAGGAGTGAGAAGGTGAGATATTCCCAGGGAATGCCTTGCTGCTAAATGAACTAGCAATTGGCTGAGCCCTCAAGGGTTAACTCTCACAACACTCTACAAGGCAGCAGGAAAGGAGGGAGGGCAGACAGAGACACACACCCTGTGTGTGAGAGAAAAATGCGCATTTTCCCTTTAAATAGCTGACCCCAGGCTTGAGTACACTGCCTTGTTAATTAAATCAGCTTGCTGAGACCTGAGATGACACCTACTGCCTAGAAGCTCCCTCTCTCCATCGAGTGTCCCCTCTGCTCTATGGAAGATAGGTTAAGCGGGGTGCAGGGGGAGGGGAAGACACCCTGATATTATCCCCATTCTTCCCCCCTCCCCCCATACAGCAAGCAAGAGTCTCCAGGAACAGCTCCAAGGCAGAGGGCAGGAGCAGCACATGGCAGTGAGGGGAGGGACAGCTGCTGCACAGGGAACGTAAGGGAGCAGGGAGCTCATAGGGGGGCTGCCGGTCCACCCTGGTTCCAAGCCCCCACCAGCTAGCTGCAACGAGCTGCTCTTCCTGCAAGCAGCGAACAAAACAGGTGACTGCCAAGATGTTAGAAGGGAGCATTTCACAACTTTAAACGAGCATGTTCCCTAATTGATCAGCGACTTAACATCAAAACAATGTTAACTGGGACGACTTTAAGTGAGGACTGCCTGTATTTTAGAAGCTATTTTAGATAAAGTTATACACTACCAAGCTCTCTTTGCTTCTGGCATGGTTTCTTTAGAACCTAACATTTCTTCAAGATTCTTTAGACCCTTGTAGTATTAGAACCTTGTGTATTTTGCAAGCCTGCAAGATGACTCTAACCCAGATGAAAACATGAAACAGCTCTTACTAAAATAAGTCACAGTTTGCAGTGAGTGAATTCTAGGCTATTTAACTTTAGAAGAAAGAGAGAAATTAGCTGAGAAAATAAGAAACATGTTGAATGTTAGACCTTCTGAAATGTGAGTGCTATGCACACAAATAGAAAAGTACTTTCATGCCACTGTAAATGGAGATGGGTCTTTCTGCAATATCTCTAGCCGAGAGGCCCACATAAAGCATTTCTTCTGTAACTGCAGATGTACATGAGAGAGAGTTCATTTTTATCTGTAAATGAACTGCTCTAGTCCTCAAAGGAAATGTAATATACCTTAATGTGATCAAAACAACTTCAGCATCTTCTATACCAAGCAGAGAGTTGATGAAATGCATATATTTAGCCCAAGCCACTTTCCTATTAATAATCCATATGATTTTGTAGGGTAAACATGTTAATATGTTCAAATTTACATATTGCAACTTACAGACTTTACCATATGTCTCCAGTTTTTTGTGTTACTTATATAAAAATGTGGTGTAAAAATGGTGGTTTGTTTCTGACATAAAGTGATGTTCTCCCACCTCTAAATATTCACAGTCATCTCTGGGGTAATGTCTAACTTTAATTCTTACTCTGCACTCCTTTATTCATTCCTTATTAGGGTAAAATTTCTGTGGATGTCAATGAGAGTTTTTCCTGAGTAAGAATCTGTTCCTGGTCCCACTTAAAACAGTGGCAGTCAGTTGACTTGGGGCAGAATTGGGTCCCAAGCAGTGAGTACAGAATGCTGAATAAAGCATACTGAATGAAGGGCATATCCAGTGACTATGGTCAGAGCCACATAATCTCACTTGGTCTCTTCTTCCTTGTCTGTAAATTTGTTAATAATGATGCTGATTCTCCTTTGTATGGTGCTTTGAGATCTTCTGATGAGAAGTGCTAGGTATTACAGATTTTTACAAAGTGGCATGGCTGCTGAACTCAGGCAAACTTTTCAAGATCTCACCTTTAAAAACAAAGCTAAACAAACAACGCATATGCAGGCCATGATTGTATCAGCTCACTGCATTTTCAAACCAAACAGTACAGCCAGTCAAATTGTAACCATGTTCAATAATATGAAATACAAGTTCAAAGTTTTAGAATTGCTTAAAGTGCAAACTTAATAACGAAGAGAGAGGTTCTTTTATTGCAATTTATAAAAACATATAAAATGCAGCATCAGTTATTTTTCCTCCCCTGTATTTTTTGTTTGTTCTTCTCTTATTACTTATAGATGTACAATTTTTCATGTTAGCTTTTGTTACCCTCTAAGGATATGTCTACACTGCAAAAAAAAAAAGGATGTGTTCTTAATAGGGCTGTCAAGCAATTAAAAAAAATTAAAACATGATCAATCATGCAATTAATCGCTCTCTTAAACAATAAGAGAATACCATTTATTTAAATAATTTTGGATGTTTTCTACATTTTCAAATATATTGCTTTCAATTACAACACAGAATACAAAGTGTACAGTGCTCACTTTATATTTTTAATTGCAAATACTTGCACTGTAAAAAACAAAATAAATACTATTTTTCAATTCACCTTATACAAGTACTGTAATGCAATTGATTTATCATGAAAGTTGAATTTACAAATGTAGAATCATATACAAAAAAACTGCATTCAAAAATAAAACAATGTAAAACTTTAGAGCCTACAAGTCCACTTAGTCCTACTTCTTGTTCAGCCAATCGCTTAGACAAACAAGTTTGGTTACAATTTGCTGGAGATAATGCTGCCCACTTCTTGTTGACGAATGTCACCTGAAAGTGAAAACAGGCATTCACATGGCACTATTTTAGCCAGTGTCACAAGATATTTATGTGCCAGATGTGCTAAAGATTCATATGTCCCTTCATGCTTCAATCGCTGCTCAAGAGGACATGCATCCATGCTGATGATGGGTTCTGCTCGATAACGATCCAAAGCAGAGTGGACCGATGTGTGTTCATTTTCATCATCTGAGTCAGATGCCACCAGCAGAAGGTTGATTTTCTTTCTTGGTGGTTTGGGTTCTGTAGTTTCCACACTGAGGTGTTGCTCTTTTAAGACTTCTGAAATCATGTTCCACACCTCGTCCCTCTCAGATTTTGGATGGTATGATGTTATCTGATTAAACTATGACTATGTAGATCACTGTTATATAATTGCAACAAATATTGAATAAAGGTTGTCAAGTAACGTGTCCATGGAAAGGTTATGATTTGCTGAATATGATTGTACTATTTGTATGCATGTATCATTTTTGTACTTGAAGTTATGGCTCTATACCTCTATTTCAAATATGGTTGCTCCTGTGGTAACCCACAAGGTATTCAGTCTGCACATCTTGAAGGGACTATTCAAGTTAAGTGGCCCATCAAAAGAACTCTTAGCTCACAATGGAAGACACTCATTTACAATGAATGGACTTTCCTGTGAACCTTCTGTCAGGGGATAGGGAATTGTTTCTGAGTAAGCAAAATCATGCATGGACATGTGACTTGCCCATCTGATTCCAAACACCATCTTGTTACTTCAGTTTTCCACAGTGAGAACAATGGACTTCTCCCATTTGGAGGGAAGCTATAAAAGGTGCTGGAAACATCTCCATTTTGCCTGTTTCCTGCTCAAGCCTCTGGACTATGAATTTATACTAATGGGAACATTCAGATCAAAGGACTGAGGACCTTCCAATGATTTAGAAGCAACCAGAAACTTGACTTAAGCCAGCAGTTTATTCCACCACTGCTGCAAGCCTGAACCAAGAACTTTGCAATTATTGTATGTATTTGATTCCTTTAACCAATTTTAACTTTTGCCTTTCTTTCTTTTTATAATTAAACTTTTAGATTTTAGATGCTAAAGGATTGGCAACAGCATGATTATTGGGCAAGATTTGAGTTATATATTCACCTGAGTGTGTGGCTGATCATTTGGGATCAGAAGAACCTTTCATTTCATGAAATTGGTTGTAAAGAATCACTCATCTTAAAGTCTAGTGTTTTTGGTGGTGATACAAGGACTGGAATGCCTAAGGAAACTACTGTTCTGACTTCTTGTTAGCCAGTGTGGTGAAATAGAAGTTTACTATTGTTGTTGGGTTGGTATATCTTAAGGGAGAAACACCCCAAAACTGGTAGTTAATCTGCCTTATTTGTCAGAAGTTTGTACTGAATTTGGTATTCTCAGTTGTGACCCACAGAGGCACAGTGACAGATAGCACTTCAGGCTCTTAAACCTTGAGTTGAGTGCTGTAGCTATTTTTAGAAATCTCACATTGGTATTTTCTTTGTGTTTTGTCAAATCTGCAGTGAAAGTATTCTTAAAATGAACAACATGTGCTGGGTCATCATCCGAGACTGCCGTAACATGAAATATACGGTAGAATGCCGGTAAAACAGAACAGGAGACGTACAATTCTCCGCCAAGGAGTTCAGTCACATATTTAATTAATGAATTATTTTTTTAATAAGCATCATCAGGATGGAAGTGTGTCCTCTGGAGTGGTGGTGGAAGCATGAAGGGGTATATGAATGTTTAGCACATCTGGCACGAAAATACCTTGCAATGCTGGCTACAAAAGTGCCATGCAAAAGTCTATTCTCACTTCCAGGTGACATTGTAAATAAGAAGCAGGCAGCAGTATCTCCCGTAAATGTTTTATTTCCTCCCCTTTCCCCCTATATCTAAAAGGATAGGGGCAGATTCTTTTCTTACACGGGTGTAAATCAGGAGAAGATCCATAGAAATCAATGGAGTTACACCAGGGTATGTGAGAACAAAATCCGGCCCAGACTGTATTTTCTTACTGCACTGCTCTTACAGTATCTGTTTAGAATGAATGACAAACTGGCTGTGTGATGTTCCAACGTTTTAGGCCCTCTTGCTTGACATCCATCCAATTGTCTTATTTTTCCTTTGGTGTATAGCTGGTAATGCATGTTTTCCATCTGACAACTTAACAGCAAGGGAAAAAGTGTGGCACTATGCTATTACTGTATCTATTTTTTAATAATCCAGGATGTGAAGTGCGTTTTTTAAGTGCCTGACTTGTGGGTGGTCATCATTATTCTGTCAAGATATTTCCTTATTGCTATTTTTTCATAAACATATTTAATACAGCAACCTCAACTCATGTTGTTTTCCTAAGCAGTACATCTTGTCTCTTGGAAACAGACCTCTTGAAAACAAGCTGTTTTTGCAATGTTTAAACATGAGCAGTTTCTTCAGCAGGAACTTTCTGTAACAAGCGTGAACAACAAAAAATTAGCTCCCTCGCCTATATATAAACAAAGATTCCGTCTAAAAAAAGAGCACATTAGACTCCATTTGAGATAGGCACACAACAGCACACCAAGGGGACATTATATTTTTCAAGATACCGGGAAAACAGAAATATATTATTGAAGATAATGAAAACAAATTTACTGCTCTGCTCTGTGTGTGAATTAAAAGTTCCTATTGCACATAATGTATCGTTGCAACAAAATATAACAAAAAATAATAACAGATCATTAACATAGTTCTAGATATAGCTAGTCCTTTCAAACCAAACAAATCTTGCTGTATGCTTTACCGCAACAATGATCTGCCCAATCTAATTGGTTCACATTTCATTCTCTCATATTAAGATTGAAATAGAAATCCCCCAAAACTCACTGGTATTTCAAAACTGATTTGAAGTTTTTATGTTTCTCCTTAAAGAAAAACTAGTGTCCATCAACAGACTTGGGCCTCCAAATTATAAGCTGATTTGGGAAACTTAAAATAATTTACTGCCATGAATGAAAAAGTAAATGGCTGTCTTAAGCCACCAATGCAATTCAAAATCCTTAAATATATATATATACACACACTAATTTGGTGTTTTAATTGCTTTGTAATAAGGCTTAACCGTTTTGTCATGTATACAGTTCTTAAGAATCTTGGGTACCTTCATAGGAAATGGGTATTTTGTTTAAACTTTCTTAGGTAGTGGAAACTTTATATTAAAATACATATTTTAAGTGTGGGTTGTACTTTCCTGAACAATATCAGCTGAACTACAACATTCAGGGTGAAATCCTGGCCCTAGTGCAGGCAATGGCCAGGATTTTACCCTTGCTCTGATGAACATTATGAAAATATTTTCAAAATAGGTAGATTTGAGATTCCATTTTAATATGCATGTGGCCATCAGCTCTGAATTTTCTTCCTGTTGTGTATTTTTCATATTTAGCCCTCTTACTGGGACTAAAGATATTGAAGATAGTTCCTGCAAACTTCTATTTACATGAGTAACTCTTTAAGGTCCAAGTCCTGCAAATACTCATTCATGTGCCTAGTTCCATTGCCCTCAGGTGATTTCAATGTAAGTACTCATGTGAATAAGGACTACTGATTGCATGAAAAGAAATGTACAGAGTTGAGCCATAAATTAATAGGACTGTATGCAGGGCTAAGGAATTGGATTATGCTATAAAGAGCCTGACTCGGCAGACCTTTTTGTGAAGTATTTATTACTCAACTGAATATGCTCATGTGTCTTTAATAGCAGCAAGGGCTACTCACTTGAATAAGGTCTACAGGCTCAGGGTCAACATGTATGATCTCTGGGTGCATTAAAAGAATACTTTATCTCTGCAATATTAAATTGCTATGTATGATTTTACTCAAATTGTTGCTTTTGACAAACTGATATGTTAAGAAAAATACAATACGTTGTATGTTTATTTTTTTTAAAGTTGTCTATAGGCAATGAATGATATTCTTTCTACCAAAATAAATTATATCAGCCTATTTATATGTTAATAACAAATCAGTCTGCAATTTTTCCATCAAAAGATTTGGGGGTGAAAGAGAGGGGGATTTTTTTTTTAAATCTCTTTTTCAAAAGTAGAAAAAATGATTTAAAAATACTTTTTTGAAATTTTCCACAAAATATTTTTCCCATTTTTACTGAAATATTATAGTTTTTTCATTTACCAAAAAAAAATGTGTTTTGGGGAAACACAAGAATTTAAATAGCTGTTAACATTTCCATACAAGTTTTTTATTTATTTTGGTAAAATGAATTGGTTCCTGCTACTATAAGGAAAAAGAGAAATGTAAATTACAAACATCACATTTAATTTGACAGCATGTTCTCAGTTTGTCCTCTTAATCTTGGGTGAAGGCCTCCTGGGGCACCCTTGTCCTCAAGAGGGGCAGAGTCCACTTACTCCTTTGTCCTAAATTACTCAGTATCCCATTTTAGGACCAATAGGCTTGGATTCATTCAGTAACTTGTGATTACTGGTTTTCTTAATTTCTCCACCTATTCGTTGTATGAATAGACAAACAGCCTCTAGGACATTAACATTTTGTAAGGACCAACTAATTGTAAGAGGAAATAAATACTCTATTCTGGGAAAGGATAGGGTTGAATTTGAAAAAGGAGTAAGGGCAGGAGTCAGAGACAAAAGGAAAAGTTAGGGGAAACAAAAATAACAATAAAACAAAACCTAACAAACCCCACAGCAATAATTAAATATTCCTTTCTTCAAATAATGATGAAAAGCTCACAAACTGAGTACAAAAGTAGAATGGTCACCCTTCAGGATGGAGTAAGGATGTCTCAAACTCTGGCCATCCCCTGGCTTCTGACATAGCGGAAGTGAGTAGTGAGTCCTCTTTCATGTTGTGGGTCTGGGATCTCCTTTCCTCTAAGAGTAACTGAGGGGCCTCATTTTATTGCGTTGCTGGAAATGGACGCCTTGCCTCAAACAAATGCACCTGTCTGGGCACTCCCAGATGTGGGCAGACTATTATGACTGCATATTTGATTGTCCAGAAATGTCAATCAGTCTACTGGTGCAGGCCAATGCCTACTTTTATTTGGCTTGGCCCCCCACAGGTTGCGTAGGCCTTAGGCATCTGGGTTAGGCAAATCCTTCCCCATATCCTTTCTGATAGGCTTCAACTGAGATTGCCAGGCAAATATTTTAATTTTTAATTTCCCAACCACCACCAGCTATTACTGCTTCTGGGCTGATGCTCATTGGAACTTCTTCTCATAAGCCCCCAAATTGCAGGGGGTTACATGTGCATATGTTGATTTCAATTATAAATTTAAAAAGAAAAAAATGATGAGGTTACCCATCTTTTCACACCTCCTTTAACTTGACATTTGTCTGGCATAATAGTTCTTATTTATGTGACTTCTTTCCTGCTTGGAAACATCAGTGAGCTGTTGTCTATTAATATTTCATTGATATCCTGCATACAGTGCTATGAACAGTGCTTCTGTGGGCATAACAGGGATGTTGGCTGATTTTTATTTGCACCTGTGAATTTATTGAGAGACATAGAAATAATTGTCTGCCTGAATGAGAAGGCCTGATTCTCCTCTCACTTATATACTAGCTTTATATCATTGTAGCTTCATTGATTTCAGTGGATTTACAACAGTATAAGTGAGAGGAGAATCAGGCTCAGGAAGTCTATAACTTGTGATAAGGACATTAATAATTGTTCTTGAGCTTCTTTGTGAATGTTGGCTCCTCTTATATTTCTTACAGAAATTCCTATTTTCTTTCAAAGAGAGTTTGAGAGAAATAAAAATTGCATTAACATCAGAGGAGATTATTGCATTATATGTTTTATTTACAGTCATAGATCCAGATTCTGGTCAGTTATATCAGTGTAAAACAGAACTAACTTGACTGAAATCAGTGAAGTTAGTCCTGATTTACACCAATTAAAATTAGATTAGAATCTGCTCCATTGCAAAGTAGCAGATGTGATTTATAGGGGTCAGAGGGTTATAATTCCACCATTAGGGGACTTTGGGGGTATCAGAAAAGGAGATAAGCCTGAATAGATTGTGTAAATATCCAAACTATGAAAAACTCTACAGCCTTATAATTCAAAATCTACTTTGCATATAATACAAAGATCCAGTAATAAAAATCTGTTAGAGGAAAATAAACCAAAAGAGAGAAAAGTGACTGAAATCAAGTGCTGTTGCTATTAAAAAAATATTGTAATTCATATCTGTGATGTTGCTCTGAAAATATAACAATTGTTTTTCCCAACTATGTTGGTTTGAAATCTGATTAAGACAAGTATCCATGTGTTCCTTTCAATGGAATTGCAAACCATTTATTTGTTGCAGCAGCTATTTAACAAGTTACCATCACAATCAATTAAATTAATCCCATGAAATAAAACTTGAAATAAAGATGATATCTGAAATCATTTTTATTCATGGTTAGAGACCATGCAGATTCTTTTGACAAGCCTAAAAATCTTATGGGTGATGTTGAAAACTTCAATGTACAAGTGCTAATTCAATTTGAGGGGAAAAAAATTGACTTGATAGAATGGTTTCTGTAGAGATATTACTAGAATAGCAAACCCCCAAGTAATACAAAGGCAACCAGAGTATTGTATGCTCATTACCTGAATTTTCAAATTCTTAACAACTGTGAGCAGTATGAATATGCAAAGCTTGCAGACTCTCTGACCAACATCTCTCAGTCTCTCCTACTTCTGGAATGCAAAAGGCAGTGGCCCAAATTTTGCCTTCCAGGTTGTGCAGGCGACTCTCACTGCGTTAATGGAAGTTAAGTGCATGTGTAAGGGCAAAGGCCCCAATTCAGCAAAGCACTTAAAGATTTAATAAGTCCTCCAATGTCTTCAATGGAACATAAAGTTGAACATGTGCTTAAGTGTGTTGTTGAATTAGGTCCAGAATTTGGCTGACTGTGTATGCAGCTCAATTCAAAGGTGCCCCTGAAGGGAAGACAAGATGAGGGGAACAAATTGCATAGATAGTATGATCTTCAGAAATGAGTTTTATAGACTACAAAAATGTTTCCCTTTTAGTTAACAGGGACAGAGGTAGAATAACCCCCACTATAGAAAAACTAAGGGAGGGACCATGGGGTGAAAAATCTTTAGAGATTCTTCTCATGCTATGATCTAAAGAAGAGGAATGCTCACTCCACATCCAGAAGTTCGCTTGACAGCCACACAAATTTCAGTGATGCACTTCAGCATCAGATCCTAAGGCTACAATTTTAATGTTAACTTGACTGCTTTGTAAGTCCTGGGCCACATCCTTCAAACTCTTGCTTGCATAAATACTCCTAGTATACCTGAATGTTTTGTGTATTACATTTTATGATGAACAGTAATATACTAAGCTATATACATACAAGATACTATATATGTGTACCATGACTGAATTAGCATTGCTGCAGGAATCTTAACTTTTTGCATTTCCAGACCTGAGACTCCAACTGAGCCAAAAATTTGTGATAAAAGATATTTGTGAAAGATTTAAACCCCCTGTCCTTTGATGTGAGGGCTCAAAGTTTTGAGTCCACTTCTCTAATCTTGATGGAGGAAATAACAGAAATTACAAGATTTTCTGTTCTAATATATCTAAAACAAAAACATGTCATGGCTAACTTACTATTATTTGTTTGTATTAGGGAATTTTTTTAATGAAAACTTGAAATGTGGTTGGTATTTTAGAATGCAGCCTAAATGGTGGAGACACCCTAACTTTTTTATTATTTATGATTTTCTTCTGCCCTAGACTTATTTTGGGAGATTTTCCTGAGGGATGTTTCGTCTTTCTCTTGCAAATTGTCCCAGCTGGAGATGGAGAGCAGCAGCCGCCGTATGTGCTTGAGTCCCCTGACAGAGTGTGTAGTAATGTGACAAACTTAGCAGGGCTTCTAGCAGACATCCAGTGAGCACTGAGTTATAATAGAAACATTTTTGTAATCTTAGGGTGTGGTTGTATTTGGAAAAGAGACTGTAAAAATAGGGTTCCCTATTTGATTGTCAGTTACTCCAGATCAAATTTTTTCCATTTACAAGTTACTTAACCCAAGATGTGAACATCTATCTGAGTTCTTCTTATGCATCATCGCCAGTAAACTTGCCCAAACTAAGGTGTATAGTTCAGTTGTACCTATATATCACTGCATCTTAGGTCAGGGTATTGGCTGTGATAAAAGACCAAAATCTCTTTCAAATTCCAGAGTGAGCTTGTAGACTGAGCAAATCTGATGTGGAATCACTGAGAGGCTAAACATATGTATCCCAAAATGCCATTTATTTTATGTTTGCAGTTTTGTTGTTGCCATGTTGGTCCTAGGATATGAGTGAGATGTCGTGGATGACGTAATATCTTTTATTGGACCAAGCTCTGTTGGTGGTAGGGAAAAGCTTTTGAGCTTCAGAGAGCTCTACTTCAGATCTGCGGAAAGTAAGACACTCTGGTTACCTTCCCCAGCCCTGACAAAGTTCTGTGAAACTCAAAAGCCAGTCACTTCCACCAACAGAACTTGGTCCAATAAAAGATATCACCTCACCTACTTGTCTCTCTCATTTTTACAATCACTTTTCAGGGTACAACTACACTTTAATTATAATGTAAGGTAGAGTGTATATGTTATGTAGCTTCCTGTCTGAGAATGGACAAGTAACTTTATTCTGGCTAGCATTCATTCAATTTCAGCACTCTGCTGCTTTCTTGAATTATACTTTTCCAATAATCAATCAGAAATGATTCTTTGCTGTCATTGTTAAAGATGATCAGAAATTAAAGGATTTCTAAATATAAATTAAACATATAGCATGGCCTAGAGCAATGAGATGCAACTTGTACAAAACGATATTACTGTTGACTCAACAAACAAGTAGCTTTCATTTTTGCATAAAAAGGCAAAAATGAATGGAATACTGAACAGAAAATAAAAAATGCAGGCTAGTGTTCAGGAACATTTTACTTACTGTTTTAATAAACTTTTGTTTATGCCTGGAGGTGCCATTAAATTACCAGCCAGACATTAATATACGGTACACAAGGGATCTTGTATATAAGCAGTGATTATTGCAGTGTGACTCACATGAAGCTTATTATATACAGATAGTTGCTGGACAGAAGAAAAGTAAATTTGTGTTCATGGTGTGTTATCTGTCTGTGGATAGTTGTGATACATGTGCAATAACACACCATTTGTGGACTGTTTTCCCCCTAAAAAAACAGAGAGAGGGAGGGACGAGGCCAGAGTGGAAACATGAACTAAGGGGTCCTGATCAATCAAATGTTAAGGTCTTCTCTAGTTTCTTTCCTACTCGCTTTCCAGTATTCAGTGAATCTCCTTAAAGGACTGTGAATATTTGGGTGACCAGACAGCAAGTGTGAAAAATCGGGGGTGGGGGGTAATAGGAGCTATATAAGAAAAAGACCCAAAAATCGTGACTGTCCCTATAAAATCAGGACATCTGGTCACCCTAGTGAATATGGAAATACTATACGTTTCCCAATAAAAGTCATTATCCTGGATTCTTTTAAACAAAGCTTTTTTTTACAGCACCATGACACCAGTTGCACCTGCTAACTCTCAGCCAGAGGACTTTTAGTCCAAGGAACCCTAGAGAAGATTATCTTCAAACAGGATATTCTCTGTTTATAGAGTGCTTATATGGTCATCCACGGGGGAGTGATTCAAGCCCACTTTCTTTTGAAATAATTTGTGCCAATAAATTCTGAATCAGGATTTTCCTTTCTCTCTCTTCTACTAGAGGAAAAAAGTCTATTGTATTTCTATGAGAAAAGCTCATAAACAGTGCAAGGGAGGAAGTACCATCTTACCAGAGGAAAGCAGAATTCTCCTTTCTACATTTCATATAAATAATATTTCAAGGGACCAAAGTACTATTTTTTTTTTGGTTCTCAATCGCACCATGCAGATTGAGAGAAGGTACTTTGTGAACAAAGCAATGGCAGCCTCTGCTTTCTACCAAGCAGAGGTCATCACTGTTGATGGGAATCATGTATATTCTAGGATCAGATATCAATAGTTAAATTACTTGCCACCACCCAAGAAACAACTCAAAGCAAGGATTAGGACACAGCAGAATCTAATGAGCACTGAGAGAGGAGTCATTGAGTATGATAGTAACCTTTGCTCATATGTTCCCATTTTTCCTCTTTTAGCTGAGCAAGACCTTGGTCTATGTATTTGATAGCAAAACATTCTTTCACAGAATGTATCCCTGTTCATACTACTGGTGTGAGTGTCTCTAAAAGTTTTATACTGCATCAGTTAAAAGCTAATTGGTGTTGTGAGACTCTAAATATATCATTCCTTTAATTATTTGTTAGATATTTTCTCTCCCCCAAAAGTAGTGAATGCTGACATAATTATTTCAGGTGAGAATTGCAAAAGCACTTATGGGAGTTGGGCTCTTTAATCCAGTAGGCATTTCTGAAAAGCCTGCCTCCTATTCCTTACAAAGGTTTTTGAATTACTAAAAGTGCTGATTAATTTGAATGTTAGAGGGCATATTTTACTATAGAAATTATTCTTTCCTTCTTAGGCTATATTGGCCTTATTTGACCTGCTTATGAAAAGGTAATGGATAAAAACTGTGAATAATGCTAATAACCATGGTCTTTAATGTTGAATATGCATCCAAAAATGCAATAGTTTACTCTATGCACAAGAACTGATGGAGGTTTCTTCATATTACCTTAAATGAGAAGTGGATTTTCAACAAAATCTATGTTTTGAATAAACCTCAAATAGGAATCTATTTAATCTATTTGGACAGTTGGTAGTAGTTGAACTAGGTTGGAAGAAAAAAATGAGCCATAGAAGATCTTAAACAGAAGAATCTTGTTTCCTGGGTATCTGGATAACTACCTCATGGAGGGCTACTCAAACATATTGTTCTCTCTAGCAGTATGTGAAAAGATAAGCAGCAGAGTTTAGATAAATTTTAACTGGCCAATCCTGCAAACTTCTACAAGAACAGTATCACTGACTTCAGTGATACTACTCAAATGAATAAGGGCTACTTCCAAGAGAGAGGATTCAGAGCATCAGGCCCAAGATGCTAATAGGATATGTATGGCATCTATAGAAGAGCAATATTTCTTTTTCTTATTATGTTTTTAAATGTTGACATGGTTCAACTGGAATGAGGATTAAAATGTTTCTTTCATATTGCAATAATGCCTAGGGGACAAGACTCGTTGTAGGTTCTGTACAAATTCATAATAAAAAGATGGTCTTTGCCATGAATAGCTTCCTATCTAAGTATGAGATGAGAGATAACAGCTGTTATAACAGATACAACAAACAGATGTAGAAAATATACTGAGGAGACAACTATGAATGGTGTGATAAGCAGCAGTCCCAGCACACCAACTTGTCTAACCATTATCAAGTTTTTGAAGGCCTCATGACAGAGGTGGGTTTTAAGTAATGATTTGAAGGAGGACAATGTGGTGGCTTAGTGGATTTTTGAAGGATACTCCTTCCATGTTGTTAAGCAAAAAGATTCTTTCCCCCAAGTATCAGGCAAGCAGAGACAATACTGAAGGGTACCAGGAAGACTGATAAACAGCTTCAAAAATATGGTGCCATTGTGGCCAGTTATATACATTCTCTTATTAATTCATTTGCATTTATCTGTACATACAGAGACAGACATTACAAGTCAAGAGAGAACCCTGAACAAAGATAAAAACAGGAACAGTACGTATGTGTAGAGGTCATCCTAATTGCATCAAGCATCTATGGCTACCTTGTGGGGGGGGGGAGAAGAGGCGGGGGGAGGGGAGGAATGAGTGCTTACAGATATCCAGTGGGCTGTGAAGGGAGAGTCTGTTCTGTTCTAAGATGTGAGTTACTGCGCGGGCGTTTGACCACATAAGTCTATCAATTGTTTACACTTGTCAGTGTCCTTGAGCTACTGAAGCATTCCTGCTTGATCTGCAGTTTCTGTCTTAGCTGTTAGCTAAATTTTAACTCTTGCCTGACAATGCATAAGAGGTGGTATGGGAGAGGCACAAAGGTACTTGTAAAATTTAGCAAATGGACTATCAAGGCTGACATTGGTGGAGTGAAGGCAAGCGTTGATAGCATATAAGGAATGATTGGTAGGGTGCGGATAGATTATAAAAGGCCTTAAAAGTTAACTTGAGTAGTTTGTGTTTGATGCACTGGAAAAGTCGAATCGAGGGATGCAAAGAAGGGTTGACATGCTTGAAGCATAAACCAGGAAAATTATCTTTGCAGCAGTGCTTTGGGATGGAGGAGGTTGAGCAGTCAGTATGTGAGATGATGAAGGATTTAGTTATGTGACTGGAGAGGAATGGCCAGGTATTAGAGATATGTAAGAAGAAGTGACAAGATTTAGACCTGAGCTGGGTATGTGGGTCTAGAGAGAGGGCCGAGTCAAAGATGATGCCCAGGTTATGGATCTGACTGGCAGAGAGGAGATCTTATTCACAGTGACAGACACAGATTGTTAACTTTAAGGAGGAGGGAATAAGAATTCTCTTGCTGGCCTGTTCAAGTAGACTAACTGGCTGGGGTATCACATTATAGGCAGGGAACTAACATAAAAATGGCCATACTAGGTCAGACCAGTGGTCCATTTAGCTTAGTATCCTGTCTCTGACAGTGGTCAGTGTCAGGTGCTTCAGAGGGAATGAACAGAACAGATAGTCATCAAGTGATCCATCCCCATCATCCAGTCTTAGCTTCTGGCAGTTGGAGGTTTAGTGGCACAGAGAGAGTGTGGTTATATCTCTAACATCTTGGCTTATAGTCATTGATGGACCTATCCTCCATGAACTTAGCCAATTCTCTTTTGAACCCAGTTATACTTTTGGCCTTCAAACATCCCATGGCAATGAGTTCCACAGGTTGAATATGCATTGTATGAAGTATTTCCTTATGGTCGTTTTAAGCCTGCTGTTTATTAATTTCAACAAGTGACCACTAGTTCTTGTATTATGTAAAGCAGGGGTGGGCAAACTTTTTGGTCTGAGGGCCACATCGGGTTTCGTAAATTTGTATGGAGGGCTGCTTAGGGGAGGGGGTTGTGGCCTGGCCCCCACCTCCTATCTGTCCCCCTCCCCCGGAATCCTGCCCCATCCAACCACCCCTTCTCCCTGTCTCCTGACTTCCCCCGGGCCCCTGCCCACACTCAACCCTCTGTTCCCCCCTGACCCCTATCCACACATCATGACCACCACTCCCCTGCCCTCTATCCATCCCCTGCTCCCTGCCCCCTTACCGTGCTGCCTGGAGTACCAGTGGCTGGAGGCACTACAGACACTCCACCCGACTGGAGCTGGGCCACCACCACCACACAGCACAGAGCACCAGGTCAGGCCGGGCTCTGCAGCTGCGCTGCCCCAGGAGCTCACAGCCCCACCACCCAGAGCATTGCGCCGGCGGTGGAGTGAGCGAGCTGAGGCTGCGGGGGAGGGAGGACAGCAGGGGAGGGGCTGTGGGCTAGCCTCCCAGGCCAAGAGCTCAGGGGCCGGGCAGGACAGTCCCGCGGGCCATAGTTTACCCACCTCTGATGTAAAGGGATAATTAATATTTCTCTAGCTACTTTCTCCACACTGTTATGATTTAATTGACCTCTATCAGATCCCCCTCTTAGTCATCACTTTTCTAATCTCCCCTCATATGGAAGCTGTTCCATACCCCAATCATTTTTGTTGCCCTTCTCTGCACAATTGCAATATATCTTTTTAGAGATGGGATGACCAGAACTGCATACAGTATTCAAGGTGTGGATGAACCACTGATTTATATTATGTCATTCTGATATTTTCTGTTTTATTATTTATCCCTTTCCTAATGGTTCCTAACATTCTTTTAGTTTCTTTGACTGCTACTGCACATTGAGCAGATGTTTTCAGAGAACTATCCATGATGACTCTTTCTTGAGTGATAACAGCTAATATAGATCCCATCATATTGTGTGTATAGTTGGGATTATTTTTTCCAATGTGCTTTACTTTGCACTTATCAACACTGAATATCACCTTGCATTTTGTCACCTAGTCACTAAGTTTTGTGAGATCCCATTGTACCTCTTCACAGTCTGCTGTGGACTTAATTATCTTGAGCAATTTTGTAACTGTGAGTCTGGAAAAACTCTAGTCAGGAGGTAGAGAAACACAGGTGTCTGCCAGAAAGAGTGACACTGGGGAGCCAGCAGCCTAAAAGTGGGTGCTGTCGCTGGAACACAGATGGGATATACAGGTGCAGTTGCCCTGAACTGTGACAGCATCTTCAGTCAACGGAGATTGTACCGTGGCAGCAAGTTCTTCGGAATACTTTCCTCTGTGCACCAGAATCACCCCTGTCTTGCTTGGGTTCAGCTTCAGCCAGCTGTTCATCATCCATGAGCTGATCTCATTCAAACACTGGGCTATCTTTGTGGTACTGGTGTGGTAGTACTTGATGAAGGATAGGTAGAGCTGGGTATCATATTGCTGGCACTTGAGTCCATGTCACTTGACCAGTTCACCTAATGTCCACATGCAGATGTTGAAAAGGACAGGAGCTTGTGGAACTCCACAGGAGAAGGTTGAGTGTTAGAGGTGGAGTTTCCTATCACTATTCATTTGAATGTGTCTCTCCAGGAAGACTCAAACTATTTTAGCACATTACTCTGGACTCCTGCCACCTCTCTCAAGCTAGATAGCAGTGTCTCATGGTCAACAGTGTCAAATACCGCAGGAAGGTCCAGGAGGATTGAGAGTGGATGTCTGCTCTTTATCTATTGACAGGAGACCATCCATCAGTGCCACTAAAGTGGTTTTAGTTTAGGATTGTGCCAAGTCTAGAATGTTAGCTTCAGTTAGATGAGCTTATAGCTGGCCTTTGGCTAGCTTTTCTATGAGCTTGCTCCAGAAGGGAAGATTTGACACTGGGCAGTAGTTGACTAGAAAAATATATCCATAGTAGGTCTCTTCAGTATTAGTCAAACTATTGTGTGTTTTGAAGGAAGAAAGGAAAATTCCTTGTCTGAATAATTCACTATTCTCTTTCTCTTTGAAGGATGAGGGAAGTGGGAGAAGGGTGGCACTGTACAACAGAGTAGCTGCAAAACAGGGTATTCTAAGTCTCTGAGAGTCAGGAAATGGAGAGAAAAGATGAACATTTTGTGGAGGGCAATGTCTTTCTTAGAGAGAGAACAGGCCTTCCTGAAGGAGCAGGGAAATAGAGGGTAGAGTAGTAGAGCAGGGACAGGACTAGTGGGGCAGAAAGAATGACAGAGGAGGACATGGGGTGGAGAGAAATTGTGGGATAACAGGAAGTCCATGATTACATCCAAATCTTTCATCAGATAGTGTCAACTGCCTTGTTTTGGATTTGATTAATATAACAAGAAGTTGCCATTATTTATTTCTTTTTTATGATTTATACAGACAGCCTTTTGAGTTGTATTTTTGTTTTTGTTTTGTTTTGTTTTGAACTCACATCATCATTCATTAGCAGTACACAATCAGGTCCTTTGTTTCAGTTCAGTTTTATTCCTATGTCTTCATGTGATATTGCTAGGCACAAAGAGTACTGACATTTTTTTTTATTTTTCTTTATTCTTCATCATTTATTAATGCCACAGATTGTGTGATGAGGAGTTGTCAACATCATCATTTACAGATATAACTGTACAGATGTATACAACATCTGTATTTACAGGCACTGACGTTGATTTGTCATTTAATAGCCTTTTAAATTATCTCTCCCTTTCTGGCTGCATTTCTCCTCATTATTTACTATGCTTCCCAATAGCTTATCATCCATTCCTAACTACTCTTTTCTTGGTCTTTAATTTTCTGAGACTGCTTTCCTCTTAATAGTGATACTCTAGGGGGAAAAGATTCCACAAACATTCAGTCAGGGGACAGGGAGAGGGGGTGTATGTGGATGGGGCAGGGGTCCGAGAGGGACTGTCAGGAAATGGGGGGGTTGGATGGGGTAGAAGTCCATGGGGGGGGGCAGATAGGAGGTGGGGACTGGTCCCCCTCCTTTAATCGGCCGTCCATACAATTTATGAAACCCAATGCAGCCAAAAAGTTTGCCTGCCCCTGGCATACTGTATGTGAGTAGACCAGGTTTTCTTATGTTCATAACTGTTAAAATATTAGTGTGTGTGTGACTTTAATACACTGTATATATTAAAAAAAAATCTCTGTAAGCTGGAGAGGGAGAGTATATATATAAGTAGCATTATATTTCCTCTGAAAAGTTGTTTAGCAGTTTGAACCCAGCTTGTGGTTTATTGTGGAAATCATCCAACAAGCTATTTTACATGTTCACATTTCTTTGCTTGATAAAAAGTCATTTATTTGTTCTCTTTAGTATTCAAACAGCAGTTAAGGAAGCCTGTAACTTATTTAAATCATAAATAATTCTGCTGATTGCTTTTACTTGTTTTTTTAAAAATCCAAACTTCAGAATACATTGATAGTTCTGGAGTCTGAGGTCCTAGAAATGTAAACAACAATTACAGCACAGGCACTGGTAATGTAACCTTCCCTATATTGTTCCTTTAGTGTGCATCTTGGAGGGGGCAACTGGTTGGGGCCAAAGAGTCTTATGCTAATGGGTCAAAACTGCATTTTATTCACAGTACGAAAGAATGAACCCTGCTAACTGGATCAGCAAAACAACATTGTGTTTTGTTGCTTTTAAATTCTCTCTCTAAAACACTAGATTACTGCATGAGAGTTTTCATTGGCTAAACGTTTTGAGGTCAAAGTCAGTAATATCATCCCCAGCTGTGACCTTTTCATTAGCTAAATAGGAGTTGTTCAGGGGTCAGAGAACTACTAAGGAAAACTCAGGTCTATAAGAAATGGTGACAGCTATAAAGTGGTACTTTTCTCACTAAATCAGTACTGAATACCTTCCGTAGGATCTACTGTGTTGCTGGATAGAGTTTCCGAAGGCAGGCAAACCAGGAGTCCTGACCACTTTTACTCTTTAAGGGACAGCTTGTCCCTGGCTCTAACACAGGTGTGGAAAGGGCACACAAGGAGCCTTTCCTTGCTTGTATTCTCCAAGCAAAGGAAAGGTGCCTCAGCTGTTTTTTACTCTGTTGTTTTTGCATCCCTAGAGAGCAAAATACCTCAAAGAGGAAAGCTTGGCATGGGGTTATGGCCCTGCCACTCCATACAAGCCTGTAGAGTGGCTAGTTGCACATAAAGAAACATGCTGTGCTATCCAGAGGGCATAAGATACCCGCGTGATGAATGGCACATAAATACCTAGAAAGAATGGGTGTTTATTCTCTATGCTCCAGGGAGCTAGAGAACTATTTGCTTCCTGAGGCACCATCCCTCTGGAACACTCGCTAGGGCATGGTGGCTCCATACATTGTCACAATCTGGCTGTGAAGATCAGCTGACCCGTTTTGCAGAAGCAGAGCTATTAGCCCCAACATTCAGCTCGAATACCAGTTTGAGCAATCACATTTTGTCTGATTAAATTCTATCTGTAGGTTCAATTGCTCTGCTATTCTTAATCTCCTGGTCAAAATTGTAGTAATGTTGCTGTTTGCTGTTAAATGGCTGCTGCACTTCAGAGTTGGCTACATTTCCACCCAGTGAGTGAAGTGGTTTCTGTGTATATACAATTGTGTGTATTTGTGGATCATAATTTCTAAAGCATTTTAGGGTAAAAAAGACTGAGGAATTCTCAATAACATCTGCATGGCAAAAAGGGTAGCATAAATGACTGGGTGCTGAATGCTGTCCTGAGTTTGTAATCTTCCCATTCACCAAGCAGGGTGTGTTAATCGTTTTATCTCTATCCAGATATGGTTATTTATTAACTTTAACCAGGAAATTTTGCCATTAATAAATCATAGCTTTTATTTATGGGAATTATATAGATGTATTGGGGTGCCCTCATCTATTGTAAGCACCCCTTTCTGGTCAGGTGTGGGCCTGCTGTTTCTTAGTTATTGGAGCAGGCTTCCATCTCTCGCAAGCCCCCTACTCTCTTGGCTGATGGTTTCTTCAGCGGATCTTGAGTCAGTCAGCCCTCCAGTTGAGTCTCACACGTTGCCTGCACGTGGAACAGAACAAACCCCTTCTGGGGTATACTGACTTTACTTTCTGCCCAGACTTCCTCCCTGAAGACACTGCCAACAGGGCCCATTATGGTACTCTCCATTGGTGTATTCTTTCTGGCAGTCGCCCCCCCTCCCCCCGGTTCAGTCTTTAATCAGACCTACAGGGCCCATCACGGTACCCTTGCTTGGTCTTGCTAGGTTCTGGGCTCATTCCTTGCTTGGTCCCTTCAGTCAGCTACGAGCTCTTTCTTAGGGCTTGTCTACACTGGCACGTTTTGTTGATTAAACTAATGTCAACATGAAAAAATCAACAAAAGCAGTGTCCCCAAAGTGAGTCTCATTTGCTCCCTCTGCCGCCAGATCATGTCCACGTTTGGGGCACCATTGTTGACAGTGTGAGCAATGCACCGTGTGTGTGTATCCCACAGTGCCTGGCAACACCAGCTGTCGCTAGGTGTTGTGGGAAGGCAGAAATGGAGAGCGGCACATCCTGTGACGTGCAAAATGTCCCGTCATGCACCGCTTTGTGTCCCAGCCCTTCAATGGTTTCTGGCTTCCTTTCACGCCGTTCTTGCTTTCCTTTTGCGCCATTTTTCCAACAGTCAGTCTGCACTGCATCTGCAGTGAGAAAGGATGGATCCTGCACTTCTCTCCTATGCGCTGTTAACTGTCATGAGGACTCATAGACTCATAGGTCAGAAGGGACCAATCTGATCATCTAGTCTGACCTCCTGCACAAGGCAGGCCACAGAACCCCACCCATCCAATTTTATACACCCCTATCCCAGGACCGAGTTATTGAAGTCCTCAAAAATGGTTTGAAGACCTCAAGCTGCAGAGACACCACCAGCAAGCGACCCGTGCCCCACGCTGCAGGGGAAGGCGAAAAACCTCCAGGGCACCTGCCAATCCACCCTGGAGGAAAATTCCTTCCCGACCCCAAATATGGCGATCAGCTAAACCCTGAGCATGTGGGCAAGAGTCACCAGCCAGCACCCAAGAAGGAGTTCTCCGCAGCAACTCAGTACCCATCGCATGCAACATCTCCCCGCAGACCATTGAGCAGACCTGTCTGGTGGTAATTCAAGATCAATTGCCCAAATTAATGATCCTATCATAACATCCCCTCCATATACTTATCAAGCTTTGTCTTAAAGCCAGGAAAGTCTTTTGCCCCTACTACTTCCCTCGGAAGGCTATTCCAGAACTTCACTCCCCTAATGGTCAGAAACCTTGGTCTAATTTCAAGTCTAAACTTCCTAATATCCAGTTTATACCCATTCGTCCTCGTGGCTACATTAGTACTAAACTTAAATAATTCCTCTCCCTCCCTAACGTTAACCCCCTTGATATATTTATATAGGGCGAGCATATCCCCCCTCAGCCTTCTTTTGGCCAGGCTAAACAAGCCAAGCTCTTTGAGTCTCCTTTCATAAGGCAGTTTTTCCATTCCTCGGATCATCCTCGTAGCCCGTCTCTGAACCTGTTCCAGTTTGAATTCATCCTTCTTGAACATGGGACACCAGAACTGCACACAGTATTCCAGATGAGGTCTCACCAACGCCGTATACAACGGTACTAACACCTCCTTATCCTTGCAGGAAATACCCCGCCTGATGCATCCCAAAATCGCATTTGCTTTTTTAACAGCCGTATCACATTGGCGACTCATAGTCATCCTGCTATCAACCAGTACCCCAAGGTCCTTCTCTTCCTCCGTCGCTTCCAACTGATGCGCCCCCAACGTATATCCAAAATTCTTATTATTAATTCCTAAATGCATGACCTTGCACTTTTCACTATTGTATTTCATCCTATTTCTATTACTCCAGTTTACAAGGTGGTTCAGATCTTCTTGAATAGTATCCCTGTCCTTCTCCGTGTTAGCAATACCCCCCAGCTTCGTGTCATCCGCGAACTTTATTAGCACATTCCCGCTCTTTGTGCCAAGGTCAGTAATAAAAAGGTTAAATAAGATCGGTCCCAAAACCGATCCTTGAGGGACTCCACTGGTGACCTCCTTCCAGTCCGACAGTTCACCTTTCAATACGACCCTCTGGAGTCTCCCCTTTAACCAGTTCCTTATCCACCTTACAACTTTCATATTCACTCCCAGCTTTTCCAATTTAACTAACAGCTCCCCGTGCGGGACCGTGTCGAACGCCTTACTGAAATCCAGGTAAATTATATCTACCGCATTTCCTTTATCTAAGTAATCCGTCACCTTCTCAAAGAAGGAGATCAGATTGGTTTGGCACGATCTACCTTTAGTAAATCCGTGTTGCAATTCGTCCCAATTACCATTGACCTCTATGTCCTTAACTACTTTCTCTCTTAAAATTTTTTCCAAGACCTTACATACTACAGGTATTGGGGATTGGTCCTGCTTGGAGCAGGGGGTTGGACTAGATGACCTCCTGAGGTCCCTTCCAACCCTAATAGTCTATGATTCTATGATTCTACAGACGTCAAGCTAACAGGCCTATAATTACCCGGATCACTCTTTTTCCCTTTCTTAAAAATAGGAACTACATTAGCAATCCTCCAGTCATACGGCACAACACCCGAGATTATCGATTGCTTAAAAATTCTCGCTAACGGGCTCGCAATTTCACGCGCCAGTTCCTTTAATATCCTCGGGTGAAGATTGTCCGGGCCCTCCGACTTCGACCCATCGAGCTGTTCAAGTACGGCCTCTACCTCAGTTGCAGTAATATCCACTTCCATATCCACATTCCCGTTTATCATCCCTCCATCAAACATCATGCATGGCAGCAGAGTTACTCGCAAAGTTACTGACAGAGGATGAATTCCAGGCCTCAAGTGTGATATGGACAGCAGCAACTTATCAGTGCTTTTGGCAGTCACAGAGCAGCTGCATATGGTAGATGGTCACGTTGAGCTAGGGAAACAAGCACTGATTGGTGGAATTGCATTGTCATGCAGGTGTGGGATGATGACCAGAACTTTAGGATGCGTAAAGTAACCTTCATGGAGCTATGTGCTGAGCTGGTCCCCAACCTGTAGTGCAAAGACACCAGAATGAGAGGTGCCCTTTTGGTAGAGAAGCGTGTTGCAATCCCTGTGTGGAAGCTGGCGAATCCAGACTGCTACCAGTCAGATGCAAATCAATTTGGAGTGAGGAAGTCCACTGTTGGGGCTGTATTACTCCAAGTGTGCTGGGCAATAAATCGCACCCTGTTGCAGAGGACCATGACTCTGGGAAATGTGTATGATATAGTGGATAGCTTTACAGAGATGGGTTTGCCTAACAGTGGTGGAGTGATTGATGGCACACACATTCCAAGTTTAGCGCTAGACCACCTTGCCTCAGAATACATCAGTAGGAAAGGATACTTCTCCATAGTGTTGCAGGCACTTGTGGATCACCGGGGGCATTCCACAGACATCAATGCAGGCTGGTCTGGAAACGTGCATGACGCACACATCTTCAGGATCAGTAGCCTGTAGAGAAAGCTGCAGCTGGGGACTTTCTTTCCAGACCAGAAGATCACAGTGGGGGATGTGGAAATGCCCATAGTAATCCTGGGAGACCCGGCTTAGCCCTTGCAGCCCTGGCTCATGAAACCTTACACAGGGCACCTGGACAGCAGCAAGAAGAGTTTTAACAACAGGCTGAGCAGGTGCCACATGGTAGTCAATTGTGCCTTAGGCCGTTTGAAAGCTTGCTGGAGGTGTCTCAGTGGCAGGTCAGACCTTACCAAGGATAATATTCCCGTGGTCATAGCCACATGCTGCACTTTGCATAATCGGTGTGAATCTAAGGGTGAAATGTTTGCTCGGGTGTAGAGCACTGAGGCAGAGTGCTTGGCTGCACAGTTTGAACAGCCAGATGCTAGGGCTGTCAGAGGAGCCCAGAGAGCTGCTATTAACATCAGAGAGGCTTTGAGGAACCACTTTGACAATGAGGGGCACTAACACGTCTGCTTTGGAGTTGCTTCTCTGGTGCATCCATGTACAATTTTGGGGCCCAAGATCCATGCAACAAAATCCTTTAGAAGCCTGTTCCTGAGAGTGAATTGATTGATATACACTTTTGTAGAACACGGAATAAAAATGCTTGACCATTAAATACCTTAGCCTTTATTTATTGTTAAAAAGGGTAAAACCTCACAACTGTGTGTAGCTCCAGTTATCATTGTTTGAGATGTGAGAGAGGATGGAGTGATGGGACAACTCAGGAGTGCTGAGAACTGAAAATGAATGTGTGGGCATAGAGGGGAGTGGGATTGGCAAAGAATTGTACACGTGCATGTGCTGCAGTGGAGGTCGACCACAGATCTTCTCATTCTGCAGCTGTCTCAAAAGACTTGAGCATCTTTGTCTGATCCTCCAAAACTTTTATCATCTGCTCTGTTGCTTGCCTAGCAAATGCTGCATTGGCTTCCCAGCACTCTTTGCATTCCCTGGTCTGTCTCTCATCGTGCTGCAGAATATGCCTTCTTTGCTGCGTCTTGGCTTCTTCCTTATCTGCCGAAGCCGGTCAGCAAGGGTGAGTGGTGTGTTCCCAGGGCCGTCCTTACTCATACACAAACTACGCAGCTGGGTAGGGCACCAGGAAATTTGGGGCACTAAATTGCCCCAAATTTCCTGGTGCCCTACCCAGCTGCGTGCTGCTCCAGCTGCCAGCCTGATCCCCCACCTGGCGGAGGCAGCCAGGAAAGCTGCCACCACCCCCACTCCACCCCTTCCTCTGAGCTACATCCTGAGGGACTGCAGCAGGGGTTAGGCGTGCTCCGCACTCGGGGAGTGGTGGGAAGTGGAGTGACCCGGCCTCAGTCCGCTCCGCCAGCTCCCAGCTGCACTGCCAGTGAGTGCTAGGGGGTGGTTCCTCTTTGCCCCCCAAGTCCCAAAGCCGGGAGCCAGGGGAGCAGAGTGGAGCGGGCTGGGGCTGGGTCATTGCCCTTCCCACCACCCCATGAGTGCAGGGTCGGACCCACCCTGCAATCACCGGGTGACAGGAAGTGGAGCGACCAGGCCCCAGCCCGCTCTGCTTCACCAGCTCATGCTGGGGGACACTTTTCCCCCTGCCCCCCTAAGACTGCTCCTACCCCCCGCAGAGACCTGGGGCACAAAAATGCACCTGGTGTGTAGGGCACCAAAATGTCTAGGGATGGCCCTGTGTGTTCCTCAAAGTTTCATCTGCTATGGACAATGCACAGAAGAGGGATTGTTACATTCCAGCAAACGATTGAAACATTCCAGTAACAAGGGCTTTTTGCAAGTAGTAGCAATCACTTTCTCACTGACTCTAGACAGGCATACAGTTCCGCGAGCACCCCAATCATGGTGAGTGTCAGGAGTGGGGGGACGGCAGTTGTGCATATGGACAAAACGGTCACAGCTTTCTGGGAAGCTTTGCAGGGAACCCATTCTAAAATTGTCTTACACTTTTTCACAGGTAGCCAACCTGCTTGCTGACATCTCATTGCTGCGAGTGAGCAGGGAAACCAGGGCACAATACTGCATGCTTGCGGCATTCACCCCGGTCTATATGCAGCTCAGCTATGTGCAGCTTTGGTCCCAGCTCCAGTGATTGCTAAAAGGCATGGTACAGTTTTCTACAATGGGGGAACTATCAAGGCTACAATCCCTTGGAATCTGCAACAGAGGATTAACAAGTACCTCTTGGAAACTTTCCAGAGCCTCTCTCTGGAGGATTCTCCAGGGCTGCCCAGAGGATTCCGGGGGCCTGGGGCCGTCGGCGGCACGCGGCTCCGGTGGACCTCCCGCAGGCGTGCCTGCAGAGGGTCCGCTGGTCCTGCAGCTCTGGTGGAGCATCCGCAGGCATGCCTGCGGGAAGTCCACTGGAGCTGCAGGACCAGCAAGCGGCAGGGTGCCCCCCGCGCGGTGAAATGTCTAGAACCGGCCCTGTTGGGCGGCGGGGGGCCCTTCCATTCCGGGACCCACCGCCGAAGTGCCCCGAAGACCTGTGGTGGGGGCCCTCCGCCGGCGAATTACCGCCGAAGCAGGACCCACCGCCGAAGTGCATCCCGCTCTTCGGCAGTAATTCGGTGGCGGGGAACCCCTGCCACGGGACTTCGGGGCACTTCGGCGGCGGGTCCCGGAACAGAAGGGCTCCCCACCGCTGAATTACCGCCGAAGACCGGGTTGCACTTCGGCAGCAGATCCCGCTTCGGCAGTAATTCGCTGGCAGGGGATCCTTCCCCCCGGAGCTGAAGGTCCCCCCTGCCGGCAAAGACCGGGAGCGGAAGAAGCTCTGGGGCCTGGCTCCGCAAGAGTTTTCCGGGCCCCCTGGAGCAAGTGAAGGACCCCGCTCCAGGGCCCCCGAAAAACTCTCGTGGGGGCCCCTGCGGAGCCCGGGGCAAATTGCCCTTCTTGCCCCCCCCCCCGGGCGGCCCTGGGATTCTCTACAGGACTCGATGTCCATTGAGACCCAGGTTGGCCATGCAGATTAGCTATACAGGGCAATGTCCAGCTCACATAAAACACTACCTGCCTCCCACTTTTTGTTTCCCTACACAAGCCACAGCAACTTATCCCGCGTCTCATCTGCTTCCTGCTCCCCACAGAGCACATCTGGAGTGGAGAAAAGTTCCTGACTGCCTGCTTCACTGGGCGACCCTGCTGGGAGCATCCTCTTCCAGCTCTGCTTCATCATCCAGAATTTCAGCACTCTGGGTTACCCCCTCTTTCCAGGGCTGCCCAGATGATTCAGGGGGCACTAGGGCAAAGCAATTTCAGGGGCCCCTTCCATTAAAAAAAGTTGCAATACTATATTCTCATGGGGGCCCCTGCGCGGCCTGGCGCCTGGGGCAAATTGCCCCAATTGCACCCCCCCCCGGGTGGCCCTGCCTCTTTCTGCTGCCTCCGAAGTATCCACGAGGCTATCAGCAATGGAGGTGGGGTCACCAACAAGGATAGCATTCAGCTCCTTCTAGAAGCAGCAGGTCTTAGGTGCACCACTGGAGCAATAGTTTGCCTCCCACGCCCTATGGTATGCCAGCTCTTTTATCTTCGCTGTGCACCACTGTGTGTCCCGATCATAGCCTTTTTTGCACAAGCCTCGAGAAATTTACCCATATGTGGCCCGATCCCTACGGTCAATCGCAGCTGCTACAGAACAGACTCCCCTCCCCATATACTGACCAGATCCAACAGCTCAGCCATGGTCCAAGTGGGAGTGCGTTTGGTGCGATAGCCAGCCTTGCTTACCTGGGAAGCCACTTGGGAAGCTCACATGGGAAGCCAGCAAGCAGGAAATGAGATTAAAATTCCAGGAGCTTGCAAGGGGGAGAGGCGGGTTGGCTGCCGGGCAGCGGTGTTGAAACTGCTGACCAGAGTGGCAGCATGGGAATTGTGGGACACTTTCTAGAGGCCAATAAAATAGAAAAAAAACGAGTGGTGTCTACACTGGCTGTTTGTCAATAATAAAGGGAGGGGAAAAGACAAAAGTCTCTCACAGGGGTAGAAGTTTTTTGTCGCCAAAACTGGGCATTTTTTTCAACAGAAGTCCCATTTCAGTAGGTACGCTATCGCTGTTTTGTCGCCAAAAGACAGTTTTTGCCGACAAAGCTTGCCGGTGTCGACATGGCCTTAGCTTCCCCCAGTCTTCAGCAGCCCTCCCTGGTCTCAGTCTTCTCATACTGAACTATCCATGGTCCTGCTGCTCTTCCAGCCTGCGATGAATCCAGTCCTCTCTCTTCCAACTCCAGGCAGCAACTGACTGTTCTGTCTCTGTTGCTTCTTTTTATAGGGCCCTCCTTGCCCTTGACTGGCCACTCCAGCATCCCCTCTGATTGTCTGCTTCCCCTGCAGCCACTCTAGGCTGCCTGGAGGACTTCTCCTCTGCTCTTTCCTGGGGCTGAGTGAGGCAGGGCTGCGGGGCCTCCAGCAAGGGACTTCCAGGCCTAGTCCATCCCATCACAATGGATCTACAGGATAATAAGATATTGGTTTTTATTCTTCATTCAAGCATTGCTCTTTGTGTTGGCTTTCAAATACCCAATTTCTTTACATGTGCCAGGATCGATCCTATTACAAACTAAATGGAAATATCTGACTATTATTCATCTCGTACTATAGAGTCCCAGTACAATCTGATATAGTTAAATATTTATATATTTAAGGATCATACTTCAGAAATATTGCCTGTGGAGTCAATCAGATTGGATGAGTGGCATACAGTATGTGGATGGGTTTTAATGAATACTGTTGGGTTTAGTTATGACTTAGCTAAGTAACTATTTATGAATATGAACTAAATATGAATACGTTAAAATTTTTCCAGTTACTTCTTAAAAGTAGCCCCATTTCAGTATCTTCATAGGTAGGCCCTAACCCTACAGAGGGATCCATGTGAGTAGTTCCTTACACCCATATGATGAGGACCTTAATTTGTGAATGAGGCTCGTGTCTCAATAAGAACTAGTGTTCTTCTGATATATCACAGCAAGAAATCCTGTTAGATTCTGCAGTTTGCAATCCAGGGAAGGAAGTTTAGTTTGAATGAAAAAGATGGGAAACTTTCAAAATTATAATGTAAGTTATATGGAAAATAAGTTTTTCAGTTGGTTTAACCACAGAAATTAACCATAATTTGTCATTGTACTTCCCTTTAATAGTCAGCCATGTGTAAAAAATACAGCTCTAAAAATGAACTGACTCACCAGACAGCATTTACTTCTGGGAAAAGGCCAACCTACAAATATTTAATCACATTACAGACTATTTTTACATTCTGTAGTGTAAGATGTATCTTGCTTATTTGTTGAATGTCTAATTGTAGGTAGTACAATAGTCATTGCTATTACAGATTTTAAAAACTGGTTGTATACTTGTGAAGAAAATACCAGTACAGAAACAAACATCATAAAATACAAAACCATGAAATCTAGTATCCTCTCTATAGTCCTGATTCAGGAGAACATCCCCTGTTCAGGACAGCACTTGAGCATGTGCTGACATCCTATTGACATCAAGGGGACTTAAGTACACACTTAAGTGCTGTTCTAATTTGGAGCCATTGTGCATAATTCCTACTACCACTGGAGTAATGAACTAGTAACTCTTGCAACTGACCTAAGGACATTTTATAATAACCAATAGTAACCAGCAGGAGATCTCTTACAAATATATAAAGCAGTGAACTCCATTTCCTTAAGTAAAACCAGTTAACTAATGTTAACACTATAGCAATCTCTTTCAGCTGCTGAGAAAATCTGAGATTACGCCATTAAGTGACTGTGAGAAATATAAATGTGTTGTAAACTGTCTCCCATATATTTCCACTTTCTCTCCTCAACTTCTCTGTAATTAACACCTCTCTTTATCTTGTCCTTCTTGACTATCTTTGTTCTTTTCAAGTTAAATAATTTAATACCTTCTCTTCCTCTCGTTTAAGCTCTCTTTATCTTGTGATCCGCTTTCCTTTATACTGAAATCTCTGCTGTCTAAATGCATAATCAGATGACATCCATTACTGTAGAATTTAAAAATCCCAGCACATTCACTAAAAACATCTAACTGTGTAGTTATTAGACATCAGGGTATGTCATGCACGTGACAGGATGAATACACAAAAGAAAGAGAAATTAGGAGGCTGAACGTGCTGCAGAGGGAGCCAACTTCTAGACATGATTTACGAATTACCTGTATTGGATGTTCACATTAAGGGCTTGTCTACACTAGCTAGCTTACAGCGGCACAGCTGTACTGATGCAGCTGTGCCACTGTAAGATCACTTGTGTAGCCACTCTATTCCAAGAGGAGAGAGCTCTTCCATCGATGTAACAAAATCACCTCCATAAGCGGTGGTAGCTATTTCAGCGGGAGAAGCTCTCCCGCCAACATAGCGCTGGTCACACTGGCGCTTCTGTTGGTGTAACTTATGTCACTCGGCGTTTCACACCCCTGAGCGACATAAGTTTTATACCAACAAAAGTGGTAGTGTAGACAAGCCCTAAATTTAGAGTGGTGCATTCTATTACTCTCTGTCTTTTAAAATATGAAAAATGGTTACTGTTGACAAAATCCTGTTCACCGTACACAAGTAGTCCTGCTGTCTTCAGTAGAACTATGTGCATGAGTCAAGCAGGCAGGATTTGGTTCCCCATAACTATACATCACATGATGCTATTGGATCATGCAGAAGGAGGTGCAAGGGACATAAAGAGGCAGAAAAAGCATCTGGAAGTCTCTGAAGTGTATCACACATTCTCTTTTGGAAAAAAACAGAACAAGTTTGAAGGTTAGTAATGTGAAAACTGAGAAACACTATACAGTTTTCAACTTGTGTGCTGTGTCTAAGCCATAACCAGATTTATCCTATAATATTTCCATAGTATAATGGACAATACACAGCAGATGTACCAGTTGATGCTGAGATCTGATCAGATCCCATTAGCTGATTAGGATACTCAAGAGAGCTGCATGGGAAACTCCTGAGGAAAGCCTAGTTATTGCAGGAAGTGGGTGAGGGTGATTCAGTATCTGCCACTCTTCCCTGAGTTAACACTGAACAATTTCCCCAATATGGTGCTATAGGACATGATAATGTTAGAGTGCTGCCTTGCAGAACAGAGAAAATCACAGTCCTATTAGTTGAATGATACCTTCTTAGAGTTTTCCTCCTCCCTAGCCCCATTCTGCGGGTAAAGTTGATCTGTCTGTATAATATCAAAGGTCAGTGACTAAAATGTGCTTTATTTTACTTAGAAGACCCACATACCAAGAAACATAGTAATAACTGGGATACAGATTTGAGATTAGAAAACAAACACTGAAAAATAATTAGGGATAAGTTATGGACTCAATCTATGAAAACATCTCTGCATAAGCCCTCTGAACATGCAGTGTAAAATACTGCATAGATCCTAAGATCCAAAGTCTATATAAAATGAACAGCAGATACAGGTCTATGTCAGCAATGTAATTCAGCAATTGACACGTTCTAACACACGATTAGCGTATCCCAAAAGTTCAGATCTTCTAGAAACAAGTTGTTAAACAAAGCAACGTGCTAGTCTCTTGTAAAAATGAATGTCTATTGTTTTATTTGGCAGACGAAAAGTTGGCCCTTTTGGAGACTGGTACTAGACTTGTTATTGCACCCCACAGACTAGCCTCTTTCTTTCCAATCTCAGCAACTGATACCATAAAGAATGATATTCTGGATGTGGAAACATTTACTTGTATGGAATATGGTAAAAATGATGGCTACCTGGCTATTTATCATCCTTCTCTTAACCATTCTGAATCTGATACCCACTCGGCTGTCGCAGCTAGCTTATTCTTCCCTTTACCTTATTGATCTTGCTGTGTATTTTACTCCTAGCAATTATTCCGTGGGTATTTTCTTATTGCCAATTCTCTGTCAGTGATTTGTTATCCTATTTCTGTTTTCTGCTGTGACTCTCAATTTTTTTTTAAAAAGTAACAAAGCCAGAAGACACGCATGAAACATTAATTTCCTTCATTTTAAAAAAGTCATAAAGTTGCCCATTCTACAATGGATAGGCCAGTCCCAATTTCAAACGGCCTATGCCTTGACCTTTGAGACTAATGTGCAGGGTATTAGTAAATTCAGGATTGAATTCAGGAACAGAAAACCCTTTGGCTATAGAGATTTGTTATTGTTCCATAGGATCAATCAAATACAGGGACATATCATGCAAACTCTCTTAAGAAACAGTTTCAAAATATATTCTACAGAAAGGCATGTGTTAGTATTGTATTCAGGGCCGGTGCAAGGATGTTTCACGCCCTAAGTGAAACTGCCAACTTGCCCCCCAGCCCCGCGCCCCCACTCTGAGGTGCCCCCCCGCAGCAGCTCCCTCCCTCCGCCCTGAGGCGCCCCCCTTGCGGCAGCTCCCCACCCCCCACCGTCCGCCCTGAGGCACACCCCCCAGCTCACTCCTGCTCTGCGCACGAGCACTCCGAGCACGCCGTGGCTGCTTCACTTCTTCTGCCTCCCAGGCTTGCGGCGCCTAAGCTGATTGGCGCCGCAAGCCTGGGAGGTGGGAGAAGTGAAGCAGCTCACCCCTGCCCCTCCTCCTCCCCAAGCACGCCGTCGCTGCTTCACTTCTCCCGCCTCCCAGGCTTGTGGCTAGGGTGACCATACAGCAAATATGAAAAATCGGGACAGAGAGTAGGGGGTAATAGGAGCCTATATAAGAAAATGACCCAAAAATCGAGACTGTCCCTATAAAATCAGGACATCTGGTCACCCTACTTGCGGCACCAATCAGCTTAGGCACCGCAAGCCTGGGAGGCGGGAGAAGTGAAGCAGCCACAGCATACTCAGGGAGGAAGCGGGGCAGGGGTGAGCTGGGGCGGGGAATTCCCTTGTGTGCCGCCCCCACCCATACTTGCTGCAGATGGCCCTCCCTGCACTCCCCTGCCCCAGCTCCTTCCACCTAAATGCAGGCGGCAACGGGGGCAGCTGAAGATCCGACCGCCGCGGTCACTGCCAAAGAAAATGGCACCCCCCAAATCCCAGCGCCCTAGGCGATCGCCTAAGTCGCCTAAATGGTTGCACCGGCCCTGGTTGTATTACTGTGTTCTTTTGGGCTGATGCTGCAAACAGTCCCACAGATTCTAATGGGGGTTTCATTACTGCATATTTGCAAGATCAGGCCCAATGTAACAAAGGTAAACTATAAACTGTAGAAGTCTGAGTAACTTATCATTTGTAGATAAACTGATGTATATTAATCCACACTTCTACACTTTCAATGCAGTCGTGGGGGATTTAGCCATGCAACTCAGAGTCAAAGGCGTTCAAAAAACTGAAACTCTTGCAAGACTTTGGAATTGTAAGGGACAGCATCTAGGCCACGTCTACACTACAGCATAAAATTGAAATTATTAAAACCGGTTTTATAAAACTGGTTTTATAAAATTGATTTTACGCGTCCACACTAGGGCACATTAATTCAGTGGTGTGCGTCCATGGTCCTAGGCTACGATCGATTTCCGAAGCAGTGCACTCTGGGTAGCTCAGTAAAAGAATGGGACCAATAACTTCGATTTCCATCCACACTAACCCTAAATCGATATAGTAATATCGATTTTAGGGTTACTCCTCTCATTGGGGAGGAGTACAGAAATCGATTTTAAGAGCCCTTAAAATCGATTTGAAGTTCCTTGTAGTGTGGATGGGTACAGCGTTAAATCGATTTAAACAGCGTTTAAATCGATTTAATGCTGTAGTGTGGACCAGGCCCTAGTTTCTGTACTTTTACAACAGTCTGCATAGCATGCACAGAAGAGATTTTGGCTAAGCCATAACGATGGGTAAACTGAGTTTTTAGCATACATAGACAAGAAAGTGTGTACAAGCGGCCTGCTTTCATCAATGATGTTAATGAAGCGTAAGACTGGAGTAACATAGTGGCAAATCAGGCCCTCTACGCATGTTATGAAAGTTATCAATGGAACTGAGTGCTAACATTGAATAACTGGCTCTCTTTTTTAGCATGTGCTAACAACCGTACATCTCAATCACAAATATTGTGGATGCATTGGCTGGTTTTTGCATGTGCCACTTACACCACCAAGACATACTTCACTGCACATACAGTTGTAAATGCACAAATGAAGGCTAGGTGGAGGCAGACTACAGACTGTTTTAAAACATTACAAGGAAGCTTAGTAGCTAGACATAAAATGACTAGGATCCTATCTATGTCATCTATTAGGGTTGGAGCTAAGTTGTGTCAGTAGTAATACCCTGTATTATTACCTGTATAGCATCTTATTAAGGTGCTTGGCACTTCTCATTACAAGACCCTGGTTCAGTAGCTTATAGTTCTGCCAAACTTTTAATATTTAGGCTGTAATTTTCCACAATGGGTGCCTCCCTCAGGTTTTTTTTTTTTTTTTTTTTTTTTAATTTCAGCCAAAATGGTGCAGCCATTTCTGAGATGCCCAGGGAGTGTGGAGGAGAAGCCTGCCTGATTCAGATTCAGAAAGGACAAGAGTCAAACGTGGACTGGAAGGAGTAGATTGGGGCAAGGAGTACATGTGGGAAAACAGGGCTGGAGACTGATGAAATGTGGGGAGAGGGAAACTGGGTCTAGGTTTGGAGGGGAGAGTGCGTCAAGGAGCCAGGGAACAAGACCATGAGCCTGGATGAGAAGTCCTTGGAGGGAGATTGGGACTGGATCCAGTGGGGATGGAGAACATAGGTGGGGGCATGCGGAGGTGACTGGATGCCAGAGTTGGGAAGAGAGAGAGAGAGGCTGAGAAATCAGGTTTAGGGGGTGGGACTTGAACTGGTTGAGCAAGAAGACTGGGGACAAGGAGTGGGAGTTTATGTGGGGAACTGGGTATGATTGGGAGGGAGACTGGGACTGGGATTCCAGAGCTGTGAGACTAGGACCTATTGGCTAAAGGGATTGAAAAGACAAGCCTCAGGAGTGGAGACTAGGACTAGTTAGGCTAGCAGGATGGGATGAAGAGAAGAAAAGACTAGGGCAATAGATGGTAAGAAGGGATGGGTACAAGTAGTGATGCCTGGGGGGGGAATGAACAGAAGAGGCTGTGCCCACCACAGAACACTCATCTCCAGAGCTTGGAATAAAAATATCACAGCCTCTCACTATTCCTTTGCTCCCAGGAAATATCAGTGAAACCCACTGCCAAAGTGTGTCTCTCATCCCCTATTAACCCTGGTCCACTAGAGGATGACAACCTACTATGAGGGTCGTTCAGAAAGTGTCTGGCCTGATGATGCCCCTTCATATGCCACAATAAAAAACTGGGCTACTGAAGTTAAGTGAGGGAGAATCAGCACTGAGAATGAACCAATGTCAGGACACACCAAGTGGGCCATCATATCAGAAAAAGTTGAAGCAGTTCACAAGATGGTGATGGATGACAGAAGATCAACAGTTAGGCACATAGCTGAAACAGTGGGCCTCAGCACTGAGTCTGTTCACACCATCCTCAGTTAAGACTTGGGGCATAAGAAAGTGCTGTGAAAAGTTGAGTCGAGGAGTGCTGCTTCTCCAGACCAGTGCATCACTCCACAGCACTGTGACCACAGCAACCAAATGCAGCTTTCAGCTGCTTCCCCAAATTTGGCACTCTCAAACTGCTATCTGTTCCCTAAGTTGAAGGAAGACCTTTGTGAGAAGAGTTCCAATGATGATAATGAAGTGATTCTAACGATCCTAATGAAGTGGACATGCAGGACAATGACTTTTACAAGATAGGCACAGCCAAGCTGCAGCTGTGCTGGACCACGTGCATTGATGTAAGGGGAGGACTATAAAAAATAAACAAACAATTGAATGAAAATTATGGTTTTTTCGTTGTCAGGCTAGAACCTTTCTGAAATACAGCAATCACTTACCTCATTAGCTCGAGTGACAGGTTGAAGCAGTGGATCTAAAGATTACAACCCTTCACATGAACTATGTTGATACCAATATGATACTACATAATGGAAGGTTTTTCAGTTTGCCTTTTTTAAAACCTAGGAAGTTATGCATAAAAAAAAGCTGTTAAAAGAACATTATTAAAGTTGCAAAGTCAAACACTCCAAAGTTAGAAAATGCCAGAATTAAGGTGGCCCAGGCAATCTTAATTTGGTTCCCTTGTGCATATGCATTCTGATAGTCATTAACTACACAATCACATAATTTTTCCAGAGGGCCCTTGTCTACTTCAGTACATAGTATGGATCTCATCTGGAGACGAATCACAGTTAGGTGGTGAAGGATGCTGTTGTCTGTCTAAGATTACTGCCTCATTTGTAGCAGATGTTAGAAGGTGTATAGTGATTGAGGCAAGGGATTGCAGGAAGAACAAGGATGGTCTCATGCCCTAGAGAACTGGATTCTACCTCTGCCACAGAATTCCTTTGTGGTTCTGGACAAATCCTTTTAGCCCAACTTTTCACAGCTAGTCACTAATTGTGTATTCTTTGTTTTGTGAGTGTCTGACTTGAGACTTGGGGTCTGATGTGCAGAAGGGCTGATCACTCACAGTTGAAGTCATTGGGAGCTGTGCTTTGAGCATATAAAGAGCAATAAGTGTGTCAAATAAGGCACCCAAAAGTCAGGGACATTTGACCTTAATCATTCTTTGCCTGAGTACCCCATCTGTAAAATGGGGATAATGCCCTTTGTGTGACAGGGGTGTTCTGAAAATAAATCCATTAATATGTGTGAATCACTCATATATTATAGTGATGAGTGCCCTATGAAAGCCCATCAGGAAATTAATAATCCTGTCTTCAGAGCAGATAGTATAGTATATAGAGAATAGGGCATTGTGTAACACATTGGACACTGAGAATAAAACAAAATATTGAATAGGTATGCATTAAGTGAGCACCATCTATTCTGTGAACGCAAAAATGTATCGATTCTGGAATTCCCTAACTTTTGACTGGTTGGCTTTGCAACCTTCATGATGTGTTTTAGTGTATTTTTGTCTTTGTATAACATTGAAGTAAATAATATAGACGTTTGTCCTTTGCTTAGTAACAATGGTAGCTCATTTGATGAGCCCTGATAAATTTGGACATGTCTTTCAGCCCTACTGGGGCAGAGTAATATCTCAATTACCCCATCTGTAGAATAGGGCTGGTAATGTTTGTAAAATGCTTTGGGATCCATGGATGAACTGTCCATATAAATACTGCTACCTGATGAATACTAGGTAAAAACCCATTCCAAATATATGTCAGTAGGTGCAGTCCCATAACTGTTGTAACTACCCATTGACATTGTGAAAACAGCTGCAGGACCAGTTCAACTATTGCTGGTAGCAGTTTCAAATATTAAGGCATCCACAAGAGAAGTTCTATATATAAAATACAGGGATATTGACCAGAGGATGGTTCTAGTCAAATACATACTGAAATAGGTTAGATCAGAACTGAGCTGTTAGCTATGAACAGTAAACATTTATTTACTGGAAAGCAAAAAAAAGCATATGGTCCAACTGTTCTTTGAAGCCTGAATACACCTGTGGAGAATGTGCAGCATAAACTTACCTAAACACTTAAAAATCAAATATCAGGAACTACTATGTGCTTAAAACACCACTGAACAAGGGCACTACGAAAGTATTGGTGTGAGCAGTTGCAATGATAAAACGTTTCATACTTTATTATTTCCTTGTTAATGTGATTTAGAGGAAGGGGGTCATGGCCAGTTTGAGACTGGACTAATGAATCCATCAGGGAAGCTGATACAAGAGAGGAATAGAAAATTGAAAGTGCAAGTCGAGCACCAGAATCAGATTTTTATGATACTCTGTTTTAATGGAGATTTATTTAGTATTGAAATAAGCCCACTGACTTTCAGCTAAAGACTAGAAGAGAATCATATATATTTTCCTAGGTCTGGAAGCAAGCTAATTTAGTAGGTATTCATACGATAAATCACAAAAGATTAAGTTGGCTTTAGTTTATTGAAAGTGATCCTTTTCCTGGAGGCAGGGCAGATGACTTAGAATCAGTTCAAGTGAGACAGGGAATCTGCTTTTTGTGGTGATGCAATGGTAGCGATAAGGGGATAAACTTGAAGGCAATGATGATGAATCTGCCATGCATCGTTTTATCACATCACTTAAATGATCAGTAGTAATTCTTTTTTCTCTCAGTAATTTGACTACATGCAAATACAGGATTATTAATGAAAGAGAATTAAATTTCACCTTGGAGAACTCCATCATTAAGGGAAAAACATGGTTATTTGGTAAGTATCTGTAGCACTTGGTGCTCTACAGGACACAAAGGAAAACACAGTCCCAAAGAGTTTACAATTGACAGCCTTGCTCCAACAAGAAATGTACAGATTCCTGTGCCTGCAATCCACTTTTTGTGAGCTGGAGTCCCACACCAGATTGCAGGATCAAGGCCAATATAAACAACTTTAAAGCCATTAAGCCTCCATCTATTTAGATCAATTAGAACACTTGAATTCTCAGGAAAGTACTTTGTAGGCTCTGGGGTAATCTGTATACAAAAAAACCTTTTTTATGCTGTGTGTAGGAGCATATCTCAACCCAGGCATACACAGCCTACTCCAAACTACACACTAGTAACACCCATTAATAATCTGAATAGAGAAACTAGTCTCCCTTATACAGTTTCTGACATTTTTCTTTTTATTGTGAACCCTCCTTCCAAACAGTGTATTCTACACGTCTTACACACCTCATGTTTCACAAACTGTCCTAGTGATGAATTAATCTAAACAATATTACAAAAGTCAGAACCATGATCATAGACTTAAAAACAAAATACAATATCTATATTTGTTTAGTAGTGATGTATTTTTCTATGCTGTTCCTATTCTCATATAAACAATAACTACAACTGTCAATGTTATAAATTGAATGGGGTTAGTTCAGTGGCATTCAGAAGCAAACTGGGGCATCCGTTCTACAAGCTAGCCCAGTAAGTAAGCTTATCAGTTGTTGGCCAGAAGAAGCAATCAGTTAAACAACTTCTGGAAGGCCACTAATTGTGGTCTCCTGGTTGAAGAAAAACTTCTTGTGATGGTAGAGCCTGGAGGTGACAAACACTAAACTTTTGCTTTAATTTTGAGTGGTGTAACCCTCTGGGCAACTAGTGGCTACAAACTAAGGGATCGATCCATGCTCTTCTTGCTTGGTAGTTAAAATGTAAGAACCCTGAAAGGCCAGTGGAGCGAGGTCTACTTTTGATGGTAATTCACGCTTACATTTTATCAATTTGCAGAACCTGAAACTTCCTTCTTTGCCAGAAATTGTTTCCTGCCAGACTGTGCAGCACACGCACCAGTTGCTGATTGCACCCTCGTCTCCTCTACTGCATACGGGAGTTTTCCACACCCCCTGCCACGAATAAAGAAGCGAGTCATCCCAGCAACCAGCCTCCCATTGCAAATGCGCGGATTGGTTTGCACAGGTCGCTCGGGAGGAGCGCGAACGTGGTGCGCGGACTGTCCCCACGCACCAGGCGCCCCGCCCGCGCTCACAGCTGCGATGGAGGAGGAGCCCGGCCAGCCCGGCCCCGAAGAAAGCCTCCAACCCCAGGAATGAAAACCCGAGTCACCCCGCCCCCTCGCTCGCACGTCAAACGCGGGGCGTCACGGACATATTGTAATGTATCAAAAAAGCGCGCAGCCCCTAATCGCTGCCTCCTGCACCGGCCCTTGCCCGGCCGCCGGGAGGGGCTCCCTGGGCGGGCAGGCTGCAGCCGAGTCTCGGCGGCGGGAGCGGCTGGTTGGCGCTGCTCTGCGGTCCCGCGCCCCGGCCGGGCTGCAGTCAGCGGTGCCCGCTTGAGCTAGCGGGACTGCCCCGCCGGGGGTAGCCGCGTAACTCCGCGCCTGGGAGGCAGTGGGCACCGCAGCCCGACCCCTCTGGTCTCGCATGGTGCCCGGGCCGCCGGCCGGCGTCGCCTTGCCGCGAGGGGCAGCGGGGGAGCTGGGGGCTGCGGCGGGAGCTGATGCGAGTCTATTAGCAGGCGCGTGGTAGTGATGGCGGCTCGCAGTGAGACTTTCCCTGTCACTGGATACTACTCCCGGCTCCTGCCGCCGCCGCGGCAGCCGCGTTCCGAGCCCGCCCTTTGCAGCAGCAGCGCCGTCGGGCAGCAGGGGCCAGGGGGCGGCAGCGCGGTGAGTGCCGGCCGGCGGCAGCCCGCGCGCCGCGCAGCATGGGGCTGCTGGAGCGGACGAGGAAAGAATGGTTCATTGTGGGGATCGTGCTGGTGATCGCCGTGGCTAAGCTGGAGCCCGCCGTTGGGGCGAAAGGGGGTAAGTCCGGTCCGTGCCGGGGCTCGCAAAGCCCCGAGAGAGGGGCGGGGCGGGGGGCACCGAGCAAGGGCTGGCGGTGCCCTGCGCGGCGCTCCCAGCCTAGCCCCTCTCGCGGCTTGTTCGCTTGCAGGCGAGAACGGGGCTGAGCACGAGGGGTGGGGGCCGCGTCCTTCGCTGCAGATCACCAGTCTCGGGGTGAACCAGACCAACCCCGAGCTGCACTCGGGGGTTACTATCAGGGCACAGCATCCTGCTGCCCCAGAAACGTAGCGTCGCTCGGCCAAGCCGTGCTCTGATCGTGGCCGTTGCTTCCAGTAACGCGGTAAAATTCCCACCCCACTGGGGCGTTTGGATGCGCAGGTTATGGGCCGCGGAGTTCACGCGGCTGCCCCCAGCACAGGGCTCCATTGAGGCTCCAGGGCGCTCACTGACACGTTGCACTGAGATCCGGCACGACTTCCGTGTGCTGGAATTGAACGGCGGTACAGGGCTAACTACCAGCACAACCCCGCTCAGTCGGGAAGGGTGGATTTTTCTGCAGCTGTCAAACTTGAAGAGAAGTTGTTTAAAAACAAAGAGTGAGGTTTGTCAGTGTCTCATTGAAATATACACCATAAAATCCCTGCTCACAATAGAGAGGAGACACTTTAAAATTACCTAAAATGAGTCCAGAATTAAGGAATCTCCTTCCAAACGAGTGACTCTAATAATTGGAGAAATAATGTTTAATCACTCAAGTTTTAAGTGATGGCAAATCATATTATAAGGGATATGTTTCAAATATGGGGAATTCGGTCTTGTTAGTCCTAATTTTTAAAAAAATGAGTTGAGTTTCTTCTTTATGGATTGTATCTTAAACTTCAGTCATAATCTGAAGCCTTAATATAGCCTCTAAGGTGTCAGCTTCAAATAAAAACTAACTTAATGTTGTAACTTTGGAATATGTAACATTTAAGCAATTGCATGCTATTCTTTACCTTCAGTGTGCAAACTTTAGTGCCAAGCTCAATGCTTAAATATCAAACAGGGATCACGCTCTGTCTTGTTCAAATCTCAAAATATAATAGATTTTTAAAAAGCATTTCTTTGAAAACACTGGGTTGAAATCCTTTTTAATGCTCACGTTTGTTTCTGTGGCACCAACACTCTGTGAAGCAATATTCTTGTTTTTCAGTGGCAGCAGAATACTTATTCTGAGAGCTTCCCCTAAATAACTTTAAAATTTGGGTTGGCAAGAAGCCCCTGAGAGGAAACTACTAGACTTATGGGAGCTATAGCACCCAGCCCCACAATTATACCTGCTATACTTTTAGAGTCTTGCTACATTTACTTTTTAATCAAAATTATACATTTCTAGACTATCCCACATAGAATCCCTTGCTGGGTCAGACATTCCCCTTCTCATCTTCCATTTACACTGTACAGAAATTAATAAAGAGTGTCTATATTTGTAAGGTGTTTGAGTATCTTTGCCTCGATTGATAATGGTGTAAATGGGATTAAAACTTATTTTGAATATTTTGACTTGGGGAAAATAACTTCCATTAAGAACTGGCTAAGAAGTAGACAAAATAACTGGAATTTAATATTTGATGTCTTCCATCTCTACCTCACTTGAGAGGGATGCTGAATGACAACTTGAAATTGAGTCAAAAGTAATCTTAGGTACTTCATCTGTCCCAGACTCCTCCTGTTTACAGACTACAATATCTTCCTATTTTTAAATAATCCTTGTCTGTCCCCCGTTTGTCTCCACGTGAACAACAGGGAAAACTGAGTGATTCCGTAAGGGTAACAGTGAAGCTGCCTGTACACCAGTGCTATCAAATGCCTGAAGTAAACTCTGGGGGGAAATCTTGTTAAAGAAATCTTATGCATTTCTTGTAACAATAAGAAGTAAACAACATTCTGTGTGGTGTTGTTTTTTTTTTAGTTGATAGCATCTCTTTAATTATACTAGGTGTTTGATAGCACCTACTGATAATTGGTTTTCATTAGAACTCCCAGCTTCAAATACTCAGAACATTTACTTTTTTGAGAAGATTTTCTGTATGCTTGGTCTCTGCCTGCTTAGAAAGTATTAGCAAAATTTCTTCAGTCATTCTTATGTTATGGGAGGAAAAAACACTTTGTCCATGATAATAAAAATAAATACATTCTAACCTTTTAACCTATGTTTTAATTTTTAACAGAGCTGGATTTTGAAGGCTGGCATGGACAGTTCTCACTGAGGGCCTAGTGCTATTGCTTGGCTTCAGGAGAAAAAATAAAGTTATAAGCGATTTAAAAATCCTTTCTGAGTATTTTCTGGGGTAACTAAGGCCCCAGTCATGCATGGAGCACAGTATGGGAAAACTCTTGCACTTGCTTAAGCCCCATTGAAGTCAATACTCTGTAAAGGTGAATGAGGCCACCCACATGTAGTTCCTTGTAGTATCAGGACCTGCTTTAAGGAGAGCCTAGTAGTGAGATAACTGCTTTATAACGTCATTGGACTTGTCCCTGACTGACTGGACCATGAGGTTCATGACTAGTCATGCCAGTGACTGTTCCTGGGACAACTTGCATAAAAGACATGAAAATAGCTATTGAAACACACTGAAAAAATCCTTACGCCTCCTCTACTTCACTTAAATAACCCTACTTTCACATCTGCTTTAAGATCGGAGAAAACAGAGGTTTTCAAACTTGGGGCTATTACATAGGGGGTGGCGAGCTGTCAGCCCCTGTCCCAAACCATGCTTCACCTCCGGCATTTATAATAGTGTTAAATATTTAAGTGTTTTTAATTCAGAAAGGGGGGGGGTCACACTCAGAGGCTTGCTGTGTGAAAGGGGTCACCAATACAAAAGTTTGAGAACCACTGGGAGAGAAACAGGAGAAAAATGTGTGGAGTTTGGGACACTCCAGCTGACAAAACCATAGTACGACTTATAGCGGCTGTGTCAAGGCTTTTTTGGCAGAATGTGCATGGCTGTGGTGTGGAACAGTGTTCTGTTTGCGACTAGGCTGAGCTCTAGTCTTACCATCTTCAGGGCATGATGCAAAAAACATATTTTTTGTTTGTTTTACTGGCAGATGAGTGGGCTCATTTGATTCCACTTTGAGTATGTTCCTTCTGATAAGAAGAGATAAGGGAGAGCTATGCTTCCATTTGATGTTCCATGAACTATACAAGTATTTGAGTGTGCCAATTCTAAAGTAACATGAGCTAATTCACATAGTAACATTCAGGTTTCCCAGTTCAAAGTCAGGCAAAATAAAAGTTGGATTCCAACAACATCAATATTGTAGCCATGTTGCACCTACTGTACATAGCATTTTTCAATTTCTTTGTTTCTGGCTACATGCTTAACTTACTATTGCCATAAATTATACAAAAAGCACAACACAGCCAAGTTACTGTTGCAGCTGAAACTTTAATGTTTGCATTTCCTGACTTTTTAAAAAGTTGTATGTAGTGCAAGGTGTTTTGTATTTAATACACACACAGTTTTTGTATGGCATGGAGTCAGGCCTATGTAAATGCAGGATTTATCTGTAAATAGCTTGTCTCCAGCAATGCAGAAGTTGGGTGGATTTAGTGTAGAATCAAGCTCTGTATGAACTTTGAGAGCATTGACTTGGATAGAGGATTCAGTTTCTTCGTGACTATCAATGTATCTTTCATACACGAGAGGAGACAGGATCTCCTCTTTTGGAATAGAGTAAAGTTGCTACTGCAGTTTTAGTCATGTCAGGTTAGTACTACTAAAAGTATGAAATAAAAAGGGAAGAGAGAATTTTAAAATAAGATCCACTTGCTGAGTTTAGGTATTAGCTTGGTCAGAACTCCATTGCTAATGTTTAAAAATGGAGGCTGGGTTTTGTTTTCAGCGTTCCCACATGAGGCATGGTTCCTGCCCAAAAGGATATTTGTCATTTTTATAAGAGTGCAAAATGTTAATTCCTCTGAAAGTGTACAAACATAGGCCTTTGATTCAGTGAGGCTCCTTGGAGGTGCAGGGGTCTGCTGATGCAGATCTAACTGCTGGATTGGGACCTTAGTGTTTTTAGAAATCATGTACAGTTTGAGTGGGCCATTATGAAGCAAGTCTGTGTTAAGGATTATGTGGAACTAACTATACTGCTCCAGGGAGCCCTTTGGGGGGGGTGCTCCTTGCTTTTCACTTGCAGCCAGCCAGGCCCGCTGGCTGGTACATGTTGCAATTCTGACTGGCCCATATGTGTGCAGCCCAAAGGTGGGAGAAGGCTCCTTATTTGCCACTCACCACTTAATATTTCCACATTAAGGCAAGGCAGAATCTTCCCCATGGTAACCAACAGGTAATGGTTACAAAGGCATACTCTTCATTGCATCATGCCTAATTGCTGTCTCCGTTAATTAGTCTTGTTTGTTTTTGTTTTAAAATAAGAATGACACTCACTTAAATAGTAAAACGTAGTCTTTTAAAACAGACTTTAAAGTTAATGATCAAAAGTGCTCCAAATATTTTTCTACATTCTGAAATATTTAATTACTTTGGTGTATTGTAACTTTTTCTAGTGTTATTTCCTTAAGTGGTTCACTTTGTTTTTGTGTTTGTTATTTTAGGACCACTGAAGCCAGAAATTACGATAACATACATTGCTGTTTCCGCTATATTCTTTAACAGTGGACTCTCATTAAAAACTGAGGTACTGTAAATAAGTTTTCTCATTTTATTTTAAAAGTTTGGGCTGATCTTAGGCCTGATTGTAGTTAGGAGCATCAAATTATTCACCTTTTTTTGTTGGTAGATGACTAATGGAACCATGTGAAAGTTACATGTGTACATAACTAGTTTGTGTGTTTTTAAAAAAAATTACACAGCGCAGGAAGGGGAGAGGAGTAGGACCTACTGAGTGAACTTCACTCACCTGTGGAGACACTTTGTTGCTTCAGAAATCCCACAGTAGATCCAGTAGATCTCTAGTGAGATTGAGAGGGTGTAAATGGAGCCTCCATACCTGTATGAATTACACAGAGGGCTTAGCATCATCCCCATATGTGGCTGACTGAGCAAGTAGCTACAGGATCCATACTTATGATGATCCAGTGGCTTCAAACTGCTGCAGAGGTGGGCACCCAAGGAGTAGCAGCTGCTGTGGCAGTTTATTGCCTCGAATAGTGGTCCCAGAAGAGTTTCTCTACGGCTCCATGGCCTGCCTATGGCTTGAAAACAGTTTCCTAGAAGATTCTCTTATATTCAGTTGTGGTTGGTGGAATGCTGAACTTCAAAGGCATATTGCTGCGTTTGTGCTTTGACTCTGCTACCACACTCAGCAGTGCTTCAGTGGTGCCTGAGCCTGTTTCAATTCTTATTTCCATTTTATTTAAAAAAAAAAAAAAAAAAAAAAAAGGGAGGTGGGGCGGGGAAGTCTCCTGTAGCTTAAGGAAAAGAAATGTTCCCTAGTTGCCTGCAAAACTTTGGTGACTGGGAGGAGGGATGCAGCAGTTTTCTGTCAAATTTCTCTGCCAGCGCATCTCAGGTGGCCTTACTTAAAAGAGAACCATTGTATTTCACTGTCAGTCCAGCCTCTCTGTTCCTTTTCACCTTGTTGACTGATTTGATCTGTTACTTAAGAGGATAACTTAAATAGCTCCTAATTCACCTGCATTAGTAAGTCATTTAGCTAGCTGCAAAGCAATGATGAAATCAATAATTTGGCTAATGCTTTGCACCAGGGTTTGACAAATCCCACTTTTAAGTGTGAAGTTTCTCTTGGCTATTGAGCCAAACTATATTATTGAATGCTGCAGAATTTAAGCTTTCATATTTTGTTTAAGTTTCTAAGCTTATGGTTGTGAAGATAATCCTCCAAATAGGAGCCAAGTCTGAATTAATGCCATCCTGAGTTTATAGTCATATTGCTCCAGTACCACTGTCGATTCTTACGGTTTTGCCTAGTTATGGCAGCAGTGAAATTAATAACTCTGGTTGGCTTCATTGCTGCTCTTTCAGAAGCCTATGGTTATTAGTGAAACTGTCAAGAATCATGTCAGTTTCATCCTACCGCATGGAAAACCAATTAATACGAACAGAAGCTAGCACTGGAGTTATTCACAGGGTAGAGGACCCAAAAACAGTGGCTGGGAAGTGGTAGTGTAGTCAAGTTCTCTTCTCTCAGCAGGCAGGAATTCCTGGAGTGCAGGGAAGAAATGGAAAGGTCCTTTTTCCTTTCAGTCATTTCAAGTCTTGATGCTTCAAATTAATAAAACAGCTGTTAACTAGAAGCGGATAAGAGAGATGGACCCCCACACCTTTTCCAGGGACAGTACTGTGGTAGGCATGCCAGCAAGTGAGGGTGGCAGAAGGGCTTGGTTTCTGTATCTGGCTGGTGAGGCACCCCCCACCCTCCCATAATTTTTTGTATTTACCTTTGTCTAGTAGGTTTAGTGCTTGGCAGGTGAAGTGCCTTAATACAATTTTTAAGTCCAGCTTTGGGCTTGCGTGGTATCTTTTCATCCAAGGACCTCAAAGCAATTTATACACATGAATAAGGGCATGTGTACTGTACAAAATTATGTTGACCTAAGTTGTTATGACATACAGCTGCCACAGTAATTAAATTTCTGTTGCGGGTCCACACTACACTCCTTGTATCGGCAGTGAGCGTCCTCACCAGGAGCGCTTGTACTGACTGTATAGTCAGCGTGGAGCATTGGGGGAGAGCTTCTGAAAGCTAGTGACAGGTGATGTAAACACTGACACTGTCAACCTAACTACGTCAACCTTAACTTGATGCCACTCGTGGAGGTGGTGTTATTAAGCTGGCATAGCAGGGCAGTTATGTCAGTGGGAGCGAAATTTTAGTGTAAACACTTACTTAAGTCTTAGTCAATTAGGTCAATGCAAGGCAACTTACATCAGTCTATGTTCTTATTTTTATATTACAGTATTTTGAGTTGCAGTGCAAGTTATTTTCTCTTCTGTTTTTATCAATTCTTGAGTGTGCGTGTGTGTGTGTATACGTGTATTGGGATCACTTTGTTTTTACATTTGTTAATTTTCATGGAACAAGCATTCAGTATATTCTGTAAAATCATAAGAAACTATACAGATTTTATGTCTCCAATAAACAAAACGTTCACGCTTCCAGTTTTTTATTTTAATTTATAAACTACAATATCCTGGGGTTTTTTTTTTTTTATAAGAGTATCCTTCATGGTTCAGTGTTATCAGGAAAACAGAGTTCATGCTCAACGATATTACTGTAGATGTGGATTTGGAAGTTCTTTACCTAAGCCTGGACAGCTTAATGATATAGCTCTGCTTATGCCCATACAAAAAGCATCTTGGTTGTATTTTCAGAAACATGAATTACCATAAACAGAGACAATTTTATATTTGTAGTCATAACTCTGTAGTCATAACACATGAGCAGAATATTTGCCCCTATGTCACGATCACGCCCACTTAACGTTCAGTTTATTGGCCGGTTTGGTCTTTGAAAGCACTCCGTTAGCTGAGTCCCCACAGACTTGGAACCTGAAATCATATTCCTGAATATCTGTTTAACAGTTGCAGTTGTACAGTGGGGAATCTGATGAATCATTGAAAGGTTTTACTGTGCTCATTGGCCTGATTGGAGGGAGGAGTGGAACTGCACTGCCCTGTGGGAACTTGAGAGGCACAGAAATGTCCTGATATGTTGAGGAGATGGTGTAGCCTTCTCTGTTGGCTTGTGCAGGGGGGGTCGGGGCTATAGTTTGACAGCTTATCTGTCCCCCTTTGAGGTGTCCTGAGAGATCTCTGCATTTTCGCAAGTGCACAGACTGAAATTCTGACAGGCCTTTTTGTGAGATGCGGAACAGAGTGAAGGTTCTTTATTCACTCCTTTCCTTTGCATCCATGATAGGAACTGTGACAATGTGATCCAAAATGTATTGGCTCCTCTTAAAGGTGACCAGCAAAGACATTGAAAATGCCAGTAATTTGGGGAATATATTTCTTGTAATGCAAATCTCTTCCCCCACCTCCAGCTTTTCAGGTCTGCAAAGGCCTATCACATTAGTGTAGTACTGCTGCATGCACTTCTACAGCAGTGTTGCACCTACCATAAATACTCACTGGAGATCACAGCCAGCCTATACTATAGATACGTTTTTGTTTTCTTTGTTTTTAATATTGCATAGTTTTCATTAAACCCATCTTATGTTCCTTATAGGGCATTTCCCAAAAGATATAAGATGATACACTAGAAAAGAAAACTACTGAAAACTGTAATGTACTAAAATCCAGCAATAGATGGCAATTTCATGCTCACCCAGACTGATTATGGGATGAGTGTGATATTACCCATGCACTGTACTAGGGATAGTGGACTGGTCTAGTGAATGATCTGTGGTGGGACAGAACTTTTCGGACCTGGCAAGAAATAAGACTGAATGTATAAATGTGCCAGATAATTCTCTTCTTCTAATTATTTGGGGTTTTAGCATATGTAATATTTTTTTTAAACTTTTAAAATAGCTATACTTTAGTTGCCTCTTGTATTCTTTCACTGCATCTGGTATTTAAAAAAAATTCTTTCCTTTGCACATGGTAAACCCTCTATTCATCTTTGTTCTCCTTCTTCCAGAAAAGATGACGTAGTACTGTGATGAGACCATTTGTAGTGCAATAGTTGATATGCAATGCTGGTTAAGAAGATGCTATTCTAATGCTTCTTCACAGATTGTACTGCATTTGAGATCAGTTTCACATGGATAAAGAGGACCTCTTTCTCTCATTGGTTGCCTTTAGTCTTATTGAAGATTTTCCATTTTTAAAAAATATCTTCACTTCTTAAAGGTTGTCTATATTTAAACAAAAAATTAATATATTGTTTCTTTTGTGATAATATCGTGTCAGCGCATATTATAAATCCCAGTTTTCAGGGCTTTGACTTCCTGAGGACACCTTGCAAATAGAATAAAGGGGAAGATTTTTAGATCAAATTTGCTAGAGTTTTTTTGTTGTTTTTTTAAGTTAAGTTTGAGGGAAACACTTTTTGTTAAGAGAAGGCAAAAGTACCTGACAAGAAACAATGCTGAATCACTTATATTTCCAAAACTTTTATTTTCTTCAGTGGTGGATAAAGATGCAGTATTTGACCTTAGAGTGGGTCTTAAAGCTTGCTTGTTTGTTTTTTTTATTTACAAATTGCCTCTTTTCTTAAAGTTGGCTAAATTTTAAAATTAAAAACGTCAATAGATGCTTACTCTTTAAACTGTTTGGAAAAGAGTCAGTTGCCAGCTGACATAAATTTACATTTTAAAAAGTGACCACTGTGTATGTGCCATGAACTAGACTTTCTGCATTTTTTAAAAAATGTATCTGACCTATCTAACTTAATTAAAGATAGCTGAAGAAACCTAACAAATTAGCTTTCTCATAAGAATTACATTTTACATCAGTTAAGTAAAGTGACTGGAAAGGACTCTAGTGTTTTTCTGCAGGAGACAGCTAAATAGGTTAGGTTGATCCATTTCCATTCAGATTTATTACGTTCAGAAAGAGTTGATCTGACAAGACTTTTTCTTTTGTTTGAAAGGAAATGTATATACAAAAACTACTAAGAGAATTGTTGTACAATGAGAATACAAATGCGAGGAGACACATGGTTAAGACTGAAATATGTAGTAATCTTTAATCACCCTTGTGAAGTGCTTTGAGGTCCTCTGATGAAAGGTGCTGTGTAACAACAAAGTCTTATTTATTTTTCCTGCATCCAGCTGACATTTGCTCCTCATTTCTCTGAATTTTCTTGCTTTTTGTTAGAACGCTGAGGCTATGACAAACTTTCTGTGTAGTTCTTCTAAACCTTAATATAACTTGGTATGAATTTGCTCTCTGATTCTGGTTTATAATGTCAGTTTTTAAGCTTTTCTGGGATGCTTAACAAATAAAAACTGACACTGAATTAATTTGCTATCTGAGTTTTAACTTTTCACTAAAGAAAGCATACCTGTGATTCTTTCTACAGTGTAAGGTCCTTTCCTATTGGCATGCAAGAGACGTACCCTCTTGTTGACTCTATAGACTAGAGAAACTTTTAAAACTGTTTCCGTATTGATTATACTGCTCTACAGCCAAAATGCTTCTGAAATAAATGTAGTCCAACTTTACTAATTCTGGGTCACTGAGAACAAAAATGATGCTTAAAATTGTTGATTGGCTCCAGTTTTCAAGATATGCTATTGGGTCAGTATATACGACCCTTGACTTGGGAATGGTGGAGGATAAGTGAGTTATAAAGAGAAGGGATCTCAATTTAAACCAGAAATGATTAAAATACATTTTTGACTGGATCTATGAATAAATCTATGACTGGGTTTGGACAGTACTTGCTTTTTAGGCAAAACAATGAATGATGCAATCTGAAGCTGGTATTGCGTCATGACTTCTAGGAATAACATGGATGATGCAGTCATAACGAAGCTTACATCACTCTGCTGAACAAATTGCCGTATGTCAGCTCTAGAAATCATACAGTGTCCTGCTCTCTTCTTTGTCAGTGTTTGATTTTGCAAAAGGACACATTTCTATTTAGCCAAAGTGAGCAGAGATGCCTCGTACTTGTGTGAACAGTGCAGATAACTTCTGCTATGTTTGTGGTGAAGTGACTTTTGCGTCACAAATGCGCAGTGTAACCACTATGGTTAAGAAAGCCTATCACCTTTATTTTGCCTGCAAAATTGGAGATCAGGACAAGAGGTGGACCCCACACATATGCTGCAACACTTGTGCAACAAATCTTCGCCAGTGGTTGAACAGGAAAAGGAAGTCTATGCCTTTTGCAGTGCCAATGATTTGGAGAGAGCCAAGAGATCATGCCAGCAATTGTTACTTCTGCATGGTGCCTCCAGTTGGGAAAGGTGCGTCAAAGAAGAAAAAGTGGACTGTGCATTATCCAAACATTCCATCAGCTATACGCTCAGTACCCCACTGAGAAGGACTGCCGGTTCCTGATGCACCAGAATCATTCTCACTTGAGTCAGACGAGGAAGAGGATGAAACTTCTGGTCCTGAACCATCAATGTCACAGGACCCACATTTTCTCCCATCCTCCTCCTCTGAACCGCACCTCATAACACAAGGTGAACTGAATGACCTTGTCAGGGATTTGGAACTACCCAAGAGTAAGGCAGAGCTGTTGGGCTCCAGACTACAGCAGTGGAATCTCCTGGCATGCTATCAGGGCAAATGGAGCCCATCAATGCTTGCAGACTATTGCTGGACAGTGACAAGAGATGCTCCATTTAATGAATACAAGAGACAAGCCAAGAAACACAGAGCAGACACTGAATAGGACTAAACTATGTACATAATAGTTTTTTGCCTTTTGTTTCATAATAAATTTTATTTATATAACCCTTTTGCTGATTTTTAAAGTGTTACATAAACAGGACAGGTGAAATATTATCATGTAAAGCAACCATAAACACATGAAAAGACAGGTTTACAATTTATGATTAAAACTCTACTATCTACACAATATACATAAACATAAAATGTAAAAACTTAAATATCTTAGAAACAGTAGCCAATCAGTTGTTTTAATTGTCATATTTGACTTCAGCACATCAAAATACATAATAAATATCACATTTTATCTCTGAAGCAGATGACTTTTCAAAAATTGTAGACCAGTGTTACATTAGTTCATCTCCCTTGTGGTATCAACAGTGGGAGCCTTAGTGTTGACAGGCTGTCAGTTGACACAGTTCTTGGAAGAATGACAGAGCCAGAGACCTTTCTGCACTAACCTACCATGATGGGCGCTGAACGGGTATTAGCAACAGTTGGACATTTTTGACAAAAGACCCTATAGTAGACAGGGCCTTAGCGTTCATGAGATTTACTTATTGAAGGGGAGAGCAGACTTCTAAAAGACTTAAAATGCATGCATTTTTGTCTTACTATAAAGGTGACCCTATTTTAAATAGCACAAAAGTGAACTTGCCTTCGCTGTTATGACTGGAGCTTCCTCTCTTCTTGTTTTGCAGGAGCTGACAAGTGCTTTGATGCATGTGAAACTACACCTTTTTGTCCAGATCTTTACACTTCTGTTCTTCCCAACAGCAATATGGCTTTTTCTTCAAGCATTATCAGTCACACCTATAAATGAATGGCTTTTAAAAGGGTATGTTTAAACGTATTAGAGTGAAATATATTTATGGCTACTTATTAAGGGCTGCTGTACCAGGAATATGTGTTTAACAGTTATATAGTGAAGAGATTTCACGTGTAGTTTCATGCTTTGACACTTGCTATTGAAGGAGCAGTACACATAAGATTATTCTTTCAGAATTATGATCTCATATTTAGAAAGACTTGTCAGCTAATTTCATATGTAGGGAGCTTGCAACAGATCAGCTTTCTCTTTGACAAGCAGTCTGTCGAAGCTGCTATGCTTGGTTTCAAGACGTATGGAAAAAAGTGATTGCTGAAGAGAGGCTTAAATCTATGAATACTTTTTTTTAAAAAAGCACAATTTATGGCATGTGTGTTACAAGTATTGTGTGTATTTAGCATCACACTGTACACATCCAAGTGATTTGTTCAATATTAGTTCTGCTAAGTTGTGGAAAAAAAAATAGTTTTTATGTTGGAACAAATCTCTTGTTCTTTGAAATGGTGAATTAAGTAGTGACTGTTTATCATGAGAATAAAAGGCATTGTCTTAAGTGAATTTTTCTAGTCTTCAAACAAATGTTTATAGATACAAAGTAACACCATAAGAGATATGATAATGAACAGTACAAAAAATCCTAAAATAGAGATGCATCAAAATCAAACTTAGATGGCAAGAACCACTATGCTTTGCTGTATAGTTAAAATATAAAAATAATCTATTGTATTAGAAATATCCCAGTTGTAAATAGAGAGCAGAGCTGTTCCATCCACTGGAAGAAACCCTATTGTTCCAATAGTGTGGTGTTGCTTCAGAACAATCCCCCATCTAAATATCTTAGCTGTAAAGCTGTTCATGTGTATGTGTGTTGGCAGGATAAGACATTAAAATAGAGCTGTTGCTGTTTTTTCCAAACGTATTTCTCCAGACAGTTTTTTATTTTTCCTGCACATATTACAAGTGACATTGAATTTGAGACAACAAAAACATCATTCAGGAAGTGTTAGTGCTGTTTCTCATAATGGTGTCAATAGAACAGTTGGAGTAGAAGCATGCCAGTGTATCAGAATTAATTTAGACTTGATGAAGCATAAAAACAGTTACAGTGAATATAATTGCAAAGGGTTTGCACCGGCATGACTAATGACAGGCTTCCCCATCGTCATAGCCTGTCAAAATTCAGTCCTAACACAGAACAGTCTCATTTGCTAGACTGCAAAGTGCAAGGAGTTTTGATTCCTCTCTTCCCACTCTCTGCATTGCCATCCCCATTTCCCTCTTTGTTTTGATGACATTTTTCATGCACTTTAGTCCTTAATATAAGAATGCATCCCTTAATACACAGGGGTATATACATGCAACTCCCTAATCACCTGGTTTGCTCTCAAATATGCATTTACGGTCATTTTTACACAGGAACCTAATGAGCAAATATGCTTCTTGTGACACTTATTAATGCTTCACTGTCATAACATTTCTTCCCAGATCTGGACCTTAGCGTCCAAAATATGGGTGTTAGCATGAAAACCTCCAAGCTTAGTTACCATCTTGAACCTGGTATCGCTGCCACCAGCTAGGAATTATACAGTGCCTAGCTCACTGTGGTCTCCCCAAAACCTTCCCTGGGGGACCCCCAGACTCAGATGCCTTGAGTCTTACAACAAAGGGAAATAACCCCCTCCCCTTGTTTCCTTGTTACTTCCTCCCAGGCTCCCCTCCCTGGATGACCCTAGGAGATTCCCTGCTTCCAGTCCTGGAAACACAAGTGCCGAGAGATCTAATTTCTCTTCCCCCTCACCCAGAGGGTATGCAAAGTCAGGCTTAGTAAATCTAACACAAAGAGATTTTCCCCCGACTTCTTCCTCCCACCAGTTCCCTGGTGAGCTGCAGACTCAATTCCCTGGAGTCCCCACTAAAGGAAAAACTCCAACAGGTCTTAAAAAGAAAGCTTTATATAAAAAGAAAGAAAAAGGACATAAAATATCTCTGTATTAAGGCGACAATATACAGGGTCAATTGCTTAAAGGAAAAAAATGAATAAACAGCCTTATCCAAAAAGAATACAGTTTAAAACATTCCAGCAACTACACACATGTAAATACAAAAGAAAAACAATATAAACCTATTGTCTTACTATCCTTGTACTTACAACTTGGAAACAGAAGATTAGAAAGCCAGGAGATAGAAAGATCACTCTGAGACGAGAAAAGAACAGACCAAGAACAAAGGACTCACACCCAAAACTTCCCTCCACCCAGATTTGAAAAAATCTTGTTTCCTGATTGGTCCTCTGGTCAGGTGTTTCAGGTTACTGTTGTTACCCCTTTACAGGTAAAAGAACATTAACCCTTAGCTGTCTATTTATGACATTCACCAACACCCATAAAATCATTCTGTCGTTTCTGGTTTCACAGTATTTCACCTTTTATTACAATTAGCCTGTCATATGGAGGTTTCACACACAGAATGCTCAGGTTAGTGAACTCATGGAAAATTATTTTAAGAGGGTGCTTTATGAATACAGCTATTCAGAATGCTGGTCAGGCAAGCAGCAGTTGAGGGGAAAGCTGTATGCTGCTGAAGGGGAAAACTCAATGGGAGCTGTAATCCCTTTGCAAAGCATACAGGACAGGGAGAGCAGTGGAAACCACAACCACTGAGTTCTTTTATTACTTAAGTTGTATCCAGTGTATTTGTTTAAGACCATTTTAAATTCTAGTTTAGCGCATTTTGGGCTGATTCTGCCTTGTGCTTATGTGGCCATTTGAGGATGGGTTAGGGGAGGATGCAAAGAGCCTTCCACCCCTTACACAGCCTGCTTAACGGCCAGACTGAATTGCTGCCCCTGTGTGTTGTGGAACACTTGGACGGCTCTCTCTCAACTCTCTAGTGGCACTAGGGTGCCCTGATCAAGATGGGGCAGGGTAGGAAGAGGTGGGGCCAAGACTTCTCTTTTTCACACATCAAATAGCAGCGCTAGGATCAGGGGCTGGCAAGAGCGTAACGGGATTTGCTGCCACTGTGCTCTCATGAACTCCCAGAGCAATTCTGCCTCCCATGGCAGAGTACCTCCTAGTGCTCTCTCTGGGACTGTGTGGCTCAGCACTGCTCTCAACACAAGGCTATGCCTAAAAAGTACAACAATCAAGGCCAAAGTTAGTTTCCTGCAGTGCTTCTGTAGTTAGTTAATGATTAAGTCTCCTGAATATTAGAAGTGCTGTGTTTGTCCAGAGTAGCTGTCTCTTTTTTTTGTTATAAATTAGGGGACAAATTCAAATCTTATCAGCACCTTCATTTTCATTAAGCTTTGTTCTCAAGCTTTTAAATTTTAATTTTCTATTGTTGCATTCCTTCTTTCTTTCCTTCCTTCCTTTTTACATAATGTGATATCTGAAAGTTGTTTGCTGTTAAATTATTTTTAGGATGTTTAGAACAAATAAACCTGAGGGTGGAGGCTGGGGATGAGAGAGGAGAATGAAATACAAGACAAACTGAGAGCACCCAAAATTTTTTAATTCGTTTTTGTCGACTGACTGGATTTCAAGTTGATAGTGTCCCTTTAAAGGTAACCTGAAGAAGCAGCTGAGTGCCCTGCCTATGTTAATCTTTTCCACCATTGGAAGGGATTCTATAAGCATGTCGCCATTTACAACACTAAGGTTTTGAGATGCAAGCTACAGAGATCTAATGTGATGGTGTTCATTGCCTATGTGAAGCAGGGGATTTCAGGGTTTCTTAATAATCAAATAGTTGTAACACACTGGAAAAGTATGTATGGGGTATCATCAGCATTTGAACCCAAGACCTTCATACCCACAGCACGGACTGCTACTGCCTGACCTAATGGAATATCTCCATTATTACTTCTACCAGCTAGGCTGTTGGCCAGGAGAGTGGGACATGGCATACACTCTTAGTGTGTTGCATAAAGCTCTTATTAAATAATATGATAGTTTTCAGGCTATTATTTTAATGTACATATTTTGAAACTCATTTGATATGCAGGCTGTTAGAAATATTTTCTATTTAGCATACAACATGCTTTTCTATAGATTAATATGTTCTTATAAAAGATATTCAGAAGTATGTCTGTAGAGTGATTTTTAAAAAAAGCTTGCAAATGTAATATCTGACTTTTGAAGTGGCTCACACAAATCTTGTTCACTGAAGCTTTCTCTTTCTATGGTGCAGAAATCCCTTTTCCGTCAACTGGAGATGGCCATACATTTCAAATCTCTACTGATAACTTCTATTTTAACCTACTCCTTTTTGCCCTTTATTATTTCAGGTGAGAAGTTCCATGAACTAACCATTTTAAGAGTTTTAAATAAATCAAGATACGATGCAGTGGATAGGGCAGCCATATCTCCATGTGCCTGCCCTTTTTTGTTAGAGAGGCACCATCAATTTGCCAGACTGTGTGTGTGTGTGTGTGTGTGTGTGTGTGTGTGTGTGTGTATGTGTATATATATAATATATATATATATATATATTGCCTCTTTAAAAAATACATACATTAAAGCTGATCCCGCAGAAACACTGAATGATTTTAACTCCAACTGGTATTATTAGGCATTGAAGACACTCACCACCTCAAAGGAGGTACTCCAAACCTAGCATGATTGGATCCATAGAACGCTGCTTTCCATTGTTTGCAGTTTCCTTCTCCAACAATGCTAACTGTGACTGATAAAGTGGCCATGTTGATCATCCTTTATCCATTCCTTCTCATTTAATTTTTTTCTCATGTTTCTAAGCATTCATTAACAGCAAATCTATTCTGTAATATAGTTTCTTGCTATGCTGGCTTATAAAGTTATATTAACACCAAAAGGGTATTGATACTACATCTCTGAGTGTGAGCTAACACTTTAAAATTCAAAGTAGTTAATGTCTAGAGATGGCCTTGAACTAGAAGAGTGGGTCAGAAACATAAACACTGGCAAGTTTAGGTCGGGCCCATTATCAGTTAAGATGCTTAGCTGGTTTTGTTGCCCTTAACAGCCTCAAGTCCTAATGGGCAGAGTCTGAACTCTTGTTGCATATCTTGTAAAACCAGAGGCACTACTTGTGTAAGCTTAGCGACTGTGATTAGAAGATGCCCTGCAAGATTAGGGCATTATGAGTTACTGATGTAATGGCTGCAACATTGGATATGTAATATAAAGCTTATTTAAGCCATAGTGGCTAACATTGTGGTACGTGAACTCAAGACCCCTTCGTTTCAAAGGACACACTGTCAAGTATTTAAGCCTAAAACTTAACCTTCTAAATTTATTGTAATCTGCTGTGGCGTGTTCTCATATTAAATATATATTTTAAAATAACCAATGATTAACTTTTGTACATTCTACTATTTTTGTGGGATGTACTTAAACAAAAGCTCACCTGCTCTTTTTCTCTTGTGCTCACTCTGCAGTAGCATTCGCCATACACGATACACATTACTAAAGCATCATTGATGCACAAACAAGGATGTGCACAACTCAGCTATTTTAGTATCTGCGTTTCTAAAAATTAGGGGGGAAAGCAGTTGATGTTTAACTAATATATGTGGGGAAAAAACAGTAAGGAAGAAAATTTTTTATCTTTGGTCTTCTGAGAGTTTTACAAGAGAGAATGAAAATACAAATAAAGATGAAACACTTGACAACTTCTCTTAACATACAATAAATAAAAATTTTAGTGGCGTTTTTAAAATGTTTTAATTAAAAGTAGAAAAGGACAATGTGAACCTAAAATAATGAACCTGCATCTTCTCCCTCCGCCCCCTTCTTAGTGGTCCACATTTTTAGAACATGGTATCTTCTGTGGAAGAATAAATGCATATGTTTTCTGTTGCATATTTTCCATAATAGATGTGGTGTTTCAAAGAACTTTACACACAAATAAATCAGGACTCACTTTTGTGAATTGTAAGTGTTATAATCTCCATGGTACAGATGGGGAAACAGAGTCACTAAGGTTAACTGATTTATTCAGGTTCACGGGGCAGCGATGATCACAGTGGCGTGGATGATAACAGAACACATAAGTCTTGCATCCTGGTGCTGTGCTCTAACCACTAGACAGTTGAGCTTGTGATGAATGCTCATTTCTGTTCAGCTTTGATGGTTGTTTAATGCTAGTGTCTTGCAGTGAATATTGCATTTCCATTTTTGTGTTTAGTTTGCAGACTGTAGGCTGTATGCCACCTCCTGTATCCTCTGCGGTGATTTTAACCAAAGCTGTTGGTGGAAATGAGGTGAGTTTGTATTTTATTCACAATTTGATTTTATTTGTTGTTTGATTTATATAAAGATCTTTTGTGTTACCAAAATCATGCGCTAAAACATGTAGCCTGGTGACATAGAGCTTTTCATATGATTACAGTTCATGAAGACTCAAGGTTAAAGTATGGATACAAAAAAAGGCAATTTTAAATTTATCATGTAAACTGGGGTTCTTAAACTGAGGATTGGAATCCCTCAGGGGGTTCACAAAGTTATTACATGGATGGTCGTGAACTGTCAGCCTCCTCCCCAAACTCCACTTTGCATCCAGCATTTATAATGGTGTTAAATATATATAAAAAAGTGTTTTTAATTTATAAGAGGGGGTCACACTCAGAGGGTTGCTATTTGAAAGGGGTCGCCAATACAAAAATTTGAGAACCACTGGTGTAACATCCTGACAAACTTCTGTGACTACTGAGACCACTGTTGCTATAAAGTGATATAATCACATCCATCTCTATTATGGTGTATTTCTCCTTCTCTTACCAGTTTGTGTATATTGTCTGAATCTTAGATAGTGAGCTCCCTGGGGCAGGGACACAGTCTCTGTGGTGGTTGTTTGTACAGTGCTTAGTATTATGGGGTGCTAAGCCCTCTTTTATATTGCCTCAGGATCCTAATAATTACACACAAAGCTACGTTAAAAGACCATTGGAGGGTTGTAAAGTGAAGTGCTCAGAAAGTTAGGAAATGCCAGAAAAGGGTACAGACAACTTGAATTCAGTCCCCTTGTGCGTATGCAGTATGATGCAGTCTTTAATTACATGTTGACATACTATTTTTTTGCCTAGGATCCCTACCTTATTCAGTGCACATGATGGACAAAGCTCACTGAATGGGTCGCTGTTCATTACTTTTTTCTGTCCTCATTTACTGCACCTTATTCAAACCCTGCTCTGAAGTCAGAATTATTAATTTTCTCTTTGGCTTTTCTGTAGTACTTATTGCTATAGTATGAGTACTGCAAAAATATTGATGATTATTTTCATTGCACACCAGTGAAATGGGGGAGGGGGTATTATTCCCATTTCACAGATGAGGGAATTGAGGCCCAGATGTTTACAGAAGCCTGTCTCATTTTCCAAAGGGATTTAGGCACTTAAGAGTCTAAATACTATAGACAGTGTGTGGGGTTTAGACTCAAGTGCCTATGTCCTTTCTGAAGATGGGACATAGGCTCCTAAATCAGTTAGGCATTGTGCTGCGAGTGAAGCAATGCCTAAATAGCTTTAAAAATCAGGACAAGAGAGATTAAGATCAAAAGTATCAATTGAGAAGCTCTAGAATTAATTTTTAGGTGTCCAGGACCTGGATTTTCTTAGCAAACTTAATTCTGGCATTTTCTAACTTTAATGGTGTTTTAATATAGGGGTTTTTAAAATGTCATTCCTAGGTTTTTTGTTTTTGTTTTAAAGCAAGCTGGTAAAACCAGAAATTCAATCATGAATCATATTGACACTCTCATGGGTCATCAGCAGGGTTGGAACTTTTAAATCCTCTGCCACTTGCGCTCACGGAGCAACTGATAGCAGTAGTAGGCTGTCCTCCTTTGTGTGGACCAGGCTGGGGGGCGGGGGAGGTGAGACACATGCTTTGCCAGTGGGTTGCGCGCACATTTTCTGATGTCAGGATTGGTGAAGCTTGGGTGTCTTGGTTCCACACTAGGTTCTGGAGGGGAGTGGTCACATATTTCTGCCTCTTCCCCTGAGCCGGACCCTTTCTGCCTTGTCCCCTCCCGACTGTCCCCGTCTCAGTCATCTCTGCCTGCCTCCTTTACCCCTTAGGTCCTTGTCTCTTAGACTAGGACTGGCTAGGCGATCTCCTCCTCACATATGTCCGGCTCTTGTCCCTTCTGCATTCAAGTCAGGGTGCATCCTCTTCCAAACTCCCTGGGCACCAGAAGTGGGAACGTTGAAAGCACAGAAGAGACAGTCTCCTTGTTGTCAGTTCTGGTGCCTTGTGCTACAGCAGCCACTGGCTGCTGGAAATAGCAGTTGCAGGGAAATGTCTCTCAAGCTTCTCCAGCTCTGGGCTGAAGCGTGCTGAATACATATGGAATTTATAGAGAATTTATTTGACAAATTCTGACAAATCTCTAGTGAGAATGTGTAATATTTATTTGTGGCTTACAGCATGGCCACATTCAGGCTCTTTTCCCGCATGGGAACAGCAAAAGGCACATGACTGACACCAGGGCAGTGCTCCTGCCAAATTTCAATACCTTGCTTCAAAGCAAGGAGGTTCTAGAGCTTCTCAGCTGAATGGTTCTGAGAATTTTTTAGTGTAGGAAAAACAATGTATTTTTCTCTGTCTCTGAAATCACCTCTGATTTGTGAAGTTGTATTTAATACTTGAAGTGAAATTCAGCATGGTGGTAGTGATTGTTGACTAGTATCCCTTCTAGTCTACTGTTGTCTCATCAAGCACTGATTCTCCTTCTTACATGATTCTTTTTAAAGAGTTAAAGATTTGGAGGACTTCAGTGGATTTTATAAGAATGGAGGAGGTGGTGGATAGTTGCAGTATGTTAGTAAGAAACATGAAATGGTGAGTCGAGATGCCTAGTTTGAAATAGCAGGCATTATTGAGTCTGTCTAGATTCAAGTTCTCAAGGCTGCCCAAGGAAGAGTTATAGTACTTGGGAGGGAGATATTCGGGGTGGGGGAGGTAGACAGTTTCCCAAATGACTCATAAATTTGGTTGATGGCAGCAAAACCAGATCTAAGCTGGTAGTTAAGCTTAGAGGTTCGCATGCAGGTCCCCACATCTGTACCCTAACATTCAGAGTGGGGGTAAAACCTAAGCTTAACTACCAGCTTAGATCTGGTTTTGCTGCCACCACCCAAATTATTTGAGTCATTTGGGAAACTCTGTCTCCCTCCCCACCAGAATATCTCCCTCCCAAGTCCTATAACTCTTTCCTGGGTAGCCTTGAGAGACTCCTCCACCAATTCCCTGGTGAACACCGATCCAAACCCTTGGATCTTAAAACAAGGAGGAATTAATCATTCCCCCTGCCCTTCACCTCACCAATCCCTTTTATGCACAAGACAAGTTGCAAAAGAAAATAAACATAGCTAATTCCTTCACTAATACTCACTATCCTGATAAGAGGCTGATTCCTTGATCCTTTCCACTCCGGCCAAAACTGAAACTAAAACTGAGACAAAGCGAACTTCCCTCCTTTCATTTGAAACATCCTGTCCCCCCATTGGTTCCTCTGGTCAAGTGTTGGCTAGGTTAGGTAAACTTCTTAACTCTTTACAGGTAAAAGAGGCATTAATCCGTAACTATCTGTTTATGACACAAGTACTGACAAGAAAAAGGACTGTGAGCCTTTAAAGGAACCATTAGACAGTGTGGCCTAGTGGACGGAGCACTTGACTGGGACACAGGAGATCTGGGTTCTATTCCCATCTCTTCCACAGGCCTGCTGGGTCTCTTTGGGCAATTCATGTTCATTGCCTCCATTTCCCCATCTTTAAAAACAGGGATAATAATTTTCTTTTGTGCTTTGAGCTCTTCTGATGGAAGAGCACTATATAAGAAATGCATTAGATAAATACTATATTTTTATTATTATTAGGTCTAGATAAGAGCAAGCAAGTATTTGTTAAAATGTTTGGGGTGATTGCTAACACCATTAGGCTAGAAGCCACTGGGGTAACGGGAGATTTTGCATCATAATAATTGGAAAACTTGGTCATGAAATTATGAAGATAAAGGGAGGATTTTAAAATTTTTTTTTATATGGATCTATTTTTAAATCAGCATATGTACTAGAGGGGACATACTTTTGTTGAATAGGGAGGGCATAGTAAGTGAATTTAATCTTAAGGGTAGTTTGAGTAAGTAATTAAGCTTTGTTCACTGATTCTAAATTTCAGCTGTACTGTGATTTTTGGTACAAAACCAGGTAAATTTAAAAATCCAGCATCAGTAAAATGAGGAGTTTAATTAGCAGCATAAACTGGCATTTATAAAGCTATAAGACCTAACAATATTTATGTATGTATTTCTGTTTTGGTCTGAAGAAACTCTGCACCAAAGAATGACCACCAAAGTGCTAGGTGCCCTTGATGCACATTTAAGAACACAATGACTCAGAAGTTACAGAACATAAAACCATCAAAAGCAGTAACACTTCTCCCTCTTCCCTCACTGCACACATCATTTGGTCACTAAACACATGACCTTTACAGCACGAAACCTCTAGTGCACTCCACTGCCTCTGCCATCCACAATGCCTGCTGAAACAGACTGGTTTTGCAAAGAGCTTGGAAAACCAACAAATTGGGGCTATTTCAGAGTTTGAGAGAGCAGTTCAGAGGAAACTAGCTTTTATGGGGAGCCTGCTGCCAGTACTCCCCGGCCTTTTATAGTGAAGGAGGAATCAAGCTTGAGGACATCTTCTAGTGGCAGCTGTGGCATTATGATATGGGGGAGGCATTCTCTCAAGTAGATGGCCTCAAACTCTTTAGGGTTTTGTAGGTCAAAACCAACATCTTAGACTCCACTCCGATATGTGGATGAATAGCAGCTTGTTTAAGGTATTTGAGAGAAAAGTAGAGCTCATAAAAATTCTAGAGAGCAATAAACTTTGAAGCTTTTTAAGAGCGAAACAAAGGAAATGCAAAGGGGAATGCAAAGAGCAAAAGAGAAGAATGGAGTTCAAGTGTCTGGGATGCTAAGACCAATAATAAAAGATATATTTAAAATACTGTATTGGAGTTCAGAGGGTGGCAGAAGGGGGAATCCAGTGAGGCCATTAATAGGATGGCAGAGCAAAATGGTCCTTGAGGGGTTCAAGAAAAGAGCAGCTGTTCTTCTCTGCAGATATTAGAGTAAGGGTAGTCACTAATGGCAGTTTTTTTTTTCTCTTCCTGCTGTGGGAGATAGTCAGCAATAGGTGCACAAGGAAGAATAGCCTCCTCTGTAGATCCCCCCCCAATTCATATCTATTGGGGCAGTTGGGAGGGTCGACAGTGTCAGCTCATCCTCATATGTACCTCTGCTCATCTCCCTTTGACAGAGGTCACACAAACCTTGATGAGTGGGCCATCCTCTCAACTCTCTCTCTGCTCTTGTTTCTTCCTTCCATTTAGCCTTCACACTAATTTCCCTTTCTTCTTCTATCATTTCCCTGTACATATTGATACCTTCATTAACCCTGCAAGCAAAATTGTAAAACAGCTGCTGCTTATCTCAGAAATCAATTTAGTTTATTTGGAAAACCAATTTCAGGTAAATGTGTTCTGTGTAAAAAAACTCTGCGCCCATGAATGCAGGCAAAAAAGTAAATACAAAAGGGACTATTATGAAAATGACACATCAAGATCTAATTTTTAATTTGAGATGTTTTCCACACTATTTGTCTGGCTGTACTGTTAATTATTTTTAGGCTATCTCTTGGTACTGGGGAAATACTAGAGAAGGATGGCCATGGAGTGAAAACACAGAACTGAAAGACAGATCTGTTTTCAGATTCCAACTCTGCCAGCATGCCAGACTCTCATCATGGCCTTGGGAATACCACTAGGGGTCAGATTATTAAAGGTATTTAGGTGCCTAAAAATGTAGAATAGGTGCCTGATGGGATTTTCAAAAGCACGTAGGGGCTTCTCTCCCATTGATTTTTTTTTTGTTTGTTTAAAGAGCAAGGCACTTTTGTAAATCATACAAGATGATTAGCTGCACATAAATACCTTTAAAACTCTACCTTTAAGTCTCTCTGTGTGTCTGTAAAATGGGGATGATAATTTTAGCAACATTACGGAGTGTTTTGAACTCATACAAGAGTTTTGAGATCTTCAGATGGAAGATTCTGTGGAAGTGCAAAATACTATTAAAAGGTGTTTGGCAGAGAGCAAGTATAGTCCTTTTTTTGAAAAAAGAGGCTGAAAATTAGATTTGTACGTATCACTTTTTTTTTGGAAAAAACAATGAGATGACTTTTATGGGCAGCTTAATGACACATTTTGAAAAGTTTAATTTACTACACAAGAGTCAGGATAGTATTGTGCAGATAAATCACATCAGACAATTTGTGTTATGGAAGACTGACCCTTTACTACTTCACAAGAGGAAATTGTAGAAGTGATTTTGTTTTTAACAGTTAATTAAAAAACTAGTCTAAAGAACTCCTTAATTTTAGTCAAATTAACTTCTATTTTTGTATGTTCCTCCTAGCTCTGTATATACTGGACTTGGTGCTTCCAAAATAAGATGCTGCTATATATTCAAGGCAGAGAACTTGTAAATACAAAAGAATGAAATACAATGAAAAAGATAATAAATGTATTCCAGGCCAAGATAATTGGGGAAAGTACTAAAATTTATTTTTAAATTTTGTTTAAGGATGTGTAAAAGATTAAAAACCAAATTGTAAAATGAAAGGTATACAAATAGTTAGTTATTCTCCCTTCGATTCCTTTCCTGAAGGGCTATGTACAAATAAATACATTAATGGTTTTAACTGGTATTTTAAAATGAATTGCATGGGAGCTGTCACACTGACAAATACTGGAAAATTCCAGTGCTTTTTATTAAAAACAAAAGGTGAACCCTAACAATATGGTAAAGGAGAAAGATATTGATTTTTCTAAAAATATCAGAAAGCTTCTTTGAACTGTGTGTATATGTACATTTACCTTTTAAAAACAAAATACTATGAATGTAAGAGTGCAAACCTTAATGTTTTGTGTTTTTTACTTTGTACCACTGTGTGGGATATTATTTAACACTGGATGGTAATGCACAAATATTATGAAAGATCACTTAAGAACTTTACTGGAAATATGCATAGTATGATGTTTGGCTTCCTTCTCTAATATAAGCCTTTTGTGCCTTTTGGCTTCCTTCTCTAATATAAGCCTTTTGTAATCTTCTCAAGTGACCTTGCCTAAGATGTTATGAAAATATAACTATAACCTGGAAGTTATAGCATGTATTAATGGATATTGTTCAGGTTTTGGCATGTGTGTAGGGGGTGAGGTCAGCATGAGGGCAGGACTGGTCCTGAAGGGCTGCATTTGTGAAAATCTTTAGTTAAGCTGCACTATACACATACATGTGCAGAGAAGTAACTGTGAGCACACACTATATGTATACACAGGGAACTGCTTTATCATTACAGAGAAGTGTTTTCTGGTATTTTCTACATCCTAATGTGTGTGGATTTTTTGGACCACTGTTTTGCTTTGAGCAAATAGCTTTTATTTTACGGTCAGACTGAGACTCAGTTATTTTTCTATTGAATTGTTTTTGTACCCACCAGTACATATGAGTAGTCTAAGTTGTTACTTACAATCTGGACTTAATCCGGCGCAGTGTCTGTTAGGAACCTCTTAAATTCCTCACAGTCTTCTCAAGTCATGACTAACCTAAAACATATTGATAGCTGCAATTTTTTCTCCCACACTGTTTGTTCATATTTAACATCAGTAGTTCTAGTACAGATCCAAAGGGTGCCTCCTGTTAACCTTGTGAAAAGTTGAAAATTGACTATTTAGTTCTACTCTTTGTTTCTGGTCTCTTAGCCAGTTTCTGATTAATGACAGAACCTTAACTCTGACCCTGTTTCCTTAACAGCCCTTATTTACCAGCTACTGATGTAATATGCAGACTGGGGAATTGTGCATGCAGATAGCTATGAATTCCAGTTAACATATGCAGCTACCCATTTTGCATTTGTATATTTGTGTGTTTAGCTTAAACTCTGATTATTGAACTTTTATTGATTGATTTTGTGGGAGCAAAAAATGAGGACATAATTTAGAGGCCTAGTCCTGCAAAGGTATAATACTGAGTTCAGTTTAGCATTGCCCTTAAGCCAGTGGGAGCAGAGTTGAGCCAACAAAGAGTACTTTTAATAATCCCCACCTTTATTGCCTTACGCCAAAATTTTGTGCACCCCAAACCCTATTGAATTCAGTGGGAACTGAAGGTGACCATCACCTCTGAAAATCAGACCATTTTGATTTATTAACTGTAGGCATCAGTGCTGGGGAAAGCTTTTGCCTTAGAACTTTTATCTAAGCTTTCATCCTATTTACTCTTTGTCCATATGCCCTGGTTGTCTGCTGAAAGCAGCCCCTCTCCTCACCTTGTAAAGTCTGCAGGAGAGAGCTTGTCTCACAAAAGATAGGGCGAAGAAGTTGTTTTATCCCTTTCCCAGTTGCAGATCTAAGGTGTATTAGAGCAAGGATTTTCCCTGTACCTTTTGTAACGTACGCAGGAGCCCTCCCTCTATTCTAGTGCATCTTGAGAAATATCTTGCAAAGTGCATTTGGGCTGAGGAAGGACATAGTTGAGCTCCCTTACTGTGCTTCTCTCTGGGAACTGTTTTTCAGCTCACTTATTTATTTCATTTCTCATGTGGTAGAGCACTGAGGCCGAAGCTCCATTGCTAGGCACTGTACAAATGTAGAACAGAGTCCTTGCCCCAAAGAACTTACAGTATAAATATTAGATTGCAGACAGCAGGTTGATGCAGCAAATAGATGATTGGAGCAGAAGGAGACAATGAGATAATATTAGTCACTTAGGCCTGGGCTACACTAGTGTGGGGGCAGGGGGAGTCAAACTAAGATACGCAACTTCAGCTACGCGAATCGTGTAGCTTAAGTCGAAGTATCTTAGTTGGACTTACCTGGCCATCATCATGGTGGCGAGTCAACCCCCGTGGCTTCCCCATCGACTCCACTTACTCCTCCTGCTGAGGTGGAGCACAGGTGTCGATTCAGGGATTGATTTATCGCGTCTCGTCTAGACGCAATAAAATCAATTCCCCAATACATCAAACACTACCCGCCGATCTGGTGGGTAGTACAGATGTACCCTTAGAGTGAGATGACACTGTTGCCAGAGGCAGGGGGGCAAAGGATAGGTTAAAGTGTGTTAAAGACACCTTTATGCCCTCCATATTCTGTGCCGCTTCAGGAGCTGGAAAGGTCCTTAACATAATTTAGACAGCCCAGTGTTACACCCACTTCCCTGGCCTGCTCTTTGGGCTGAAATGCTGCCTGGAATCTTCACAGTGCTTTGTGCATTTGCTCTGTCCTGACATGATCCCTACACCAGGACTTGCGAGCAGGTCTTCAGAAGGCAGCCTCACAGTTGTCTGCAGTACCTGCACTAGTGGAATCCAGCCCCATCTGACCAGGGGCTTTCAGGGGCCCTTTTATGCTGCTCTGGCCATTTTACCTAGTGAAAAGAGGTTAGAATGGGTAAGGATCTCATCTCCACACTTGACGAAACATGCCCTGATTGAATCAAAGGCATTTGCAAAACCTTTGCTTCGGCCCATGTGCAATTTATCTACATTTATGAGTACACAGCAGTTAGCCCCACATTTATATGTGGTGTGAGCTTCCTCAGCAGTATGGTTTGTTGGCATAGTAAGGAAGGGTCTGCAAAATCTATTGCCCATGCACAGCAAGAGATTTTTAAAAGGTTCATTACTTGGTCAGAATCACTTTTCATTAGACGCTGAAAGATGTTTTCCATTGAGGGCTATTACTTTGCTAAATTTCAAGTTCATAACCCCAGCAGTTGAAAAGAGAGGTTGCAAAAATGTTGTTAAAGGGAAAGTGTTTTCTTCACTTTCCTTTACTCAAAAATGACAAACATTTTTGTACAAGCTTTCAATCACAATTGGAGATTTTCATTCTAAAGGTGAAAGTTTCATGAAGTCCAGATTTTGAAAGGTAATTAGGCAGTGCTGTACTCAGTGTTCCAATGCCCAACTGATTTAGGTGCCTAAATCAGTTAGGTATTGCAATGCTCAGTTGCAGCAATGCCTAATTATGTGTATTAAAAATGTGGGCCTAAGTGACTGAAAACAGGGGTTCACAATAGAAATGGCTCATGTCACAGTTATTGGGCTGCCTCCTTCTCCCTTTTTTGAGGTCTGAGTGCTCCCCTACAGCAGTCAGGCTTTGGCCTCTTACCTCTCCTGCAGTGAGATTCTGTGGTTCGCCCACTCTCAGGTCAGGGCCTGGGCTACAGTCCTCTGGGTACCAAGCGTGACTAATTCAGCAGGTCCAACTGGGTTTGGAGCCTGCAATCATTTTACTTTGGAAGCCTGTGATAGCTTACATTAGCAATGGTACAGACACAGCTTTTTCAAAACAGAGCCCTAGAGAATTAGATTTAAAATAAAGAGGCCTGTATTTCCTTAGATAATCTTAGCCTCTCTAACCATAGCTCAGGCAGGTCTGTCCTGTTCCTCATCTCTAAGTTGGAAAAACACCCTACAGGGTTTGCAAATTGGTTCCTCCAGCTGGAGGAGATGCACATGTGCTAGCTATGATGAAGCTTGTTCATTAAAAATAGAGTAGCCATGACAGTGTGAGCAGTGGGAGGGGATTAGCTGCTTCAAGTATGTTCCTAGCATCTCAGATAGGATTGTGTTTGGGTTGGCTAGGCCCTCCCACTGCTTATGCTGCTATGGCTACCTTCTATTTTGAGCACACCAGTTTGATCAGAACTAGCCTGGGCATGCCACCTTGAGCTGGGACGTATGCCCCCGGTTCAAAGTGCAGATATACTGTTAGTCTATCAGCCTTTTCACAGACCCCTTCTGGCCAGCCTCTCTGACCACCTCTTCGCTCCCTTTCTGTTTAGCGGACCAGTGTCTTTGGAACTCCCTTTGTTGCCAGTGTTGGGGCTGAGGAGTTCCTCATATTGCTATAAACCTGGCTATTGTTTGAGGGAATGTTCCTTGTCTGGGCCATTGTTTTACCTTTTCTGCATTCCGTAATCCCCCTATGATTTAACTCTGCTTTCAGGCAGGTGTTCAACAATAAACTAAATCCCTGGCGTTACTGTCAAGCAGCCTTCAGCTCCAGATTATAACCAGATCAGTTTTAACCTGCCTGCATGGGACACTGAGCTGGTGGCAACTGTCAAATACTTGGGCAGCGTCTTGCAGTGCCAGAGGATGCTCAAAAGATGTGGACGCACCTGTAACAGCAGCTGCTACCGTGCTTCCGGCCCTTCTCTGTGGGCATGTCAGACATTAAGCGTGTCACGAAGCTGCAGATCTCTAGACCCTTGGTTATTCCAGCTCTGTTTTATGAAATTGAAATGTGCACTGAAGAAGGCTAAAGACCACTGGACTGACATTTTGATTCTTCTAATCATTGTCAGTTGCTCCATTTTAAGTGGCAGGACAAGATCAGAAATGGGGCTGTCCTAAGCTGCACTCAGCAACCGCTTCCATCAGCACTGGTTGGCTTTCTTGGAATGGACATATTAGGACGGAAGACCAATGAATTATGATGTATGTTTACCAAGGAATGTCTCTACATGGCCATTGATGACATGGTCATCGAAAGCTTTGGTAACGTAAAAAGATAAACTTAATATCAAGCTAGACCTTGTTATCTGGATGGAGCTTGATCTACAAGGAGGCTATGGCCCTTTGGGATTTGCCATGATGATTGATTCAGATAACAATACCACACTGAACAGGGAAACTGAGTCACACATAAATACATTTCCCCAGTTATTCACACCTCATGCAATTTTAATTCTAGCTGTTGCTTATATTCTAACAAAATTCTATAGAATAGGTGGTATTTTTGAGCAGTGTTCATTTGGTTGGGAAGTACCATTATTTTTTCACATTGACATATTGAATCTTACTGCCACACAGCTGTAGTTTCCACTGTGCCTTATACTGACTTAAAAATCAGAAGTTACTTTAATATTGACTATTAAACCATAATATTTAATCTTTATACATGGAAATTTTCATGTTTAAACTTCTATTAAAGCAGAATAGAAACTGCACAACCTTACATCATTCCTTGAACATTATCCAGTTTGTGCAATTAACAAAAAAGGGGGCCTCTTGACCCCTGCCAACCCCCGCTTCATTACCCATCCATAGATGTCAATGGGCCTACTTCAGAACAAGGACCTACTGAATATGATTGAGCTGACTGATTGTAACTGTTGGATTTTGATTGTAAAGTTACAGTTTATTTACAAGTCTAACAAAATTTAACTGTTGTTTTCTCTTGCGTAACCAAAAACAGTAATTAATCCAGAGCCAAATAGATATTCATCTTTCTTCTCTTGAAAAGAGTTGATTATATCTGAATAAGGGTATGTAGAACATTGTGAGCATCTGAACAATCATGATTATTTTCTCCACTTGACTTGTAAATCATTAAAGTTAGTGGGATTGGATACACCTAGTGAGAAGAAGATAATATGCCCTGTAATTAGTAGATGTTTATTTCTGTGGGTTTGGTTACTTCTGTTAATTGTTAGTTTTATTTTGTTTTTAAATCAAAAGTGTAAATGCAGTGTGTCTGTATTAGGAAAGTGGTTTTTTTAATCACTTCACATAATGTTTGTAGCTGACCTAATGGACGTATGTACATAATTGCTAACTGACTAGTAAAGGATAGAAAATGTGAGAGTCAGGTTTGGGAATTAAATGATCCTGTAATTCATTTTCCTTAAATCTTATTTTTTGTTTTGAAATTGCAGGATTACTTTCTGATTTAATCAAATTAATACTTGTTTGATCTTTATTAAAGTTGATTTTTGGTTTATTTGACCATTACCTTTAAAGGTTACTGGAAAAAGAAATAAAAATGATTTGTTTCCTTTTTTGTTTTGTTTTTGCTTCTTTATCACATATGAAAGAAGGCCTACAATACTTTAGCTTTCCTTTCCCCTGTTTGTCAGGTGTTTGAGTTAAATATTAGGTTTTTTTTTTTAAAAAAAGACAAAACAGAGTCCCAAACAATGAGATTAAGGTCTTGTCTACATACAAAAGTTGTACTGTTTTAACTATTTCAATATACTTAAAGTAGTGTAAACCTCTCCTCTCCTCCTCCCAACAGTCGCTGTTATAATAAGCACCTTTACACCAATTTAAGCTATTCCTGTATAAGTACCTTTATATCAGTAGAACTCCATCTGTACAAGAGGTTGTGTTGATTTAACTATTTGGGTTTAAAAAAAAAATCATCATAGCCCTAACCAAAATAGTTCATTTCCCTGATATTGGTGATGTCACAACCCTACCATCTCAGTTCTTCGGTCATCTATAAAGACAAGAAAAACAAAGTAAATGAATCCTGAATTTTTAAAATAAAAAGGTAGAAAAAACATTCTAGGCCTCCTTTAATTATAAGAAGAAGAAAAAAGAAAAGGACACACACCATATTTTTTTCTTTACAGATTACTTGTAAGAATTTAGAGTTTTTCAAAAGATTCTAAACATGAAAATTTAGCCTCTGAAATTGGTGGGTTGATTTTTTCAGAAGTGCTCAGCAGTTACCAGCAATGATTGACTAGAGTTGGTGCCTCAATGGTTTTTAAATTAGCCCTCTGACTTAGGTGCCTAACTTTTTGAAAAACAGGAGCCTAAAATCTTGACCTCAACATTAGAACTGCTGGTAAACTCTGTATGGGTTTGCTGAAGTAAAGCCCTGTAGCCTTTGGCAATTCATTATGCTTCAGACTGCCATAGCAGAATACTCAGCTAGGCGGGGAGATTTTTTTCGGGTGTTTGCTGCTGCATAGCACGTTTTCTGCAATGCAGAACCAAACACTGAACCTCCCTACCTCCATTTACTACCATAATTGACATAGGTTAACATGGATGGATGGGAAATATGTATGCGTGGCAATAGCAGAGGGTTATATGGTGTGCTCAACTACATGCATGCAGCTCCAATAGAATCTGTTGGTATTTGGAAATGCATATCTGAGGGAAGAATTTAGTTCAGAATGTTTTGTACAAAAATTGAATATTTGAATAAGAACTGCAATGAGCAAACAAGCAAACAGATGGCAGGTGATTACATCAGCAAGAGAGAAAGAGGCAGCCACAAGAGCCTCAATTTCTAGTAATTATGTAGCCTACAAACTAAAAAAATACCCCAACCCTTGAAATATGTTTGAGCTAATGATCCAGAACAATGATACGTTTTCAGAGTTTAATTTGGCAGTTTACATATGTTACTTATATAAACATTTTGAATCCTGCAAAAATGTGTGGACTTGAGTTTTTTAAAATCTTTTATATCTGCAGTAGAATTCTTTATCATTAAGTTTTTAATGTATAAAAGTGGTGTGGTGTCTACACATCTTGTTCATGATATTGTTATATTTTATAAATGTTTAATTTAGTTTGCTTGTTATTCAAAGCATAATGAAAAATCAACATTGTAGAAATGTTATGTTCTCAGTTCTAGCTATCTATCCAAATCCTTTTCAAAGGATATCTCAGAGTCCCATAGGCCAAAGTAAATTATTACATGTGGTGAACTCTAAGTTATAGAGTAAGGTCATGGCAGTGAGAATATTTCAGAAAGGTTTTGTCTCTGCTTGGAAAGCAAATTAACCCTCTCATCATTAACGTTAGAATTATAGTTGTAAGAGTTTTCACTAGGGGTGAAAGATCAAGTTCATGGAAGACATAATTCAGTCTAAAAAGTTCTTCAAACATAGCCCTGGGACATAAAACATTCAGAGAAGTTTTCATGTTACGGGTGGTGTATTTGCATTCACTAATATTGAAGATCAGAATCATTGTAACTTTTCACAATCTATTCTGGTTTTAGTCCAAGTTTTCCTAAGTGAGGAAGACATTCATTCTGTGATGATTTAAGAACTTTATTTTTTTAATATTATTTTACAGCTATCATTTTTATAGTGTGCACCTTTTAAAGAGTGTTTAATCAGTAAACCTTTTCTGTTACTAATTTGTTAAATAGTAGCACTTACAGAGCCTAGATGATTACAGCTCTATTGTGCTAATGAACAGACACATGCACAGTGAGACCATCTCTGCACTGAAGTGCTTATTATCTGAATTGATGTGAGACACAAAAGGTTGGAAAGGAATCGGGTACAGAGAGGCAAAGGGAATTGTTCTGGGTCACATAGCAGGTTAGCGGCAGAGCTCGGAATAAAACCCAATTCTCCTGATTCCCATTCTAAAATTCTGTCCACTATACCACTATTTATTTGCCCATTTATCCAATAGACTTGCATATGATTCTAATCCATTTATGATGCACCTGTCACAGATCATGGCAACCTGCACCTGTATTACCACTCTGTGGTCCAGCAAGGGCACCTGCTCCAGGCTCCTCTGCCATCATCTCTTTTGGGTGGAGACCTGAATCTTTCTCCCTCCTAATTGGGGTATTTCGGCTGCACAATTCTCTGATTATGCTGTGATATCCCCAGCAAGAAACAGATTGCCTAAGCAGGCCTGTTTTGCTTCTCTCCTCAGAGGCAATTAGCAGTGTAGTTGTCCATAGTTATACTACCACACAGCTCTTCCTAAGCAAGCACGTTTATTCTGAAGGTAAAAGCATTACAGAGAAACATGAAAGAATCTACGCACATGCAAATAAGCTTACCGGAGATCATCTCCTAACTCCAACAAAGGCTCTGTTTGGTGAACAGTCTTCAACCCCCATCCAGGGTTTGTCTGTTGTCACATGTTCATAACAGCTTTCATTTAAAACAAGGATGCAGACTGAGTCAAGTCCTTCCAACTCTTCCCAGGAAGGATTGGGGACCAATCCTGGACCAAAGGTCCTGTCAGAAAGCTGGATCAGAAAGAAGGCCCTGAGTCAACTAAGGCTGTTTATCCTATAATCCTTTCTTTGTCTGTTGGTCCCTGGGGACTTCAGTTTGAACAATATAGGTGAGCTTGTTTCTAAGTGGTGGTAGCTCTCTGCAGGTGCTACAATCTGAGTGAATTTGCATAGCCACCTCCCACTATTCTTAGTTCCTGGAGGACTGTGGTCTTCCCCCCACCCACCCCCGAGTTACATATAGTCCCTGGCTTGGAATGATGCATAAGATTATTTCAGTAAGGTTTGTCCAGAATGTTGCAGGAAATTGCCATGCCTGTTACAGCACCCACCCCAGTGATGTCTGAGTGCAGTAGAAATATGCTCAGTAGTTTGTGCCCTGTTCAACAACCATTTCCCGGGAGTGGTGTTTTGGTACCTGCTGGCCTATGACTGCTATCCTTTGTTAGGAGGGCTGCTAGTGTCCAATCCCCTTCCTTTTAATAAGTGCTGAGATTGGGTAATAATGTGCTGTTTGTAATAGCATAACAGTAGGCAGGTATGAACAGAAGGGGAGCCCTTCCTGTTCTGTCTGCTTCTCCTGCAGAGGGCATTGGATTTGCAAGAAGGCATTAGCTCCTGTGGTTTTATTTATAAGCACTTGTTTACACACTTCTCAAATTCTAAGCCAAATTGACTCCACTTTTAAATCCTTCCCATGATATTAAAATAAGAATATTTGCTTTAGGGTGTGCTTCTTTTATGTACTACAGATACAAATAGTAAGTACTTGTATTTTTAACCTAGATATTTACATTTCTTTTAAAATATAGGCTAATTTAAAAGGAAGCATGTTGATAATGGGAATTGTGGAAAGTTCTATCTGTCTTGGAAAGTAAGTGTGTGCTGTCAGGGTCTTCTTACTTTGAGAAAAATATTTTTGTTTCAAAACAAGCATTTACAAGGAAACAACTTGCATGAGAGTTTTTTTGTAATAAAATTATATAATTTATCTTCAGAGGAAGTTACAGTTGGATTGTTAAACATCCATAACTGAATAAATGATAAAATTAAGGTCTCACAGAACTATAGCTCTGTTTTTATGGATACATTTTGATACTGTTTTAAATTACACAATCATATGTTGTTTGCAAAATATTACATAATTTTTTTCTTCGTGCCATATCTGCAGTCTCTTAAAAAAAAAAATCCTGTTCTCATACTTATAGTTTCATTGCCCTAATGGTGTAATATATATTTATTGAGCTAGACTTTTTATATATATTCTTTAAGGTATCTATTTTCATAATTAAGTCAACAGCCATATATTATACAATTTATTTTCAGCCAGCAACACAGATTGCTTAAGGTGCAAGTCTGGGGGGAATTGCCCTATTTACAAACTTTTGTGGCCTACAAATGCTATCATGTTCCTATGTGTACGTCTTATGTAGATTATTTTCATGCAACCTGATTCTCCTTTCATGATGTTTTTCTGTAAATGTAACTCTTCTTGAATGTAAAAAGTTTTATGTCTGATTATCACAAGTGCAATAAGATCAGGGTAGTGGGCTCTGCTTGTCTGGAATACACGCAGAATAGCATGCAATGCTACAGTATGCTTAAGGCCCCTTGTTTTCGAATTTTAATGATGTTTAACAAAATATTTTCAGGTTTTACAGAAGCTGTTGTTGCATTTTTTTTTTCCACCCAAATTTTGGACTACTCAAGTACATGGAAATACTGTTTATGTTAAGAAAATCCAATACATTATATTACATAGATGTATTTGTTAGAAAATTACTTTAAACGTAAATGCCAGGCTGACTGTTAAATTAAGACCATCTTGTGGAAGATACACACATGCATATGTGTTCATATGTGTACTTAATGGTAATGTACAGTTCATGAAATAAATGACAGCATTAATCTGCCTTTGCTTTTAGTATTCTTACTTTTTTGCTATTTGTTGCTTTTTGGGGGGGGATGTCTTCTTTTCCTCCAATATTAACCTTGATATTTACCCAAAAAACTGTGAAGTTAATATTTGCACAGATTTTTCACCCATATAATTTTTCTAAAAAATGCTGTTAAATTGCTGGGAAATTTAAAACAAAATGCAAACCAAAAATGAAGGGCCTTGAGTATGCTATACATGAATCTGGAATGAAAAGAAAGTCATTCACCACTGCTATTGCTTCATAAACTCTCCTATTGTGACCCTGTAACTGACAAGTACATAACCCACTACTCCCGGCTTTTCAGACCTTCCTGACAGTCCCAGATGACAAGTCTCCAGACCCTTCCCAGATGCAGAAATTCTCTTTACTTACAAATAACGACAAAGTGCCTGATGAGCACTTGCATTTCTCTTCTTTAATTTGTTTCCTTTCCATTTTTTTTAATCTAGGCATTACTTTCAAAACCCTACATTAATGAAATGTTATAGTTAATATTTTACATGCACAAAAGAATGAGAAATTTGGAGTAATGGTTTCCACAATACCTATGATTCAACCACATTGCATGAAAGTCCAAATATTAATGATATATATATACATGATCAAAATACTACACGTGTCTGGGGAAGCTGAGTTACAGCTGAGTGAATGGTAATCAAACTTGGTTTTTTGGCTGCAGTTTGTGACAATTCTATTGCATTAACAGGATAGAGGGCTTTACATTTTTTTCTTCTTTTGTGCTTTTTGTCCATATAATTCACTGCACTCATTAAATAAGCATGTTACCTTGTTTGTAAAGACTATCCTGAATTTAATTGACTTCCACCTTTGTACTAATTATGCTCGTCCACATTTGTCAGCCAGTTTTAGCATATTACCTTGTAATCCTTCTTCCAGGTAACAATATGCAACACGATTAAAATTTGTAGTGAATGATCCTGTTTCCCTGCATCCCAAACTGCTTACTCGCAGCATCATCTGCCTCCATTACATAAAACAAAGCTTTATCTATTCAAGCAGCTCACTGCATGTACTAACCTAACATACAGTATCTCTGAGGAAGGCAGCTTCCTTATCAGATTGTGTTGCTGGATGATTTTTATTTATTTATTTATTTATTTATTTAGAATCTTTCATGTTTTTAATCCATGTTTTTGGAAATTAATGCTGATATACATTAATTATTGCCAAATTAAGCAACTTGTAAGAGTTCCCCTATATTTCAAACTGCGATTTCAAACGCACTTTCCAGTTAGAAATTGTTCAAGTTATTTTAAATTTTTATTTTTGCTTTGTTTTATAAAATATATTTGAGCATGAATAATGCAATTTTTTATTTGTAAACCAAACAACAACAAAATAATATTAAAAGTATTCTGGAATAGGCTAAAAAGTGTTCTGTGGCCAAAAAAAGTTTGGGAAACACTGCTGTAGTGCAATTTACAAATGTAGATTTTTTTTTTTTTTACATAACTGCACTCAAAAACAAAACAATGTAAAACTTTAGAGCCTACAAGTCTGCTCAGTCCTACTTCTTCTTCAGCCAATCACTAAGACAAACAAGTTTGTTTACATTTACAAGAGATAATGCTTTCCGCTTGTTCACAATGTCACCTGAAAGCGAGAACAGGCATTTGCATGGCACTGTTGTAGCCGGCATCACAAGATATTTACATGCCAGATGCACTAAAGATTCATATGTCCCTTCATTCTTGAACCATGATTCCGGGCACATGCGTCCATGCTGATGACGGGTTCTGCTCTCTAGAAATAATCAAATGAGGTATTGCAGGTTGATGACATGGAAAATCTTTCAATAGAAGAACATTTTATTGAACAAATGTGTGTAAAGGGCATGAAAACAATGCTGATGTTTGTGAGGTTACTTAGCTGTGTGGGCTAATCCATGCTCACCAACTAACATACACATTTGGATATAAAGCAGGCAGAACTTATTTTAATCATATTAATTAAAAATATACATAAGTTTTTTGTACTCCATCAGATGTTCACTGTTTCTGTTGCCGGGGGCCCTACGCTTCTCAGAAATAGTGGATAATGAGTAATCTGTAGTGTAAATTACTTCTCTGTAATCTGATTTGCTGACTCTCTACAGCTTCCATTACACTCTAAACATGGCTTAAAAAAACCTTCTTGTGCATAAACAACACCTATATCGAGCAGTCTTGCTGTTGAGTTCCATGCCTTCTGTATCATTCTAGAAGCTTTCAAGAGGGTATAAGCAGCAACATCCTCCATTCTGATTCACTGAGATGCTGATGCACAAATAACTTTTTTACAAAATTCTTAGCTGTTAAATCAGAATGCATAACATTTAAAGCCATCTTTTGGAGCCTTTTACAAACTAGTCAATAAAAGCGATGTCTTAGAAAAGTGTGGAATAACACTTGATGACAACAGAGAAACAGAAGGCATTAGCATCTTCAGAACAAAGATTAAAGACCCGCTGGTGATTCATGAAATAATTATTTCATTTTATTTCTCCTTTCTCCAGTGGAGGTATTTGTATGCGAAGAAAATTTTTTTGTTCCTTTTTAGGAGTACCTGTACTCATTGTGTTCATTCTCCACTAGAAGTCAAGCTAGTAGTGATGTCGTAGTTATTTGCAGTGGGGATGATTGTGATGTCACAAACAGAAAAGTGACTTTAAGTGGGGAGTAACCAATATGAGCAAATCTGTTCCTAAGGAGTAAACACCCTGTTTTTATACAAATAACAATAACATTTAAAAAAGGAGGAGATACCCAACAAGATCTATTCAGTCTTCAAAAACGATTTAGCCCCCTGATGGGTTGCAGAGCACTTGTTGGTGATCCTCACAGGGTTAGTGAGGCACATGTTGCTTTGCATTCTCCTTGTTTTCAGATGGTAAATTGCATTAAAAGACATCTGAAAATGCATTAAAATTATTTCCTAATATTATTTTTATATTTAATTACTGTGATTGGCACAGAGAATTTGTGATGATTCTGGAAGAGAAAGCAGTCTATGTGATTAGCAATAAAAGGGGAAATATCAGAGATGATTTCTCTCGGAAGATATGGTCCACACCTCCATAACTCAGAATTATTAAACTTTCTGTCTATATTGATTCTAAGGCACCTATCTTAATCTTTTTGTAGCTAAGAGTCAGTTCTGTTATAGATATATGGTTTAAGGAGTTTGTTCAAAGATTTCCAGAGAGCAGCTGCATCCTTAAACAAATAAATAAAAAGAAACAAAGTTAAATAATACTGCTGGAACTTGGAAACATTATAGATACAATTAGAGATAATGTTTTAGCTAGTAAACATTCTTTAGTGTACTCCTTTTTTATGTATTTATTTTATTTTTTTTGCTGGAGGGAGGAAAAAAATCAAGGTGAACATTTTGAGACAGGATAAAAGGCAAAAAGAGATCTCCTTTAAGCTAGTGTTGGTATGTGGTGGTTTTGTTTTTGGTTCCCCTTCCCCATTACCCAACTCCTTTGAACATTGTGGGCCTTACAGACTGTGTAACTGAGATAACGATCATAGTATTGTATGACAAACGGATATTTATTGCCTTCAGATTTTATTTAGTTATTTATTTTTGAAATTTTTCTCTCTCAAGTCTGGGCCCCTTGGTTGGTTCTTTTTCCAAATCTGGGCTTTGAGAATCTTCTCTCTGAGTCTGTCATTCTCAGTGCAGGATCAGGGCTCAGGGAAGGGTAATGGGGGGTGGGGGAAAGGAGCCCCATGCATTTTGCTGATGCATCAGACAGTTAGCTACTCTAGTGAAAAATCTTCTAGTAGTGGGGTGCAAGCTGGCTGCAACAGCTCTTGGCCTGAAGAGCCACATCCAACAATGCCCACCAGTTGGGCAAGGTAGGTCCAGGAGGGATGGGATTATGGAGGCTGGAATACCTGCAGATTCAGCATTTCTCCCAGGTAGCCTCTACTTGTGGGATGCCTGTGTAGCCCCGGCCCTAAAATAAAACTGCCTTGTAGTCATGGAAAATTTTGGGGCATGTGCCTGTGCCAGTCCATCTGCCCCTGTGGACACAATGCATTGTAAATTGCCCATCATCTGATATTACGGTGATGAATCTGGCACTATCATAGCAATAAGACAGAGGGGTAATTTAATGATAACATTGCTGATTTGACTGGCAGCTAAAACTCCTGAAAGCCAACCAATCAAAAGGAAGAAGCGTTAGGAAGTTGGACTTCTATAACTTGAAATTATTCAATCATGCTGTGTGTTTCAGTTTATCATTCAATAAAACCTTGATTAAATTATTTATCCCTTCTATTTTTTTCTTGTACTCTTTTCACTGTTATCATTCCCTGGATTCTTAAAGGTGATTGATGGTCCTTAAAGATCTAATATGCATTCTCTTTTGTTATTGTAAAGCGAAACTGCACAACAGATCAGCCCACAAGTCCCTTATAAAAATCTGAAGACAATTTTGATACTCTAGTCCACTCAAAGAATCTGCTGATACTGTAATGATTTTTCCCTTGCCAGGACCCTCCTTGCCTGGTGTCATTTCTTGAGCTCTCGTGGGATAGGATTAGTCTAAAACAACAAAGTAGCCAGATGTCTGGTTCTGAGAGAGTCCCAGAGGCCAGGGTATGGTAGGCAACAGTAATTGCTTAGGGCTGAAGATCAAAGATACCTGAGAATTACTTATGGGTACATACTGTGTGTCTTTCCCATTATTAACAGTATGAGAAAATTTGTATCGCTAATCAACACTTTTGTTGGTTATATTTAAGTGTGAATGTAGTTCTGTCTGATATTAATATTTTGTGTGTGTTTTTTAGTAGAATTAACAAGAAGTTTACGTTACATGTGTTGGTAAAATTATGCAGCCTAACATTTTTTACTACAACCACTTCTCTGTATATAAAATGATTGTATTTTAGTTTTAAAACATTGCAAGTTAATGTTTAAAAAACTACTATGCCATACATGGGCCAGTGATTTTTTTCCTCTTTATCCAGAATTGTCAGTGAGAATGGTTAACTTGTCTCTGTACAGATTTTAGATCATTGCTTCATAGTCTAAAATGAATTCAGATCAAATCCCAGAGGTCGAATATCAGCACATCACTGCTTTTTCCTCACATAGATATTCCTAATGAAATGCTAATTAACATTTTTAGTGATCAACACCTGTCTGTTATATAAAATCTGAGCCTGTGTTATTGTAGGGTAAGTGCTAGCTTTGGATTCTTGTAATGCTTTTAGAATGGGATAGCTCCTGGGAGAGACAGAAATCTGACTGTAACCCTCTGTTTGTTAGCATTCATATGAAAATATCAAGATGAAGGACAGAACATTCATTTGCTTATTTTATTCAGTGAAAATGTTACCAGTCATGCAGAATTTTAAAGCCTCAACGCCATTTCTTAGCTTTCAAGTAATAAGTGATTGTTATTAAGGACAGGATTACATGCCTTCTTTTTTGTGGTTTAGCTGCTACAATTTCACTTTCTTATGGACAAAGTAATGTTAATGTGCTGTAAACAGTGGGACTGGGGGTGGGGGAGTTTCTGATCACACTGAAAATGTGTTTGTAATTCATTGCTTTAATTATATGTTTAACAATTCTAAGGGACATTTTTGAGTGAGCAGGAATTTTTAACTCTGAAGAAAAGATCCCTGGTTTAATTTAAAGGACAGAATTGATTTATCTGTTTCTCTCTTTCTCTCATTATGGTGTTCAAGAAAGAAGCCAAATAGTCTGAGCCACTAGAAGAGTATCTTGTGTTTACAATTCACTCTGCACATGTGTGCCGGAGGATTACATCCAACAGCATAAACACAAGCTGCTGTTTTGGCGTTGATTGCACCAGTTTGACCACTTTGCCTCTTTTTCCTCTCCCTTTCCACCACTCAAATCAAGACACAGAGAGGAAAACAGGCAAAAATGGAAGTTTGAACAAGAAGCTTGGTGACGTTGCTGGGCCACATAACAGCTTGCTTTGCCTTTTGGTTCTTTGGGCTTTTTACTTTCAGCTGAAGAAATCCTTTTCATTGAGTATTTTGACTGCTGCTCCTTTATGATATGGTATGATGAAATTATTGCTCAGTAATTTTCACTTTTTGTTTAAACTTTTGTCATTTGGTTTTGAGTCTTCATCCTCTCTTCCACCCCCACCCCCACCACCTACTTGGGCGGTGATATAGTGTTTGTAGCAATCTGTAGCTGTTTATGGTCCCAGGCAAGATCGGTACAGACAAATCTGGGGGGCCCTGTAAGTCATTGGATTGAGGCTTATGTCTGCAAGGGCAAAAATTCAGAATGACCTTTCCACTTGCTCCAAACTCCTTTGTCATGCACTCAGATTGAATCTCACAGGCACTGAAAATAGCAAAGAAAAACAATACATCTATAACTAGTGTGTGTGGGGAGCATTATTAGATGGAGATTTCCTTTTACAAGAAGGAGGACCTGCAACATGTCAGCTTGAATCGTAAGAGGGGGAGATATTTATTTGCTTGGGCTATTCATTTTGTTTTGTCCATAGAGGTTTCACATGGCATGAAGCAGTTAGTAATCAAAAAGTAGCAGGGGAGTATGGGCAGTAAACATCATGCTAATATTTTGGTGCTCCTTTGTCCATCCATGGTTGTAGTTTGACAGACTTGACTGAACCAATCCCATGTTTGATTGTTGTACCTACCTACTCTGGGTGAAGAGGTGACAGGGACTATGTGGATGTGGGACACTAAGGTGAAGAACAGTGAGGGAAGAGCGTTGCAGACTAGAAAATCTGCCAATGTCTGACATTTGTCATTGTGCTCTGGAGTGGAATTTAGGAATGGGCTGCTTCTTAAACCGATACTGGATCCTTCTTGAGCTCTGAAACCAATGGAGTTGGTGACATCAGCTGTGACTGGAGAAGATAAAGATAGGAGTCTCGGAGCTCTGTTCATGTAGGGTTGCCTTGCCGAGTAACAAAAAGAACAGAAGTTAGTAAACCAAGAACCTAGTGGAGAATTTTTATTTATTTATTTATTTTTAACTGATGGGAAGGTAGGGTCTTGAGGTTTGGTCATTTTATTAGTCTAGTGAATACTGTGATAAAACTCCTCCTCTACCTTGGTGGGTCCTGTGCTTATTGGCGGATTTGCTCACCTCAGTGATCTTCCCGTCTTGTGGAACCCACAGTATGGGTCAGCTCCTCCTGTGTCTGATCAGGAGTTGCGAGGTTTGGGGGGAACCCGGGCCCGCCCTCTACTCCGGGTTCCAGCCCAGGGCCCTGTGGATCGCAGCTGTCTATAGTGCCTCCTGTAACAGCTGCGTGACAGCTACAGCTCCCTGGGCTACTTTCCCATGGCCTCCTCCAAACACCTTCTTTATCCTCACCACAGGACCTTCCTCCTGGTGTCTGATAATGCTTGTCCTCCTCAATCCTCCAGCAGTACACTTTCACTCTCAGCTCCTTGCCCTCTTGCTCCCAGCTCCTCACACATGCTCCTTCTTCTCTGGCTCCTCCCTGCCTGACTGGAGTGAGCTCCTTTTTAAACCCAGGTGCCCTGATTAGCCTGCCTTGATTGGCTGCAGGTGTTCTAATTAAAGTAGCTATCTCCACTGCCTTCTAGAAAGATCTTAATTGGCCCCAGGTGCCTTGATTAACCTGGAGCAACTGCCATTTGGTTACCAGGGTACTAGGGATTTATTTAGCCTGGGGCTAACATACCTGTTTCTCAGTACTTTACTGTAGCCGTCTGGCCTTGCCCCCTCACAATACATATAAAAGTTCTTGATAAAGACTAAGGAAAATTTGAGCTGTGTTTTCTGAGGCATCACATTGCATGATAGTCCAATGAGAGTGCATGTAGGATATTATGTTCAATTGTAGGAACTCAATTAACAGGAGAGAATTGAAATATCTTGGAAAACTTGCAAAAGAGTAACAGAAATTAGAGGGCTAAAGAGACTGATTTTCTGAGGGAAGATTAAACACATATAAAAGATTCAGCTATTCAGATCTTGGTTAAGGGATGCTTTAAGGGTAGAAGAGAGATATAATATTTGAAAGTTATAAAAATGAAAGAGGCAATTTAGTTACCATGAAAAGAGGTTTTAACAAGGAGTAATGGGATGAAAATATGAAAGGGAAAATTTGGTCTGAATATGAAGACAGCATTCCTGATGATCTTCGGGAACCTGTGGAAGAATCTCCCAAGGGAAGTAATGGAAAATCCACCACTTGACACACACTGGACAAAACATTAATAAATACATAACGGAATAACTTGCACTGATACAGTGAGGGACCAAGTGATGTAATCTCAACATTATATGATAAAATACATAAGGATAATATAATGAACATGGGGACTAAGTGAAGATTTGAGAAAAAGTACTCTTGCTAGTGAGATTCCAGTAGGTTTTGGCAGGGGGAAGATATGGGCCCATTCAATTTGAGTTAAAAATGTAAGTTGTGATCTAAATTAAAATGGCCAAAGTAGGCCAACTGACTGCATACTCCTAATACTTTAAGTGATTTTGAGATCTCAAGAAATTAAAATTTTGACAGCGTAAGTGACATCTATCATTTGTATTCATTTTTGCCACAGTACAGCCTTGGCTCTTTCAGTAATATAGGGAATGTACACTGGTTAAAAATCATCTTGACTACCTTCATATGCCTCTAAAACCCCAGCTTCCCTTCTCTGTTGGGTGAAAGACATTTCTGTTCTAATCTTGGCTTGGGGGATGTTTATGGAATATCTCCTGTTGACTTCATTGGAGATGGGATTTGACCGCAAAACCAACAGAAAATGCATAATACTGCTCAGAAACCAAGGAAATAGTTTAAACACATATTAAAGGAGTAAATATGTATAATATCGAGCATGTCCCTGGTATGGGCCCCTACAGATCTGTCTGTAGGGGACTACTCTCTCTAGAATGTAAGGGTATGTCTACACTACGGGATTATTCCGATTTTACATAAACTGGTTTTGTAAAACAGATTGTATAAAGTCGAGTGCATGCAGCCACACTAAGCGCATTAATTCGGTGGTGTGCGTCCATGTACCGAGGCTAGCGTCAATTTCTGGAGCGTTGCACTGTGGGTAGCTATCCCGTAGCTATCCCATAGTTCCCACAGTCTCCCCCGCCCATTGGAATTCTGGGTTGAGATCCCAATGCATGATGGTGCAAAAACAGTGTCACGGGTGATTCTGGGTAAATGTCGTCGCTCATTCCATCCTCCGTGAAAGCAGGGCCAGACAATCATGTCGTGCCCTTTTTCCCTGGATTGCCCTGGCAGACGCCATAGCATGGCAACCATAGAGCCCATTTTGCCTTTTGTCACTGTCACCGTGTGTGTACTGGATGCCGCTGACAGAGGTGGTACCGCAGCGCTACACAGCAGCATTCATTTGCCTTTGCAAGATAGCAGAGACGATTATCAGTCGTTCTGTACCGTCTGCCATGCCATTGTAAACTGGCGATGAGATGACGGTTATCTGTCGTTCTGTACCATCTGCTGCTGTCATGGGTGCTCCTGGCTGACCTTTGCTGAGGTTGGCCGGGGGCGCAAAGACAAAAATGGGAATGACTCCCCGGGTCGTTCCCTCCTTTATGTTGTATCTAAAAATAGAGTCAGTCCTGCCTAGAATATGGGGCAAGTGTACTAGAGAACCAGTGTACCAGAGAGCACAGCTGCTCTGTGTCAGATCCTGCAGACATGATGAGCTGCATGCCATTCTAGGGGGTGCCCCTGCAACAACCCCACCCGTTGCCTCCCTCCTCCCCCAACCCTCCTGGGCTACCGTTGCAGTTCCCCCCATTTGTGTGATGAAGTAATAAAGAATACAGGAATAAGAAACACTGACTTTTTAGTGAGATAAAATGAGAGGGAGGCAACCTCCAGCTGCTATAATAGTCCAGGCAGGACATTAAATGGTGGTGGGGAGAGGAGCCCAGCATCCCGCTGATCTTGTAGTCCAGGCAGTACAGAATCTTTTCTTTATACATGAAAGTGGGGGGGCTGATGGAGCTCAGCCCCCAGTTGCTATGATGAAAACAGTTACCAGCCGTTCTGTACCATCTGCCGGGAATGACCGGGAGTCATTCCTATTTTTACCCAGGCGCCCCCGGCCGACCTCACCTGAGGCCAGCCAGAAGCACTCACGGGATGATGACGACGAGGACGGCTACCAGTCTTTCTGCACTGTATCGTCTGCCACCGGGGAAGGGAGGGGAGAAGATGCCGCTATTCAGTGCGGCAGCACCGCGTCTACCAGCAGCATACAGTAGACATACGGTGACATTGAAAAAAGTCAAGAAACGATTTTTTTTCCCTTTTCTTTCACGGGAGGAGGGGGGGGTAAATTGACGAGATATACCCTGAACCACCCCGGACAATGTGTTTGACCCTACAGGCATTGGGAGCTCAGCCAAGAATGCAAATGCTTTTCGGAGTCTGCAGGGACTGGGGGATAGCTGGAGTCCTCGGTACCCTCTCCCTCCCTCCATGAGCGTCCATTTGATTCTTTGGCTTTCCGTTACGCTTATCACACAGCACTGTGATGTGGACTCTATATCATAGCCTGGAGATTTTTTCCAAATGCTTTGTCATTTCATCTTCTGTAACGGAGCTCTGATAGAACAGATTTGTCTCCCCATACAGTGATCAGATCCAGTATCTCCCGTACGGTCCATGCTGGAGCTCTTTTTGGATTTGGGACTGCATCGCCACCCATGCTGATCAGAGCTCCACGCTGGCCAAACAGGAAATGAAATTCAGAAGTTCGTGGGGCTTTTCCTGTCTACCTGGCCAATGCATCTGAGTTCAGATCGCTTTCCAGAGCGGTCACAGTGGTGCACTGTGGGATACCGCCCGGAGGCCAATACCGTCGATTTGTGGCCACACTAACCCTAAGCCGACATGGCAGTACCGATTTCAGCGCTACTCCTCTCGTCGGGGAGGAGTACAGAAACCGGTTTAAAGAGCCCTTTATATCGATATAAAGGGCCTCGTTGTGTGGACGGGTGCAGAGTTAAATCGGTTTAACACTGCTAAATTTGGTTTAAACGCATAGTGTAGACCAGTCCTAAGTTATCAAAAATACAGTTCTGCTGCAAGAATAAGGAATAGAAGATGTAGCATTTTGACTGAAGTAATAAGATTCGAAGGGTGATACTAATTTAATGTAAATTCTGCTAAACCTACGCATATAGAATATCAGAGTTGGAAGGGACTGCAGAAGGTCATCTAGTCCAACCTGCTGCTCAATGCAGGACAAATCCCCAGACAGATTTTTGCCCAAGATCCCTAAATGGCCCCCTGAAGGACTGAGCTCACAACCCTTGGTTTAGCAGGCCAATGCTCAAACCACTGAGCTATCCCTTCTCCCTCAATAATGTGGATTTTTACTCAACTGTGCCTCTTGCCAGATAGCATTTGTTTTTTGTTGCAATGTGTTTCTTGTGTAACTTATGATGATTTTTATTTGTGGACTTTTTTTTGCCTTTTTTAGTAGAGAACTACCCCCTTGGAAAGTGATGGTCATTCCAGGGAGGTTTTTTCCAAATCTATCAGACTTCAGCACATATCCATTCCTTTTCCTCATTTTTTTTCTATATTTGCTGCTAATCAGTGTTATTTGTATCTACAGATAACGAAGACGTAAACCTCTATTTATCTTTCCAACTAATTCTGCAGCAGAGTCATAATGCTGTCATTCCCCTTACCACTAGGATAGAGATGTGTAAGGATCCCTACACATGGATGAAATACACCCTTCAGAGCATCTCTGTAGCCTGGGGAGGATTCCTGAGCACCCTTCACTTTGTTTCTCCAACACATGGCCTGGCTTTGTGGGGTTGGTGCCGGACTCTGGTTTTGTACCTTCATGCATCTGGTCAAATGAGATTATAGAGCCCTCTGTAGGAGCATAAAGCATGTTGTTTTGTTAGACCCACATATGCAATGCACATAGAGGTCTCCCTATGGGTTGGGGAGCAAGCAGATACTGGACACAGTGTTGGTATATAATAGTCTAAATGCTCTTTATTGATTACAAAACAAACCTTACTCACTCCGCTTTCATACCCCAAACATACTATACCCCAAACATAATCCAAAGGTCAGAATGGTCCCTATAGCCAGTTGAAATTCCTTCCGATCATAAAATCCTAAGATGCGGGGAGCCAGTGAAAACCATATCTCAGTCCACATGTGGCTCTGATCAATAAACAACTCCAATTTGCAGAAATCATAGGCAACCATTTATAGTCCATTCTGTCGCATCATTGGTTCTTTGCCTTTGTTTACTAGGCCTTTTACCCACACAGTTCCAAAGAGATAATCCTGGGTTGGCTGCCATGATCCAAGGCGTTCCATTTCCTCCAATTCTTATACAATTTTATATCAGTCCAGCTGGTGGTATTTCCTTTTCTGCTGATTCTCTGTATTTTTCCTGGAACATAACAAGATTGCTTTTGGACAAATAGTTCTAATAGTTCTTGACCTTAAGTTCTTGCTTCAGTTGCCAACTTGCAATGCACATATTCATGTCAAGCACGCATCATTCATACCAGGCCTCAATGACCTATAACTTATTACATGGATATATGAATCACAATGTGCGTGTGTGTGTGTGTGTGTTTCATGTGAGATGACTATTTTTGTATGTGCTTTTACATCAGTGTATAATACAGAAGTGGGGAGGATTTAGGGAGCGGGGGTTGTTTTTAGGATTTTCTGAGGTTTATAAGAACAACAAACTAACTCAGATTTTTATTTGGAGGAAGTTTTTTTTTCCATATCATTTGTATTAAAGATCCTCAGAATGCATTATAATACTAGAGTTGCCAACCATCCAGGATTGTCCTGAAACCTCTAGGAATACATTCAGCCGAAATTGGCAACCCTAGCTAATACTAGTGTGAGTTTGAGGCTATTGAAAAGAGGATTATTACCTGTGTTAATTCCAGATTATATTTATTTTTGCAGTCCCATACGACTTCATGGTGCTTTACAAACACATGGGGCAAGGACCTGCGTTTCTAAGAAACTTTCAATCTAAAATTATATACATTCAGTTCAAGGAGCTATGGCCGACTAAAGCTCAGCTTCCCAATTTTGATGGCTAAATTTTATTTTAATTTTTTTTTTAGTGGATTGTTATGGTTTAATTGGTGGAAGTGTGAAAATGAATTACTGTTGTATTGATGTCATCATTTTTATGGGAGTTAGTTTTAGTTACTATTATTTAGTGTAATAGAAGATTATTGGTAACTATAGGTTATATAAGGGTTTGTTAAAATGTTGTAATGGCAGTCTTTAATATGTTTATGAAGACACCTTTCTAAAAATTTTCCTTTCTATTAAGGATGAAAAGCAATGAAATGTAAAAAATTAAAAGTAAAATCCAAAAATTACTTCAGAAAGCTTCTCTTGAAAATACTTGACTGGTGAGTCTTTGATAGAACTGGTACTTGGCATTTATTTAAATAGCATGGTTTTGCAAAGTCCCCAAAATGTTATTTTATTAGAATAAAATTAAGTGTCTGTCAGATACCTTTGGCACTGCCCCTTTGTTAAGGGGAAATAAGGGAAATACATTAAGAAGGAAGACTATAATGTTTAATTGATTGAATTGAATTAGAATCCAAAATGTCTTTCTAGTTCTTTATAAGACCACATTGTTTAATATGTAATAAATAATACCTTTAAATGGCATTCACACTTGTCCTGTCCCTATTTAATATGTGCTGTGGCTTGTAAAGAGGAGTGTGCACGCAGTAAATCAAAGGTATTTGTAATAGAACAGTGTTTAAATACATTGCATAATGCATTTGAAGACCTGCTTAACTTATGGAGCTCAGAAAGGGGGGGGCATTTTAATTTGGTGTGTTTGATGTTTGTTTAAAGACACATTCTGGTAATTACTTTGTAGATATAGGAAGAGCAAATTTGTAGATTAAGATAAAGAGGATTAATAGAGTTTAAGAAAGACCTTCAGTAAATCATATGGTCTTTTTGTTAATCTTTTGTCTGAAATAGGTGTTTCTGTGAACAGCTAACATGTATATGTGCGCACATGCACATGAAACATGAGATAGGGCCATATCTGTCCAGCAGTAGCCATGCCCTATAGGATGACCAGATAGCAAGTGTGAAAAATCAGGACAGATGTAGGGGGTAATAGGTGCCTATATAAGAAAAAAACCCCAAAATCGGGGCTGTCCCTATAAAATCAGGACATCTGGTCACCCTAATGCTATATATCTGAGGGCAGAATTTGGACTATGGAAAATAAAAGAGCTGTGCTGCCGAATGCCATCAGCTGTAGCAAATGTAAAAACTATTGAGCCAGTTTTATTTGCTGAAAAGAAATAATGATGGTGTGTGTGTATATAGTTTCTGCACCACCCTCATCCCCACTGGACCCCATATCCTTTTGTTCATTGGGAAATCCACAGGAAATATGGGGCTGAAAGTGACTTTGCAAAGCTGTGTTTTGTATTTGAAATTTTATTTCAAGGTCTTATTCCTGCTGGCTGCAGTAATATGTTCTTTAGACACTTACACTTTCAAAAGTTAAAAGGAAATAAGTCAGTACCCTGGAAACGATGCAGAAATGTATATTCAAATCATAAATAAGAAAATGTATAGGGTACATTAAATAGACATAGAAAAATGGATTTATGCCTTTTGTAGTAAGGTAATTGGGCACCACAGCTTGGCAGGAGTTGGTGCTATTGAATTGGCTGCAACTGCCACAGGTTGATAGGCAGGTGATAAGGCAGCTTCCACTAGGGTCTGCACAGGAGGCCTACCTAATATGCTGTCTGCCCTAAGGGCCTATGGGAACACAGTTGGATTATTATGTTAATGCATGAGCTTGCTGCCCTCTTCCTATCCCAGCTGGGTTCCCTGTTGTTAGGAACTGCTTTTCACTGACAGTGGAGTAATATGCTTCATGATTGAAAGGGCAAAGGGGCTTGGAAGAAAAAAGAACAGGCCCGCACAGATATGTAAATGAAGGAAGCAAGTCTGTAGGAGGGTTTTCATATAGGTGCAGATAGAAAGTTTATTAGAAAAAAGTGTAATATAAATCTACTAATGAAATTGTTGTTTGTAAACCCTTTTTTTCAGATTCATTTCCTCTAGCATCACCCCTTCTAATGCGATGTACACTGGATTTGAAGTGCTTACCAAAGCAGGCACTTATGTTGATTTATTTTCAACCAAGGTGCTATAATACACTGGTACCAGTGCACAATTCTGACAGTAGTGTATTGTTCGGGAGTTTGATTACTGTTTCATACTCTGCCACTGTATTGCTACACTGTAGTGTACAGCAATGATATGATTTTTTTATATATATTGTAGGAAAGTACATCAGTTTGATTTTGTTGATACTTCAATAAGAGTAAGAAACAAATACATTTATTATGTCATAGGAAGCAGATTGAATTTTGTTTTGACTCTGTGGTGACTAATCAATGATATTTTCTTTGAATCTTTCTTGCATTTGGAATTTCCTAAATGGTGATCCAGTCCTGGAACAAGTGTGTGATTGGCTGGTATGGCGGAAAACTGCCTGGTTTTGGTTTCATTGGATATATTGTGCAAACTCTTGTTAGGAAGAATGTGCCCTCTTTCCCTTACTGATAAATGGCAAACCTCCATTCAAAATTCCAGGCACATGTAATTTCATAAATAGTTCTCGCTCTTCTAATACAGCCTAAACATAAACATAAAGTAGCAGAGTACTCAAAAAAGGATTAATTTGAAAAAGCTTCACTTTTTACCACGTTATCACTTTTTATGAAATACAGCTAAAATATCTGATATACATTTGTCTGATACATGACTGGCATATTCTGTATCTTTATCTTGCATTTCTGTATTACAGTGCATGTTTGTATTCATATTTTAATTGAAATAGTTTAAAACAGTCATTAGAGTGTGTTTCGCTAACTTTTTGAAATAATATTCTGCAAGCAGCATACTATGGGAATTTTGTTGCTCTTGAGTATTCATTTGCCAAAATGTAACCTGCTCTCCAGTTATATTTCCTTATGCCAGGGTGACATACATGGCAATTCCACATTATTAAAAGGAAGGTACTTCCTTCTTGAAATCAAGACCTATAGGTGCACAGAAAGGCCGTTGGCTTTGGAGTGCTTGACTTTGCAACTTTAACTGTTCTTTTAATGTAAGTTTTTATGGGTCTGTATATTTTTATATGTAATTTATGCATGTGTGTACATACAAAAATCCTACATTTTAAAGAAGGTTAAGGTTGCAGAGTCAAGCACTCTAGAGTTAGGAAATTCCAAATTTAAGGTTGCATGGGCAATTATTGTTTTTGCCCCATTTATAGGGTTGCTAAGTGTCCAGTTTTCAACCGGAACACCTTGTTGAAAAGGGAGCCTGGAAGCTCCGGTCAGCACTGCTGACTAGGCTGTTAAAGTCCAGTTGGTGACACAGTGGGGCTGGCAGGCTCCCTGCCCGGCTCCTGGGAAGTGTCTGGCATGTCCAGCTCCGAGGCAAAGGAGCGGCAAAGGGGGCTTTGCGCTCTGCCTCTGCCTGCAGTTGCCTCCCCAAGCGCTGGCTCCGCAGTTCCCAATGACCAGGAAATGCGGCCAATGGGAGTTGTGAGTGCAGTGCCTCTGGGTGGGAGTAGCGTGCAGAGCCACCTTGCCACCCCTTCGCCTAGGAGCTGGAAGGACATGTCACCACTTACTGGGAGCTGCCTGAGGTCAGTGCCGACACCCCTAACCCACTCCCGCACCCCAACCCCCTGCCCCAGCCCTGAGCCCCCTCCCACACACAAAATCCCTCCCAGAGCCAACAAACCACACTCGTCCCACCCTCTGAACCCCTCAGACCCAGACTGGAGCCCCTTCCTGCACCCCAAATCATCCCTGGCCCCACTCCCTACCCCAGTCCTCAGCACCCTCCTGCACTCTGAACCCCTCGGCCCTAGCCCGGAGCCTACTCCTGCACCCCAAACCCATCATCCTCGGCCCCAAACCAGTGCCCGCACCCTCAGTCGGAACCCTCACCCCCTCCTACACCCCGACCCCCTGCCCCAGCCTGGTGAAAATGAGCAAATGAATGAGGGTGGAGGAGCAGGGGCAGGATCTCATGGAAGGGGTGAGGCAAGA